>NC_134856.1:91509807-92929807 GCF_049852395.1 Peromyscus maniculatus bairdii | reverse complement strand
GAATTATCAGTGCCTCACAAAGGCAAAGGCTGCATTCACCTGGCCTTTCTTAATCCTCCATTGTGTCCGAGGAGAAAACTGGCCTTCAAACACACCCTGTTCTATCTCCACTACAAACATGTACACGATACTCAAAAAGCAAGTAAATTTTACCGAGATTATTTCCTTGAACAGAAATGCAATGCCTAATTTTCCTCAGAGAAAACCATGAGGGCTAGAATATAAAGGGCCTACAGGAAAACTGCAGGTATAGGAAGGAAGCATTTGTGCTATTTCACACTCACTCACATTTTGCAGTTTTGCTGTCTTAGGGAAGACTCACGGGAGGCCACCTGTCCTTACCTACAATTGAGAGAAGGAGCCTGCCACACTGAATGGTTCTAGAAGTAAGCTGGAATGCATATCCTGTGTGTTGCCTCTTATAACCATGAATCAGGCATGGAAACTGGAAGAGGGCAGAGGAAAGAAGGGAGGAGACTCAGAGAAGACTCAGAATGGAATGAGACTATCAGCTTTGGACAGGTGCTGGAGCAAGGTACTGAAGGCTAGTGCCCTTAGGTAGAGGACATCACAGTGGTTACCCCAGGAAATGATTATGCAGAGCACCTTCTACTGTGGGCATGTCCTCTAGTCTGTGGTAGAGGCAAACATAGCCACTATGGGTCTCCAAATCTCTGTGGTTTTGGAATCTATGTCTAACTCTTTTGTTAGAATGCTTGTATGGCATTCGGTAGGCCCTGGGCTTCATCCCCAATACAGCATAAAATCTGGTATGATAATACATGCCAATAATTACAGTACTCAGGAGGATAAGAAGTCCAAGGCTATCCCTTGACTACAAAACAGTTCAGGGCCAGCCTGGCCTACATGAGACCTCTCAAAAATAGTATGCCAAACTAAGTGAGGCATGGTAGCTGATACCTGTAATATAGGCACTTGAGGCTCAGAAAGTGTTGCCTTACGCTAGAAGTTAGAGGCCAGTCTGGGGTGCACTGAGTATCATACATGTCAGGGCTACATTGTGAGACCCTGTAGCACGAATCTTAAAAGTTCTTATTAATAAAATCAAACCTGAAGCCAAGTGTTGGGGTGAATGCTGGAAGATCAGAGAAGAAAAATAAGCCAAAGCTACCTCACCTTACCAATTCCTCAGCTGATCCTGTTTCCTCAGACTGGATGCCTCTCAGTTGAACTGTGCTGCTCAAAAGCCTACAAGCTTAACCAGCCTAGTTCCTGGTCCTCGTGCCTTATATACCTTTCAGCTTTCTGCCATCACTTCCTGGGATTAAAGGATCACTTCTTGGAATTAAAGGCATAAGTCACCATGCCTGACTGTTTCCAGTGTGGTTTTAAACTCACAGAGATCTGGATGGATCTCTGCCTCCCAGGTGATAGGATTAAAGGCGTGTGTGCCACCATTTTCTGGCCTCTGTATCTAGTGGTTATTGTGTTCTCTGACCCCAGATAAGTTTATTAGGGTGCACAATATTTTGGAGAACACATTATCACCATAAGACCCTGTCTTCAACAGTAGCCAGCCTTCAGAGAAGCAAAGACAGCAAGCAGAGCCTGGAGACAGACAAAAGATTTATGTCATATGAACATGGTACTTAAAACCTAGCCCTAGGGACCCTGATGTGTCAATGATCCAATGGCTAAAGAGTCGCCACTTTGTGGTGGCTTCAATGTCTCAGCCAACATGGCAGAGGGGCTCTTGCACATATACATGTATGTCTGCACTAATACCCATCTGCTCACATGTACATACATACTTGCATTCCATACACTCAAATACACCACACACACAAAGAACACACTTGTGATACCCACATTGCATCTCAGGGCTGTAGGAGAATCTAGTACCAGAGCTGTCACAGTTGTGTGAGCTACTGTCTCTACTACAGGCATCATAGATGTAGACAAGAAGAAGATGGGCTTAAAAATACACAAGCTGTAGGACACCAATATGCAGGTAATTTTGTTTAAAAACATTCAACTTCTTTGTTCATTTACAGGTCAATGGAAGGTATTCATATTACAACAAGCATGAGGGAATTCTCTGGAAATACTCAAGCACACATACTAGACACACAGGGATGAGATAAGCAGTATACACACATATACATGCACACTAGATGTGGTAGTTTAGATGAGAATGGTCCCCATGACCTCATATTTGAATATTTGATCCCCAGTTGGTGGAACTGTTTGAGAAGGATTAAAAACAGTAAGTATCCTTGCTTCAGGAGATGTGTCACTGGGAGCAGGCTTTGGGGGCATCAAAAGACTTGTGCTGTTCCCAAAGTGTGCTCTCTTCCCCTACCCCCCCTCTCTCTCTGCCTTATAGTTATGGATCAAGACATGAGCTCTCAGCTTTTTTTCAACCCTCCTCCACCATGGACTCTAACCTTTTAAGCCAAATTAAACACTTTCTTTTATAAGTTGCCTTGGACATGGTGTTTTATCTCAGGAACAGAAAAGTAACTAGCACATCAGCCTAGAAACTATCTGCTCAACCACAACTTCTGTACTTTCCCATTCCACTTCCTCACCCCATCAACATCAAGAGATATTTTCTCTGCTAACACATAACACCCAGGGGAGGTGCATCTTCCAGGCAGACTGTGATCACTTAGTTTTTATTTAAGTGCCTGTGGGTCTCCACAAGCAATCTCTCCTTGACTCACTTAAGCTTGGGCAAGACTGGAAATGATTTCCATGGACTAAGGATTTCCTTCACCTGTTCCATAGATCTCATACCACTTACTGCTTTCTCCCCTGGAGGAGAAAGCAGTAAGTAGTATGAGATCTATGGATATGTGCCCCCATTTCATTACCATAAAACATTTTCTTCTATCAAAAAGGAAAAGAGATAATTTGACATTACTGGGGATAAGGAAACTTTTCTATATCTGAATGAATGCAGGGGGTCAACGAGACCCTAGCATTTGACTTAGTAGTGAAAATAAGTGACTCAATGTAATCTCTTGTCTTCAGCTCATTGGAGAGTCAATCACATGCCCATGTCAATGTGGAAACCACTTAAATTGGCACTAACTGAACTGCATGATTTATGGCTACAAATTTCATGGCAGTTGTTCTCCAAGATATGACACAGAGAAAAGCGTCAACCTTGAGTATAGCTATTACTAATGGTTTTATAACAGGAAGCTGAACCTAGAAGGTCTTGGATAGACTGCTCAAAATATTCCGAAAGGAAAAGCACAATGAAACAAAATAACCAGTTTCATTTGATTAGGAGAATCTGGGATTTTTTTTATTCGTTTGTTTTATTTTGGTTTTTAGGTGAGATTAAGAAGGAGAAAGAGGCAGGTGTGGTGTTTCATGCCCATATTCCCATCACCTGAGAGGCTGAGGCAGGAATATTTCCATTAGTTAGAAACCAGCTTGAGCTAAGAGCAAAGACCTATCTGAAGGAAGAAAGTGAAGGAAGAATGAAGGTGAAGGAGGAAAGTAAGGTGAAAGAATTAAAACATGTTTCTCAGAATTTAAATTCTGTAATATGCAAGTACACAGAAAAAGTAGCAATACTTTTAATAATTATTAAATATTATCTTGAATATTTAATAGTTATTAAAATTATTATAATAAACTTGAAGCAGTAGGATAAAAAAGTAATTTTTATGGAAAAAATTTTAATTCTAAGGAAAGGAAAAGGAAAGAGGAAAAGGAAAAGGAAAAGGAAAGGAGAAGGGAGGGGAGGGGAGGGGAGGGGAGGGGAGGGGAGGGGAGGGGAGGGGAGGGGAGGGGAGGGGAGGGGAGGGGAGGGGAGAGGAGAGGAGAGGAGAGGAGAGGAGAGGAGAGGAGAGGAGAGGAGAGGAGAGGAGAGGAGAGGAGAGGAGAGGAGAGGAGAGGAGAGGAGAGGAGAGGAGAGGAGAGGAGAGGAGAGGAGAGGAGAGGAGAAGAGAAGAGAAGAGAAGAGAAGAGAAGAGAAGAGAAGAGAAGAGAAGAGAAGAGAAGAGAAGAGAAGAGAAGAGAAAAGAAAAGAAAAGAAAAGAAAAGAAAAGAAAAGAAAAGAAAAGAAAAGAAAAGAAAATGCAGACAAAGAAAGAAATTGTTCCATTAGTTATGTATCATTGTATTTTTGGGAGGGGAGGGGAGAGGTTGTTGTTGCTGTTGCTACTGCTACTGCTGTTGATGTTAGCAAGATTATCACTATGTAGCTCCTGCTTGCTTGGAGCTAACTGTATAGACCAGGTTAGTCTCAAACTCAGATATCCCTCTGTGTCTGTGCTGTGCTGGGATTAAAGGCATGCACCACCACACCCAGCATGTACCACTTTTAAAATTACTTGTGTAAAACAAAGACAGTACATAGAGCAAAACTGGTATCTCAAAAGGTTTTACCAAGCACCATAATCATTATAGTTTCATTACATTTGCTTTCGGCATCTTAAATGTGTGAGTCACAGGCAACTACTCTTTGTGTTCTTCTGGTACCCAATATTAACAAGAGGTTATCAATATGGAAATGTGCTTTAACCTTTCCTACCATCAGAATGCTTCTAAAAAATTATTTCACTCAAATGTACGGTAAGAGTTTCCTACTTTCCCATTTCTATAAAGTATGCCTAGTCAAATTCATCTTAGTGTACCTACTGGAAGTTATGCATAAGAAAAGAAACTAGTGAGCATATCAATGTGACCAAATGCCAACAAATGTATGCAAATGAAGGGCTCTAAAAACAAGGTCAAGGGGTTGCAGCAGCTTATTGCAGCAACTTATCTTCCCACAACCTGAGCACAGTCCTGAACTCACCCCAACTCATCACTGAATTGATTCTGTACAGTGATTAATGGGGAAATTTCACTCTAAGTACCAGCACACTTTCCTCCTGGAAAATCTATTTAAAAATTCATGAGCTGTGCTTACTACTCTATGCAACCCAGAATCATTAGCAGACATGATATCTTACTTTTATTTATTTTTTATCCATATTCCAGATGAGGGGAAAAAAGAGCATTTGTCTGCAGAAGACCTGTCTACATATGAAAGCACTGGGTACTCCAGAAGAGGGCCTCACAAAATGCATGGTAGGTGACCTACCTCATCTGATAATATTCATGTTAGAATCTCATGATCCAGCTTTGGGCCTTCTCCAGAAAGAAAATTAGGCCAGTTTATCTGCCTTATTTTTCTCTCTTGCAAGGTGCCACGACTCCTGGTCTCAGTAGACACCATGGCTGGGGTCATTCTTATTATTAATAACCACCACAATATCCATTTTCCCATCACTCAAATGCCAACTTTCTTCCCCCCACCCCTTACCATGAGGACAAGTTTGTCCCAATTTTCCTTCCCTCTCCACTTCTGTAGGATCCACAAAAGCTGGTCTATGAATCCATTGGCTGCTACGATATGAAAAATAAACATCATTTCAAGAGTCACACTGAAAAGCTGGGCATAGTGGCAAATGCCTTTAATCCCATCACTCAGGAGGCAGAAGCTGGTGAATCTCTGAGTTCAAGGTCAACCTGGCCTACAAAGTGAGTTCCAGGACAGTCAGGACTGTTGCACAGAAAAACCCTATCTAAAAAGAGTCACACTGGAGTCCCTTTCATATCACTGCAAGATCCTAAAACACTATGGAATCCTCAGTTAACTGAAAATCATGACTGATTTTCTTCAAGGATGAACACAGCTAAGGATCTACCTCAGTTGATAGACTACCTACTCACCATGCACACAGCCCTGAATTTGATCTCCAGCTCCACCTAACACAGAGTGATGAGACAGACTGAACTGGAGGCAGGAGGATCAAAAGTTCAAGGTCATCCTTGGTTCTTTAATTCATTCTCCAATGCCTGCCTGGGCTACATGAAACCATGTCTCAAAGAAAAGAATTGATGCAGGGTATATAGGTTCAAATGTGACTACAAAAGAGAGTAATGAAAGATTGTAACTAGATATCCAAAAAGGTGTGCCAAATTTAACCTTCAACTTTCTACCTACATAACTTAGGTAGTAAAGTCATTCTTTAGGAGCATGCCTATTCTGATGAGACATCTGAAGACACACACATAAATAATTTTAGAAAATAACAGCTGTGAATAAAATCAACCTACTATATTTGACATTCATTTTCATCAAATAAGGCAAAAATATCAAGAAAAGAATTTTTTGAAAACAGATAAAATTATGCTGGAAAAGTGGAAAATGGGTTAAGAGTTTATAGAGTCTTGGGTTAGGCAGATGGCTTGGTGATAAGCATGTAAGCATGAAGGTCTTAGTTTGGATCCCTAGAACATTCATAAAAAGCCAGGTATGGTGACATGAGCCTGTAACTGGAGTGGAGGAGTGCAGACAGATGGATCCCTGAAGCTCATTACCTAGCCAGTAGTAAATTCTATGAACTTCAGGGTCAGTGAAAGAGACTGTTTAAAAAAATAGAAGTGGACAGTCATCAAGAACATCACTGGACATTAATCTTGGGCCTCCACACAGCTGCAGAAATGTGCACGCACCCACACTAAAAAGTACATACATACATATCTTATAGGGGGAGGGGGTAAAATAGTTATTTAAAAGTTTTTCCAGGACTTAATATCTCTAAATCCTTTTTCAAGTAATAGAATTTTAGAGAAAAATTCTATACAAGCACCTTTATTTTGTTTGCTTCACAGAGTGAAACAGAGTCCCTATGACATGTACTATTTTGTTTATTTATTTGCTGGCAATATAGGGACTGAACCTAGGGCCCAATGCATGCTAAGCAAGTGTTCTACCATTGAAGTATAACCCCAGCACTAAGATCACATTTTTAATCTAATAAATATAATCTTTCTAGTCCTTTGACAGGTACTTCCACATCTCAGGAATGGTTTAGGGCTGTGGCTGTGACAGCAATTCAAGTTTTTAATATTTAGTATCCAAGCAGACTTGGCTCAGTACCTCACAGGCATGGTCTTCTCTCAGCATCCTCATCTTATGTACATGTATACTAAGGTTCTAAAAGAGACAAACTCTTGCTAGAGTACTCTGAAACTTAGACTGAAGCTCTAACTCCTCTTCCTTCTTTATTCATCACCATCAATAAGAGAGTTGCCTTTTGTTATGTTTTATTACAGGATATTTTAAAAATTGTAAGTCCTACTGTCACAGTCATTGCCAATGTAAGAATTCTAATACTGGCCCAATTTGGGAAATGGCACTCACAACACAGTTTTGTTTGCCTTCATATCCTCCAAGGTTATAAAACAATTCCAGACAGAATTAATAAGGCACAAGCTGGAATTTGTTTTGCTCTCATTTGAAAAGGTTGCAAAGGGACTTTTTCTTTTTAATTGAAAAGTTCTCCTGTTACTACCTTCTTTATCACTGATTAGTTAATAAGTACAAACAACAAGAGAAGGTTACCAATCTCCTAAAAGCAGTGAAGGCATAAAACAAATTAAGCATTTCCGTCTACCTGGCTGGAACAAACAGGTGCTCTCCATAGGCCAATGACCATGAACTAGAATACCTTAGGCTTCCCTTAGTGTGTATCTTGGGGACACTGCAATCTAAGCCAAAAACTGCATTTCCTGAAGGAATCACATGAATCTAAGAAGCCAAAAATTCTCCATGTGACCAAATGGCATCAGAAACCTACAAGAGCCTTTGGAAGCCACTCAGAGCCTGTGAGGAGAGTGCTGCTCAGTCAGACCCTTCTATCTCTCATGAGTCCGATATCCTTTTCTAGCTATACTGTTTTACTATCATGCTAAGAAACAAGCAGGCCCTCAAGATTCTGAAGATAATTAGTTCAGTCCTTCTTTCTCTGCCATAGTACAGAGCATTTTGCCTTTCTCACTATGAACACACCTGTACACTATACCAACTCCCTCCTAGCAGAGCAGGAAGTGCTGATTCCTTGAAGGAAGCATTACTTGGCATAAAGAAAAAAAACACCTAGAATGCCTTAACCTAATAAGCAATAATTCATTCAGTGTTTCCTCCTCTTCAAAATAACTAGTTAAAATTGTGCTAGCAGTAATACATAGTGAATAGAGAAGAAGTCACACATACAGAACAATAGAAACATACTTTTCTTTAAAGACTCCTCCCAGCAGGGCAGACTGTTTAAAATGTATATGTCAACTGATACTTTAACACCAGAGGCTTCATGGCCCAGGTTAAGTATGAATGGCCCAACCCATTTCCAATCCATAGTTCACAACAGCCTTTATGCTCTACCTACTCTATGTATCTTCCAATTCTGCCTGGTCATCCTCTAAATGATTTTAGAAACCCCAATACACACACTGAGGTTTACATGTTCCATAGCACTTTGTAGCATACTGCCTTAGAGGATGAGCACTTTTCACTTCTATGTGCCTTGTGCCTGAACCTGTTATTTGGCCAAGTCACTATTCAATATTGTGACTAAATAAAACAGTACGAACATTTGCTGTTTCTGAATTAAATGCAGACTGATTATTTACTATACATCTTATTACCTAGACACACATGAGGATTTGTATATGCAATGTCAAGTACGTAATTTATTTTTTAGCTTAAGCTTTGATGACATTTTAAGCTTTTGAAGCCCCTTTTGACACATAATCTCTCATAATTCTCACTTCACCACAATTGTTCCCTATACTCTCATCCAAAGCCTAACTATGAGGCTGCTAATCTTTAACTAAAGACTGCAACTCACAACTCCAGGGAGGCTACCTAGTAAAGAGGACCCTAAGAAAGACACAGGGATCCCCCAACGACAGAGAAATGGATGAGATCTACATGAGCAACCTGGACATGCAGGGGGTTGGGGGGTGGTAATGGAGGGCAAGGGTCAGGGAAAAGAGAGATTAGGGGAGCGAGAGGTCCCACACCTTAAAAAAAAAGAAATTTACTTTTTAAATCCCTATACCTATAATTTTACTTATTAAATATTAAGGTAAATTTGCATGCCAATGAAATGATTGTGCTGTTTATTTTCACACAGAGAATTAAAACTTGATGATGCATTTGATGATACAGGATGGAGAGCATCTTTGGTGTTTTTCAGAGTTGATGTATACTTTGATTTTATTGTTAAATTTGTCGTTGCTAAGAATGTCCCATCACATAAATACCTGATACAAAAAAACAAACAAACAAACAAACAAAAAAACCCAAAGGTACAAGGTAGAGCAGAAGCAAGGAGACTGTCTAAGTTACCAGACAGACCTAATACCCAGAGTCACATGGCTTCCTCTGGCTTTAACCTGACCAAAAAAAAAATGCTTCCTACGTATTCAACATCAGCACAAATATATCCTGGCTCAAAAGACACAGTGCTAGAAAAGCCTTGTTCTAAGAACTTTGTGCTCTATACTTACTACAGGATAATTTTTAAAAATGTAAAAACAAATCCTATGCAAATCAATGAAATGGGAATGCTGAGGAGCCAAGAGTACCACCAACACAGGCCCAAACAACACTGAGAGATCACACACAGGCACTTGAGAAAATAATGGGAGCACATTACTGCTACATTCCATATAAAACAGACTCACCCTACTGGGTCATAGGATCCTTGAGATTGTCTTCTTTATGAACAGAAATCATTTGCGTTTTGTTCAGGAAAAAAAAAAAGGATCTCCAAGTTGATGTGTAGTCACACAAAATCTGGGCCTTTAGCCAATAAAAAAGATGTGTCAAACAAACATGAATTTGCCTGATCACTTTAAAACCCTGTGAAGGAGCTCCTAAGACAGACAGTAACATGGCTTTTCAAAAAGTACCCTGGCCTCCTCCTACTCCTTATCCAAACTCTAGACAACTGTATAAACTGCAATAAGAAACACTCTCGAGCTGGACAGTGATGGCGCATGCCTTTAATTCCAGCACTCAGGAGGCAGACGCAGGTGGATCTCTGTGAGTTCGAGGCCAGCCTGGTCTACAGAGTGAGATCCAGGAAAGGCGCAAAAGCTACACAGAGAAACCCTGTCTTAAAAAAAAAAAAAAAAAAGGAAAGAAAGGAAGGAAGGAAGGAAGGAAGGAAGGAAGGAAGGAAGGAAGGAAGGAAGGAAGGAAGGAAGGAAAGAGAAAGAAAGAAAGAAGGAAAGAAAGAAAGAAAGAAAGAAAGAAAGAAAGAAAGAAAGAAAGAAAGAAAGAAAGAAAGAAAGAAAGAAAGAAAGAAAGAAATACTCTCCAATATTCTAACTTTAGTATGGGGTTCCCTTATTTTCTAATAAATATTTATATAAAACAAGAATCTAAGCACCCTACTGATATCTGCTTTTAAAAAAATGCTTCAAATTATTAAGGGCCATTCTTCAACCGATGGTGGGCTTGGGATGATTTGCACAAATCACATACTCTCTGAAGCCAGACCATAAAATACAGTTTTCTCCTTGCTGACCTGAGAGAATGGAATAATACCACCATCCTGAGGCCATCCTGATATGTGGAAGCCCAAATATAGCAAGGAGAAGACATGGTATGCCAGCCCAAGCAGCAAACAATGAAAAAAGTTCCTTCACACCATCTCAGTCTTTCCAGCCAAGACCCTGGACACTGAAGGAGCAAGATATCATCACACGGTCTCAGTAAAAGTTAATGACAAAATCCATGAGCATTTGGGGATATACAATTATTTCTACTTACAGTCTGGGCTCCAACACCTGCCTGCCTTCTGATCCTATGCAAACATGTACAAGTTCTTGTCCTATTACAACAATAAAAACAGCCCATACCAAACACTGCTCAAGTCTTAGTAAATCTACCTTATATAGAAATGGCTGGCATAAGTCAAAGATCTGGTTCTGATAACTTTGGAGTTTCTCAGAAAGGAGGTGATATTACAAGGTCAAGTCTGAGGCTTCATGGGCTCTAGAGCCAAAAACAAGAACCATTTTTTGGTTCCTTTTTACATGAATCAGCTAACAGACTCCTAGCCTAAGGTTGTACATCAGTAGGTCCGGCCATTCCCCAACCCCCACAAATACTGCATCCTAGAGCATAAGTGTAGGTAGCAAGCCATCACAGCCATAATCCAAAGGCTAAAGACAGAACCAGGAAGCAAAAGACATTACAAATCCTCCCAACAGGAACCCTGGGTGTTGAGTAAGAAAGTGGCAGAACTATAGGACTAGGGAAATGATACATGGAGAAGGCAAGAGCTGCCTGCCTATCATCTCTAACCTCTACACAATCCATTCTCAAGTGAGCAAAACCAGCATTAGCACTGACTGTGCCATCCAAGGACTGCATTTTTCTGCAAAGGAGTCACATGCACTCCATTTTGACAACTTAACTAAAATAATGCTTTCCTGATTATTTTTATTGCACATAGGAAGAGCTTTCAGAATCCACTTTGATCTTTAGGAACAGGGAAGTGTGTGTTGTGGGGGGGGGGGGATGCATCTAAGCTTTTTCCCTTAAAACGTCTCATCTCTTGGGAGGGGATAAACCATGAAAGAAATCAAATACCATAAAATATATCCATCAATTTGAACATTAAATTTTAATAATACATTTTAAGTTGAAGATGAGTTAAGTTACATTTCTAAACCTCTAAAAGCAGTGCTGAGCTTTGGTGGGAAGGAGTGATGTGAAATACACAAAAAGCTATGTCTGTAATTGCCAAGGCTGAATAATGGCTCAAACATACAGTAGAAGTAGAAAGCCTGCATCAAATGCTTTCCTCTCTTGCAGCTGTCCTCTTCCATAAAATGGTGGGTTATTTGTCAGTTCAAGACAAGTCATGGAGATGGAGGGGGCCAGAGCTCCAGAATGGGTCTCTGTGGGTCACCTAGCAACCTAGCAAGGCACACAAGAGGTACCAACCCCTTCCCACCCATACTCAGCCACACAATGCCAAATGGAAAATGAGAATACAACACTCTTACCAAAAGAAAATAAAAGGTAGTGTGTTTCACCTTGGATGTGTGATGTGACAAATAGCCAGAGTATAGTTAATCCTGCTTAAATCAGGGAAAAGGTGGAATGAAGTGTTCCACTCCTGATTCTGATTTTCTGATTTTGTGTTCTCGTTCTCTCTCTCTCTCTCTCTCTCTCTCTCTCTCTCTCTCTCTCTCTCTCTCTCTCTCTCTCTCTCTCTCATTCATTCTAGTCTTAAATGACAGAAAATGAAAGTTACTGGTATCCAAAGAAGATTCAGATACAACTCAAAGTATGTATTTTCTTGTGTTAGCCAGTTTTACATCACAGTAACAAAACACTCAAGAAGAAAAACACAGAGGATTTATTCTGGCTCATGGCTTCAGGAGTTTTAATCCTTTGTCCCTAGATTCATTGTTATGGGACTGTGGGTTAAGACAGCATTGTTGAGAAGGCATGGTGGCCAGAAAAGAGGGAGAGAATGGGGTAAAGGGAGAGAGGAGAAAGAGGAGAAGAGGGGCACAAATAAGCAAAGAAGGAAAACAGAGGGGTGCTGTGGGATGTTCTGTATGTTAAATGTGTTGCTCTGATTGGTTAATAAATAAAACACTGATTGGCCAGTAGCCAGGCAGGAAGTATAGGCAGGACAAGCAGAGAGAATTCTGGGAAGTGGAAGGCTTAGGCAGAGAGAAGCTGCCAGCCGCCTCCATGAGAAGATGATAAGATACCGGTAAGGCACGAGCCACATGGCAACTTATAGATTAATAGAAATGGGTTGATTTAAGATATAAGAACAGTTAACAAGAAGCCTGCCATGGTCATACAGTTTATAAGTAATATAAGTCTCTGCGTGTTTACTTGGTTGGGTCTGAGCAGCTGCGGGACTAGCGGGTAAGAGAGATTTGTCCTGACCCTGGGCCCAGCAGGACCAAGAAAACTCTAGCTACAGAAGGGAAAGAAGAAAAAGCTGGAAAACGTATGAGCGTGTATGTCTCTATATGTATGTGCGCACACACCCACACACACACACACACACATGTGTTGTGACATAAGACATACTCTTCAGAAGCATAGCACCCCCAATGACCTATTTCTTCCAACCAGGCTGAATGCATTCAGTTACAAATTTGTCAATGGACTGATTCATTGAAGTTAGTGCCCTCCATATATAATCACATCTTGGAGGTCCACTGACTAGGAACTTTGCCTTTGAAAACTGTTTTAGATTTAAACCTTAATACTCCTTAGAAAGAATGCTAGCTAAACAAGGTGTGGTTCATGTCTACAATGCAGAAAGGATAGTAAGTTAAAGTTTGGGCTAAAGTATGAGGTGTTAAAAAAAAAAAGTAAGCATTGTACACTATTTGTGCACTCAGAATTAGCACTTAAATGCCTCTCAGGTACTTTTACTTTTAATAATCCCACAGTCAGTAATTCTATACAACCAAGAATCACAAATCAGATAATACGATTGCATATGTTCTGAAGCAGGGACAGTTAACTACAGCTGAGCTGGTAAAAATAGTATAAGTTTATAGTCACATGAAAACAAGATGTACTAGCAACTACTAAACTAGACACACTCTAGTTTCTACAGTGGCTTGGCTAAATGCCTCTCCAAGGAATACCATGGGAAGAATATTAAGCAAAACTGAGGCATATGGCATAAAACATTTGTCAGAAGATTTTAATTACCAACAGTACTAGCTGTATGACCCAAAGATGATAAACTCCCACTTGGCCCTTAAACTGTAACTACAATGAAATGCACTTAGTTGTCATTTTTAAATGGAAGGGGCATCCTTTATTTCTTTGTCTTATATGTAGCAAATCCTTCTAACTAGCCTGTAATTGTGAAAATCAATTTGCTCAGTCAGAAGACACAGCCTCTTCAAGGATCTCATGAACCATAAGGAGATTTTGTTCTCAAATGGGATAAAAGGCAAGAACTTCTGTCTTAGTTTCTTCCCTATTGCTGTGAAGACACCATGACCAAAGCAACTTATGAAAGAAAGGGCTTACTGGGGCTTACAGTTCTAACTGGGAGTGGCTTGGGCTTTTGAAACCTCATAGCTCATTCCCAGTGACACACCTCCTTCAATAAGGCCACACTTCCTAATCCCTCCCTAACATTTCCACTAATTGTGGACCAAGCATTCAAATATATGAGCATACGAGAGCCATTCTCAAACAACAACATCCTAACAGAAATGGTCCTGCTACTCCCAAACAGATGTCACTAAGCATATCTGCCAGCACAAAGTACGGCCCAGGGGTTCTATAGCACTCTGATTTTGCACTGGCCCTTTTCATCAATTCTAAGTTGCGACATAGTTCTCAAGTATCTCTAGGAGAAAAAGGGAATTAAGTGATGCCAAGTGTACTGGCTATTTTTGTGTTTCAATTTGACACAAGCTCGAGTCATCAGAAAAGGAGCCTCAGTTGATGAAATGCCTCCACGAGATCCAGCTGTAAGGTATTTCCTCTGTTAGTGATCAATGGCCCAGCCCATGGTGCGCAGTACATTTCCTAAGCTGGTGGTACTGGGTTCTATAAGAAGGCAGGCTGAGCAAGCCATGGGAAGTAAGCCAGTAAGCAGCACCCCTCCATGACCTCTGTATTAGCTCCAGTCTCCAGGATCTTCCCGTTTGAGTTCCTGTCCTGGCTTCCTTCAGTGATGTGGAAGTGTAAGCCAAATAAACCCTTTCCTCCAAACTTGCTTTTTGGTCATGGTGTTTTGGCACAGCAATAGAAACCCTAACTAAGACATCAAGGGACTTTACAGAGTTTAGCAGACCAAATACACAGCCAGTTTTTATAAAGCTAAAAGTAGAAGTCTGTGGTGGCTTGAATAATGGCCCCCACAGGCTCATATATTTGAAAGCTTAGTCACCAGGGAGCGGCACTATTTGAAAGGATTAAAAGGCTTAGGAAATGTGGCCTTATTGGAGGAAGTTGTATCACTAGGGGTAGGCTCTAAAGTTTCAAAAGCCCATGCCAAGTCCAGAGTTCCCTCCCATTGCCTACAGATCTAGATGTAGACCTCTCAGCTACTTTTCCAGCACTGTGCCTGCCTATGTGCTACCATGCTACCTGCCATGATGGTAATAAACTAAACCCCTGAAACTGTAAGCAAGCCCCAATTAAATGCTTTCTTTCATAAGAGTTGCCATGGTCATGGTGTCTCTTCACAGCAACAGAACACTAAGACAAAGTCCATATTGTATTATAAAGTCACAACTGAATCACTTTTGAATTTGATCTGAAACAGGCATGAAATGAGAGCATAAGAAGGCACTGTTCCTGTAAAGCCAAGAATAAAACAATTAAGTCATGTCTGTGATTGCACACTCCCTATTATCCAGGACCTGCTGCCCATACTTGAGAGCTTCCCTAAAGGCCACAGACACTCACTAACAGGATCCCTCTGCTTCTTCACTAGGGCATAAAAAACTAACACTCCATTGTGAACTGTGACCAATCCAACTTCCAAACAGGCCAGTCTCAGCTTGTTGCTATGAATTCATTCATACAGAGGAGGAGGGGGTTTGCTTTGAGAGCACAACTCATTTCCTTTACAGTTGAAAAAAATGTTAACTAAAACCCAAGCCTTTTTCCTATTTATACAGTATATAATATCTGTAACATTTCTTGTAATATTTTACAAGAAAAATTTTAGCTGGAGGAAAAAACAGTTTCAGGATCCATGATGATGCACAAGACAGACACCCACAAGATTTGTATTTACACCTATTTTGTTTCCAGGAATGCAAATTCCAAGGAGAAGCTCAGGTCTCAACATAATAAAGTTTCATCCATTACTAAGTAAGTGGTAGTTGTAGTTCTGTTAGACAAACTATGAAAATGCTGCCTTAAAGAAGGAAAGAAAACCACATTCATTCTAGAAGGTATGCAATGAAATAGGACTAAAGATTCTAAACCCAGGTTGCCCAGGTCTCCAGCTGACAGTGTGTGCCCTTAACTCTCTCTACACTTTAAGCTCCTCAGTCAGTAAAACAGAACAATAGCAACAACTTCCCCATGTGATTGCAAGGGAAAGGAGTACACAAAAAGGTGTCAACACCAAACCTATGGGCATGTGCTGAGCAGTGTTTTTATTACTCCATATAAAATCTTAATTTGCCAAATCCAGATTTACCAAAAAAGCAGAAAAACTAGACAAAATTAAGAATTCCATAAAATTCACTAAGAATTCCATAAAAATCATTCATCCTAACCATCTTTAAGATACAAATTGTACAGTTGATCCTTTCTCCTTGGGACAAAACCCTCTCCCTGTCACTCCAAAGTTCCCACATTTCTGCACCATTAATGTTGGAATGAAAACAGACTAAGGAACATTCTGTATCTTGAGAAGTTATGGAAATCAAGTCAGACAGATGGGTATTGCTCAAAGCCTTGTTCATTAGAAATTCATTACTGAAGGTCCCAAGTAGGAATCACAGTTCTGCAACAAGCCGGGCTCCTGCTGATGCTGGCTTTGGGGAAGCACTGGTACTAGAATGAAAGTATCAAAGAGAATTCCCACTAAATTCAGCACTGCAGGAAGCAGCTGCCCACAGCTAGGGTCCTTCCAAAAAAATTGTGCCAAAATCCTTTCAGGTTAGCCCTGAAGTCCAGAGAAACAACAGAATTCTCCCACGAAGACAGATCCAAGCAAAAGGGGAAAACAGAAGTAGGGGACCAAAATATTCACTGTGAAGTAAGCAGCTAAAATGCTGATGATCATAAGACTGTCTTAGGACTTGATGGTCTCCAAGCCGTTGGCCTGAAGGATTCCTGAAGATTCAGTACAGAGTGGCTCAGTACCTAACCTATTCCCTGAGCCCTCAGACTCTCTCCTGCCCTGCACATCCACAAGTTAGCTTGAGGTGGCTTGTCCCAGCCCGGGCCTCCTAGAAAGAGCCCCCTGTGAATTCAGACTAAGACTGAACTAGTACCCTAGACCAATACTTTTCTAAAGGCTCTGCTCTCCATTCCCAATATCACGAGAGCATTACATCAAAGATAAAGACAAAAACGTCACAAAGTTAAAGCAACTTGTTTGGTATTTTCCCTAAAACTAGGAACAAACTATTAAGAATTAGAGTACATTTCAGTAACCAGCAAGTGACTCAGCAGATAAAGGTGTCTACCACCAAGCATGGCAATCTAAGTTCAATCTCCAGAGCCCATGACATGGAAGGACAGATCTGACTGACACAATATTTGTCCTGTCTACATCTACATTATATCCACACACAAAATAAATACAGACAGCTGATAGATTATAGATAGATAGATAGATAGATAGATAGATAGATAGATAGATAGATAGATAGACAGACAGATAAAGAGATGGATAAAATGCTGGAGTACACTTTCATGTCTCCTTTAATGGGTCCTATATATTTTGATTTTTCTTAGCAACCTTCCTACGCCTTCATACCAATGCCTCACCAAAACAAGTTGTTTCCAAAAAAGAAGGAATTTATAATGATAGTCAAGGTTGTTGTTAGTCTCTATGAACCAGCATTTATATAGCAGTTCACAACTGTCTCAAACTCCAGTTCCAGGGAATTTGATGCCTTCTGGCTTCCATGGGCACCAGGTGCACATGTGGTGCACAGGTATATATGCAGGGAAAATACTCATACACATAAAAAAATATTTTTAATTAAAAAATTGGGGGGGGGAGGGAGCCAAGGTCATTTCATGGCTTAGATCCCACTGTATAATGGCTGACAAAATAACAAATGTTAGGGGCTGAAGAGATAGATTAGTGGTTAAGAGTACTTGTCACTCTTGCAGAAGACCTGGGTTCAATTCCCAGCACCAACATAGTGGCTCACAACTATTCATAACCCCAGTTCCACGGAATCTAAAAGTCATGAATGCAAGAAACACACACATAGTAAATAAATCTAAACACCAACAAAGGTTAAGCAGCAGTAGTAAGCAGTGCCTGGTGCAATACAAGAGGTCAAATACTACACTGCCTCAAGTGCAATCAATTAACTCAATGTACAGGATCTGAAAATACTCAGCCTTTGAGAGGCTTGAATTACTGATGCTCACTAATGATCAGAAGGTGATCTTGGGTGACAGGACTTCTAAGCCCCTCAACTCAAAAAGTTCAATAAACTTTGTTGTTAACCCTTTGGGAACATGGTGGTGTTCCTTTAAAATCTGGTGTTTCATGAGCAGTATACTTACTGATTCATTGTCATTTGGATTAAACAAGATAACTCACATCCTGACCACTGAAAACAAGAGCTTTCTACAACCTCAGAAAAAAAAAAAATAGAAAAGCTACAATCTGTTTCTGTGTAACACTCACCACCACCACTCAAACAAGATGGGTTTTTATGTCCCATTTCCTTCTCTTCAGAAAACCAGAAGTCAAATGGAAAATATAAGGAATTCTGATACTCTACAGAACAAGAGCCAAACATCTTATTGTAAATTTTTAATGAAATGTTTACCATGCAAACTCCAGCATGTGCCTATTGTTCCTAACATTTGGGTTTACTATGATTCTCTTTAGGTCTACTATCATGAAACAGTGCAGAATGAAGGGCTGAGCACACTGTGTAAATTTGTACAAGGTTAAGAATATTTAGTCAAGTAATTGACTGTTGCAGCAAACATACTAGCAAGTATGTATTCCCATTGCTGTCCCTTTAAAAAGAACCATCACAAAACTCATACGCATATCTCAATTAATTAATGACAAAGCAACCCAGCATTTCCAGAAGCTTCTCTAGCATCATTCAACTTCAAGTAGCCTGAAATACATTTATAAAATTCTCCCAGGTAGGAAAGACTTCAAAGGTCTCCTCAATGTAACTAGGTCTTCATTCCTAAGGTATGCAGTAAGGTAATGTGATCTCAAACCCAATGCTCTAACATGTTGGGCATGGAATCCAGGAACACTATGTTTACATACTTGGAAGGATTAAACTTTCATAGTCAACAGCAAGATAACTATTTCCAGTGAATTTAACACAAGGCATGAATACAAATTAATGTGACTAGCTTTTCACATGTGGGGTATAATCTAAGCAGAAAGGAAGAAACGGAAGAAACTTGCTGTGTACCAAACCTGCATGTTCCCATTGCACACAGTCAACTGAGGAATCCCTGGATCTTCAGTAGTCTGACATAAATACAGAAAACTCTCACTGGAGTGGCAGAAGAGTTAGGACTGCTCTCCCTCAGGAATGCAAAGAACAGATACACTGCACATCTGGAGCAACTTTATGTACAGAAGGCTCTTTCACCACCCCAATCCTAGATGAAGAGTCAAAAAAGTCAATTTTACCAGGCTTTTTCTTTTAGGCCACCAACCAGCTCCCAAATCATGACACAGACTTATTATTAGCTTTGAGTGCTCGGCCTAGCTTAGGCACATTTCTGGTTGGCTCCTTTAACTTCAATTAACCCGTTTCTCTTTACCTACCTTTTCCCTCAGGGCTTTTGACTTTTCTTTCCTTCTGTATATCCTACTTTCACTGCCTCTTGAGTCTGGCTGGCTGGTGGCTGCCTGGCTTCTTGCTCTAGGTGTGTTCCTGTTCTCTCCTCCTTCTCCCTCTTATTCTTCTTCAGTCTCTTCTCGTTCTCTCAAGCCTAGATTTCTCCTCTTACTTATTCTCTCTGCCTGCAAGCCCTGCTTATCCTTTCTCTGCCTAGCAACTGACCATTCCACTATTTATTAGACCAATCATGTGCCTAGGCAGGCAAGGTGAGACAGCAACACACCTTTACATAGTTAAACAAATACAGCATAAACAAAAGCAATACACACCTTTACACAGTTAAAGTAATATTTCATAGCATAAACAAATGTAATACATCTTTGCCCAGTTAAAATAATATTCCACAATAGTCAATGCCCTCTGCCCCTTCTCTGGCTCCACCATTTGGGTTGCCTACTCATGGTAAAAGTATCACCTTCTAGAAACTTCCACAGTATCTGGTGCTAAGTATTTGCTATGGTGCTTTGATCCATACCTACTCCATACCCTGGGAGCTCCATAATCATGACCAGCAACTCTGTGGTCTATTCCTCCTTCACTCAGTCCCCACATCTTCACTGATTCTCATTCATCAAAGGAAACACAGTATACCAAGCCCCATTCTCAACCACAAGGAACCAGGAGGAAACCCTCAACCATGTTCTTCATGGCTCACTGATCACACTTATTCTCAGAATCCTTCTTTCTTTCCTCCATCAGGACACAGCAAAATCGTCTATGAATGATAAGGTTCAAGTTGGGTAAGGTATGGGCTCTCAACATCCAGTTCAAGCATCAACATTGATATGCATTCCATGCATGTCATTAAAAATTATTCTATTGGGTACATTTACCACCAAAGATAGGGGCTTTTTTCTTATTTAAATCATTTGTAAACCTATATTACCCCATTCCTACATTTTTTAAACAAGCTTCTTACATATATGTTTTATTGACAGAACCATTAAGCACTTTATTATCTGGAGAACAAGTGATACTTTCTAGAAACAAAAAATACCATTTATTTGCCTAGATGCTTCCATACATCCAGCTGATTTAAGTCATGCCAACAAAGGCAGATGGTTGACTGCTTATGATTTCCCTTTCACCTGTTCACCTTGAGATAGAAGCAGAGTCAGTTCATGGGCTAGAAATATCAACAGGAGCCAATAAAGCAAAGGTAGCTTCCCAAGAAACACTTGTTATAAACACAGAGCTCTGACTTCTCCCTTTGAAGGACTTCAAAACACAAGGACTCTTCTCAGAAAACCAGTCTGCCTGTGAACAATCCCCCACATGTTCAAGGTAACTAGAGTGAACCATCTGCATGTCCTCTAATGACCACAGAAGCACAAGAACAAGCATAGCTGAAGACCAAACTGAGCACAGGGATTCAGTTATTAGCAAGAACGCATGCCACAAACAGAATATTCACTGAAGAACCATGTACAGGCCTAAATGTAGAGCTAGAGAACAACAAATCTTACATTTCAAATGGGGATCACGGTGACACAAGAAAAAGGCATGACCACATAATGAAATTTTTCTGTTTTAAATGTATTACATTCTCAAATTTCAGCATAATATATTCACTGAACTGTCAGAAGTATTAATAAAAATGAATTACAACCTTAAGATTGGAAGAACTTTTTCTATAATTTTAGGTTGTATATTTGTAAATATTTGAATATAAGAAAATAGTTGTGATAACCTGAGAGCCTTTTGAGGTCTTGTAATATTGACTCAGGAACACATTATATATGGCATTCTTATCTTCTATAAATGTAATATGAATTAACATATTAACCATTTCCCCCAAATAATCTAATGTCCAATAATATTACATATTACAAATGGATGTTCACATTGTGTAGACACACACATACAATGGTCACATAATTCTCAAAAGAAAACCACACCAACTAAAACTACAGGAATAAAGTCAATTGTACGCATAAGAACATGGACTACATAGAGTTTAGCTATCAAAGCAGTTTGTTTCAAAGACATGTTGTTAAGCATGTTACTAAAGTTAAAATTAACAATGCTTAGGGTGCAAATAATGACTACACATAAAATTTTAAGTTCTTATGATTACCTTAAAATTCTAAAAATTGGAAAGCCTTTTCCCTTAATTGTTACTCTGTAGCTTCAAAATGAATCCCATGAAATAAAGCTCCTATGAAGTTAGGCTCAATTAAAACCTGGACATTTACTGTCTGCCTTTATTCCATGTGTACCTATAAATCCTGTATAAACACAAGAGCATATCATAAAACTGAACTGTAGCTCTGGTTATCTTTCTAATCCACAGTTAAGTGTATCTTTGAAGCATCTGTTTATTCAGTCTTTTTTTTTTTCCTGTGCAATCACAATATGCTCAGCTAAGTTTCCATCCCTCCTTCTCCTCTCAACAAAGGAAACTTGACTTCTCATCCTGTAGAGAACTCAGTTCTAACCCAAAGGACTCTTAAATGTCTAGCCTCAAAGCACAAAGACACCCATATTCAGGGTGACTAAAAAGGTGTCTGCCGTGGAGAATATATTTACGTCTGTTTTCCAAGCATGACTTTAACTGTACTAAATGATTCTCCACTTACAATACAAAACTGAACTGCCTTTATACCTACCCCTTGGATGCTATGTGAATGCTGATTATCATTTGAAGATCCATATGTTTCAGGTTTATGTCTTAAAGGGGTGCTGTTCAAAGGTGATAGGACCTATTGGAAGTCATGGGGAGTATGTTCCAAGGGAACTAGGACCCTAGTCTCTTCCTGTTCACTTCCTAGTTCATAGTGTCAGCAATTGCTCCTCCATGTATTTCCTAAATTACTATCAGACCTCACCAGTAGCCCAAAACAAACAAGTCCCAATTCTTGGATTAGGATATCTAGAACTGTAAGATATTATAGACTTTTTCTTAAGTTATTATATTTCAAGTATTTCAACCAAGAAATGCAAAGATGACTAATGCCCTCCACCCTCCAGTAAGCACACCCCATAAGCTCCACTCCCTAGACATCCCCCCTCAGAATGTCTGCCTTCCTTAACAAGTGTACCAGCCCTCCTCAGCAGCCATCAGCAGCAAACTCCAAACTGCAGTGTACTATTCTGATCACTACCAGACCATCTACTCTCCTCATCCCTCTCACAAAGATTCAGCAAATCTCCACTTCCTCAAATACAGTCATTCTCAATTCTGACCACTAATCTTCTTGGACCAAGTCAAGAGTCCCTCCTCTGTGCTTTCCTTATTGCTAGGGGCACAAATGAAAACAACACTGATCCAAGCCATGTTCTCTGGATGCCCTGGGCAAAGTCTTCAACTTTCTTTATTTGGGTTTCCTTATCTAGTTTGCCCATAGCTTTGAGGGATTAATAAAGACATCAGTTACACAGTGCTCACAACACTACCTGAATATTCATAACAAGCGCCAAAAATATGGCTCAGTGAGAAGATGGCTTAGTGCACAGCAAACATGAGGATCTCAAGTTCAGATTCCTAACACTTATATAAAAGGCCCAGATCAGCAATGTGTGTATATCATCCCAACACTGGGGAGTAGAAACAGGAAAACTGCAGGGGTTTGCTGGACAGCAAGTCTATTCAAATTGATGATCTTCAGGTTCAGTGAGAGACTGTCTCAGAAGGTAGGATCAAGATTGATAGAGGAGGGCATCAAACCATCAATCTCTGGCCTCTACATGTACTGAGCATGCATGCACAGACAACATGTGTGGCTTGAAGATTCCCTCATTGCTCTTCAAACTCCCCAAAGTTAACCTGGCATATAAAAGAGGCCAATGAATATTTTCTTAAGGATAGGATTAAGTGAGGTAAATACATACATGAAAGAGAATCTGCTTTCTACTGCAGTTAAAGGGCCTCTGAAATACAAAACCCTCTATAGCAGACACACATTATTAATGACCCCAATCACAGCAGAAAAACTGGTTTCAGGAATCACTGCTAAAAAACTTAAGGCTTGTTGACTGTTTTCTTCATTCAATTCATTATCACAATTTATCCTAACAAAGTAGCCTAATATAAACCCCTAATGGTCTGTCTACAGAATCTAATGACAGTGAGATTAAAAGTATATTGTAACATGACAAACTATTACATTTTGTGTAAAAAAATACTATACACACAGAAACAAGCATCTAGGTTATGTATCATCCTTTTATATGCAACACTTTACCCCTTTAACAAGGGCCTTTCTTTATGTATGTAGGTTCTAGCAACACTTGTTCCAAAACATATACCAGAAGGATGTGATAGTTAATCTTAATTGTCAACTTAACAGCACCTGGAGTCACCTAGAAAACACACCTCCGGGAGTGTCTGGGGGGCATTTCCTGAAAGATTTAATTGGTATATGAAGAACAACACCATCCCATGAGCTGGTACTCTGGACTGAATAAAGAGAAAGTATGTGGAATATAACCATTCCTGGCTCTTTGTTTCTTAACTCTGGTTACAATCTAAACAGCCATCTCCCATTCCTGCCTACATGTACTACCCACTTTAATGAACTGCATGTTTCAATGGTAAGCCTAAATAAATGAACTCTTCCTTTGGTTAGGTACTTCTGTCACAAGCAAGGAGAAAAGTGATTAATATAAAGGGAAAGCATCTAACAGATATCCTACAAAATTAGGTGAAACCTTCCTATTATGTGCTACCAAAGTGATATCTGCCATGAGCTGAAAAGAAATGATTTCAAGTCTGAGGGAACTGCAAAGCAAGAAGACTTCATCTTAAGTTCTTGGTGTATGTGCCACCACTTTTTTTTTTTGCCGGGGGGGGGGGGGGGGGGGGGAGGATTTGAGACACAGTTTCTCTGTGTAGCCTTGGCTGTCCTTGAACTTATTCTGTAGCCCAGGCTAGCCTTGAACTCTTAGATCTGCCTGCCTCTTGAGTGCTGGGATTAAAGGCATGAGCCGCCCCTGTCAGGATGCCACTTCTTGATAAGACAATCCCAATTCTTTTCATTACTAGTGCAAGTGGAATAGTATTATCTCCATTTTAGAGCTAAGACAACGCATGTTCAAAGTTCGCAAGACAGCACAGTAGGAATTCAAACCCCAATCTTTCAATTCAACTTATATTACGTTAGTCACTGTATTAGTAATACCTTTAGGCTTTAATGTCAAATTACTCTGAAATATCAGTGCTAGGGCCCCACTGATATTACAACCATTTGCATTTCCTAGCCATCTTGGCTACTCAGTGTCATACAAAATCCAAGAACAAGTTATGAAGAACACCTTAGTGAAGGAGTCTGGGGCATCAAGGCACAAACTACCAAGATCCTTTTTCAGAGATTGTAGAAGGGCTCATGGGAGGACCCACGGGAAGCATCATTATTATTTCTATAGCCATGTGTGATGTGGGCTGCAGTTCCCTGGAAAGCATCCCCTAAGGGACATTTACTTGCTAATGGAGAAAAAGCAGGAATTACTCCCAAACAGCCAATGGGGCTACAAAGAGGAGCAAGGCTCATAACACCCCCAGCTTCACCAGAAAAGGAAATGAGAAAACCAGATGCTGGGGCTGGAAGCAGAGACTCCATCTTACAGAAATCCAGCCATTGGGCAAATTTACAGTACACTGGACAGATTCCTGTGCCATCTCAGAGTTGATGTTTGTAATGGCCTGTGCCTGTGCCAACATGTCTATTTGAGAAGTATGGATAGGCCTGTGGATCTCAGAGCCTATTCCTAAAATGGAAAAACAGCCACGTTGGCAAATAGTTGGATGTGAGCTCATGGCAGCCGCTGCTTTCCAGAGCACAGTAACAGTGAAAACAGCAACAGCCAATGTGTGGGCCTGGCTTAAGAGCTGTTTGATACCCTGCCCTGGATATTCAACACACAAGCCCATAAAGAAAGTCCCCTGGACTGGAGCATTCATTCCTGAGCACCCTTTCACTTATGAGGATCACCATCATGAAGAGTAGCAATCCTACGAAATTAATAAGAACCAGGCACAAGAGTGAGAGGCAATCAATGGGCTTTGCATATACAGTGCAGACCCCTGAGTAAAGTCTGAGCATTCCCATATCTTTTTTTTTTCTTTTTTGTACAGGAACAATCCTTGTTCCTATCCCCTTCTATAAACAAATTTTTATGGGCTTTAAAATGTCCTACAGCAAGGCAAGGAGAGTCCTTTGGCAGTGGTAATGGGAAATCCTAAGCTAAAATGATTTACACTTTTACTGTTCCTTGCCCTACTTCAGGAGAACAAAGCTCACAGTTCATTTTTTTCCCTCTCTCTCTCTCTTTAATCCTTACAATCTATTATAGTATAGGAGCTATGGAGCAATAACTGAGTTTATCTCAAAGAAATGTAACAGAAAAAACAAAAACACAGGTCTTTTGTTTTTACCTCACAGTAGCAACTTACTACTACATGCACATACAATCTATCTTCTCTCAAATGTTTTAATTTGAGAGTGATCTCAAATTAACCCCTTCGTAGCACCTGTCAATGTTAGAGACTTTGTTCAAGAACCAGGCTGTGATGAGATCACTGGAAGAAGTTGTCATAATTGTACAGCCCAAAGGTATAGAAACAAACTACAGAGAAGCTCCTCCAGCAGCACTTGAAGCTCTGAGATGACCAGCCCACGCCAGCTCTAGCCCACTGAATTCTGTATGACACTAATTATGTTTCATGTACTGCACATCTCAGGAGACAGTAGTGGGTTCATGCAGACACAGACTAC
This sequence comes from Peromyscus maniculatus bairdii, assembly GCF_049852395.1. Taxonomy (NCBI): domain Eukaryota; kingdom Metazoa; phylum Chordata; class Mammalia; order Rodentia; family Cricetidae; genus Peromyscus; species Peromyscus maniculatus. The sequence continues at coordinate 92,903,723 of NC_134856.1, read as the reverse complement.
AAGACGGATGGACATGCATTTCTTGGCCTCAGGCTTAGTATGAGTCACCTGGGCCCCTTTGATCTGGACTGTCCCAATGTGGAAGCCTAACCATCAGTGGTCAGATAACTACATTTGATCACTACAGATATTACAGAATTTTAATCATATCTATCAACAGCTACCATAGGCCAAGATCTTCAGGTCTTTATCCTCATGCCAGGCACAGAGTACTGCAGAGCTTGCTGTGACATTTACAATGTTTAATGTGCTCCCTATAGCCAGCAGCCCTTCTCTACTGCTGCTGAGTTACAAAGCTGTATCATGATAGTTACAAAATACAAAGTCACTGCTGCTCTCCTTCCTCATAATTCCTAGTAACTATAGAGACCCTGCTATGGAAGCCTACCCCCTCCTACCCTCTCTGGGATTCTTTTTTTTTTTTTTTTTTTTTTTTTTTTTGGTGGCAGGGTCTCATGTAATCCAGGCTAACCTCAAACTTGCAATATAGCTTAGGCTAGCCTCAAAGTTCTGATATTTCTATGCTGGGATTACAAGTGTGTCGCTATGCCTGGCTTTTCCCTTATTTTAGGGGGCAGGAAAGCAGGGGTGGATGAGAATAACCTTGACTCCACACTACAGTTTTCTGGGAAAATCACAATAAAGTCAAAGATTTACCTCAGCTCTTTGTAGGATTGAGCAAGCTAGCACCCTACAAGGAAGCCAAGGCCTACATAACCCAGCCCCTATTCCACCAGCACACTGGCTTGAAGAAGGAAGCCAGGAAAAGATACATCACAAAAAGAGGACCTAAGGACACCTACAAAACTAGCATCAAACAGCAGATTGTAGTCCTATTAAGTTCCCACTGTTCTTAAGTGCTGCAAGTTGTGCAGTCTTTGTTACGGTAGTGTATGCACAAGGCAGCAGATTCAGATTCACGTTACTAGTGTTTTACGGAGTTTTCATAAAACATTCTCAGGCGGGGTTGGAGAGATGGCTCAGAGGTTAAGAGCACTGGCTGCTCTTCCAGAGGTCCTGAGTTCAATTCCCAGCAACCACATGGGGGCTCACAACCATCTGTAATGAGATCTGGTGCCCCCTTCTAGCCTGCAAGTCTACATGTAGACAGAACACTGTATACATAATAAATAAAAACTCTAAAAAAAAAAATAAAAATAAAACATTCTCAGGCATCTAGCTGGGGATCAGTAAAAGCACTTGCCACACAAACATTAAGGACTAGAGTTCAGATCTCCAGGACCTACACATAAGCCAGGCAGGTGTTTTGGCCTCCTGTAAGCCCATCACTTAAGAGGCAGAGATAGGGGATTCACAAGCAAGCTGGATAACTACACTAGGTTGACAATCTCTTCAATAAATAGAATGGACAGCAATCAAGGAACTGTCACACCCACCTATGACCTGCCCCTGAGGCAGGACTGAGACAGGAACCCTTACCACCCGAGATTCAGATGTGCCGGCTCTCTTGGTTCCTGGTGATCCTGGATGCTGGATGGTAGACCGAGCAGAGTTCTCCAGAGAACCCAACTGGACTGGACCTCACCTCTCCCGGATCCTGTAACCAACCCCTTTACTAGCTATAAATTAACCCCCAAAATAAAACTCCTTTTTAACTATGTGGAGTTGCCTTAATAAATCATCCAATATTGCTTTGTTTTGTTTTTCAAGACAGGGTTTCTCTGTGTAGCTTTGGAGCCTGTCTTGAAACTCACTTTGTAGACTAAGCTAGCCTTGAACTCATAAAGATCCATCTGTCTCTGCCTCCCAAGTGCTGGGATTAAAGGTGTGCACCACCACCACCTGGCTAGTATTGGCAATTTCATATGGTTCAATGGAGCAATACACATTCATTTGCTTAAGTGAAACTTAACCACACAGTCAAGGTTGGCACAGTGAATATTTGATTCAAAACTGGTGATTTCATATGAAGAACAAATTCATCTTCCATTCACTCAGGATTTTATACATAAATCCTGATAAGAAACATCAATATCATACCAAGGAAACTGCAGGAATGAAATAACCAATACCTCTTCTCCTATGGATACTATTCACAAAGGTTTTGCTATTTGCTATTATATCATGATAATCAAAAGTCTGAAAACCATCATTTTGACATATTAACTTGGTATTAGCTAAAAAAGGGAAAATATATTTTTAAGCTACCAATTTGAGAAGTTGTAATGGTAAAAACATACAGAAGTCCACTACTACAATCCCTGAACTGATTACCTACTGATGTAAGTGATCAGACATTCACTTAAGAACCTGTTCCTGTTTTGCTTATGTCAAAAGGGACAATAGTACTGGGGGTGCAGCTCAGTTGGCAAAGTTATCTGCCTAGCATGCATAAAATCCTAGTGTTCAATCCCCAACACCATATCACCTTACATGGTTGATAATCTATAATCTCAGCACTCTGGGGGTAGAGGCAGGAGAATCCAAAGTTCAAAGTCATCCTCAATTATATATTGAGTCTGAGGCCAGCCCAGGCTCCATGACACATATCTCAGTAAAAGAAAGGAAAAGAAATATAGCAGTGGGGAGAGGGGGAGAATGGAGAGATGACTCAGCAGTTAGGAGCACTTGTTGCTCTTGCAGAAGACCCAGACTCAGCTCCCAGCATCCACATGATAGTTCACAATGATTTCTAATGCCAGTTCCAGAGGATCTGGCACCCTCTTTGACCTATCTAGGCACTAGGCACACATATAGTATACATATATATGTTCAGGCAAAACATTCATATGTGTGTGTATGTGTGTGTGTGTGTGTCTTTGAATTAAAAAAAAATACATACAAAGGGAGCAATAATCCCTGCCCTGGACTTTATTGCTGAAGGACATTGTGAATCAAACTATTAGGGCTATGGAAGTCTAAAACAAAACAAATACTATAGTCTAGTTCTATATACAATTTTCCACCATACAGCTTATCATTTATTCACCCTTGTATCCTGTATACAATTGTTCCTGCTGAGCACAGTGGTTCATACCTATAATCCTAGCACAAACTATGTAGAAGAAGCAAGAAGATCACAAGTTTTAGGTCATTTTCAGCTACATATCCAGTTCAAAGCCAGTCTGAGATACATGAGAACTCATCTCAAAACAAAAGCAAAGAAAAACGAAAAGACTGGTCTTCTTAAAAAGTAGTTAAACCTGGTGTTTGTTAAGATTTTAAAAAATGAACATATTCTAAACTGGATCAACATAAAATATTCCATTAGACAATTTTTCCAGAACACCTTTCCAAGTGTCCATGAAGTCTGTTGATAGTTTCATCTTCTACACCCCAGTCACCTCGCTCAGACCTATTAACAGTCAATGCAGGGGCATGACAGTACATATAAAAACCAGCACTCAAGAGTTTACACACTGACAGAGGAAATGTAAGAGTACACAACATGGAGACACATATTAATGAGAACATGTATCTTTATGTACCACATCATCTGAGCCATACACAGGATACCCTGATTGCAGATAAAAGCCTGTAAGGATGTTTCTAGAAGAGATTATAAGAATACCTGTCTATAAACATTATAAAGCAGATGGTCCTCCTCCACTGTGGGTGGGTACCATCCAATATGTCTAGGACTTGAATAGGATACAACAAGGTGGAGGCAGCTGGACCAGTTCTGTGCCCGATTTCTGGACTGCAATACCCACCTTTTCCAGACCTCAGAGTTGGTATTTCCAGGTCTCAGGCCCTCAAAGCCAGCCTTTCCAATAAATCTCACTCTAGACATAAATATGCATCTTACTGGCTCTGCTTCCCTGAAGAATCTGACTACCACAGCCCTCAAGTTATTTTATACATTTATATGATCTCATTAAAGGAATTTCACTTTACAAGTAGCCTCAGAGTTTCCCTCTAGTCTCCAGACCTAGTGTCCTCAGCCCCAGTCACAACTCCTGGTACAATGGAAAGATAAATTGGGGTTGATCACTAGGAAGTCTAAGAGCTCAAGTAGCAATACCCACCAAGGAAGATCTCATACTTACCAAAAATACTAAATATTTTTACTAAACCAAGTCATCTGGCTGCTTACCACAAGAACACTATTTATATCAATTTGTTCAAAACATATAATTTGTTCATAATATACAATGAATCAAAATTTTGTCTATTAATAATTATATAAGTCTTTAAATGTCCTTGAACTATTTCTGCCTCTTCATATTTTTAGAGCAAATAGGCCTAGGGTTAGAAGAGTATAAATAGTATTACTGACAACAGCTGGATGACATGAAGACAGGCTTTATACCCATAAGGTACTGATGACCCCAATTGCTTTCTTTTCTCTATATTTAAAAATACAGAAGAAGGGCAGAGGCCAAAATGTGTACCTTTGCTGTGTTTCCAATGGCCAACAACTATACCTTATCTTTCTGAGGGTAATTCTGCTGTCCCTGAACCCCCTCATTACATAGCCCCTATCACCCATGTATTGCCACACACTTCTGACAGCACTCACCCATTCAGCATGATAAATACATGTCTACTTCTATACTGATACTTCATGTTCTAGAAAAGCTGTTGGAACCTAGAGTCAAGTCAAGACCCCATACTACTCACAGACTCATATATCATACCACAGAGTGAATCCATGAGGAATTCTTTACCAAGATCTCCAGACCAAAAAAATAAATAAGCCGGGCGGTGGTGGCGCACGCCTTTAATCCCAGCACTCGGGAGGCAGAGGCAGGCGGATCTCTGTGAGTTCGAGGCCAGCCTGGGCTACCAAGTGAGTTCCAGGAAAGGCGCAAAGCTACACAGAGAAACCCTGTCTCGAAAAACCAAAAAAATAAATAAATAAATAAATAAATAAATAAATAAATAAATAAAAATTTAAAAATGCCAAGGAGAAACAATTTAGGAAGTGCCCTATTCATTTATTAAAGAGGGAAATGTTATCAGAGCAGCATTCTGTTGTAGAAATGCATTCTAAAGCTAATGTGTCCCCACAGAGGCATCCATGGTCATATCTCATAGGCAGCTACAGACACACATCTCAGTATGGTTTTTCTGTGTCTTGGTCCAAGTGCCTACCTCCAAAAAACATTAAGTCTGACAGACACACGTTTCTTGTGGAAATCTAATCATCAAGTCCTCAAGAGGCATGACATCAATGAAACACCTCCCCCGATATCTTCTTTTCCCCTCCTACAAAGTACCCCACACTTCTGGCTACCCATCACTCCTTTACATAAAGCCTCCTTGATAAGTAAGCCATCCTTCAAGTTGAAAGCATAGGTACTTACAAGATCATCTAAACTATGATTAGTTTTTCAGAATTCTTGGGATGGAGGATGGCTTAGCTGGTAAAGCGCTTGCTGAATAAGCATGAGGACCTAAGTTCAATCCCAAAGACATTAAATTAAATTTTAAAAAAAAGCAGGTGTCATTATACACATTTGGAATCCCAGAGCCAGAGATGCCAAGACAGGCAGATCCTTGGGGCTGGCTAGCCATCCAGGCTAGCCTAATCTGAGAATTTCAGTAAAAGACCCCCATCTCAAAAAACAAGGTAGTCTCTGTTGTAAAGAGAGGCTTCTTTGATAAAGGTAGTAGCTACAGTTATATGTGGTTATAAGAATAAGAAACCACAACTGGATACAATGCAGAGATCATTGGGGAGATTGTGAGGAGCCCAGCTTACATCTATGGTTCAGGGAACATCTTGCAAGAGGGAAGAGAAAGATTGTAAGAGCCAGAATACCAGGAAATCTGTTGTGAAATAATCTCTCCTAGAAATGGCTACATAAACAGACCAGAACAACGGCAATATCATTTGACATGTTAATGTGGAAGGGGTGAATTTTTTATGGGGTCCAACCTCTAAAGAAAGAACTACAGGCAACTAATGATAGCTGAGAGGAGGAGAATTATAAAGCCCCCTTAGTGTTTCTACCAATGCAGAGTGGTCAGTCTTGAAACCATATACACATAAACAAGAAAAACAGATATAACAAGTTGTGTATATATTTGCATGGGGGGTAGGGGTGTGGGTGGGTGGGTGTATAATAATCAAAGAAAAAGAGGTTATCAACTTGAAGGGGGCATGGAAAAGATTCAAGGCAGGGTAGCTGGGCAGGGCTAGAGGGAGCAAAGGGAGTGGAGAAAGTGATATAATTCTATTTCAATTAAAATATTGTTTAAAAGTCATACAATTGTTATTATACCATTCCTAGAATTCAGTAATCCTCCAAATAACCAGGCATAAATAAAAGTATACCAAATAATAAAAATAAAGTTTATATTGAGGTTTCAAAATATACCCATGCTTCAAGAACCACCATTCCCAATTTAGATGTCAAGGTACATATGAAAAAAATAGAAGTATTTAAATCATTGGTTCTCAACCTATGGCTTGAGACCCCTTTACGGGTCCAAATGGCCCTTTCACAAGGATCACCTAAGACCATCAGAAAACACAGATATTCGCATTATGATTCATAATAGCAGCAAAATTACAGTTATGAAGTAGCAATGAAATAATTTTATGGCTAGGGTTCATCACAACATGAGGAACTGTATTAAAGTGTCACAGCATTAGATAGGTTGAGAACCACTGATTTAAAGTGTTTTTCTTTGAGGAATCCTACACAGAAATGACTGCTTTTAGAAATACAGGAGTTTATGGTTCTAAATGGAACTAGATTGCTCACTCTACATTGATTGCCCCTGGTACTGGAAATTGGAAGACCATGGCTTGGAGGTTACCATCAACCACACCCTGGAATGCAGATTTGTGCCAGGGAGTCCTACCTGAAGGCTTTGGCTTTTCTCTGAAGAGATCCAGCCAGAAGTCAAAACAAAAATAAATCACAACCTGCTAAGGAGAGATACCAGTGGAAAGCATTGTGAAATAGGAGGGACTGTCACTGCCCATCTGAAATATTTCAGTGGTGCTGGCAAGAGGCTTTTCTTTGATGGGGAGGGGTAAACAGGGCTAGAAGGAGCCACGGAACCACGTATGGGGTGACAAGGTGGCTGACTACTTGGCTGCCTGTTACCAAGGGGAAGGATGAGAGATGAAACTCAGGTCAAATGTTCAGGGGGTCTGAGCTAAAGACAGAGTACAACAAGGTTTGGTTGACCAGAACTTGTTCTGGTTGATCAATGGAAAAAAACTCTACAACCAATCATTTGTGGTACAGAGAATGAGAGGACACCTTGGCCCAAGTAAAACCAAACATCCTCAAGTTTCATCTGAGACATTTGTTAAAGTATTTCTTAGCAGGAAAACAAAACTGGTAGGGGTTTTATGTATTTATTCATTTAGAAGTAGGGGCTTGTGCCAGGTGTGGTGGGGTATGCACTTAATCCCAGCACTCGGAAGGTGAGTTCAAAGCCAGCCTGGTCTACAAAGTGAGTTCCAGGACAGCCAGGACTATAAAGAGAAAACCTGTCTCAAAAAGCCAAAAAAAAAAAAATTAAATTTAAATTTAAAATTAAAATTAAAATAAAGAAATAGAGGCTTGCTCTGGCACAGGTTTGCTTGAACTCAAGATCCTCCAGCTTCTGGAGTGCTGAGAAGAGAAATATAAATTGCCTCAGCTTGGCAAGGTAGAGGACTTCACCACCCCTTGGTACAGACTCAAGGGGTTTGAGGAAGTTCAACACGGGCTGATGCCAAGTGGTATGAGGCACATTCCTATCACCAACTCATATCTCAAGTCTTTATAAGTTCTTCCTAAAGTTTTTGTTTTGTTTTGTTTTGTTAATGTGCATTGGTGTTTTGCCCTGGGTCCCCTGAAACTGGAGTTACAGACAGTTGTGAGCTGCCAAGTGGGTGCTGGAAATTGAACCTGGGTCCTCTGGAAGAGCAGTCAGTGCTCTTGACTGCTAAGCTATCTCTCCAGCCCCACTAAAGAGATTTCTAAAGAAGGGTTTCCACTTCCTACACTAAGCCCTAACTCATTCAAGATACTTAATCTTGTTATTGTAATAAATAGTTAACAATAAGGTTCTGCAGTAATAAATCACAAATGGTCCCACTATTACAGCACCACACTCCTAGGCTATGACCAGCCCACCACTTGTGTTGAAACCGTCCCTAGTGTGACAATGTTAAGAGTTGGGACCTTTGGAGGCTCTACCCTCAGGGATGAGCTTGATGCCCTTGTAGAGGAAGCTTGAGGGACAGACTCCATTTTGTTCTTCTGCCACGTGAGGGTGCAGTAAGAAGTTATCTCTGAGTAGCAGACCTTCACCAGACAATACATCTGCTCCTCTATCTCATACCTCCTTGCACTTCAACACTGTAAGTACTGAATTTCTCTTGTTTAGGAACTGCCCAGTCTACCTTAGTCTTAGCTGTTATAGCAACCTGAATATACTCAGACAGTAACATTACATCATTATTATGTCTCAGGGAACTGAAGCACTGTGAGGAGGCACTGCAATATAGTAAATGGCATTCACTAGAAGGTAGAAAAGGGGGTTTGAGAATAATTCTATGTTTGTAAAAGGATAGACCACAGCAAAAAACTACAGTTGGAATTGGATAGCATCACACCATACCCTTACTCTCCGGAGCCTAGCTTCCTATGATGGCTATAGTGGTATAAATGGCCATCACTGAGGCCACAGCAGGAGGTGATACTCAGTGTTTAGACAACTGTGAGTTCATAGTAACTCAGCAAACACACCTTGTACTCTACAAAAAGCAAATAAAACCAGCCCAAGAAACCATACTGCCACTTTACTGTATTATCACATTTAGGTTCTGGTATGTCAACATGAAGTCTATGTGAATTTAATTATGAAGCATATGCAATAAGAAAATAAAAACAAATTGTGTCACTGTTCACTCAAAATTAATATTTTTTCAACTTCTATTTCTGATATTCTCTTATTTTCAATCCAACTATAAAGTGTGTACAAGAATAGTCCCCTCAGAGTAAGCTCCTTACTAGTATTTTAGATAGAACGTTATTTTAACAAGACCACAATATGTGACTAAAAAGTAATTTTTTAAAGCATTAAAATGACAAGCCCATAGAAAACACACTACTCCTGTCCTATTTTCCTTGTTACCATAGTTTAAATATCTGTTTCCTAGAAACCATCTCTCTTTATAATTTAGGGTACACAAGAGGCTGATACAACAGTTATTTTTAAAAGACACAGTCAGAGAATAGGAACACTATATTATTGTTTATTACTACCATAACAAATTTCCTCAAAGGTAACCACTTCAAACAACATGATTCTATTAGTTCTAAGATTTGAGAGGAATCAGCCTGCTGAAGTCAAAGTATTGGCAGAGCAAGTTCCTTCCCAATGGCTCCCAGGAGTAATCAGTTCCCTTGTCCTCTACAGTTTCTAGAAGCCATCAGGGTCCCTTGGCTTATGTCTCTGTCCAACTCCCACTTCTGCTTCTGTCCCCACATCCTGTAAGTCTATCTATTCTCCTCTGTGACTACACTGGGCCGGCCTCTATAGTCCAGGATCATCTCCAACCCAAGACCCTTAACAGCTGCATTAGAAGTGTTCCTTTCCCACATAGCATACTCATAGGAGTCAGGGACTAAAACATGGACATCACTGGAAACATTTCTCACTATTACAGATGCTAATAAAATAAACATTGTGTAGAGTGTCTATGGTGATTTTTGTTTTCCTTTTAAGGAACCTAAGTATTACATCAGTTGACCACTATCAGAATCAGAGATGCCAAGTAGTATTTTATTTTTAAATCTAGCAAAGCAAGAACTCAGTACCTAACCATACTCAGAGTGTTACGGAGTAGATGCTTAATAAAAGTTTAATCCAATAAAAGAACTTTAAACTTTGCTTTTTAAAATAAATTTTACATCATTACAACAAAGCAGTCTGATTGAATATTCATAGTTCAATCAAAAGATTTCTCTTATTACATAAATTACCCTTCCCCATAAAGCACACTTCAATTCTATTGTTTCATAGGAACTAAAAAGGTACAAAGAAAAAAAGACAAGAAATATTTATGTGATTTGCCTATGCATATGACTTTTGCCTGGCTAAGTAGGGAACCACATAAAATTGAGCAGGAAGGAACAACTAAGCTTTTTCACATAGTGAAGCCCAAATGCAGTGGATTTCTCTATTGAGCTATTCATCTGAAGCTTCAGACATCAATGTCTTGGAACACACACACACACACACACACACACACACACACACACAATTTTTGAAAAGTTCACAATGTGTGGGTAAATTAAAATCTACGGACATTGAAGCTAAAACAACATAAAAGATTTCAACATCGAATAAGGTCTCTGCACCTACCTGGTTCATAGAAAAGAGAATTATTCCCACTTGAGAGACCAGAGAGTTGGCTCCTAGCTACATTGTTCATTAATGTAGCTATAATTTCCTGCCTATAGAATAGAGTTTGGAGTCTGGAATTTCAGTCATCTGATCTCAGACAGAACGTGTGAAACCTGAATAATATCTTCCTCTTAAGAAGGGGAGCTGGAATACTACAACTGTGATCTTATTTTAATTTTATTAGCCTGTATTAATGATAGAAGGTAATGGGTTTTATTGTGACATTTTCATACACGCACATTAATATACTCTGATCAAAACCCACCCCACCCCACCCATCATCTTATCCCTTCTGCCTACAACTTAATCTTTAAACTATCTCAACCACTGGGATTAGAGTAAATGTTTAGAAATCTAAGCCTCTTAGCTTTGTATTAGATTCCAGATTTTATTGTGGATTTAGGAATATCTTGAAGCATTACTCAAAGTGTCACTCAAGATTCCCTGAAAAATCTAATAATGTCTAAAACCTATATTCTGTACAAAAATGCAAACTAAGCATAAATAAATCATGTAGAAGCTCAAGTGATGCCTTGCCATTGGCATTATCCAGACATATGTTATTAATAAAAGATGGTTCTTCAAGTAAATCCCATCTCAAACTAGAATCTATGACATTTAATTGTCCCAATTTTGAATCTCAGTGTGAAGTTGGTTACCAAAATAGATCTCTAACCTCAGAGCACATATTTCTAAATTACGAATGTGCTTTACCTCTTTGTCTACCCCTGACCTGAGTAATGATCTCCCTCAAGGCCACTAAATAATTCATTCATACTTGCACATCATTCACACAGCCACAAAAAACAATAATGGTGGTCAGTAAAGGTGCTATCTAGGGAACACTGTTATACTAGAGCAACTTAGAATTCAATGTAAGACTAATAGGTCAATGAAGAAAGAACAGTTCTGTCAAAACAACAAAACACACACACATACAAAAAAAAAAACACACACTTGGGAGGAGGAGGCAAAAGGGTCAGAATTTCAAGATCATTTCTAATACATAACAAGTTCAAAGCCAGTTTTGGATACAGGAGGATGCCCCTCCCCCATAAAACCCACCTTATAAAGATTCAAGACAAATGAAAAAAATACCATTGACTATTTCAAACCCATCATACCCCTATAAGAACACAGTATTACTGTAGACTAATCTATTTCAAGGGCTCCTGATTGCAAAACTTCTACCCCACTTCCATTCTGGATAGAAGTTCAAATCTGCAGCTCTCTTTTCTCTAAGGATGAAAGGCTCCTAGGGTAACTGCTTACAGCCTTGCCTTTGTTTGGTGTTTCACATCTGGGAACCCAATAAATGCTGAATGAACATAGATAAGCGAACCCTATTTTCATGCTACTCTCTTCAAAATAAAGCCTGGGGAGCATGGATACACACACCACGCTATATTGGCCCTACTGTGTACCTCAGCATTGAGGACTAACCAGAGTGTAGAACAGCACTCCTTGAACAATCTCCCTGAGGAAACCTTCTAGACCCCAGCATGCTTCCTCCCTCCCTCCCTGACTCTGAAAGGGCAACAGAAGGCCAGCTGGAGCCTCTATTGTTCAGCGAAAGGAATACAACCAACCACCATAATTATCTTCTGTGCAATTAGAAAAAAAGCATCTCACTCCATGCTGTCCCTTGATAACTTAGAAACTAAAGCCTCTCTTAAACAATGTTTCTGCCCCCTCAGAAAACTAGACCCATACCAAGACAGAGAAAGAAGCACAAATATTTGAGAGGTGGCTTACTGATAGATAGGTAAATCTAGCCAAATTTATCATGAACAGGCAACTAAAATGCACAGCATATGAACACCACACACCCCAAGTTTCAATGTTCACAGACAAGCCAGTATTACCACACAATTATAGCATATATGTGCAAATTATTTAAAAAGATAACTATTTAAAACAGATCTGTCTTAAAGGTACTTTAGCAGATCCAGTAGAGTCAGGAATAGGGCAAAAATAAAAAGAATCATATTTGTCCCTAAATGTGTGTGCTCTGGTCCAAGGAAGAAGGCACTTAAGTCTAACATGAAAGTCTCTGTTGTTTCCATTTGTTCCAAAAAGCCTGAGACCAGGAAGACATGGTAAGAACCAAAGTGTGTCTTTAGAAGATTCAAATGTACAACTTTTTAAAGATAATTCAAATATATGCATTAACTCAGACACAGAATGTTCTACTCCAAGCTCTGTGACCATTCTGCCTAAGATGAAAATATAGGATTCCTCTAAAGACAGTCAAAGAGACCATATGTATTCTAGGAACTCATCTATGCCAAACTCCTTTTGGGTTTTCAAGTCAGAATTGAAGATTATTCTTTATAATTATATACTTTGTTAATACACATAATATTTTTCATAGAACTAGACACAGAGGAGAGTCTAGAGATGTAACTCAGGTGTAGAACACTTGTCTAGCACCCATGAGATCACCAGTTTGATCCTTACCCACCAGAGAAAGGTGAGAGGGAAAGACATCCATTAACTCATATTAAGAACCTCAAAATGGATAAGGGGTCAAGTATCTAGACTCTTAGAATTCTAACAGATCAAAGTCATTTTCGCTAAGATATGCACACCTATTATTAGTGTTGAATTTCACTCCAGCTCCACAGGCTAGTTATTGCCATGGCTAAAGAATACTATTACTAACCCCAAAACCCAAGTCCTTAGATGCAGCTCCATGACATCTTCATTCACAAATGAAATATGCACGAATATTCATCAGCAAATCTGTTATCTTTGCTGTATCTCCCTCATGGCCTGAAAACTAACCTGCCCACACACAAAAAGATCACCTCCAATAAATTCTAACACTGCGATTCAATTCTGGCCACTCAAACATTCTAGATAAATCCTCCTATAACCAATTACATAGTTTTATAAGATGCAAGACCCCATGTAATAAAGTTTAACCTATGAAACATCTTGAAAATAAGCCTCATATGACTCTCATTACAATGATGCAACTAGCATACTAGCCACCCCAGCACAGGTAGTCTATTAAAATGATTCACTTGTTCCCTTCAAGATCCCGATACTGAAAACCAACCCCCATATATCATCAGCCTAATTCTTTTGTCATTCTTTACTACAGTCACAAATCAGTTTTGTATCACAAAACCCAAAAATAAAAATACATGAAGCTCTTATGATTCATTTCTCTATATTTAATGTAAAATTGCCAGGTGGGGGTAGGGGATGGGGAAGAAGCAGAGACAAATCAGATAGCAAAGTATTTATTTCCACCTAAACTGAAGTCACTGTTTAAATCCTGCTATTTTTATTCTTCTTAGAGGAGTTTTCTCTTAGAAGGCTCTCCCACAAACAAGACAATTTGAGGACGAGAGATAAAAATCAGGAAGAAATTAATTAAATGTTCTTCTCTGTCAGGAACTTTTCTGTTGCAAAATATTACTGAAACAAAAGAATTCATCATCCATTCAATTTGCCTGCAACGTAGCAAAGAGTATCAAAGCAGACATTAAGTATTAGCATCATATTCCAAATCAAAACTACCTTTCCTAAAAACTTAAAAGCAAGAATATTTCTTTATTCTACTGTGTACAACATCATTTCAGGACCATTCATTCATGGGGGGAAAAGGTAAGTAGCCCCTTTAACCTTCCAAGCAAAGGCATCTTTTTCCTAAGATTAATTCAATTCAGAAACAATAAAATCAGCCATTTTACCTTAGAAACAAGGGCTCTTTTCCCCCAAAAACAGGCTGTTTATTTCTAATACTTTATAGTTAAGAGAATTTAACTGTAAGTATAGTTTATGTCCCTTTAATACTCAGATAATAAGCCATATCAAAAATATTGATAATACCACAGCCAAACCAGGTTAAAATCACAGTAAGTGAAGAGCTATGTACAGTTTTGGGTATATTGGGACATATGTTCAGTTTTCACCTACACATCTTCTTGGAATGACCCAGCCACTATATGAATTAACCACAAATCTAACTGCCTGTGCTCCAATTCCTTCCCATTGTATGATCAGAGAGATTTGACATTGCATTCCCAAAAGGGATTATAGTTAGTATTGGAGTGGTCACGTTCCAGAGCATAAAGCCAGTTAGAAAACTGGCTAAGATAAATGTATAATAAGAAAGGCTCCGATACTGACAAATGTCTTTCTTTAGTCCAACAAGCATCAAGTCATCCTGATGCTGTTTTAGGGATATACATTTCTCCCTTCTCACACGCACCCCATCTGTCTACCATATACATCCCTCACAATTTTTTTCAAGGCCTGATCATTATTTGTTACTCATAAAGATTTATTTTTGACTGGACTCAGACTTTCAACAAAGAGGCTTTCAGCAAAGGTAGCCTATGTCTCTTGGCAATCAGTTTCTGGAGTTTAGCCTTGGCTTCCTTCATTCTCTTGGCCAAAAGTTTAGCATATTCAACAGTCTCCTGCATTGTTTGTGTTGTGGGACACATGGAGTAACAAGATGCCCAATCTCGGGTGCTCTTGTAGTGAGTGGCTGTTCCAGCTTTGATCTGGAAGTACCACCCCCATTGAGGCTTTGGTAACTGTTATGCCTACAAAGGCGGAGCCGAGGAAGGACCCCTGAAGACTTGAGATCCGGATGGGTTGGCTCTCTTGGTTCCTGGACCCTGGACACTGGAGGTAGACTGAGCAGAGTTCTCCAGAGAACACCGCTGGACTGCGCTACACCTTTCCCAGACCCTGTAACCTATCCCTTCACTTGTAAGTTACCCCACAAAATAAATCTCCCTTTTAACTACGTGGAGTTGCCTTAATATTTTAACCAATATGCTCTTCTTATCTTAAGAGCTTTCTGACAACATACTGGCAGAAATCATCTTGTTTAGAGAAACCTAAAAGTTTTGAGATTCTGCTATCTCTTTTGAGACCCCACCACTAAAGTGCAGTAGTATGGGTCAGTCCAGAAACATCCTTCTCTCTCTCTCTCTCTCTTTTTTTAAACAACAACCAAGTTGAGAACACTCATATTAGCATCCACAATGCATCTGCAAACAGACTTGCACTTCCTCTCTCTGGTTCCCCTTGGTCTATAATAAGAATGTTCTTTATTCAACAGGAGGTACATTCTACCATGGGTCAAGACACATTGCTTTATGGGAAAATCTTGTTTGTTTTTCCCACCACTGATTCAGACCACATAACCCTTTCACTCTTCACCCAGCTACTTCTGTGTCCTTGTGCTTCTCATAGAAAATACATGGCTTGTGTTCACCATTTATTTCAATGAGTTCCTGGCAGCCAACAGGTGGGAAGGAAATACAAGATACTCAGCTTTTTACACAGCCAATTACGTAGGAAGTACCATGAAAAAAAGCCTTCACAATCTTTCTTAAAAAGATATATCTAGAATATCTTCTCTCAAGAGCCCTCTTTTGCCTGTACTCTGAACATTTTCTATCAGAGAAACTTTTCTGGAGTAAAGATTTTCAGGAGAAAAGTTCAGCAGGTACTTTTACTTCACTTACTCTGGACAATTAAGTATCAAATGCTTTAGGTTTAAAAACAGAAGGAAAGAAGGAAGGGAGGGAGGGAGGGAGAGAGGGAGGGGAGGAGGAAGGAGGGGAGGCAGGGAGGGAGGGGAGGAGGAAGGAAGGGAGGAAGGAAGGGAGGAAGGAAGGAAGGAAGGAAGGAAGGAAGGAAGGAAGGAAGGAAGGAAGGAAGGAAGGAAGGAAGGAAGGAAGGAAGGAAGGAGCCAGCCACAGGAGGCTAAAAGTGCTATGAGGGCAGGGACCCTAAAGTCTGAATCATGACTAAATTGTCAGATTCTGAAACAAACCACAGTCTGCTGGCACACAAATTTTATACGGATAGATACTGTTCATAGTACATCAAAAATACAAGTATCTTGGGACTAGAGAGATGGTTCTTTGGTTAAGAGCACTCTGCTTTTGCAAGGACCTGATTCAGTTCCCAGCCCCACATGGTGACCTACTCAAATTCCACGGGATTCAATACCCTCTTCTAGTCTCCACAGGCACCAGGCACACATATGGTGCACAAACATAGATTCAGGCAAAACAGACATACACATAAAATGTGGGGGCGGGGGAGAAACTATAGACTTTGCTTTAAAACACAGAGGAAGGGACACTCAGCCCTAGAGTATTCACTCCATCTCTGGACTCACTACGCGACCTACCAGACAAACAGTGACAAACTCACTTATTGAACAACTGGAATCATAGCCTGTCTCCATTCAAGGATTCTATCAACTCCCCAGCAATGAAGTATGCTCACCTGCATTTCTACCTCACAGGGAGAAGCCAAGTTAAAGTACCACCTGGTGGGAATGAATGCTCTCACAGAAGGTACCTAGAATGGGCAATGTTGAGAATCCTACCTTCTCTTAGTCAGACACAGAACAAGTACTACAAAGATAACCCCTATACCCCCATGAGTCATCTACAAATACCTGCACAGCTCCTGTTAGGAATTAGTGATCTGCCACCACCCAAGAGCTGGAACATAACCAAGAGTGTGACCTTCCCTCGGCCTCAGTTTCCACACCTATAAAATATCAGTTCAAACAGACAATAGTGTGGTGTGATTTTCTATAAATAATAAGCACATCCTGGCATGTGAGTTGAGACTCTGATGCCTGGAATGTGCAGCCAGACCCGAGAAGATCTGCAGCAGCTGAGGGAACATGAGCCAGCAAAGGAATCTGATTTGGAGCCAATTCAAGGCGCCTAAAATTGGTTCCACTGGTTTTATATTCTTGGCAAGGCCTGATCAGGCAAACAACTGCAGTAGTTTCCACCTAGGATATCTCAGATTTCTTACTTCTTTTCATAATTATCGCCATTTCTAATTCATGATAATTGGGATGGGGACTTAACAGTAGGTAATTGGAGCAATTGCACAATTTGCTACTGCATTACAATGGCATAGGTTCCTAGTAAGAATGGACTCTATGAGAGAAACTGCTGCCCTGGAATAGAGGTCAACAGGCTCTCCCCACAACCAGGGTAAAGCAGCTTTTTCACACAACTACTTCTATAGATCAGGGCCCAAGCCACTTCCCTGGTAAGAGAGGTATAGGATATAACTTTCTAACCAAATCTCAATCTCAAACTGGCACCTTCCTCCAGCTCAAGATATTATAATATTCCCTCCATAATTTCAGGTTCAATGAGACCAAGGACTGCATTCCTAGTCAGTAATCTGAATCAGCTATAGCACTTTGTCACTAAGGACCAGAAAGCAAACTCAGCAACATTCAAAGAATCTTTCCTTTAAAACACACACACCACCACCACCACCATCACCACCACCACCACCACCACCACCACCACCACCACCACCACCACCACCACCACCACCACATACCACACACGTACATAGACTCTTATTAGCAACCATCTTTGTGCTCATAGTACACACTCACATGTGTCATTCCTCATTTTCTGAAACAGGGTCTCTCATGGACCTGGCATGGACCTTCCAACTAGGTTAGACTGGTTGGCCAGTGGGCTCCAAGGATCTGTGTCTGTCTTTCCAGCACTAGGGTTATAAGCACACATCACCATAGCTGGCTTTTGCTTTTAAAAAAATGGTTATGGATCAAACTCAGGTCCTTATGCTTGCAATACAAGCATCTTACTGACTCCCCAGCTCCCTCTGTACCTTTTTGCCACACAGATAATACAGACAAATATATAAACTCCAAGTATATAGACAAGCAGTTAAGCAGAGTTTGCACTTCCTGTTCACAATTTATAGTCAATACTACAGGAAGCCTTACCATCCTTCTGTGAAAAGGTGTCAGACTATTGAAGCTAGTGTTTTCCCTACAGACTCAATGATAAGGAAGTCTGGCCAAGGAAGCACAGAGCTGCCCCAGACTCCATGTGGCCTACCTTATCACTCAACTATCAAAACAGAGCACCCAAACCCTAACAATACTAACTCTGTCATAATACAGGTTCATCATAGTCTGCACATCACCTGCTATAGGCAGAGATAAAAATCAGCAACTAGAACCACCAGCTCTTCACCAGGGATCAGAGTCCTTTCACAGACAAAGGACTGCAGACCTTTCCAGAGGCTCATCTGCCAGGGTTTCCCACTCTGGGATAGAGCTATCTTTCAGAACTCTTTCTTTGTCCAATGCAGGAGGAGCCAGAAGTCACCTGTAGCTACTATGAATAAAGCACTAAATTTGTAATTTATCTTTTCAAATGCATTAAATGTCATGACATACTATCAAATTCAATTTAAAGTGCTCCAAAAACTACTGCTGCCATGAGACATCACTATCCTACAGAACCAGAATGTAAAAGATGCCACATGGTGGGAGGAGAGAACCAATTCCCCCCAAGTTGTCCTCTGACTTCCACATATATTCTGTGGCACAGGCACACCCACATCCATATACACACAGAATAAATGCAATTTAAATTTAAAAAAAAATGATGTCCATCACCTCTTTGGTTTCTTCAAACTAAGTCAACAAAGGAAAAGGACTCTGGCTGCATGAAAAAGCAGTGCAATAAGAACTCAGTCTGGAAGTCAAACAGACCTGGCTGTGTGTTATGAAGTTCCAGAAGTTATGTGGAAGCCAAAAGAGACCTGAAGAATAACATCTACCTTGTAATTTTAAAACAAGGGGTCTCATTCACCTGGAGGTAAGTAACCCCATGAATCTGCCTGTCGTTGCCTCCCCAGCACTGGGATTCTAAGTGGAAACCACCAGGTATGGTTTTTCATGTGGGTTCTAGGGATCAAATTCAGGTCCTTATTATATACCAAGCACTTGAACGAGTAAGTTATCACCCCAACTCCCAGCTCTGGCTTTGAGATGCATTCCAATGATCTCAGTGTCCTCCACTTAAGATGAGAAACCCCAATGACCACCCAGGGCTGGTATAAGGATCAGAGATGACATTACCAGTCACTTAGTACCATTTCTAAACCAAAGACTAGTTTTTCATTCTATGCAAGAGAGAAAAGCAATTACCTGTGCCTAAACTCACAAAAAAGGAATGGCAATGCACACAGTTTTCCAGAACACATTTTGTGCTCCCCAATGAAATGTGAAATGTAAATTCTATTGTGAAAGTGTATAAGATTTGAGCCCTGGGTCAGCTCTGACAGCAAATATTCAGGTGAAAAACAGAAATTTACTACATCATTTTTAAACCAGCATTGTCAGCTTTTAGGCAACTTATTAGACACATATCAGTGGGGTACAGACTCTGACACCACAGTATAATTCATTATTTAGGAGAACTAAACATCTTATGAATACTCAGGAAAATCATTAAGAGTCACAGTACCACCCTATAACTTCCTGAGAACAATCACATATGCAACTCAAGAGGAAAAGCAGCCCTAAACCAGGCACAGAACCCAGGACCCAACCTGTCCATTTGCTATTTCCAGTCTACAGCAGCACACCAGCATAAAAATCTTTGTGGAACACTATGTGGCTTTTACCTTTTCCAGAACTTAAAAACTTAAAGGGGAAACAGACACATCAAATGTATTCAGTTTTCTCCAACTTGGAATAAATAGGTTTATTTCAGTCTTAATCATGGCTATGGCAGTTTTTTCACTGAAATGGAATAAACCCAAAACAGTGGCTACTTGGCTACATACATGACATGTCTATGAAAAGCTGTACCTTCAATTATGTTAAAACTTTAAGAACTTAAATTTTTAAGAAACAAACTTTCTTCCTCAAAACTGCACAGTAATAGAAGTTCTAATGGTATCATCCCATGTAAGTGTAACTCACTAGACAAGTTTTACTTTTATACCGATTTTTTTGGGTGTGTGTGTGTGTGTGTGTGTGTGTGTGTGTGGTTTTCTGAGACAGTGTTTCTCTGTATAACCGTGACTGTCCTGAAACTCTCTCTGTATACAAGGCTGGACTTGATCTCAGAGATCCACCTGCCTCTGCCTTCTGAGTGCTGGGATTAAAGGCTTAAGCAATGCACACATACCTCACACTTCTGGAAGTTAAGTCTGAAACTCTCTCATCTGACTACAAGAAGGGTAAACACAAGGCTGGTTGTTTCCAGACTTCAGAAAGAACTTGTCTCCTTCCCACCTCATCCAACTTCTGCAGAGTCACACAATCCTTGGTTGAGAATGAGCACTCACCTTCAAAGCCAAAGATGAAAAGCCTGCTGAGTCCTCACTGGGAATCACCCTGACCTCTTCCATAATCACATAAAGCTTAATATGATATTCTTTGACCTGCTTCTCTCACACCACAAAAAAGCAGAGCTCCAGTGCCTGCATCATCTTCTAGCTTCCATCTCAATTCTTTGCATGCAGGTCCCATAATTTATATGGGTTTTACTATAACTGGACTTCACCTGTGCAAGGAAGGGTACACAAGACAACAGCGATGGACCTGCACCACCAAGACCCATGCAATGAACACAAAAACAAATTCACCTGCATATGAGTCATACATGAAATAACTAAGCATGGGTACCAATACAGCCAATACTAAGACCAGTGCAGGGATTTATCAACATCCCCTCTAGAAGTGGGCTAGCAAAACCCCCTCCAACTGACTCCAGGCAGGTCCAGGTTCTACATTAGCCAGGGAACATTGAGCAAAAATATTCACTTCATTATTAGTGGAGTCATCTATTCACTAGAAAGAAACTCCACCCCCACCTCCATTCTGCTGAGATGCTAGATAAGCAACACCAGGGATAATACCATAGCTCAAACAACCTTTACATCTATGCTATGTCCCACCACCCACTTCTTCTGCCTTCATACTACTCTTTAAATAGTCACCTTCATGGTGCCCAAATAAACATATTTGCTTGGGTAACATGGGGGGGGGGTAACTCCAGTAAAAATACTTTTAATCAAAATTACATAGTGTAAAAACATGGTCCAAGAATGGAGTCATGTAAGGGATTCTGAGTAGTGGTGAGAAAACTCCAAGAAACCAAGACAAGAGTTTTGTGACCTCGGTTTCATCAAAAATATGGAATTATTCTTGGAATGTGTTTTTGCACTCCTCCCGGGTATACGAAGTAAGTTTGCTTCAAATTATTCATTACAACTGGCTATTATTTGTTTATATGCCTCTATGGGGAAAAAAATGTTTTGTGACATGTAGCTTGTCCTTATGCTTATAGACAGCTTGAACTCATGAGAAGTTTGCTAATGTGACCCTTCTTAATCCTGAATATAAATTGTCTGATGCTCTGAATAAAGTTAGCTATTGCATGAGACTTTAGTCTGCCTCATTTTTAGGCTCCATTCCCCAGGTTCCACTGCCTTTATAGCAGTAAACAACATATCAGTGTTCATCATTATCAGGGCCACATGTGGCAAAAGCTTATTTACATAAGGGGCCTACAGTTGATCTGGCTTGACTACATGTATTTCTAGTAGCAATTTTTATAACATCACACATTTTATTTGTGTCTTACTAACTTTTATGGCTTTTCCTCCTATTTGCCTCATGGAAAATCATTCTCAAGCATAACCATAATGATATTTCAAGGTGCAACTATATACTATATATGGAATGAGCTTATAGCTAATTGGTTCTGATGTTTGGGCCTAAGGAAACACAACTACTTATAAACAAAGAATCTTAAAATTTTTGCCACTTATATTTAGTATGGGAAGACAGACACATGGGCCTGGGACTACTGACTAATTCCACAGCAGGGCAGTGCTTTGAGACAAAATTTATCCCTTATAAGCATTTATAAAGCCACATGAAAATTCAATATAAAGGAAAAAATGTGAGTGAACAGGATCCTGAATTTGCTCAATTTCTTAGACTACATTCAATACCCACTGTGTGATTCCGGCAGTTACTATCCTTTTGCTTCAATTCTCAAATCTCTCTTGTGTGAGTATCAATGACTTGCTCACAGCAGTGTGAGGGGGTTCAAAAGCAATTTAAGCAAAGCTTGCAGCAAGCTGCTGAGCCAAGAGCACCTGACAGACACCTTCTTTTTTATGTTGATAGTACAAAGCAGTAATAAGTTGGTAATTTCAAAAAAAGGGTATCATTAGGATATAATATGCCAAATATAGTAAGGCACAGCTATAAACAGAACACTTGGGAAACAGAGGCTAGAAGATCAGGAGTTCAAGGTTATCCTTATCTACCTAGTGAGTTTGAGACCAGCCTGGAATACATGAGACCCAGCCTCAACAAAACAAAATACTCTCCTACAATCTATTAAAAGGAAGATTCCTTACACCAACTTAGTAAGGTATGGCATACCTGTGCAAAGAAAAGCAAAACAAACTTCAAGCAAAATATAAACTAGCAAAAAGGCTGATCATTAAGACATGTGCTACCAAGACTAAGGACCTGAGTTCAAGCCCCAAAAACCCCACAGTGGAAGGAGAAAACTGACTTCTGCAAGTTGTTCTCTGACTTCCACATGATGTTCGTGCCCTTGCAACACCCACAACCCTTGCCACATACACGCAGTAAATACATAAATGTAAAAAAAGGTTTTTTTCAAAAAAAAATTTTTAATTGGGCAACTTATTAGAACCCAACTAAAATGTGACCTGACAGCATGGATCTGTCTCAGTAAACTGAGACTTGGAAAACATTAGCTAGCTACAGCTTCATCAATCAACATCACAGTCAGTGATTACAGCCTAAGGAATCTTCTACATCCAGCCAACCTTTCATATGTATTAAACTGCATATTGTCTAGGTCAGCTGGTCCCAGTGTACACAACCAGGCCAATCCACAGTCTCCCACAAATTGTATTTAACAAATCAACAAACAAAAAGTTTTGAGCTTTTTCTTTTTCCTTTCCAAATACCATTGTGTGGTGGTTTTACGTAAGAATCATTTAGCTTTCTTTTTAATCCACTTCAGCTCTATATATCCACCAACCTTCTTAGCTACACTTTAAGATGCATTACTTTAAGATTTCTATTAGTAATACCTTCTGGAAACATCTACCAGAGTTGGTAAAACAGCTAGTATTGACTCTGGCTGTGTGAATCTGTTCAGACCAAGTGTGCAGATTCCTGAGGGGTCTCTTCTCTTCCACCTTCCCCCTCCATATCCCTAGAAGAGGGAGGAAAGGAAGAAGGGAGGGAGGGAGGGAGAGAGAGGCCACATTAGAAACAGCCAAGCTTGGTGACTCACGCCGCCTTTAATCCCAGGAAGTAATGGCAGAAGGCAGAAAGGTATATTAAGGCGTGAAGACCAGGAACTAGACCAGGTTAAGCTTTTAGGCTTTTGAGCAGCTCAGTTCAGCTGAGACCCATTTAGGTGAGGACACAGAGGCTTTCAGTCTGAAGAAACAGGATCAGCTGAGGAATTGGCAAGGTGAGGTAGCTGTGGCTTGTTCTGCTTCTCTGATCTTCCAGTGTTCATCCCAATACCTGGCTCTGGGTTTGTTTTTATTAATAAGACCTTTTAAGATTCATGCTACACTGTATTTTCAGTAGGTCTGAACCTCATCAATACTAACTACAGCAAAGGTTCTTAAGCTTCAGCCTGCACGAGACTTGCTTTAACAGATCACAGAAGAATGGGAATGGTGGTCCACATCTGTAATCTCAGCACTTGGGAAGCTGGGGCAGGAGCTTTGAGAGGCAGAGGCCAGCCTTGGCACCATTACCTCAAGGAACACACATCAAGGTTTAACTCAGCTCATTTCCCACTGTTTCCAAACTCTCTTAACTCTGTTTAGATTGCACCTACTGTGAGACAATGCACACACATTTTCAACAACAGTAGTTTCTTCTTCATTACCTAGAGTAGATTACTACTATGATTCAGAAATCTATATACAATAAAGCCATAAAAAATAGCTTCTTGCTGGGCAGTGGTGGCACATGCCTTTAATCCCAGCACTCAGGGAGGTAGAGGCAAGTGGATCTCTGAGTTCCAGGACAGCCAGGGCTACACAAAGAAACTCTGTCTCAAAAAACAAAAATAAAAAAAAAAAGTATCATCTTATATCCATATTTATTAACATGTACAATCATTAATTTCTATTATCACCCCAGACAGATTAAGAAACACATGGGGATTAGTAAGGTGTGTCATTGGGTATGTCTGTAAGGGCATTGCCAGAAAGAAGTAATTTCAGAGTAAGAACTCTGAGTGTGGGCAGCACCATCCCATGGGCTAGAGTCCCTGACTGAATAAAGAGGGGGAAAGGAGAAGGCAAACTGAGCATTAGAATTCATCTCTCTCTGCTTCCTGAATGTAGATATGATGTGAACAGCTGCTTCTCACACCTGATGCTACAGCTCGAGCCACTCTCACAGTCAACCTCCCCACAATGATGGACTGTACCTTCAAACTGAGCCAAATCAATCTCTTCCTTCTTGCTTTTATCAAATATTTGATATATAGCAATGAGAAAAATAACTAATACTACATGCACATGTTTCATTATATATTATTGACAGAAAAAAAAACAAATACAGAACATAACCAAAATATGTTTTAAATATGGATTTGGTGGGGAAACAAGTTAAGTGATGGGATGGATACTGTGGAATGTATAACTTTTAGCTGGTTTTAAAATATTTTCACAAATACGTTTCCTTAAAGCTTCATAGAGATACTGACTTTATTGTTTATGCTCATTCTCACTGATCCTAGAGTTGGTATCTGGCAATCACAAAACACAGTGTCTGAATACTAAAAACCTAGCCCTGCCTTCATATCTGACAAGATGGAGACAACAGCTACCCTGTACACACTTAGTCTTGGAGGAGACAATGAAATCATCTGTTCTTTTGAAGACTCTGAAGCTGCAGTACAGCACAAGGCCTGAGAAATATTGATTTGGCTAATCAGCTCCACTTGGAAGCCCAGCTTTTATTTGTTTTTTGTTTGTTTGTTTGTTTGTTTTTCCATTTACTGTCTACCACAGTCAAAAAGCACAAAGAACCTGCATATTAAGGTTTAATGTGACTGAGTTTTTATAATGTATGATACAAAAGGAAAGCACCCTGGAGTGATTTGGAATTGACTCCATGAGCAGGCATTCCCATTCCTGTCAGTAAGAATCTGAGGCACGCCAACCCATCTCCACAGCCCTAACACCCAAGCTCTACAAGTAGTGCTGTAAAAGAAGGCGAGCATTTGGAATCCCTCTGTCTTCATCTCATCTAGTTATAAAAATCTTAAGTATACAAGCACACACATAGCTAAGTAACTTACCAATTCAAAAAGGATTTACTAACTGTGTGCCAGGCACAACTGAAGACAAGGGACTAGAATATAAACCACCAGCAAGTGTTCACCTAGTGGGCACTACTGAGAAAAATCACAAATTGCTGAGGTAGAGACACACACTCTGTTACTATGATAACCCAGAAAAGGAAACATCACACAAGGGCAGGGAAAGCCAGTCCTCATGGGTAAGTAAACAAAGCTCTAAGCACACTCTATATTCCTGAAAATTATCTGGGCTCTAAAAGCCTTGGAAATATCTCCATCTACTCACTTGATTCCAAAGAACACACACCATTAGAAAGCAAAAACTTACTTATCTTAAAGAGATATCGAGGAAGATTATCATGAGTTGCATTTTTGCTACAGAGCCACCTGTACTGGTATCAACTAAGAAAATAAAAATATCAACTTAAATTACAGACAAGTCTTCAGTGAGTCTCTGTTTATAATAAAAAACTACAAAATAGCTTGAAATCAACTGTAACCAGCAGACAACCAACCCCTTATTATCCAGCCTCATGAACTGCTGAACAAGGGCTCTAGGCAGCAAGCCTGCCTCTGCCAGTTCTAGGAACATCAAGTCCTAGGACAGTGACTAGAAGCTAGACATGTGCTTTCTTGCAGTAAAGAACAGAATCACATAAAAACTGCATCCTAGAAAGGTGCAACAGGTAGCAATAGACTTCTGAATCACTGCTGTAGCAATAGGTTCCTGGTAGATGCCCCACTGCAAAAGGTGACTAAGGTGCTGGACTTAGTTTTGTGGAACTTGTTCTGAAGCCTCAGCTACCTGCATCATACAGGATACTTTAACTTTGTCAAATATCACTAACACAGCTTCCTAATGCTGGGGAAGGAAAGCTCAAAAGTAAACAAAGATGGAAAAGGTTTAGAAAGAATAGAAAAATTACTTGCAGGCAGGTATGGTAGTTCATACCTGATGAGGTAGCAGGATCAATGAAACTTCCAGGCAAGCCTAGTCTACATAGCAAATGAGATTCTGTATCAAAAAAAAAAGGGGGGGGGGGGACGACTAAACATTCTAGGCCAGGAAAGTCTTGTGCATAATGCCATTTTACTCTTGCTGCCCAAAGTTACAAACTCATAATATTCCCACAATAAATATAAAAAAGAAAAAGCTATTAATGAGAAAACACTGCCTAAAATATAAACAAAAGAAAAAAATCAACCTGGAAATGGACAAAAATTTATCTTAATATGATAGCAAGTTTAAAATAATTAGATTTTAAACTTGATTAGATACTGAAGTATGTCCTAGCAGAAGGTAACAGAATGAAACTATGAAGGCTGTCATGAAGTTCTTTGAGGAAGGGATGCCAGAATTTAATTTCCCAAATCATATGTCCAAAGAGATTCTTCTGCTAGAAAACAGAAGGGATGTACCTAAGAAATACACAATAAATCACTTGAGTCTGCCCTACATTGGTCTTTAAAAACCTGAGTCTGTTGGCACAGGCCTGTCATCCAGCTACTCAGGAGATAAACTGAGGAGATTGCAAATTCAAGGCCTGAGTGAGACCTTAGTTAAAATAAGGAGCTGAGAAAAATCTCAGTGGCAGAGGGCTTGCTCTACATGCATAAAGCCTAGAACTGCAGAAAAATAAAGAAAAGAAAAAATTTAAAGCCAAGTGTGATAGCAAATGCCTCTAAGTCCAGGACTTGAGAAGCTAAGGGAAGGGAACTGAGACCACTCTGGACTCCAGCCAGTCTGAGCTATTGAGACAGTTTCACACTGTTCAAAAAAAAAATTAAAAACAACTCAGATGGAAAGGTAGGAAGATTGCCACAGTTCAAGGCTAGCCTGGTCTACACAATGAGTTCCGGGACAGCCATAACTAACTACCTGCCTCAGAAAAAAAGAACATGTTTTTTTTTTTAATTTTCAAAAAAGAAATCAAGCTCCTAAGATATAAATAAATGAAGTAACAACAGAAAAAGGAAATATTGACCCAAGGGATATTCTAGTTTTCAATTAAACTTAACATTTAGTCATGTCAAAATAAATATTAATAACTGATAACATTCAATCAGTGCTGAGAAAGTACTGGGCACTGTCTTAAGGGCTCTACATTTGTACTCACTCTGTGATTGAGACACAGTTGTGATCCCACTTTACAGATGAGAATGGATACAACGCTATGTCAAGGAACTCAAACACAGACAGTCCAGAACTGCAAGAATGAAAAGCAACAGTATAACATCTCATATTGCAGATGTTCCCTTTTCTGTCCCCTGCAGAGCCATATATGCATAGCTGGACTAGCAGAGATTTAACCCTGGGCTTCAAGGATGATGCTCACATTTACAAAGTGAAAGACAGGTTGTAATTCACGTAACAGCCATATTGCAAAAGCAGCAGACAACCTTAAGATTGGTCTCTTTGAACTCAAGAAACTAGACATCAAAATACCAAACAATCCAATTAAAAAATGGACTACAAAGCTAAACAGAGAATTCTCAAAAGAAGAATCTCAAATGGCCAAAAAACATTTAAAGAATTGCTCAGCATCCTTAGTCGTCAGGGAAATGCAAATCGAAACGACTCTGAGATACCATCTTACACCTGTCAGAATGGCTAAGATCAAAAACATTGATGACAGCTTGTGTTGGAGAGGATGTGGAGCAAGGGGAACACTCTTCCACTGTTGGTGGGAGTGCAAACTTGTACAGCAACTTTGGAAGTCGGTATGGTGACTTCTCAGAAAATTGGGAATCAATCTACCTCAAGACCCAGCTATACCACTCTTGGGCATATACCCAAGGAATGTTCAATCATACTACAAGGACACTTGCTCAACTATGTTCATAGCAACATTATTCATAATAGCCAGAACCTGGAAACAACCTAGATGCCCCTCAACCAGAGAATGGATAAAGAAAATGTGGTACATATACACAATGGAGTATTATTCAAGCTGTAAAAACCGACATTATGAAATTTGCAGGGAAATGGGTGGAATTAGAAAATATCATCCTGAGTGAGGCAACCCAGACTCAGAAGGACAAACATGGTATGAACTCACTCATAAGTGGATACTAGATATAAAGCAAAGGACAACCAGACTACAAGCCACAGCTCCAAAGAAGCTAACTAACAAGGAGGACCCAAAAAGGGACACATGGATTGCCCTGGGAAGGGGAAATAGATGAGATATCCATGAGTGAAGGGGAGGGGGTAGGCAGAGAGTAGGGGATGGAGAATGAGAACATGAGGGAATGGGATAGTCAAGGTGGAACAGGGATAGAGTGGGAGAGCATGAAAAAGATACCATGATAGAGGGAGACATCATGGGGATAGGAAGAAACGAGGTGCTAGGGAAGTTCCCAGGAATCCAGAAGGATGTTCCCAGCTTAGACTACTAGCAATAGTGGAGAAGGTTCCTGAACTGGCTTACCCCAGTAATCAGATCAGTGAATAGCCTAACTGTCATCATAGAACCTTCATCCAGTAACTGATGGAAGCAGAACAAGAGATCCACAGCCAAGCACCAGGCTGAGCTCCAGGAGTACAGTTGAAGAGAAGAGGGATTCTATGAACAAGGGGCATCAAGATCATGATGGGGAAACCCACAGAGACAACCAAACCAAGCTAGTGGGAACTCATGAACTTTAGACCAACAGCTGTGAAGCATCTCTTGATTGAAGTAGGCCCTCTGCATAAGCAAGACAGCTGTGCAGCTTGATCTGTTTAAGGAGCCCCCTGGCAGTAGCTTTCTGGAGCCCACTGTCTATGGTGGGGACACTTTGCACAGCCTTGATGCAGGGGGAGGGGCTCGGACCTACCTCAACTGACTGTACCAGGCTCTGCTGACTCCCCATGGAAGGACTTACCTTGTCAGAGGAGGGAATGGAAGGTGGATTGAGGGGGAAGGTTGGAGGGGCAGGAAGAGGGAAGAGAGAAGGATCTGTGGTTGTATATAAAATGAATTTAAAATTTTTCTTCAATTAAAAAAAAAAGATTGGTCTCTTTGATAGAACACAGCCTGAAGGTCACCAAAATGTGAGACATTATAGCAGTTTTGTTGGGAGGTATCCTACTGTACAACACAAAAGGATTATATGAAAAGAAGCCTCCCAGCTAAGATATTTACATGACACTTTGAGACAAGCTGACCACCCCATATTCTTGAACTTTGTTTTCCCGTATACTCCAATTCTAGCTGAATTTGAATGAAATTCCTCTCAGTCTTTAGTGGTGGCAACAGCAGCTTGAGCCACCCAAAAATTGCTAACCGGAGCTGATATCAGAAGCTCAGGAGGGGAGGTCCTGCCCCAGTGAGCAATAACTGGAGCTGATGCTGAACCCCTCCACTGACTAGGAGGGTGCCTCTTGTCCTTCAGTACAGCCCTTATGGGCTATGCTTAAACTGAAGATAATTCACTTTCTCGAGAATAGAAAACAAAATAGAAGGAAATTGTCTCCACATTTGCCTCTGGCTCTTATGGTTTGAACAGAAAAATCAAAGATGTTCACATACTGGACTCCACTAATCCAAGAAGCAAAATACCTAAGCTAATGAAGGTATATATCACATCTATCACCTTTCAGGACACCGATGATTTTTTTTTTCTTCTCTGGATTATTTTTCTCTTTTTGGTTAAATAATTACAAATAACCATTGGTATGTAAATTTTTCTCTATAGAATTATATGGTTTTCTTTCTAATTAAAGCTTTTAAATTTTTTTCATATATTTTTAAATTGTAATTATATCCCTACTTAATGTTAAGTATTTTAAGTAACTGAAGATTAATTATAGAGACTGTGGTAATTACAAAAAGTAAAATCATAACATGTAAAATGTCATGATGAATAATTAATTGACATCTTTGATTTGGTTCAAATCAGGAAAGCTATACTAACAGGCTCTAAGGTCTCTTGTTATTCTTTATTATGAGAACATCTTAATAAATAAATCAAATATGTGGTGGCCCAAAGCAGGAGTTCATAATATCCATTTAACTCTGCCTTAAAAGTGTAAGTGAACATTTTCAGTCAGTTGCTTATAACACCCCAAAACTGAGGCATGGCCTTTCACGTGCTAATGTACAGACAGTAAGAATAACATTGCCCAATGTGCTGGTTCCTGTTGGACTGCATTAGAGAGCCATCTTGTTACAGTGAAGGACTCCAGGCTGAGGTAAGCAGGGCAGCAGGGAACACAGTGCTGGAGGAGGAGAGTTTCTTGCCCAAAGGAACATTCTAAATCTTGTCAGAAGGTCAAACAAAAAATAAAGCCTACAGCCACAGAATCCAGAACAGAGTTCCTAGGCCCCACCCACATGCCAGCTGCTCAGGCACCTCAGGAAACCAGCCCTACATAGGCTGCTGCAGGGCCCAGGAACAGAGGACTCAGCTCTGGGTCCACAGAGCTGTTGAGGACAGGGTCAGTGCTGAAGGGAGATGCTGCAGAAATCAGTCTTCTGGACTAGCTCCCCTCCTGCTGCTGACAGTTTCCGGAAAGTTTCTACTCAACCTGTCCTCAGCTTATCTCTTCATTGTCCTTCCTAACTCCTGAGAACTCCCACACCAATCAATTCTGTTCTACTGACTCAAATACTCAAATAACTTACAAAATCAACTTACATGATTTTAAATATTAAATTAAAATAACAAAAATTCAAGTAATTCACATAAATTACTTACACTCTCCTGGCCTCTTGTCTTTCCCCTTCTCCCCTGCCCCTCTCCTCCCATGGCCTGGTTCAGTTTGCAGGTCATGTTCACTCTTCTCTCTCGCAGATGTCTCTGCTTCTGTCTGTGCTCTCCCTTATATCTATAATAAAAACCTCAGCCCCTTAGGAGCAGTCATGTCCTCCTTTTATTGCATTTTTGCATTCATTACTAACTTATTCAAAGTAACTAAAATAATAAGCATCACTTGGGTCTGGTACATAGTACTTCACATATTTTGGAAGAAAGTAAGATGCCTTCTACAAAAGTATATTCTGGAATCTTTTATTTCCCAAGCTTTTATCAGTCCCTTTGGGGCTATATAATTTTACAGTGGTCTCCACTATAATTAGAACTACAGAAAATTACTTCATCTGCAGGGAGTCCATTGTACAATAACATTTGTTATCACATCTGATATACAGCTAACTATGAACACCAGTGCTGCTTAAATATGTCCATTCGTGAAAGTAATTATCTAGAGAGCAGGCCAGGTTAGCATTTAGCACCTCTAGGTTTCAACGCTCTTAACATACTGGCAAACCATTACAGGAAATAGAAGTATTTTTTAACTATTTTTAGAATGAGACAAATCTTTACCAAATGTTCATTCAATATGAAATTCCCCTTCTCTACCTAGTCTTTCAAAAATAACTAGATTTTTCTAAAGAACAATGTCTGTAATTGGATTCTACTAATGTATTCTTATTGACTATAGGGTATAGCTCAGCACTTTGACATTTTCATATTACAAAAATATAATATTCTGTGAAGATACTTTAGTATTTTAAATAAATCCATTTGTTGCGAAATATTACTTTAACTGTAAAGATGTGTTACATTTGTTTATGTTACAGAATATTACTTTAACTATGGAAAGGTGTTAATTTGTTTATGCTGCATTTGTTTAATGGTGTGAAGATGTGCTTTGCCTGCCTAAGGCACCTGATTGATCTAATAAAAAGCTGAATGGCCAATAGCTAGGCAGGAGAGGGATAGGTGAAGCTGATGAGCAGAGAGAATAAGTAGGAGAAGGAATCTAGGCTCAAAAGAGAAGGAGAGAGGAGCGAATGAGGTAGAAAAAGAGGGAGACACCCTGGGCCAGATAGCCAGGCAGCCACCAGACAGACAGACATAAAGTAAGACATACAGAATGAAAGAAAGGTAAAAAGTCCTGAGTCAAACTGTAGATTAAGAGAAACAGGTTAAATTAAGTTATAAGAGCTAGTAGGACAAGCACAAGATAAGGCCAAGTATTCACAACTAATAAGTCTCTGTTTCATGATTTGGGAGCTGGTGGGTGGCCCAAAGAAAGCCTACTATATTTAGTGCCCAATATGGGGCCTGAATTTCCATATAGGGCCTGAAGGAAAAAAAGGGGGGGATACAGCTCCTTTTAGAGATTCTGCCGTACAACAAGCACTTGAATACCCAGGACACTAAGAAGAAACATAAAACTAAGTAAAAATGGCTGCCACAGCATGAGGCACCAACTTCTTAGAACTGGAGCAGCAGAATTCATCTCCCAGTTGAGCACAGCTCCCAGCCAGACTTGTGGGGTATAAAGCTCAGCTTTCACAAACCTAGAGGAGGACAGAGCCAGCCACCAGCACAAAGCTGCATAGCAATTTAAGGTTTGATTCACATGGTCAGAAAAGACTAGAGACACACAGTAAAAACAGATCCAGACTAGAAAAAAAACCTCTAAACAAGTTACAGTGTATTTTAAAATGTACCTAGGCTTAAGAAAGAAAAGAAAATTGGTATATATAGTCATATAAAAAAATAGTTTAAAAATAATAAAGTCTTTTAAGAGAGAATAAAGTAATATAAAAGAAAAAAGCCAAGTAAAGATGGGAAATACACAGGAAGTTTGGATCCTGTATGGTGTTGTGTTGACTTTGAATTTTTTGAATGCTGATGAGCAAACAACACCTGCTGAGAGACATGGGACTGTTAAAGGGACTGCTGAAATAAACTAACCTAGATACTTTAGGGATGCCTTAATTTTAAAATGGAATTCAGAAAATGTATTGCATTGGAGAAAAGGTTATGCTTTTGTTTCCACAGGAAATTAAAGACTATGGATTCCTTCAAGGTTAATAGAGACCATGTTTGATTGGGAGAGACCTCCTGAAAATCTTGGCTACAAACAAAGAAAACCTACAAGACAAGTGATATATATACTGATCCATCTGCATGGGAACAGTTCTGAGACTGGATAACAAATGTTACAACCAGTTTTCCCAGGACTTAACCATTATCTCAATTTTTTCAGGGTCTTCTAAAGATGCCATATCCCTAAGACAACAGGAAGCAGTCTAGAGAACACAAAACCTACATTCCCAAGAGGTAGGGTGAGTGATTTTTGGTCATTTGGTGGGTTATAGATGTTTGTCAACATTTAATGGGTATATATGGATATAGGATAAAAAGAAAGATATTCATCTCAAATATTTTACATTGGTATGGATTTTGGTATATTGATACAAATTTAAGTTATTTTTGTTATACGACATGTATGTTTCTACTCTTGATTGGGGTATCGTGCTTATGCAGCACGATTTAAAAATGTAAGGTAACAGCCAGGCAGTGGTGGCACACGCCTTTAATCCCAATACCTGGGAGGCAGAGGCAGGCGGATCTCCATGAGTTTGAGGCCAGCCTGGTCTACAGAGCAAGTTCCAGGACAGGCTTCAAAGCTACACCGAGAAACCCTGTCTTGAAAAAACAGGAAAAAAATGTATGTATAATTAAAAATGCAGGTTAGTAGTTAGTCATCTATAATAATCAAACTTGTAGTTGTGTTAGGTATATTTTCAAGGTTAGACACAGATATATTTTAAATAGGTGATCTTCAAACGCTTCAAGAATATGGCATTTAAAATGTTTTGTTAACATAGGGCTTTTCATGACAGTGAGACAGGTCTGCTCCTGGCAGCACCAATCTACTTCATAAAAGAATGATGGGCATTGAAGAACCTCCATATGGAGTTTGCTTTCACTGTGGCAAAGCTAGCCATTTGGGCAAGAAACTGCCCTTGCCTTAACTCCTGACAGTATGCTGTATAAACTCGACAAGCAGGACACAAAGGAAAAAAAGACTGCCAAACTTTGCCAAGATAAGGCAGGACAGTCCTTCAAAATTTCTGCTTCATAGAAAAGTCTGCCAGATATTCTAGGCTCAAAGACTGAAGATGGATGCCTGAACATTACAGAGGAACCTTGGGTGACTGTCCTGGAAGCCAGATGTCTGTCATTTCTATAGTTTTGGAAGTTGCTTGCTCTGCACTTCCTGTTTACTCAGGCAGCATTATATCCTTCTAGGGTCTTTGATAAAGTTGAAGACTAGATAGTTATAGTTACAGTTTTCCTTAGTTATGATAGAAGGTAAATTAGGTACAGGGCTTTTGGACTCATCAAGATAAGATCGATATTAGAGGGATTTCTCCAAATTTGCCAAATGTAAAGGGTATTATAACTGTAATTCTTACCTGAGGAAGAGTTGGAATACATGCCCCAAGCCATTGAGTTTGGTCCCTTACGTCTAAAGTAAAAGTCCAGTGCTAAAGAACTGCCTGCCTAACTAGTTACCATTATATGGCATCTCCACAGCTGCAAAGGACATAGAAGAACAGGAGATGACCTTGGGGCTTTACTGCATCCACCTGTGGGTAGAAAGGCCTGGCTGCCCCCACAATGATAAACCAGAGGAATGTAGGAAGAGGAGCAAGCAAGAAGTTATCTCTAGCTCAGAGGAGTGGTTAACATTAAACTAGACCGGCACAGGTGACCATCAAGTCAGACTAACTTAAGCCTTTCATAGTGGCAGACCCTGAGAACAGTCATAGAAATTAACTCAAGCTGTGCTTATCATGAAATCTTACAAGTTGTTTCTCCAACCAATCATCTCTCCCATTTTAAGACAAATCAAACTAGCTGAGTATTTTTGGTGCCATCTATGCTCTTAACTATGTATAAAATAACTTTATTTTATAAATAAACCACATGGTAAACCCAAGAAAAAGAAATCCCAAAGCACTTAAAGTGCCACGCATACTTCAATTGTTCAGTCTGTCACAGTTCATCTTATCAACTTGACTGAACTTGAAATCATCATGTAAACATATCTCTGGGTATGTCCTTGAGGACATTCCTAAAGAGGTTTAAGAAGGGGGGAATGCTGTGGAATGGTCTGTATGTCAAATCTGTTGCTCTGATTGGTCAATAAATAAAACATTGATTGGCCAGTGGCCAGGCAGGAAGTATAGGCAGGACTAACAGAGAGGAGAATTAAGGGAACAGGAAGGGAAAGGGAATCACTGCCAGCCGCCACCATGACAAGAAGCATGTGAAGACACCAGTAAGCCACGAGCCACGTGGCAAGGTATAGATTTATGGAAATGGATTAATTTAAGCTATAAGAACAGTTAGCAAGAAGCCTGCCATGGCCATACAGTTTGTAAGCAATATAAGTCTCTGTGTTTACTTGGTTGGGTCTGAGCAGCTGTGGGACTGGCGGGTGACAAAGATTTGTCCTGACTGAGGGCCAGGCAGAAAAACTCTAGCTACAGGGGAAGGGAGCTGTGCAGCAGCATTCATTTCTCTCTCTGCTTCCTAACTTCGGGTACAATGGGACCAGTCACATCAGGCCCCTGCTGCTATGATTTTCCTCCATGAAGAGCTGTTGTACCCTCAAAGTGTGAGCAAAAACAAGTTTTTCTCCTTTAGTTAGCCTCTGTCAGGTGTTTCGTCACAGCAATGACAGAAGCAACTAACTCTGTCTTTTTTTTAAATATGCATTGGTGTTTTGCCTGCATGGTATGTCTCTGTGAGTCTGTTATAGACAGTTGTTAGCTGCCATGTGGGTACTGGGAATTGAATCTGGGTCCTCTGGAGGAGCAGTCAGTGCTCTTAAACACTGAGTCATCTCTCCAGCCCACTAACTTTGTCTTAATCCACAAAAGTACAGTTTCAAATTAACTTCTTTTTTAATTTCCAGATTTACTTGTATTTTCCCCATTACACAAATGTTGAAACATATTAAAAAGCTGCGAGTAATACAATGAATGATTTCTCTACTCACAGCCAATAACTGCTTAAATTTTCTCTGCCCATACATGCACCATCATCAGCCCCAGCCAAGTGGTGGACAGGTGAGAGAGAGCCTCCAGTAAATCAAGGCTGGGCATAAGCTGAGTACTAAGTCTGAGAAACAAAAACAGAATTGCTGTGGGAAAGAATCTTCCTTAATTACCTCCAAGTCCTAAATGCATGCTTATTCTAGTTCTAGATGGCAGGAACTCTTTAAAAATATATATGAACAGTGACTAGGCAACAAAGATGGCAAGCTCTCAATACATGTTAGATGGATACATGAATTTTTTAAGTGAATGAAAAGAACATGCTCATTTTAGGGTAATTGTATTTAATTTGATATCCCCACTATAACACTGTTTCTTCACAATAGCAGCAAGCAAAGCTTGCTTCAGGTAAGTAATTCTAATGGGGAACCAAAAAGCTTTACAAAGAATAAAATTATACTGCCAATGCAGTCACATGTGACAATTTCAACTAAATATTTAAGTTCCTAAAGCACAGTACTCAAAAAGGTAAGCCACTAACATGATAAAAAAGATGGCCTTGAACTTGACAATATTTGATTCTGAAGACTAAGAAAAGAGCTGGTGCAGGGTTTTCCCTCTACTTACATTCATTCCATTTTGGCAAAAATTTTACATAGTGAAGTTCCTATGTTTACAGGCATGTGGGTGTTTCTAGAGTTTATTTTCTTCATAAATAATGCAAGAAAGATGGAGATCTCCGAGGTTAACTGCTGTGGGATGTCTTTCTGTGAATATATGTTGCTCTGATTAGTTGATAAATAAAGCTTCACTGGCCTATGGCAGGGCAGGATGGAGCCAGGCAGGAAAATACAAGAGAGATAGTGAGAGGAAAAAGGTGGGGGGAGGACGCCAAATTGCTTGTCCAAAGAGCAACATGTAATGGAATACAGGTAAAGCCACAGAATGCATGGCAATACATAGATAAATAGAAATGGGTTAATTTAAGATGAAAGAGCTAGCTAGTGTAAGCCTGCCATAGGCCATATAGTTGGTAATTAATTAAGCCTCTAAGTGATTATTTTATAAGCAGCTGCAGACGGCGGGAATGGATGGAATGGGAGAAACTTCCAGTTACAGTTAACATTCAAAATTCCACATTTAACATTTAAAATGCAATTTGCCTGGTAGAAATGGATACAGACTAATACATCCCTTCATATCCTACAGGTTCCAATTCCATTCCTGGGCTATGTAGCAAAAACAACCTTGATACACACCCATAGCCACCACAAGTTCACATGGGGAAAACCTCCAGTCCTTGCCTCCCTTCCCAGAATGTCTCCAGAAGATAAACTATGAAACTTACCAGTCTCTCTTTTTTTTGTTTGTTTGTTTGTTTTTTTTGTTGTTGTTGTTGTTGTTTGTTTGTTTGTTTGGTTTTTTTTTTTTTTTTGAGACAGGGTTTCTATGGGTAGCTTTGCACCTTTCCTGTAACTCACTCTGTAGCCCAGGCTAGCCTCGAACTCAGAGATCCGCCTGCCTCTGCCTCCCCAGTGCTGGGATTAAAGGTCTGCGCCACCACTGCCCAGCAAAACTTACTAGTCTTATTCTGAAGTCTATGCCCTGAGTTCAATTCAACATGTTTTAGGCCACCACCTGCTTCCACGATAAAGGTCCCATGACCCTAGAAATATATCGTCCTGTGTGACTTTTACTATAAAATACTTAAGTCCTCTACTACAACTAAAACTACAAAGGATTAGAAAATGTCTGCTTCTCTGTTTAGAAATACCCAGACCCCAATCTTCAGTCTCTGGTACAGAAGCTGTACTGTTAACTGTAAGACACAAAACCAAGAAAGTGGAGGTCATACAACAGGTAATCAGACAAGTGCTATGTGCTCATCACAAATGTTATTCACCAAAGAAACCAAGAAACAACTGTCCCTGCCTTATTACTGATTTTTTAAAGTACTAATTATGTATATGTTAAGATCTGTGTATCCCTAGCACATTACTGACACAATGGGATCAGTTGGTACAGCAAGGATATTGGCCCTCTTCTCAATAGTAACAGCATAGGAAGTGTTTTAATGGAAGCCACCTAGTTAATCATTTCGGATGCACCTTCTGGCAGATTCAAAACTCCTGTCCAATATCAAAAACCCCACACAATGGGTATTTGACTTTGTTAATGAAAACTAACATTTCCACTACACTTAATAGTTTATAGAACATTTTAAGTCTGGAATCTCCTTGAAATGCACAGATTGTACCGGTTTTACAGATTAAATCAAGACCCTGATCAATTTAGATACTTAATCTAAGTCATCACAAATCATTACCATCATTATACTTCATTTTGGACATCAGGAAGAAAGACTTACAGCATTACCCATTGGTGTAATTAGAAGTCAACTTCCAAATGTGTCTAGAAAACTCTTCCTCTATCTGGCTTGTATAGTTTAAGTGTTTCATTCCTGTTAACTTCAGGCATTCCCAGGGTGTCTTGCAACTCCTTCAGCCACTCCCCATGTTCCTCCACAAGGCCACAAACAGGTGCTAGCCTCCACGAGGGCACAGCAGCTGCCCGCACATTCCAACAGCTGGCAGGGTACCCAGGAAGCAGGAAGAAAGGAGAATAATAAGGTACATGAATGCACCCTAAGGCCTTTTATCAGGGTTCTGTAGAGTTGTGGAACCCCTCTAGTGCTTTGATTAAGACCCATGTCATACAATAGCAACAAATACCAAGTGTTAGAAAACTAAGGTT
The DNA here is from genome assembly GCF_049852395.1 of Peromyscus maniculatus bairdii. Classification (NCBI taxonomy): domain Eukaryota; kingdom Metazoa; phylum Chordata; class Mammalia; order Rodentia; family Cricetidae; genus Peromyscus; species Peromyscus maniculatus. Next base: position 92,864,668 of record NC_134856.1, on the reverse strand, counting down.
TAGCAAAAAGAATGTAGCCTGGCTTTTAAAGGAAATAGCTGTTCTACATAGAAGACAACACTAAGAGGTAACTGGGCCAATAGCACTGGGGAAAGGACATTCCAAGACACAACTCCTCCTTGAAAGACTATGAAACAATTTCTTCTACTAGAATCTCATCACACTCAAAAACCAAGCTCACAATGGAAGACGGGTAGAAGGAAGCCTTCCTCAGGCCTCAAGAATCAGGAACTGGACAGGGGCAAGGCAGACATGGTAGCCCCGCCACTACATGTGCCACAGCCACATCCTAGACCCCAAAAGGAAGGTCATCCCCAACCAACATGTTAACTGAGCTTGCACATACAAGACGCATAGACATACATGCATGAATATATTAATCTCAATGGCTCTGGCTTACTGTGAAACATGCCATGTGGCACCCTAAGCCTTGTTAAAGATGGGTTTCTGTCTCTCTTTCTCTTTAAAAAAAAAAAAAAAAAAAAAAAAAAAAAAAAAAAAAAAAAAAAAAAAAAGGTCCAAGATCAAGCATAACAAATTACTGATTCCTGTTAAAAGTTAAAACAGAGCTCATTAGAATTTTTCAAAGATCCCAAGGTCACACCACATTCTTCTACCTTTTAACTGGAAAAACACACAACTTCAACAGTTCTATATAGCTACAGAGAATTCACCTTTAAGTGCAATTTTCAGAGTAAGCCATTAGTGTTCTTTTTTTACATTCTAGGGCTAAACAAGACTACTCTGTGACCATGGCCAAGACAGCAGTAACCTTTTTCTACACTTCAGGCCCCATTAGGTACAGAACAAGGCCATTAAAGGCTAGAATAAGGCACACAGAAAACTCTGGCTACAATGGTATGCATAAAAACTCATCTGGCATTGCTTCTGAGTCTAGATCACTCTTATCACTCCTTATTGTCACTGTATTTATGGGGTTTTGCTCATAATTTGATACTAGTTACCTTGAAGATGACATTGCCTCTTACCAGATGACATCAGAAAGATAATCCCTCAATAATAATCGTTCTCTCTTGTTCCTAACCAACTGTTGCTCCTTTCAGTCAATACTTGGATAAAGTAAATTCAACATCTAAATTCTTTTCCTACTGCTAGCTATTATCATTGTCTATGTTACTGTTAGAATGTAAGAGGGGGGATCATGTGTTAAAACTGATAAATGGTATCATATGCCTTCCCCCACAAAAGAAAAGCAAGAAAATTAGGAATGGTCTAATAATTTTATTTTTTTATAAATTCATCTGTATTTTATGGATTAAAAAGGTTATTTACAATAATATCACTTTTCTATAAATATGGTTTTTAAATTCACTTAAATAATAATAAAATATACAGATAATCTAATAAGGTATGCTAGACAGTACTCAATACTTTTGTACATTTCTACAAGTTGACATCATCAGAACCACCTTGAAACCAGAGGAGCAGCTTATAGGAGGTTCCTCCTCTCTGGAAGTCCTAAGCCCTCAGGTGTGGGACAGGAAAGAGTTTCCAACTTCTAGCAGATTGCCCAAGGGGAACTGCTGGGAACAATGCTGGAACCACCATCACAGAGGGTGCATAGAAAGTGTGCAAACTTCTGTGGAAAACACAGTGGCCATTGGGTATCAAGTTAAACTGAAGAAAAAGGAGGAGGAGGAGGAGGAGGAGGAGGAGGAGGAGGAGGAGGAGGAGGAGGAGGAGGAGGAGAACATAGTCATCTACAAACACTATTCTTACCTTATATTTTCTGCTTACTAATTCTGTTCAGAATAATAGTATGTGAAAGAATCTGTACCGTGTTCTCTCTCTCTCTCTCTCTCTCTCTCTCTCTCTCTCTCTCTCTCTCTCTCTCACACACACACACACACACACACACACACACACACACACGCACACGCACACGCACACGCACACGCACACCATATCATGTCTATGGCCATCACACTATAGATGTCCACATACACATTGAAACCACACCAGACATCCAAGTTCCTACATGTCTTCAACACAAAAATCACTTCACCTCTTTACTTTTCTGTCAACTTGTCTTAGGGTTTCTATTGCTGCGACAAAACACCATAACCAAAAGCAAACCAGGAAGGAAAGGGTTTATTTGGCTTACACTTCAGCATTGCAGTTCCACACTGAAGGAAGTCAGAACAGGAACTCAAATAGAACAGTATTCCAGAGGCAGGAGCTGATGCCGAAGCCATGGAGTGGTACTGCTTACTGACTTGCTTCCCATGGCTTCCTCAGCTGCTTTTTACAGAACCCAGGACCACCAGCCCAGGGAGAGCACCACCCAGCTGTCCTCTCCCATTGATCACTAATTGAGAAAATACCTTACAGCTCGGTCACAATGGAGGCATTTCCTCAACTGAGGCTCCTTCCTCTCTGATGACTCTAGCTTGTGTCCAGCTGACACATAAAACCAGCCAGTACACAACTATAGTTAATACTTGAGAGAATAATTTGAGAAAAGAATGCCATGCACACATATGTGAACTCCACATCAACTAGCTGGTTCTCCTTCAGAGGAAGAAAGGTTTTTTGTTTGTTTGTTTGTTTGTTTGTTTGTTATTTTTTCAAGATAATTGTTTTAAGAGGCTAGAGAGGTGGCTCAGTTGTTGAAGTGTTTGTTGTACAATCATAAGGATCTGAAATCAGATCCCCAACACCTACATAAAAAGCCAAGCATGGTTGCATGTACCTGTAATTTTAGTGATAGGAAGTCAGAGACAGGCATATCCCTAGAGCTCACTGACTTAGCAAAACTGGATGGCCAGTGAGCTCCAGGGTCAAAGAGAGACTTTGTCTCAAAAACTAACAGCAATAGAGAAAGATTCCTCTGGCCTCCACATACATGTACAGACACAAAACTCACAAAAAAGTTTTAATTGTTTTAAATCAAATGGAATAAAATGCTGCACCATTCCACATTTGTTATACATGTGTCACACAATAATAAGATGAATGCAAAAGTATCCACAACCTCACTTATGGGCACTATTATGCTAAAGACAGAATAGAACAGAACTTAAGACAGACAGAATAGAACATGAGAGAAGCTTGACCTATATCTAATCTTTCATTAAGTCCATTTTATTCAATAAATATTCATTAGGCATCAATGGTGCATAGGAAGTCACATCTAGCCAAACAATGGCTTCCATTCTGTAAACTTAAAGGGAGGAAAAACAGTTCATTTGAAATGTTACACATAGCAATACATATTACTACTTTTTCTTTGGGCTCTAAAAGCCTGTACTTTTTTCCAAGCCTGTAATTTTCTCTACCCTCAGATGCGACATTCTCCCCAAAGTTAAAAGCATTCATAGGCATTAATAAGGCAAATCTACCAAAGTTTGTTTAGAACGATTCGACCAAGAGCAGCATTTGGGCTTCTGGGCCAGAGCTCTGTTGCCTGATTTCACATTCCCAAGACATACCAAAATTTATTTATAAAACTGTGTTATTTGCTATCTATAAAACCTGTCTTTTAAGTATATTAAAAAAAACAAAAAATTTTTATAAAAATATTAACGACTTGATCATGGTAACACAATTAATTTTGAAACGAACATGTCTAAATTTCCCACTATGGACACATACTATTTTAATAATAAAAAGGCTTTTAAAAGTCATCCTAAATCATTACATATCCATTATAAGATCATAATTATACAATAAAAATGAACACCAAAAACAATATAGGGTGACTGTGTGTGTGCTGCCTGGACCTTTTACCCTTTTATCTTACTACCCTCATGGCTATAAGGCTTCAAAAATCTGCATGGGATCATAGCATATTCCCACCCACCAGGGGCATACACTAAAAAAGAGCCCACAAGACTAGGAAAAAAATAAGAAGCTTTAAGAAGAAGGGTGGGAAAGATAATACAACAAATTGGAATGGGGAATACTAGGTGTCAAATGAGGTATGGGAGAAAGGAAGTGAAGGCAGAAAGATAGGGAGATTTATGTTCCCTGAGGAGTAATTTTGAGTCTTCTCATCTACATCTGGAAGATACTAGCAACAAAATTCAAAAAGGAAGTGTAGCCTAGCATCCCACCTCAGAGTCCTGTTACCAAGGATGATCACACACACACACACACACACACACACACACACACACACACTCAGGAGAGAGGAGCTCTCCAGAACAGTCACACACTGGTGGGCTCCAACATACAGGGTGGTTTCCTTTCCTGTTCCTTTGGTAGTGGTAGTCACCTTGAGAATGTACTTCCCCACTGTTAGAATGTAGTGTCAACAGCATTGTGCTGTTTTCAAGGTCAGGTGACTATACTGTTCCGGTCTGTGAACTACCCTAATTCCGTGAACAGCTATATGTGGCTAGACCAAAACAAGAGACACATCACATGGCTGACTGATTTCTTTGTGTATAGCAAGGCTATTGTCATCATCTTACAAGAGAAATAAGGGCCCCTGTAGCCATGTGCACTTTCTACTCTCTACTATCACAGCCGGTGGTAGCTCAGAAAGAACTATTCCTGAGGTCTACAGATCAATGGAGTCCTTTTCCTACAAACTTGGGCTCACAGCCAAGGGAGAGCAGGGAGCACCTTTCACCTAACTTACCAGCTGGACACCTCAGAGAGCTGGTTCTCAGAAGCAGAGCTACAAAAACAGACAAGACAGCTGAAAGTCCTCTTGGTCCCAGAGCTGGACATCTAAATCTTGGTGTTTGGAACTAAGCTTTCAACTTCATACAATTCTTCTGCATAATTTATTTGAGTTGTTTTCTGTAATTTGCAATCCTAGCCAGCTCTAGCTCATACATAGAATCCTTATGTCCTAAGCCCTTGAAAACTGCAGCCAGGACCCAACACCACTTTGGCTAAGATGTTCTGCCTTTGTTCTGACCTGTAACATATTGCAAATGTTCCTTTAAAATGTCTAGGGCCATGGAAAAGCTACAGGTGGGCTCAGGAACAGATCTGAAGGTATTCGGCTTCTAGCTCCAACACTTCTTTCTGTGGTTTATAGCTAACTACCCTCTGCAATGCTCATCCATTATCTCTCAAGGCCCATCTCCTCAAAATCAATAGCTCTTCTTTCCTGTCTCAGCCCCTGCCTACCCTTCTATCCCTCATGTACACCATTCATCTTTCCTACAGTCCAGCCAAGTCCCTGTAGCTCCCTCTTTTCCTGGCCACCTTTTGCCACTCCTCCCACCTTTAGAGGACATCCACCAGGGCCTCTTGATGACCTTTCTCCTGCACCAGTAAGGCCCTAGACCATAGCCCCATAGCCTTCTATAATGATTACCATCTCCAGTCTTGAGTCATGGATTACACCACATAATGGTTTTCAGTTCTCCTTTGCTTTTCCACTGAGGTCAACTCCTCACCAACGGTGATCTTATTTCCCAACACAGTAGCTACATCAGAAAAATACATCACTAAGCATTGTGGAATGACCAAATTCTTCAAAAGATAAATCTCCTACGTATAAAAGAGCAGAAAATCTAATAACGGATGTGGAAGACAGGCAAAAAGCACTTCAGAGCCAGGTGTGGTAGCTTTATTTCCAGCACTTGAGAAGCTGAGGGAGAAAAATTGTCTTGAGTTTTAGGATAATCTGGCCTACACAGAAAACTCAAGACTAGTCTGAGCTACACAGCAAGATCCTGTCTCAGAAACAAAAGCTAACAAACAAAAACATTACAATTTTAATTTTTGTTCTAATCATTCAATAAAATACATTTCTAAAAAGTACTTCATCTAAAACACACAGTATTTTACAAGATAAGACCATATTATGCCTCTGAAAGCATTTCTTATAAAATAATTTCTTGCCAGGTAGTGGTGGCGCATGCCTTTAATTCCAGCACTCAGAAGCAAAGCCAGGTGGATCTCTGTGAGTTCGAGGCCAACCTGGTCTACACAGAGTGAGATCCAATACAGACACCAAAACTACACAGAGAAACCCTGTCTCGAAAAATAATAATAATTTCCTATGTTTTAAAGATGTGTAAATGTGTACTTATGAGTGTATGCTGTGTGTGTGTGGATGCCCAAGCGGTCAGAAGAGTGTATTAGATCCTCTGGAGCTGGAGTTACAGGCAGTTGTGAGCCACCCAATAGGAGTGCTGGGAAACTGAATTTGTGTCCTCTCCAAGAGCAGTAAGTGCTCTTAACTGCTGAGCCATCTCTCCAACCTCCTGAAAGCATCTGAACATTTGCCTAAATGAATTCACACCTTAAAACTTTTCTCATCCTGAATCTGGGCGTTTCCCAAATACCAACCCTGCTATAGCCTACTGAGATAGGCTAAGTAAGTAGTCAGAAAAGAGATGCTGTATTCCCTGCTCCTGGGTAATCCATTCATCATCAGCAGTGACACCATCACAAAGGGAAACCTGGGATGGGTAGAGAAACTTAAAGGAAAGCTATATAGAAAAAATAACCTATTGGTGAAATATGTGGTCTATACAAAGAACACCCAGCATAGCTAACAGAATAAAAATTGGAGAAAAAAAAAAAGAAAGAAAAAAAAAAAAAACCCTAGGCAACATGTGGACATGATGGTTCATGTCAAGGATGCTAGCCATGAGGAAGCTGAGGCAGGAAGAATGTGACTTCAAATCCAACCTAGGCTACATAATGAAAACCCAGACCAGAGTTGACTACATAGTGAGACCTTGTTTCAAAATAAATAATAATTTTTTAAAAGTTTAAGCAGTATCAACTTGAATAAAGTGGCATATTTATTCTCCCTGCTGCTGGCTGTGGGCCAAAATGCTCTTGACAAATTTCCTGACCACATTCCCAAACACTCTGAGACCGAGGACCCAGACAACAGAACATGAAGTGTGTCACCCTCAAGCCTGCCACAGACCCTCCCAACTCTCTTCTACCACTGCCTGAGACATAGGCTGAGACAAAGTGGCCCATAATACCACTTGCTGAGGCTATAAAGAAGCTACACTCAATCTTAACTTGAATATTTTGTTTTAGAAAAGAAAATAGTATAAAGGTAGCACCTAATAGCTTTTTCCACCCTCACAACCTGCCCCTCCCTAATTCTCATATCTAACACCCCCCCCAAAAAAAAAAAACTGAGAGCTGGAGATATATCTCAGTGGGTGAGAGTGCTTGCTTCATATGAGAACCTGAGTTCTAACCACCAGCACCATGTTTCAAAAAAAAAAAAAAAAAAAAAAAGGAGTATGCTCATAACCCCAGCATTTCAGGGCAAAGTTCGTGAAAGCTCTAAAGCCAGCCCACCAGCCTAACTAAAACAGCAAGCTTCCAGGTCAGTGAGAGACAAGGCAATAAGGCAGAGAAATAAAAACAAACACCTGAGGTTCTGGCCTAGCCTCCATATGCACATACAAGGCATGCCTATCCACATATACAAGTAAATCACACACACACACACACACACACACACACACACACCAATAAACAAACAAATAAATAAATAAAAGCTGCATTTTCTAAATATTTTCTACCCTTGTGTTAATGCAAAAGTATGAATGCTTGCTTTTGTTTGTTTTAAACAAAAGAGGTACCAGGGCAAATTACTTTTTTTTAACACATTTTTTTACATTCCTGGGCACTTATCCATGCTGGGAAAGGCAGAAACACCTGTTTTCCTTAGCAGCTCCACTACGACCAACTACATAGGTGCTTTGATTCTCATCACCACACAACTGTGAGCATCTCTCTTGATGATGACGATCTTGATGATACAATGAGATATATGGCTTGGCTTCATTAACTAGCAATGCTTAACACATGGTCATCAGAGCCTTGGACCTAGGCAGGCAAACGGAACAATCCTAGAGAAAGAATCCTGCAGGTTATGTCTACATTGCCTACCCCTAAAAAAAAAAAAAAAAAAAAAAAAAAAAAAAAAAAAAAAAAAAAGAGGCAGATAGAGCTGCATCCAAAATTGTTACACAGAAAACCGTGAGAGAGCCAGAACATTCTTTGTATGGCTATCTATTACTTTTCCTAACAAATGCCTTCTTGCTAACTGTAGCTGCTTTCCTCTGTGTCACTCTGTTAACAACAGGCAGAGTGGAGCCGAAAAGGGGAAAGGTTTACTTCTTCCTTCACACCAGCACAGGACCATCTCTATTCCTCATCTTCACACTGTAAATCACTTGAGATGGATTTATGGACCAATAAAAACATAGGGGAAGGAAGGGCTTTTTTAGTTGCACTCACAGTCAATTGGGCATTTATATTTTGAGCCATGGAAATTGGTTTTCTCCTAACACAAATGATTAATCCTACACTCCTGTTCAAGATGAGTTCAATACACAGAATTCATTGCCACAATAGTTTATTTTCACGTCCTTAGGGTGTGGCCCATTGGTGAGTTGGAAATTTGGCTTTAGAGCCTAAGTTCAATATTAAGTATTTTCTAGACTCTGGATGTACATCATTCACATCCCCTCATATTTAAAACCACTCACTTATGATTAGAAAACATCTTAGATGCCTAGAAAACAAAATCCCCATCCCTCAAAACATGTTCTTAAGATCTGATATGCCATTTATACAGCTACTAAGCCATGCTGTATAACCCACGTCATTCCACGATCAAACTGAATGAATTTTTGTTTAATATTACTTGGGATATCACTGCAATTTCTCTAGTTTCTGAGCTTGGCTGTGTCTACATCAGCAATTCACTAGATTTGTTGACTGACAGATCCTGGGTATGAGGCCAGGATACAGAAATAATATGCAAGGAAAGCCAAAGGCTGTTTGCACAGGGAGCAGGCAAGTGTCACACGTCCATGCACATCTCTAAACATGCACACATCCACACTCTATAGTCCTGAACCCATCCTTCCTCGGCTTCATGAATTTAATAAACTGAGGAAAGGCCCCTGCCATGTGAAGCACACAGGAAAGATGCCCTACATACAGATGCAGCCAGCTCTGAATATTGTTCTATACAACCCAGGCAACCCAGCCTCACACATACTCCACAAGTCCATTCCCCAGAGGCTGCTGGAACTAGAGTGTATTTTCCTACAGGGACATCAGCAAGGGTAACACCCTGGCACAGGGCTCAGAAGCAGAAATGCTTGGTAAAAAGGGAATCAGATTCTCTGGCAGTTGCTTGTGGGGAGACACTCAATGTAGCAGGACATGTGACTGGGCTAGTGTCCATCAACCATAAACAGGAGCTTGCCAGAAAATATGTTGATGGGGTAAATTCAGGAAACTACCAGGATTCTAACAGCAATTAATATTCTAAAAAGGCCTAATGGTGAAATAAAAAAATCTACAATGACTTGGCAACTAAATAATCTCTTTAAATGTTTATTAATAAACTTTAATGCTGTAACACAATCATCCTACCCCCACAAACCTTATGCCCAGCCCCTTTACATACACAGCCTGTATTCCCATAGCACTGTAAAGTATACTAGAGAAAATGGATTCTCTCAAATCATATGAGCTTCCTGCAATATTTTGGAAAAGACTTTGAAACTTCTGCATAGGTCCCTTTACTCACTACTAGTAAATCAACAGTTCTGGGCCTAAAAGACAAAGACAGCATTTAAACAAGTACTGTCCCAATCCAGGTAAGGAGACAAACTTCATTAAACAATTATTCAACCTGGGGGAGGAAAAAAAGTGTTCATGCCAGGCTCTCCACTGAAATTAAAGGCTTCTCAGAAATTCCAAGCAGCCATACCACACCCTCTCCTGATTCCTTTCACTTCTAGGCACTCTACAGAAACAGCTGTAGAGGAACACAGGGAAAGGCATCCAGAGTGCCACAGACCTCTGAATGTCACCAAGCACATCCAGAGTGCATAGCACTACCCTGGGCACCACCCAAGACACAGTAGAAGAGCCACAGGGCCTGTCTGCCAGGAAATCATATTGTGCATCAGGATCTAATGATGATGAAAAAAATTACTCTAATAAGAATTGAAAGCATATAACTTTTAAATTTTATGACAAACCAAGCACAGTGGCACAGTCTGGAATCTTAGCAGTTAGAAGATGGAGATAGGCCAGGCAGGGGTGGCACATGCCTTTAATCCCAGCACTTGGAAGGCAGAGCCAGGCGGATCTCTGTGAGTTCAAGGCCAGCCTGGTCTACAGATCGAGATCCAGGACAGGCACCACAGCTACATGGAGAAACCCTGTCTCGAAAAACCAAAAAAAAAAAAGGGGGGGGATTGGGGATTTAGCTCAGTGGTAAGCGCTTGCCTAGCGAGAGCAAGACCCAGCGTTTGGTCCTCGGCTCAAAAAAATAAGAAGATGGAGATAGGAAGATCAAAAGTTCAAAATCACCTTTCACCTCACAGGGAGTTTAAAGACAGTCTGGGCTGTATAAGTCACTATCTCAAAAAAGGGGGAGGGGGGCCTAAAGCTATAGTCCAGTTGGAAGAGTGAGTACCTGCCTAGTACCCACAAAGCTTTAGGTTTGAACTCTAACACTATATAAACTGAGTATGGTGGCTCTCGCATGTCATACCAGAACCCAGGAAGCAGAGGTAGAAAGATCAGAAGTTTAAAATCATCAACTACATGGTTGCAGGCCAGCCTGAGTTACATAAGACCTTGTCTTAAAACCAAGCAAATAAATAAATACCGAAGATATTCTATGATCTGACATGTCTCCACCAAAGAACTTCAGGAAAGTAAGCCTTTCTAGGTCAAGCAGGGTCTCAGCAGGTAAAGTACATGAATTCATCATTCCTTTGGCACAAGCAGCAATGAACTAGTGTTGGGAAATACTATTTTAAGGTGTGTTACTTTTGTTTATATTGCATTTGTTTAACTCTGTGAAGCTGTGTTAGTTTGCCTGTCTAAAACACCTGATGGTCTAATAAAAAGCTGAATGGCCAATAGCGAGGTAGGAGAAAAGATAGGCGGGCTGGCAGGCAGAGTTATAAATAAAAGGAGAAATCTGGGAAGAGAGGATCAGGAAGAAGGAGCAAGAGAAGGAGGACTCCAGGAGCCAGCCACCCAGCTACACAACCAGCAATGAGATAAGAGTAAAATTTACAGAAGAGAAAAGCCCAGAGGCAAAAAGTAGACAAAACAATTTAAGAAAAGCTGGCAAGAAACAAGCCAAGCTAAGGCCAGACATTCATAATTAAGAATTATGAATAATTAAGCCTCTGTGTGTGACTTATTTGGGAACTGGGTAGAAGGCCCCTCAAAAGATTAGAAAAAAACAGACAACAACAGACTGGGTTGCTTTTTTTAAGCTACTTTACAGTCAATGTCTCATATTAACTACATCACAAGTCTAATTCTTGAGCTTGCTAGTTTAATCATTTATCACAAACTAAAGAACGCACTTTAAATCTCTCATTAAAATGCCCTGGTTCGGGCTGGAGAGATGGCTCAGAGGTTAAGAGCACTGGCTGCTCTTCCAGAGGTTCTGAGTTCGATTCCCAGCAACCACATGTGGCTCACAGCCATCTGTAGTGAGATCTGATGCCCTCTTCTGGCCTGCAGGTGCACATGCAGATAGAGCACTTGTATACAAGAAATAAATAAATAAAACATAAAATGCCCTGGTTCAGAAACATTAAAAGAACATATTTCTTTGGGTAAGAAAAAGTCTTCCACCAGGCTGAGAAATAGAGGATCTGCAAAGTGTGTTATGGCCTCCTAACCCCCAAGGACTTACCTATACATAGCTGTTAAGTCTCAAACCTAGGCCAAATGGCTGAGGTGCCTATTTAACATATCAAAGTGGACCTGGCTGCCAGGTTCTACCAGCATCCCTCAGTCCCTACCTGTTACAGGGTATGGCTAGCATACCCCACCCTCTACCCTGAACTCTCTAGCCCAAGGGCTGGGTTGCCCTTCCATATATAATCCAGACATTTTGGTTACCTGTTCTTTTTGTACCTTTGCCCTCTTGACTGTTGAGAGGACACCTAGCTCCTCTATTTCTCCCTCTTCCCCCTTTCCCTTCCTATCTCCCCACATGACTCAGGGTCATGTCCACTCTGGACTTTCCCAGATGTCTCTGCTTCTGGCTACACTCTCCCTTTTATCTACAATAAACTTTCTCCTCTACCATACCTAGAAGCAGTCATGTCCTTTCTTTTTTATTTCTATTGTTCAATAGCAAGGCAGATGGCCCAAAGAAAATACTGAATTTTTCTTTGACTTTGGTTGTTCAGTTTGAAAAAAAACTAATATTCTCTTTAGAAAGAATGAAATAAAAAATAGCTCATCAAAGTGGCTCCAGTTCTCTTATCTGAGGGGATATCCTTTGCTAATCACATTTAGATTAATAGATGCCCTACAAGTCATCTCTTCAGAAGATGTTCCTACAAGGAGAGGTAGGTCAAGGGCAACACCACAGGTCCCTTTTCAAAATCACCTGACATTCACTCAGTAGGCAACAACCAAGTCCAATTAGGAGATGACCCTCTGAGTATGCTACTTGTGGTGGTTTAAATAAGAATGGACCCAGAGACTCATATATTTGAATGTTTGGTCTTCAGGAAGTAGCACTCCTTAAAAGGGATTGGGGGTGTGGCCTTGTCAGAAGTGTGCTACTGGGTGTGGACTTTGGGGTTTCAAAAGCCCAAACCAGGCCCAGTGTCCCTCTCTTCCTGTTGCCTGTGGATCTGGATGTAGGACTCTCAACTATTTCTCCAGCATCATGTCTGCCTGTATGCTGCCATGCTTCTTGCCATGATAACAATGGACTAAACCTCTGAAACTGTAAGCAAGTCTCAATTAAAAGCTTTCCTTTTTAAGAGTCACTGTGCTCATGTTGTCTCTCACAGCAATAGAACAGTGACTAAGACAGTAATCAAAGCCAGGCAGTGGTGGCGCACACCTTTAATCCCAGCACTCGGGAGGCAGAGCCAGGCGGATCTCTGTGAGTTCGAGGCCAGCCTGGTCTACAAAGTGAATTCCAGGAAAGGCGCAAAGCTACACAGAGAAACCCTGTCTCGAAAAACAAAAATAAATAAATAAGTAAATAAAAAGACTAATCAAAGAAGGTAAGGACAGCAAGAGAATTCTGGGAGTATCCTGTAATCCTCTGCAGCATCTCTCCTTAGCTCTGCTACACAGGATATTTCCCAGCTGGGCTTTCATCTTTCATGGCTGCTGGCCAAATCTTGAGCTACTCATTCATCACAACGAACCTGAAACAATCACCCAATGAAAGAAGTGAGAAAAAGAAACATTAGAAATGCCCCCCCCCCACTCTATACTAGACACATGGAGTCATAGAGGTTCTGGCTTTCTCAAGATGAGGGAGTTTTCAGTAGTTCTTGTTCAAATACAACGTCAACTAATGAAGAGGCTCTGACTTTACACAATACATGGCATTTATCATGTGCCTTTTCTCTAACAAAACAGAGATAATACAAAGAAATAATCAGAATACTAACCATAGGTATAATCCATTGAGGTTGTGACAGGCAATAAGCATATACAACTATTTTCATAAGAGGTAAGACTGAATTCTACAAAGATTGCATAGAATGCTACAGCAAATACTACCAAATAAACAGGGCCCACCAGATGATCCCAACAAGTAATGGCCTTAAAAGCAAACAATAATAATAATAATTAATAATAATAATAAGCCATCTTCCTTGCCCTCTTATATCTCTGTTCTGATTCTCAGAATAAATCAAAGAAAGATCAAGGACAGATACTATAATACACAGTCTAATATTAGAGTCCCAATTCTATTGACACTATACTATCCTATAGTACACTACAGATGTTCCCTGACCTATATACACAGTGTATTGATTTACAACTTTTCGACTTCTCAAAAGCACAAAAGCAATACCATCAGTAGAAACTATACTTTGAATTACAGATTTTGATCTTTCCACAAGCTAGTGAGATATAGTGTAATGCTTTCTCATGATGCTGGGAAGTGGCCACAGGCTGCAGCTTTCTATCTAACTACACAATGACCAGGAAAGACAATTGACAACTACACTGCACTACACTGCCCAGCTACAAATAAAGAACTATCGGTTAGATATGCTACTCATATTTTCAGGCTTTTTTGAACATGGCCCTATCATAAGTCAAGGAGCTGTACCGAATTATTTATTCTGTTCTATGCAACACTATTAGCTATTCATTCTAGTCTATGTGATATTATTTTATAGTATGATATCAAATACTATGATATTCCCTGTTCTATACTATATAACCCTATGTTGTTCTAGGCTGCCCTAATACTAGAATATATAAGATATACCCATTAATACTTTCATAATGTCGCCGGGCGGTGGTGGCGCACGCCTTTAATCCCAGCACTCGGGAGGCAGAGGCAGGCGGATCTCTGTGAGTTCGAGGCCAGCCTGGGCTACCAAGTGAGTTCCAGGAAAGGCGCAAAGCTACACAGAGAAACCCTGTCTCGAAAAAAACCAAAAAAAAAAAAAAAAAAAATACTTTCATAATGTCTTTTTTCTGATTTTATATGCTCTATCTAAATCAATTTTTTACATAATCAATGACATTACCTATTTTTGGATAATTCTTTATGTATTTTTTCTATGAATTCTATCTTTTGCCATATCTGGTATCCTAGTAAGAAAAACTAAGGTCCCCACTGAGATCTCAGGGAACCTATACTAGCACACACTCACCTTCACACACATGTCCAAGGCTCCTACATGTTGAAGAGATGAGAGTAAGACCAACAGTTTTGGTGGAATGTTAGACAATCATCGTTCAAAATAGTGACAGTTACCAAAGCTCTAGCACAACTGGAGGCAGGTCACAATTCAACTTCACCCAGAAAAGCACAAGGATTAATCATCATAAATAGTATAAAACTTTACTCTTTTTTTCTTCCTGTGTGTGATATGTGCATTGTGTATAAGCATGTGTATAGGTCAGAGGTTGATATCAGGTGTCTTCCTCAATTATATTCCACTTTATTTATTGAGGCAATCTCTTGCTGGACCCAGAATTCACAAATTCCAGATAGTGTAGCCAGATTGCTCCAGAAATGTAGTCTCTTGCCTCCCTAGTGCTGGAATTATAGGCAGTCACTGTACCTACCAGCTTTCTTTTTTTCCATATGGACACTGGAAAAACCTAAACCCCAAGCCTCATGTCTACATACCAAGTACATTTCCACTGAGCTATCTCCCCAGACCCCTAAGATTATTCTGATAAAAGTGATGAACCTAAGGAAGAAATAGCAATCAATTCTATTAATGACTACTAACTACTTGTAGAAACAGGGTAGGAAGGGAGGTTTGCAAATAAGTCATGTGAAAAAGCAGCTGGATCTCTCCCATTAAGTGAATTCAACACTACACATTTCTATGGAAAAAAACTTCTTTGGAGAGCAGCTGTGGATAAAACTAATATGAAGACTAAAAAGAAACAAAGATGCTGAAATTATTGAACAGGCAGCAAGTCAGTGACCCTTCTCCAAAGTTGTAACCAGATGTTTGTGAATATAAAAATTAATCATTAGCCAGACCTCCTAGCCAACATCACCACTAACTCCCTGTCATTTTGTACTGCATCTTATATCCTATGCCAAAAAAAAAAAAAAAAAAAAAATTACCCACAAAGCAAAGGGAACAAAAATATTACATTATTTTATTATAATTCATTAACACCTTTAAACCTTTAAAATATATTTGACCTTACATTATATGCAGACATGCATTTCATACAAATTCAGGCATGATTAAGCAATGGTGAGAACATTTACAATTCCAATCCCTTCCTGAGAGAGCAACTAGAGAGTCACCATAGGCTATACAGTAATAACTCCCCCTGGGAATAAAATATGTCATACACATAAAAAATATAAGTATGCAATGCATTAAGATGGGCACACATGTAACTATGTACATAATTTGCACATTCACACACAACTATGTACATATATGCATACACAAGTGCAACGCAAATACATATATGAATTCATACCTTCCATAAAAATTGCCACATAAATACATACATTGCATATGTACATATGGATAAACACATTTACAGAGACACACATTCATACCCACTCATATAAATACATGTAAACACATACATAGTCATATGTAAACATTCATATAACATATTCACATGTATATCACATATACACACATGCATATATATTCATACATAAGCACAATATATGCAAACAAATTCACACATACACAAATATGACCATGCATACACAACATCACATATACAAATATACCTCAGAGGAGGACAACTATTCAATTCTATAAAAAATAGTATCAAGGTGCATACATTTACATATACTCATTCCACACACATGAAAAAAAAAAGTTCAGAAGTTAAAGGCTGGCTGTGAAAGCAAGAGGACTACAATTCAGATCCCCAGATAAACACCAAGTGGACTTAGTAGGCTACCTCTGTTTCCAGCCTCAGAAGGCAGAGACAGGGAGTCCCCAGAGCAAGCTCGCTAGCAGACTAGCTGCACTAACAAGTTCTGGGTTTGACTGAGAGAGCCTGCCTCAAGGAATAAGGAAGGAGAGCTATTGAGAAAGATTCCCAACATCAACTGTGGGCCTCCACATGTAACCCCACATGTGTACATATGCACACATACCATATACACATGAAAAAGGTAGTACATCTCCTGAATGCACCTTCTATAAATGAATAACCCTACTTTATTGCACATTTTTTATTTTAGGTAATAAGATTATATGCATACACAAACATATGAATACTTCACACTCAAACACACAGAACACACAAAGACACACGTATGAAAATCTCTTCCCCACTAGCATTCTCAAAGTTAAATTGAACAAATTCTGCTAAGTATAGTCAGAGTCAGCAAAGACATATTTGACCTATAAATGAATACACTCATTCTTTCAGTTGCCACAGTAACAACAATGATGTAAAATAGGACTGTGTAACATGGTGCCACTTATTCAATCCAACTTCCTGGGATCTGACCCACTTCTAACATTTTTTTTTTTTTCTGTCTGGGTGATTTCCTTCTGACTAAAATCATGAGATAATTCCTTCCTTTCCTGCTTTTTCTTTCCATGCCCTTTTCACTACCCTTTCATCATCTCGGAAACTAAATCATAGTTGTCAAAACTGAAGGCAAAGAAACAGCCTCAGGAGATATTACCACAGAGAATTAACCAAAGAGAAGAAAGGGATTCTTTATAGAAATCTATAAAAACAGAAAGTCAAGAAATTCTGAGTTACTTCACAGGACAGAGACTAACAGAAGGAATCAGGGAAATAGATCCCTCAGCCCAGTTGAGGGCGTTGTATATAAAACAACATCTGACTGTTTTGTCTCCTATTTCATAAAGCTGAAAGGATAGAAAATAAAACAGGCAAAGACTAGCCAACTAGAAAGAAGAGAAAGGGAGATCATTTTTAAACTGCATCTGCTCTTCAAGGGTACAATGAGGACAGATCCTCAGCAGAGCGAACCTTATTTACAAGAGAGGGCTCTAAGGAGTCTATAAAGCCATTAGACTTTAGGCTTCTTTGTAAAAACAAAAGCAAATAACATCCTTGTAGCAGCATGAATTGGGTGTTCTAAAAATACTAAGAATAGTCAATGTGATAGGAGTTTTCTATAGTGCTCAAAACATAACCCAGACAATGTGGCCAACAGTTCCTCTACCTGATTTCTAGGAATCTAATTTTAGACATTTTAACAGCTGAAATATCACAAAAATAAATATAATGTGCCAAGTGTTATTCACAAAAGAATAAAAAATATATATATATCTAACCAAAAACATAAGTAGCATTTCAAGGGGAAAATCCCAGTATCTGAAGTATACAAACTATACCTCCTAAAAATTTTCAAAAGCTTTTTCTTTCTTCAACTATATGGATACAATAATCCAATAATAAGGATAATGATCCATTAATTAAATAAATAATTAAATAATTTGATAAAGAATCTAACATCTTTCCCATATAGGTACCTTCTATACTTAAAAAGCCTCACCCCCTAAAACTGGGGAGACAGCTCAGTGAGTCAAGTGGTTTTTTGGTTTTTGTTGTTGTTGTTGTTTGGTTTTTGTTGTTAATTGTTGTTGTTGTTTTCAAGACAGGGTTTCTCCGTGTAGTTTTGGAACCTGTCCAGATCTCACTCTGTAGCCCAAGCTGGCCTTGAATTCACAGAGATCTGCCTGGCTCTGCCCCCCACCCCCAGTGCTGGGATTAAAGGTGTGCGCCACTGCTACCCAGCAGGTAAAGTGCTTTGTATATCAGCAAATGGACCTAAATTCAGGTCTTCAACACCCACATAAAAGCTGACTGTAGCACTGCACATCTGTAACCTCAGTACTAGGAAGGGACATGCTAAAAGATCCTGGTGGCTCACTGGCCAGCCAGTCTTAATAGAGCCACAGGTTCAGTGAAAGACTTGTCTCAAAAAAATAAGGTGAGGAGAATAGAAGATGACTCCCAAAGCAGACCTCTGGCTTCCACATGTGTACTCATGGGTGAGCACACCAGCACACATACATCATACATGAGTACATATGAGAGTGGGAGAGGAGACCATTTTCCTCTTTCATCATCCATCTGTGTGGTGTGTAAGCCTGAGACTAGCTTTATAATTATGACTGGTGATTTACACTTGTCATTACCCACAGTATGAAAAAGACAAATGCACAGGACCAAAGGGAGAAGTTCCAACAGTCCTCACCAAGACAGAAGCATCACTGTGTAAAGCAAATCTGAAATATTCAACATAATGAAGGAGAAAGATACATGCTGTTCTCCATCATACTTTATCAGCATGATATAATAAATGTAATTGGAATAGAAATATGCAATGAGAGATGGCTCATTTGGTAAAGTACTTGCCATGCAATAGAAGAACCTAAGTTCCATCTCCATCATCCAAGTACAAGCCCATGTGTCATGCATTCCTATAATCCCAGAAATAAGAAGAAAAAAGACAAAAGGATCCCTTGAGCTTGCTGGTCACCCAGTGTTGCCAAATCAGTGAGTTCCAGATTTAATGAGAGACCCTGACTCTCAAAAGATAAGTAGAGAGCAATTGAGGAAGACACTCAACATCAACCTCTTACATACACACCCTTGCACATGTGTCCACACGGGGGGGGGGGGGGGGGGGGGGGAATGAATTGGACATCTGGAACTACACACTCTAAAATAAACTCTGAGAGTACTTCCTGAAGCAAATTCCTTCCAGGCAGCCTGGGAATGGCCAATTGCACTTGCTTTCAAAAGCACTGTTGGGATTAGAATGTTAGCTGAGGCTCCTCCACAGATTTCAATAGCATGCTAAAAATTAGTCATCAGTAATAAACCAAAAATCAAAGAACACAGTGTTCTGTTGTGGAATATTAGTTTAAGATGTGTTACATTCATCTATGCTATGGAATATCTGTTTAATGATGCAAAGATGTGTTGTATTCTTTATGTTGCATCTGTTTAACTCTGTGAAGCTGTGTTACTTTGCCTGTCTAAAACACCTGATTGGTCTAATAAAGAGGTGAACAGCCAATAGCTAGGCAGGAAAGAGAACTGGGCAGGGCTGGCAGGCAGAAAGAATAAATGAGAGGAGAAATCCAGGCTTGAAAAAAGAACAGTAAGAAGCAAAGAAAGGAGGAGAGGAGGACACCAGGGGACAGCCACCCAGCCACACAGCCAGCCACAGAGTAAAAAGAAAAGAAAGATACATAGAATCAAGAAAGGCAAAAAGCTCAGAGGCAAAATGTAGTTAAAGAGAAACAGGATAATTTTTAAGTTAGAAAAGCTGGCTAGAAAGAAGCCAAACTAAGGCCAGGAATTCATAAGTAAGAATAAGCCTCTGTGTATTTATTTGGGAGCTAGGTGGTAGGTCCCCAAAGAGTAAAAAAAAACTAACAACAGTGTTCTAAGAAGCACAAGACATACTCCAGATCTGAAGGTTCTTAGAACTTTCTTTAGGCTACATGAGTGGGTTCAGAATAAAAGCCAATTCACAAACAAAGATAGAAAAGCATGTCCATTCGTGGGAATCTGGCACCATTGTTCGTCATTTCCATGCATTCCTCTAACCTGGTTCCTTCCTCTATCCCTCTCCCTCTATAAAGCTGTCTTTATCTGTATTCTCCACCCAAAGTAAAGTTATAGACTTAAAAAGTACCTTTGATACAAGTTTCTCAGGGCCCAGCCTCCTCCAAGGTTTCATAGAAACTCTTCCTTTCTGAATCCTTGCCCTTCTTGTAATTGTTTTCTAGAAAAACCTTTCTTCTCAAGGCTTTCAGCAATTGCACTACTTAGCTCTCTTAAATTCAAGTAGGCCTTTTCTCTGTTGTCTGACTCTTTCCAAATGTGAACTTTCCTTTGGCTTCTCTCTTCCTAGGCACAGATACTATCCTCAATTGCTAAACTTGTTTCTGTGTTCCAGATACCCCAGTCTACTGCGGTCCAGGTTCTTCCCCAAACATCACTCCACATTCCCCAATTCACTGCTCAGTGTTACCTGCCAGTATCACAAAGTTGTGTCTGAAACGAAATTTGTCATCTTCTCAGACTTGTTGCTTAGGATAATTAAGTCTTGATTATCAATTTTATGAAATTTAGAATTACCATGGGTATGAATAACTATGAGGTTGTTTCCATAAAGGTTTAACAGAGCTAGGAAGACATACCCTGAATGTGGGTAGTACCATCCCATAGGCTTGAGTTCTGAAGGAAAAAGTTGGTACCATCATTCATATCGCACCCTCCCTCCCTCCCCTCCCCATTCCTGAATGGAGATACAATGTAAGCAGCTGCCTCATGTTCCTGCTGCCATGCCTTCCCCACCATGATGGGCTGTACCCTCAAACTTTGAGCCAAAATAAACCAAGCAACCCATCTACCTTCCTTCCTTCCTCCCTTCCTTCCTTCATTTTTTATCACTTTGTTAGAGAAATAAGAAAAGTAACTAACACTCTCTTTCTAACTGCCAAAACCCAGCATTACCAACTTCAACCCAAAAATGAAAACTTCAGTCCTATCTCCCTCCTGCTTCATGTCCTCCCTCTACTTGGTCATTAAGTCTTTCCAGTTCACTTGTTCCCTGCTCCCATCACTTTTCCTCTTTTCACTAGGGTTATTAAAAACCTCTAAGATCATCTTCCCATCTCTCCTAGCTCAGGGGTATGCAGAGCCCAGCCATCTCACAATTCTTTCCAAAGACCTTAGGGCTCTCTCCTAAGTTAAGAACTTCTCCATTTTGACCTTGGATATGCACATTCATATTCTATCTTCCAAAGAGATTAACAAGCAACAGAGCTGCAAAACATGCCTAGACCCAACACCTAAAAGTACTGCCTGGAATATCTATGTTTATTCTATATCTTGCATGCACATTTTTTAAAAAGATTTATTTATTATATATACAGTGTTCTGCTTGCATGTGCCTTCAGGCCAGAAGAGGGTGCCAGATCTCGTTACAGATGTTTGTGAGCCATCATGTGGCTGCTGGGAATTGAACTCTCAGGACCTCTGAAAGAACCAGCAGTCAGTGCTCTTAACTACTGAGCCATCTCTCCAGCCCGTGCATGCACATTTTTAAAAATAACTTTCTTGATAATTTTGTGACATGACCAAAAATGTTGAACAGACACAAAACATCCTCTAAGTAAGGCTGACACACACCTTACTTAATCAGCTGCCTCACTTGTAAGCAGAGGTTTCATCCCTTTATCTAGCTAGCCCTGGATGCCACCGTAAGCTGGGCTTTTTACTGCTGGAGGTCCTACATGCTTCTGCTCTCACCAGCTGAGTTGTATGCTAATGATAAGACAGCTCTATTTGCTCATAAATAGGTTTATGTCAGTTCTACTTGTTACTCAATAAAATACGACAAGAAATAAAATAAATGAGTCTATGAAAACTAAGATGAGTGCTCCACAAAGACCTGACATACAAAAATGTTTTGTGCTGTGGATATCGCTCTATATAAATAAAACACTGATGGCCAGTGACCAGACAGGAAATATAGGCGGGACAAGGAGAGAGGAGAATTGGAGAAACAGGAAGGAGGGAGAGACACTGCAGCCACCCCCAGGACAAGCAGCATGTAAAGACGCCAGTAAGCCACAAGCGACGTGGCAAGGTATAGATTTATAGAAATGGGTTAATTTAAGATATAAGAACAGTTAGCAAGAAGCCTGCCACGGCCATACAGTTTATAAGTAATATAAGCATCTGAGTGGATTGTGGGACTGTGGGGCTTGGTGGAACCTGGAGAGAAGCCCTCCAGCAACAGTTTTGTTTTTAATTTTTTTAAAGGCAGGGTCTTACTTTGTAGCCCAGGCTGGCTTTGAATTCATAACCTTCCTGCCTCTGTCTCCCTAGTGCTGGGAATTACAGGTGAACACCACCATACCTATCTGTGTTTCTTATTTTTATTTTTTTAATATTTTAAAATTAGGTGTGAATAAAACAATATGGAACACTAAGAAAACTTTTAATTTTTTAAGGCTTGGATTGTTTCCCTACTGGCTGGTCTTTCTTTTAGAAAACTCTAACCTGTAATAACAGACCTCTAATAACAGACCTCTGCTATACATGTACTACAGTCAAGAAAAAGGAGGCAGTCACCAGTTAGCAGAACCTTCTTCAGAACTGCCTTGGCCAAATAGCAAAAGCTCAAGGTACACATTCAGTACTTTGAGGTCAGGAGTTTATTATTTTTATTATCAAGAAAATGTGATAGTTAATCTTCATTGGCAGCTTGACTAGATCCAGAATCACTTAGGAGATACACTTCTGAATATGTCATTAACTGAAATAGGAAGAAACACCCTAAATATAAATAGTACCATCCCATGAGCAGGGGTCTCAGACTGAGTAAACACAGAAAAAGGAGAAAGACAGCCTCTTCCTCTGTATCATGGTCTACCAAGATGCAAACAAGCAATCTCATGCTCTCACTGCCTCAGGTGAGATTCCCACTATTACATCATCCCTACCATGATGCATATTCTTAAACCATGAGCCAAAATCCTCCTTCTCTTCAACTGTTTCTTGTCAAGTGTTTAGTAATAGCAATGAGAAAAGTAATTAATATATGGAACACAGTGGCTCTAACCACATCAGTCAAAGGGTTTCTACTGTCCAGGAGAGATTTTTAAGTATTCTGGACCTTAGCAGGGCAATTGGTAAGCCAAGTAAAGCAACATTGCTCTCCAAGGAACAGTACTATTTCAAAGGAGCCCCTTTGGACCAAGAATTACCTGATAGAACTGAGTTTCTGTTATAATTCTATGTCTACTTTTTTAAACCAGTTTAAGTAAATTTTGGAAAACTTGGATGTGGTTCAAGAAAGCAACTGCATAGAGTACATGAGAGAAAGATCTGAAAGAAAAGGCTTTAAAACTCTAAAATTGGTTTAGGAAAGGAGAGGCCCTGGGAACACTTAATATGGACTTTCAAAACTATTATGCAAGAACAAGACAATGTCTGCCTTCCTCCATCCCTGGGAGGGGACACACAGAGATGCCAAACACTTCCCTGACTGAAAGGGTTTAGTCTTTATAAATCTCCCTCTTGGAACAACCCCCCACCACCACCACCCAAGGATCACTTAACTCTCTGAGGAGTTTAGCATAGATTTCTAGTCCTGCATCCGGGGCAGAAAGAACCTCACAGCCTCCTCTAAGTACAAGGATAGCAGAAGTATTTTAGTGCCTAAGCAGCAATGCTACACAAATACTGCAAGATCCATGCGGCAAAAGGATGTCAGGAATGAGGACATGGCTCAGTGGTAAAGTGCTTGCCTAGTACTCACAAGGCCCTTGGTTCCATGCCCAGCACCAGGAAAAGGGAAAAAAAAAAAAAAAGCAAATAAACTTAAAAGGCTGAAATGCACAGGCCAAGTCACAGTTCAGAAGCATGTCTATTCAAAAACATGGGTGTTTGGCTACATTTCATGTTCATCACAATTATATTTACAAACACACATACACAAACTATTATTAAAAAATACAAACCTCCATGTGTCATAGCACCTTCTAAAGCAGCAGTCTAAAGCAAGAACAATTCTGTTGGGAGTGACAGATGCAATGGCATCTGATGGGAAGAAGACAAATGACCTCTGATGCCCCTCAGGATGCATGCATAGCTTCACAAAAGATCTTCAGGTCCAAAATGTCAAGAGTGCCAGAGCAAGATATCCTGATTTGAAGGACTTTTTACGCCTTCAACAAACCCATAGGTATCATATATAAACTTTTACTTACACAGTTTGCAAAGTACAGTACCTTGCAACATACAAATCTCTGTAAGAAACAATATATGAACCCAACAGTTTTATTTTTCTTTAAATAAAAAGTTTTGGGTGAGCTACTAAATTCTGAGAATTTCTGACTAGAAATGACCAAATCCACTGTACTGTGGAATCAGGAACTCTGAGGTGGGTTTAGGCTTCAGGTCCACACCAATGAAACTAAAGCAAGACATTTAACCTCAAGCTCCGATTTTTATTTCCTTTCTAACACTACCCATTTCGTTTGCCAATAAAATAATGCATGTAAAACTATAATAAACTAGACAGCCTTAACGTTGTTTATCAATGTTATCTTTATAGACAATTAGCTTAAAATGACATGAAGAAAATAAAATACACTAGTACCATGTTAAAGTTATAAGATTATAAATTTTTAAAATCTATGTATCCAAATCATTTACACTATTAATTCTAAAATAGAAATAAATTTTTATTCTAAAACTGATGTTTAATGTAATTTATCATTTTAAAAAGTATTAAAAATATACCTGAAATGATAGCAAACTATGAATATCAGAGAAAGAATTATAACTTCTAACATAACACATGATAATTCACAATAGTCCCTCAACACAATCTACCCATATAAAATCAGGTAGAAATCACTGAAAGAAGCATTTGTTTCCTCCCACCCCATAGTATTTAAGCCCTCACAATATCCTTTATATAAAGCTTTCACCTTTGCAACCTCCACCACAGCCAAGAATACCTAGAAAGTAGAAGGATCTCTTCTTTCTCCTTTGCATAGTTAGAGAGGATGGCTATCTTTGCCAAATAATAAGAATCCATATTACATATGTAATTCTGCATTTTAGTTTTCTTTAAATTTCTGCATACAGCTTGCCTACTTGGAAAGCAAAAAGAAAGCAAAGGACTCCTTTTCCAAAACTAAAATGCTTATAATATCTATAAGAAAACAAGAGGGCATGGTTCATCCAAGCCCACAGAGCCAGAAAGTAGCAGAAGCAAGACAAAAATCAGAATTGCCCTGCCTCATTCCTTGCCATTCTGTTATAAATATATGATAGACCAGATGAGAGAAGTAACCACTGGCTTCTAAAGACTGGTCTGCTGCACTGGAATCACCTGAGAGTGGATTCTGGAGGCCTGCGTCGGGGCAGGAGAAATCATGAATTGGATCTTTGGGTGACTGTAGTAAATGGTCAGGTTTCTGCACTACAGGTAAGGGAAAACTATAGTGAGCCAGTGATAATGACATCAGCCTGCCACTGCAGTATTTACTCACAGGTACTGAGTGGCAGTGGTGCAACAAAGAAAATGTCTGACTGCTGGAATGTGGCAAGGACAGCTGCCACACACACAAGAAGATCCAGCTAATATCTGAACATGGATCCAAAGACAGGGCCTGGTGGAAGCAGCTCAGTTTAGTGTGGCTGAAGCTTGCTTCTACCAAGACCCACAAGGACAGAGGTAGGTAGCTCCCCAGAAACTAGTCCAAAGCAGCCCCCAGCAGGCACATCAGTCTGGCCAATAAAGTATAACCCCCCCCCCCATGTCACAGGCCTCAGCAAAAAGCCTCAAAGGAATATCAGAGCAAAGGACATTCATGAGAAGACAAGCCAAAGACTTGGCTCCAATTAATTCTCAAACTTGCAATGACCAACCACTGTTTTAGTTTACATTGCCAAAACTTCCAAGATTATTTCAGAAGTTCTTATAAATCACAACTGTTACTACTGGAGTGTAAAACTTCTTGTTTTAAAAAATAAAATATGGAAATATGTCAAATATTATCTCTAACAGATAACCACTATTAAGAGATGACAGATTCTCTTTTATGCATCTGCAAATACTTATTTTTAAACCAGACAAGGAGTAAAATATACCCAGAGTTTTATAAGAAGCTTCCCATGAATTGTTATCATATTATTAAGAAAGTTACAAGTTTGACAAAGCAAGGCGTTGTTATGTGTAGCAGGTGACTGAGTACACACCCACAGCTCCTCCTAGCCCATGCCAAGGCCAAATCATCTGAAACAGATCCCGGCCTTGAGGAAAGATTGATGACACAGCCCCCAACCTCCTAGTAATAAAGTAAATTAACAGCAACACCCTCCAAAAGAAACACTATCGCCGGGCAGTGGTGACTCCCATCACTCGGGAGGCAGAGGCAGGCGGATCTCTGTGAGTTCGAGGCCGGCCTGGTCTACAAAGTGAGTTCCAGGAAAGGCACAAAGCTACATAGAGAAACCCTGTCTTGAAAAACCAAAAAAAAAAAAAAAAAAGAAAGAAAGAAGGAAAAAAAGAAAGAAAGAAAAAGAAACACTATCATTCTGACCCGGAAAGAGTAGAACTTAAAATCCAACACAGTGCACTCTAACCAGAAGGCAACCTGACAAAAGATTGTCTTTGATCTTTAAAAAAAAAAAAAAAAATAGCAGTTTCACAGCCTAGACAATTAAAGGCTTAAACATTCCACAGAGCAGTAGAAATTATATAGTGCCCCACCCATTACAGTACAACAGGCTAAAGGGTCAGAGGAGAGGTGAGGGGGTGGTATAAATAAGGAAGGCATTGAACATAGAAAGTAAGGTATTAAGGTATCCGTATCCAGAAAGGGCTCCCTTGGAGCCCATTCCTTAAAAAGGACTGTGCCTGCCTGACTGCCTCAGTTTGCTCTAAGCAAAAACTAAGATTTTCTCTAATATTAAACATAACCCCTTCCTTTCACTAATTGGTTGTGGGCCTATCAAGAGCAAACCTCTTCAGAGTTACCAAAGTCATTGCTTTTGGGATTAGGGGAGATGACCACTGTACTTCCTGCTAAATCCAAAGTAAGATCTTGTATGAGACGACAGAGAAGAAAAAAAGAGAAATGTCCTTAAAAACAGCTGAGGAATGTCATGCATAGTGGTACACAACTGTACCCTAAGAGAGTGGGAGAAAGAGGCAGGAGAATCAGTAGTTCAAGACCAGCCTCAGCTACATAGAGGTTGAAACAAGCCTGTACTACATAACTTGTCTCAAATAAGCAAAACAAAACAAAACAAAACAGGCTGAAAAGATGGCTCTCCAGTTAACACTGCATAAAGCTTTTGCAGAGGACCAAGTTCAGTTCCCAGTACCCATGTCAGAAGGTTCATAACCTATAAATTCAGATCCAGGAGACCCAACACCCTCTCTAGCCTCTGCAAGCACCTGCACTCACATGAATATGCCCACCCAGACACACACATACATATTTAAAATTTTGTTAAATAACTCTGAAAACACACACATACACACCCATAAGGAGGAAGCACACCCAAAGCTTCATGTGTGTCTGAAGATAACACAAAGACAGAACCCATGCTGAACTCAGAATTTAAGACTGAAGAGCCAGATATGTTAGTGTAGGCCTGTTATTTCAGTACTCTGGAGGCAGAAGCAGTAAGATCAGAAGTTCAAATGTCATTCTCAGCTACAGAGCAAGTTTGATGCTAGCTTGGATGACAAGTGATCTTGTCTCAAAGCAAACAAACAAAGGAAGTTAGAACCTGAGCAATCTGTAGCTATATAAAACCTCCTGAGGTGGAATGTTGACGAAGAACCTTGCTGCTTTCTGACTGGTCAGGACTCACTGGCTCAGAAAGATCTAGAAGGCATGACTCCTGGAAGAGTTTTAGTTTTAGTTTATATACTGGGCTCTCTTTTCTTTCTCACAAATGCACAGCATATCCAGACAACACACAACACAAACTTATGCAAGACCTAACACCCACAACTCACATGAAACACACAACTCATACAAAACAAAGCACACCAATCTACATAATATATTCCACAGAACACAGTCACAGCACAATACAAACTCATATAAACAATGCATGAACATAGAATATACAACACAACTCACAACATATGAAACAAAACACACATGCAAAACAATCACAATGAAGCATGGGGTCACCTTAGTTTCCATTAATGATTTACTCCATGCAGGGTTCATATCACTTATAAGGAAGAAGGGTCTGCATTGGGTAGCCAGCTGGACCGGGTATAAAGAGACTGAGTGCTAGTAGGTGTTGCTACTGAATCTCTCAATGTTTAACTCATTATTCAAAGAGCTAAATTTTCTGCCTAAAATCAATGTTGAAAGTTACACAACTTTCACACAGCAACCCTGTCCTGGTGCACACTGTACTGGGGAGGTTAGGTGCTGAAGCAGGGGTAGGGGCTGAGGAGAAAAGAGGTAAGATAAGCATGCATATAAAAACAAAATAATGACTCAAATCATGCACATGTCTTTTGAGAAGGAGGAGGAGACACATGCAGACCCAATGGCATCTTTTAGTAGGCTTGGTAGTACCTTGCAACCTTAAACCTTGAACCTCCTCCACTACCTGCCTGAGTGAGAACTAGGAGGATGCTGAAAAAATATTGGCCACCTTACAAGACACAGACTGCAGACACCAATATATCTGGTCAGCATCAGACTGAGTCGGCTTTAGCCCCTCTAAAGATCCCCAAATTCCCCAGTAGCTTTACCCCATTCCTGCTATCTCCTTAAAACCTGACCCCCACCCCCAAGCACTTAGCATCTGCTCCTCCAATACTGCTAACTCTCCAGTGCCTCCTCTATCAGTTGCCCTACCCAGGTGCTCAGCACTTGACCCCCTTAGTACACCTCCTAGCTCCCAGCACCTGGCTCTCAGCACCCCCTACTGCTTGGTCTCCTAGCACCCTACCCCCTAACAGCCCTTAACTCCCTAGCACCTTGCCACTTGGCCCTCCAGACATCTCTGCTCATTCTAAACTCAATAGCACTCCTTGCCAAGGCAATCCATTCGGCACACTCACTTACAGTAGGTCCTACTCAACTGTTTTTCTATCAGTACTGAACCTCCCACGTGCTACTTCTTAGCTCCTTCTAGATTGTAAACCAGGCTGTCACCCACCACTGTCATAGTGGCTAATATTCAATTGCACTTTAAAAACTGCTAAAGAAATGGATGCTTAAAGAAAAGAAATATTTCAAGAGCTCTCAAATGACAGAGGCAGTCTCTGAAATGGATTTGATCACAAATTAGATGAAAATACATGTGCATGCATGCAAACGCATACATACTTCCATCCAAGTACACATCAACATGCAAGAGCATGTTCAGCTATTAAAAGACTACCATTTGATATTTAATAAATAATACAGAAAATCCACTGATATAAATCCCCAGAGAGCATTTTATCACCAACACAATTACCCTTTAAGCAAATATCTCCTGTAGGGAACTGCTGAAATTTAAGTCTAAAACACAGAAGAGTAAAACTCAGTATAAGCTGAGATTTCACAATATGACAAAAGCCACTTGCCTTTTTTTTTTTTTTTTTTTCCAAAAAATTCATCCAGGGACACTTGGCTCAGTCTGGAGGAAGGGACTGGACCTCCCTGGACTGAGTCTACCAAGTTGATCACAGTCCTCGGGGGAGGACTTGTCCTGGAGGAAGTGGGAATGGAGGGTGGGCTGGGGGTAAGGGGAGGGGGTGGGAGGGGGGAGAATAGGGGAACCCATGGCTGATATGTAGAACTGAATGGTATTGTAAAATAAATTATATATATATATATATATATATATATATATATATATATATTAAAAAAATAAGTTTAGGAAACAGAAAAAAAATTCATCCAACATGCAAATTGATACCATATCTTAATGTTTAGCTGCTCTTCAAAATCAACTGTCTTTAAATGGCCTTCACAGTAAATAATAATTAGAATCACCTTGACATTCCACACTTATTTTGGAGTGCAGTACCCCCAAAGACCAAGATTTGCAATCACTTGTAGGAACTAACTAACCAGCACTCAGATGCCAGGGGACAGTACCTATAAGGCAACACATGGCTTCTTCCCTATAGAACTGTGTTTTCACTATTCTACAGACAACCAGAGAGAGGCTTAATGAGATTCAGCATAAAGACTTGGGAAAGAAACTGATTGGTCAGAGAATTATCAGCCAAACTCCATGAAAAGGGATTAAGTTTTCCAGAAATATTCCATAAACTAGATGGTAGTTAGGTTTATTTAACAGTAACTTGCTTAAAAGAAAAGGTCTGCTACACATATTACCAAAGGTTTACAGCAACATTTCACTACAAACTGAGAACTTGTGTCAAAAAGATAACAAAAGAGAAAATGGAATAGAAGAAGTGTAAATACATGAAAGAAAGAGATGACCCAAGAATGAAGCCAGAATTAGTAAAGTCACAACTGAAATTAAGAGGCTGAAAAGATGGCTCAGACTGTTAACTGTTTGCCAGAGGACCTGAATTCAGATCCACAGCACTCATGTAAAAAGCCAGGCATGGCAGTGCATGTCTGTAATCCCAGTGCTGAGGAGACAGAGGATCCCTGGAGCTTGCTGGCCAACCAAGATCCACAGCACTCATGTAAAAAGCCAGGCATGGCAGTGCATGTCTGTAATCCCAGTGCTGAGGAGATAGAGACAGAGGATCCCTGGAGCTTGCTGGCCAACCAGCCTAGCCCAATCAGTGAGCTCCAGGTTAGTGAGAGACCCTGTCTCAAAACTTAAGGTGGAGAGCAATCAAGGAAAACACCTGATATCAACTTCTGGCCTCAACATACACATAAGTACATATATATGCATGTACATATACAAACACGCGCACATGTGTAACAATAAGTTAAATACATCCAGTTATCTTCCCATAGGAACCAGGTGTTAGCAGTCACAACATCAACACTTTCATCTGATCCTGCAGTAGATATTCTAGAAGCCCTCTACAGTATGAAGAGGAAAAATAAAATTAATTCACAATGTACTATAATGATTCAGTCATCTGTAGTCAACTTAATATAATCAACTAAAAGCCAAATTGCATCTTTAAGACTGAGTTATTATGCAGATAAGGAAAGCTTCAGATTTAAAACACTTAACAATATCTTGTTTTGTTGAATTCTCACAACCACGGCACCATGTAAAACAAAACTGAATGGTTTCACAGCTTAGGGAACAGGTGGATTCTTAAATATGCAAAATTTACATAAAGACAATTATATTTCATGTTTAAATTTGTCATGTTATTTCCAGGATGTAGGAAGCATACATTTACACTACTTCCTATAAGAAAATTCTGATGTATACACAGTATAAAAATAACTATCGTGTTTTGGAATTTATTTATTCAATATAGCTGGGACAATCTTAAGGGATTCCTGATAGTAGCATACTCATCTTTATTAATGTTGAAATAGACATGTTCTGGATGAAAAAGGGGGGAAATATCTTTACTTAACATCTACCCTCCGCCTGTATTATAGGAAAAATGCTTATGAATATAGACACACACGTATATAATTACTAGCTCAGTTATACATACAAAATTCTAATACAAATAAAATAATCAGGGAATATGGCAGGGTATAAATAAATCAGAATAAAGATGGCTGTTGTAGAAAACTTCTCAAGACAATATCCCAAGATGACTATAAACCACATAAAATCTTAGCCACTTTAGACATTATCCTTTCTGCTAACATTTTTTCAGGTTAAGACTTTTCATTTATGTACCTGGGAGATGGCTCAGTGGCTGAGTTCAATCCCTAGGGCCCAAGTAAAAAGCCACATGGGGTGGCATGCATCTATAATCCTAGCACTCTTACAGTGAAATAGGAAGCAAAAACAAGAAAATCATCCAGCAGCTCATGGACTAGCTAACCTGGAAAATGCTAAGCAGAAACAAGAGACACCCTGCCTCAACAATGTTGAAGGCAGTACATCAAGTTAGCTCAGCAGGTAAAGGCACTTGCCACTAAGCCTGATGGCTTAAATTTAATCCATAGGACCAACATGATGGAAAAAGAGAAGTGACTCCTGCAAGTTGTTCTCTGACCTCCACATGCATGCTATAGCACATGTACATACACACATAACAAAATTAACAAAAGAAATGTAATTTTTTTTTTTTTTTTTTTTTTTTTTTTGGTTTTTCGAGACAGGGTTTCTCTGCGTAGCTTTGCGCCTTTCCTGGAGCTCACTTGGTAGCCCAGGCTGGCCTCGAACTCACAGAGATCCGCCTGGCTCTGCCTCCCGAGTGCTGGGATTAAAGGCGTGCGCCACCACCGCCCGGCTAGAAATGTAATTTTTTAAAGGTGAATAAAATGAATTAACTCCAAAAATTGTTCTCTAACCTCTACACACAATCATGGCATTCACTCATGCATACACATCATAAGCACAGGCAAAATTAACTAATAAAAAAAGAGTTTTAAATAATTTTCATTTAAGAAAACAAAGATATATGTTACATGTAATACAATATATAACAAGATTCTCTAATGATTTGGTCATTTTCACAATTATACATAATCTCTAAATAGCTTACTCTCAAGAACTAAAAATAAAAACAGGATAACAAAAAGCAATAATCTTGATAGTTTTATTCAACAAATTATAGCTCTGGAAGTACAGTACTTTTTTGAGACTGCGTTTTCCTAAAATATCCTTCATAGAATTTTGTACAAGAGATGGCTGGTAATTGAGTTAACTATTCTACCAGTAGAAAAAAAGCAAACCATTTAGGGTATATGAAAGTAAATATGTAAAAACTAAAAACTACCACATATACTATGAAATTTATCTTTTATTTTTATTTTATGTGCATTGGTATTTTGCCATGGGTGTCAGGTCCTCTGGAACTGGAGTTACAGACAGTTGTGAGCTGCCAAGTGGGTGCTGGGAATTGAACCCGAGTCCTCTAGAAGAGCAGTCAGTCTCTTAACTGATGAGCCATCTTTCCAGCCCCGAAATTTATCTTTTAAAACATGTTGTTGCCTTGGGCTGGATGTAGCTCAGTGGTAAAGTGCTGGCCCAGCATGCTCATAGTTCTGGTTTCATTCCCAGGGCAGCAACAAAATAAAAGGTAATTCTGTTTCCTCCTTTATATGTACTTGACCTGCTTCAAACAGGGAAAAGGTAAAGCTGAATCCAAACATGAGGTAACAGGAATGCTTAAGCAAAGGCTGAGGCCAAACTCCCCAGTCTAATCTGAAGCTCAGTCACATGACTTTAAACTAACATCACTTCAGCTCTCAGAACACATTTTCCTGTTCATAAACAGGCATGACATGTGGATTATAAGTGTAAAAAAAAGAAAAGCAGTATATTCAAGGCAGTTAATGGTGTTCAGCATATAATAAATAACCAGTAAGTGGTGACAAGAACTCATACTAGAAAATAATAACATCTGATTTAGAAGTTCCAGCTACCAGGCAAAAATAGCAAGAAGCACCTACCTGTAGTCCCAGCTACTCAGGAGACTGATGCAAGATCTCTTTTGCTCAGGAGTTACTAAAAACAAAAGCAATCTACCAAAACCCCAGTTATACACCATCTACTCCTACTTGTACTGTAGTTCAGTGTAGGAAGAACAACAATGAGCTGTGCCCCCATGTCTATTAACTATGGTCCAATCCCTGCAAGAACTGAGGATCACTATTAAACTGAATAGGCACTTAACATGAAATCAAAGCACTCAACATGAAACAGCTAAACATCGATTGTATCATGATTGGTGGCTGCTTTAAAATGATCATTATCATTCTGGCTAGAATAAAGGAACACTTCAGTAGAGGTCATTCTTTTCCTGTAGGGATGCTGAAGAGGTGATTCCTGGAAACTCACTTAGAATATTTTTTTCCCAATAACATAGCCAAAAATAAGCAGCATTTTCTTAACAACAACAACAAAAAAATCAAGATTCCTGATGATGCTCTATCATATCCAGCCTTCTGATTCTTAAACTATACTATAGAGAAGAGTTAATCTCAAAGGATTGCATTTTTCTATATCCATCTTCTATGAAAAACATGTAAAATATTCAAGCATAGAGAATATTTAAAGAATTACACATCAGACACTCTTCATCCATCCCTAAGATCACAAATGTTGTATACAGCTTTACATATTGAGACAGGGTCTTATGTATCTCAGGCTGATCTTGAGCTTCTTATCCTCCTGCCTCTACTTCCCAAGTACTGGAATTACAGGCACATACCACTATATCTGGTTTATGTGGTACTAGGAATTTAACTTGTAGCTTCACTCTACCAACTGAACTACATCCCTAGCCATGAATTAGATTTTAAATAAGGTTCTAGAGGCTGAATCAAAAAAAAAAAAAAAAAACAAAGCATATGCCATATGCCTCTACCCATCACAGCCAAGTAGGAGAACTCAAGTTCTCCTCATGGACTTGCTACTTGACTGGGATACACTGCAAGGGCTTGGCCATCCACCAAATACCACAGGATGACCATTGAGCTCCCTAGGCCACCTCACAGGCAAAAGCTATATACCCAACTTTGGTGTTAATTGTAGGTAAGCTGCTTTGAACTTTCATAGTGTACACTTTCGTTGAAAAGTTTTCAGAAAATCACAGATCATGTGTGATAAATTCCAACCATTTGAAGTTCTATCTCATTCTCTATACAAAGAGGATAGCCACATCCCAGTTAAAAGGTTTGTGTTGTATTTTGTTTTGTTTTCATCAGTGCTGAAGATGGAACCCAGGGCCTCAAGCATTGTCCTACTGAACTAGACCCTGTCCCATATCCTTGAAAAGCATTTCAAAAGAACTAAAAATGTTCAACTTAGAGCTGGAAAGATAGTTCGGTGGAAAAAACCCTTGCCAAGCAAGCATGAAGGCCAGAGTTCAGATCCCCAGCACCCACATATAAACATATAACCTGAGAGGGCATGGGAGCTGCCTTGAAATTCTAGTGTTCCAGAGGCAGAGACAGGGTATATCCCTGATATATACTGGCTAGGAAAACAAGCTGAATCAGCAAGCTCCAGGGTTCAGCAAGAGACCTTTCCTCAATAAATATAATGAACAGCAAGGCAGCTGATGTCAACAACCTCTGTCCTACACAGGCATGCATGCAGGCACATGTGCGGTGGGGGGGGGGGGGGGGATTCAGGGCCAGAATTAAAGAGGTTTACTGGGAGAGAAATAGAAAACAACACACAAAAAGAGAAGTTGAAGACATTCAAACTATTACTGGAAAAGTACAGAAATTTACTAGGCTCTTTCTCTTCCTAATATTAGGTTAAAAAAATCTAAAATACTAACAAGCCCTTTGATTATATGAAATCAAAATAAAATATTATTGTTTACAATCAACCAAAGAAAAGCAGATTCTACTTCCTTTCCTCATTAATTGCAGGTAACTATGTGGGAAAAATTATAATCTAGATTCTGATAGCAACAGCAAAATAACCCAAAGCACTATTTCTGATTGGGCAAAAACTAAGTCTTGTGTTTCTAGAATTTCCCTATATGACACAGCACTGAAATCATAATCATTGGAATAAAAAGTAACAAGTAACAAAGTTTCAACCCTGCAGGGCTGATAACACTATGTGTATTTCAAAGGCTTGCCTTCAATGAAATTTCCCCCTTGCTTGCATAAGTCCTTAAATGTATTACTAAATCTCAACAGCTTTGAAGCAACCATTATATCCTCTAAGGAAAATAAGACCAGAACGTGTTTTCAAGAGCCTGAAAACATTCACTTAAGAATCCAGAATAAAGTACCCTGAAATGGCAATTCCACCTCATTACTTTGTTTCTTTTTAAATAGGTAGTTATACATAATTGAAACCATGATTTCTGCAACACCATTAAATTCACAGTGGGGGAGGGTAGACTTCAAAGTCTATCTCTGGATTTTTATTTTAAAAGAAAAAGCTTATTGGTGAGAGGGTTAAGAAAAATAAGTATGCACAAAAACCTAAAAAGTGCTCAAAACTCAAAGGCTGCAAAACAGATCTCCATGACCAAGCACAGGTGTCCAGCACATGAAGACTGAGGCTCAGAGCCACACTATCACAAGATCCTGCCTGTATCATGGCAGAGCAACAGCTAGAAGAGAATAAGGCTGCAGGCTGCAATCTTCCAAGCTGCCTGGCCTCAACCAACTGATTGAAGGCTCCACAGGCCACCTGCCCATGTATGTGGTCTCTAGCTGACCAGACTACTCGTGCATCTACAGTGCCCAGCACAGAGCTGACTAGAGGGATGCCAACTCTTCCTCTATCTCCTCCAGGCTGATAGGTGAACACCACCAGTCTGGGAGGATGAAGTTCCAAAGGCAAAATAGAATTGTTTTGTTTTGTGACAGTGTTTCTCTATGTAGCCCTGGCTGTCCTGGAACTTGCTTTGTAGACTAGGCTGGCCTCAAACTCACAGAAATCTGCCTACCTTTGCCTGCTGGGATTAAAGACATGCACCACCACCACCTGGCAGGTGAAAAAGAATTCTGCTTTCCAATGATCAGGGGAGGAAGGGAAGGCTTTAGAAACATTCAAAAGGCTTTGGGATTGCCTCTAGTGCAGATGCAAAGGCTGGCCCCAGATGTACATTAGAAACTAAGACAGACTGCCTTCTCAGACTCTACTAGGACATCCGTCCCAAATTTTCACCCCAAAGTTTCCTTAAATGAGTATTAACTAAAAGAGGCCACTAAAAAAAGAGATATTGTCTTTCTAAAAATAGTATAATAATATAAGCTTCACTGAGGCAAAATGATAGCTGTTCCAGTATAAACACCCAAAAAAGATCTATCAAGAAAGATTTCCTAAAAACCCGGCAAGGTCAGCAGTTCCAATCCAGCCTTGGCTACAGAAAACCCTGTTAAAAATTAAAGTGTGTGTGTGTGTGTGTGTGTGTGTGTGTGTGTGTGTGTGTGTGTGTTTAAAATACCATTTCAATATCATGGTTACTTCAAACCATCTAGATAAAGTGCTATTTTAAAAAACAAGCTAGGACTAGAGTTGGCTCAGTGGTTAAGAGTGTTTACTGCTCTTGCAGAAACTGTGGTACTATTTCCAGTTACCCACATCAGGCAGGTCACAACTGCCTGTAATTTCAGTTCCAAGGGATCCAATATCCTCTGGCCTCCATCTGCACATGAATGCACTTCAAATACCTAGATATTCAAGTAGGCGCACCCACAGATAAATAAATCCTCTTTTCTTCGTTTTGTTAGCTAAGTGGCTGTGGATGTGGCTTAGTTGGTACAGTGCTTGCCTAGCAAGCCCAAAGCCCTAAATTCAATCTCCAGAACTTCATGAATCAAGAATGGTATTGAAGCACATTCCAGTAATCCCAGCACTCTGGGAAGTGAAGACAGGAGGATCAGAAGTTCATGGTCATCCTCAGCTACATAGTAAGTTCAATGACAACCTCATGAGACTACCTCAAGAAAAAATTTTTTTTCTTTTTCAGGAATAAAAGGTTTGAGGACTCTGCTCAAGCTAATGACATTGTGGAAGAAAGAAATATAAGTGGATCTTATCTGGTAAGAGTGGAACCCTGCCTCATCTGATCCCATTCTCATTGTTTTTTTTTTTTCTTAATTAGGGGAAGGGGCTATTTATGTAGCCCAGGTTGACCATGAACTCTTCATCCTCTGAGTACTGGAATGAGGGGTGTGCACTACCATGCCCAGCTTTTCATTTCAGTTCTAAAGGTAAGTTTCCCTAATGCCATCAGTCAGCAAAGGAAACTGAGACAGAGAGACTAACTGGCAGAGCCAGGCACTCAACAGAGCCAAGGAAAAGGGTTTCCCAACAGGCAGATACAGAGGTTCAGCCCTGAAAACTCTGAGGGTCCTAGCACAAACTCCTCCACATACAAACTCAAAAACAGTCCAAAGAAATCCAAGATTACCAAAAATTAAATGGATTGCCAAAGTTTAAATCTCCACAAGCCTGTCTTTCATACAAATGACTCTTAAGTGAACCTAGTCTTCTGTAGCATTTGGCCAACTAAAAGATTCTCCTTGTTCCTCTTCTCTGAGAATATCAGCTTTACAACCACTCTTAGATATACTTGACATCTTGACATTATTATGGTTATAATTATTATCACAATTGTTATTGTTACTACTCTGAGATGTTACCCAAGCTGTTCTCAAACTCTCAGCTTCCTGAGTAGCTGGGACTATAGGTGTGCAGCATCAAGCACAGCTCCTTGACATTTTTATGCAAGATTTAATAAGCTACATTTTGTCAGTATATCTGTAATTTCAATACTGAGTCTCCCAATAAGATTTAGTAACCCTGTTTACTTTTCCATTTTCATTTCAAGTTAATGTGGAAAAAAAAAAAACTATTTTTTCCTGATTCTTCCTTAGCAAGATTGAGAAAAGCCTTCTATTTTCATCTCTATAGAAAAGCAGATTTTAGTTTGGCAAGAAAGGAAACTGAGTAAAAGAAGTACACAAAATAAATGTTCCCATTTTTCCTTGGAGTGACAAGGAGAAGCCAGGAACAGACCCACCATGATCTGGGAGTGAAGACAGGCTGCATGGAATGAATTATTTAAATAGACCAACTGAAGAAAGGCTGGGAGGTATGTGTCTCCTATGTCTCCACAGTTCTGTTTTACAAATTGCACACAAGTGGAATGACTACTTTTATACAGAAATAAGTACCCAGATAGGAGGAAGTCAGCATATGAACCCAAATCATATATCTTCCTTAACAGCAGGTTCAACTGAGGCTGGTATGACTAAAGCAGCTCTGATTCTTCAACTGTACCTGAATCATCCCATCAACACATGAATGGTTAGGAGGAGCTGGAGGACTGTCCTAGAGGACAAAGGGTCACATTCCCTTCCTATTCCATCCCATAATATGCTCAGGACCCCAAAAAGAACAGGACCTACTGATCACTTTCAGCTCTGATTCTTTAACACTAGCCAACATAAAAGGAATCACAAGGCTCCCAAAAGCAACTACATGTTCATTATGGTTTGACATTTTTTCAGGAAAGAGGCTAGGTTGTCACCATCCTCCCAAACTGACAATCATAAAACTAGATATAACTCCTTCCATTGGGATTAGCATTAAATCTTGTGAAATGATCAACCAAATACCTACATTTATATTACAGGAAAGGAAAGCGGCAAAAAGCTAAGACTCAGCCAGGCAGTGGTGATGCTCGCTTTTAATCCCAGCACTCAGGAGGCAGAGCCAAGCGAATCTCTGTGAGTTGAAGGCTAGCCTGGCCTACAGAGAGCAAGATCCAGGACAAGCAACAAAACTACACAGAGAAACCATGTCTCAAAAAAAAACAAAAACAAAACAAAACAAAAAAAAAAAAAAAGCTAACACTCAACCAAACACCAATGAGGAAGGTTCAGCTAAACTAAAATATCAGCCCAATGACTAAAAATCAAACAACAAAGCAGCATAAAGTTGAAATTTGAACAAGTGTACATCTCTTATAACTCCAATGAGGAAAAGTGGTAAGTTTACATAGAAAATGTTTATTTTATAATTTTAGTGTTCTATTATGTCTCAAATGAGAAAGGCCACAAATATGTAATAGACTAACCAGAGAATTCAGTCTTTTAAAAAATAAAGATCCATGGAAGGCATATGTAAGGAATCTCCCTCTCTGATACTAATAGAATTGATTTGGGTCAGGCTCATAGTCTCCAATCATTTGAGAAGAAAAGATTTTCAAAGAAACTATTTCCCAAGCTAATAATCAAGAAATGATTTAAAGACATCAACCCAGAAGAAAAAGAAAATCTACTCAATCCACATCAATCATAGAAGCCCTCCATACTTAGCAAGGTAGTTTCCCTCCATCCTTCTCTTCCTTCTTTCCTTTCTTCTTATCCACAACACTTCTGTAAAGAACTATCTCAATTCATAGTTCACACCACACAGAGAGCTCATGTTAATACCCAGACATCCAACAATAATGAAGCAAAACTTACACACATACACACACACACACACACACACACACACACACACACACACACACACACACATAATTTCACCTCAGTTTTACAACACAGTATCACAGTACTTCTTATATTCTTCCCCGACTGGATGCTGAAGAAAGGAAAAGGATACACAGGATATATATGCTAGCATGACTTTAAATAGTCACTTCTCTGGCATGCTGACTTCTGGATATGCCACCACCACCCCCCACCAGCTGGGATTCCCAATTAGAGTCTCCTCTTGAAGAGAGCTATTTATCATCATCAGGAACAAATGGATGCAATTACTTCTTTTGAGATGTGACAAGATTTTGACCCACAGCAAAAAATAACAGAGCACTGACAACAGGAGGTAACCTTTGTATCACACACACACACACACACACACACACACAAAATATAACAAAAGAAGGAAAATTAAAGTCAGATATCTTGAAAGTAGAATACATAAAGGGAAAAAGGAACGGGGGAAGGGGACAAACAGAAGATATTATATATTATCTACCTTATTAAAAAAAGAAGGAAGAAGACAAGGAGGAAGAAGAGGAAATGAAGGAAGGAAGGAAGGAAGGAAGGAAGGAAGGAAGGAAGGAAGGAAGGAAGGAAGGAAGGAAGGAAGGAAGGAAGGAAGGAAAAGAGAGAGAGAGAGAAAGAAAGAAAGAAAGAAAGAAAGAAAGAAAGAAAGAAAGAAAGAAAGAAAGAAAGAAAGAAAGAAAGAAAGAAAGAAAGAAAGATCCTCCTTCCCAGAATAAATATCAATGGGCAAAAGTAAGTAAAAGTAAGTTAGTAACTGCAACCATGCAACCAGGAGTTTGCTTTTTAAGGTGTTTTTTTTTTTCCCCATAAGAACTAGAAATGATCTTATAATATAGCTAGGATTTGAACAGGTGAGTCAGTTGATATATGTGACATCAAAACTAAGATTATTCAATACATTCTTTGCAATTCAGACGAATGCTACAACTCATCCCATAAATCACTGCTTTTAAAAAAAAAATCAGTTCTAAATAAAGAGACAACCCATTTGGAAGAGGCTGGGAAGAAGAAGGCAATTTGTGACTCATAACATCCAACAGCATCTAGCCTCCAAACCATAAGAGGAATATAAAACTAGTGGGTCCCACTTGAAGCAAAAGTGACACACACTGTTAAGCTTTCACTTCACAAAGTCAGATCTAAGGAGTGTGACCATGGCACTGCAAATATCTTACTAGTACCTGAAACAATCTTACCAGAGTGTGTGTGTGTGTGTGTGTGTGTGTGTGTGTGTGTGTGTGTGTGTGTGTGTGTGTGTGTTAAGCTCCCTAGCTAAATCTGACATCTAGAATTATTCTTTAAGGAAAGAACATCCAAATCCAACTGTGAAGAATTCTTAAAACTCAAATCCACCCATTTAAAATCCTACACTAACAGCAATGCTATCAACATCTTTGTTTCTTACTCATTTCAAGTGTACAAAACAGTAAGTTTTATATGAGATTTTCACACATATATATCCATTATACCCTGCTTTCATTCACCACCCATGCTCACTATGTCCCTTCTATCCCCCTCATTGATATCACTTCTCTCCCTGCAAACAGTCCTCCTTCTGCTTTTATGTCACATGTTCATGTATGTATGTGTGGACAAGCAGGCAGACAGAGACAAGAATGACCCTGGAAGAAAACATGCTTCTACACACTTGTTTTCCCACAGAAACTGTTTTGTTTCTTTCGAATGAAAAGAAGGTACACAAAGTTTGGATGGTATTAGAGATGCCAGAAGTCTCCATTCCAGACTCCCAAGAGTGGTCATAACACAGAAGCTGTGCAGAAATGTATCTTCCTCGTTCTGTAGCAACACAACACCTTAGCAAGGCTGGGGGACTAGAATCTGGCCCTAGAATGAGATATCTGTCATGTTATTCCAATGGAACAATGCCACTCCCAAACCTTTAGAAAGAGTTAGCTCTTTGGTGACAGCAATGGACAAGTTGCACGGGCCCTACTTGAGTAGATTAGAAACAAAACAGTATTGATTGCTTGGTCAGTACAGAAAGACCTGACGACATTCAAGCAGACTTTTCATCATTTTCCTGGAGCACTGTCACGTACTGAAAAAGTGCTGAACAGGACTCTATATTGGAGCATAAGTAATAGCTGTAGTAATCTGGTGTGATAATTTAAAAAGTAGAGCATAAACTAAGCAACTCCCACTAGAGGAAGTTACAAAGTTATTAGGGATGTGACATGCTAACAATTTTAAAGCAACAAAGTTTAAGGACAGCAAATATATATATATATATTTAAAGACTTCCCCTTCTTGGGGCTGGAGAGATGGCTCAGTGGTTAAGAGCACTGACTGCTCTTCCAGAGTTCCTCAGTTCAATTCCCAGCAACCACATGGTGGCTCACAACCACCTGTAATGAGATCTGGTGCCCTCTTCTGGCCTGCAAGGACACATGCAGACAGAACACTGTATGTATAATAAATAAATAAATCTTAAAAAAAAAAAAAAAAAAAGATTCCCCTTCTACAAAAGCTAGATACCCCTTACAATCTACATCTTAAGGCAGTTTTCTTGAATTTTGTAAAAATAAGTCAACCCTAATCAGGCATAGTAGTGCACACCTACAATCCTAGCTACTGGGGACACTGAGGCAGGAGAATGGCTAAAACCATGCATAACTAACTAGCCAGAGCAACACAGTAAAATACCATCTCATCATAAAAAAACAAACAAGCAAAATATGGGCTGGGGATGTAGGTCAGTAGGTAGGGCACTTGCCTAACAAGCTTGAAGCCCCAGGTTCCATCTCCAAAACCACATAACCTGAGCATGGTGGTATATGCATGTAATCTCAGCACTGGGGAGGTAGAAACAGGAAGATCAGAAATTCCAAGTCCTCCTTGGTTA
Organism: Peromyscus maniculatus bairdii; assembly: GCF_049852395.1. Classification (NCBI taxonomy): domain Eukaryota; kingdom Metazoa; phylum Chordata; class Mammalia; order Rodentia; family Cricetidae; genus Peromyscus; species Peromyscus maniculatus. The sequence goes on along the minus strand of NC_134856.1, from coordinate 92,821,768 downwards.
CACAGGGAATTCAAGTCCAGCCTGGACTACATGAGACCCTATATCAAAACAAGCTAAAATGAAAGAGTAGGAAGGCACTTCTTCTACAGCTCTTCTAAGACCAATGAAGTACAGGCTTAGTCTAGGAAACAAGTGACCAGTTAACAAAGAAACCTACGAAACCTACTGACATATCAGTCAGTAACTAAATTGGATTTTTTTTTACACTTGATTTTAGCCAAAAGGCTGTCAATGAATGATTTTTTTTTTTCTTTAATAAAACATAAGTCTGTTTTTACACCATGTTTTCTGTTTCCTCCTCTAATTTGCTTGGCAGTCATGTATAAACTTTTTTCCTTAAGTCAAATAATGTTTAATCACATATTAATGAAATTATGTCTTGGTCCTTTAAAGCCAAAAAGAAAAAAAAAGTATGATTCCAAAAGGCAAGAATAAGAATAGAGGGGCTTTTTTGGTTGTTGTTTTTTTTTTTTTTTTTTTTTTAAGGAAGAAAAATAATCTAAGAAAATAATCTAAGTGTGAGAAAGGCCACCTGGCATACTACAGGTGCGTGCTCTGACATGACTTCTTCCCCAGCTCATGTTCAAATCCAAGCATCTGAACAGAACCAGGATCCCTAGCCCCACACCGAGTGTCTCCACACATGTAGGCCCAAGGCTGTCTGAATCAATATGAGAGGCTGCACACTACACCTCCTGCAAAAACCTCTTGGGTTTTTCTGAAAAGGTTCTACAACAGTAAGCAAAGTCTAGCTGCTTTCAGTGAAGGAAGCACTGGGCAGTGACAGGCTAGAAAAACAGAAGACACAACAAAGCAGGAAAGTTAAAACAAAAAAATCTGCAACCAAAATATCAATGCATAACACTTTATCAAACAAATAATAACCCATTCAAATACAAACAGCATATATTTCAGCACCCAGTAGATGGTACAGACCCAAAATAGCAATACTAGAAAACAAGTTGATTCATCTCTTTCAGGTAAATACTCCTTTTTGGTTACAAGACATGAAATTTCAAATGACTTTTTATAAATCACAACTCTAAAAATTCAACAAAGACAAAGCCACACTTTATAATAAAGTCAAAGATGAGGCAGCTGATAGATGGGGTTGGAGATGAGGAGCGTGAGCAGGTTCCAGGGAGTGGCAGAGGCTGAACAAAGTGACACAAGGCTTTGATTTTTTTTTTTAATTTTTAAAAGTTTAGGTCAGGTCTCAACACAACTTATATAGAAAATGCCAATATACATACACACCCCTCTGAGCACACCTATTTACCAAGAAACTCATAAAATCCTTTAAGTTCTATACAGACACAAGGTGTTCATAGGGAGTTAAGCTAATTATATCTCATACTTCTCTAGGCAACCAGAAGTTAACATTCACTCTTCTAGAGTGAATGATGATAACAGGTGACTTCTGTCACCGGGGGAAGAAAAAAAAAAAACAAAACTGATACTCTCAACAAGGGGAGGGCAGGATATGTGTTCCCAGGCACTATCTGAGACTTTGAGGGTAAATGTGAATAGTCTTCCTGGTAGGCAGGGAGAAGAGGATCCTGCAGAAAGGGCTCAATGTTGATGAGTTGAGATGGTTTCTCACTTTTCAAGTATGGATGGGCACAGACCCATCACATTAATGTATTGCAGGCCTAGCAGAAGTGCTTGCTTTGAGTCAGAACATGAATGGGAGGCAATGCTGTAAATACAACAGGTGCAGAACATAAACTAGAGCTGGTAAACTGAGGAAAAGAACCTATCTGAAGGTTGACAAAACTCATGTATGTTTCCTCATGGCTACTTTACAGGGTTAAACTGTCTATCCACACTGCACACTTCATCTGCCAGTTTAAATCTAAAGACTGGTCCCTGTTGAATCCAGCCCTGTATTTTCTGCCTGTGGACCCTCTCAGGAAAGAGTGATGCTCTCATCATCATCTCTAGCTGGTCAGAAGAGAGACAAGGAAGCACAGAGTCTGGGACACATTATCTTTTTCCTTCCATTGGCATTTCCCACGACTGGCCTCCCAAAACACCTTAGAGTCCCAAATCTAAAATAGAAGAAAATGTCCAGTCTATGAGACTCTGATAACACAAGCAACACGGCAGCTACCACGTCTCTTTCCTTCTCCACCCTGAAAGTGTTAAAAGGGAGAACACAAAGTCAACATCAGCTCCTCCCCGATGATGAAAATTGGCACGAATGAATTTACGTTCTGGCTGCTGGCCCTCACAAACCGTTACAAGAAAAAAAAAAAAAAAAGTTCACCATACTAAACTGCTCCAAATACTAATTCAAGAGGAGACAGCCGATCTCCACACCATTACATTGTAGCCTTCTCAGAATGAGTGGGATGGCTGCTAAATATTTATTATTAAACACATTTTGGAACTTTAGTGGGGAAAGAAAAAAAAAAAGCTTATAAAACCCGAGCTGAAACGTATGACCGTTGAGCACATGATGTTCACCATGAAGAGCAAAGACGAAACCGTATATAACACTCCATGAAATCAGCGTAGCAGAGCAGCCGCAAATTCTCAGTATCTCTTTCCGCCGCGATGGGAAAGAGGCATCCAACCTGGCCTGAGGGGGGAGGTTTTACGGCTCTCACTCAACCTGCACATCACACAACACGCCCGAACAATAGTACTACTATCTTCCTCCCGCTGACAGGACCGTGTGCCTGCAGCCTCGGAGAGATCCAATCCCGAAGTCCACTGACAAGTTTCGCATTAAAATCAGGCCATTCGGGGGCCGTCCCCAAGCATGGAACGTGGTGGCAGCGCACCGCTGCTGCTGCTGCTGCTGCTGCTGCTGCTGCTGCTGCTGCTAGTGCAGCTGCTGCTGCTGTTGCTGCTGCTGCTGCTGCTGCTGCTGGTGCAGCTGCATCAAGGACGCGGCGCCTCTCCATTAGAGCAGAGCGCACATCCCCACCAAGGCCATTCCCCAGCAGCCCCAAAGGTTGCCCTATCTTGCTTCCTAGCCCGGCGCCCCGGGCCCAACCGCAGCGCGTAGGGGGCATCGCCGCTGCACCGCGCCAGCTGAGCCTGGAGGGCGGGGGCCGCGGCACGCACACGCGCGCGCACTCACTCAATCTCACACACACACACACACACACACACACACACACACACACACCACAAGCAAGCACGCGCGCACACAAGCACACGCACACACTTGCACCCGCCCCGGGGCCACCTCTCGGGGCCAGGGCCAGGGCCCCGCCGCCCCCCGTCCCCGCGCGCGTCCTCCCCGGGGTGACAGCGCGGCCCGGCCCGCGGGGCCCCGAGCGCGCGACAGAGAAGAGGTGTCCGACCCGGCCCGGGCTTGGGGCTGAAGGGGTGGGGGGTGGTGGCTGCTGTTACCTTCCGACAGCTCCAGCTCCAGCTCGGCCAGCCGGGCCCTCACCTCCAACGGCAGAGCCATGCCTTCCAGGCTGCGGTCCGCCATGCTCGCCGCAGACGCCCCCGCCCTGCCGGCCTCCTCTTTGTTCGCCGGCGGAGGGCTCCTCAGCGGCCGCCGCTCGAACCTGGAGGAACCGCACCGAGGAGGCGGCGGCGGCGGCGGCGGCGGCGGGCGGGCGGGCGCGGGAGGCCGGGCGGCGGCGGGCGGGCGCGCGGGGATTTTCTCCTCAGCCTCCTCAGCGCCTCCTCAGCCTCGTCAGTCTCCTCAGCGCCTCCTCAGTCTCCTCAGCGCCTCGTCAGCCCCCTCAGCGTCTCCTCAGCGACTCCTCAGTGCCTCGTCAGTCTCCTCAGCGCCTCCTCAGCCTCCTCAGCGCGGCCCCGACCCCGGCGGCGGCCTCGCGCCCGGCTCTCTCTACGCGCGCCTCCCCCAGCCGCGGGCTCCGGCCCCGTTCGGCCGGCTCCGGATCACGGGCCCGCCCGCGGTCACGGCCACAGGGCTCTCTTGCTGCTCCGCGGCCGCCCTGCCCCGGCGGGAGCGAGCGCCGCTGCGCGCGCACCGGGCAGCGGGAGGGCGCGCGCCGAGAGGCGGGAGCGCGCGGACGTGCCACGGCGGCGCGCGCTCGGGGGGCGGGGCCTCCAGCGGCTACTTCGTGAGCGCGCTGGTGGGACAGTCTTATGTTTAGCCTGGGGGCCATCTCAACCCCAAGGCTTGGAAGACTCAAGGCGGGGGAAAGCCTTCAGAAATACAGATTAGTCTACTTGTTCAAACTTCAAATGTTCTGGATCCTTGAGGACTGATTTTTTTTTTTTAATGGCTACTTTTAAAAGGGAAAAATGATAAGAAGACAGCCTGAGCCGTAGATTGAGTACTAAGTTTGAAGTTTAAAAGCATGGATCTACAACAGACTAGCATTTGACCTTGAATCATCCAATGTTTTTGTCCAGGCGTTACTTTCTGCCATCTGTGGAAAGGAGATAGAGGAAATGGTTGGGTCTGTCACACACTGTCCAGCCCTTCCTGAGACTGAGGAGTGCCTGTCATCCACTTTAGCAAGTGTCTTCTCTCTGACACCCTACAATATTGTCTCCTTTTTTCTCCTACCTCTCGTGTTCTTTTCCCTTTGGTCATCACCTCTGGTGTATCAATGCCTCTTCTGCATGGCTGATACCGAATCTGTATCTCTAGTCTGACTGTCTTTACATGGCCAGCTTTCTGCTGAATAACCTCACCAAGCTTCTCCATAAGCCCCAAACACCACAAAGAAAAACCAGCATCTCCCGACATTAAATATCCACTTGTTTTTTAAAATATATACTATTAATTCTTTGAGAATTTCATTCAATGTATGAAACATATTCCAACTCCTCCCTGAACTCCTTCTCCCAGATTCATCCCCACCTCCCTACCCTCCCAGTTTCATGTCCCTTTTTATTATTATTTAATAACCTATGGACTCCAACTTGTTCTGTCCAGATATTCCTAGCATCATCGACCTCCAGGAGCCACATCCTTATAAGAAAAAAATGACTCTCCCTCTCCCAGAAGCCATCAACTATCTATAGGGGGAGGAGCTTGTTAGCCCTTTCCTATGCCTTGCTGGAATGTTGACTGGCTTGGTCTTGGGCAGGCAACCATAGCAGCTGTGAAGTCATGAGTCCAGAGGTCTTGTCCTGTCAGTTTTGCTCCAGTCCTCCTCAACCTCTGGCTCTTACTAACCCCTTTCTACCTCCTCTTCTGTGTTGGTCCCTGGTTATGATACAGACGTCTTATGTGTGGCTGAGCATCCCACTGACACTTATTCTCTGCAGTTTTATCAGTTGTGAGTTTCCATATCAACCGCTGCACAAAGAAACTTCTCTGATGAGGGCGGAAGGCTGCACTAGTCTGTGGGTAGAGAGATACAAATTTAGAGGGCAGTTTGATGTCACATCTATTTAGCAGGATAATAACAGTAGGTTAGGTTCACTCCTGGAGCTTGTGATCTCCCCAGCCAGATTTGCACTACTCGGCATATGTTCCCTCCTGTGGAGCAGACCTGAAATCCATTCAGAAAGCAGTTGTGAAAGCATATGACCTTGATCTTCACTCATAGCATTCATGCCATGAGGGTTATTGTTACAGGGTTCATAGTTGGGTAAGACTATTAATGACCCCCCACCCCCATCAACAGCCTGCATAGCACCTTTCAGTACTATGCAAGATAACCAGCAGAGAAGAAGCTTCCTGATCAGCACTGATTGGATTTCTCCAAGTCCTGTGACCAACGTGTGTGGTGTCTGCAGCCCTAGGGTCTTAACCACCATCTACCTGCTTTCATTAACTACTAGCATTTTCCTAATTATCTAGGCTGACATCACCCTGACTTCTCTATCTTCCTTGATCTCCATGCATCTTTTGTTTCTCAGTCCCTTCAAACCTATCCCACAAAAATGCTGATCATTTGCTTCCTTCCCATGCCTGCAAACACTCTTTATAGTCCCCATATTCCCTCCTGTCTGGAATAGTCTAAAGACCCATTGAGATGGTGCCCCCACTAATGGAGCCCCACAATTGCATTCACTCAGCCCTCAGAATGAGACAGCAGTACTTCATTGCATTGTTTCTTGAATGCAAATGCACTTCTTAGCTTAAGACAAGTGGACCCTCACCAGCTGCTCCAACCTTCAACTTAGCCTTACTTCCCCATAGGTTCTTGATGACATGATGGCTAATCTTCAGTATCCTTGCTTATTGTACATCTGTCTGTTTCTAGGCAGGACCTTGTGTATTGAAGGCTGGCCTCCAAAGATGGTGTGTACCACACTGCCCAGTTTATGCAATGCCAAGGCTAAACAAATCCAAGGCTAAACAAACGTTCTAAAAACTGAGCTACATCTCAACCTCCTCACTGCACATCTTTTTTTTTTTTTTTTTTTTTAAGATTTATTTATTTATTATGTATACAGTGTTCTGTCTGTGTGCCAGATCTCATTGCAGATGGTTGTGAGCCACCATGTGGTTGCTGGGAATTGAACTCAGGACCTCTGGAAGAGCTGTCAGTGCTCTTAACCGCTGAGCCATCTCTCCAGCCCCCTTTTTTTTTTTTTTTTTATTTGTTGCATTTTGTTTCTTCATTTTTATTTATGGAAGTTCAGAAAAAGATGTTGCAGAATATTAGTTGAAGATGTGTTACAATTGTTTAATGCTGTGGAACATTTGTTTAATGATGCAAAGATGTGTTGTGTCCTTTTATGTTGCATTTGTTTAACTCTGTCAAGCTGTTATTTTGCCTGTCTAAAACACCTGATTGGTCTAATAAAGAACTGAATGGTCAATAGCTAGGCAGGAGAAAGGATAGGTGGGACTTGCAGGCAGAGAGAATAAATGGGATGAGAAATCTGGGAAAGGAGATGGAGGATTGAGAAAAGGAGGGGAGAGGATCCCAGAGGCCAGCCACACAGCTACACAACAAGCAACTGAGTAAGAAGGAAAAAAGGGTATACAGAAATAGAGAAAGGTAAAAGCCCAGAAGCAAAAGGGAGGCAAGATAATTTAAGAGATGCTGGCTAGAAATAAGCCAACCTAAGCCAGGCATTCATAACAAAGAATAAGACTCTGTGTATTTATTTGGGAGCAGGGTAGTGGGCCCCCAAAAAAAGCCAAAGAGAAAAAAAAAACAAGGTGTTAGATCTTCTGACGTTACAGACAGTTGTGAACCATCACATGGGTACTTGAAATGGTACCCAGGTCCTCTGGAAGAACAGCAGTGCTCTTAATTGACGAGCCATCTCATCTTGATCAGGAGTTCTGACTTCTCTTGTCTGCTCAGACTAATATCAGCTCTCTTCTCCCTTACTATGTTTCCATCATTCTGTCCTCATCCAATTTGACCTTCAGTTAATCTTCCTCATTAGCCTGTGGGTAAATTCCTTGCAGACAGACCTATCCACCTTGGTAAATTCCATCCATTTGACAAGTGTTGTCTTCTTATGAAGATCTGCTTCTCAGGAGAGAACTGTGAGAGATAAATGGGTCGCTAGCAACAGGAAACTTGGAAGATATGAGCCCCAAATTGCTGGCTCTTTGTGTTCTATGCTGTGTCCTATACTGAGATGTATGTCCGTTGGTTTGGTCTTTACTCAGGACCATACTAAAATAGACATTGCTGGCACAATGTTTGGCCCTACTACCGTCTCCACTCTTCTCATTATGAACAGTTCAACCACTAATTAAGAAAACCCTAGAGATCTCATTCCATTTTTCATGTTATGGATGAAAGACCTTAGGGAAATAGTATACAGTAAAACCAGGACTTAAATCCTGGTCTCCATTTTTGTCTCATAATGCTTTGTCTGGGCATTTTTTTTTTTAACCTTACTGGTCTTTTGCATCTATATTATGGTTTCCAATTTTGTGTTGGCATGGGTTTTCCATGTGTCTCTCTGTCTGTCTGCATGTATATGTGCTTTTCATGTTTTTTCTTTATATTTTTTTCTACTCTGTTTTTTATTTGTCTGTTTATTTTCTAAAGAGAAAGAGAAAGGTGTGAAGCTGGATGGGTGGGGAGAATCTGGGAGGGAGGAGAAACCATGATCTGAATATATAAATAAATAAAATAAACACAATAATAACATCCTAAAGTTATAAGATAAAGTTCCTCATCTGTAGTTGTCTACACAACACAAGTGCAAGAACAAGCCAGTTGGCACCCAAGCATGGAGCAGGAGGGCTTTAAGAGCCCCACCCTTAACTGAGGAACTATAGATACCTGATGGCTTCTGGGGGAAAGATAGTTAACTTTATTTAAAGCTGTGGTTTCTGGCAAGTCAACTACACTCCATTGGATAGCCACATACCAATGAGCATATGGGCAGGACAAATTAGTCTTGGTGGGTAGCTCAATTAAAAAAAAAAAGTGGGGTTGAAGGGAAGGCTCAGCAGTTAAGAGCACTGACTGCCCTTCCAGAGGTCATGAGTTCACATGGTGGCTCACAACCATCTGTAACTGTGGTCCTGTGGGCTCCGATTTCTTTTTCTGGTGTGCAAATGTACATATGGACAAAACATTCATATACATAAAGTACATAAATAAATCTTTGCAAAAGCAAACAAACAAAAAGAAACAAAGTTGGAGAGGTGAGAGGCAGGGAATGATCCAAAAGGAGTTGGGGGCAAATATGATCAAAATACCTTGTAAAAAAAACTCTCAAAGAATTAATAAAAATGTTTATTAAATATTAAAAGATGTCCTAGTCTCTAAAGTAGGAAGTCCCAGGCTGATTTTACATTCCAAACAGTAAATGGCGCCAAGGAAATTTAAGGCAGGAAAATGTCAAAATAAAAGTATATTCCCCTTTTATGAACTATATGGATCAGGCTAGAGAGAGAGAGCTCAGTAAGTAAAAGTGTTTGCCACCAAGCCTGACAGTCTGAACTGGATTCCTGGGATCCACAGGGTAGAAAGGGAGAACTCACTTTCAGCAAAACACACACACACACACACACACACACACACACACACACACACACACACACAAATCTTTTAAAAATGTATAGGTCATAATTTATTTGTGAATGTTATAACTGATGCTGATCTCAGAGAAAACTTGTATTTGTCATTAAATACGTAGGTTGAATAGTTAGATTTGGAGCTGACCAGTCTTAATTTTAGCAGGCCTTTGACTAACTACAAAATTCATTGGAGAGGGTGTGTGCTCTTGGCTCTTAACAGTGTTTTCAATAACATGATACCCAACTTTATCAGGAAGTTCTACCATTTCCTCAAAACTATGATATCCAAAACCAAACTCGTCTTACCCACTGGTCTTCACCCCCAGCTTCTTATTTCCGATAATAACATTCCTTTCTCTTACGTATCCCTTCTCATCCCAGAGACCAGTTTCAATAACCTCTGCCCATGACATTTCTCTCATGCATATCTTCCTCTCTTTCTATCCTGTTGATACAGTTCAAACCAGGCCTGGTGTGAGAGGTAGAGAAAAAAAAGAGTGGGCATGAGAAGGGGAGGGAAGAGAGAAGCTGGAAGAGACAGATTTTGTGTTTTCAAAATTAAGAGAAAGAGTTCTTTAGCTTGTAAGTAGAGAATTGCTACAGGATGCAGAGCAAGAACTGGAGCCCTCTCAGTGTGGCACTTTAGGAGATCTGCCTTTCTCTCCTAGACCCCTATGTTCAGCTGCAGAATTTTCCATGGTCATGAGGAGCCCCACCTACTTGTGCCTGTTTCACTAACCTCTTTCTTCATCTTCTCTAACCAGGTCTCCAATATGTGTCATAGCCACATGTCAGATTTTGTACAGTGACTCTCAGCACAGTACTATGCATCAATATCTCTAAGAAGACCCTTTGACTAAAACATTGGAGGTCAACCCAGCCTGGGAGCGTACACCTTTAGTCCCAGCACTTGGGAGGCAGAGGAAGGCAGATCTCTGAGTATGGCTAGCTTGCTCTACATAGTGAATTCCAGGACAGACAGAGCTACACAGTGAGACCCTGTTTCAAAAACACAAATGTTTGAGGCCAATATAACAACACCCTGTGAATTTTTTTCTCCTGTGACCAAATGCCACTCCTTCCATGAAGCCAACCCTAATCTCACCTCTGGAATTACACACCTCTTTATCTATCTGTTCTCGCTGGGATTTGTAATTAATAGGTGTGTCTTATCTGACAGCTAACTTATCTACAATCCTAGCATTGGGTTAAATGGCATAAGAAAATTATTGTTTCTCAAAGAGTAATCCTACTCTGGGACAAGGAGAGAAAGCCTGTGTGTGTCTTCATGCCCAGTTCCACTCTTGCTCAACCTCACAAAATGCATGTTTTAATACGTATGCTAGATACACATGTGTTTACATGTACAGAAAACTGTTTCAAATGTACATTAAGGCCTGTATCAAGTGCCCTAGCTGGTACTGGTTCAGATAAATGGAATAGACTCACAGATCTCTTGTCTCAAAAACTCTGCCAAAGCCCTAACACTTCCCTTTGAGACCAGAGTCACATGCTTGGACTCTGGTAAGTTATCTTTAGTAAAGCAATGTAGAATCCCATGAGTTTTATTTAGGAAATGGCTCCCCAGTCATCAGCATTTTTTTCTTTTATTTTAAAGACAAGATCTTTGTAGCTTATGCTAGTCTCCAACTTGCTGGGTAGATGAGGGTGACTTGAGCTCCTGCTCCTCCTCCCAAAGACTGGGATTGTAGGCATGTTCCACCATACCCTTTTATACAGTGCTGGGAACTCAACCCAAGGCTTGAGGAATGCTAAGCAAGCACTCCACCAACTGAGTACATCCCCAGTGCTTCCAGCACTCATTACAGTGTGGAGACCAGAGGACAACTTATGGGAGGTGGTTTTCTCCTTCCACCAGATGGATTGAATTCCAGGGATGGAGCTTAGGTCATTAGGCTTGGTGACAAGTGTCATCCCCCTGGTCTGATACAGCATTTATTATCACAATAGAGTGATTTACATTATCCAAGAAATCAGCCCCTAGGTAATGAAGGCCAGGAGACAAGGGACATAAGACCCAGTTCGGAGCATTTAAATAGCCAGGAAAAAGAAAGCAGGAAGAAGATGGGCTCCACATCAAGGATTCAGGCTCAGGAACAAGGAGGTAAGGAAGAAGCTTGCTGAAGAGACAGGAAGATGTGCCATTGCAAGCTATCTTTGCTGCTCTGCAGTTTTGCCCAGATACAGCCTCAACACAGGTTTGCATTTCCATGAAGGGGCAGCTACAAATATCTAATTAAACAATGAATTAACCACCATACCAACTAGTAGTAGAGTAGTACTTCTTTCCATATCTTACCCACTAACAGGTCATCATTTGCCTATCTTCCAGGACCATGCCTCTTTTTTTTTTCCCACTGACCTTCAAGCCTATTTTCTTGAGATCATTACCTAACCTCTACCTGAACTGTTGATTTCAACAGATCTGAGGTATGAGAGAAGTAAAGGCACCTGCTAAATCAGAGTATGTCAGAGGTGTCAGTGCCAGCAGGGAGGGTTTATTTATTCATGAGATCACTAACAGCAAAGCAAAGCCTCGTAGTAACGGCTCCCCTTGCAGAAAGGTATCTCATAACCGCACCCTGGCTTCCTAAGCCTTATTTCTGTTGCTGTAATAAAATATCAAGACCAAGGCAACTTACAGAAGACACAGTTTAATTGGGTTATGGTTCTAGATGGAGAGTCGTGGTTCTAGAGAGGCAGGGCAGCAAATAGCGGGCAGGGCAGCAGGAACAAGGAGCCGAGAGATCCTGTCTTCATCCACAAACACAAAGCAGAGAGAGCTAACTGGAAGTGAGGCAAGGCTACAAGCTCTGAAAGCCCACCCCCAAGGACATACTTCCTCCAGCAAGGCTGCACCTCCCCCGAAAACAGAACCACCAGCCTGGGGCCAGGTGTTCACATACCTGAGCCTTTGAGGGACATTTCTCATTCAAACCACCATGCTGTGAGATGATCACATTGTTCTCTCCTTTGCTTATCCCGGATTTTGTGAATTTTCTTTTTTTCCTATCCCCCAAGACTCTTGGGAAGAGGTGGATGTAAAATATTGTGTTTGGAGTTCTTCAGGTACTTGAGTGTAATAAATGCTATAGAAAAGGGTGGCATATGAACCTATAGTGGCAGATCTTCCTAACTGCAATTTCCATGCAGAATTATGTCTGGAAACTCATAGTTTGCTTAGGGTTCAACCATGTCTTAAAATACTATCACAACTGGGTTCAGGCAGCCTTAAAGACAGGAGAGGTGTGACACAAAGTTTGAGTTTAATTAACTGGCATTTAGAAAACAGCTGGAGAGGCTTGAATGAAATTGTGCATTGATCTTTAACATTGTTGTGACACATTTTTCACAGCATAGGTAGATAGATAGATAGATAGATAGATAGATAGATAGATAGATTAGATGACAGAAATAAAAATTATATAAATGTAATTACAGGAATGTAACTAAGTTCAGAGAATTCTATGTGCATTTCCATTTCTGCTTTTATTACTGTTTTCTTCCAGAAACAGTAAACCATCTGTGATGGTTCATTTTCTTTGTCAACTTGACTGGATTTAACCTAGGAGACACATGCGTCTGAGGGAGTATTTTTAGAGAGGTGTAACTGAGGAAGGAAGACCCACCCTAATATGGATGGCATCATCCTATGGAGTGAGGTCCCACACTATACTAAAAAGGCTAAGGAGGAAGTTAGCGGAGCGCCTGCCGCCATCTTTCTCTGCTTCCTGAATGCAGACACAGTGTGACCAGCTGCCCGGTACTCCTGCCTGTTGGCAGGCTTTCTTCGCCATCATGGACTGTGCCCTCAAACTGGGGGCCAAAGTAAGCTGTTCCTCCCTTTAAGTTGCTTCTTTCAGGTATTTTTGTTATAACAATGAGACAGTAACTAATGTACCACTCAACCCATTTACCTAAGAGCAATTACAGTAGCAAAGAAAAAGAAACCATAAACAATCTCATAGAGTCTGAAACTACATAGATTTTCTTTTCCACACCATTGATGCAAAGCCTGAGAATTCAACTGCCAGTCAAAGATGTTTTCATGGAAAAGCAAGTTGTGAAATGTGTGCCAGGCAAATCGCCTAAATGTTTTATTGTATATGTTTTCACACATCAAAGTACAATTATCAATGAGGTAATTATTTCTGATATTTTAGATAATTTGGTGAAGTCTAAATCACTTCTGCTAATGATGCTGTGGCTAACACAAAGTAGCAAATTATGTGAACATTATTCATGTTTGGTCTTAGATTGTATGAGTTTTCTGCAGCATATTTCCTTTGCCAATTATGATTGATTAATGCCTGGTATAATTAAACTATTGTTAAAATTGTCATTCCCAGAATTTGCATCTGCAAATGGCTGAGACAAATGACACACAGACTTCTGAAGTAGAAGGGAAAGAAGTTGGGAACTAAAATTTTGCCGCTGAAAATCCACTGTGGGAGATTGGACATGGTGGCACACTCCTTTAATTCCACTAATTGGGAGGCTAGAGAAGACAGATCTCTATGAGTTCAAGGCCTGGTTTACACAGTGAATTCAAGGCCAGTCAGGGCTATGCATTAAGATTCTGCCTCAGAAAAGAAAAAAAAAAGTGCGGGGGGGGGGGGGGGGGGAGGAAGGAAGGAAGGAAGGAAGGAAGGAAGGAAGGAAGGAAGGAAGGAAGGAAGGAAGGAAGGAAGGAAGGAAGGAAGGAGATCCACAGTAGGGCTGGAAGAGTGGCTCATTGGCTAAAGTCCTCCAGTGTAAGTGTGAAGGCCTGAGCTTGAATTCTTAGCATCCACAGGCATCTGCAGTCCCAGTACTGCTACAGTGAGATGGGAGGTAGGAACAGGAGAATCTCTAGAAAGCTTTGGGGCCAACTATCCTGGAAAACAACAAGAGACCCTATCTCAAGCAAGGCAGAAGGTGAGGACTGACAGCTGAAACTGTGGTTGTCCTCTAATGTCCACACAGGTCACAGAAATGTACATGCTTACCCTCACATACATGAACATGTACACACACACACACACACACACACACACACATATAATACAGTGGGCTAGAGATGTAGTTCAGCGGTTCAGCCATTGCCTAGCATACATGATACCCTAAGCTCAATTCCCAGCACTACCATGAACAAAATCCACATAGTAGAAAGGAGTCATAGACTATTTTAAAATTGACCTCCTCCCTTCAAAATGCAAAACAAGCAAATATACACAGAGACTCAAATACACTCCTAAATGGCTTCTGCTCTTCCAAGTAGAATTGCTTCACAAAGCTCACAAGAATGCAGAAGAATCTAGTCACTGTGAGGCTAAGAGCAATCTTTTCCAGTCATTCTGTACTATTTCATTCCTACACCTGTAAAATAGCTAGAGATGGTATGACCTCCATTGTGCTCATCTAAGGACATCCCAGGGAATCAGGCCTTCCCAACTATCATCCAGCCAAACAAGAAGATGAAACTGTCCTTTGACAGTGGGAATGAGCAGGCAGCATGGGATGATGGGACTCAAGAGACAGTCAAATCCCAGCCTAGATGGAAGTTTTCTTCAATAGGTATTGTTGCTTCTAGTCCATGCCAAATTCCAAATGTGTCAGTGGAGCAGCGTGATATCCTAGGCTGGATCACCAAGAAGCAGATCCTGAGTCAAGGATTTGGGTGGAATGTGCCTTATTGAACACCTGCTCTCACAGGAAGAACCAGGGAGAAGTGTTCACATCAGGACAGGGAAGGAGAAAGAACACAACAATACGGCTCCATCCAAACACCAAGCTGTGGTGATATTGTGTTTCCCAAAATATTGTGCACCCTAATAAACTTGTCTGGGATCAGAGAACAGAACAGCCACTAAATATAGAGGCCATAAAATAGTGGCACACATGCCTTTAATCCTAGCATTCCAGAGGCAGAGATCTGCCTGGATCTCTGTGAGTTCAAGGCCATACTGGAAACAGCTAGGCATGGTGACTCACGCCTTTAATCCCAGGAAGTGATGGCAGGAAGCAGAAAGTTATATAAGGTGTGAAAACCAGGAACTAGAGCTGGTTAAGCTTTTAGGCTTTGGAGCAGCAGTTCAGCTGAGACCCATTTTGGATGAGGACACAGAAGCTTCCAGTCTGAGGAAACAGGATCAGCTAAGGAATTGGCGAGGTGAGGAAGCTGTGGTGTGTTCGGTCTCTCTGATATTCCAGCGTTCATCCCAATACCTGGCTCCAGGTTTGTTTTTATTAATAAGAACTTTTAAGATTCGTGCAACACCAAGCTTTTGGTTCTAGAGCAGCAGTGCACAGAACCATCTGGGCAGGATGGCCAGCCTCTTTTGTTCTGGAACAGTTAGTAATTACCTGTGGTGGAAAGGCACTTCCAGAGGGTCCAGAAAAACAAACAAACAAACAAACAAACAAAAAACTGTGTTAAAGATTCTACAAGGCTGGTTAACTAATTAGAAAAGAAATTCATCACTGTGAGAGTTGAAATGGTACAAATGGGAGCCAATCTTGATCCTTAGTCCCCTTAATCACCATCCTTTGCTTGCTTTATTCTGACCTAACATTCTCTTCCCCTGTCAGATAAAACCTG
The DNA here is from genome assembly GCF_049852395.1 of Peromyscus maniculatus bairdii. Taxonomy (NCBI): domain Eukaryota; kingdom Metazoa; phylum Chordata; class Mammalia; order Rodentia; family Cricetidae; genus Peromyscus; species Peromyscus maniculatus. Next base: position 92,806,271 of record NC_134856.1, on the reverse strand, counting down.
TGGAATATTTTAACTTAGTAGACCACAAGCTTCCACCAACCCTAAAGCCAAGAGCATCATCAGATAATATCTAAAACCTGTAGCATAATTCTCCCTTCTACTGTAATCCATCTGATGCCCCTGCCTCTGTATTGGGAAAATGCTTTGGCCTGTGATTTTTTTCAGTTCTTTTTCTATGACTGTAAAGGTTCACATTCACCATAAAGTGGGTTTGTGTAAACAGTACCACCAAATTAACCTGTATAATCTCAAGAATGAAAGCTTAATTTAAGTGACTAAGCATTGGGGGAATTATTTTTTATTTATTCTTTTAATTCAAATAAGACAAAGAATTATTTAAAGGATTCCACTTACTTTGCATATATCCATGAGTTTTAGACACTGTTCAGACTTGTGAGGAGTTTGACAAAGCCATTGGTATAAAACATATCGATGCCATCCAGATGAGTTCCCAACCTGTTTGTGTAGGGCCTGAATCCCAAGCCAAGAGGCCCAACTTGATAGGACATAGAATTACCACAGAAACACTCCTCTCAGTATGTTGGTCAGGGTCTTACCAGAAAGATTTAACTGAGCAGGAAAGCCCTGCATCCTGAGTGTGAGTGGAGCCATTCTATGAGCTGGGATCCTAGGCTGAATAAATAGAAGAAAATAAACTGAACAGCAACATTAATCACCCTCTCCTTCCCAATTGCAGATGCAATCTGACCAGGCACCCCTGTTTCTGTCTCCATGGCCTCCCTACCATAACAGACTTTCTCCTTAAAACTTTTTTTCCTGTGTTGTTCTTTAAAACACAATTTCTAATTGTGTGTGTGTGTGTGTGTGTGTGTGTGTGTGTGTGCAAATACACATGTGGTACAGTGCATGTTTGAAGAGCACAGCAGAGTACACTCTTGGGAGTTGGCTCTTTCCCCCTTGTGGAAGCAGGTTCTCCTATTTCTGTGGCTACTCTCTGTCCTCCAGGCTAGCTGGCCCACAAGCTTCTCCTGTCTCCACGTCCTATCTCAGTGAAGGGACGTTGATACTATAGACATGTGCTACCACCCCCAACTTCTTTATTTTTTTTTTAATTGCATGGGTTCTGGATATCAAACTCAGATCAAATGGCTTGCATGGCAAGTGCTTTTGACTTCCTGGGCCATCTCCCTGCCCCATAAGTTGTGTTTGCCAGGTATTTTGTTGAGAAAGAGAAAAGTAACTTACACAAGGCCAAATGTAGGCAAAGGCTAGTGAATGTCCAAGAAAGAAACGTGGGTGCATGCTTTAGACATACCTAATGGACACTTGGCTATAGAGCATTATGCATTGTGCAAAAGATCTAATCCAATGAAGTGTTTTGCCCAGTCGTACCTCTGCCTTCTAACGCACTGTGTGGACTCTCACCGGCACACTGCAGAATCAACTGCTATGTCTATTGTCGCCAATAGTGCCACTATGTTTTCTCTCTTGTATTTAGACCTTGGGCACTAGTGTGGGCAGACTTTAGGCAGAAGGGAGCAATGCTGGAATAGTATATCTTGGATATCAGAGTCCTATAGATTTGCATGGCTATGTTATTCCTTAGTTCACTACCTTGCCTCTGCTATGGAGATGAGATAGGATACCTCAGAGCTCCTAGACTTGCTGTCTCTCATGCCTGGTATGTCTATTATCAATGTATGATAAGAGGAAGCTCCAACTCTTGACCTTTTGACCAATACCAAAGTTAAGGACACAGTCTCCTTGAGAAGATGGCCTAAGTTGGGAGCCAAAACATAATCATGCATACAGTTCTCAGTATTTCAAACAAAATGTTTATGCTGGGCAACTTCCAAACACCTGCACTGAGGAGATGGCTGGCTTCCCAGTAGCTGGCCCAGTCTGAGAGACTCAGGGCATTTACCTAGTTAGAACAACCCTCATAGCATCCACTGTATGGTGTGGTGTGGTGTGGTGTGGTGTGGTGTGGTGTGGTGTGGTGTGGTGTGGTGTGGTGTGGTGTGTGAGGATGTGTATACACATATATGAGCATGCATGTAGAGACCAGATGTCAACGTCAAGTGTCTTCTTCAATTCATCTTCACCTTCCTTTCTGAGACAGGATCTCTCACAGAACCTGGAACTCACTGATAAGGCTAAACTTGCTGACCATCAAGCTCCAGGAAGCCTCTTGTTTCCACTTCAAGGACATTGATTACAATTGCATGGCACTGAACCAGCTCTTTACATGAATACATGGTGCTTATGCTTATGCAACAAGAGCTTTACCAACTAAGCCATCTTCCCAGTCCCTGAGAATCCTCTTTTCCAGAGTCTGCAGCCTAATCAAGGGCCTCACTAGCTTTGTGGTGTTTATAGACCCCAGGAAGCAAAGGATATGCACACAAACCACCACAGAATAAAACAGAATTAATAAGTGCTATATGAACAATGTGTTTCTGAGGAAGGTCAAAAATGAGGAAGTTAGCCGGGCAGTGGTGGTGCACGCCTTTAATCCCAGCACTCAGGAGGCAGAGCCAGGTGGATCTCTGTGAGTTCGAGGCCAGCCTGGTCTACAGAGTATGTTCCATGAAAGGCACAAAGTTACACAGAGAAACCCTGTCTCGAAAAACAAAACCAAAAAAAAAAAAAATGAGGAAGTTGATATAGAAGATGTGTTAACTCTGGAATTATTGCTTTGATTTCTAAACCACATCTTTAACTGCACGGAATCTTCTCTAACCTTTTTCATAGTCAAGTAATGCTAACTCTTACCTCTGACCACCCATATATCATAAAACTCTAAACAAAAATTCTCTTAAGAGCAAGAAAGAGACAGAGACAAGGACTGAACGATGGAAGGAATAAGGTGAATGGAGGGACTGGAGAAATAGCTCAGAGGTTGAGAGCACTTACTGCACAATTATGAGGACCAGAATTTAGATCCCAGCATGCATAAAGTGAGCTGGGCACCCCAAACATGCCTATAACCCCAGCTCCAAAGGAAGTGGAAACTGGAGGACCATTAGGGCTCGCAGGCTTCCAGCCTAGCTGTGAAAACTACAGCTCCAGGTTCAGGGAGAGTCCTCAAAGGACTATGTGAATAGTAACAGATAGGGACTCTGGATGACCTCTTCTGGCCTCCATGCACACATACAGAAGCATGTACCTACTCACACATGTGAGCATACATTCACAGGTATATACACATACATGTAAATAAATAGATACATAAATCTTTAAAATAGTTAACAAATAAAGAGAGGATAAGAGAAAAGAGTGGGGGTAAAAAGTGGAGGGAAAATAGTCATGCACACCATTTATCTTTTCAAAGAGACATCTTCAAGGAAAAAAGAACTGAGTCAAAAACAGCAAAAGAGATTGATGGAACAAAACACAAATAAGGCAGAAATAGAGTAAAATGAAATGGATGATTTTTAAGATATAAATTAGACAAAATATTTTAAAATCAAGAAGTAATATGTTATTTTCAAATGTTGCAATGGAAATTAGATGTGATGGTAAGTTCCCGGTGTTCCCATGACAGAGTGCCACACATGTGTGGTTCTAAATAACGCAGTGTATTGTCTCATTGTGGGAGTGAAAATCTGAAGCCAAGGCATCAGCAGGACCATATTCTCTGACAGCACTAGGGGATAACTTTTTTTCCAAGCTTTTGGCAAGTTTGTGGATTCCTTGGAATTTTTTATGTCTGTCTCTGTCTCTCTCACTATCTATCCTTCTCTCTCTCAAGATAATACATCAGTATGGAAGGGTACATAAACACATCTGTGCACATTCACATGGAGACCAGAGGTCAACCTGAGTATTATTCCTTGGGACACTGTCCTTCTTGAGTTTTTTCAAGACAGGATTTCTTACTGTCCTGTAACTTACCGATTTGGGTAGAGTAGCTGACCAGCAAGCCCCAGAAAGCTGTCTATCTCAGCCAACCTCCCCAGCATGGGTGTTACAAGTGCACACCAGCATATATATATATATATATATATATATATATATATATATATATATATATATATGTGTGTGTGTGTGTGTGTGTGTGTGTGTGTGTGTGTGTGTGTGTTATTTGTGGGGTGGGGTGGGGGTTAGTGTATATGTGAAAGTCAGAGTCCACGTCTGGCTTTTTTATGTAGGTTCTGAGATCACTCTCATATCCTCATGCTCACACAGCAAGCTGTTTACTGACTGGAACATCTCACCAGTCCAACCCTCAGTATTTCAAACTCTGACTCCACGATAATACAGCCATCTTAATACTGTCTTTTTTCTACCAGTGTTCACATCCATTTTACGCAAGACTGAGAACCAAAACTGGGGCTTCCTATATGATAGGAAAGCCACGTAGCCTCTGAGCTTCTCCCTCAGCTCACAATACAGCTCTGGGCTGTTTTGATTGTTTGTTTGCAACCAGGTCTCTATGTAACCCCAGCTGGCCTGGAACTCACTGTGTAGACCAGGTTGGCCTCAAACTCAAGAGAGATTTTTCTGCCTCTGCTTCCAGATGCTAGGATTAAAGGCATGTGCCACCATACCTAGCCCACAATGCACCTTTTATTAGTAAGTGGTCCATAGATAGTCAGGTAAAAAGACTTCTTGACCCTGGTCCCTGAATAGTCCACTGGCCTGGGAAGGCCTTCTCTTGCAAGCCTTCTATCTTATCAGGGAACAGAATGTGTGCCAGGCACTTCCACCAGGCACCCCAAGGAGGAAGAACAGATGGCATGATCTGCCCATGTTTATCCAGTTTCTTCTTCAGTCCCACCCACTAGGTGAGGCACTTCAATTTTTCTGGAGCAGAGTATGTTTGTATATCTGCATGTATTTACAAATAAAAAAGGGCTTAAAATGTTGCTTGCATTCAGCTTCCTCTACAAGGAAGAGGGCAAGAGACATAAGAAGATATCTTCTCTGAAAAAATGAAACAATTAAAACTGGAATTGATAGAGTAACTCAAGTGATTACCTTAGCAGTGGCAATGAATGGCCTGTTTAAAGTATGGGGGGAAATTACATTTGGTTACCAAAAAAAGAAAAAACACTAATCTAATAGGCAGAATACGGCAATTATCTACAATCACAGTACATTACATTGCCAAGCTCTGGATATTATAATACAATAACAATGTAGCATTCATTCATTTGCTTGGATTTTAGTCCCATCCAGTTGCTGTTTGTTATCTGCTTCCTTCTTTCCCTCCTGACTTTCCTTTTCTTTTCTGCTTCTCCATTCCTGGCTTCATTTGAATCAATCAAAAAATATTTTGCACTCCATTTTAATTCCTCTGTTTCCTTATACCTCTGTTTTAGTGTCTTGTTTTCTTGGTTCATTTCTGTTGCTTGGAACACAATGGAGAAGTTATAGAGAAAAGAGGTTTGTGGCAGGCATCGTGATGAACACCTGTAATCCCAGTGCTAAGAAGGTGAAGTTGTGAACACACAAGGTTGAGGACATCATCTTCTACATAATGAATTCCAGTGCTGCACAGTGAAAAACCATCTAGAAAATGGGGGTGGGGAGGAGGGATGGGGAGGTAGGCAGGGGAAAATCATCTTAAATCAAGCATGGTGATGCATGCCTGTAATCCCAGCACTTAGAAAAGTAGAAGCAGGAGTGTCAGGCGTTTACAGTCATCTTTGACTACATAGTGAGTTTCATGGTAGGCTGAGCTATGTGACTCTGTCTCAAAACAAAAACAAAAACAAAAACAAAACAAAAAACAAGAGGGAGGGAGGGAGGGAGGGAGGGAGGGAGGGAGGGAGGGAGGAAGGAAGGAAGGAAGGAAGGAAGGAAGGGAAATTAGAAGGAAGAAAAAGAGGTTCCTATTGGCTCTTAGTTCTGGCAGTGACAGGCTTAGGGGCTGCACCTGAAGATGGCCTTCTTGCTGGGATGTCCCTAGGGGATTCAGAGCATCACATGGCAAGAGCCAGGTGGAGTTCAGGTGCATTTCTTCTAGTCTCTCTCTTCTTACAAAGCCACCAGGATCCAATCATGGTGACTCTGTGCTGAGTATTTCTTTAATTCTAGTCACTCCTAAAGCCCCACCTCCAAATACAAAAACTGGATTAGGTTTCTACCCTCTTCACTCATCTCCAGCATGACCCTCATAAAGAACAAGCCTTCCCTGACATCTACATTGTTGATTATATATTCTTATCAGATCATATATGCACATGTACTATAAACTTAACATCAGTGGAATAATATTTAGTTTACCAGAAACATGTCTTTTTAGAAATTAAGAAAGGAAAAATTTTAAAGTATATCATGTTTTTCTTTTCAATTTACATTCTGATACTCTTTCGTCACTCCTTGGGATGTGAATTGCTCTCTAGGGTCATGAAGACCTTCCTTTGTATAATTATGCCAGCAATGAAATATCTTTACTGTATCTCAATTTTAAATGATAGTTTTGCTTGATTTAATATTCTAAGTTGGTGGGTTTATTCTTCAACATTTTAAAATCATATTGCATTTTATTCTGTTGCCCACTATTTCTGAAAACAAATGAACCATGATTCATATAATCACTTGTGAATAACTGTCATTTGTGTGTGTGTATAGGAGGGAGGGTCAGATCTTGTCCTCAGTCATTCTCCACCTTGGTTTTTGTTGTTGTTTTCTGTTTGTTTTTGGTTTTTTGAGATGAAGTCTCACATTGTAGCACCAGGCTGGGCTCAAATTCTCAGAGGTCTGTCTGCTTTATTTACTTCCCAAGCTCTCGGATTAAAGGTGTACACCACCATGCCCAGCTTTCCACATTGTTTTTTGTTTGTTTATTTTGTTTTGAGACAGTCTCTCATTTTTATTTGGGATTTGCTGATGCAGCTGGACTAGCTAGCCAACAAGCTCTAAGGATCCACCTGTCTCCACCTCCTAAGCACATTCCACCATCCCTAGATATTTTTTTTCCTAGATTTTGGGAACCAAAGTCAGGCTTTCATGCTTGCCCAGCAAGACCTTCACCAGCTGGGGCATCATCATATCCCTTAATTGTCATTTTTTTCCTGGGTGTTTTCAAGACTTTCTCTTCAGCTAAGCACAGTGGCTCACACAGATATTCCTATTACTTGGGAGGCTGAGGCAGGAGGATCTCTGAATTTTGGTCATCCTGAGACCACTTCTCAAAACACAAAAATAAATTCACTTTATCTTTTGCTTACCTTGTTTGTATTCTAGCTAGGACCTGTTGAGACTTTGTAACCTATATTTGGTTCAGGTTGTGAAAGACCTTTCTTAGGTGATTCTAATTTCCTATTTCTTGCTGAATTAATTTTGGCAGACTTCATGAAAACATTGCCCATCCCATCTATATTTTCAAATTCACTGGCATAAAATTGTTAATCTCTTTTTCTCACATATGTGTGCAGTGGCTACAGTAACAGACCCACTTTGTATCCCAGAACAGTATTTATGCCTTCTCTCTATTTTTGGTCAGTTCCACAACTATCACTTTTTCATAATTCCAGCTTTTGTCACTATGATTTGTGTCATTGAGAACAGACCTGCGTTTGTGCAAAGTTTCTTATTGGATGCTTCTCTTGACTTTCATATTTGTCTTCTAATTGCTGCTCCATCCTTACTCTTCACTTTGTTTTTCCTTTTTGGTATAATTTGTTAACTTTTAAAAACTCATTTGATAGATAGATAGTAATAATATGTATTGAAAGATTTTTTTACAGTCATTTAGTGTGTGTGTGTGTGTGTGTGTGTGTGTGTGTGTGTGTGTACATGGATGTGTGAAGGTCAGAGGGCAACTTGGAGGAATCAGTTCTCTCCTACCACTTGGGTCCTAGGAATCAAACTCAGGTTGTTAGCCTTGGCAGCAAGCACTCTTACCCACTGAGTCATCTTGCTACCAGACTTCACTTATATTGGTCTTTGTTATTTTCTTTTTTCTTATGTAGGATGGAAAACTATGCATGTTCCTCTCATTACTTTTTTGGCTTCATACCTAGATTTATAGTTTGTACCACTGTCATTATTGTTTCACATACAACGTGTATAGAATAATATCCTTTGTTTCTGAATGTGAAAGGAGTCCACTTATCTGTTACTGGTGGGTGTCTCCCTTAGTTACATGAATTCTAGAAATATTTGGATATTATTTAATTCTTTTTTGTTTGTTTGTTTTTTGCTATTTGGAGATAAGATATTGTTATGAAACCCAGATTGGTCTTGAGCTCACTATGTAGGCTAGGCTGCCCATATATGCAATTTCACAACTGACTCATTTCAAACATTTTCATTCTTGCTTTATAGTCATATTTGACATACTCAATGCATGATGGGAAGTATGTGCTTTCTTGAATGTAGTATTTAACAGATATTTATGAATCTGTTTGTTAATTTATATTTATCATTTTATATTTTAAGCAACTGATTTTTGTTGTTGTTGTTTTGTTTTGTTTTTTTGGTTTTTCGAGACAGGGTTTCTCTGTATAGCTTTGCGCCTTTCCTGGATCTCACTCTGTAGACCAGGCTGGCCTTGAACTCACAGAGATCTGCCTGCCTCTGCCTCCCGAGGTGACTGATTTTCTTATTTGATAACTTCTATCAGTAGATGATAGGAGTATATTAGGGTTTTCCTCTTTAAAGTCTGTGCATTTCTCCTCAGAAAGGGAAAGTTACTTCAGGGATTTCAGTTGAGGACCCCACCTGTGCATAAGTGTCAATCATTTGTAAGTGATCTATCCATTTTCATTAGCTGATTTTAAGATTTTATTGGTTTTACAATGTACTCATTGAGCTTTAAATTTTGGTTATTTTTCATTTCTAGAATCTATATCACTTTTTATAATGGCATGTTCCCTAGCAAGCATTTCATTTTTCTTTTATTTCTTTAAACATGACATACTTAATTATTTCCAAATATATGTGTAATAATAACTTTTTTAAACCTATACAGGTATGTCTCAATTAAAAGAATTTAAAATTATGTGTTTATGTCTGTGCATGCTTCACACATGTGTAAAGGTCAGAGGAGTTCCATCTCACCTTCTTCCTTTTGGGTTGAGGATAGAACCAAGTTATCATATTTAGTGGCAAGTCTTTGCCCACCAAGCCATCTCTCTGGCCTATTTCAGTTTTTTTTTTTTTTTTTTTTTTTTTGTGTGTGTGTGTGTGTGTGTGTGTGTCTCCTGATTCTCATTCACATTGTCTCTTTGCCTCTGCACCACCACCACCTTGAGTATTTTATAATCACTGTACTTGAAAAGTACTTTTATAAGTCGCCCAAATTCTGGCATGGATATATTGTCAAGAAAGTGTACATGTTTCTTCTTAGGATATTGGAAGTACCAACAGCTACAAATACATCTTAGCTCAAGTCTGCCACTGGTTTGGCCTTAGTTGTAGCAGGATTCTTAAAAGTTCTTATTAATAAAATCAAACCCAAGGCCAGTTATTGGGGTCCATGCTGGTAGATCAGAGAGACAGAACAAGCCACAGCTAACCTCACCTGGTCAACTTCTCAGCTGGTCTTGTTTCCTCCGACTGGAAGCCTGAGTCCTCATCCAGAATGAATCTCAGCTGAACTGTGTTGCTCCAAAGCCTGAAAGCTTAACCAGCCAAATTCTTCTAGTTTCTGGTCCTCACGCCTTATATATCTTTCTGCTTTCTACCACCACTCCCTGGGATTAAAGGCTGGCTTTCTGGGATTAAAGGCGTGTGTCACCATGCTTGGCTATTTCCAATGTGGCCTTGAACTCACAGAGATCCAGAGGGATTTCTATCTCTGGAATGCTAGGATTAAAAGTGTGAGTGCCACAATTTTCTAGCCCGTGTATCTAGTGGCTGTCTGTTCTCTGACCCCAGATAAATTTATTAGAGTACACAATATTTTGGTGAACACAATACCACCACACTTAGTTTCTGAGTTGTAGATATTATGATCCTGGATGCAAGACCATCTAAAAGCTGATAAGGCCCCAAATCAAATTTGTGGGGTTTTTTTTCATGTTATGTTTATTTCCAAGAAATATTTTGTCACAATCTCTCTTGGTTGGAGTGGAGAATGTGTTTAAATATGGTTTACTTTATTCTGAGTGTGATTCTCACTGGGGCATCCCAATTTAACATCAGGACTATCTCCTTTAAGATCTTGGATATTGGGCATGACTTTTGCCTTTCTCATCTAAGGATATATATATACCCACAACTCAGTTTTACAGGTGTAACAAATGCTATCAAGATATTAGCCCCATTAATGATCATGTACACTTATATATACATAAACATTTAGAAAATATACATGTATGCTTATAAGTCTTGTGAATGACTTTCTCACAATAATTTGCAGTTTCTACTGTAATTTTAGATTGTGTGTTACCTTTTTGTTTGAGACATGATCTCAAATATCCCAGGATGACCTCAAACTTGATATATAGCTGAAGATAGCCCTAAATTTCTGATCCTTCTGCCTCCACTTCTGGAGCATTGAGATTATAGGCTTGGTTCTGGGGATCAAATCCTCAGCCTCATGAATGCCAAGGAGACACTCTGCTAATTGAACTACACCCCCAGCTCCTCAGGTTCTTGATATTAAAAAAGAAAGCTAAATGTGTCAAACTATATTACATAATTTTCCCCATTGTCTTTAGCTGAGAAGATTATCTGAAGAATCCAATCTGCTGGTTTTGGAAACTAGAAGCTACTACTTAACATCAAACTATTTTTATATGTTACTTCTATTAAAATGAAACTTGAATAAAAGAAAAAGAGTAAGCAGACACCAAAAATGGGAAGACTATAGAGAGAGTCATGTAGGAGAGGGATGGAGAATAAGGACAGGAACTCTGTCTCCTGGGGACTATTTCACACAACAAACTTCCAGCTTAGTCTCAAATGGTGATAAGAAGTGTCCCAACAGAGAGAAACCATGGCCATTTCAGGAAAAAATATCAGCATGTGACAAACTTGGAGAGGCAAGGAAGGTATTGGGGGATGGTGTGGGACCACCCCAGTATAGATGTTTGCAGCAGCTTCAGGGTGCCCAACACTTGTGGGTGCTCTTCATTCCTCTCCTTTGTTCCCTTCACCATTGATCTGACTCTTGACTTTATTTCCCAATTTCAGTCCATTCCCTGACCACCAGATCTGATGGTAGAACTTGGTTACCCAGCATTGACTGTAAATACTCTCAATGAGTTTCACTCTTTGTGACCTGATCTCCTTGGCTGGCTTTAAAGCCAACCAATCAGTTTGGATCGCTATAGTTCTTCTGACAACCAATTATCCTAATCACCAAGATACAGAAGAGAGAGATGTAGATATGTAGGAGAAGATAACATTGAATTTAAAGCATGTCAAGGGACTGAGGATACAGCTTCAGTAGAGGACTCACCTAGCAGGCATGAAGCCCTAGGTTTGATTCCTAAGTGTAGTGGCACACACACTCCCAGCACTCGGGAGTCAAAGGCAGGTGGATCTCTGTGAGTTTGAGGCCAGCCTAGTCTACAAAGTGGGTTCCAGGACAGAGAAATCCTGTCTCGAAAAAAACGAGAAAAAAGAAGTTCAAAGTCATCATCAGCTATATAATGAGTCCCAAGCCATCATGAGATACATGAGACCCTTTCAAAAGAAAACAGTTGAGATTGAAATACCAAAAATCTCAGTAAGTTGCTAGCTATATTAAATTCAGAACTCAGAATGTGACACTTAGAAATAAAGACAAGAGGACTCAGTCTATGGAAGGTAACTATGGAGCTAGAGAGATGCCTCAGTAGTTAAGAGTGTCTGCTGCTTTTGCAGAGGATCTGAGTTCATTTCTAATTATTGGCTCATAATCACCTATAAATTATCTCCAGAGATCCTGACACCCTCTTCTGCCCTCCACTGACACCTGGACTTGCAACCCCCCCCCCCACACACACATGCACACACATGCAGGCAGGATTTTAAGAGTCTTATATAAAAACAAAACAGGCAACTAAAACCACCAGGAAGGATGAATTTGCATCATTTAAAATGAGAAGATAAATGCTCCAAGAATGAACCCTGGAAACTACCAACATTTCATGGTGGCCCAAGAAGGAAACGACTGTCAGTAATGCAGAAGTTCTAAGATATCCCTTCCATTTGCTCTGGATTATGGATCCTAAATGTTTTAACAGAGTTTCTAAAACATTTAACTCATCACCAGAAGACCTGAAGCTCTGCAAAAATCCAGCTCAACGGCAATTAAGATGCATTACTCTCCTTGAATAAGTACTCTTTGGAAAGTAAAAAGTATTGTTTTGTAGGCCTCCTAGGTACTAGCTTTTTATTGCTGTATTTTTATACAGTTCATGGAATTGGAATTGGGATAATAGAGGTTTTAGACAGCATGGTCCCTGAATTACTTTCCACTAAACCTCTTAAGCCGCTGAGATGCCCTCTTCACAGGGAAGGTAGAAAAGTGAACAGTGTTATGCAATCAGAAGTCCTTAAACTGGAAGGACCTTCATATTTTTTTGAGCCAACAAATCAATGGATTTTAAAAAAAAAAAAAAAAAAGAAAGGAAGAAAGAAATGTAAGAACTCTGAAGGTCAAGTGACTTGCTCAACAGTGAACCTGCAATGTTAAATTGCAGAGCTTCGAGTGGAGGTTGCCCTCTGCCTTTTAGGTCACAATCTAATGTGGACACAGAAACACAGCTTTCACCACAGGTGGAATAAAGGATAGTTTATTTTGGAGCCAAATATGAGTGACTGAAGCCTGGAAACACAGATTCGGGTTGTTTCAAATACCATTTTCCAATGTGATTATAGTTTCATGAAGTTTGGATAGTTACAGAACAAAAGGAAATCATAAATCAAGGCAGTTTTCAAATACCTTAGTGGGAACTATGGGTAGACAGGTTACAGCAAAACTGGAAAATAGATTTTGGTGGAATCCTGTCAACTTGACAGTATCTAGAACACATAGGCAACAAGCCTCTAGGCATGCCTATGATGGACTATCTAAATGAGGTTAGCCTCTGGGACTCTCATTGGCTTGCAGCTCTCCAGGTAGGCTAGGCTAGTTGATCAGTGAGCTCCAGGACCTGCCTGTTTCTGCATCCCCTGTGCTGGAATTATAAGTGCCTGGTTTTTGCATGTAAGTCCTGCTGATCAAACTCAGGCCCTCATGCTCACAAGGGTAGTATTTCACTGAACCTCCTTAGTCATGGCTTTTGTTCTTTATAACACCAAAATACAGTTCTCTCTCATAATATTTGTGATGATGACGATCACAAACATAGATAGAATAATTTCATATGCAATTCAACAAATGGTGCTTCATCTACCCCTTTATGACCACCATACCAAACAAAAACAGAGAACATGATATAAGAGAGAGAAAGAGAAGAAGAGGGAGGAGGACGAAGAGGAAGGCAGGCAGGCAGGCAAACCCAGTTTGCCCTATATTTGCATTCAGGGACATATTCTAATCAGTAGTATGGGGACTTTACACACACACACACACACACACACACACACACACACGCACGCACGCACGCACGCACCAAGCCAATGCTCCTGAGCCTCCTCAACCTGTCTACTCTGATGACCATTGAGAGCCTTAGGTTGTTTCACCTGCACTACTTTTTTGGCCAACCTTGGGTTTGACTAATTTGCTACAGTGGTTCACTTAACTCAGGGTTATATGCTTTCTGGTTTATTGCAAAGGACACAAATTAGGATGGCAAGTTGGCTCAGAGAGTAAAGATGCCTGCCTTCAAGCCTGATGGGCTGAGTTTGATTCCCAGGATCTACATGGTGGAAGAAGAGAACCAGCTCTTCAAAGCTGTCATCTGACCCCCACAAGCATGCCACAACACAGGAAAGAAACAAAAACAAACAAAACCTAAACAAAGGATAGAGATACAAGAAGCACAGGGTGGAGCACTTGGGAGGTCTGAGGACCTTCCTTCCTCTGTGTTTGCCTTGATTTCAAGAAGCTCTCAGAACCCAGGCTTGTTGAGCTTTTCTAGAAGCTTCATTAACTATGCATGATTGATTAAGCCATTAGCCATTGGCGTTCTAGCCTCTACCCACTCTTCTTTCCCTGAAGGCCATCAGAAAGGGTTCAAAGTTCAGCCCTCTAATCCTGCCTTGGTCTTTCCAGTAACCAGCCCCCATCCTAAAGCTACATAGGAGCTATCAGTCATCAGTCAGCCAATTAGCATACAAGAAGACATCTCTTTGGAAATGCCAAGGGTATGATGATGTGGTGGTTTGAAGGAAAATGGCCCCCAAAGGAGTGGCACTACTAGGAGGTGTAGCTTTGTTGGAGTAGATTTGGCCTTGTTGGAGGAAATATGTCACTGTGGGGTGAGCTTTGAAACCCAGTATTTCAGACCACCTCTGGTTGCCTGCAAGATATAGGACTCTCAGTTGCTTCTCTAGCACCATGTCTGCCTGCAAGCTGCCATGTCCCACCATGATGATAATGGACTGAACCTCTGAACTGTAAGTGAGCCACTCCAATTAAATGTTTTCCTTTATATGGTGTCTCTTCACAGCAATAGAAACCCTAAGACAATGAGTTTCTTATCTGGACATGGGAAAAGACCAAATTATATCTTATAAAGTCACTTTTACAAATCCTCTTTTATCCCTTCCCAATCCCAAACCCCTACCTGAAGGAGTATCTCAAATTTCTAGTGAGCATTACTTTTTTCTTTTCATTTTTCTTCATTTATTTTTTCTTTTTCTTTTCTGAGACAGGGTCTCACTCTGTAGTCCAGGCTGACCTCAGATTTGATGTAATCCTGCTGCCTCTACTTCCCAAGTGCTGTCGTTACAGGAGTGTGGTACCTTGTTTAGCCTCATTGCTTTCCTTTTTTCTTCTCTTTGTGTTTTTTTCATGCGTGCATTTGTGTGTGTGGGGGTGGAGTGTCTGTGTGTGTGTTACATGGTGTATATGTGGTATGTGTGTGTGTGTGTGTGTGTGTGTGTGTGTGTGTGTGGTGTATGGTATATATGTTGTGTGTGTGTCTCTCTGTGTGTATATGTACATATGTGTACAGGGCCCAGTCTATCACAGTAATAACCCCACTCTCAGTACCAATTTTTGTTCTAGTTTCATTCTCTGTTGCTGTGATAAAAGCATCTGAGCAAAAATGACTTGAGGAGGAAAGGGTTTATTTCAACTTACGGTTCTAGGCCATATCTGTCATTGAGGGAAGTTAGGGCAGGAACTCAAGCAAGAATGGAAGCAGAAAACACAGAGGCAAACTGCTTACTGGCTCATTCTGTGGCTTGCTCAGTTAGCTTTCTTATACAGTTGGGGACAATGTGCCTGGGAGTGGTACTTGGATGGTGGGCTGGGTCCTCCTACATCAGTTAACAGTTAAGATAATCCCTCCCCTCCCCAAGGCATACCAATAGGCCAATCTGATCCAGAAAATTCTTCAACTAAGGTTCATTTTTCCCAGGTGATACTTGGTTGTATCAAGTTGACAATAAAAATGAACCCACATAATCCGTTTCTTGTGAACTTGATGTTCAATCATTGTGGAGGTCTCAGGTTGATGTTGGGACTCATCCCTGACTGCTCTTGTCCTTATTCAATGAGGCAGGATCTCTCAATAAAACCCAGAGAGCAAAGATATGGCTTCTTTGCCCTAGAGATCCCACCTCCCAAGGCTGGAATTACAGCAAGCCACAACTTGGGTTCTGAAAAACTGAAACTTGTGTAGCAAGAATTTAACCACTGAGCCATCTCAACAGTCCCTGTTGAGTTCTTTGTAGTTTGACAATATGTGCATCCTTCTTTAAGACATACAGTGGAGTCTTTTTTCCTGTTTTTGAATTTTATACAAATTAAAGCAAGCTGTGTGTATTCTTTGGGGATTCATAATCACAATCACATGTATGCATTAGACTTGTCCATGCTACTGTATATATCTGGCACACATTAATCTTCACAGCTGAACAGAATCCACGGAATAAATATACCCCAGCTTATTTATCTGTCTGTTATTGATGAGCACTAGAATGATTTCCAGTTTGGATCTGCTAGGAACAACACCCTTTTGAACATGATTATACTATCTTTAACACACTTTCAGGAGGAGAACTTTTAGAGGTTGAGTATCAATGTCTTTCCCTTCCTAGGAATGACAACTGCTCTAAAATGATTCTACCCATTTGCAACATTGTAATGACTAATATTAACTATCAATTGGATAGTCAATCAAAAAGATCCAGAATCCAGGCTTCTGAGATGGCTTAGCCGTTAAAGGTGCCTGTCACCAAGCCTGAAGACCTGAGTTCAATCCACATGGTAGAAGGAGACTCCTGCAAGCTGCCTTCTGACTTACATGTGCATGCCATAGCACATGCATGTGTGAGCAAATACACACAGAATGCATCTTCAAACAAAAGGAAAAATCATGGAATGTTAATGTAGCTGAAGTTTTCCTGGTTCCACCCGGCTCCTGCGGTTAGTCCCTCATTCCTCCAGCTGCTCAGACCCGAATGAATACACAGAGGCTTAATATTATTTATAACTGCTTGGTCATTATCTCAGGCCTACCACTGACTAGCTCTTACACTTAAACTCGGCCCATTTCTGTTAATCTATATGTTGCCATCCATGGCTTTACCGGTCTGTTGGCATGTTGCTTCTCCTTCAGTGGCAGCTGGTATCTCTGACCCAGCCTTCCTCTTCCCAGAATTCTCCTTCTCTGCTTATCCTGCCTATACTTCCTGCCTGACTACTGGCCAATCAGCATTTTATTTATCAACAAATCAAAGCAACACATTCACAGCATACAGAGCAACATCACCCATCGGACGATGTTGGGATTTGTATCCCATTCTTTAGTCTGTTTCTGTGTATATTATTAAAAGGAACCTGTGCTTGCTCTCTCACTCCCATTCATGTCTTATTTCTTATACTCTGTTCTCATTTCTGACCCATTGTTTCAACATTTATTTATTTTTACTTTCTTGCCAGGTTGTGTGACATATTTAAGTCCTAGCATGCACAAAGCACTGAATTTGATCCCCAGCACCATATAAAACTGGGTATGGTAGTACACACCAGTAAAGCCAGCATTCGGGAGGTGGGGGCAAGAGGACCAAAAGTTCAAAGTCATCCTTAGCAATTTAGTAAGTTCAAATATAGCCTGGAAAAAAATCTGGGCTGGGAAGATGGCTCTGTTGGTACAGTGCTTTCTGCACAAGTATGAGGATGTCAGCTAGGATACCCAGAACCCAAGTAGAAAAGGCTGAGTATGGGGCTGGAGAAATGGCTCAATGGTTCCGAGTACTTGCTACTCTTGCAGAGGACCCAGGTTCAATCACCTGTACCTATATAGGAGCTCACAATAATCTGCCATCTGCAGCTCCAGTTCCAGGGGACCCAGTGCCCATTTCTGACCTCCACGAGCACCAGGCATGCATGTGGTACATTTATACACATGCAGGCAAAACATTAATGCACACTAAAATAAATTAAAACTTAAAAATAAATCTGGTATGGCAATGCATGCTGGTAACTTAGCTTTGCTGGATCAGGGGGAAGGCTGATTCCTGAAGCTCATTGGCCAGTCAGCTTAGAAGAACTGAAAGCTTCAGGTTCAATGAGCGATCTTGTTGAAATAATGTAAAATAAAATAGAGGTGAAGAAGATTAAGGAAATATACCTGATGTCCCACAGGCATATTTACATATACACACACACATATCCATTGTTGTCCCACTGACCTGATGTTCACTTTCAAACAGTCATATATCATATCACATGCATGTGACTTCATCAAGGTTTCTATATTCATTTGGTTTACCTGTCAATCACCAGCACACTATAATTACAAAACTATATAATGTGAACTATATTCTGTGAGTGTTTTTTAGGTTGAGCCCAGAGACTTGTGCATATTAAGAATTACACTTTCACTGTACACCAAACCTTTGAACTGATGTTTAATTCTAGAATACCTTGACTGCTCATACCACTTTACAATACCATGTATGTTCTAGAAACAGCACATTCCATTCAACTAAATGAACATACAAAATGTTGCTGAGGCTCATTGACATTGCTCACTCTGTTTGGGAAGTAGCTCTGTGACAGTGCTTGGGAAGGGTCTGTAAGATGCGACCAATTCTACAAACTCAAGAACATTCTTTAGATTTCCATCTCTCTGAGCTTTCCAGATGTCTCATGATGAATTTTTATACTTTTCCCCATAGAGACCTTTTATTAGGTTTCTTTCTGGCTATGTGACACTTTTTGATAGCATACTTTAATAGCATATCTTTTACAATGTTTATTCTTTGTTCCTTAAATACAGACATGCGAGTTTTAGCAATTCACTCCATGTCCAGTAAATTTCTCATGTATTGAGTCCAGTAATTTATGTGTAAGTTGCTCTGTTTGTCCATGTGTACAATAATCTGTAAATAATAGTTTTGGTTTTGTTTGTTTGTTTGTTTGTTTGTTTGTTTTTTGAGACAGGGTTTCTCTGTGTAGCCCTGGCTGTCCTGGAACTCACTCTGTAGACCAGGCTGGCCTTGAACTCATAGAGATCCTCCTGCCTCTGCCTCCAGAGTGCTCCACCACCACTGCCCCGCCATTATGAGCATTTTTAAAAGAATAAATAGCTGGGCAGTGGTGGTGCACACCTTTAATCCTAGCACTCAGCAGGCAGAGGCAGGCAAATTTCTGTGAGTTTGAGGCCAGCCTGGTCTACAGAATAAGTTACAATAGGCCATACAGATCGTAATTAATATAAGCTTCTGAGTGATTATTTTATAAGAGTCTGCAGGGTTCAGCTGGGCAGGACTGGAGAAAAACTTCAGCTACAAACGGCACCAGAAACGTAAGGAATGCACGTGCCGAACTCTATTAAATGCTTTTTATAAACCAGCTAGATCGATCATGTTGTTTTTTTTCTCATTTACTGTGTTTATGTGATGAATGATGTTCATTGAATCTCTCATGCTAAACCTACTCTTAGAACACTTGGTGATGACATATATTTCCTTCTGTTGCTGACTTCAACTTTCTGAGTTTGTTTGGTATTTTTGCACCTAGTTCTTGAGACAGATTAGTTTCTCAAAGTGTCCTTATCTGGTTTCTGTATCAAGGCTATGCTTGGCTTGTAAACAGGTTAGGGTGTGATTCTTCTTTTATTGTTTTCCGGTAGTATTTATATAAGATCATGGTTAATTGCTCTTGAAAGGTTTGTAAGAGATGAGACGATCATAGCCTTCTGGAGGGGATAAAACCTGGCTGTGACAGCTTGTACCCACAGGCTCCTAAATAGCCTTCCCTCCATCTCTGCTTGGCTAACTCTCAGGAAGCTCTCTGGAGAGTTTCCAGGGGTTGAGCCAAACAGCCCCCCCACCCCACCCCCATGTTGACCTGGGTAAATCTGTCATAAGGCCTCCCATCCTGGGCCAGCCTTGCCCTTTCCGCTCCCACCCCAGGTTGCTTTGTGCATATTTTCAGGCTCTAAAGTGAGTAATGACCTTCGCTCAGAGGTGTGACTCTAGATAGCATCCTCAAACACTTCTTTCTGTTTGTGTCAACAGTTGACCTTGAGCTCCCCTACTGCCTTTTCAGATCCTAATGCTTTCATGGTACTTTTTTCTTCCCCAAATGCAGTCTTTTTCATTTCATTTCAGTCGGAAGGTTTAGCTTTTAACGTTACAGATATGAGAAGCATCAACCATCCTCTTTTGTCTTGTCAAATAAACTCTCTGAAATAAACCTTTGTCTACTGGAGCCAAACCAACCCCTTTACAGCAAAACCTTACTGGGATGTACAACTTCAAAATCAGCCCACACACTCCAATCAAGCAGCCATAACTATAAAACAAAAACAAGCTAACACTTTAACATTTTTTTTAACTGGAAAATGTCTTAGTGTTCTTGTTTAAATGAATAAAAATGAAAAGCAAATTTTTTTATTTGTCTGACTGGGGCAGGGGGAATCTCACAATAGTTAATGTCAAGGTGTACATTTAAGAATAACAAAACAGTACTCAGGAGCATTGTAGAATAGATCAGAAGCACCAGCCACATCTATGATTGCACAAATGCTTACGTGCTCATGAGGAAGAAGAAAATGGCAGCACTCAATGAGGATGCTGAAAACAGCACTCGGTCCTCTGGAAGACCAGGGAGTGCTTTTAACAAGTGAGCCATCTCTAGTCCCTTGGTTCCATTTTTCTGCGAGATCCCATGCATATTTACCCACCCTGATATTGTCCTCTGTGCCCCCATTGTAAAAGAGCACAGGCTTTCTGCCCTCTGAACTGAAAGTCATAATTTTTTTAATTTTAAAACTTGTATTATTATTGTTGTGCACATGCGCATCATGTGGGATATGTAGGAGAGGGAATATCTCAACATGAAGGACAATTTTGTAGAACTGGCTCTCTCCTTCTACCCTTACCTGAGTGTTGGGGATTGAACTAGGGTCACCAGGTTGTATAGAAAGTACCTTTACCTGCTGAGCCATTTCACTAGGGCATCATCATTAACTGCTAAAAAACAGAGCCAGAAACTAGTAAAAGTGGCTTGTACCAATCATCTCAGGACTTGGGAGGCCATGAGAGGAGGATTCCTCAAGTTCAAGGTCAACCTGGCTGTAGAGTGAGAGTCTCCCCACTTCAGCACAACAGCAGGGCCAACTAGATGGCTCAGTGAGTTAAGGCACTTGCTACCCAGTCTGGTGACTTAAGTTTGATTCCCAGGACCCACATAGTGACTCCTGAAAGTTGTCCTCTGACATTCACACATGTGCGGTGATACACAGGTGATGCCCACCCCCCAATAAAATAAATAAATAAATGTAATTTTAAAGAGTCTAAGGGAGTCATAAACAGGATTTCATTGGGTCTTTATGCATCAAAATACCACTCCTGTTATTTACTGGTAGAAGACAGAGAATGTGTGCTCTCTGCTCACATGGAAATTATGCTGCGGGAGATTACTTCCCCTAGGTGATATTTACAGGAAGCATTATGCCACTGCATGAAAGTCATGTATACACAGGTTTAAGGAAGGAGTTGTCCAGGAGAAAGAGAAGCTAAACATTAAGGATTTCAATATTATGTAAGAGAGTCATTCAGAAAGTGAATTGTTCTACGCTCTAAGACACAGGCTGATTCTATTCTTTCAGAGCTGAGAATAGACACATAGTGACCCCATGGTGCCAGGGCAGGACCCATCCCTGGCAGCCTGTCTTCCTCCCTGTTTTAGTTTCATTTCTGTTGCTGTGATGCAACATTCCTTAGGCAAAGGAGGGCGTATTGGCTTATTCTTCCTTGTCACAGTCCACCACTGAGGGCAGTCAAGCAGGAACTTGGAGGCAGGCCCGCTTGCTAGTCTACGAGGCACCACCAATAACCAGGGAACTTACAGCCAAGGTTGTGCAGCAGAAACCGTAGGGAAATGCTGCTTGATGGTTCATGCGGGCTCATGCTTAGCTGGCTTCCTCAAACAGCCCAGGACCACCTACGCGGGAAGAGTATCACCCACATTGAGCTGGGTCTGCCCACAGCATTAGACAATAAGACATTTCTCCATAGACTTCTCAGAGGCCAATCTAATCAAGGCAGTACCTCAGTTGGGGCCCTTCTCTCAGGTGAGTCTAGACGGTGTCAAGTTGACAGAGCTAACTAGGACACCCACCTTCCTCAACAAAGGCCCAGCATGGGGGGACTGGTTGAGTCGAATCATCACTGATGTAACAGCACACAAGAATGTTGAAGGCCCTTCAGTCTTCAAAGTGTAGAAGTTAGCCACAGTGTGTAGGAAGTGCTCGGAGAAGATGGGAAAGGCCTCAGATCATAAGATTTGGAACTCTTTCCCCACCCTTTCTCTCTCTCACTCTCTTTCTCTGTTTCTTTTTAGCTTTAGTTTTTGAGACAAACTCTCATGTAGCCAGGCTGGTCTTGAACTCACTATTTAGCCAACTATGGTCTTAAAATCCTGATCCTTGCCGGGTGGTGGTGGCACGCCTTTAATCCCAGCACTCAGGAGGCAGAGGTGAGTTCTAGGCCAGCCTGGTCTCCAAAGCGAGTTCCAGGAAAGGCGCAAAGCTACAGAGAGAAATCCTGTCTCGGGAAAAAAAAAATCCTGATCCTCCTGCCTCTGCCTCCCTAGCTCTGGGATGACAGACATGTATCCTACTATGTGAAGTCTCTTTCTTCTTTTAGGCATTCACTGGGACTCTTGAACATATCCTCCATGGATAAGGGGCATGACTTTATAAATAAACCCTGATGCCCATCCTTACACATTAGACTGTTTACATATGATTTACTGTGCATGTATATAGTTTTGGAAACAACAGGCTAAGGATTCGTGCAAATGAAAAGCATGCGAATAGTGTGAACTTAAAAGGAAATATGATACCATTAGTCTTGATTTAATTGCATCTTTCATCTTTCTCTTCATTCTGAAATCCAGCAAAGAAAGGAAGTTTTCTTCTTCAAGTGCTTGCCCATAAGTATCCAACTTGTTGCCACTGGCTTGGCTTGGCTCTAAAACAACAGTCCAATGCAGGTGTAGGGGTACAAATCACAGGAAAAATGAAGCCATGCTTTCCCTATCCCATTCTCCCTGGCACAGTGGTAACATTAATTCTATAAGATTTGAGTCTGAGATGGGTGTAAGGTAAGCAAGGATCCTGGTAAAAACCTTGCCATTAACATAAAAGATGAATGAAACCCAAGCAGGCACTGAGGGCATATCTCAGTTGGTACAGTGCTTGCCTAGCATGCATGAAGCCCTGGTATTGCATACACCAGGCATGATGGTACAGACCTATAATCCCAGCAGTGAGGAGGTGAAGGATCAGAAATTCAAGGCCATCTACATAACAAGTTTGAGACCAACCTGGAACTGTATAAAATTTAAATCTCACAAGCAACATAAATGTCATGGCAAAGTCCATATGCGCATGTAAAAGAGGAGGTGAGGAAAACAGGTCCAACAACTCAATTAATTTGACCCTACACACCATCGACTCCCCAGAAATGAGACTCAAAAGGCCGTTTGGGGAACCAGCATAGGTTCTGCTGTGGTTTGAGTGAGGACATCCCCCATAGAATCCAGTACTTGAATACTTGCTCCCTTTGTGGAAGTTTGGCATTGCAGTCATGTTGGAGGATGTATGTCAGTGGAGGAGGGCTTTGAGTGCTTAAGAGTCTCCGCCTGCTTTCAGTTCATATCTTTTCTTTTGCTTTGTGGTTCAAGACATGAGCTCTCAGCTGCCTGCTCCTTCTGCCATGCCTAATGCTTGGTGTCATGCCTCTGCTCTGCCTTCATTAACTCTTATCCCACTGGAATCATAAGGCAAAACAAACATTCTCTTCCCTAAGTTGCCTTTGCTCATTGTGTTTTATCACAGCAACAGAAAAGTAACTCTAATACAAGTTCTATGAATGGATGACTGGATAAATAAAATTAGATAGATAGATAGATAGATAGATAGATAGATAGATACCAATAAAGTTCATATAAATGATCCATAAAAATAACCCGAATCACGACATTTTTAGAATACTTGAATGGAACTGGAAATCATTATGCCAAGTGAAATCAGCCCAACTCAGAATGATAAATGCTATGCTTTCTCTCACATGCAGAATCTATTCATGTGTTTATATGTCATGAATGTAGATGGAAGTAGTAGGAGGAAGCAGACTAGTCAGAGAAAAGAGGGGGAACAAGAGTAATGGGGTGAACATAAGCAAAGCACATGATATGCATATGTGAAGTATCATAATGAACTCATTATTTGGTATGTTAAGACTATTCAGGTTGAAAATTTCCTCTATATTTAACACTACCTGAAATGCTCACCACTACCACAAATTTAGCAGTTATTCTCATTACTCATTTTTTCCTCCCCACCACATCCCAATGATTTTTCAAGACAGAGGTTTTCTGTGTATCTTTGGCTGTCCTGGAACTAGCTCTGTAGATCAGGTTGACCTTGATCTCACAGAGTAGCCTGCCTCTGTCTCCCCAGTGCTGGGATTAAAGGTATGTGCCACCACTGCCTGGTTCATTTTTTTTTTTCTTTAAAAAAAAATACTTTAGGAATTTATATGTAGGGGGATGGAGAGATTGCTCAGTGGTTAAGAGCACTGACTGCTCTTCCAGAGGACCCGGGGTTCAATTCCTGGCACCCACATAGGAGCTAACAACTATCTGTAACTCCAAGATCTGATACCCTCACAGAGACATACATGCAGGCAAAACACCAATGCAAATAAAATAAAAATTAATAACTTATTTTTTAAAAAGAATTTATGTATATGTGTATGTGCATGAGTTTATGGGTAACATGTAAGTGTAGTACTCATAGAGGCCATAAGAAAGTGTTAGATCCCTGAAGCTGGAGTTACGGGCAGATGTGGGTGCTGGGAACTGATCTGAGTCATTCACTACAGCAACAAGTATTTTTAACCACTGAGACATCGCTTCTGACCCCTCATTTTGTTAAACTCTGCTACTAACATTAATGCTGAATCTTGCTATTAATCTAACATTTCTTTCCAGCCTCACAACAATCATTTTGAGATACACAAGAAAACCAGAAGCAATTACTAAGATGCATTTATCTCATTCATTTGTGAACGTTTAGAGAGCATCTGTTGGGTGAAGTGTTGGTCTGGCTATCCAGCACTGAACAAAACAAAGGACAGCAATCAAATAAGCACATATGTGTAGGACCCATCAGGTGATAAAAGCTGTGCCATAACCAAGTTCTGCACACAACACATGGGCAATCAACATGTCAGATGACATCAATAGCTCATGCAGCCTGTTTGTAACAGACCAGAAAGCAAATCTAGAATGCATTATTCCCAAACTAGTGTTTACTAGTGTTACTTCTGTTGTGAAATCAAGTACTTGTTTAACAAACATTTGCTGAATGTATGGTATTGTGTACTTTTGTGCTCAGCTCTTGGGAAGCAGAGGTGAAATACCAGTGCCATGTCTGTCCTAAGCAGAATCACCAAAGAATTCTTCTGGATCCCCTGTTCTCTATGATGTTTGTCTAAAGCTGTGATACAAAATCAACATGTGCAACTACAGGTACATTCTTCTGGGTCCAGGGCTGTCACTCTGGACAGTGCTCACAGTCAGGTCTGGCCAGTCTAAAACCCATCAATGTCTTTCGTAGTTAAAATATCAATCTTCCCAGGCATGTTTGCATATGCCTATAGTTCCATCTACCCAGGAAGCTGAGCCAGGAGGATCACTTACGTCCAAGAGTTTGAGAACAGCCTAAGCAACACAGCATGACTGGGTTTTAACAACAAAAGACAAACAAACAAGCAAACCAACCTTGGACTGATTTGGGAAATCTTTTAGAGTTTCAGTTTCATTGCTGTTTTAAAATCCTAGGCAAAATATCATTTTAAAGATAAAAGATGTTTTGTTTTCTTTTGGTTTGATTTTCTGAGACAGGGTCTCATTTCATGTAGCTGAGGCTAGACTCGTGTTCACTATGTAGCCAAGGATGAATTTGGATTCCTGATCCTCCTGTCTCTACTGTCCAAGTGCTAGGATTACAAGTGTACAAAACCATACCAGCCTTGTTAAATTTTTTGACCATTTAAGCTTCTACATAAATCCTTGGATTAAGTAAAGGATGTCTTGGTTAGGGTTTCTGTTGCTGTGATGAAACAGCGTGACTCAAAAGCAAGTTGAGGAGGAAAGTGTTTATTTAGTTTATGCTTCCACATCATAGTTCGTCATCTAAGGAAGTCATGACAGGAACTCAAGCAGGGCAGGAACCTGGAGGCAGGAGTTGATGAAGAGGCCATGGAGGAGTACTGCATACTGGCTTGCTCATCATGGCTTGCTCAGCCTGCTTTCTTATAGAACCCAGGACCACCAGCCAAGGGATGGCACCCACAATGGGCTGGGTGGGCCTCACCCATCAATCACCAATTAGTAAAATACCCTATGGGCTTGCCCACAACCCAATCTTATGGAGGCATTTTTTTTTAATGGAGGCTCCCTCTCTCAAATGACTTTAGTTTGTGTCATACTTTTTGACAGAAAACTATCGAGCATAAAGAAATAATTATCCTTTAATGGGTTAGTTTTTTAAACCAAGAAGTTAAAACAGAAATCTTCTGGTACATAACCCCTATATTTAGAACTCTTCAGCATCCTTAGGAAGAACAGAGGGCATTTCTATCTCTCTTTGGGGAGACTGGTTCAGGAGGAAGTGGAGAAGGCTGTGATAAGCATATTGTATTAATTACCTTCTTCATTGCTGTGACAAAATACCAGACAGAAACAACCAAAGGAAGGGTTTGTTTTGGCTCACATTTAAGGAAGGGTCCAGTCCCTTGGGGTGGAGGAAGCATGGAGGCAGGAGCATGAGATGGCTGGCGGCATCCCATCAGCAATCAGTCAGAAAGAAGAAAGATGCACTGCTGTTCAGCTTGCTTTCTCCTTTTCATTCAGGTAGGAACGCCAGGTCAGGGAATGGTGCTGTTCACCATCATGCTGGTCTCTCCACCTTCATGAACCCAATCTAGTAACTCCCTCACAAACACGCCCAAAAGCTGGTCTCCTGGTTCTTTCTAGATCCTGTCAAGTTGACAGTCAGTATTAATCATGACACACTGAAATGGGAGTGTTAATATTCTGACCCACCCCTACGTGCTTCCTGATGTAGAAGACTCAATTGTGGGGAAAGGCCCCTCCTCTTCCTCTCTCTCTTCTGCTTTTCCTCCCACTAGGTGTGTACCGCTCCACCACCCTCCCTCTCTTCCTCTCTGTTCTCTCCCTTTTATCCTGTCTTCTCTTCGTCTCTCTATTATAAGAAACCATTTTCTCACGAATGCAGCATCTGGGTTGTGAGTGTCCACCCGCCGCCCCACCGCCATGCCCACATGGTGTCGGTCAACTGCCAGTCCACTGCTGCATCTGCCCTGCATACCAGCATGTTTCCCTGCACATGCAGGACACCCTCTGGGTCCTCCTCATGCATGTATCAAAACAGGGAAGTTTATGAGGAGAACCAGACAAAAATTTTAACTATATTTGTATCATAGATACTAACCTTTTGGTGCATCCTCAAACCCATTTTCTCTATATCAAATGCTAACCCTGATCAGAATGAGCACCTTCTTTTCCAAATCCCACCATTGTTTGCTTTTCTGTCTCTCTCCCTCTCCCTCTCCCTCTGTCTCCCTATCTCTGTCTCTCTGTCTCTGTCTCTGTCTCTCTGTCTCTGTCTCTGTCTCTCTGTCTCTCTGTCTCTGTCTCTCTCTCTCTTTCTCTCTCCTTTTTGTTCTGGGTCCCACATGTTGAATAGCTTTGGGCTAGCCCTGAGCGGCCCAGAGTAAGCTCTGGATCAACTCTTCCTGGGGCTCTGAACCAAATTTATCTAACTATAAAAGACGGTGTCCATCTACCTCAATCAGCTCATACTTGGGGACATAAATAAGCTGCTTATAGGTAGGGATGTGTCCTGGTTGGTAGAGTGTTTGCCTAGCATGAACTAAGCCCTGGGTTCAAACCCTAGCACCTCATAAACTGGGTGTGGTGGTGCAAGCCTGTCATCCCAGCATTTAGGGACAGAAGGATTGAGAAGTTCAAGGTCATCCTCAGCTATATAATTTGAGGCCAATTTGAGCTATATGAAACCCTGTCTCTGTGTTTGGAATCCTTAGGTCTCCTAATAGTGAAGGTTATTGCAAAAACACAAAACAAAAGATTTGCAGAACAATAGACAGTGATCATTAATCTTATCCTTACCTGCAGGGCTTCCAAATTCCTGGCCTATCTCCTCCCCACACCCAGATCACGCTCCCTGCTGGCCTCTCCTGAAGTATCACTTGCCGTACTCTGAGCCTTTTAGTTCCTGGACTTCAATGTGAATTTTTATTTCACTTTTCCTTCTGTAAAAATGTTGACTGTGTTCCAGTCAAAATGGTATATTTGACTTACAATGTATCCAAAAAGTGATGTCATGCATGAGAACTTAATGCTTGGCTAACACTGTTTTAAGCATGCAAATTGAATCAGAAGCCTTCCCGAGAAATCAATGCAGTTGCAAACACTGCTTTGCCACACTCTGCCAGCACAGTAGGCTCTAGGAGACTGTAAGAGACAAACCTAGACCCAGCTTCTGAGGACACCCGAGGTAGCTATGCCTCACAGCAGCAGCAGAACAGAACCTGCCCTGTCTCTTCCCACTCGGCCTGCTGAAGTCACTGACTCCAAGATGAGTCTCTCTCCTGACTCGTGATGATGACTGTTCTCTGACTCAGAATGTTCACCCATATTCATTCACATGTTCATCTGCTCAGGCATTCATTGAATATTTATTGTCTAAATTATGTACAGTGTAGACACAGAGGCCAAATGAAGAAGAGTTTGGCTGTCACAGTTGCTTTGGCTTGTGAGATAGGTCCTGAAGTGGAGAGCCACACCACAGGGGCTGCTGTGGGACTAGTAAACCAGCCCAGGTTGGAGAAGATCAGAGTCGCCCCTGGAGGAGAGAAGCACCTTCAGTCCACATGCTGTTGGGTCCCAGTACCTTGCAGAACAACACATGCCCACATAAGCCCGGTGGTCCTGAAGCCCAACACACATACTTAATGTTTTGGTTTGAATCTGAGATGTCTTCCATAAGTTCATGACTTCAACAGGTGGCCTCCAGCTGGTAGCACTGTTTGGGGAGGTAGGGTACCTTTAAAGGGCAGATTCTAGCTGGCAGAAATAGAACACCAGAAATTAGACTTTTCAGGTCATAGCTGGCTCCTAGTTCCTGCCTTGCGTTCTACTTCCCGATCCACCATGATGTGAACAACCTCCACCATACTCATGCAGCCATGACTGGGGCTGTTTCACCACGCCTTCCTCACCATGATGGGCCGAAAACATATGCCAACATAATCTCTCATCCCTTATGCTGTTCCTATTAGGCATTCTTTCACAGCAATACAAAGGTAACTAACATGCCTCAGCAATGTTAGCATTTAGGCATCTGTACTGGCCTGCCCACCTCCACTCTCCGGCTCTTCCCCTCCCAGAAAACCTCTTGCACTAACTCTGTTGTGTGTGGCGTATTTGCTTAGGAGCATATCTTGGCAGGGTCCACCAAAGGTAGTACCCTACCCGTATGCTCCACCCATAGCAGATCTGCTCTCTTTTACCTGCAACACATCTGCTTTCTGATTCACTCTCTTCTACATTCAACAAATCTGTTTTCTCATTCACCAACAGCTTTGCCTTCCATTCAATACCACCAATTGGGTCTCTGGTGGTGCTACCCGCCTCTGACCATTCCCCTAGATGTGAGGCTTTATTTCTCCAGCACAGTCCTCTCTGTGCCTTCGGGCTTTTCTCGAAGTCCTGGTTCCAGATGACTGTGTCTCTCTCGGGCTCTTAGCCCTCGACCCCTATTCTTGTATGACAACGTACTGAACAGCTTGTACCCACTTAATCTGATCCTTCCTAGATCTCTGGGACACCAGAACATTCAGACCTTTGGATCTTTTTCTCTCTGCCTCATCCTTGGGAACTGTGTCATATACCTCTTGTTCCCATTGGGATATCTTTTGGAGACTCACTGACCATTCTTTGGACCAGGCAGTTGGGGAACTGAGAAAGAATTCTCCACTTTCTTTTTCTTTGCTCTAAGACCCACTTGTGTCTGTCTGCTCTTCCCTCTCTAAATGTTCTGTTTGCTGCAGCGTGCTAATCAGAGATGGAGAAGCCAGCTTCATCTTGCTCAGCACACACCAGCTCTCCCTTTCTATTTACTCAACTCCTGTTTAATTCTGTGTGTATGTGCATGTAACTATTAACAGCAATCACATGGCTCTCCTCCATCTTGGCTGGTGACCTCATCATGATTTCTTGTGAGCTCCAGGGAGTTGACTTGGATCCACCTCAAACAGCATTTTGCCAGTGGCACTGGACAGTTCCACAGAGCCTGGACAGTGAAGTGAAACAGCCAGCTACCCCAGGACATGGCCAGTACCCCAGCTTTCTCAGGTTCCCCAAAGATGACTTCAACAGACCGCCTCCAGCTGGTAGCACTGTTTTGGGAGGTAGGGTACCTTTAAAGGGCAGATTCTAGCTGGCAGAAATAGAACACCAGAAATTAGACTTTTCAGGTCATAGCTGGCTCCTAGTTCCTGCCTTGCTTTCTGCTTCCCGATCCACCATGATGTGAACAACCTCCACCATACTCATGCAGCCATGACTGGAGCTGTTCCACCACGCCTTCCTCACCATGATGGGCCGAAAACATATGCCAACATAATCTCTCATCCCTATGCTGTTCCTATTAGGCATTCTTTCACAGCAATACAAAGGTAACTAACATGCCTCAGCAATGTTAGCATTTAGGCATCTGTACTAGCCTGCCTGTAGGGTCCTCACAGGTTTACCTCAGCTGCAGCCACCAAGAGCACCCCCCCACCCCCCCCCACCCCCCGCTTTGTGCATTCACTATGTTTCCTTATAAAAGGCGGGCTTTGCCCACCTCCTGTCTCTTTCTCTTCCTTCACTCTCGTCCCCAGGGACTGATCTCTGCCCCCTTTCCTGCCCTTCCCTCAACAAACCTCCCACGTGAGCCCTGTTGCATGACATGACTCCTCCAGTCGTTTTTAAAATACAACGAGCGGTTCAAGAGTCAGGCTTACTTTCTATGTTGTTTTCTGTATGTGTGTGCATGTTCATGGATACAGGTGTATGTGTATGTATGCACATATACAGAGGACAGCCTAAAGCTCGTATTCCTCATGTGTCAATCACCATTTTAAAAATCACATTTATGTATTTATTAACTTATAGAGAGATGGGGGGTGGCAAATGAATGCCATAGCCCATGTGCAGAGGTAAGAGGACAACTTGTAGCAGTTCATTCTTTCTACAACATGGGTTCTGAGAAAATTCAGGTTGTAACCCCCAGGTTGATGCTAAGAGCCTTTACTCCTCTCTCTCTCTCTCTCTCTCTCTCTCTCTCTCTCTCTCTCTCTCTCTCTCTCTCTCCCTTCCTCTCTCCCTCCCTCCCTCCCTTCCTTCTTTCCTTTATCTCATAGCAGGGTCTCTCACTGGCCTGGAACTCACCAAGCAGGCTAGACTGTTAGCCATGGAGCCCCAGAGATCTGCTTGTCTCTGCCTTTCCAGTGCTGACTGGGATTACAAGTGTACACCATCACACCCAGGTGTTTTAAAAATGTGGGTTCTAGGATATCAACCTCGGGTTCTCATTCTCAAGCCCTTTACGAACTGAGTGACAGCCCCAGCCCAACACTTCCTAGGCGTAGATGCTGGCCTTAACTTGCTCATGTGCTTATTCTTCCTGCATCAGGTCTACAGAAATGACAGAAAGCCTGTTTTGTAATTGTGTCTGTGTTTTAGAACAAAAAGAACTCAGATGCTTTGGGGACCCCATAAAGGCAGCTGGGATAAGAGACAGGCCTGTCACTAGGACCCACAAGGGCATTCTGCCATGGAGACACACAGGGTTAATAAGCAGGAAGCATCCCTCTCATCCAGGACCCAGGACCAGATCCTGCAGCCCCATCATGGAGACACACATGGTTAAGGGCAGGAAGCACCCACTCTCATCCAGGACCCAGGAGCAGATCCTGAAGCCCCATTTCGACTCCAGGGAGATGGGAAAACAATCAACCACAAAGTTCATTTTCAACAGTCAACAAAGGCTAGAACCAAAAGAGGAAATGGAAGTGAGAGCATAAAAGCTTTCATAGTGCAGGAGAATTAAAGGCAGAGTTGGAGCTGGTAGCTTTAAAAGATTTATCTCGAATAGTCAGGCACAGAAGGATAAATATCAAATGTTGCCACTTGCAATGGAAACTGAAAAGTTGATCTGAATCATGGCACCAGAACTTAGGAAGAGGAGGGGCACAGAAGGGAATTCGCAGATACAGAGGTGCAGCTGGACCTAGGTGAGTAATCATAGTTGAGTAACTGTTGTAAATGTCGGTGCCATTAACTGGATATTTCTAAACAGCTAATGGGATGTTGAGCATCCTCAAAACAAATAAATGATAAATATTTAGATGACAGATACACCAGTCATCCTGATCTAATTAATCATTATACATGTATTGATGACCACATTGTTCTGTAAATATGCATAATTGCTTTGTATCAAAGATTATTTGATGCCAGCTGTGGTGCCACTCACCCTCGATCCCAGCATTCAGAAGGTGGAGGTAGGAAGATCAGGATTTCAAGGTCATTCTCTACTAGAAGCCAGTTCAAGGCCAGCCTGAGATACACAGAAAGCTCTAGAACATCCAGGGCCACATAGTGAGGCCCTATGTTAAAATAACGACAACAAGAAGAATTTCCCCCCTTTCTAAAGCTAAGTCAAGTAAAGCTCATTTATGTATTTGGTTTTGTTGTTGTTCTCTTTTGGCTTTAAAAACATGCATTACCCTTT
Source organism: Peromyscus maniculatus bairdii (assembly GCF_049852395.1). NCBI lineage: Eukaryota > Metazoa > Chordata > Mammalia > Rodentia > Cricetidae > Peromyscus > Peromyscus maniculatus. The sequence goes on along the minus strand of NC_134856.1, from coordinate 92,773,896 downwards.
GATAATTTCAAACTTGTATATAATATGCTTTGGTCATTTGAGAGTGTGTGTCTGTGTAGGTGTGTGTGTGGTATGCATGCATGTTTGTATGCACCTTTGTGTGCATGTGTGTGAGCCAGAGGTTGACTTTGGGAGTCCTCCTCAATTGCTTTCCACTTCATGTGTTGAAATCAGAGCCTGCCAACTGAGCTAGTCTAGCTAGCCAGTTTGTTCTGGTAATCCCCCTCTGCTTCATGAATGTGGGGATTATAAACAGCACCCACCCAGATTTTACTTGGGTTCTGAATGTCTAAACTCTGGTTCTCACATTTATGTGAGCACTTTGCCCACTGGGTCATTCATAGCCCCTGGTTTGTTTTTTTAAGACAGTTTCAGGTTCAGGCTGGCCTTGAACTTGCCATGTAGCCAAGAAGAGCCTTGATCCTCCTGTCTCTGCTTGCCAGGTACCAGAATTGCGGGCATGTGCCACCACACCTAGTTTCCTTGGTAAAATGTTATTTTTTTATTTGGTAAAATGTTAATTGAGAACAGGAGTGGTGGCTTTGGTATTATTTTTCTCCATTCAACAGCACCAAACAAGAAATGCACTTGACTCAAATTTGTGTTGTAGCTACACTGACGTTGAGGCTAAAAGCATTCCTCGTGAAAACTTCACAAGTCTGATGGGAAGCAGTTATGTGATTTAACTGAGGGAATTGAAAAAGATTATTATGTCTTGCTCTCTTGAAATAATTCTCCATTGGAAAAAATGAAGAGATTTTTAAAAAGAGATAATTGTATGTTTTTCATCTGATTATGAAGTCTGCTATCTCTTTCCTGTCCTCCATCCCCCGCCCTCCCGCCCTCCCTTTGGAGCGTTAATTTAGAATAAAAGCTGTTTGTTAACTTGTTCTGGAGTCTGACAGATTTAAGGATAATATTAAAAGAAAAAAAAATGAAGGCCATATGCCAGAAAAAGAGAGAAAAAATCTACTAAAAGCCAGTATTGTTTCATGTAAAAATTATGGACATTTAGTGAGTACAGATTGAGATACAATGTAATTACATACAAGGTTAATAGACCCGAAATGAGACATTGAGGGAAACCAGATATTTGAAGGTCTTTCTCCAGTTTAAGATGGCAGAGGATATTTGACACAGCCCTTCATTTCCCTTACAAAAGTGGGGATTACTACTAACTTCTCTTTCTTTTTTCTTTTTCTTTTTTGAGATAAGGTTTCTCTGTGTAACAGCCCAGGCTGTCCTAGAACTCACTTTGTAGACCAGGCTGGCCTCGCACTCACAGAGATCCTTCTGCCTTTGCCTCCCAAGTGCTGGAGGCTTGTGCCACCGCCCAGTTCTCTTTCTTTTAAAAAAAAAATTATTTATTTCATATGTATGGGTGTTTTGTATGCATATATGTCTGTGTATTCACATGTATTCCTGGAGGCAAGAAGAGGGTGTCAGATCCCCTCAAACTGGATTTATAGAGGTTTGTGATCACATGAGTATGCTGTGATAGAACCCAGGTCCTCTGGAAGAGCAACATGTGTTCTTAACCACTAAGCCATCTCTCCAGCCCTCTACTAACTTTCCTAAAATATCTTTTTCCTAAAAGAAAGTGCAATCTATTATGTGAAAATGCAAACAACATACACTCTACCCAAACGTGAAATGTAGACCAGACATGTAACTCAGTGGTAGACTACACTCATCTAGCAAGTGCAAGGTCCTTGGTTCAATCCCTAGCACTGCCTGAAACTAAAAATAAAGAAAAATGTTCATTAACTATAATTAACACAGAGATCCGACATGCCTGATTTATCTTTTTTATCCTATGGCTGCAGATATGTAAGTCTATACATTTAGTTGTATGAATTTGTTTTATGAACCAACCTTATACAGTAAGTCTGTTTAATATATTTTTGAGCTGGTAAATACACTTCTGTGTGCTGATACTGTAACTGGAACATAAGTGCTTCTAACTAAAGGGCAGAATTGGAAGGGTTTGTTTTGTTTTTAAGATGGAACTTCATGTGGCTCAAGCTGTCCTTGAATTCAACATGTAAGTCAAAGCTAGCCTTGAACTTCTGATCCACCTCTCTACACCTCCTAAGTGCTGGGATTACAGGCCTGTGTGCCACTACTATGCCAAAACAAAACCCCAAACCAAGTGAACAAATAAAACCTTGTTTTTAAAAAAGAATCCTTTTTCTGGGCAGTGGTGGTACATGCCTTTAATCCCAGCAATGGCAGGCAGATCTCTGTGAGTTCAAGGCCAATCTGATTTACAGAGTGAGTTTCAGGACAGCCAGGGCTGTTACACAGAGAAACCCTGTCCCAAAAAACCAAAAAGAAAGAAACAGGCTGGGCAGTGGTGGCACACACCTTTTAATCCCAGCACTGGGGAGGCAGGCAGATCTTTGGGAGGCAGGCAGATCTTTGTGAGTTCAAGGCCAGTCTGGTCTACAGAGTGAGATCCAGGAAAGGCACCAAAACAACACAGAAAAACTCCGTCTCAACAAAACAAAAAAGAAAGAAAGAAAGGAAGGAAGGAAGGAAGGAAGGAAGGAAGGAAGGAAGGAAGGAAGGAAGGAAGGAAGGAAGGAAGGAGGAAGCAATCCTTTGGATGGGTCCGACTCCATTGATAATTGCTTGCTTGTTGAGTGAGCATGAGGCCATGCATTTGATCTCTAAAAGCCAAGTGAAAAGAACCATAAGAGGTGCTGTACACAAGCAGCTTCAGGTAGGCAGGCATGACTGGAGGATCTCTGGGGCTTACTGGCCAGCTAGCCTAGCCCACTTGGCGAGTTCCAGGCCAATGAGAAAAACTTGTCTTGATAACAAAGTGGATGGCACCTAAGGTTACCCTTCAGCCTTTCTATGCATGTGAATGCGAGTATATACCCTCACAAATACCCCACCACACCAGTTCTTTCGGTGGCAATTTTCTTTTCAGTTTTTTTTGTTCACAGTTTTCTTTACCCACTCACTCTGATTTTTTTAAAAGTATCTACCAGCTTTCTGCTCCCAGCAGATATAGTAAACAGTCCTGTCCGCCATCTTCCACGGGCTGGAATTACAGGCGTGTACTACCACACCCTCCTTTTTGTAGGTGCTCTGAACTCAGGTCCTCACACTTCCAAGGCAAGCTCTTTATCGACTGAGCCATCTTTCTGGACCCTAAGCCCACTGCTTAAAGTTTCTACCAAAGTTCCTTCCAATAGTGTAACATGAATCCTAAAACGTCTTATTAATAAAAACAAAAAAACTGAAGCCAGATATTGGGGTGAATTCTGAAAGACTAGAGAGACAGAACAAGCCACAGCTAACCTCACCTCACCAACTTCTCAGCTGATCCTCTTTCCTCAGACTGGAAGCCTCTGATTGAGTCCTCATCCAAATGGGTCTCAGCAGAACTGCTGCTAAAAGCCTAAAAGCTTAAAAGCCTCTAGTTCCTGGTCCTCATACCTTATATACCTTTTTGCTTCCTGCCATCACTTCCTGGGATTAAAGGTGTGTGTCACCATGCCTGACTGCTTCCAGTATGGCCTCGAACTCACAGAGATCCAGATGGATCTCTGCCTCTGGAATGCTAGGATTAAAGACGTGTGCTACCACTGCCTAACCTCTATGTTTAATATAGTGGCTGTTCTGTTCTCTGACACCCAGATAAGTTTATTGGGGTGCACAATATATCAACCACACAATAGTCCCAGAGGCTGGGGGTGTTGGGGAATATTTTACCCAAACCACAGCAAGAAATGAGGGAGGTAACGTTATTAAGTGGTAGTCAATGGGCCTGATTGATGGGTATACCATTTTGCCTACTATGATGTTAATGTTAATTTTTATTGTCAATTTGATACAACAGAGTTATTTGGGAAGTGAACCTCAATTGAGGAATTGCTTAATCAGATTGGCCTGTGGGCATATCATGTGGCATTTTCTTGATTGCTGACTGATGTGGGAAGGCTCAGCATGCTATGGGCAACACCATCCTTAGGCAGGCAGTCCTGGACTGAGCACAGGACAGCTAGCTGAGCATGAGTCATCAAGGGCCAGAAAGTGAGGCAGTAGGCAACATTTCTCCACGGGTCCTGTTGTGAGTTCCTGCCACAACATCACTCAATAATGTGTTATAGCCAGGAAGTGTAAGCCAAATACCCCGCTTCCATCCAAGTTGGTTTTTGTATCACAGCTACAGCACTGTAACCAGAACACCTACATACACAGTGGACTCCATGGGCATGCACACCACATCCCTCCAACACACAGTCACTCTTCCAGCTCCAAGTCTCCTTCCTCTCTCCACTACTTTATTAATGACTTTTCTCATCTCTGTGGTCAAATCCCTAAAATGAAGCAATTTAAGAGAGAAAAGGTCTATTTGACTTGTAGTTCAAGGAGATACAGTTCATCGTGATTGGGGAAGCCATGGTGCAGGAGTGCCAGGCAGCTGGTCTCACTGCATCTGCAGTCAGGGAGCAAAAAGTGGGGAACGCTGATGCCCAACAGGCTTTCTCTTTTGTGTGCAGTCTGGAGAAATGGTGCCATTTGCATTCAGGGTGAATCTTCTCACATCAGTTGTCTCAGTCTAGAAATGTCCTTACAAACAGGCCCAGAAGTTTGTCTCCTAGGTGATTTTAGGCTTTGTCAGATTAACAGCCAATATTAACTACCACAGCCTTCAGGGATGCCCTTCCTGTCTGTTTTCATCTGTCACTGGTGGAAGCCATTTTGAGGGCCAGATTGTGTGCTATGCCATGGAGAATCCTCACCAAAGGTAGCTCAGCTTAAGGAACCCTGAGAAGGACCTATCAGAACAGGCACAGCCAGAGTCTATTTTTAAGTGTGCCTTACTTGGGATAAAATTAACTTTGTAATTTCACTGACAGTCTACATTTCATGACAACCCAGGAAGCACTTTCACATTTTACATTTTGGCAATTTTTTTTAAATCCTCTTAAATATTTTTTAAGCTTCCAGTTAAAAATTAAGGTAGAATTGCTTTAGCCTAATTCAACAGCATAAATACTTCATGGCACATATAAAAACCAAGCACCATAAAAAAAATGACTACAAGATAAAGAACATGAAAGTTCACACTAGACATATGGCGCTGCTGCTGGATGAACCTTATGTCAGGTGAGGCAGTTCTTCCCAAGGACAGTTCCAAGAGTGCACACCAAGTTCAGGTGCGACAGTGGGTGGGGGGTGCAAAGAATGGGCTCTGACGCAACTAACGGGGAATGAAACGGTTTGAACAGCATTCCGTGATTTTCTTATAACCAAAGCGCTTGTTTGTGACAGTATCTCAAGGATCCCAGAACTGGGACACAATGACACTTTGTCACAGTGATATCCGTGGCAGGCTTCCTTTCTCTGTGATTTGTTTAATGATGGTGTGCCTTGTGGCTGAAACCTTCTTAGATCACATGCAATATGCCCATCCTTCTTTACTTTCTCATGTCCTTTGAGCAGCATTTAATAGAGGCGAGAGTGTGAGTGTGCAGTCTGCTCAATGTTTCAAAATAAATAAGAATCAAGTGTCTTTCCTTACACCCTAAAGCCCACTCTCTCACCCATATCTCTTTAAAATTTTACTACATTGTAAATTATTTTAATTATTTATTTTGGGGTGGGGCAAGCACCATAGCTAACTCCTGTGGAGGTCAGAGGACAACTTGTGTGTGTGTGGGGGGGGGGGGGTCAGTTCTCTCCTCCTGCCATGTGGGCTACAGAGATGAAACTGAGGTTATCAAGCTTGTTGGCAAAGGCCCTTACCACTGGGCCGTCTCTCTCTGGCCCTTGCCATGAAAACTGAATTTTTTCCACATAACTTGAGGTGGTGTGTGTGTGTGTGTGTGTGTGTGTGTGTGTGTGTGTGTGAGAGAGAGAGAGAGAGAGAGAGAGAGAGAGAGAGAGAGAAAGAGAGAGACAGAGACAGAGCAGAGAGAGAGAGAGAGAGAAAGAGAGAGACAGAGAGACAGAGAGAGACAGAGGAGAGAGACAGAGAGACAGAGAGAGACAGAGGAGAGAGAGAGAGAGAGAGAGAGAGAGAGAGAGAGAGAGAGAGAGAGAGAGAGAGAGAGAGACATATTGGGGTAGGGTAGAGGAAAAGGCTTGCTTGGAAGGGCTCTGAGTCACCTGACTCCATACCCAAGTCTCCTGTTCTGTTCTAAAAACCAAGTATTCATCCCCCTAGGACACTTTCCCCAGCAAGAAATGCTCCCAGGTCTGTTGAACTGCAGCACACTTCTTCAACCTAGCAGGATGCTTTGGAAGCCAGGGCAAGCCTCTGTGCTCATCTTGAACTGTCTGCTCAAGTTGACGGGCTGCTTCCCTGTAATTGGTAGGTATTCGTGGAAATCCTAGAAATAACTCCCTGGGCAGGTAAGGGCAAATGAGAGGTGCTGTCAGCTGTCCCCCTTCTTTTCTGGGGTCCCCATTTAGGGCTGCAGGTAATCCTACTGCTTTCCCTCACTGACTCTTTTGCCAGGTTGATTTTACCTCTTCCTGTTCCTCTTTCTGGGCAAGCAGGAGAGGAGTCTCTTACTCTAGGATGTTTCCTCCCTCCAACAAGTGTCTTTCTATTTTTGCTCTGACTCCATTACCTCATGGTCACACGATAGCTGTGTTCAAATTGTGTCTCCTGATCACTGCCCTGTGGTACAAGTCTATCTGCTTTTGTCTTTGTTAGGCATTATATCAGACATGAGAAGCTCTTGAGTCTCTGGAATGCTTTTACTGACTGTTGAAGTTTCTAGAACTCCTGAGTCTGTTCAGGATGGGATCTGGAGGGAGTAAGAGCTGCATGAATCAAACAGCAGAACTCCTGGAGCCCAATCTAGAGACTCCTCCTGGATTCCTGAGCTTATTTTAGCATATTCCAAATTGGTTAGAGAGCCCAAGTCCACGAGGTGACTCAGCAGATAAAGGCACTTGCTGCCAAACCTGACAAGCCCGGTGTGATCCCCAGAACCTCCATGGTGGAAGGAGAGAATCAGTCATCACCTTGTCCTCCATACAAGCGCCCTGGTATGCAATAAAAATGAAAACTAAAAATACAAAGCTGAAAATAAACACCAATTTTATCTAGAAGCTGATTCCAACCAATATGTTTGCTGTTTTGTTTGTTGTTTATTCAAATTGAAGAATTAAATAGAGGAAAATGATATTTCCTAGAAAATGCAAATTAGGCAAAATGGCATTAATTATTAGATACTTCCTCCTTGCAAGCCAATTAACATGGTGGCAGCATATATGAAAAATCACCTTGGAACCATCCACTTGAAAATAAATCAAAGCTAGGTATGGTGGCCCACATCTGTAATTCTAATACCTGCACTATAGCAGGAAGACAGAGAGTTCAGGACCATCCTGGGCTACACAGTAAGATCCCAGCTCAAAAACCGATATGGGTGCTGGGAACTGAACCAGGGTCCTCAGCAAGAGCAGTGCAGGCTCTTAACCACTGAGCCATCTCTCTGGGCTCCAGGTTAAAGGATCTGAATTTGGTTTTGAAAGTCAAGAAAGACCATTTTAGACTTGGATGAAACTAGATAGTTTGGCTTGAAAAATGTTAGGATTCTTAGTGGCTTGGGAGGGAGTATTATTGGTGAAGATGGAGGTGATGGAGATGGGTAGAAACAAGGAGACGGACTAGGGCCAGTCAGGAACAATAACTTCAGCTCCAGGAGATCTGATTCCCTCTTCTGGCCTCCATTTCACAAGCACAAGCACATCACATCATATACACACACACACACACACACACACACACACACACACACACACACACAAATAAAAATAAACCTTAAATAAATACATATATCCCATAACTTCTCCTTCCATCAATTTTTTTCTACCTCCAAGTTGGACAAACATAGATGCTGGGGATGTCTTTCAGTACACTGTGAATGTGTTGTTCTGACTAATTGATAAATAAAACATTGATTGGCCAGTAGCCAGGCAGGAAAGATAATATAGGTGGGATAAGGAGAGAGAAGAATGCTGGAAAGTAGAAGGCTGAGTCAGGAGACACTGCCAGCCGCTGCCAACATGAGAAGTAAGATGTAAAGATACCAGTAAGCCACAAGCCACGTGTCAAGGTATAGATTTATAGAAATTGGTTAATTTAAGATATAAGAACTAGGCAGCAAGAAGCCTGCCACAGCCATGCAGTTTATAAGTAATATAAGTCTCTGTGTGTTTACTTGGGTCTGAGTGGCTGCAGGAGCAGGTGGACACAGGAAAACTCCAGCTACACACAGAACTGAAAATCACACATGTAATTGACACTCTTGCTAAAAAGCACTGACCCCTCACTTTGGCCCATGAGGTCACGTCACTAAAGCAGAATGAAAGCCTGACAACTCTGCCTTCATTTTGTGTCTGGTTCCTTTACTTGAGGTCAGACTCTTGATTGACTCTGGACAGGCATGACAGACTAAGTAATGTCTGTCTACCTGACCATCTCATCCCCTTTCAGGGCTGAAGATGTAGAGACATTGTCCTAAACTTGCAGTCACCCTGGATTTCAGAAACCTTTGGGATGGAGGACCCCCAAGGTGGAGATAACGTTCAGTGATGGAACAGTTCATCTTGTAGAGACCAGATTGGCCCTCTCTGTGCTGATGCAACCATTCTGGCAAGAGAGGAGATATTCTAAAGAGAAACATATGTGCCCTTTTCTTTGGCTATTAGACCTTTGAAACAATGGACCCCAAGAAACTGGAATTAATGCAGGAAACTCATGCTGGGGGAGGGGAAAGGCTGAAACACTGGAGTTGTCCAGAGGAAGAACTTATTTCCCAGGAGGAGATCTAAAACAGCTCTGAAAACTTGTCTGACCACCTTGTAGGATGCACTAGAGCCAAGACAATGATGGATGGGTCAAGGATAGGCAAGACCATGCCTCAATCAGGACTGCTTAGCTATACATATCTCTTGCCCTCCATGTAAACCTTAACATCATGTCAAAATCCCTGAAGACAGACCGGGGCATGGGGTATCACTGGACCTTTTTTATTTATTCCTCCTCCCAGTGGTTACATTGAATAAATTTCCTTTCTCTGCTTCACCTTGTCTCTTTGATTGGCATACTGAGAATGGGTGGCTGAGCCTCGCTTGTTAGAACTGCCAGAATCCAGGCTCTGACCCTAACAACTCTGGTAACAATGACAGCGATTAGTAGACTAACAATTTATCAGAGTACAGTGAAGGCCCAGAGCTGGGACAATGATGGGAGGGACCACAGCTTGGCCAGGATGCTTAATTAGGCACCTGCCTGCTCCCTTCCTTGATTCTTCCCATTTAACCTAAATCAGTGTTAGTTTATGAAGGTGAACTTGGGAGTGAGTGTATCCCTCTGTTCTTCCTGATGTGTTGATTAAAGACTAAATTGTTCTCTGCTTTTCACTATTACTCATCCCTTTAATTGGTGTGTTGAGATTGCAGGCAAAGCCTAGCTTGGGGCGGTTGGTGCTTTTGTTCTGAAATTCAATTCTGGCTATGGCAGACCTTGAGTTCTCTATCTCTTCTCTCTCTGTCTCTCCTCTCTCTCTTCCCCTCCCTCTTCTCCCCCTCTCCCTCTTCATGTGTGTGTTCGTGTGTGTGTGTGTGTGTGTGTGTGTGTGTGTGTGTGTGTATGGGTGTATGTAGAGATGAGAGGTTAGTATCCCATATATTCCTCCATCTCTCTTCATCTTACTTTTAAAATTATGTATTATTGTGTATATACATGATGTGTTTGTATATGGGCACACATGTGCCAAGGTGCACATATTGAGATCAGAGGACAACTTTGTAGAACTGGCTCTCTCTTTCCAGACTGTGTATGTGTTCTGGGGGTTGATCTCAGGTGATTAGGCTGTGTGGCAAATGACTTTACCCACTGAGTCACCTTGCCAGCCCCTCCCCCTTAGTGTTTGAGATAGGCTCTCTCAATAAGCCTAGAGCTCAGCTAGACTGACTGGTCAGCAAGCCAAAGGGATCCCCCCCTGTCTCTGCCTCCCCAGCACCAGGATTACAGTTAAATACCACCCCATTTAACTTTTAATTAGGTGCTGGGGATACAAGCTCAAGTCCTAATGCTTGTGCAGCAAACATTTTACCAATCAAGCCAGCTCCCATCCCTCTCTGACTCTTTTGAGACGGTCTCGTGTAGCCCAGGCTGTCAATAAACTTACTATACCGGAGGCTGAGTTTAAACTCCTGATCCTCCTGCCTCTACTTCCAAAGTGCTGGGATTACAGGTCATACCACCATACCCAGCTCAAGCCTTTATTTATATTTGTGTGTTTAAGTGTGTGTGTGTGTGTGTGTGTGTGTGTGTGTGTGTGTGTGTGTGTGTGTATCTGTATGTGTGCAGGTGGGCATCCATGTGCACACAAAGGCCAAAAGAGAATGCTGAGTGTCTTCTATAGCTTCCCACTTTAATCCCTTGAGAAGGATTTTTCATAGAATCTGGAGCTCACCTCTTTCTTTCTTTTCTTCTTTTCTTTTTCTCTCCCAGATATGTTTACGGTCAGTCAGCCTCAGTGATGATTCTGTCTGTGCCCAGCCCGGTGCTGGGGTTCCAGGCACATGTTTCAATGCCCAGCTTTTTATGTGGTGCTAGGGATCCGAACTCAGGTCCTCATGCTTCTGCAGCAAGTGCTCTTTCCTACTTAACCATCTCCCAGCCCTCAATGCTTTTTTAAGTCCCCTCCACTTAGCCAGCTTGTTGTCAGAGTTTTCTCCCTACAGCCCTCTGTGGAAATTCTGACAGATGCCACCCACCAAGCCCTGAGCATCAGGAGTCCCTGCCCAGCACTTACTGACACAGAGAATCAGTTCTATCACCTCCCAAAGCTGCTGATACCAGAGGACTCGCAGGTGCCTTTTATGCTTTATGAAAGGAGAACAATCCACAGTAAGAAAGCATTCACTCAGCCATAGGGCGGAGAACCTGCTCCTCAACTGCCTGCCTGGTCACCCCGACTTCAGATTAAGGAATTCCCCAGGAAGACACAGGGTCTAGGCATACCTGGCAACTGGCCTTAGATGAGGGCCCTGCTGCAGGCACCGACACAAGCAGAGGGTTTGATGTCAAATGCGGCTATTTCCTGGGAAGAGCTGCTGCCTCGATTTGGCGGAGGTGATAAGAACTTCTAAGAATCTACTGTATCTAGTCAATTACAAAATACCAGACTGCCAACCCACTCGGGAAAAGTTTAATCACTTTTTAAAAGAAAAAGCAGACGTTTGTCCTGGGGCAGAGAGAATGACTAATAAGTAAATAATTTATATTGGATTCCAAATTTCCTGGGCAGCTCCAGCACAAGACTGTGTACAGCTCAAGTCAATAACTGTCAACTAACAGCACAATCAAAGGCCCGATGCGCCTGCGGGCTGGACACCAGACTCAGGCGTAGCTGTAGCCCAAGTAGATAATCTTTCTCAGCAGAAATGACTGCTTTCAAGCAATTTTGAGAGAGAGAGAGAGAGAGAGAGAGAGAGAGAGAGAGAGAGAGAGAGAGAGAGAGAGTTTAAAGAGAGTGTTTAGCCTCTTAACTGTAGCCCAGGATGACCTTGAACTTCTGATCCTCTGTCCTCTATTTCCCAAGTTCTAGGATTACAGGCGTGCATCATCACGGCCAGTTTGTGTAGTGCTGGGGACCAAACCCAGAGCCCTGTGCTTGCTAAACAAGCACTCTATAATTATGTCCCTAGCTGAATTCTGACAATAGTTTCACTTGGCCGTGACTGAATGCTACACTGAGTAGGGGACCAGAAGCAATTGGTGTGTGTGAAGAGGGTAGGCCATATCAACAGAACTTTGTATGTAGGTAATGTTGGGGAAATCATCATCTGAAACTGCCACTTAACGGGGCTATCAATTACCAGCCAGTAGATGGGAACCAAAGTCTCCTAAGCAGGTGGTTTAAGTCTGAGTTTTCTTAGAGAAATAAGGTTATCAGTGGGACCAGGACCAGGTTTGTACAGGAATGGGTGCTAGTATAGGGGTGCCTGGACTCAGCATGGCCAGATGTTGAGAGGCAGTATGCTACCACTCCCCAGAAGTTCCTCCCAGCTACTGAGTCCTTCAGCAACACTGCAGCTCTGCCTTCCCCAGAGAAGCTGTTTCTGGGGCACTCTCCCCAGGCCCTCCTGGTCTGCCATCCACCCTGTGTATCTGGCCCTGTGATGCAAGAAGAGGTGGCTGGCTCTCAGGGTGCAGACATCACGCCCGAGTGAGGAAGCTGAGGGAGACAGAAATGGAGAGGTGTTGAGGTCAGGGAGTGAAGACTAGGAAGGCCTAGGATGACAAAATAAAGGGCATAAAGCAGTCCTGGGTTTCTAGAGGCAAGGGGAAATGGAGAAATGGAGAGAAGAGAGACCAAGAGAGATAGCATGGGGCAATAAAAGGGAGGGGGATGGAAGAGAAAGAGGAGGAGGAAGAAGAGGAGGGGGAGGGGAGGAGACAAGCTGAGTACCAGCATTCATTGCTCTTTTCTTCCTGACTGTAGATACAAAGGGACCGGCCACCCCGTGCCTCTCCCACCATGCCTTCTCTGCCATGATGGACTATACCTCCAGATAATGAGCCAAAATAGATGCTTCCTTGTAGCTGGAGAATTTCTCTCCAGCTTCCGCCGAGCCCCGGCAGTCCTGCAGCCTACTTTTAAAATAAACACACAGACTCTTATATTATTTAAACTGTTTGGCCTAATGGCTCAGGCTTCTGGCTATCTAGTTCTTATATCTTAAATTAACCCATTTCTATAAATCTATACCTTGCCACATGGCGTGTGGCTTACCAGTATCTTACATGTTGATACTCATGGTGGCGGCTGGCAGCGTCTCCTGACTCAGCCTTCCACTTCCCAGAATTCTCCTCTCTCCTTGTCCCGCCTATACTTCTTGCCTGGCTACTGGTCAATCATTTTATTTATTGTCCAATCAGAGCAACACATTTAACATACAGAACATCCCACAGCACTTCCTGCCTTAAAAAAGAAGAGAGAGAACCTTAACCTCCAAGGCAGCAGTATTAAGAGATGGAAGCTTAAGAGACAATTAACATCCAAGGGCACAGCTCTCATCAATGGGAGGAGGACCCTGTAGTAGAGCTGGAGGGACGTGGCAATCATCCCTTTTGACCTTCTGACTGGTGGTGATACAGCATTTGTGCCCCCTGCAGGACACAGCTACAAGGTGCCATTTTGGGAGCAGTATCAAGAGCCCTCCCTAGACACAGAAAGTATTAGTGACTTGACCTTGGATGTCCCAGCCTCTAGATCTATGAGAAATAAACTTGTGTTGTCTAAGTATTTTGTTATGACACTATATACAGGCTAAGACATTGTGTTACTCAGACATACCTTAATTTATTCAACCATTTCCCATTGAAATAAATTGAAGAGTATTTAAACCACTTTTCTACAACAAGCACTGCTTCCATGAACATCTTGGAAGCTGTTAGTTTATTCATATTTCTGTTTTGTCCTAAAATTATAGTTGCTTGGTAAAGTATTAGGCATTTTTAAAATCCTTACAGTCACCAGGTGAGTCGGTGCATGCCTGTAAATCCCAGCACTTCGAAGGTAGAGGCAGAAGGACTAGGAGTTTAAGGCCATCCTTGACTATATAGAGAGTTCAAAGCCAGCCTAGGCTACATGAGACCCCAGCACAAGCCAACCATCCAACCTACCAACAAGAAAAGGAAGCCAACTGCCTTCTGATTTCATTGTCTATTTCTGCAATCACAACCAGAGTGTGATAGACACCCACACGCTGGGTAACTGGCTGGCAGCTCTGCTGATCCTGCCCACAGACTTGCTACTACCCTGTATCTGCAGATTGCCAGAAGCTTGGCTGGGATGATGGATAACCATGCTGTAGCAAGGGAGGCTGGGCAGGTGCAAGGGGAGAGGGCTAGCCAGCCTCACCTGTCAAGTCCTTGATTGAATTTTGCTGACATTCCATGGTGACAGCAAGTCCCAGGGCTAAGCTCAGAGTCAGGAAGAAAGAGCAACACAAAGTCACAAGGCCAAGAGTACTGATTCATATAGAGGTAAAGAATGAGGGATATTTATGCTACCTGTGGTAGCTTGGATGATAATGCCCCCCATAGGCTCATATATTTGAGTGCTCGGTCATCAGGCATTCACTACTTGAGAAGGATTAGGAGCTGTGGTCTTGTTGGAAATAGATGTGACCTTGTTGGAGGAAGTGTGTCACTGTGGGGTGGGATTTGGGGTTTCAAAAGCCCAAGCCAGTCCCAGTGTTGTTCTCTTCCTCCTACCTGTGGATCTGGATCTGGAACTCTGAGCTCCTTCTCTAGCACCATGTCTGCCTGCATGCTGCCATGCTTCCTGCCATGGTGATAATGGACTAAATGTCAGAAACTGTAAGCCAGCCACAATTAAATGCTTCCTTTCATAAGAGTTGCTAAGGTCATGGTATTTCTTTACAGCACTGGAACACTGACTACGATACTAATGAAATAGTGTGAGCCAATGCACACTGTCTTCCAACACCAGTTAAGAGCATCTATTTTACTCAAAACTTATCAACACTGGATAACAATTTTTCAAACATTTGCTAATATAATAGGTAAAAAAAATTATATTAACAATTGCCTTTGTTTATTTCTCAGACTAATTGTGATGTATAAGTCATTTCCGTGTTTATTGACTATCTCTTTTATTATAATTAGTAGTGCAGATTAATTATACAGATTAATGGGTTTCATGCTGACATTTCTACACATGCATACTGTACTTCAGTCATGTCTACCATCCTTTCCCTAACCCTCATCTATCAGGCCCTTGCTCTTCCCGAGACTATTTTTATTTGTGTTTTCAGAACTGTATCTTCACATCCTTGCCTTGTTTCCCTATGCTGTGCTGTTTTTGTTATTGTTGAAACAAGTTCTCATTGGGTCAGCCCAGACTGACTTCAAATTTGTTATGTAGCCAAAGATGACCATCTGATCTTCCCACCCCTACTTCCTGAGGATGAGGACTACAGGTGTACACCACCCTGCTTGGTTTTACTCAGTGCTAGAGCTAGAACCCAGGGCTTCATGTGCATGAGGTAAGCACTCAGCCAACTGAACTATATCCCTGGCTCTTTATTCTTTTTAAGAAGATATTTTAAAATGTCGGAGCTGGCAAGACGATTCAGTGGGAAAAGGCTCCATCAAGGTCGATGACTGAGTTTAGTCCCAGGACCCACATCAACTCCTCTGACCTCTATGCATGCATTGTGGTACCTGTGCACCCTCTCATGTATACACACACACACACACACACACACACACACACACACACACACACACACACACACACAAAAAAAAAAAAAAAAAAAGAATAAATGAATAAAACTGTACTAAAAGTTTTTAAATGTCTTTTCGTAGACCTTCTATTTTTTCACAAAGGTTCTATGGAAGATAAAACAATTTTGAAGGTCATTCAAGCAAATGAAATCTTCATTTTGTCCTCAGCTATCTGGCTATTCCATGGACAGATTTTGATATGAATTATCCATGTATATTATGAATTCTCTATTTTGTATTTCATCCAAGAAGAGCTACATTATTTCCTTTGTACATCTGCTGGAAAATTCAAAAGTAAATTTCTGCTCAACTTTGTCCTTAACAAAACCAAATTCTAACACCGTAAATTAATTCCACCTCTTCTAGTCTCTGTGGGCTCTTAACAGAGCTTTTCGTACTGTTCTTGCCAAACGGCCTTCTTTTAAGGCTTTGTGTTTGGGCATGTTCTTTCTGGCCATTTTCATGGAAATCACTAATCAAGTTGGAAAGGAAAAAAAGAAAATCAATAGAGCCCTGGTCTAGCTAGCCTGCCCCCACCTAGTCATTTCATCTTCAGGGAGGCAGCTTCCACCCTGGAAGTGTGACAGGGGACAACAGCAGAGCCGGGAAGCTATCACTGAAGGGTAAAAACTGAAACAATGGGTAAGAAGAAACATAAAGTTTCCAGAAAGATGGAAAAGAAAGCTAACAAATGACACTTACCAGGCTGGGGGTAAAGTCCCTGTGGAGCATCTGCCTGGCAGGCGGTGCAAGGCCCGGGCACTGTCGCCATCATACACAGACCCACATGTCTATCATCATTATTTACAGAGACGACAATTTTCCCTAGAAATGAAAAAGAAACACAATGGGGAAAAAAATCAGTAAAATAAGATTTTGTGGCCAGCAAGATAGCTCAGCAGGCAAAGACTCTTGCCATGACCTAAATTCAATCCCTAGAACTCACATGGTAGATGGGGAGAGGCAATTCCCTATAGCTGGCCTCTGGCCTCCATGTGTGTGCTCATACACATATATAAATAAATAACAAATGTACATAACGCTTTAAATAAATGTATTTAGTCAAGGGATGGTATGAACGGTAAGATGAATTATTTTTTAATTCACAGCTATATCCTAGTGATAGCGACTAATTAGGGAATGAAGAACAGATGAGAGGAACAACGATACTACTAATCTTTAAAGAAAATGTATTGTTTATGGTGTGTGTGTGTGTGTGTGTGTGTGTATGTGTGTGTGTGCGTGTGTGCTCAGCACGCGTCTGTATGTGCACCACATGCATTCAGGTACATGCAGGCGCCAACAGAGGTCCAAAGAAGGTGTTGGATCCTCTGGAACTGGAATTACAGGCATCTGTGAGCCATTTGCTGTGGGTGCTGAGAACTGAACCCCGGTCCTCTACAAGAGCAGTAAGTGCTTTTAACTGCTAAGCCATCTCTCAAGCCCTAAACACTAACATTCTTAACAGGATCTAAAAACTAAAGTGCCTTTGAAATTTTAATGAAGAAGATGGAGAGCATCTGTGCTAGAAATCCAAAGTATTTCTTATGAAATAAGAGAAGCCTTTTGTCCTTAATTGTTATGTTTTAAATTTTCATTGTGCATATTCACCTAACATGGTGCTGTGTTATCTGAAGGAATTTTCATGCAAGTATGCATTGTATGTTAAGCATAAACCCTCCTGTTTTTAATCATGACTAGTAAGATCCTACTAGGTCAGTAGTCATACAGGAAATGACTATACAATTCAGATATAGTACAAAAAGCTGTTCCCTAAAGGTAGAAGGAAAGGAAGGGGATGTGGTGGGTGAGAGGTGGGTTCCACACTCAAAGGAGGACCCTTTCATAAGCCAGGCCTGTAGCATTATAGCTACTAGGCAGGGGCTGGGGTGCAGTAAGAAAGAGGCAGAGTCAGGAAAATTGAGGGGGCGTTGCGGGCAGATATGAATGACAGAGAGAAAAATCATCAAAGGTTAAACCAGAAAGAGAATTAGCTATCTGGCCAGAACTACACATATATAGGACAGATTGGAAGAATACCTACTCAAAAAGTATGAATGGATACTGGAAGCTGCCACCCAACCAACACTGTAGACTTCAAAATTCAGGAACTGACACTCAGCAGTACAACAAAATAAAACAGAACCCTGAGTCTTCATAGGCAGTGTTTGCAATGTCTACCAGGTCCAGAGTTACCTCAAATTCATACAAACAAGCAAAGCTCGGGAAAATGGAACCCACTCTCCAGAGGAAAGAAGATACTGATAGAATCTGAGATGAAACAGATGTTGGAACTAATGATCTTCAAGTGTCAGTTATAGGGCTGGAGAGATGGCTCAGCAGTTAAGACCATTTGCTGGCATTGCAGAAGACCAGGGCTTAGTTTCCAGCGCTGACATGGCAGGTAACAACAGTATTTAACTCTAGGTCTAGAGAATCTAATGCCCCCTTCTGGCTTATTCAGGTACTGCATGCACATAGAGCATACACACACACTTTCAGGCTAACACTCATATACATGAAATAAAAATAAATGTTTTTAAAAAAGTATCTTTTCTAACTGCTATTAATAAAGTCAAATAAATCATGTTCACAGAAAAACAAAACATGTTTACAAAATAAATGAACAGATGAATATAAACACCCCTCCATAACTGAAAAAATGCATCTAAAATAGAAGACTCACTATACAAATTCAATGTCCAAATGGAAAGAATAAATTTAAGGAACAAATAAACAAGAAGGTTGATTAAAAATAACAGGATGTCTTAGTCACTGTTCTGTTGCTAGGAAGAGACACCATGACCGAGGAAACTCTTATAAAAGGAAAGTGTTTAATTGGGGGGTTCACTTATAGGAACACCCAAGCTTACCTCTGAATTATGCAAGCATGGATTTGACTATATATATATATAGTCAAATATATATATATCTTATAGAAGACACACACACACACACACACACACACACACACACACACACTTCCATAGGATTTTAAAGGACCTAGAATCTTTTAATGTGATATCAAATTGTCCAGCATACAATCCTGAATTACTTGGCATAAGAAGGACCAGTGAAAATCTCTAGCTATTTGGAAAATGGTAATTCACAGGCACAATGCTAAGGGGATGTACTAATGTTACCTGATGATACTTTAAGTCAACTGTCTTCAGAATATTCCATGAAGTGAGAGTGGATGCTCTTGAAATGAATCATAACAAAGAAACTGAACCCAGAACTGATCGGAGTAAATATGGTCAAATGGACACTATACACAGGTTGTCAACACCAGGGTGGAGGAATTGCAATATTTGTGTGCCATTGGTTAAAATATAGAATACAGGGGATGGGGAGATGGCTCAGTGGGTAAGAATACTTGCTGCATAAATATGCAGAATTGCATTCAAATTCCCAGCACCCATGTGAAAAAAATGCTTGGGCATAGAGCTATGCATGCCTATAACCCCATTATTGGTGGGGGTGGAGACAGGAGAATTCCTGGGCTTGCTCCAGGTTCAGTAAGAGACCCTGTCTTGAGGGAATACGGCAGAGTGTGATAAAGTAGGACTTCAAATATCCCCCTTCGGCTTTCACACAGACACAAGTGTATCCACACACTACACATGCTTGTACGTTACACATACCACACATAGACATACACACAATATAAATACATACCTAGGTCATTAATTAGGTACACATCTGGGTGTGTCTATAAGGGTGAGTCCATAAATGTTTCCAGAGGAAGGAAGGCCCACTCTAAATGTGGATGGAACCAGCTCACCAGCCAGGGTCGGAGACTGAATAAGGAAGAGAAAGAAAGTTGAACACCAGCATTCATTCATTTCTTTCTGCTTCCTGACTACAGAAACAATGTAACCAGCAACCTCTGGCTCTTGGCTCTTGCTGCCAAGCCTTCCCTGCTGTGTGGACTTTATCTCCTCTAATCTTGAGCCAAAATAAACTCCTCCCTCCCTCCCTCTCTCCCTCTCTCCCTCTCCCTCCCTTCTTTAAGTTGTTCTTGTGCATTTTATCTCAGTAATAAGAAAAGTAATTAACACAGAGAGGTTATAGAAAAAGAAAATTGGCATAAAATTTATTTAAAGAAACAATAGGAAAGATGTAAGATATAAGCATTCATGTATAGAAAGGTCAAAGATCATCAGTCAGATTCATTACTACTGCCCACGGGTATATTTATTACAAGAAAGGGTCTCACAGAGCAGAAAGAAAAGAAAGAAAGCCAAACACAGAAGGGAGTTTCAATACATCTGGGAACAGATTCTCCACAGGAACTTAAGGCTAAAAGAGACAGGGAAAATTAAAAAGAACCAGCAACCAATAATAATTCCATATCCAGCAGAACTAGCCTTCAGAAATGAAGCTATTACAGGGTCTCGAGTGATGGGCGGTTGGTTAGGGTACCTCCTAGTTCATTCCATAGGACAGACCAAGACTTATACATCCTAGAAAGTAGACACACAAAAACAGAGGTGACGCTTGGAGACAGAGGGGTCACTGACAGACTGTGGAGACCTGAGATGGGTGACCTGAAAGCAGGCAACTGCCCTAGAGTGAAAGTAGCAGCCATCCTTAGGGTCCTAGACAGAAAATAACAGTTCAAGATCCTGGAGGCGGCTAATAGGGTGAAAGTAAGTACACATCGTCAGGGAACAGAGAAACAGCAGCCACAAGAAGAAAAAGAACAAGCATGACAAACTTTATTAGAACCGACAAATAGCTCCTATCCAGGGACTCTGGTTGACTCTTTTCAGGCTCCTCCCACCCCCCTGGACTTCCTCTCCTCCCTGATTGGTTCTGTGTGCACCCTCCATTTTTTAACAGTTGCAATCTGGGGAGAGGGTGGAGGCAACCCTGAGCAAGGAGCAGCCTTTCTCAATGGGACCAGTCTCTATTTCCCAGATCGTCCCAAGTTCCCCTGACCTTCCTACAAAGGAGAGATAAAAGCCTTCCCATGTAAATGACAGCTAAGCCAGCTCATCACTACCCAACACACCAAAGAGTCTTTATAGGACATGCTAAAGAGAGTTCTTCAGACTAAAAGAGCATACTAATGGATCACACAAAAACATTGCAAGATATGAAAGGCAATGGCAGGGGTTAGGGAGACGTCTCAGCTGTTAAAGGCACTTGATGTTCTGGCAGAGAACTGGAGTTCATTTATTTCAGCAGGTCACAGTCATCTGTAACTCCAGCTCCAGGACATCTGACACCCTTTTTTGTCCTTTGCAGATAACTGCATGAATGTGTGCATAATCACACAATGATATGCCCACATGCACACATAAATAAAAATAAAAATTATTTTAAAAGAATACAAAAGCCGAGTCAAGTGTGGTGGTGCATACCTTTAATCCCAGCACTCTGAGAATTTGAGGCCAGCCTGGTCTCCATAGCAATTCCAGGCCAGCCAGGGTCATATAATGAGACCCTGTCTCAAAACTAAGTTAATTAATTAATTAAAATTAAATACAAGAGTATAGCAAGTCCACAAGCCAGGCATGGTTTCTGTAATCCCAGCACTTAGGAGACTGAGGCAGGAGGATTACCATGAGTGTAAAGTCAGCATCGTGCATAGAGCAAAGCTCTATTTCCAAACAACAAAATAAACCCCCAAAGCCCCAGCTACACACTGTCTACATGAGCCTCATTTCACCTATAAATACAGAGGGAAGGTGAAGGCAGTAAGGGATAACCCATAAACTGAAAGATGAAGTGAATAGGTCTTATACAAATAAAATAAACCTTTAAGGAAAAACTGTTAGAACGAGACAAGAAAG
Source organism: Peromyscus maniculatus bairdii (assembly GCF_049852395.1). Taxonomy (NCBI): domain Eukaryota; kingdom Metazoa; phylum Chordata; class Mammalia; order Rodentia; family Cricetidae; genus Peromyscus; species Peromyscus maniculatus. The sequence goes on along the minus strand of NC_134856.1, from coordinate 92,752,788 downwards.
CCATTGGATAATGACAAAGGCACAAAATGACCAGAGGACATTACTAGAAGTACATACACTTCAACATTAGAGGGCCAGGCATGGTGGCACATGCCTTTAATTCCTGCACTTGGGGGGCAGAGGTAGACAGATCTCGGTGAGTTTGAGGCCAGCCAGCCCAAGGACCTCATAGATAGTGAGCTCTAGGCCAGCCAGGATTACATAGTGAGACCCTGTCTTAAAAGAGCAAAGACAAAAACAAGTCCCAAAGCCTTAGAGTTTTAAAATACATAAAGCAAATATAAGTTGATGCATAGGGAGAGCTAAACTATAAGGCAGGAAGAGCTGAGGAATCAAACATCCGATTCTCAACAGCAGACAGATCACATAGCCAGAAAAAAACCAAGAGACATCTTATTCACCTGCACTCTCGGCCAAATGGATCCAGCAGGTACTTAAAAGATACTCAACCCACTGCAGAATGGGAACTATACATTCTTTGCAACTACACAAAAATGACTGGAGTTCAAGTCCCAGCACTCACAGTTCACAGCCTCCTTAACTCCAGTTCCAGGAGATCCAATGACCTCTTCCGGCCTCTACATGTACTTGTGTGCATCTGTCCATACTCACCCACATACACACAAATAAAAATAAAATCAATTTTGAAAAAAGATGATAACAAAGTAAGTTCACCAGCCAGACATGGTGGGGCCACAGACAAGTTTTTACCAATTCAAGAAGGTCAAAGTATCTTTTTAGACCATGATGTCATAAGAGTAGAAACCAATTTTGGGAAGAATCTCAGAAACACCATAAACATCTGAAAATTAAACAGCAGGTTCCTGAACAACCAACTGACCAATAGTGAAATTTAAAAAGAAATTTAAAATTTCTTGAGACAAATATACATGAAGATACCAAAGTCTGTGGTGTTCTGGAAAGGCAGTCCAAGAGGCAAGTTTGAAGCAGTAAGTGGTATGGGAATATTAAGGTGTCTTTGAGAGTGATGGAACCTTCTTGGTCCTTGGTAAGCTTGGCTTTGGGGCTAGAGTCCTGACAATCCTGGCAGCAATCTAAAACCATGCTGAGCCAGTGGCTTTGGTTCTTGTCTCCTGAGTTCAATGAATGAAATTCACAGGCCATAGAGGGTGAGTTTTAGAGAGATGCTTATTATAAATTCATAGGTGGGTACTTAAGAAGGAGGGAGAGACGGAAGGGAAGGGGAGGTAAAGGGGGGCTCCTTAGACAGCAGGATGGGGGGTCCCAGGAAACAGGGTATCATCAAGCTGCTAGTCTGGGGGCTTCTTAAAGAACTTTTGGCAGAAACTAGTATGAGACATGGGGAAAGGGTTGAGCTGGTCCATCCAGCTGGCCTACCTGCGAGCTTCCAGGTGCCTCCTCTCAATTTCAGTCATATCCTCACCTATAGCCTCAAGGTGCTCATTCAGGGAATAGATAAGAAGGAACCAGGATCCAGAGCTCTCCTGGGGCCTTGCTGGAGAGACAGCAAGGACATTCTCAGGACTGCTGTGACAAGGCCGATACCTTACCTGACCAGTTTCTATCTCCAGTTACTATCTTAAGGATTTAAGAAAGATCCCAGACAACCTGATGTTCTCCACTAAAGGACTAGATAAGCAAGGATTAAGAAAAGAAGGAAAGAAAAACCAAATCAGTACAAGAAATGAAAATCAGAGGGGTAATTTTTTTAAAAAGTCTAAAAAAGAAGACTTTTTTGAGACTATAAACAATATTGAGAAATTATTAGCTAAATAACACAAAGAAAAAGTAAAAGACTTGGAAATAGTTGGCAAAAGAACTTATTATAATGGTTATTACAAAAATATAAAGGCTCATAAGCCTACCATAAACAATCACTCATCAATAAGCCAAAAAAACCTAGAAAGGGATAAATTCTTGGATAGCCACAGCCTACCAAGACTGAACTTCAAAGAAACAAAACAAGAAAAGAGGTTGAATCCATAATAGAAACATGTTCCATGAGAGAAAATTCCAGGACCTCATGACTTGGATGCTGATCACTGTCAAACATTTAAGAATGAACACTGATTCTTCACAAACCATCCCAAGAACTGGGGAGAAAGCTCTTCTTCCAGTCTCACTCTATGAAGCCAGTATTGATAAGGACACCACAGAAAACCAACCTGCATTCCTGATGAACAGAGACACAAAGGTCCTCGTGGTGAGGGGAATACTGGCAAGGACAGTGAGATGATTCAGCAGGCAAAGGCATTTGACATCAAGCCTGATGACCTAAATTTTATCCCCAGGACTCTTAAGGAAGAAGGAGAGAGTTGACTCCCACAAACTGTCTTCTGACCTCTATATGTGTGCCATGGAACACACACACACACACACACACACACACACACACACACACACACACACACACACACTATAGAAAAGATTAGCAGCTGACCAGCGGGTGAGAGACCTGCCTGTAGGCTGCACCACCACTGCTGCCACCCACTGAGTTCTGTTTCCCCCAAGATCACTCACCCACCTCATCATCCTCCCTGCAGCCAGCCCCTCCCACAGCTCCAGCAGATTCTATAGGCACAGGTACAGCGCACACCAGTCAGAAGAACGGGAGGATATGCTGGATCTAGTCACCCAAACTCACACAAACCTCTGCTGAGACACCCTACTGGACCTGAAAACCTGACAATCACCATAACCCTTGGCCATTCAGGCCAGAAGACAATAAAGGAAACAGATAATAAAGGAACAACACATTCATCCAACAAAAGCAACACAAGAATCAACATCCAGACAGACCTATAATCATCCCAAACCCAGATGCATAAACACCAGTGTAAGAATACATTCAACAACAGAAAGTGCAATATGGCACCACCAGAACCCAGTGATCCTACAACAGCAAGACCTAAACATTTCAACACAGCTGAAGTACAAGAAAAAGACCTTAAAAATAACTTTATGAAGATGATAGAGGCCCTTAAAGAAGAAATCAATAAATCCCTTAAAGAAAGCCAAGAGGAAAAACAATCAAACAGGTGAAGGGAATGGTTCAAGGCTTGAAAATTGAAATAGAAGCAAAAAAAAAAAAAAACCCACAATCCAAGGGAATTCTAGAAATGGAAGCCTAGGTAAGGTAGTAGAAACTACAGATGCAAGCATAACCAACATAATAAACAGAATACAAGAGATGGAAGAAAGAATCTCAGGTGTTGAAGAGATGATAGAGGAAATAGATTCATCAGTCAAAGAAAATGTTAAATTCAAAAAATTTCCTAACATCCAGGAAATCTAGGATACCATAAAAGACCAAACCTAACCATAATAGGAATAGAAAAAGGAGAAGAATTCCAGCTCGAAGGCACAGAAAATATATTCAACAAGATCATTGAAGAAAACTTTCTCAACCTCAAGAAAGGCATGCCTATAAAGGTACAAGAAGCTTACAGAACACCAAATAGACTGGACCAAAAAATAATAAAAGAAAAGTCCCCTTGCCACATATTAATCAAAACACTAAACATACAGAATAAATAAAGAATATTAAGAGCTGTAAAGGAAAAAGGCCAAGTAACAAGAAGACAGACCTATCAGAATTACACCCAACTTCTCAATGGAAACCCTAAAAGCCAGAAAGTCCTGGACAGACATTTTGCAGACACTAAAAGACCACAGATGCCAGCCCAGACTACTATTCCCAGCAAAACTTTCAATCAAACCCAGAATAGCTAAAACAATCCTGTACAATAAAGGATCTTCCAGAGGTATCATAATCTCTGACATCAAACTCTACTGTAGAGCTATAGTAATAAAATCAGCTTGATATTGGCATAAAAACAGACAGGTGGATGAATGGAATTAAATTTAAGACCCTGACATAAATCCACACTCCTATGAATACCTGACTTTTGACAAAGAAGTCAAAATTATACAATGGAAAAAAAGAAACAAATGATACTGACGTAACTGTATGTCTGCATGTAGAAGAAGGCAAATAGATTCATATATGTTGTCCTGCACAAACTCAAGTCCAAGTGGATCAAAGATCTCAACATAAATCCAGTTACATTGAACTTGACAGAAGAGAAAATGGGAAGTAGCCTTGAATGCATTGACAAAGGAGACAACGTCCTGAACAAACACCAGTAGCACAGACACTGAGATTGACAATTACTAAATGGGACCTCTGGAAACTGAGATGCTTCTGTAAGGCAAAGGACACTGTCAACAAAACAGCAGCCTACAGAACGGGAAAAGATCTTCAACCCCACATCTGACAGAGGGCTGACCTCCAAAATATTTAAAGAACTCAAGAAACTAGACATTAACATACCAAATAATCCATTTTTAAAAATGGGGTACTGATCTAAACAGAAGATTCTCAAATGGCTGAGATGTACTTAAAGAATTGTTCAACATCCTTAGCCATCATGGAAAAGCAAATCAAAACGACTCTGAGATACCATCTCACACATGTCAGAATGGCTAAGATTAAAACAAACAAACAAACAAACAAACAAAACCGGACAGCTTATGCTGGAGAGGATGTGGAGTAAGGTGAACACTCCTCCACTGTTGGTGGGAGTGCACACTTGTACAAGCCACTTTCGGAATCAATATGGCAGTTTCTCAGAAAATTGGTAATCAATCTACCTCAAGACCTGTACCAGTCTTGGGCATATTCCCAAAGGATGCTCAATCATAACACAAGGACACTTGTTCAACTATTTTCATTGTGGCTTTACTCATAATACTCAGCAACTGGAAACAACCTAGATGTCCCTGAACTAAAGAATGGATTTACTTAGCTGTTAAGAAAAAAAAAAAAGATATCATGAAATTTACAGGCAAAGGGATGGAATTAGAAAAAAAATCATCCTGAGTGAGGTAATCTAGACCCAGAAAGACAAACATGGTATGTACTCACTCGTGTTTATTAGCTGTAAAGTAAAGGATAACCATTTTACAATCCAGAGACCCAAAGAGGCTAGGTAACAAGAAGGGCCCAAAAGAGGGACACATAGATTTCCCTGGGAAGAGGAAGTAGAAGAGATCTCCTGGGTAAACTAAGGGTGAGGAGACAGTGATGGGAACATGGGGGCGTGGGTTGGGCGGGTTGGGGGCAGGACAGAGGGAAGAGTAATGAAAGAGATGTCTTGATGCAGGGCGGGGCGGGGGTGGGGGTTGTTGCATTTCGGGGTTAGGGAGAAATTCCCAGGAATCCACAAGGTTGACCCCAGCTAAGATTCCTAGCAATAGTGGAGAGGGTGCCTGATCTAGCCTTCTCCTTATAATCAGATTGGTACTACCCTAATTGTCATCAGAGAGCCTTCATCCAGTGATTGATGGAAACAGATGCAGAGATCCACAGCCATGCACTGGGCTGAGCTCCAGAAATCCTGTTGATGAGAGGGAGGAAATAGTGAATGAGTGGGAGCTGGGTCAAGGTCATCATCACAAGGGAACCCACAGAAACAACTAACCTGGGCTCATAGGAGCTCACAGACTCTGGACTGACAGCTAGGGAGCCTGCATGGGACCAACTAGGCCCTCTCCATATGTGTGACAATAGTGTAGCTTCGTCTCTTTGGGGGACTCCTAGCAGTGGGATCAGAGCTTGTTCCTAACCCTTGAGCTGGCTTTTGGGAACCTATTCCCCATACTGGGTTACCTCATCCAGCCTCAATACAAAGGGAGGAGCTTAGTCCTACCTCAACTTGATATGCTGTGCTTTGTTGACACCCCTGGGAGGCCTGCCCCTTTCTGAACAGAAACAGGAGCAATGGATGTGTGTGTGTGTGTGTGTGTGTGTGTGTGTGTGTGTGTGTGTGTGTGGAGGGGGGTGCAAAGGGGAAGCTGGAAGAGGAGTCAGGAGGAAAGGAGGGAGGGAGGGGAAACTGTGGGTGGGATGTAAAGTAAATGAAACATTTGATTAATTAAAAACAATGGAAGAAGACACAAAAAAGTCACACATTTGTGGATTGGAAAAATGAATATTGCTAAAATAATCATATAATCCAAAGCAATCTACTTGTTCATTGAAATTCTTTTTTGTTTTGTTTTTTTTATGGGGTTTTGTTTGTTTGTTTGTTTTCGAGACAGGGTTTCTCTGTGTAGTTTTGGTGTCTGTCCTGAATCTCATTCTGTAGACCATGCTGGCTTCAAACTCATAGAGATCCACCTGACTGCCTCCTGAGTGCTGGGATTAAAGGGGTGTGCCACCACCGCCCAGCTCATGCAATTCTTATACAATACCAATAACATCATTCACAGAAATAGAAAAAAAAGCAATCTTTTCAAAATGACTTGTCCATTAATTTTATTATTCTCTTTGTGTATATGATATATTAGGGGCACACATGCCACAGCATGCATGTGGAGGTGAGAAGACAACTTTGTGAAGTCAAGTCTCTCTTTCCACCTTTATGTAGGTTCTAGGGATTGAACTCAGGTCACAGGGCTTGTGGGACAAGCACCTTTACCCACTGAGCCATCTTACTGGCCCAGAAAAAGTAGTCTTAATAGGTGTACAGAACCACAATGTACACCAGACAGCCAAAGCAATTGTATTAATCCAGTGGTTCTCAACCTTTCTAATGCTGCGACCCTTAATACAGTTCTTCATGTTGTGGTGACCCCCAACCATAAAATTATTTTCATTGCTACTTCATAACTGTAATTTTGCTACTGTTATGAATTATAATATAAATGTCTGGGTTTTCTGATCATCTTACGTGTGACCCTGTGAAAAGGTCATTCAACCCCCAAAGGGGTAGGGATGCACAGGTTAAGAGCCACTGTATTAATTACTTTCTAACTTCTGTGACAAAATATTTACAAACAAAGAAGCAACTTATAGGAGGAAGGGTTAATTTGGGGCACAGTTTTAGGGTGTAGTCTTCACCCTACAGCGTGGCAGCAGAGGCAAGAGACAGTTGACCCCACTGTGTTCATAGTCAGGAAGCACAGAGAGGTGGCTGCTGGTGCTCAACTCACTTCCATATTTCACTTTCAACTCCTTCATATTCAGTCCTGGACCTCAGCCTGTGGAATGATGCCACCCACGCACACCCCAGTTAAACCATGGGATGGTGTCACCCACATTCTGTCTTCTTACAGCAGTTAACATCTTTCTGAAGCATCCTCTTAGACACACCTAGGGTGTGCTTCTGTGGTGATCCTAAACCCAGTCAGGTTGATGACAAAGGCTGACCATCACAATAATCTTGACCAAAGATGTATTAGTCACTTTCTGATGCTGTGACAAAACATCATGACTCAAGGCAGCTTACAGCAGAAGCACTTTGTTTTGCCTTGTGGTTCCAGAGAAGTAAGAGTGCATCATGGGAGTAATGACAGGAAGCAGAAGGCATGAGGAACTGAGAGCTCAGATCTTCAAAAGAAACCACAAAGCAGAGCGTGAACTGAAAGAGGCACAAGGCTTTTAATCTCAAAGATCACCTGAGTGAGCTTCCTCCAACAAGGCTATACCACCTAAACTTCCCCAAACAGGGCCACCAACTGGGGACCAAGTGTTCAAACACCCAAGACTATGAGAGACATTTCTCAAACTACCATAATGAACAAACAAACGGATAGAAAAATAATCAGGAGCATTCACTGTGCCTAACTTCAAAATATAGTCCAAAACCACAGTAATGAACCAGGCATGGTGATGCACACCTTTAATCCTAGCACTTGAGAGGCAGAAGCAGGTAGACCTCTATGAATTTGAGGCCAGAATGGGCTACATAAGTTTCAGACCAGTTGGGGCTACATAGTGACATCCTGTCTCAAAAACAAAACAAACAATCCCCATCTCAAAACAAAATAAAACCCCTCGCCGGGCAGTGCTGGTGCACACCTTTAATCCCAGCACTTGGGAGGCAGAGGCAGGCAGATCTCTGTGAGTTCGAGGCCAGCCTGGTCTACAAAGTGAGTCCCAGGAAAGATGCAAAGCTACACAGGGAAACCCTGTCTCGAAAAACCAAAACCAAAACCAAAACCAAAAACAAAAACAAACAAACAAAAAAAAAAAAAACACCTCATCATAATGAAAGCTGCATGGCAGTGGTGTGATAACAGATGTAAGTCCCAATGTAAGAGAGAGAAATCTAAACAGTTACTGCCAGGCGTAAGTCAACAGAGGACACACACTAGGCTGGGGTTGTAGCTCTAAGTTTTCTCTGGTCCCACCTGGCTCCCAAGGCCCCACAGCAGCTCAGACCCAAATAAACACACACAGAGGCTTATATTACTTTTAAACTATGGCCATGGTAGGACTCTTGCTAGCTAGCTCTTATATCTTAAATTAAGCCATTTCTATAAATCTATACTTTGTCATGTGGCTCGTAGCTTATTGGTACCTTTACATCTTGCTTCTACTGGACACGGCTTGCAGCGTCTCCTTGCCTCTCTTTTGTCCTCCTGTCTATCTGTTTGGATTTCCTGCCTGCCTCTAAGCTGCCTTGCCATAGGCCAAATGCCTCTATTTATCAACCAATCTGAGCAACACAGACATCCATAGCATGGGGTTGCTCTTTTTATTCTTTTCATGAAATGGTGTTGGGGAAACTGGACATGCAGAAAAATTCAACTCTTTTACCTCCTACCCTATACGAAAGCCAGCTTGAGGTTGACTAAAAATTCAAAGGAGAGATCCAAAATAATGAAATAGAAGAAAGCACAGGGCAAAGAGTCATTACATTGTTTTGGACAATGAGTATTTGGATGTCTTCAAAAAGTATTGTAATAGAGAATGTCTATAATCCCAGCCTCTCAGGAGGCTGAGGCAAGAAGATCCCAAATCTGAGGCCATCTGGGGCTACATAGAAAGTGCCTAGCTCAAGAAGTGGGTGGTATGGGTAACAACAACATCAATCAAATAGGATTATGGAATGCCTTCAAACTAAAGAGCTTTTACACAGCAAGTAACATAACTTTAACATAGTGAAGAGTCAACAAAAATAATAGGGAAAAAATAGTCAACTATGTATAAGGAACACAAATAATATCAAGAAAGCAAATAACCCAGTTGAAAAAGAGCCACCTTCCCAAATAGCCACATTTCTCCAAAGAAGACATACAAAGGGCCAATAGGTATATATATTTTTTAACACTCAATATTATTATCATCAGAGAAACACAAATCAAAATCACAGTGAGATATCACCTCACTCCAGTTAGAGTGGGAATTTTCTAAGACTCAAAAGTAACATATATCAGCAAGGATACAGAGAAAGGGTAACTTTCACACATTGTTTCTGGAGTTATGAATTAGTATCATCATTATGGAAAATAGTTTTTTCAAGAAATTAAAAATATCGACCAAGATGACTCCGAGGGAAAAAAAGATGCTTGTCACACAAGCGTGACCATTGAGCTTGATGCCTGGAACCTACATAAAGATAATCAGAGAGAGATGATCCACATGTGCTGTGGCTTGCTCTTTCCTATCATGCATTCATGGACATAATAATTTTTAAAGAATAAAATATTAAATTAAACTAAAAATAGGGGCTATGGTGTGGCTCCATTGGTGCTCATCTACCATGTCTAAGGCCCTGAGTTTTATCCTTAGCACTACAAAAAAAAGGCAACAAAAACAAACAAACAAATACCACTTAAAACCAAACAAAAACTACAGAACTAAAACTGCCAGCATCCCCTCCACTGAGACTATATATCCAAAGGGAATGAAAAAAGTATGTAAATGAGATATCTATACTTCCGTGTTTAGGCAATAACCAAAATATAGTGCCCATCAAAAGAATGAGTAGGGGGCTGGAAAGACAGGTAACTGATTAAGAGCACTTGCTGCTCTTACAGAGGACTGGGTTAAGTTCCCAGCACCCCCAGCAGCTCACACCCACCTGTAACTCCAGTTCCAGGAATCTAACAGCCTCTTCTGCCCTTTGTGGGCACTGCAAACATGTGGTGTGCCCACATGCACAAAAGCAAAACACTCATACACATAAAATAAAAAAATAAGTGAAATATTTTAGAAAATAAGATGAATGGGTGAAGAAAATGTGGTACACATGAAACAATGGAACACCATTCATGCAAAAAAGGTAAAATTCTGTCATTTACAAAAACACAGGCATACCTGGAGAACAACATGTTAAGTGAAATAAGCCACACACAGGAAAGGACAAGTATTGTCTAGAATAGTTGATGAGCCATAAGATGGCTCAGTGGGTAAAAGCACTCACCACCACGCCTGAAAACCTAAGTTTGAGTTCTAGAACCCACAGGGTGGGAGGAGACTCTTCCAAAAGTTGTCCTGGGCCAGGCTGTGGTGGCACACGCCTTTAATCCCAGCACTCAGGAGGCAGAGGCAGGTGGATCTCTGTGAATTCAAGGCCAGGGTGGTCTACAGAGTGAGTTCCAGAACAGCCAAAGAAACCCTGTCTTGAAAAGCCAAAAAAAAAAAAAAAAAAAAAAAAAAAGGGCGGGGGGGGGGGGGGGGAGAAAACAAGTTGTCTTCTGACTGCTTCACTCATTTCTACCCCAGTCAATCAATCAATAAAATTTTAACTTATTAAAATGGAAGTAGGAAGTCAAATGGCAGTCATAGGTGGCTTGCACAGTTAGCAGGGAGAAGGAATGAGTAAATACTGATGAATATATAGAATTACAGTTAGATCTAGAAAGTAGATAGATGACCACTGGGACTAGGTTGAGGTTCAGCAGGGAGGAGAACGAGGAACTGACACCTGATGTTTACTGTGTTTCTTTCCACATGTGACAAGGTTCTATAGACAATTGTGCCGCCGCCGCCGCCGCCGCCGCCGCCGCCGATGGTGACACAACTGTATGGTCATACTGAGAACCCTCGGAAGGAACACTCTAAATGGGCAAACTGTGTGATCCATGGATTGCATGACCTTAATTAACACAAGCTTAAAACCAGGAAGAAAAGTCATCCCTTTGGGGCCATAAAGGAGTAAGCAATATATAAACTTGACTTCCTGTTTAAAAAGTTGGAAAATTAAGCGTAATATATTCAATAAATGAATGAAAACGCACATGGTATTGAAATTGTCTCTAGGTGTAGACAGCAAACAGTGTGGCAGGCCATGATTCTTAGGAAAGAAAACAGTGGATGTGGGTTTTTGAATGCCTGAAGGCAGTTTGCAATCTTGACTCAGAAGACCTAGAAAGCACAGGCCAGGTGGTTTCCTCCGGCTCAAACAGGCAGACGTTGGAGCCTGGAGGAGGCTGAGGAAGCTGTGAGCCATTACTCGAGTGGAGAAAGTCATTTTAGCAAACTCAGTTGCACACAGAAGGTTTCTAGTGAGTCTTTAGTTAGACACCTTTGCCCGTGGTCAATACAAACTTCTCAGAGGGCAAAGAGTTAGTGCCGAGGAAATAATGTTAGAGTTAGCTGCAGAGCAATTCCCAGGGCCTACACCGGGCTAGAGACTCTTCACTCTACAGAGTGGAGCAGATTGTCTCAGTTGTAAGTCTAAAGTAGAACCACTTTGACCAGCTTAAAAATCCTATTTACACCGGTGTGTAAACACCTTTGATCCCAGCACACAGGAGGCAGAGGCAGGTGGATCTCTGGAGTTTGAGGCCAGCCTGGTCTACAGAGCGAGTTCCAGGACAGCTAGGGCTGTTACACAGAGAAACCCTGTCTTCAAAACAAACAAAAATCTTGTTTACAGCCACAAACGAACAGCTGGAAGCCTGAAGGTAGAAACAGTACACATATCAACAACACTGAAAGATGGGAAGAATAAGTACCCTGTTGATGAGGTATGGCTCCCCCTAGATGCTCCTTGCTCTGCACCATTGCTTACCATCTGCTAAGCTCCCTCCCCCAACTTCGTAAGCTCTTCTTCCTTTTTCTACCTCTCTCATTTCTGAGCCTTCTACTTTTCTGACCTCTAACTCACAAAATGTAAATTATACTGTACTCATTGTATATGGTACTGGATCACATAAGAAAATGTTTGTTTTAAAAGAAAAACCTTGCTGCCTGTGGTGGCACCTCTAATCCCAGTACTTAGGGGTAGCTGGAGTTTTCTTTAAGAATCTCAGAAAAGAAACTCACTAAAGAGGTATAAAGTATATAAATTTGAAAGACATTATAAGGTAGTTTTCTGTTGGTAATACAAGTTAGGATAAAAAGTGAATCAGGTACATTTTGGACTTACCAAAATAGGATAGATAATGGAATATTTTCTCTGAGTTTGTCAAATGTAAATGGACTAGACATTTTTGAGTTATTTATGACTTTTATATATTTTATATACTTATCATAATTATTGTATATAGTTTTTCTTATATTAGTTATAACTTTTTTCTTTTTATTAGAATAAAAGGGGGAAATGTGATATTTTAATTGTGCTGAAATGTGATTTTATTTGTATGTTAATAAATAAAGTTTGCCTGGAGATCAGAGGTCATAGCCATAAACAGGAGTCCGGCGGCAGTGGCGGCGGTGGTAGTCCATGCCTTTAATCCAATCACATGACAGGCAGAGTCTCTGTGTGCTCAAAGACACAGCCAAGCATGGTGACTCGAGCCTTTAATCCCAGTACCAATCATAGAGACCTGGAGGTCTGTATAGACAGGCAGTGATGAGGAAGTGATGTGGCTGGGCTTAGAGCCAATGAGAAGGCAGAAAAGAAAGGCAATAAAAGTGTAGTTTAGACAGGGAGAAGCTCTCTGGGGAACTGACGGCGAGGTGGTAAGCTGAGGCTAGTCGTGGCTCTTGGCTATTTCTCTGATCTCTTCAGCTATTACCCCTGTATTTGGCTCTGTGTTTCTTATTTAAAAAGACTGTTTAGAAATTCGTCTACACTTAGGTCACGAGGGCAGGTGGGTCTCTATCAATTTGAGGCCAGCCTGGTTTGCATACTGAGTTCTAGGCTGTCCAGGGTTACAAAGTGAGACCCTTTCTCAAAAACAAATAAAAAATAAAGATCAATTATGGGGCTGCAGAGGTGGTTCAGTTCTTGCAGAAGACCTGAGTTTGGATCCAGCATCCATGTCAGGTGGCTCACAACTATCTCTCACTGTAGTTCCAGGGGGTCAGATGCCCTCTTCTGGCCTCTACAGGTACATTCAGTCATATTTGAATACCCACATAAAAACACATCCATGCACATAATTAGAAATAAAATAAATCCTTTAAATAAATAAATAAATACAAGGTTGTTGTTGTTGTTGTGTGTGTGTTTTAACTTTTTTAAAAGATGGGCATGCCAGAGGAGTGCTTGTGTTACCAACACTGGGGAGGGAAGGCTGGCAGATTCCCAGGGCTTTCCAACCAGCCAGCCTAGCCTACTTGGCAAGTTCCAGACCAGTGAGAGACCCTGTCTCAAAAAAGTCGGCTGCTCCTGAGGAGGGTCAGCAGAGGATGACCTCTGGATTCCACATTCATAGGGACACAGGTAAGCACACAAAACCAAACAAATCATTGGGAGAAAAAGAGAGGGAGATCCCTTTGAGGTAGTTAGGGAAATATCTTTTTCAGAGGCTGGTTTCCAAAACAATGAGAGGTGTCTTTGCAGTGTGAATGTTCTAAAAGGGAAAAAACAAAAATGAGTGGTACCATACCATCTCCTGGATAGTAGATACATGGAGGCAGGGTGGCCCCAGGCGGCCCCAGTACCCTGAGCATTGAATTCTTGTCCCTGCCTAAGGTAGTGTGCTCTCTGGTTGCCTGAAGGCCCAAATTCTTCCAGCAGTTTCAGAGAAAGCTTAGCCATGCTGGATAGGCTCACACTGGCCGCCGCTGGACCTGGTACCTAGATGTGTGCAGGTGGGGGATGTCACAGCAGCTGGTGCTACTTACACAGTCAGGGTCTCCCTCGCGTCCCATCGCTCCCCTGTGGTAACACTTGCTTCATAAGGCAGGTGAGGTGATTAGGGCTCTATCTTCTCCACTGTCCTCTGGAGTAATCTCTCAATCAGGTCATTCCTGGCCCACCTGTGGTAAGAGATGTGTTGCAAGTGAAGTGTGCCAGAGCCCTGGGAACAGAACCCGAGGCATTAGCAAAGATGGGAGAGGAGAGGGAGGGCACAGCTGGGTGGGGCCAGCAATGCTGTACACAGATGAAAAGGAGCCCAGCTTCAGGGCGGCTCCCATCCTATTTGCATCAGAGGGCGCTGGCTGGATGAAAGGGAAGACATGACAGGTGCACCATTAATTAAAAGCCGGTGACCCTTCCTCTTGGACAGCTTGGGGCCCTACTTGGCTCTGTTTGGCCACTGCAACTCCAAGCCAGGCCAGGTGAGAACACTCCCTGAACTCGGGCAGAACAAAATCTGAAGTGAGAGTATCCTGATAAAAAACAAAAACAAAAACATAAACAAAACAACTTTGTGTGGTGGTGGTGGTAGTGGTTGTGGTGGTGGTGTGTGTGCACATGTGATTACAAGCATATGCATGCCATAGTAGGGAGTGTGTGTGTGTGTGTGTGTGTGTCAGACAGACAGACAGAGACAGAGAGAAAGAGAGAGAGATCGCAGGCATATGCAAGCCATGGCATGCATGTGGAATTAAAAGGCTAGCCTCTGGTGTTGGTCCTTGCCTTCCCTTGATTGAGACAAAGCCTGTTGTTGCCACTGTGCATGCCAGGCTAGCCGGCCCACAAGCTTGCTGAGATTCTGTGTTCTCTGCCTCCCATCTTGTCATAGGAGTGCTGGGATTGCAGACATTGTTGCCCTTAGCTTTACAGGAGTGACAAGGATCTGAACTCAGGTTCCCCGGGCTTGTTCAGCAATCACTTTACCCACTGAGCCATCTCTTCAGCTCTGGATCACCCTCTTTGATGGACACACTCTCTGAAAAAGATTTTGACAAAGTAGAGCAACTGAACTGGTAAGATTTAATTTCTGAATTTAGGTAACTCTAGCCTGCACAAGATTGGGGGAGATGTAGGTAAAAATTAAAAAGAAAAAGAACCCTGGGTGTGGGTGGTGCTGTGGGAAATCTTTCTGTATGCTGTGAATATGTGTTGCTCTGATTGGTTGTTAAATAAAGCTGCATTGGCCTATGGTAGGGCAGGATGGAGCCAGGCAGGAAAATCCAGGAGAGATAGTGAGAAGAGAAAGGTGAGGAAAGAGACGCTGTGAGCCACCAGCAGAAGCAAAAATACCAGTAAGCCACCACCATGTGGTGACTTATAGATTAATAAAAATGGGTTAAGTTATAAGAGCTAGCTAGCAAGAAGCCTGCCTTAGGCCATACAATTGGTAATTAATATTAAGCCTCTGAATGACTATTTTATAAGCGGCCACCAGACTGCGGGGGCCGGGCAGGACTAGAGAAACCTTCCAACTACAGGGTGGCACCGTCCTCATGTGAATGTCTTAAGTCCATTACATGAATTCATCATCTGGTTACACTGGCAACTCCTGAAATACAGTATCTAATACTCAAGCATTCATTCAACAAATGATCATGCAGCATTTAACATGTGCCTAGAGGCTTGTGACCAAGCCCTGCCCTGGTTACAAACAAAAAATTCATGGTGGCCAGAAGCCTCATGAGAAAACAAAGCCAGGGAGGAGATAGAAGATGTGGGATCAAAAAGCATCAGCTGTGGCAGAGCTGCCCAGGGTCTACAAAGGGACAAGATGAGCTTGTGCCTAAACTGAAGAACAGTCAAAAACAGAAGAGAGAGACTTGGGTCTGGATATCTAGAACCATTCAGAACATACTGAAAACTTTAAATTTGGTATAAAATTCACAGACTGGACCATTCGAGCAGGGACATGGAGTGACTGTTTATGTTCTCAAGTAACTAGCCCTGATGATTACTCCAGGGACACAAGTGTGAGGCAGGAGCCTGCTGGAGATAAGTGTGGCTGGGACCAAGAGGAGAGGGGTTGGACAATTGTGTGGAAGATGAACATGTTTGGGTGCTGTGCAGGGAGGCAGGAAGTTGTTAGACTTCAAGACAGCTTGGGTTGGGGGTGGTACACACACCCATGCTCCCTGGTGTTCTTCAGTGGCAAAAGCCTGTCAGCCTGCATTTTATATTTATTCTCCCTGTGGTGACTTATGAATTGTGACCCCCAAGTTAAGCATGTTTGAAAGTAGAATGGGGATTTCCACCTACCGTGTGTGTTTAAAATGCCTGGATATTAAGGAGAGATTTAAAGAGAATGGGGAGAGAGGGAGCTGTCTCAGCGGGTAAAATGCTTACCATACAAACATGAAGACCTGAGTTTGATCCCCAGCATCCACATATAAAAGCTAGGTGCAGCAGTGGTGTGTGCATAAAATCCCAGTACCGGGTGTGTGTGTGTGGGGGGGGGGGGGGAGGTCCTTGTAGCTCATTAGTCAGGTAGTGTAGCAGGATCTGAAAGCTCTAGGTTCAGTGAGAGCCTGTCTCAAATAAGGTGGGGAGTGAGTGAAGGAGAGGTTTAGGCTCTAGCATCCAGATGCACACAAAAGAAAGGAAGAAGGAATGGGGTGAAGTGGACCTGTTCCTTAGAAACAAAAGAGCAGGACCAGACATGGCGGCCCATGCCTATAATCCCAGCACTTGGGAGACTGAGGCAAGAAGATTGAAAGTTTGGGGTCAGCCTATGCTACATAAAAAGATCTTTGTTTGTTTGTTTGTTTGTTTTTTTTGGTTTTTCGAGACAGGGTTTCTCTGTAGCTTTGCGCCTTTCCTGGAACTCACTTGGTAGCCCAGGCTGGCCTCGAACTCACAAAGATTCGCCTGCCTCTGCCTCCCGAGTGCTGGGATTAAAGGCACGCGCCACCACCGCCCGGCTACATAAAAAGATCTTGTTACAAAAGAAGGGGAGTGGGAAGGAAGGAAAGGAGGAAGAAGAGGGCCAGCCCAACCGGGACCAGCGCACCAAAACTCGTCTGTGCTTGTGCATGGCTGCAAACCTTGCAAACATGCAGAATCTGAGCTAGTAGCTTTGCTGGGACTGACCTTCTGCATTGTCTGTACCACCTGAGTGATAGCCATGCTCGGGTCAGTGGGTCAAACTTTGAGCATCAAGTCCCTAAGCTGGAGCCCACATTCCCTGGGCCTTAAGGGGTATGCTCAGAATGAGGCTAGGGAGCACATACAACGGAGTAAGGATCCTGAGACAAAGTTGTAAGCTTGTAATATTATTTTTCCCTTAACTTGCTCTCATGCCCTGGGGCATTTGCCCTAATTCCAACTCTGATGGGAGTTTGGAAATAGAATTTGTTAACACAAATGGTCTTTCTGAAATGTTTTCCTGAGGGCTGAAACCTAAACTGTGCCCCTGCATGGGAGGGTGTGGATGTGGACCAGAGGTGAGCAGATGTGGACATGATACTCTGCTGCCCCTGAATGGGAGAGTGGGGATGTGGTCCAGAGGTGAGCAGATGTGGACATGTTACTACTCTACCTCTCTACCAACTCTGCGTGGGAGGGGGAGTGTGGTCCAGAGCTGAGCAGATGTGGACATGACACTGTGCTGCGCCTGTATGGGAGGGTGGGGATGTGGTCTAGAGCTGAGCAGCTGCACACTTGACATGGTGCTAAAGATAAGTATAATGCTCACTGTCATCTTTCTTTCTTTCTTTTTTTCATTTTTGTTTTGTTTTGTTTTTCGAAACAGGGTTTCTCTGTGTAGTTTTGGTGCCTGTCCTGGATCTCACTCTGTAGACCAGGCTGGCCTTGAACTCGTAGAAATCCGAATGTCTCTGCCTCCCAAGTGCTGGGATTAAAGGCAGGAGTCACTGTCACTCGGCTTGTCATCTTATTTCTTACTCTGACTTCTTAAAATTTTTGAGACAGAGTCTTGAATACACCCTGGGCTAGCCTGGAATTTATGGCTATCCCCCGCCTCCACTTTATGGAGTGCTAAGATTACAAGCAATGTGCAAACACAATTGGCTCCAGTATCTCACTTGAAACTACCTGATTTTCCACATTGCTGAGACCAATCCATAGACACAAACAGTTGTTCCCTATGTACTTAATGAAGACAAGCGAGATTCAGAGGCAGAAGTTGCTCTGTGAGGCCAATCTATCAGGAAGGAAGGAACGGAGGGAGGGAAGGAGGGAGAGAGGGATGGAGGAAGGAAGGAAGGAAGGAAGGAAGGAAGGAAGGAAGGAAGGAGGGGAGGGAGGGAGGATGGAAGGAAGGAAAGAAGGAAAGAAGGAAGGAAAGAAGGGAGGGAGGATGGAAGGAAGGAAGGAAGGAAGGAAGGAAAAAGCAAATAGTATGCTATTTCAAAGTCTTTTGAACTTTTTCATTTCAGTTGACAAAAGAGTCAACAGAAACAGAGTCATGACCATTTACTCTGGAGTGTGAATCTCTTGGTACCTCTGATATGAAGGTTAAAACATCCATAGTCACTCGGAGAACCTAGCCAGTAGAAAGAGCTGCAGACTCCATGCTCTCTGGTTTGACCATGGACTTAGAAGCTTGTGTTGCACAGAATTCTAGTGTCTGTCTAGGGTTCGCCTCATCCTACTTGAAACCGTTTGTTCTCAAATAAACAGCATGACTTTATAAAATACTTGCGAAGCTGGATGGTGGTGGTGCATGCCTTTAATCCCAACACTCGGGAGACAGAACCAGGTGGATCTCTGCTACTTTCCACTAGGCAGTGTCCATTACCTACCACTGAATTCCTAATGTACAAATTCAGTTCTCTTCCTGAAGGAGTAACACCCAATGTAGTTGGGCTGCAATACCAGAATTGGCCAGTAGGTGCTGCTGTCCAACACCCAATGGAGTGACTGGGATTAAAATTTGCCTAGAGTATTGGTTCTCTAGTTTTCTGAAAGTTCAGCAGAATACAAGTATCTTTCAGGGGTGCTGCCAATCACAAACATTTGCTTTTCATGCTTTCTAGGAATCTGTGATTTTGGCAAGTTCCAGAAATTTAATCTGTGATAATATTCTCATGTTTATATAATTTATCCACCCACACAACCTGTATAAATTGAGCTCCCTCCATGCAACAGACACTGAGTGCAGCTCTGGGCAAGCAATAGTCTATAACGACAGCCAAGAGCTCTTTCTAATAGCTGGGTTCCAGTCTTGTAGTCTTTGGTCTGCAAAGATATTGTGGTGATTTGAAGGAAAATGGTCCCCCAAGGCTCATATGTTTAAATGTTTGATCATTTGTTAGTGGAACTGTTTGAGAAGGATTAGAAGGATTAGGAGGTGTGGCCTTGTTGGAGGAAGTGTGTCACTGGGGGTTGGCTTTGAGGTTTTGAAAGCCTATGCCAGGCCCAGTTTCCTCTCCTCTCCTCTCCCCTCCCCCCTGTCTCCCTGTCTGTCTGTCTGTCTCTCTCTCTCTCTCTGATTGTAGATCAGTGTGTAAAACTCTCAGCTACTGCTCTAGCACCATGCCTGTCTGCTTCCCACTGTAATGGTAATGAACTGGGCCTCTGAAACTGTAAACAGCCCCAATTAAAAGCTTTCCTTTGTAAGAGTTGCCTTGATCATGGTATCTCTTCACAGCAGTAGAACAGTAACTAAGGCAGATATTTTCTGATGACCAATATCTCTTAATACTTTGCTTTTGGGTGATCTCTCCATGAACTTGGACAGTCCTTGGACTTACTCAGAACAAATAGGCTGTATGGAAATGATGCCTGCTGACTTCTCAGACAGGTTAGGGGATCCCTGAAGGTTCTGTCTTGCTCAGGGGAAGTTGAATGCTGAGGAAGGCAGCTGTTAGGCACCATGCCATGGCTCGGTAGTGCAGGCCTGTAACCCCAGTCACCCCAGAGGCTGAAGCAGGAGAACTGTAAGTTTGTGGCTAGCCTGGACTACAGAATGAGTTCAAGGTCAGTCTGTCTAGTGTAGTAAGGCCCTGGCCTCAAAACAACAAAAAAAAAATAAAATATAAGACAGAAATAAGCTGGGAGTAGTGTCACATGCCCGTAACTTCAGAAATCAAGAGGCAGAGGCAGGGGAATCTTGCCTTGAGTTTGTCTGTGGTCATTGTGGCTACATAGATGAAATCCAGGTCAGCACGGGCTTCAGAGTGAGACACGTCTCAACAACAAAACAGTAACTAAGCAAGCTAATTGTATAGTAATTAACAACAACAATAATAATCAAAAGAAGAGTGTGAATGTAACTTAGTGGTAGAGGACATTCCTAGCAGGTGTAAAGTCCTAGGTTCAAACCCCAGTAATAAAGAAAGAAAAGAGACTCCTCAGACCCGTTGTATTTTACTTTGTTAATTGTTTGTGTGCAGGCACACGTGTGCATGTGTGTGCACATATGTGTGCATGCATATGGAGGCCATAGGTTGACACCAGGTGCCTTTCTCCATTACTCTCCACTTTATTTTTTGAGACATGGTCTCTCACTGAACCCAGAGCTCACTCACAGATTCAGTAGGATTGGCTGGTCAGTGATCTCCTGCCTCTGCTCTAACCAGCACCGCATTGGGGTTATGTGCCGCTGTGCCCAGCTTTTCATGTGGGTGCTGGGGACCCACACTCGGGTCCTCGTGCTTACACAGCAGGCACTGTACTGACTGAGCCACCTCCTCGCCTCTCTGCATGCAATTTAATTCCATGGAAGCAGAGGTCAAGCCTACATATGGGGCCTGAGGTCTTACCGTGTATCTCTGCATCCAGAAAGGAGGCTCATCTGTGCTTTGTGAAATCAAAGCAAAACAGCTCCGTTGAGCCAGCCCCTGATCTCCTTGGGTACAGCGCACAGCAGAGCTGGCCTTGGGGGAGGCGGCTCAGATCTCTTGGATTATTTATAAGTTAGGTTCAGTGCAGCCCAGCTAAGCAATCTATGCGCTCCTTCCAGGCCTGGCAGTCAGCCAGGGAAGCACTCAGCCTGCCCCGCATACCCAGCCGTGATTGCAGTGGTAGGAGAAGCCAGGGAACCCTCTCTCCTTTTGAGGAAACTGTTTTCATGAGGCATTGCTCTGTCAAGCTGTGCCCAGCCCTCATGTGCTCGAAAATCTGGGACACAAAGGGCTGTTTCAGTGGGAAACCCTTCAAGCCAACAGCTTCCGGTTACTAACGGCTCTCATGCTCATCACTGGTGCTGACAGCAGCACCAGGCGTTTTCCAAGGTCTATGCAAAGCTGATGTGCGTTATTTTCACCCGTGCCCCCTCCTCCTCCTCCCTCTCCCCTCCCCCTCTTCTCCTCCTCCTCCTCTTCTTCTTCATCTTCCCCCTCCCCCTCCTCCTCCCCCTTTTGACGGGGTCTCATGTAGTCCAGGCTGACCTCAAGTTCGGTATGTCCTGGAGGATGACCTCTTATCTAGACCCACCCTGGAGGAAATGAGGAGTAAGAAGCTGAGCTGGAGAGATGGCTCAGCAATTAAGAGCACCTGTTGCTCTTGCAGAGGCTCCCGATTTGACTCCCCGCCCCCACATGGTGGCTTCAAATCATCTGTAACTCTAGTTCCAGAAGATCTGAAGCCTTCTTCTGGCCTTTGACCTACATGACCAGGCATGTACATAATGAACATATATACATGTACGTAAAACACGCAAACACATAAAATATAAATAAATCTAAAACCATTTTTCTTATATTAAAAAAAAGAGTGAAAAAGAACTGTAGGGAGGGCTGGGGAGACGGCTTGCCATGTGAGCATAAGGACCTGAATTCCATCCCCCAAGCCCATGTGAAAAGCTGGGCGTTGTGGTAATCCTTGTAATCCAGTGCTGAGGAGGCAGACAGGCAGCCCCCTGGGGCTCCGTGGCCAGCCAGTCTAGTCCACTGAGTGAGTTCCAGACTAGGCCCGGTCTCAGAAAAGGATGGCTTGCTCTTCAGGAATGACACCAGAGGCCATCTTCTGGCCTTTACATGTACATGCATGTACACCGTGCCCCCCACCGCCACTATAGGGCTATTTTGTTCTAAGGCCAGGACTTCCTGACAGTGATTTAAGGTGGCACGGTCGAAGCAGAGTCTCAGAAAGGCCCCCTGTTGGTGAGGGGAGGAAAAAGCAGGTGAGGGGCCCCTGCTCGTATTTGGTTTAGCCACTCAAAATCTTCTACATCCACGCTTTCCCCAGCATCCTCTCTCACATGGGGCGGGGGGTGGGGGTGGGGAGAGAGGGGCGCGGGGGGGGGCGGGGAAGGAGTAGATCCATCCCCACATAAAGGCAGAGGGGGCTTGATCTTCAGCTGCAGTCCAGCATCAAGCCAGGGGTTTAGTGTCAAAGGCTTTTCTCAAGCCTCAGGCAAGGAGGAGGATGAGTCATGCCTTCCTACTCAGGAGAAGGAACGTAACCAAATGCCTCCTTCACCACTGAGTCAGGGCTCGGAAGTGCCATTTTTAGAAGTCTCCGGAGGCTCAGAGCTGGTGAATCAGAATACCCAGTGCTGAGCGAGACTTTACCGAAGCCTGGAATCCAAGAGGCGGAGCCTGGCGCATAGAGCACACACGGTTAGACAGGCACCGCCCACACAGCCCCCTGGGCCTGCAGCCCTCCGTCAAGGAGGGTTAACCCTGCTTCTATGAAATTAAAGCGTGCTGCACTCCCTGGAAAGAATGCAGGAGACGGGGCTCAGGCTGCACTGGAGAATGTAGCGACGGGGCCCAGGCTGCCGTGAGAGGTTCATTGTGACATTGCCTCAAGTTGTCACCAAGTCACCTGTTCCGTGTGTCTCAGAGTTCTCTGAAAACAACAGCCACTTCTCACACTTGCTTGCCGTAGGGGGATGCGGGCAGCATTCCTAGGATACTAGCATGGGATACATAGAGTGTGTGGCTGCTCTCACAAGGGGCTGAGTGGAGGAATGGTTAGCCTACTCTTGAGAGAGAGAGAGAGAGAGAGAGAGAGAGAGAGAGAGAGAGAGAGAGAGAGAGAGAGAGAGAGAGAGAGAGAGAGTGTGTGTGTGTGTGTGTGTGTGTGTGTGTGTGATGTGCGTCTTTCTTTCTCTGTCTCTCTTTAAGCATCTCTATTGAGCATATAACCAACCATTGCCACTTGTGCCCAGCCCAAGGGTTAAGGCTAGAGAAATTCTGGGGTGGGGTGGGTGGGGTGTTATGCTTGGCTGGTTACACAGAGGCGTGGTGCCTGTGCTATCTGAGTGGCAGCCCCCCTCCCCCCCCCCGCAGCATTAGGGAGGTAGACTCAACAGGATCAGCTACACATGGAACTCAAGGCCACCCTGGGCTACACTGTTCCACCGCAAAACAGATAAGAACACCCCCCCCACCCCCTCACCCCCCACACTCCCCCCCCCTACAAGATTGGAGATTCTTGAGCTGCAGGGCAGTCTTGGGTGAGGACTTGCCAGTTTGTCCAACCTGGAGACACTCATGGCAGCAAGTGGAAGGATAGGAGCATGGGGGCCACTCTCTACTGCAGTGTTCTCAACCTTCCCAAAGCTGCCACCCTGTAACCACCTCGTGTTGTGGTGACCCCTACCATGACATTGCTCCTTCACAACTGTGATTTTGCTGTTATGGATCATAATGTAAATATTTTTAGAGATGGAGGCTTGCCAAAGGGGTGGAGACCCACAGGTTGAGAACCTCGGCTCTAGTGCAAACCTCACAAAGGGACTGGGGTGCAATGGGCCTGACAGCTCCCCTGTGGCTCTGCACTCAGCCAGAGCCCACAGCGAGGGGCACACCAGTGGTACAAGCTGCCTTGTGTTCCTCTGTGAGCAGACATGTGGCTCCCGATCAGTCCACCACTGACGTCTGTGACCTGACCAAGCTCAAAAATCCCAAGGGGCTTTCACGCCCACCCCATTGGCGTAGCAAAAAGCAGGACTAACCTGGCTGGCGAGGGATGGAAAGAGGCTGTCCTTCCCTTCATCTCTGAGCCATCTGAGCACCTTGTTGGGGAGTGGGGTGGGGGAGGGGTGTGGTTGGTGTGGTCCCTCTGAAGCCTATGGCTGGGTTTGCCCACGGTACACAGGACAAGTGTGGAATATGCATGCATGTCAATGGGAGAGGAACTAACTCACCCCCTTCTTCCCCATGAGGAACTCAGCATCCCCTGGGGCTGGGCCACCTGTGCTCTGGCAAGCCTGTCTTCTGTGCCAAGAGAAGCCATGGCCTCATGGAGCATTCTTGCCATTTTTTTCCCTGGCTGGCTCCTGTCTTTGTCTCCTCTGGCTTCCCGAATCTCGGGAGCTGGTTTCCCTGCCGTGCCGTGCTGCCAATGACTAGGGAAGGGTTTTCATTCGTCATTTTCTGCTGCAGCATCAGGGAGTGAAATCCTCCAGCCTCCCTACCCCTCACTGCTGCTTCGGTTCACCCCTGCAAGTTAATCTCCAATCATCTCAAGCATGCAATTGTTTGCTTCCTGAGCCGGGGTGCCTTCCTCCTCAGAGCTAACTTGTGCGTTTGAGGAGCGGAGAACAACTTAATTATGACAAGGCACAAAGCAGCCTCATTTTTAAAAGTATGTTAGTGCTGATCTCTTTTCTCCTCACTCTATATTATTTACTCGGCTGATTAGCTTTAACGAGCACCTAGAGAGTAATTCGGCAGAATGTTAGCGAATTCATGGCCCAGTAAATGGGAGAGCGAATCTGTTGGCACTCGAGAGAGATTGAGCTCAGGTGGCGTCACTCCAGGAAACGCACCTGACGCCTCATGCGCACAGAACTCCACACAGGTGTGTGTGGAAAGGCTGTGTGTGTCCAACAGCCAAGGCTAGCCCACAAAGTTTCAGAGCTGCTGTTTCTGGGCCTGGTATGTTGGCAAGTGTGATAGTTAATACCGATTGCCAACTTGGCAGGATCTAGAACCAATTCTGGACACAGCAGTATATGTGACGGAGAGGCAGGCAAGATGGAGGAGAGAAGCGGGGATGTTGTTTTTATCATTATTGTTTTCTTTTCTTTTGTGGGGGGAGCTACGAGGATGGAGGGCAGACATGGAAGGACTGGGAAATGAGTGGGATTGGGGTGTATGATGTGAAATTTCCAAAGAATCAACTTAAAAAATATGTTAAATTAATAATGATAATAATAATAATAATGATAATAATAATAATAATAAAAGTGTCTGAGGTGAGGAGTGTCCACTGCTGATGGCCTCAGGGATCACTACACAGAGCTTCAGGAACACTGAAATGTGGCCCCACCAGGACCAATGGGGTCAGACTCCCTGAGAGTGGGCCCAACACCCAACGGTTGTCAAGTGTCCCCAGGTAGTTGAGATACACTGAGCCACAGGCAGATCTGTAGTCAGGCAAAGCTATGGAGAGCTGCTGGCCCCAGAAACAGATGCCTTCAGAGTGCACACAGCCTGGCCGGCCCTGGCTGTGCTGGCCTGTGTGTGCTCATAACAGGTGCAGGCATGAGCGCAGATTTGATGGGATTCCACCTTGTCACATTAGACAAGGATGTCAGTTGGCATTACAGCTGCAGTATCATCTTCATAAGGTTCTGCTCAACGTCAGCTCAGCAGAAACCTGGGGAGGAAGACGCCAGGTGATTCAGGTCTGGGCAAAAGGCCAAAAGCCCCAGGTGCAGATTCTAACTGCAGAACACGCGTCCTGCTTCGAAGATGGTGACAGCTTTGTTCTCCGGCTATAAATGCACAGCTGTGGTCCCCGAGCCCTGCCGCCCTGCTGGGAAGCTGTTGCCATGTAGCTGCTGAGGTCAGGTCCCCTCCTCCCCAGCTCAATGACCCATTCCATACTTCATTGTAAGGAACAGGTCCTGGGCTCCTTGTCCGTGAACGGACTGGCTGCTCTTGGATAAATGCTGCTCCAGTGAGGTCAGTAACAGCTGAGGGGAAGGGTGGAGGAGGACTGAGTTCTACTACTTGGATCTGAGCAGAGTTGGGCAGCGGGGTAGCCCTGTGAAAAGGAGGAATGACTTTAGGACATCGGGGCTTGGCCACCCATAGGTGTAGGAAGAGTTATGGATTTATATATCTTATATAGAATCACAAACTGATGGGAAGGCCCTATTGCTGAAGAAGATATATATATATATATATATATATATATATATATATATATATATATATATATATTATATAAAATTGAACATGGCGAAGTTGAGCTAGTGCCTACCTAGAGCCTTCACCCCTGCTGACGAGTGTTCATGGTACTGGAAGGCACTGTGCACATTACCAAAGGGGAAGGGTCAACACCAACCCAGCCACAAGCCCTGCAATGGTGACCTGCTTGTGACATGCTGCTGCAATAGTGTCACAAATGTCATGGGAGTAACCAACCACTATCTGATTGTATTTCAGGCCTACTCCATGAGATGGAGCCCATGCCTGGCACTGTTCACGGTGCCAAGAACCTGAGACTAAATAAGTCATGAACCTAGGGGGAAACTAAATCCTATTGCTAAAGGAACACAGCAATAAACTGACCCCTAAGGACATTCAGCTACACCCATAGATCAATGTCTTGTTCAGCCATCATCAGAGAAGCTTCCTCCTGCAGTAGATGGAAACTAATACAGAGACTCAAAACTGAACAATACGGAGAGGGAGAAGCCTTGGAGCACTCAGTCCTAAATGGAATGTCTTCATAATGCCCCTCCCCTCAGGGCTCAGAGAACCCCACAGAAGAGGAGACAGAAAGAGCCTAAGAGTTAGAGGGGACGGATGGCACCAACAAGGTCTTCTAGACAGGACAGAACTGATGCACTTATGAACTCGTGGACACTGTGGCAGCATGCACAGGACCTGCACAGGTCCAAGCCACGTGGGATCCCAGTGCCGAGAGAGGGAAGTGGACATGAGCTCCTACCTCTAACCAAGAGTCTACCTCCAATTGACAACTATTTGCAAAGGAAAAAATATTTTTCTCCAATGGAGTCTCACTGGGTAGACACACCACACTTAAGACAGGCCCCTGCCCATGGCCAACGCAAGACAAACTCGATGGCATTTTGTATAATTTTCTTTTTGTTCCATGTTGCTTTGTTTAGATTTTTTTTTTTAGTCTTACTAGTCTTTTGCTTGTACATTATGGTTTCCAATTTTGTGTTTTTATGGCTTTTGTTTGTGTGTGTATCTTGTGCTTTTTGTTTTTGTTTTGTTTATTTGTTTTCTAAAAAGAGAAAGAAAGGTGTGCAGTTGGATGAAGGGGGAGGAGGGGAGGGTCTGGGAGAAGATAAAGGAGGGAAAACCATGACCAGAATATAGTGCATGAAAACAATTTATTTTCTATTAAAAACTAAAACAAATCATATATATTTATAAATATTCACATCCGTGATCAGTAGGGTTTCTGGCAGCCCCTGACGTGCCCTCACCAAGTCTCCTCTATGAGCACCAGGAGGAGAAGGAGGACGAAGCTGCCTCATGAGCAGGCTTGGATTTCTATGCCTTTCAAAGGAGAACACAAAAGAGATTGTCCCACCTTCTCCCTCGCCACAAACAAAGGGACAGCTTTGAGCACTTCAGGATGAGGATCGGGCGCCCCCTTGTGGTGACACTGAACAATCAGTATGTGGACCATTAGAAAGCAAGACACCAGAGATTTCAACCATTTCCAGTGTTGGGAAAAAATGTAAGAATACCAAGTGCCCTGAGCTGGTGCAGTGGGAGGGGTATAACTCAGTGGGCAGTGTGCTTGCCTAGTGTGCATGAATCCCTGGGTCCAGTCACAGGAAGAGTTGAAGTTCAAGGTCATTCCCAATTACCTAGTAAGTTAGAGGCCAGTTTGGGATACATGAGACCCTCCTCCCACCCCCCAAAAAACCCAACCAAACAAACAAAAGCGCCCATCAATGTTAAAAAACAAAAAACAAACAAAAAAACCCGAACCTGTTTCATATTGATGCATCAGCGTGTTTTAGACTGCTGAAATGGAGGAAATATTCTGAGATTAATTTCATCAGCATCTTACATTTTCCTCTGGTTACTGTGATGTTCACAGTCACACACATGGCTCGAGTGGTTTTCCTCCCAGCACTGAGTTTAACCCTCCAGAACCTTGTTATGAGCTTTGGCCGGGCTTGTTGGAAAATGAGTCCAGATAGCCAAGGTTGGGGCAAACAGAGCCAAAGAGGGAGGAAGAAGGAGGTGTGGGCCCTTTTGGTCCTTCTCTCTGCCCATATCAATAATAAATGTGTTCCTGGAGTCAGGGAGA
Organism: Peromyscus maniculatus bairdii; assembly: GCF_049852395.1. Classification (NCBI taxonomy): domain Eukaryota; kingdom Metazoa; phylum Chordata; class Mammalia; order Rodentia; family Cricetidae; genus Peromyscus; species Peromyscus maniculatus. Next base: position 92,724,817 of record NC_134856.1, on the reverse strand, counting down.
GTCCTGTCCACTGAGGCAGAGCTGACTCTAGGAATGTCTGAAGCATGAGGGAACAGTGTGGCGGCACATGATCATCAAGTACCTGACACGCCGGCCCTTTGCTGTGCTGTGTGTCTGACAGAAATACAGATGCCATGCTGTGAGCTGCACTGCAGAAACCTCCGTCTGGGTGGCCCCTTGGCATCGAGGCAGCCGGTGCCCTGTGGGGGCTCTTCACTGAAAAAGAGAATTCCCGTCCTCACAGGCCCTTCAGGGAATCTTCTGATGTACTGTGTTGGGGACAAGCCCACCTGCTCGTGTGTCCAAGAGGAGGGGGGAGACCCAAAAGTTTGTCCCCCCCTCCCGTCCTGAAAATGATCGCTCTGATTGTCCCTGCCTTCTGATGCTGTTAACCCATCAGCTTTCCCTGGCCTCAGTGGCATGACTTGACATCACAGGCATCTGAGTAAGATGTCCCAACTTTAGGAGCCAGGACGTCATACTCCTTAACCACGACACGTCTCTGTATTTGGAGAAAATATTGCATCTACTTCTCCTTGTCAAGAATGCCATCAAATCTATCTTGTCACTGCGACAGACCTAAACCCACCTAGGAGACCAATCTTTGGGCATGTCTGTGAGGGGAGTTTTCTAGACTGGGTTAGCGGAGTTGAGTACTAACTGTTCAAAATGTGGGCAGTACCATTCCTTGAGCTGGGATCCCACACTGCCTGAGATTGAGAGCACACGCTGAGTGACCGGGGGAGGGTTTCTTTCCACTCACCGGTCAAGGGGGATACACTCCACGATGTGGGGGGAGTCAGGCAACAGGAGGCAGCTGCTCACACTGCACCCACAGCCAGGAAACTTGGTGAACAAAATTGAGGCTTAAACTTCCAGGCCTGTCCCCCCAGTAACTTCCTTCCTCCAGTGAGGTTCCGCCTCCTAAAGGTTTCCAAACCACCACTGACTGGAACCAAGTGTTCAACAAGAAGTCTAGGGGAGAATTTCGTATTCAAACCACAACACCACGGATGCCTCACATGCTAGGAGATGGTAAGTGGCTGATAACTTTGGGCTTTCTGGTCAAAAGCAAATAAACAACGAGATAAGTTAAAGTTATGATAAGTAACTTAGAGTAAACAACGTAACAAATACACAGAACAGTGTGGCCGGCGGCCAGCCTCTGTGAAGGGCCACCACCACGCAGAGTAGGAGTATTTGAGTGACTAGTCAGCAGCTCAGCAGCTCTGCTCTGGAGTAATTTGGTGTGTTTGAGGAAGAGGAAGCGGCCGTGTGGATGGAGAAGGGCTGAGCGGTGGGAGGTGAAGTCAGACATGAGTGGGTGATAACTCCCATCTGTCTATGCTAGTCAGTCACTCTGCCACTGCAAGTGCCCGGGGAGCTGAGGCAAGCAGATGACGCAGCAGAACTCAGACAGCAAGAGGGATCCCTGGGCTGCTGGGAGGAGCAGGGACCTGGAGACATTTAAGGGCACCTGTGGGAGACAGTGCTGAACGTGGGGGAAGGGAAACATCTGAGTGGTTTCTGGAGGTCTGGTGACGAGAGCTTGAGCAAGGCAGAGGAGAAACAGCTCAGGATGCCTCAGGTTTCTGAGTGCGTAGTTAAGGACACCAGTGGAAATACTGCTCTGGGGGCAGAAGGAATGGAGGGAGGGCCCTACTTTGGGCGTATGATGAACCAAGTGTATGACTAATCCAAATAGGCATGCCAAGTAAGAAGCTCAACACCAGTCGGGCAGCTGGAGGGCCAGTGAAATGGGGACGCTGTAGTACTTCAATTTGGGTTTCTATCGCTGCAACAAAACACCATGACTAAAAAGCAAGTTGGGGAGGAAAGGGTTTATTTGGCTTACACTTCAGCATTGCTGTTCATCACTGAAGGAAGTCAGGACAGGAACTCAAACGGCAGGATTCCAGAAGCAGGAGCTGATGCAGAGGCCAGCAAGGGGAGCTGCTGACTGACTTGCTTCCCCTGGCTTACTCAGTCTGCTTTCGTAGAGAACCTAGGACCACCAGCCCAGGGATGGCACCACCCATAATCAATCACTAGGAAAATGCCTCACAGGTGGATTTTATGGAGGTATTTTCTCAATTGAGTTTGCCTCCTTTCAGATAATTCTAGTTTGTGTGTCAAGTTGACTTAAGACCAGCTGTGGTATTGTGTTCCCCAAAATATTGTGCATGCTAATAAACTTATCTGGGGTCAGAGACAGAACAGCCACAATATTAAACATAAAGGATAGGCAGTGGTAGCACACTCCTTTAATCCTAGCATTCCAGAGGCAGAAATCCATGTGTTCAAGGATACAGCCAGGCATGGTGACTCATCATGCCTTTAATCCCAGGGATGGTAGAAAGCAGAAAAGTATATAAGGTGTGAGGACCAGGAACTAGAATCATTTGGCTGGTTAAGCATTCAGGCTTTGGAGCAGCAGTTCAGCTGAGAGCCATTTGGATGAGGACACAGAAGCTTCCAGTCTGAGGAAACAAGATCAGCTGAGAAGTTGGCCAGGTGAGGTTAGCTGTGGCTTGTTCTGTCTCTCTGACCATCCAGTGTTTACCCCAATAACTGGCCCAGGGTTTGTCTTATTAATAAGAACTTTTTAAGATTCATGCTACAATCAGCCAGCACAGTTGCCCTTCTTTCTTAACAGTCCCAATGGTGCTCAAAGCCTCTACTGGTCCCTAAGTGGTCCAAAAGTCCATTTTCCTTTACAGCAGGCCTCAGTCCCGACTCTGACCAATGAACAAAATGTGCAGTTTGCTGGCAACTCTTCCTTAGTTCAAAACAACAACATGTAAAGAGCTGTTCTCCCTCCGAGGCTGGAAGGTGTGCCCACCATACCTCCAGCTGCTGCAGCATCCTTGCCTCCTGCAGAAGAAGCTGAGCTGATGGTGGCCGAGCCATGGAGAGAGCTCGGGTCCTTGAGGACATCACTGGCCTCTGCCTCCTTCTGCAGGGATGAATTGCTGCCCACACAGGTGCAGGCTGAGATTTTTCAGGTTGGGGCATTCATGATCATGGAATTATAAGGCCTGTGATTAAGTATAATCACAGGTATGAGCCTGGGAAGATTACCCAGTAAGACAGGGCAGACACAGACGCTCCTGTAGGGATTAGACCTGGGGTATGGGGAGAGCCCAGCAGTGGGTCCTGGAGGACCCTGAGAAAGTCTGAGGACTCAGGGCACCAAGATGTTTCCATCCTTGGTCCTTGAGTGTGCTCTTCAATCCTTATCATGTTTACCTGCTCTATGGGAAAACTTGGGAGAGGAAGGACTCACCCACTCATCTCTTCTGGGAAGCCTATTTACAGATTGTTTGGCCTGGGTAAGATGTCTACACCTGCCAGTGGATCACAAGCTAGTCTCTGTCAAACAGGTGCTGGGTGAGAAGAGCTTCATTAAGAAAAGGCCTTGGGAGTGCCATACATACCCTGAGACAGACAAGTCAAATGCTCTCAGTCTTTTGCTGCAGACAGTTTCAGGGGCCTGTTGACATGGATACATGAAGACTCTAAAGGCAGCTATGTTTTCAGCACTAGCTCGGCTCAGGGTTTTGTGATGTCAGAGTCCTCTTCTGGGGTTCTTCAAGCTCTGTTAAATATTTTGCCCTCTCTTCAAGCTGGCTGTTCGTAGTCCCTGCCATTCTTATCGTAAACCTATGACAGTGGACAGATCCTGCCACAGCTCCTGCGCTTCTCGTTACCTCACCGCCCCATGGTTACAGGCTCACCTAAAGCAGCCCGAGCAGTCGGGAATGCAGTGTGCAGCTTGTGATCAAACAATGAAGACGGTGAACGGAAAACTCGAAGAACTTGAGCACTGATGGCTGGGGTGTGAGTTAAGGAACTGGTGGCAGGGGGTGGGGGGTGGGAGGGTGGGGTGGGGTGGTGGGGTGAGGGGTTCCAAATGCTTACCATGAATTCTGAACAGCCCCAGGAAGTAGGCAGTTAAAATCTTATTTAACAAACAAACAAACAAAACAAAAAACAAAAACCGTAGCAGGTCACTCATGAATCAGTGACTCTCCAGGACAGCCTACCCTGGCAAAGGTAATTTGATGAGTACAGAGCATTGCTGCATTCCTTTCTCATGATGATTCCTAGTGATGGATTTAGAATCGGGAAATTATGACATCCAGGAATGCAAGAGAAAGAGACAGACCATGGCCTAGTGAGATGGCTTAGCAGGAAGGGGAATTTGCTACCACGCCTGGCCGCCGAGTTCAATCTGTGGGACTCAACTGGTGGAAAGAGAGAATTGACTCCTGAAGGTTGTCCTCTACCTTCTGCACCCACTTCCCAAATAAATAAATGTATAATAATAATAATAATAATAATAATAATAATAATAAAAACAAATGAAAAAAAACAATAGAAAGCAAATGGAAGACAAAAAATGGCAATCACTGTAGTTATAAAAGTGCTAAGTACAGCAGGTAGAAGGCAGAAGATGGTAGAATGGAATCAGCACAATCCAACTATATCCTGTCTACAAGCAACTCACTTCAAATATGATGATACAGGTGGGGTGAAAATAAAAAAGGAAACAGTGTCCTACACAAACTGATAAAAAACAAAACAAAACAAAAACCAGAAATTGGTGTATTAGCCTCAAATAAAGCAAGGTCAGAGCAAAGGAAATTAATAGGGTCCAAGAGGGAGATTCTTTAACAACAGAGGGGTAGATCCAGCAAACCTAAACATGTATACGTCAAACACCAGAGCTTCAAAAGTATGTAAGCAAAAACCTAACTATGCTGGAAAGAGCAAACAGCGAAAGACAGGAACAGGCATATCTGTTTCTAAAGCTGTTACTCCACCGACAGCAAGAAACAGAACTAGATACAGTCAAGTCAGCAAGACAAAGAACCACCAACCCACCCCCTTCCTCTGGAGGATACAACCTTCACCAAGGTAAGCACACGTAGTTCTAACAGCCCTCACACACTTTTTTCTTTTTCCCTTTTTTTTTTTTTTTTGGTTGTTTGAGACAGGGTTTCTCTGTGTGTCCCTGGCTGTCCCTGGCTGTCCTAGAACTCACTGAGATCCACCTGTCTCTGCCTCCTGAGGGCTGGGATTAAAGGTGCACCATTTCCGGCTCTGTCACACACTATCAAGAAGAATGACATCATAGTGTCCTCTGGCCACAATGGAATCATTTTAACAATCGGAAACAGGAAGACAACAGGACAATCCCCAGCTAGTTGGCAGTTGAACGACACACTTCTCCACAACCCACAGTACAAAGAGGACACTGAAGGAAACCAAACACATTCAGAACTAGGCTACAAGTGGGAGGCAGTTACAGCTTATACTAGAAAACAAGTTCTTGAGCTAATAACCCAAAATCTTAGCTAGGGAAAGGAGCAAGATGAACCCAAAGCAATCAGAAGAGGAAATGAACTAGACTCCCCACTGCTGATTTCCATGGGGCTGCTTGATTCTTTTTAGACTCTGGCCAAAGCCACATTTTGCTGACACTTAACAGCTGCCTGTGTGCTGGGTGAGCATGCCAACAATACCTCATGTTCATGACAGGCCAGCAGAAGGCTATGTCCTTGAACTTGGCAAATTCGACTCTGGTATTTCTCTTGATGTGGATGCCAGTGGTCCTGGGAGCACTGGCCACAGAGCAGGCTTTGTGCAGGAGGGTACTGGGTTCTGCACTGTTTTCAAGTTCTACCCCCAGGAAAAAGACTGCCCAATCAATTACTGAAGACACAGCTTCTGTCCCATAGTCATTCCTAGGTTAGGTGGTCCCAGAGACACAGCTGACAACTAAATAGTTCTCCCTGCACACCCTGAGGCGGCGACATCTAGGGAACTGGGTCTTCCCACCAGTGTAGGCCTCAACAGACCATCCCTAGCAGCCCAAACTCTGTTTGGAAGGAACAAGTGTGGGGTGAGTTGGAGGTTATGTGTAGAATGAAGGACAAGCTGAGCTGGCTTTCCCCACCCTCTGCTTCTGTCATGTTCCCTCTGCTCTCTGCTGGTTTTCTCAAGACCTCTCAACTCAATCCTTAGAATAAGATGTGGTAAAGCCAATGCTTCTGTGTCAGGGCACATGGCAGGTCTGAAGAATTACAAAAGGACCGATACCAAATACCAAATCACAATGTAAGACAGACAGTGCTCCAGAACACAGGAATCTACTGTAGTCCTTCATCCCCCCAGATCATTCAAACTGGTCCAACCACAGCAGGTCACAAGATTTCTAGGCCTCTTCAGTGAGCCTGGGATGGAGGCAGAAAACAGATTTTAGTAAGCGTTCTTCCCACGGCCATGCTGAGGACACACTTAAGTACTGCCAAGCTGGCAGTGGTGCAAACCTTTAATCCCAGCACTTGGGAGGCAAGTGGATCTCTATGAGTTCAAGGCCAACCTGGTCTACAGAGCAAGTTCCAGGGCAGCCAGGGATACAGAGAGAAACCCTGTCTTGAAAAACTTAAAAAGTCCTACTGTGGCCTGAGGACAAGAACCATCATAGTCCATGTTTTATTTGTAGAAGCTCCCACTAGTTTTTTGCTCAGGGACATTTGATAGAACTTCCTAGACTGAACACAGAATACTGTATTTACACAGCACACTCAAGACTCCACCTACAGCTTATTACTCTGGAGAACCTGGGGGGTCCTTGTCGGGCCTCTCCACCCCAAACATACAAAGGGGACAGACACTTCCTTGGGAGGCTGCAGCGCCCCCTAGAGGCTATGCTTCCCCCACCACAGGCAGCCTTCCTTAGTTCAGCCATCTTGACCCTGTGGTCAAGCTGTCCATTTTGGGCATTCATCATTGTTCAACTCCAACAATAGCACTACCCTCCAGGACCCCACTTAGAACAGCCCCCTACCACCTGTGGCCTGGCCACCCTCCCAGCTCCGTGAGGGCAGGGCTCAGCTTATTTGGCCAAGAGACCTAGGCATGTACTTAGTCATTCCTGAGAGCAAAGAATCTTTAAGCACTGGGAAACCTCTAATCAGTGGGAACCTGGTCGGGGCTTTTCTTCTCTGAGTTTCCTTCCTACAGCCCCTGGTGTCTCAGGAAAAGCCCACAGCCTTTAATCTAAGTAAGCTCGTTGCTTACCTGGCTCAGGAACTGCTTGGACCCAGTCAGCTGTCTACAGTGCTACTCTATCGGCTGTTTTCTCCAGTGACTTGGGGAAGGATCTTAAAGTTAAGATATGGAGAAAGCAAGGAAGGAGCCAGTTAATTTCAAACTTCTCTGCGTATGTATGTTAAACGAGGTTTGGTCCTTGCATATCTCCTTGAGCCATGAAGAGAGCATCCTGGTTCTCTGGTTGGTCTAACCAGCTGATCAACAGAACCACTAGCCAAGCCTAGCAGGCAATCCACAGTGCTGCGATTATCACTGCAAATCACTGTGCTTTGTCACAAGGCACAGCAAACCAAGTCACACACCATCTCTTAATTTTCTGTGGCCAGTGTTGTGCATGGAGACCATGTAACCAGCAAATACAGGAAGTAGAACAGAGATTCTCAGAGATGGAAAACCCGCCTTCAGGGACACATCTACCTAAACCTGGGATGAGTTGCACAAGAGCAATTCTTGGGAATAATGGAAGACAGGTCAATTACAGGAAATAGTGTCACAGAAATAGAAACAGAGCCTAGATGGACCCAGGTATATGTAGGTGCTTAGTGGGAGGTAACAAAGGCATCACAAATCTGGGGGAAATAACTCACTACTGAGAAACACTGGGAGCTGTGTGGTGGTGCATGCTGAATCCCAGAACTCTGAAGGAAGAGTGGAGTTCCAACCAACCTGGTCCACACAACTAGTTTCAGGTCAACACAAAACAAACAAAAAAGATATACTGGAGGGGGCTAGAGAGATGGCTCAGTGGTTACAAGCACTTGTTACTCTTTCAGAAAGAGGACCTGGGTTCTGTTCCTCATACAACAGGCTGTATGTTTCAATCTTACAGTGTGAGTGACCAATTTACATGAGGGGGCTGGAAGACTTCAAAACCTGAACCATATTTGGGCCCCTGTTTATCATCCTCATGCAGAGTGATGGGAATAGAGTGAAACAAACAAAATCTTAAAAAAATAAAAAAAGATATATTCTTGAGAAAAATTTTAATTTGAAAGAATCAAAAGAAAAATTGAACAGTGCCTAAATCTTTTATTTTTCATAACCTACATTTTTTTTTCAAATTAGACAGTTTTACACTGAATGACAAAAGGAAACTTAAATTACCGATAGTTTACATGTAAGCTTGATTCCAGTCTTAATGAAAAGTAGAACAGAAACAGAAACCCTCAGGCAAGCTTCCACGTTACACTCCCGTTCTGTGACTCGCAGCTGTTAGCACTCCTGGAATCTTCGATTGTCTGCTGCTTTCCGTATAACAGGCTACAAAGCACACAAACCCACAACTACAGCTCACTGAAGGGGACACAAAGACAGGTATGCACCATCAGTCGCCTGCTGTGACAAACTGGACCAGTTTTTCAATATCAACTGCAGAAACCCTAATACAGCAATGTAAGACTTTTTTTCCTCTTTTTTTTCCTTTTTTTCTTTTTTTTTTTCTTTTTTCTTTGCCACCCACCAGTGGCAACCAGTGATGCAATGACAGGAAGGATTCACAGAGACATCAGGACACTGACTACTGAGAGCGGAATCACTTGAAATTCATGTCTGGTGAAATGGGGCCAGATTCCTATTCCATATTTCCATATGATAATTAAGTATCATCACACAATTTTACAAGTTAAAAATGTCATTTGTGACTGTGGTATCTCTGATTCTATACCTTGAGATACTGAAAGGAATGAGTAAACTTAAAAAATAGATTATGAAAACCACATATCACGCTTGCTGTATGTGACATAGCAAGAGTCTGCATGCGCCCTCCACAGCTTCCTACTGTGATAACTCCATTGTTTTCTGAGTGGAAAAACCTCAGGGATCAGGAAGTCTCTGTTTTGACATCACACAGCTATTTGGCATATCACCTTTGCTTCCTGAAAAAGAGTGCTATTAAAAAAAAAATCACATCTGAGCAAGGCTTTAGATCCTGGTGCCAGGCTGTCACTGGCTAAGCAGTGATTACAGTGTCCCGACCTTGTGCACATGCCCAGCTGGCTCTGCATGCAGCCACTGAGCCTACTCCAGCCAGCAGCCAGCACGCATCTACAGCTGGCTCTGCCACACACGCTTCGTGCTGCAATGCTCAGCCTTGGGGAAAGGACTTCCCATTAAAACCCAAGGATCCTCTGTGAGAGCACCCTTGGGGATAAGGGATGCTGATCATAATCTGGCCCCTCTTCCAGGAAAGATGTGATGGGAAGGACCTGAGGCCTTAGGCTCGCCTTTCCAGATAGACGGTATCTGCTAGTGTGGGTTCAAGAGGCTGGCTGTTTCTTCTTCTTCTTCTTCTTCTTTTTTTTTTTGTCAGTGATGTGACATCTACAAGGAAATTCATCCTATGTTCCTTTCACAGGCATTTGAAACAGCACTGCGTATATTCCTATGTAACTGAATGACAGCTGCTCTGAAGGAAATGGTCACATGCATCAGGCATCTTTGCCTCTGGCAGGATAAATCACTTAGCAAAGTATGATTTTAATTAGTACATTTCTGTTTTTTTACTCTCCTTGGAAGATCCTGCCAGTCTCTGCTCTCTATACTCTCCTTCAAAACCCTTAAACATCAGATATGATTAGTATGTACTTACATACTTTTTAAGAGTATGAAAACATCCAAAGGCTTTTAATAAGACTTCCCATTTCCCTTTTGCAGCAAAGAGGCAAAATCAGTTCAACACACCAGTATAAGGGGAAAAGAAAAACCTTAACACATTAAAATAATACTCAAACCACAACATTTAGTTTATCTACATCCAGGTCAACAGTAACATTTATAATATATCAATAATTTTTTATCAGATTCTTCTCTGTAGGGTACCTTTCTCATATGTTCTGATTATTTACACTGTACAGGCAGAGTACACTCCCAAGTGCACAGATTTAACACAGTAGCGACTATTTGCATTTACAGGATTTTTCAACAATTTGAAAAAAGATCAATTGTTGAAGATCTGTAAGGTATGTTACAAAAACCACTGGAGTTCTTGTACAACAGTATGTGTACTCAGCAAAACCACCACCAGGAGATCCGCACGGTGACTGAGTAACCAATCCACTCCCACCAACCCAGGGGCCGGTCTCCGTGAGCTCTAAGCTGTCTTATACAAAAGTTAAGGCAAAGTCATTTTCAAGTTTAAATAAAATTCAAGTCTTTAAATATTGGATGGAAATCATTTTTTCTTAAAAAAAAAAACAAAAAAAAAAACAAAAAACCACCCCAAAACAGGGGAAAAAAAAAAAAAAACCAAACCAAACCAAACCAAAAAAAAAAAAAAAAAAACCAAAACAAACTTCAGTCTTATTAAATAGCATTTTGTGGAATAAGCTGTACGGTTACACTTAGCAGGAACTATTTTAATGTCTGCTGCTTAGAATACTTAAAGAAAAATTTTAGGCATTTTAAAACAAAATAATTTATCTGTAACTTTATTATAAACTTGCTAACTTTACTGCACCCTTGTTCTTCACAAGTGCAGCAACGCTTCTTAGAAAGAATCAGTGAGACCCTCGTCTTGGAGGTAAAAAGAGCAAGGATTCTGTCCTCTACCAGCCAGAGGGGGGGACCACAAACACCACTCTCTCACGGCTAGGTACTTCTAAATCCATGTGCCGAAGCAGAGGTACAGGAAGACATCCACACAGAGCTGGTTAAGACACGACTCTCCAGCAAGAATGCGTGGGGGGACACGGACAGAGCAAGCACTGGAGGCTGGGAGCCAGGTAGCCTGCTCACAGGGACCAAAACATCATGGTGTAACTTCATGGTATGATGTCAGTGGGCAACAGAGTTTCTATTTCCATCTAGGTTCTATTCACAATGTGCTTTGAATTTATTTTACATAATAGCCACTTGGAACTGGAGTGAGAAGCTGGTTACTTGCTCGCAGGACATCCAAACTCAAAGGTTTCAGGTCTTTCTAGGGTGCTCTTTGCAGGTCCTTCTGCCCACGAGGTCAAAAAGAACTGTATATACATAGGTATCTTTTTTAAAGCTAGAATTTCCTGTCAACTAACAGTTTAGATGAAAACACAGCTCCTGTGCCAGTATGCCAGTGCCCTGACATTGCCAGTCCCTTGCTCTGTGAGGCCAAGGCTGCCCCTGCTTGCGCCATCAGCCCTCATCCATCTGTTGGGGACACCCTACCCATATGCACTTGCAGACCAGTTGTTTAAAAAAAAAAAATGAAGTAGCATAGTTCCCTTAATTTAGAAAAACTCATATATAGCTTGCATTCAGAGCCACGTGGAGGCTTAATAAAAAATATCCATTTGTTAGGATAAATACATTTTCTATCCTGAAAAACAGACTTCTGCGTCACCTCCAGTTAAGCACCAACCTAAAATAAGGTTTATATTATATAATTAAATCCTGAAAAATAGATTTTTTTTTCAAGAGGGGGAAAATCCGACTCACAGAAGGAAAATAACTTGCAGGCATCCCATGGGCCTCACAGACACTGCAAGCTCCTAACCAGCGGCTCATTCCGAACTGAGTGGGAGAGCTTCGTTTGTGGTGAATACAGCTCTTCCAGACCCCTCCCAGGCATCCGGCTTTCACTGAGGAGACTTGGGGGGAGTGTTCTGTTCCCTGTTTAGACGCTTCCCAGCAGCTGGAGGCGAGGGTCGGCGCCCAGGCTGCCTCCTCTGATCTTTGGGGACCCCAGGAGTGGACTTGAGGGCAGTGGGCTCTCTGTATCTCTCCACAGGTTCAGTGAGCTTCTTCTCCTCCTTCCCACAGGTGACAGTGTTTGGCTTTTGTTCTTTTGGGGGTTGCAATGGGGAGGATGGAGGCTCTTTACTCGTTCTCTGACAAATCTCTGCATAACTGGGCTTTCGCAATTCCTGGAAACACAAAATGTGGGATTATGGGTACAAAGTGACAGGAATGAAGTTACATAAAATAAAGCTTTAATTTTAAGTAAAATTCCATCTTCATGGGTATTTTTACTTTTAAAACATTCACAAAACCCAGTAGCAACTTCTGCCATGTTCCTGGCAGCTAAAATGACTATCATCAAAGCTCCTGTCACTAGCGCTGTGGACAAGCATATAGAATCAAGAATTCTCACTGTGATGGAGCAACTAGTGGTAGTTTGAATGTAACTGGCCCCCTTTTGCTCACAGGGAGTGGCACTATTAGGAGGTGTGGCCTTGTTGGAGAAAGTGTGCCACTGTAAGGGTGGGCTCTGAGGTCTCCTATGCTCAAGCTTCACCTAGATCAGTTCACTTCCTGTTACCTGAAGATCAAGATGTAGGACTCTCAGCTCCTTCTCCAGCACCATGTCTGTATGCACCCTGCCATGTCCTGCCATGATAATAATGGACTGAACCTCTCAATTGTAAGCCACCCAATTAAATGTTTTCCTTTGTAAGAGTTGCCATGTTCATGGTGTTTCTTCACAGCAATAAAAACCCTAATTCAGACACAACTGTTGGTATATTTCTAGGATTTGATGACTTTGTCAGTTGGTGCTGGGATTAAGTCACAGAGTTTGAAATTACTCAACAAGGATTGAAAGATTACTAAAGAGGAATAATATAACCATGCTGCTTCCTCGAGAAGAGGAGCCTGAAGCATGAATGGATTTCCTTGACTTATGTTAGATTCTGGCTTTTTATTTGTTTGTCTAGACTCTATAAAGCTAAGTTTCTGTGAAAAGAAAATACATCCATTTTTCTAATCATTTTTTTTTTTTGACAAAATTTTTTTTTAAGCTTAAAAAACACAGATGTTTTGGTTAAAACAAAACAAAACATAACAAAAAAACCCACTCCCTTCCCTTGCAGTACACTTTTCCTCCCAAGATACTATAGAGCTAACCCCTCTAACATGGCTAACAACATGAAATGGTAACCAAACTCTGCCCAGCATGAAGCCTTTAAGCGTTCTTGAGAAATATGGGAGCTTAAGAGGCTCAAGGGGGAAAAAAAAAGGTACAAACCCTGCTTCCCTTGACCAAGACAGGACATCTGCAAGTGCTCTGCTTACAGAGGGAATAAACTGCGATGGTGTGGCACAGTGGTCCTGTGAGCCTTATTCATTTATTTGTTTATTGAGACAGTATCTTATGTAGTGCAGGCCTCAGTGTGTGAGTTACGCTTCAACTCCTGATCCTCCTGCTTCCACTTCCTAAGTCTAAGATGGAGTCTTACTATGTCTGGCACTTAGACAGAACTTGTGGAAATTTGATCTTCTTGATTCTGCCTCCTAAGTCTTGGGATTACAGGTGCGTGCCACCATACCTAATGCAATTTTAACTTAAAGACTTACCTCAACACCAAGCTGAGGAAGATGCAAATCCAGATAAGAGATGCTAGATCATCAAGGACAGACATAAACTACCAGACCTGAGGACTCACTGCATCACTGTGGATCCCTGGCTGGCTGCAACCTGCTATGTAAACCAGGGACCTCAAACCTGCAGGCATTGTCCTGCTCTGTCCCCCCAAGCACTGGGACTAAAGGCCTGAGCCACCATACCTAGCAGAAACACTGGGATTTAAACAAGGCAAAAAGGACACCATGTTGTTCTTTTTAGTCATTCTGCTTAATTCTTTTTCATATATACAATACACACAGTAAATGCAGAAATGATCAACCTCCATACAGGACAGAGTTGGGACCTTGTTACTATCTGAGAGACAGTAACTGAAACAGAGAGGAGGCTCAGCAATGTGGTACAGAGAAATGAAGGCACACACAAATGGAAACCAATCAAATTAGAAAGACTAAAAACAGGCTGAGGCAGGACCTATATAGGACACCTGAGTGCTGAGGAAGGCAGGCAAAGCACTTACTGTTGCTGCTCCATTCACCTGCACTGATTTACATGCAGTTGTAGTAGGGGTAGAAGGGAGTCTGTCCACACTGTGGGTTTCCCTCTGCTTTTCTGCCACCTTGGGATCCCTGTGAAAATGCCATCTGGTTTAAGAATCATGTATAACATTAGTCATTCCCACTTGTACACGGCAGAGGGCTGGTAGAACACTGATACTTACTCGGGTAAATGGGCTGGGGAAGGGGACCGTTCAAATGCTGCTGACACAGCACAGGGTGCTGCCACGGAAGGCTCTCTGGGGACCACTACAGGAACGGTGTTTGTGCTTGCATCTGCACTGAGGTTCTGAAATCATTAAAGTAGCAATTTACGAGCTGTTAGATCTTTGCCCAAGAAGTTAAGGGCCTAACCATTAAAACCATGGCAATCTCTAACCCACCTGTAGAGCCTGCTTCCCACCCCCCTGACTGACTGATGCCGAATGGTGTATCCACCCTCCAAACCAACAGAATCAGTGGTCCTACCAACAAACTGCCAAGTTCCAGCACAAAGCCATAGGAGAAGAAGCCTCCAGCAAACACAACAACATTTTGAGTTGTTAACTGTTGCCCAGCACTCAGCCCTCTTGCTCTCAGCAAACGCACTGTAATTATCTGTAGGCTTGTCTTAAGTGAACAGCTTCCAAACACACCTTACTCATCTGACACGTCAGGGCTCCCCAGGTAGGGACGGAATTACCAAGACAGTACACTATGGTTCACTGGTGTCACTAATACAAAACAAAGACTGACGAATCCACACCCACATAAAATAAGTGCTTGGTGGTAGGTGGAAGACACCCACAGGAGCTCTCACCTGAATCCACAAACCACCCCTGAAGCAGGCCTACAAACCTGCTTGACCCAATTTAACAGGCAAGGTCACTAAGCTAAGACCTGAGTGAATGAGAAATTACTCCATCAATGACCTGCTCAGTGCAGCTGTAATTCATACAAGTTTACTCATGTCATTAACCCAGGATGCGATTTTAAAGCAAGTCAACAATTGGTTATAAGTTTAAATATAAAAAGACAAAATTTTCTAACTGCCTTTCTTTTCAAAGCAGGTAAAAGTTCAAAGGTAACAAAGTAGCTGGAAGTGCAGCTTTGGGAGAATGGCACAATTTACCCTCTTATGTGGGGCTAGGGTGAGGTTCTGCTGGCTTGAGAACCAGAGGGACTTACGATTGCTCACATGAAAGGGACCTAGCTTGCTAAAACACAGGGCAGCCAACCACTTCTTATTTGTAAAAGCATGCTCACATTCAACATATGTTCAACTCTGCCTCTATTTAAACCGACACATGTGACACTTTACAAACAGTCACAAACTCTATGTCAAGCAAGGAGGGCTTCTATGGCCTAATGTCTCAAGTTTTCTGTAGCTCTTGCAGATGCATCAATGCTGGCAGCAGCAGAGACTGTGTAACTTGGCCACAGAGCCAGGCCCCGCCTTTCAGAAAGCAGTAATTCCTTCTTCAAGAAGGGCTTTGCACAGAAACTCAAGTACATTCAAAGCAGCAACTGTCTGCAAAACTGAGGAGGGCTGCCAGTGTTATTCACCTATCACTTAAGGGAGACCATAACTTGAAAACAAGACTTCATAACTGTTGAAATGCATAATTCTCTACTGTTTTATAAGGCAATTGGAAATTATTCATATGGACATTGAGACTTGTAAGTTCTAAGACATCCCAATTCTAACATGTTACCCTTTCTAGATAATATGGACTCCTGGAAAGCATAGTTTCCATGGCTAAAAACAGTAGCAATTACCACTTCTCAACATGAAAAGAACTCAACTTTTTACCTGACCTTAGTCTCAAGATACTGTAGTAGCAAAGTCACCTGCCTTAACTATTGCAGCCACTACTGTGGCTCTCCACTTGGCTGTGGAGTGGTGCTCCCCCACCCCCCGCCCAAGACAGATGTACCATCTGATGTACGGCCACAGTTGACAACTGCAGCATAAGGAATGCCTAGAGCCAGGACTACTCTACAAGCCCAGCCCACCCCCACCAGGCTGGCACTCAGCCATACTTTAGTAACTGGGCACAAAGTCCTTTTTCTGCATGTCCCAGAGCCTTGAACACTGCTACTGGCAGGGGGCAAATCCCACTGCCAAGCTGTTAGCTAACTGTATTGCAGGAGCTCTAGGAATCTCTTCGGACTTGAGTAGCTCAGCTGAGACTAGCAGTGGTGACGTTCACTGAGACTGCAGTGAACGACCTTGGGGCAGCCTAGAGTTTGCCTGAAATCACCAGACGACAACAAAGTGACTCTAAGCTTCTGGCTGCTAACACTATGTAGATTATGTCTGGTGTAATGCAGACTCTTGTATCTTATTCTGTTTCGTGAAACAAAAGGGTTTTAAACATCAACAGCAACAATTCATCTACGCACGTGTACAGCACAGGCGCCACAGCAACCTCAGCAGACGGCAAGAGAAGGGCGGCTTGACCTGGCTCCAACACCAAGTGAGCAACACAAATCACCCAAAACCTTAAACCTCTTTCAATTCCTTTCTCCTTTTAATGTGTGTAAAGAACTTGGGCCAGGTTGCTGCACAACATCAGTGCTTAGAAAACATCAGCAAACTTTACAGCTGTAACACATAGCTTACTCTTTCTTTTGAAGATCCTATGATCAAGCTGGAAAGCCTGTTTTCAAACAAGTCCTCTGCCTTCAAATTGCCTGCAGCTCCAGGTAATGGGGGGAAGTTGGACAGCCCCAGTTCGAAACTTGGTGATGGAGGCTTTGGTGGTGTTGGAGACTGAGTCTGACTGCTCTGCAACACAATGACACCCCAGAAGGTCACACAAGTGTGGAGAGACAAGGGTAGCACAAAAGCAAGGCAAAGAATCTTCCAGCTGTCACATCTGTCTGAAAAGTCTATAAATGTTGCATGAGTGATTTCTAGGGTTCACTTAAGTTGAAATTTAGACCAATAAGATAAAATGCAGTTCAAATGCAAGCAGTGGGCCAGCAAGAGGATTCAAAGATGCCTCCTGCTAAGTTTAATCCCCAGGGACCCACATGGTAGAAAGAAAAAAACACACTCCCATAAGTTGTCCTTTGACCCTCATATATGCACCAAGCATGTCCACATGCACACACACACACACACACACACACACACACACACGCAAATGTAATATTAAAAAATTCAAATGTAAGCAAGTTAAAGGATGAAATGTATCTAAGGCGACAAATTCAGGCTGTACTGGAAATTTTTTAGCTGAAGTTTACCTGGTTATGTGCCCTCACAACTGCTACCAAGTAGCCTTCTTGGTAATCAGATCAAATGTGATCTTACAGAGCTTGTTCAAAGCAACCCTTACTTCATTTAATAATGGTAGCCAAATACAAAAGTGTAGTGGGTAGCCATTCCAGCTTGGATCTGGAAGTTCCAACCCCCATTGAGACTTTGGCAACTGTCACTCCTACAAGGCGGGGCCAAGGGAGGCGTCTGGAGACCTGAGACCTGGATGGGTGAGCGCTCTCTCGGTTCCTGGACCCTAAGAGGGTGGAGGTTGACTGAGCAGAGCTCCAACCCCGCAATCTACCTATTCCTTCATTTGTAAGTTACCCACTAAATAAATCTTCCTTTTAACTACGTGGAGTGGCCTTAATAATTTCACCAATACAAAAGTAGTTGGTGCCCAAATGCAAATGCAAAAGCAATAACTAGAAAGTCAGATAAGCCAGAGAGAAGCCAAAGAGTGCTTCCTGTTGAGAAAAAGGTGATTATTCTCAACTGTCCCGAGGTACAAACTAAGCCTTTGCTCACGGGGCCACAAAGGGAGACAAATTCGTCTGGCTGCTGCACCTTGCACTTCTGAAGCTACAAACTCCGTGTGGCAAGATGCCTTCTATTAGCCAAGGTTTTAGCATCCACTCTGAGTCTTAGATGTTTCCCAGTGGATGGAAGAAGTCCTGCTTATAATCCCAATATAGTTCTCCACGCTGCAGCCACATGTAGACTGTACTAAGTATAAAAGTGAATCCTACCTGTAACTGTTCACAGCACCATAAACCAGCTGGTCATCAGTATTTTTAAAAACTACACAATCCTTTCTTCTTTAGGCCAAAAATATCAGTTATTACCCTTAAGGATATCACATTAAAGTTTTTTTTGCAATGTTCCTCCTCAGATCTTATCCTTAATCCATTTAGTTAACACTGATGTTTGCTTACTATTAGATTTAAATGTCTTGTAAAAATAAGCATTTGGAGCTAGAGAGATGGTTTGGTGAACAGAGTTGCTTGCTCTGCAAACATAAGGACTAGAATTCATATCCCCTAGCACTCAGGCAAAAAGATAAACTCAGCAATGTGTCTGGAACTGCAGCATTGATGGGTGGAGACAGAATGATCTAGGGAGCTCACTGGCAGCCAGCAGTGAAGCAGTGGGCTTCCAGTGCAGTAAGAGACTATCTCAAGACAATAAGGTAGACACTGATGAGACACCTGAAGTCTCTTTCTGGCTTTTACGTATCCAAGTGTAAGAGTTCATGTGAGTGCACACAGGCAGGAGTGTGAACGCACGTGCGCACACAGACACAGACACACACACACAGACACACACACCACTTTATGTACTCACTGTAAACTTCTCTTCTCTTTTCTTCCGATAGCCAAAGGAATTTTTCCTAGGAATAGAAAGCAAAAAGACCATTATTTTTTTTCCTTACTTGGAAAATTTGCCAAGCTTATGTTTTCTTATATATTCAAAGCAGTATGCATCAATTCAGTCAGTCGTTAATATTTTTAATCTTTCATGAAGAAACTGATTCCAAAAGTCAACTTTAAAAAGACAATCAAGCTGGGCGGTGGTGGCGCACGCCTTTAATCCCAGCACTCGGGAGGCAGAGCCAGGTGGATCTCTGTGAGTTCGAGGCCAGCCTGGGCTACCAAGTGAGTTCCAGGAAAGGCGCAAAGCTACACAGAGAAACCCTGTCTCGAAAAACCAAAAAAAAAAAAAAAAAAAAAAAAAAAAAGACAATCAAAACCCAGGCATCATAGCACATGCCTGCAGTTCTAATATTGGGGTTACTGAGGCAGGAAGATGACAAGCTTAAGATCAGCCTGCATCAGATTATATAACAAGATGGTCTTACTGTATTAAACAAAAGTATAAACAACAAAATCCAAATGTGGACAGTAAATCATCAAGTTAGATATCCAGACAGATAATAGAAAATCATTATTGTAACAACTTATCTACTGGCTACTTAGAATTTTTAAGATTTGAATGTTTAACTGTCCCTTCAGCTGGAATGATAAGATATATATACAAAATCTGACATCAAACTATATAGGTGAGCGATTTAAAACATTAGTAAAAAACCACGATTATCCCTTACTGCAAAAGCCACATAAGAACCTCTAAATCCTGAAAGTGCCCTAAAACCCAGGCTTGCCTTCCTTATCAACAGCAAGCAGCCAGACACTGGGCAGCAAGGCTGGGAGTCTGTACCCTGCAGCAGTACAGTGAGCCACAGAATCCGTATTTACAGTTTCCTGGATGGGTTTATGTGGTTTAACAAGCTACACATGAATCTCAAATGGCAACTTCATTTTTATTTGTTTATCCCTTCTATCATTTTAACTGCACAGACTCCCCAAAGGCTATGCATTATATACTTAAAAGGAATTTAGATATTATTAATTTCTTTATTTATAGAAAATAAAACATGCTTTTGTCTTAAGTGTTCCTATTAGAATAAGAGGTCTGAGGGAGGCTCTAAAGACCCTCTGGCTTGCCTCTAGGATACAAACCTTTTTGGTTCTGGAGTAGATCCAGACTGTCTTGAGCAGAAAACTGACTCTCCTGAAGGAAATGGAGTCTGGCTTTCTGCTGAGCTAGCCTAGTAGGGGCTAAATCCCTGAGCACAGATGAGGTATTATGCCATAAAGGTGGGCATGAACAGTCACCTGTTGGAACAGGGCCCTGAGTACCATCATGACCAGGCCTCTGGGCACTCGGATGAAAGGTGACAAGTTCTGGTATGGCATGGGCACTGTGAACATCTGTGCTACAGTTGCTGCCTTAAGACCACAGGCAGGCTCCACAGTGGGCTAGCTTCACTGTAGGTGTCTGTGCACCAACACCATCTAACAACAGTGGCTCCCTGTCAGCAGAGCCTACAAAATGCATAGCTGCCGTTAGAGCACCTCAATAGACCACTTGGAGCTCCAAGTGCAGTAACCCCATGGAATGACAGGACGTCCTGGAACATGCTTTCAGTGTCCATCCCTTGAAAGTGACTGCAGAGAGAAGACACAGCCAAAGGACTGCTTCACAGTGTGTGGTTTGTTGTAGCAGAGACACAGGCAGAGGCACGGTCCCAGCACCATGCAGTTTTGCACTTGGGATACTGGGAGCTCGCAGGTTTTAGATCCCACATGGGCATGCTTCTGCTCTGTATCTAAGACAGATCCCCAGCTGGCATCTGGAGTTTTTTACTATACTGACCTTGGCACGCACAAGGATAGCAGATACATGACTGAAGCCTTGAAGGCTCTATAGCAACCTCTTAGTGCTTCAGACTAACAGAAAAAGTTGATGAGTAACACACTCTCAAGGAAAAACAATAGAAGAGGAAATGCAAACTCTGTGGAAGATCAGGTCCTTCAGGAAGGAGGAACTAGATCACCCCTCCTGCTTCTGCATAGGCTCTCTGGACACAGGACATATGATGGAGAGAGAAGGAAACTACTCACTAATCCTGCTTTCAAGTCCATAGTTCAGAAACAAGGACTGAAAGCTATACTCATTCATAAGTGAGGTGTGCAAATCCTTACTTATTTGGTCACAGATTAAGTGGAAACCGGATCCCTTTGTTGAGAAGAGAGTGAGAATCTCTCATTAGTACAAGGCCTGGTCTCTTTGGTAAGAACATAACCCTGTTCCATTGGCTACCTGGAAGCGCAAATACTGTTGGGAGACTGACAGTGACTGTCACCAAAGAGGCAGAACATATTGGTTAGCAAGATACTATCTAGTCTCAGCCCTACCTTTTTATTTCTTTCTTTCTTTCTTTCTTTCTTTCTTTCTTTCTTTCTTTCTTTCTTTCTTTCTTTCTTTCTTTCTTTCTTTCTTTCTTTCTTTCTTTCTTTCTTTCTTTCTTTTTTTTTTTTAAGGTGGCTAGGATTCTGCAAACACTGCTTTTCCTCTGACAGGAGGCTTTGTTAAGCTTTTATTAACAAGGGCTGGAAGGACACAGGAATTTACTCTTCAGTTTACACTCTCTTTACACTGTGCCTGTTGAACACGAGATCTGTGGTCCAGGCTCCCTTCTCTCAAGATTTTAGCCTTAGAACCCCAAACATGACCATTGGGTTTGTGGCTGCCACCTGATGTCACTAGCTCTGTGTTATTCAATGCTCCCTCTGAGTTCTCAGTCTTCATTAACCAATTCGGTATAAAAATGGTTGGTGTAGCTTTTGTCCTTGATGGGTCCCAGGCCGGTGTTAGCTCTACCAAGCCATGGTGCCTGTGGCCTGTCTCACAACCTACCACAGCTCCATAGATGTTGGCACCATCGCTGAAAACAGGATTTTTTTCAAATTCTTCAAATTAAACTCTCCAACTGCACTAAAAGCAAAGAGACTCTCCCTCCTCTTCCACTGTTGTCTTCATGGCTACTAACTTTCACAAGTGGCAGCCCCAGCCAAACAAACATTTCCACAGTACTGAAATGAATTATCCAGTGGCTTACACATGTTTAAGTGAAAAGAAGAGTCACAGGTTTTTCTCTTTAAAATCTAGAAATGATTAAGCTGAGTGAGAAGACATGTCAGAGGCAGAGAGAAGCTGAACACCTGTCACACTATCAGCCAGTGAATACGTAGATGACAAGAGAGCCAGGTGACCTTCCTGTTCGTAGAGAGGATGTTCCAGGGACCCACACAGAAGACCAAACCAGCCACAGTATTCTTGGAGACCAAGTCCAATGGCTAGCAGGTTCCCTCTTTTTAACCCTGTGAGGGTTAAGAGAGGCAAGGAAGTTGTAGATGCTGACAGCGGTTGGCACATGACATTCAGGAAAGAAGTACTTTTGTTACACCAAAGCACAAGTGAAGTAGCGGGCACTGCAGCAGAGGCTGCAGTGAGCTACCCAGAAGACCCAGCGATTTCCCCAAGTCAAATAGTTTCCCACTGAAAGAAGACACAATCTAGGACTTAACAATGACTAGCTTTAATAGATTGGCTGACTCTCTACCAGGACTACTGTAGCTGGTGACTATTATGACATGGTTACTGAATGTTTTAAGAGCGTACTGAAAATGTGTTACTCAAGGGAAAGATTCTTTCAGATTATTATTATTATCTCCCCCCCACCCCTCCACCCCCCGGAGCTGAGGACCACATTATTATTATTTGATGCCAATGCATCTGGCCATTCAAGAGCTCTGATGGAAATACATAACAAGATTAATAGCATGTTCACAAAAACTAACACAATATGCATTCTGCAGTTATGGGTCAAAAACTCATTTCAACTTTTAGGCCCCACTGTTTAAGAAGCATACTTCATAGGGGCTGGAGAGATAGTCATAAAATGCCTGCCGCTCAAGCATGAAAACTGAGTTAGAGCCTGGGATCTCACCTTTTTAAAAGCTAGGCACTGGGACTGAGATGCTTAGTTTGTAAACTGCCTGTCATGCAAGGATGAGGACCTGAGCTTGGATCTCTAGGGCACATAAAAGCCAGGTGCCATGGCTGCATCTATAGCCACAGTATGCACAGGGAACAACAGAAATAGATCCCTGGAGCTCAGTGGCCAGCAAAATCTGCCTAGTTGTCAACTCCAGGTACAGTGAGAGACCCCGTTTCAAAAAACAAGGTGGAAAGTAATAGAAGAAGATGGCTAGCAGTGTTTCTGGCCTCGACACGTGCATCATCCAAACACGTATGTATGTCTGTACACACATAAGAACTTTAGAGAAACATCATAGACTCTCAAAAATAAAACTGCCAAGTGGGCATGCTTACAATCCCAGTGTTGGGGTATTCAGGAAAGGGGAACCCTGGAGTCAACCAGCCTAACTGGTGAGCTCTAGTTCCATAAGAGACACTGTCCCCAAAATGAAGGTGCATGGGACTTGAGAAGCAAGACCCAAAGTTGATAACATGATGCATGTAGCCTATTTACCCTGCACACAAATAGGAAACTACATTTCATGGACAACAGTGATCCTTCTGAAAAACAAAGTCAACTGACTGCCTTCTGGAAAGGACCCACACTTCAGGTGCTGCTAAAACGCCTGTGATCAATGGGAAGAGGTCAAGACAGCAACAGTTACAGGAGTTTGGGCTTCAGTGAGCCTCAAGAGCTTTCTGACTGTGACCTCATTCCCCTTCAATGGCTGAGAAGCTGTTTCATACAGATCAGAGAAAAGATGGTTTCTTGAGACAGATCTACTGCTGACCCAGGTCTTGCCGATGGTGTGGATGGACAACAAAAGGTTGAAACTTTAACTGGTGATTAGACAGCAGCAGGGGAGGAGAGCTTTCTGTGAGTAAACTAAACAGCAGCACATGCTTTGTAAAACAAAGAAAAAAAGACACTAGTGTCTTATTCTTGGGCACTGCACACCCAACCCAACCTTTAGCACCCCAAGTCACTCACTTTGCTGTGATACCTGCTTTATTGGGGTGGTCTAGACCCAAACCTGCCATATCTTGGGGGATGTGCCTTTGTTCTGTACCCAGAAAGAGGAATCAACATTTTGAGTTTCAATAATCTCAATGATTCAACTAATCATGCTGTATATTTATGTATGGAAAACTGAGGACTTCCCCCTGCCCCCACTTAAAATTTTCAAGGTAGGTTAAAGGGAAAAAACCTGGATAGGCTGAGGTTCTTGCTCAGCGTTTGTCCGAGGAAGATCCTGACAGGCTTCATCCCATTAGCAAGTGGCCCTCAACACTGGGTAGGGTGCAAACACTGAGACCCACCTATGTCTTCTAATGTCATCTCTGTAGAGGAGGTATAAACGGCCGAAGACAAGACAGTGATCAAGAAAGAAGAAACTGCACTAGAGGTCACAGGGAGAAGAAATGGAAGCACAGTAGTTTACATTCACAGTGTATGGGAAGGACCCCAGGGAATGACAAGAAACACCAAGACTCTAAGAACTACCTGCCTGAGGACGGAAATACTGTGACCAAAGGCACTGGCTCACAACAGCAGCTTTGGTTTATAAGTAAGTTTAGCAGAAATGGAATTTCAATGTTGGTTTGTCAGGCTACCAAACTCTTGTATCTGCCAACTACAGCCTGTTGCCAGTGCAATCCCACTTCATTTGATTTTTGTGGAGCACTAGGCGTTGATCCAGGACTTTGTATACTAGGCATGCACTCTACAGCTGACCTACATGCTCAACCCTCCTTACTACCAGCTGTAAAGAAGCAAGAACAGGAACCTGGGGGAACACACCTTGGAGGCCACCTCTACCAAGACCAGCGACCTAGAGGGCCAGGGCTAACTCCAAGGTGAGACTGTAGTCAGGACAAGCAGAGGTTAGACACTGGACAGCTCTTACATGCCAGCTGTAGTGTTATGAAAGAATATGTCATGTTTTTAAGAAAACAAAAAACAAAAACAAAAACCACATTTAAGTCTCTGCTCTAAAACCAACAACATTCCTGAAGAATTAAGGGAAACCTTTGATGTTTACAGCTTGATTTTTCTGAAATGAATTAGGATATTAGAAAACATCTAAATTAAAATGCAAAGTATTAGTAGTTCATGATAGGTACATAATATCTGCTTGACAAAATATGCATGTGACTTACCTTCCTCTCCCTAAACCAGGAGAGGATTCAAGACTACTTGGCTCCACACGCCCAGTTCCAATCTCTCTCTTGGCATAAGCTGAAGGGTTCTGTATTCGTGTTCTAGTTTGCCCTGCTTGCCTCGTCTGTGGGCTCCGGACGCCATTAATTAATCGATCTGCAGTGAAGTTAAATATTGAAGGACTTTCTAGCAGCCCGGGCCCTCTCTCTGTACTAGGAATCGCATGGCGCAGATGAGACTTACTAGGATTCCTGCAAATGAGATGTTTGTATACGCTGAGTTATAACACAATCAAGGAGTACAGAATGAGCATGCTAATGTGAAATGTGTCAAGATCTGCTTCCTACTTAATGAACACATGGTAAAAGTTGCCCCCAAAGCCTTCTCTGAAGAGAATCTCTTCCTTACTCCTGGCAGCCAGCTTTGGGGTGTAGTCTTTATATAGATTACAGTTTTAAGTTTCATCTCTGATGAGCATTCTTAGTGGTTACACAGATCTCTCATTACAGATAACCTGGGACAGTGAAAATGAAGCTCGTGAGCATCAGAAACACCATGGAACTTGCCTGCTTCTAGGAGGATACTGTCTGAGTGATGTCAGAGGAGACGCTGTAGGTTTGAAGGTCGGAGATGTAAACCCATTTATAAATCCAGTACTTGGAAATGGAGTTACCTGGATTCATTAACAGAAAACAAGTATGTAAAACACGAGACATGAGACAATTCAATTGGATTTACAATTGTATCTTGGGTAAACCAGATAATGTCTTCCTCTTGCCAGAGGTGTGAACTCCATGGCCCCAGATGGCATGGGAATCCTGAATATAGGCATTGCCTGATGACGCTTAAAGTTAAGTTATTACTACTAGTATAACTACCTTCAGTCTGGCAAGAAGTGGGTGATCCTTTATTCTGAATAACCTTAACAAATTTCAAAGTGCCCACTTGTAGGAATTCTCATACACTCTTAACCATGCCTATGTCACCCTCACAGCCTTTGGCAGAGATGTCTGTCTGTCTGTCTGTCTCTCTCTCTTGTTTACTTTCATACAAGACTCGCTGTAAACAGCATCCTATTTTTTAGACTACAAAAATTTTTCCAAGTACTTTAAAGTGGTACAGAACATATAAATATAAAGTTTAGAAGAAAATTAGAACAGCCCATAATGACCTTAAAATATGAGCTAAATGTACTTTTTAAAAAGTTTAGCCGGGCAGTGGTGGCGCACGCCTTTAATCCCAGCACTCGGGAGGCAGAGGCAGGTGGATCTCTGTGAGTTCAAGGCCAGCCTGGTCTCCAAAGCGAGTTCCAGGAAAGGCACAAAGCTACACAGAGAAACCCTGTCACGAGAAAAAAAAAAAAAAAAAAAAAAAAAGTTTAAAAGCTTAAGTAGGATTTTAATTACCACTCAATGGTTTTTAAAATCTTGGTACAACTCAGTGAGGAGGGCTCTGTGGCCCCAGTGCATAGATCTCACCACTGGAGTTTAACACTTGGATGCCGCCAGAGGAATCCTCCTGAGAGCTATCCTGTTCTCTGACCTATGCACACCTCTGACCTGTCCTGGCATGTGTGCAGTTTGCACATGTGTACATACACACACTTTAAAAAAAAAAAATCAGTGTTTCCAGGCAGTAGTGTTTGAATGCTTTTAATCCCAGCACTTGGGAGCCAGAGGCACACAGATGTATGAGTTCGAGGCCAGCCTGCTCTACATGTTGAAACAATTATTTAAAAAGATGGCCCAGGGGTAAACGCACTTGCTACACAAGCCTAGTGACCAGAGTTCGATCCCTGGAACCCACATAAAGGTGGAAAGAGAGAACGGATCCACATTCTTGCTGTTGCATACGGGCACAAAATAATAATAATAACAATAATAATTACAAGATGGAAGGGTAAGATCACTAATTTTCTGGCCTCTGGAGCATATGGTTTCAAATATTCTCTAAATAAATGACATTACTTTCAAGGCACTTAGTTGCCTGGGGCCTTCCAGCCCCTACCCTGACTTTTCACTAAACTGAAAGAGTGAGTACAGGTTCCTGCACAGCTGAACAACTGGAAAGGGACAGGGAGGGAGAACTCAAGCAGTTCTCTTTAGCATTAGCTGGAAGCTCTAATTTCAAGTGGGTATTAGAGCTGGCATTCCATTCCCTGACTACAAAGTGAAGCGACAAAAGGAAAACATTGAAAAGATCCTTGACAAACTCTACAGTCCACAAAAATTACACTGCTTAAAAAATCTTTCCCAGGGGCTAGAGAGATAGCTCAGAGGTTAAGAGCAAGGACAGCTCTTCTAGAGGTCCTGAGTTCATTTCCCAGCAACCACATGGTGGCTCACAACCATCTATAATGAGATTTGGTGCCCTCCTCTGGTGTGAAGGCATGAATGCAGGCAGAACACTGTATACATCTTTTTTTTTTTTAAAAAAATCTTTCCCAATTACAAGACAGGCAGGGGATTAAAATTTCAAATATTTGAAGAAATCTAAAATTAAAGCCAACCTCAAACCATCCAGCTAATAAATGGGCTAATGAACTGGACACTCAGTTCTGAGAGGAGACACAGATGGCCAGTAAATGCTTAAGACCACCCAGCAGCCTCAGCCACAGGGAAACGCAAAAACTGGGCTTCTCTCAGTCCCTGGTCAGAAGGGCTACCGCCAAGACAAGTGCTGTGAGGACAGGAGGAAAGAGGAGCTCTAATTAACTGCTAGTGGAAAGACAGATGGAAATCAGCCTGGAGGTCTCTCAAAAAAACTAAAAACAGAAGTACCACATGATCCAGCTTATCACTCTTGGATCACTTATTACACATCCATGTTTATTGTTGCTCTATTCATAACAGCCAGGAAATGGAACTATCCTATTAAATGAAGCAAGCCAAACTTAGAAAGCTAAAAACTGTGTTTTCTTTAATATTTGGAATCTGGATTTGGGGGTGGGGTAGTAGGTAGATGCAGGGAAAAGAGACCATGAAACGAGAAGGGAGCTCATGAGAGGAGGAAGGGCTTTAAGAGGGAAAAGGAGTCTTAACATGCTAACACAAAGCAGGTGAGACAATCTGAGGGAAGGAAGAGAACCAGCTAGAGGGCAGAAAGAGGTGGTGATGGTGGTGGTGGTGCAGTGGAGAAGAGGGATTAATGAGAACACAGTATAATAATATACATGCACCAAAATGCAATATAAAACCCATTACACCTTGTTGGCTAACTTAAAAATTAAGGCAAAAAATACAACACACTAGAAAAGTCACTTAATTCAAATCAAAGCTTTGGAAACTTAAAATCTGATAAAATCAGCCAGGTGGTGGTTGCCCACACCTTTAATCCCAGCAGAGGCACGTAGATCTCTGAGTTTAAGGCCAGCCTGGTTTACAGAGTAAGTGCCAAGACAACCAAGGCTACACAGAGAAACCCTGTCTCAAAAAACAAACAAAAGTGGCAAGACCAAAAGATTAGTTTAAATTCGTAATTTTATGTAATGCATATCTCAGAAAAGGGCCTGGATGGCAGGGCCTGAATGTAAACAACAGGCAGTGGCTGACCTAGGATTCTAAAAGAGGCATCTAGTGACGGAGGGTGACAGAGTGACCCACTGTAGCTTCGTGTGGGGAAGAGCACTACCAGGAAGAGGTTCATGGGCAGAGTTCCTCTACAGATCTCTTCTGAAGCTTCTGGGAAGAACACTACAGCCAAGAGTCTGTGTTCATAGAAAGTACACTATTTTTAAAAGCATGATTCCATCCCATTAGAATTCACTCAAAGTGACAGGTGTCTCGTTTCCTTCTCCTATCAGCTTGTATACCTGTGCAACATAAAGGGCTTCACTGTGCATTCTCATCTATGTACACATTGTACTCAGTCATATCCACCTTACCTTCCTTCACCTCTTCTTCCCCTCCTTCCCATGCTGGTCCCTCCCTCCAAACTAGAATTCCTTCCATTTTCATGTCTTTAAAGAAAAAAAGACCTTTATATCCCACATATATGAGAGAAAACACATGGCATTTGTCTGAGTCTAGCATTATTTTGCTTAATGTGATGATCCATCCATTTTCCTGCAAATAATGTGATTTTGTTCTTCTTTATGTCTGAATAATATTCCATTGTGTGTATATCTATATCTATATCTAATCTATACACACACCCTTCACCTACTCACTCACCGACAGGCACCTAAGGGGATTCTCAAACCTGGCCACTGTGTATAGTGCTACAATGAAGATAAATGTGTGGATATCTTTGTAGATTTTTATTCCACTGGATGTATGCCATCAGTGTTATAACTAGGTTCTATGACAGTTCAACATTCATTCATTCATTTATTTATTTATTTATTTTTGCAGAATCTACATACTGATTTCCATAGTAGCTAAACTAATTTACATCCCCAGCAACTATGTACAAGGAATCCTTTTTCCCTGCACCCTCACCAGTATGTCAGCATGCCATTTATCTCCTTTATGATAGATGGAATCTCAATGTAAGTTTTTACTTGCATTTATTTCATGGTTAAGAAAGTTGAGCAATTTTTCATTTATATATAAATTGGTCATATGTTGTATTTCTTCTTAAAAATTTTACTATTATGAGAGATATAATCTATAATTGGGGGTATATGTGCCCCAGCACACATATGAAGGTCATAGAGATCGTAAAGTCAGTTATCTCTTTCTAAATGACACACACATTTTGAAGCTCAGACTTGTGCTGCCCTCCCGGCTTGTGCAAGTGCTGAAACCCATCACTGGCCCATTGGCTCTGCTTTCACAGTGGTCTGTCCGTATTTGTTCTTCTGCTGTTGAATTTTTTAGTTCCTTGTGTATTTAGGTATTAAGCCTTTGCTGCATGAATATGGTAAAGATTTTCTTCCAGTACAGGCTGTCTCTACCATGACAATTGCTTCTTTGCTGTGTAGCTTTTAAATGTGACAGAATACTGTTTGTCCAGTCT
Source organism: Peromyscus maniculatus bairdii (assembly GCF_049852395.1). NCBI lineage: Eukaryota > Metazoa > Chordata > Mammalia > Rodentia > Cricetidae > Peromyscus > Peromyscus maniculatus. The sequence goes on along the minus strand of NC_134856.1, from coordinate 92,695,112 downwards.
TGCTGTTGTGTCCTGAGTCACTGGAGTCCTCCTTACACAGTCTTTACCTATGTCTCCCTGGATTTTCCTCTGGCCAGTTCAAAGTTTTGAAGATCGACATAATTTTGAAATTTAGGTATTGATATAGCAAGCATTTATTATTGCAGTGGTTCTAGAACTGGGGAAGCAGGAGGGGAGTGTTATGGGCCTCACTGAGAACTCCTTTCTAACTCTGCTTATCCTGCACATGCCTAGAGAGTGACCACCTTTAAAAATGGAGTATGCTCTCATTTCTTAACTCAAACATTCTAGATTACTTTCTACATGATCCAGGTCAAAGTCCATGTGTCTAGGGACTCTCAAGAGGGCAACTTACCACCCCTGTCCCCAGGCATCTGCTCTACTCAGAAATGAAAGTTCATCTGTAGTGACCTGGGTGCTTTTGCGCACACAATCTACCCACAGAGCTTCCTTTCTTTGACCTTCTCATAAGTTCACAAGAAAACCCAATAAAGGAACAACAAAAATAGCTCATCAATCCTTGCTGTTACGTTTAATGATACTTTCTATTTGTACCTATTTTTGCAGTAACAGCTCCTGGGCATACTCATTTTTTCACAGACATTTATCTTCATATTTCAGTATCTAACAGGACCCACATTTATTTCCAAGTCTGAACAACTCTGTCTCAAGTTCCCTCTTTTCCATACCTCCACTGCTTGCCTGCCAGTGAGTGGTATTGTCTCTACATGACAGGTGGCTAGCACCCAGACACATGATCCTGAGCACCCTCTACTTGTTCTCGGATCTGGTCCATAGCCACATCCTGGACACGAACTCTTTCAAAGTTAATACCTTTATTTCTGCATTCTGTCCACTATCTTCTATGCATCCTACTCTTTTAGCTTTTATTACATCAAAATCTGTTATATAAACCTACAGACATGAATTAACCCTCCCTTTATAACCTGGACCTCACTTTCAAGGAATTTACCACACAAGGTTGATTTTCTTGTGTCCTACCTCACTAAATCAATGATTCCAAACCAGAACCCAAGTTCCCTAGCATCCATAGAGCAAAGCTGGAGAAAAATGACCACACTCATTACAAACTTAGGATTCCAAACACAGACCTTAACTAAGGCCAAAAATTAACCATGTTACCTAATCCTAAGGTGGGTGTGAGAACCAAAATGGTTTTTTGAGACAGACAGCACTCATCCTGCTTTCCTAGACTGTGAGGAACCTATTGAAATACCTCTTTCTTTAAGATAGACCTCCTCATGTCATGTACCATGTCTGTTCAGGATACCAGTTAGACTCTAACTGGTAGAGTCTTTACAGCACCGTGTCTCAGAGAAAGGAAATGCCAGCAGGGGTGGGAGCTGAGGGGAGAGGCAAAGATCACAGCATCCAAGTTTTTCATTGCACAGTACTCTATCTTCATTGCCTAATTAAATTAAAACCTATACCATAACCCCAAGATCTGGATACTAAGCAAACTGTAGGCACATGACTCTCTTATTAGACCAGGATTTTAAACTTTCAAAGTATCTAGTACAGTATCTAAAAATGTGAATCTCTGTTATGTAAATTTAAAAAAACTAAAGAAAAAGGCTTACCAAGGGTGGATCGAGATAACTATGTGTTGCTGACCACGTCTGAGGGGCAATCAGGCCATACAGAGGGAACTGCTGCTGGGGACTGTACACTGGAGGTAAGTAAAAGGATGTAGCATAACGTTGCTGTGTGTAAAGGTTCATGTCCAGAGGTCTAAATCCATTCTTTGGCAAAAATGTGTTTATCGCTATTGCCTTTGCTTTTATCCGTGCCTGTTTGGAGACATTTAAGTTCCAATTAGAACATTGAAGAATGCTGATCAGACAATAAAGAAGCTATAAGCAAGTGGTCTTGCTTACCTTAATTGGCTTTCCTTGAAAAGTTCTGACTTCTTCTCGAAGGTATTTGTAAGCCTAGGGGTAAAATCATCCAAAATACCATTTTGTTAACTTTATAAGTTAACTCACAGCTCAAATAATTATATGTATGGTTGACTACAGCTGACAGGATCCAAGAGTGATTGATTCCTGATCCTCTTTCAGACACAGATTCCTAAAAATATTCTTATTATGGTACCTGCACCCCAAATTATTGCAAAATATTTAAATATAATTTTTTAAGTACTAATAAATACCACATGAGCATCCCCAAGCCAGAAGCTAAGACTCCTGATCTAGAAACAAAAAAGGAATACTGCCTCCCTCATATTAATTCCAATTTGAAACTGGGATTATGTAGTGCAGGGAAAGCAGTGATTGAAAGGAAAGAAAAGATTGAAATATTCGAGTCATTATTACTATGTAGCTTCCATGTTTATCTGCAAATTAAATCTTTATCAAGCCCCCACTTCACGCAGAAGCTCCTCTATGCTCACCTACCAGATTCACCAGGCAGGCCACAAGGCCACAAAGCACAGTGCTTCTTCCCTTCTGGCCTTTCAAGTTTTTGTGTTTTTTCTTCTAACCCTCTGATCTAACATTTCTAACATTTTATACTTGTTAGTATGTTTCCCCTAAATCAAACACCTCTTCTAAGAGCCCAAAACTTCTCAATACCTTTGAAAGTACCTTGCCACAAAATGGATGCTCCTCACAGGTCAGAGTTAGGTACAAATTTCCCCATGCAAACAAATTTTTCTCTTCTCAGATGTGAGACCAGATATGACTTGAGACTGCTAACTCAGAGTACACATTACTTAAGAAGTAATGTGTCATGCTTTCAGTAGTGCTACAGAAATACACCTGTGGGTTCCTCCCAGTCAGTGTTCTCTGCCCTTAACTCAATGTCCTAACTTCTGCTATGCACTGATGGTAAACTACGTACTTCACAGGCTGGGAGAGAAATGCACTTACCTGCTGTGCATCAGCTTCTGTTTCAAAGGTAATAAACCAATTATCATTGTAGGCAAATTCACAGTTTATAAATTTTGGTAAATTATCTCCTTTAAATAGTGCTTCTACTTCCTACAGGAAACAAAGAAGTTAGAAATTAGTCCTCACTTATGCTACTTTTGGTCCTCATCAAATTAGGAGGAAAATTTACTCTCATGCTATGATGCACCTCTAACCTTCTTTCAGAAACACTGCAGGGAGCACTCACAGGATCACATGCCACAGACCAAGAAGTCATTACTGACAGCTCTCCCTACTCACAAGGAACTGGAACTTGAACAGTAGGGGCTGGGATGTGCTGGCTTGGAAGCATGCTTTGCCTAGCACACAAGAAGCCCTGGGTTTGATCCCCAATACCACATAAACTGAGGATCAGAACAATCAAGCTCAGGGTCATCCTCAGCTACATAAAGAGTTCAGGGCCATCTGGGATAGAGGACTCCTTAACAGCAGAGGATAGAGGAGGGGACGAGGAGGGGAGGGAGGCAAGGGGGGAGGAAGAAAACTGTTTTATCAGCAGGCTGATAAATACATGATTTTATTTTAAAAGATAGTTTGAAAAACAAAAATACTAACTGAATTGTTGTTTCTGGCCAAGGTGAACTAGATTTACAGTCCCAAATAACACAAGTAAAAAGTAAAAAGATAAAACATGTGCTATAAGGTTTTCCAGACACCTGTCATCAGTAGGCTAGGAGAGCGAGCCTTCCCTGAGAGAACATGAATAGAGTGGGTCAATAATGCCCAGGGTTTCCGGGTCACAGGATGGGCAAGTCTCCAGAGTTTTGGGGCCGGTTCTCTCTAGGCCACTGGCCAGAAACAAAACTAGAATGGTCAGGTAGAATAACCCTATAGCCAGCTCACTGAGCAGCCAGAGTGGCGAATCCTTAACTCAGAGAACTGCAGGCAAGTGAACAAGAGTGTGCCCCATATGAAGGCTGTTCCGAGCCACTTCACAAATGTGCAGAAACCAAACTGGCACCAAATAATTTCTTGCCTGTGTTTTGGAGCTGGGCATCTTGCTGTTTGGCTCAGAATAGCCTTGGACTCCTGGGCTTAAATAACCCTTCCTGCCTTAGTCTTGAGTAGCTGGGACTACCAAGGATCTTAACTGAATCTCAGAATATCAATTAGAATTCAAAACTATTCAGTACCTAGTGAAGTAACAATCACACAGAGACATAGAAAAGGTTGGGCTATAATGAGAAAGATTAATCAGATTCATCTTAAAATAAAACAAATGACAGTATTGGTAGACAAGTACACCAGAATAGTTACTGAATGTCCATTTCAAATGCTCAGAAAGGTAAAGCTTGAGAATGATAAACTACAAAGCTATGCCAGAAGACAATCTATAATCAAACTGCTTAAACCAATGATACAATCTTCTAAGAGCCAGAGAAAAAGAGGTACAATATAGAGGAACAAAGGAAAAAAAAAAAAACTGGCAGAATTTTTTCAGCAGAAACAATGTGGATTAGAAGAGAACAATGTGTTTAAAATGGGTCATATGGCATCCCTAGCTACCACATACTGCACGCAGCTGGTGGGCTGCAGGCTGGACATGCCTGAAAGCACTAAAAATGGTAAATATTAGGGCCAATCATGGTGGCACATACCTATAATGCCAGCATTTAGGAGGCTGAGGCAGCAGGATCATGAGTCAAAGGCCAGCCTGGACTACATAATGAGACCTCGCCTCTAGAGAACCCAAACTAGACCAATCATCCAACAGAGACAAAACCCAAACAACCTCCCCAAGCCCAAACAAACAATAACAACAGAAGCAAAGAAAACAAACTGTGAAATGATAAAGATCCACATCATACACCCTACCCACCCATTACTCTTATTTCTTTTTTCTTTTTCTTTTTCTTTTTTTTTTTTTTTTTTGGTTTTTTCGAGACAGGGTTTCTCTGTGTAGCTTGGCGCCTTTTCTGGAACTCACAGAGATCCGCCTGCCTCTGCCTCCCGAGTGCTGGGATTAAAGGCGTGCGCCACCACCGCCCAGCTTACTCTTATTTCTTAAGGAATACATATCTAAACCCATTTCATTTTTTAATTTCTAACTATTGAAATATATAAACCCTATTATCTTTTTAAATTTAAATATACAGAGCAATCCTAAGACCAAAAGGCATGACAGTTTTTCTTCCTACAAGTGAGTAACACTGTAATAATTAGTGTGTACATCCTGGGAAAAGGTGTTTGTGTATTTTTTTTCTCAAATAAGCCCTATCAAAAACAGATGAAATACATATATGAACAGATGCCCCCAATAGAGGAATGACTTACTTCCACAGGGGTGGATTCAGATATTTCACGCAATATTACTATGCACCGGTTTTGGTTTGGCCTTACTTTCTCTCCCTTCTCGTCCACTTGGACTAAAGGTAAAGCTGTGAAGAGGAGAAAAAAATGATAAAGCACACATTATATAACACCCCAACAGGATGTCAACACTTATTACCCAACATATATTACATGATACTCTAAGAGAACATAAGCACTCATTAACAAACACACCAGAGAAACTTGGACATAGGGCAAATTATTAAAATGTTCAAAACCAGCCAGGTGTTGGTGGCACACGCCTTTAATCCCAGCACTCAGGAGGCAGAGGCAGGCGGATTTCTGTGAATTCGAGGCCCGCTCGGTCTATAGAGTGAGATCCAGTACAGGCACCAAAACAACACAGAGAAACCCTGTCTCGAAAAAACCAAAAAAAGGTTCAAAACCAACACAACTACTGAACTGTTTAAACCCATCTTGTATGTTAAATTTTCAGAAGGAAGGAACATGTAAATCTAAAAGGTCCTGCAAGAACTACCAAATATACACACAATGAGGTGGTAGTTGTAGATCAAACAGATCAAACAGACCAAATACTAAAAGACAGGGCTCATGGTTTTCTCCTTCCTACAGTAAAATTTGACAACTTTCATCAGTGATATTGGGGTGTAATACTAAGAATAACCCAAGAGACTTAGTGTAGTAGAGTATAGACAGATAAAGATCGGATGGAATCAAACCCAACTACACTCCCCATGTCTGTATTCTAAATGGCAATCTGGAAAGTAAACTATTGCCTTGGGAAATGTCATATATATAATGCTTCAAATTTCTACTGACAGTTACACTTACCAATTCTTCAGCTTTTGGTGTAAGGATAAAAAATGAAAAAAATCTTACTTGTGACTAGAAAATCCAATTAAAAGGTTGGCAAAATGGTTCGTTCAATCAGGTAAAGGCACAAGGTGCTCAAGCCCACTGACTTGAGATCAATCCCCATAACTCATGGAAAATCAATTGCAGATGTTGCCCTGACCTCCATGTGACACCATGGCACCCCCCCCATCATACACACACACACACACAAACACACACATGATAAATTTTTAAAAGCATCTTTTAAATCCAATTAAGTTCTAAAGGAAGATATCAATCTTTTAATATTACTGTTAAGTCCAATGCACACAAGAAAAATATTCTGAAATGACTGTCTCATCAATGCACAGGGACTGGACAATATAGACACACACACACACACACACACACACACACACACACACACAGGCTGGTTGTTAAGAGAAATGAGACTTTAATTCAGACACAGCAATGTCTAATCATCCAAACGTTTGTAAGCAATATGGATGTGCTGTCCTGTGTGGCACACTGCACACCACATTCTCTGTGAAGAAGCCACTACAGCTGTACCACATATACATGCGGTTCCAAGGAAGGGAATGGGCAAAAGGCACTCACCTAGAATTTGTAGCTTGAGTACAGAAAATGAATTTTTATAATGAATAATAGTCTGATTTAAAGGAAACCAACACATCACAGCAAAGTCTGTACAGAAAGCATCCCAAGGCCAGCAAAGGTCTGGGAGGAGCAGTCATCCTTAGCCTCAGTGTTGTGATGTTTCACCCATGTACCCATGTGTCAAAACTAACCGGCTACAACCTTTAAATACAGCACTTTATGCCAATCACTCCTACAGTAAATTTATTTTCTTTCTTTTAAAAAAATAAACAAGCTGGGTGTTGGTGGTGCAGGCCTTTAATCTCAGCACTTGGGAGGCAGAGCCCAGTGGATCTCTGTGAGTTCAAGGCCATCCTGGTCTACAAAGTGAGATCTAGGACAGGTAACAAAACTACACAGAGAAACCCTATCTAGAAAAACAAAACAAAACAAAAAACTAGAAAAGGTGCTGAGGTCCCCAACATCAAGTAGGATACAAATAAACCACAATTTTGATACAAAAGGAAACACTTTACAGAGACTTGTATCCCTGAAGTGCCTGCAGACTTACTATGGAGTAGTTAAACATTCATGTTATGTGTCAACTTTCCAAGAAACAGCTTTATTCACAGTAGCTAAGGAAAAATCACAGCAATATTTCATCAAAACTTAAGCAACTAGTTGGGAAGAAGCCCATTTAGTAGCTAAACAAATATATTTGACTTCAAAAATGTCATTATTTATTTTAGCTTTCAATAATTTAGCAGCTGTCTTTAAAATAAAATCTCTAATGAAAAGATTCCTTTTCTTTCAATTAGCCTATAATCTGCTTGAAGTTTCGCTACAGGGGCAATCAATGCTCCTGTTACAGAGAGCTGGTCAGAAAAGAAAGGAGGCCAGAAAGTATCTCAGGCTTCTGGTGAAAAGAAGGCTCATAATAAGACAGATAATATGAAGACAACAATCTTTGCACTTCCAATTGTCATCTACTTACATCTTAGCACTTCAACAATCAAATCCACATCAGTACTGAGTTTCTTGATATGGTCAAGGTTAGCTACCGTTGTAATTGGCACATACTGATCACTGTCCATCTGGGATATAAGATACATGTCGCTAGCAAGATTCTCCCTGTTGAAAGAGAGCAAACTCTTTTAACTAATAGTTCTTTAAAAGAAGTTTCACCAGAGGCATGAATGTGGTGTGGGATAGCTTTGGGGTGAGAGCTAAACTCCATCTGATATTTGCTCACTTGATGTAATCAAAATTAGCCAGTGGAGTAGTTTGTTTAAAATGCAGTTATAGCCAGGCATGATGGTACATGCCTTTAATCTCAGCACTTGGAAGGGCAGGCATAGGTGGATCTCTCTCTTAATTGGAGGCCAGTCTGGTCTACAGAGCAAGTTCCAGGGTAGCCAGAGCTACACAGAGAAACCTTGTCTCAAAACACAAAACAAAGAAAGATACAGTTATGCCTCATTTTTGTTCTGGACAGTATTTGAGTAATTTATTAAAAGTGTATATATATTTACAATAGGAAATCCAGCTAAATGAATAAGAAAGCTACAGGAAATATAAAAGGCCAGGAGAAAGTCAGTGCCCAAATGCACCATACAGTCTGGATACATGTTAAAGGCACTGCATCGGCTCTGGCTCTAGGCAGCCAGAGCTAACAAGAAGGAAACAGGATCAGCACCATTAGCCAGATCAGAAGGTACACCACTCCACCAGCAATTAGGACAAGATGCGCTGCTTCCTGGCATTTGAGTCAAAGAAAATGTTTCCTGCAAATTCTCATGAGAAAGACTGTGTAATATAACACACAAAGTCTCAAAAACACCACAAGACTAAAATACAGTAAGGGGTTTCCCAGGCCCTTCTCACAGTGTCTCTCAGTGAAGGTCAGTCAGAGAGTTCAGTCAAAGAGACTAACTCACTTGAGATCTCAGATGACGACCGGGGACACTTGTAGCTATTGGGGTGTGAACAGCAGGGAGCTGTGCTTTGCAACTTTGGCACAAGATCTTTCATTTTTACACCATGACATGAGCTAAAACTCAATACTGTACTGAGCTGTGATGAGAGGAAGGAAGGAAGAAGGTCCAGGCATTGACTGTTCCTTCATCTTAAATAGGGCCTCTTGTCTTTTTGAGACCTTCATGAGACATGTCCTCAGAGCTGCAGGGGACTTCACTTGTGGCCAGTTACCTACTTCCATGCTCAAACCCACCCCCATGTCTACTAACTTAAAAGTTCTACTATATTTTTCAACAACAAAAATGTCATTTAAGGGAAACAAAGCCTAAATGTACCTAAATGTGAGTACTATATAAATAAAACAGCCCCTTAAACAGTGTTTTGGCCATTTATCTGAAGCCCCTATGGCAGTCTGATTCATGGCATATTGTGCATATGCAAGAATCCATAGTGAAACAGAAGCCTAGATAATCATTACCAAAATGGATCTGAGGCAAACTCTTGGGGATCCCTGGCCTGAGGGTCACCACCAGTTCTTTACAGCACTTTTGATGAATAGACAGATATGAAATTAGTTATTCATAAACATACTACTATGAAAACTCACATATGTAACCAATAATCAGTGTACTACAAAAGATGTTAGGCATTAGAAAAATTACTAAAAGCCTTACCTAGATAAGCAGAATTCCAATGTTTTTTTAAGTACTTCCCGGGGGTCTTCCTGGCTTTCTGGTTGAGACTCATTTCCTCCTATATAGAAATAATGAACAACTCAGGGAAAAAAAATAGCTTAAAATTTACCAAGCAGGTAATTCAGTACAGCATTCCAGTGTTTTTGCCTGCATATACACACAATAGTGTGAAAAGTGCTATTTTCCGCCCCCACTAGAAAAAAGTAAACCATGAAAAACAAAACAAAATCACTTCCCCTAAAAAAGTTGAGCAAACAATGATTAAACTTCATTAACGGAGTTTAGCAGTAACTTTGTCAGCACAAAATAGTAGGCACAAGCTTCCTTGGTGTCTTGCCTTACCTCAAAAAGGACTTTTTAGGTAACAGACAAGAACACTGACTGACTTTAAATAACAGTAAAATATAAGGAAAGAATCAGAACAAAGAAAGGATAAACACAGGTGAAAGCTAACCACCGCAGAGGGAAACAAAGGAAGTTTGGGGATTGCTGACACACAGGCCTTCTGAACTAGGCTCTATGGGAGAGTTTTAAATGTGCCTTCCAATTCCCAGCTAAAGGGACAAGCTAGAAACCATCTTATTAAAGAGTCCTCAAGAGAAGACACCAAAGAAGTCAGATTCTCAGACACAAAAGCTCATTCTGCTCCAAAGGAAAGAGTTCAGATGTTTGGTGGCAGTGTAGCTTATTTATGTGAATGAGGTCACAGTCATCACCAGCAGGAGAGGCAGGGCCTCTGGCAGAGTGAAGTCAAGTTTGGGCTGAAGGCTCCTGACGCCCTTAGCACTGAGACATCTTATGAACTAGACTTAATATCACAGAGATGAAAGGCACCGGAAGAGAGTTCGTACATAAGTCAGCCAAGCAAACACAAAAGACATTGTATTCTAAAAGTCAAGGTTAAAGACCATGAAAGGCAACGTCAAAGTAGGAGAATTTAGAACAGACAGTTTACAATAGTGTTATACTGAGCTTTTTTCCACAAAATCCATTTTCACTAGCAGAAAGAAACAAATTACACAAACTGCTAAAACAACCAAGGAACTAAACAAGACCATGAGACTTGAAAGTGAAGACATGACTCGTCAATCCCTGATCTGGAGACTTGCCCTGGTTATCTCATTTAAACTCACAGTCCATTCTCCACATTGAAGAGATACTTACTTGTTACAGGAACTGTGAATTCAGCCTAAATGAAGCAAGGCCCTGCCTTCAAGAGGCCAACATTCCATTGAGAGAGGCAGACAGCTATAAAGGAGCCACTGCCAGCATAATGAGACTGAAGTGACCCAGAGGAAAACAGCCTGGGCAAGGGGCTAGAGCAGCATGGTGCTGCCCCACATGGAAGGTGCCATCTGAACCAATGGAGGGAAATGGAAGTGAAGTTCCAGGCAAAGGTCCTGAGAGGCAAAGTCAACAGACAGTGAGGAGGCTGGCAAAACTGAGGAGTGAAGGAACTCAGGAAAAATAATGTCAAAGAATGAAGCTTGTGTGAGTCAAACCAAGGAGGCTGCTTGAATTTTAATTTGAATGTGACTGGGAACCGATTTGGGGGTGGCATTTTGGAAAGACCACCATGGTTCCAAGTGAAGTCACAGCAGTATAATTAGAAGGCTAACACAATCACTGAGGGCAGACCATCATTCAGCACTTAAACCATAGTGTATTGAAGCCAAGTAAGAAAGACAAAAGACCTGCCACTTAGCCCCAGGGCATTCCAACCTTCCTCTAGGAAGCAATAGGAAAGCCAGTGGCTGCAGAGCTGCATCTGGTGGCTCATAATGACTATCACAGATATATATGTGAAGTAGACTGTGGGAGATGGGGGGGGGGGTAGGGTGGGAAGAGAAGGAAATAATTTAGTGGTATGAAGGATTCACCAACTAAAAATGACATATGGGACTGAGGAGATAGTTTAGTTGGTATATGCTTGTTGTGTAAGCATATAAGGACTTGAGTTCAACTCCTACACCCATGTAACGAAGCTAAGTGTGATGGTACACATTTGTAATCCCAACATTAGCTGGGAGAGGGGCTGGGGCAGAGATAGGTAGATCCTTGGAGCTTATTAGCCAACTACTCCAGCCTAATCAGTAAGCCCCAGATCCCACTGAGAGACCTGGTATGGCTCCTGAGGAACTACACTAGGGTTGGCTTCTAGTCATATGTATATACATGTACAACACATGCACACATACAAACAAACGAAAACCCAAAACAGACCTGGCCAGAATAAGATTTTTAAAGAGCTGGATAAATGCAATTCTCGAACTGTAAGGACAACCATGAGCCTTGAAGAGATTCAGGAGGGACGGATCAGGAGTCTGGGACAGTTAACACAGAACACTGTTCTTTCTGAAGGACTGAGCTGAAGGGACACAGGTGTGCTATGTAAGCATGAGGGAAACCGATCTAGCAGTGCAGGACGCTCATGACCATTCGGCAGGCGGCAGTAGAGACAGAGAAGTGCTCATATGAGGACAGGCTACTGTGACATCAGTGAGACTCCAAATGACTTACCACCAGCAAGATGTAGCTCTAGGGACGGAGATTATTTTCTTTTTAAAAATAACAAACATAAAAAAATAAATAAAATAAATGAAACATTAATTTCCTAGGTATGTATGAGCCACTCCTCAACCCTAACTACAGAACTGTTAAGAAATCAATGTGACTTCAGCAGGTAATCAAGGTCAACAACCAAAATGTTAAGTTTCTTTGACTGTCACCAAGTGTATATATACTTTTGTCACATGATAAAAATGAGCTTTATCTTTATGGACTTCTCCCTACTCCAAATAGAAACATGGTGATGGGAATTACATCAGAAGACTTTTCAACAGGAGTCTGTATCACAGAACACATAGCTGCTCCTCCTCAAAACTGTTAAGATTACCAAAAACAAAGGAAGTCTGAGAACTGTTAAGAGTGAGGAGCCCAAGTAGCATAATGACTAAATGTCAAGGCAAGATTCTGCACAGGTAAAAAGACATTAGGTAAAATGTGTCACTGCTCACTTAGGTCTGTGGTAAATACATCCATCATATAAGATGAGAACAGAAAAGACTAGATGTGAGGTGTAGTTCCTTCTGAAGGCAACTGCTGTCAAGGTGGACAGTGTGCTCTGACATACTTGACAATGGAGCTTCCTTTAGCCAGAAGGACAAGAACTGTCTCTAACAGTCTGACGCCCTGTGTAAGCTCTAGGTAAAATTCATATAACAGTGCCAACTCTATGACTAACTAGGCTTCCAGGAGTTTTAAACTCTCGTCAGTGCAGTTTGAGCCTCTAGAAATTTACCAACCACAGTTCAGGTTTCCTACTGTGGCTCTGGCTCCTAAAGACAGAGCTCTCTATTCACCTCTCTATACACTTCTCTAGTTAGCCTTGAGCTTACTCTTCTTTCTAGAGCCAAGGATATTGCAGACATGTTAGTTCCAGAGCCCTCAGGTGTGGCACCGGAAGCTCAAGCACCCTCATGTCCACAGACATCCTCTGCTGCTGTGTCTACTTGCTCAGGTCCTTAGTGGGTGGTTTTGCTGAGTTTTGTTGGGTGCAAGTCCTTACCAGATATGTGATTACAGATATTGCCTCTGTTTGCAATAGCAATTTAAAATGTTTATATAGCTGGATTTATGAAGTTTTTCTCTTACTGGTCTTCCTTTAAAGGTCATACACAAGAAATCTTAATATAAGATTATGCAAGTTTTCTTTTATTAGTTTTATTGCTTAAGGTTTTTTTTTTTGTTTAATCTATGATCACTTGAAATTAATTTTTTGTTTTGTTTTGTTTTGTTTTTTGTTTTTTCGAGACAGGGTTTCTCTGTGTAGCTTTGCGCCTTTCCTGGAGCTCACTTGGTAGCCCAGGCTGGCCTGGAACTCACAGAGATCCGCCTGGCTCTGCCTCCCGAGTGCTGGGATTAAAGGCGTGAGCCACCAACGCCCGGCAAAATTAATTTTTTATGTATGGCATCAAACATGAATGAGGTTGTTTTTATTTCTAGTATATGGCTATATATACTCTTCCAGCGTAAGTTGTTGAAATGCTATCTTTTCTTCTGCCTCCGCAATTCTGTCAAGGTAATACTGGCATAATGACAGAGCAATAAACAAAAATAGATGAAAGACCTAGAAATAAATCATGTGTGTGGTCAAATGATCTTTAACAAGGATGCTAAGGCTGTTGAAAGGAGAAAGGCAGTCTTTTCCACAGTGCTGAGAAAACTCAGTATCTATATGCAGAAAGAATGAAATGGTTTGGAGGTGGGCTGGAGTGATGACTCAGAGGTTAAGAGTACATGCTGCTTGAGCCGGGCGTTGGTGGCTCACGCCTTTAATCCCAGCACTCGGGAGGCAGAGCCAGGCGGATCTCTGTGAGTTCCAGGCCAGCCTGGGCTACCAAGTGAGCTCCAGGAAAGGCGCAAAGCTACACAGAGAAACCCTGTCTCGAAAAAACAAAAAAAAAAAAAAGAGTACATGCTGCTCTTGCAGAGAACCAGAGGTCAGTTCTCAGCACCCATGTCAGGTGCCTTACAACTGCCTATAACTCAGGGAATCCAATGCCCTATTTTAGCCTCTGTGGGTACCTATACACATATCCATATGCACATACACATAAATAAAAAGTAAAATCTTAACAAAAAAAATGAAAGGGACAGCATAGCCTTATAATGTGTAAAAAAAATCAAAACCATAAAACTCCTAAATGGAAGCAAAACATAAATAAAAAAAAACCTTCAGAATATTGGACTCTACCTTATTACAGATTCCATAGCAAACAAAGCCCAGGCTACAAAAGAGAAAACAGATAAACCACACTTCATAAAAATTAGACATTTTGTACACCAACTATCAACTAAGTAAAGCAACCAAAAAAAAACCCGGGAAAAAGTATCTGCAAATCCTGTTTGATTAGGGATTAGTAATGCAGAACCAGCAGCATCACTCACAATATCCAAAAGGCAGAAGCAACTCCAAATGAATAAAGAAATGTGGTACAACAAAATGGAGTACTATTATTATTCAGCTCTGAATAGGAAGCAGATTCTGACATATGCTACAGTGTAGATGACCCTTAAGGATATTAAGCCAATAATGAAATAAGCCAATTACAAAAATGTATATATATATAATGTTGTCTAATTCCACTTTATGGGGTTCCTAAAGTGAGCAAATTAGAGAGACAGAAAAGAGAATTGGTGCCTGTCAGAGGCTAGGGAAGGAGAAATGGACAGTTATTTTAGTGGGTACAAAGTTTCAGCTTTTTATAAGACACAAAGAATTTTAAGTCACATAATGGCAATGGTTGTACAACAGCATCCAGTACTACTGAGCTGTATATTTATATATAGTTAAGGAGCTGAGAGTTTGGTCAATGAAGAACATATGCTTAGTACTTACAAAACCCAGGATTCTATTCCCAGCAAATACACACACACACACACACACACACACACACACACACACACACACACACACACACACACTGTTAAGATGGTAAATTTCATGCTCTATGTTTCATCATGTAGAAAAAAAGAAAAGAAAGAAAGAAACCAATAGGAAAAGTTGGGCATGGTGGCACACTTCGGAAATCCCAGCACTAGGATTTATGTAGAAAGACTACATTAATCAAAAGAAAACATGGGCAGCTATATTTGTTTCAGAAAGAGGAGACTTTAAAGCAAGGAAAACTGCTTTAATGATAGAAAGTCAAATCTCCATGAGGATATAATAAGGCCTAATATATATACACCTAACAACAAAGCATCAAAACAGGAGGCTGACACAGCACAAGCACCACGCAGACAGCTGGTGACTCCTTACAGACTGAACATACTTTACCATACAGTGATCATACTCCTGATGTTTAACCCAAGGACTCCAAATCTCACATATCTACATAAAAACCTGCACACTAATGTGCATCATCACTTTATTATTGTCAAACCCCAAAGGCAACTATCTTTGAACAAATGACTGGATAAACTGGGCTTTGCTAGAATAATTCAGGCTAAAATAGCAGTGAGCCATGTGAGGACATGGAGGGACCACAAATGCATACTACTAAGCAGAAGAGGTCAGGCTGAAAAGGCTACCCAGTGAATGATTCCTCTCTGGTACCCTGAAAAAAGGTTACAAAGACAAAGTAACAAAACAAAACCCCCTAAATAAAACAAACAAAAGCAGTGCTTGCCCAGGGCTGGGGAAGAGGGGTTGTTTCAGAAAACACAGCTGACTGCTTTGGCAGTGGGACTATCCATGAGGTTACATACTGACAACAAATGTTATTATGTGCTAGCAATGTACAATACCAAGAAGTAAGCCTAATATAAACTGTAAACCATGGACTAGGTGATAAGGATGTTTCCACACAGGCTCATCAGTTGTAAAACACAACATTCTGGGGAGTGGTACTGACAGTGTGGGAAGCTACACAGTGTCCGGGCTAGCACATATGGAAACAGTACCGGACTTTCTGTTCTGTTCTGCTGTGAATGTAAAACCACTTTTCAAAAAAAGTAACGCCTTTCCCGAAAACTGATAAAGTGTGTCGAGTAAGTGACTGTGGAATCCCTGTCCCTAAATGGGACAGCTATAGCACCTCTTCCAAGGGTCAGATTACATAACAGAAGATGGAAGGTAAAAATATAATCTTGCCGGGCATGGTGGCACATGCCTTTAATCCCAGCACTCGGGAGGCAGAGGCAGGCTGATCTCCAGGCCAGCCTGGGCTACAGAGAAAGTTCTAGGATAGGCTTCAAAGCTACACAGAGAAACCCTGTCTCAGAGGGAAAAAAAAAAAATATAATTGTCAGAGGCTGGGAAAGAGTGCTGCCAAACAGTGTCTTCTGCATATGACATGGCACTGAACTGACCTCGTTGAGCCTATTATCATTTCATTCATGACTGGGAGAAAGAAATTCATGAAGCTCTCCCCTCATCGTTAAGAGGTGCTGGGAGGCCAGGTGGTGGTAGCACATGCCTTTAATCCCAGCACTCGGGAGGCAGAGACAGGCGGATCTCTGAGTTGGAGGTCAGCCTGGTCTACAGAGCGAGTCAGGAAAGGTTCCAAAACTACATAGAGAAACCCTGTCTCGAAGAAAACAACAACAACAAAACCAGAGGTGGTGGGAGAGGGGCTATTTTCTTCAGAGAAGCTACCAATGTCCCAGTGACAAGCCTTAACTCATGTTCAGGAAATGACCCTAATTAAGCCCAGCAGATAAGACATCATGGTCAGAAGGGTCACTGGGAAGAAGAGTTTGAGAGGAGAGGGGTGACAAAAGGGTAATGGCTGGCTGAGCTCCTGGGAACTGCTGACCCACTGCAGTGGAGAGAGCTTCACCGTTCCTTTCTCCTTACCCTTCCCTTCATTCCCTTCCCTCCACAGTGCTGGGGTCGAATCCAGTGCACAAGTCAGCATTTCACAGACTGACTAGGTTTTGTAGATCATACCAGAAACACGACTGGAGACAAGGAATCGCTTTCCCACTACCTATGAGCATTTCACATAGGCACATACCCTGGCTTCCAAAGAGAATTCAAGTCTTCCTGTTTTTTTCTTCAAAGAATAGCTTTAACTACTCCTTTTACAAAGAACCAACTTCTTTTGAATTTAGACTTTCCTGATATTTAACACGTTATTTTATTTTTTGATACTACCTATTTTGTATCTTTTGCATAATTTCTGTTCCCAGTTTGAGATTTAGATACAGTCCAAAGTTTAAATTATCTTTGATGCTTTTGATTTTACTATTAGGATCCCCACCTGTTATTCTTTTTTGAAATGTACTTTAAAAGTCCAGCATTCCCTTGTTTTGCCATCAAAAAGTCAACCTCACCATCACTCTGTTTTATCCCAATGTTTTGTCATTTCCGAGGTATTAACCAATTAGTGTTGGGTTAATAAGGAAGAGTTGATCAAATCAAATTGCTACATGCTAGTGAACCCTTGCTTATACGGAGGTTTAAATCACTTCAATTCAAGGCTAATTCATACTTGCCAGAAAGCAATGTGATTTGTTTTTCTTTTATAAGTTCTTGCCTTATTCATTTGACTACAGATTTTTTTCACAATTAAAATATTACTTATTGCTGGGTGGTAGTGGCGCACGCCATTCGGGAGGCAGAGGCAGGTGGATCTCTGTGAGTTCAAGGCCAGCCTGGGCTACAGAGTGAGTTTCAGGAAAGATGCAAAGCTACACAGAGAAACCCGGTCTTGAAAAACCAAAAAAAAAAAAAAAAAAAAAAATTCTTTATGATAATTTTTTAATTGATTGGAAATTCACCCCAATCCTACTCATCTCCCAGTCCCTCTAAATCTGTCCCTCCCATTTGCAGCGCCCCCACCAAAGAAAGCCAAAAAATAATAAAAGTAAGATAAATAATAATAAAGAAGAAAAAGAAAAACATTTCGCTCCTCCGTCTTTCCCATCTCTTCATCCTAGTGGCATTGGGAGCTGCTGTGCATCATACAGTACATCCCTCTGTCCAAACAGCTTTACTTGAAAAAGTTCACTGTGTAAAGAGCTACTGGTCAACCTCGAGGCCTCTGGCCTTGGCACACCATCAATACTGGCCCCCCACTGACATTCCTCTCCCATAGCTTGCTGTTGCCGGGAATCATGGCTATCCTGCAGCTATGATCAGTCCCTTCACACACTCCAGCAGGTCACAGATGGAGTAGATGTTGGGGTGTGCCCTGGATGTGTGCCTTAGCGGCAGCTGAGTTCATTAATCCAGACTGTTGGAACCACTTCTCTCAGGCAAGGGGCGGAGCCAGCTCTCTCCGTGGTGAGGGGTGGGGCAAGCTTTCCCATGCCAATTGACCACAGATTTAAAGCAGTAGGCTCTAACATAGTTTAAAACAAACCTGGTGCTTATAAAACACATTTCCCATTTAAGTGATAATGCTGAATTTTGTCGTATCTGATAGTCTTAAACTAAATGTGGTTTCTGTGGATCACTGTCTCACACTGGCATCTTCGGGTCGGCCAACTCCATTTCCTGCTCACTAAGACAATGCTTCCCTATACTTCCAAAAGCTGACAGTGAGCAATGCAGATTGAGGAGACAGGACTTGATTTAAAACCTGAGGCAATTACACAGCGCAACAATAAAAAAACGAAAATAAAGAAGAGAAAAAATGTGTTCAATAGGTTTCCTTCCCCAAGCTTCTTACTTTCTTCCTGCCACTCACTGCACTGACAAAGAGGACACAGGTCAAATCATCTGGCTTCCAAGATTCAGCAGTGAGGCTCCAATTGCTTCATCCACCACTGGATAATCTCGGTAACTAACACTCGGCCCGCCCAACATGTCCAACCCTCAGTTCCAGCACTAATTCTCTCTCTCTGTCCATCTTAACATTTCACCCTCCCTGTCAACAACCTTGTGCTTCCCCTAACTTGAAGCCATCTGTCTCCAAAGCTAACTGATAATCTCCAGAACACCTTCCCCTCCAGGGTCTCATTTCTGAATCGATCAGTTTCAAGGAACATTAAAAGGAGGCAATGAAAAGTACACTGTTTAAAGACAGAGTAAGAAACTCATTTTTAAAAGTGAAGTAAGTAAAAACAAATCCATAAAGTAGGCTTACCCGTATCATTACTTTCAGGCAGAGGTTCATATTCCGAATGATCCAGAGCCAGAGTGCTCATGTCTGTCTGGTCCGCCTCCTCTAAGTCTGACAGTGTGGCATTCTCATGACTTTTGTCACCATCGCCATTGGTATCCAATCCTGTAATTGCAAGTTTATCCCAAAAGCCTGTGTTAGAAGAACAACTTTCCCTTAAAATAAAGCTTACATTGGTGGTTACTCAAAGTTTTAACTGGATTGTAAAAGCTTCCAAGGCTCTAGTTCAGTGGTCCTCAACCTTCCTAATGTTGTGATCCTTTAATACAGTTCCTCATGTTGTGGTGACCCCCAATCATAAAATTAATCATTGCTACTTCATAACTGTATTTTTGCTACTGTTATGTATCTGTGTTTTCTGATGGTCTTAGGCTGGCCCCTGACTCCCAAAGGGGTGGCAACCCACAGGTTGAGAGCTGCTGCTCTAAATACTGTCACAGACCAGGACACAAATGTGAATGGAGAAGACATTAAAATGTTAAGGAAGGCAAAGACTTAAAAGCAGGCTGCTCCAGGTTATGACCAGGCTCACTACTCACCCTGCTGGTCGCAGTCTGCAGGATGGCCGGGGGCCTCCTCCCACGAGGCATTCACACCGACAGCCGCACTACTCGCTTCCAAATGTAACATATGAGTCCCCCATACTTTTGCATTAGGGTTTAGCTCTGAAACCTTAGTTGTTGGGACCTAGAAAAAATGTTCACACACACATATATATGTATCCTAAATTCAACCAAATGCTGCTTTGTTAGGTTATAGTAAAAAACAAAACAAACAAACAAACAAACAAAAAAAAAACAAAAACAAAAAACCTAAATTAATGTTGAGAACATAGGATTAAAAGGCCAAGCCTAGCTATTCACACACACCTTTGGGATGAAATGAGGCTCAAAAAGACACAAAGCTGATGTAGTCAGAGCTCCACCTAAGTCACTCTTACAGTTTCTTCTAAGCACAAAGCTGTTACGCACTGCAAATGACAGACAGACTCCTTCATTTCACCAAGTTCAATCTCACAACTGTATAACCAGTGATTTCCTGTGTGACCTAGCACAAATCCCAATTTATAGATTTACAAATTCAATACAATGTAGAGGAAAACACTTTAATTATAAAGTTCCAAGCACATAAGCAAGAGACAGAAACATTAAAGCTCCTCCTAGCAGCAGCCAGAGCTCCTGAAGCACAGGGGAAAGCTAGAGCATCCACTAAGGCAGGAGAACACCTTACACTCTCAGCAGAGCTACTCGCTCCCATTCCTGAGAGCCTCCCTATCACCTCGGCGGCGGCGGGGTGGCAGCTTCAGAACAACTCCCCAGAGCTACTACAGGGGCTGCAGGTGATGCTGACACTTCTAGTGTAGGGCTCTCACCTGTGCTAACACCACTGGGGCTTGAGGCCAACATCCCACTGACAGCTGTGTAGGTATTTAATCTCTATAAACATCACCTGGAAATGACTTCGGCTGGTCTCACTTTTTAAAGTAAACAGAAATCTTCCTTTTCTTTCTTTCTTTCTTTTCTTTTTTAGTTTTTTCGAGACAGGGTTTCTCTGTGTAGTCCTGGCTGCCCTGGAACTCAATCTGTGGACCAGGCTGTCTTTGAACTGAGAGATCTGCCTGCCTCTGCCTCCCAAGTACTGGGACTAAAGGCATGTGCCACAATCACCTGGCAGAATTTTTCATTTTTTGGTGGTGGATAACTGCATAAAAGTATATTTGGTAGTGAAAGTGTAAAATCCAATGTGAAGCTCCACAGGGTCAGAATGGCTATTCTAACTGTAGAGCAGTTCACTCAGATTTATAGACCTAGGCTCTGGTTAAATCTGCATGAAGTTTTTTTATTTGCTGGTACTTTAAAAAAAGAAAGAAATTCAGATATTCATAATCTAAAAAATAAAATGATGAAGTTACTGGCTTAAGTTACTCAACATGAAGGATGGTACACATTGAGTGCTCATTAAATCATTAACTCACACGCTACAATAACAATAGCACCCAATGCTCAGATGCTGGAGACCTCATCCAAAGGTTTCCAGTTCGGAGTATCACAGCACTCTTACAGGATGACCCCCTCTTAGGTCTTGTTCAATCCCAGACACATCAGCTGCTTGCTGTTTCTAGCACCTCAACACCTCTGTCCTTCAGTCAGTATGTCTAGCATATCCTTGGATTTCCTTTGGGGATTACAGCCTCTGCTCATGCACTTTACAACTTATAATATCCCCTCACTAAGTGGCTACTTTCCATTTCCATGGCTTTTTTTCCTGACATAAAAACCTAGCTTTCAAAAAAACAAACAAAAAAAAAAAAAAAAAAAAGATGTAGAGTGTTTCGCCGGGCGGTGGTGGCGCACGCCTTTAATCCCAGCACTCGGGAGGCAGAGCCAGGTGGATCTCTGTGAGTTCGAGGCCAGCCTGGGCTACCAAGTGAGCTCCAGGAAAGGCGCAAAGCTACACAGAGAAACCCTGTCTCGGAAAACCAAAAAAAAAAAAAAAAACCTAGCTTTCTCTGCTTACAAACCCTGAATGTTTCCCCAACTCAATGAAAAATAAAACATGCCAGTGATAGTTTTTTTTTCTCAAATATTAACTGCAATTTGCCATTGCACTTCTTCAACAAACCGCTTGCCTTTCAATTACACCACCAGCCATGGTACCATGAAGTAGAGCCTCCTCAAGAAGGGACAAGGGGTCCCAGTCCTGGATGTACCTCAAACTTAGTGTTCTAAGATGGGAACTTAGCCACGCTGTGTTGCTCCTGGGTTCCGCATAGACAGTGCTCATTTCTGCACTCCATAACACATGAAGCACCATTAATGAGCTGTATCAAGGAAGCATGCAGATTTGTAATTACAAACAGGTAAATTAAATCCACACTGTCTCAGGTAAGGGAAGCCACCAGTGAAAACCCTGGAACTGTTTCTGACACTGCAAGCAGAAGGCTTCTGGGTCGACTAGGATTATATGTTCATACTCTAGAAGCAACTCTGACCTGCTGCTCCCACCACTCATTGGGCAATAACTAAAACACCATGCCCACAAAACAAATGCCTAGTGAGTACCCATCTGGAATTCTTTATTTTGTTAAGTATTTCTAAAAAGCCAGAATTCTCCTCTGAGTAAGTGGAAGCACAAAACACCGATTCTTCAACCACAACTAAACATCCAATTCATCTTTGGCATCTGGCTTTTCTGTAAAAGGTTAGTCTCATCTCTTCTCTCTCACACACCCATCTAATAAGTACATCCTACATACTCACAAATGTGGCTATGGAAGCACTGTGCTAAGCAATCAGAACACAATGGTTGGTGCATAAGCACCTACAAAGCTAAAGAGACTAAGACATTGCCTGTTATACACATACACAAACACACACAGAGGACGTGTGTGTTAACAGCTTTACTGAGGTATGTATAACTTACATCTTTTTAAAGAATCTCACGTATTTTAATGTATACAATTTTCATGAGGCTGAATTCATGAAACTATCATCAGAACCCTATTAATTATTTCTTTTATTCTCATTCCTTCTTGACTACCTATATAAATCACCTTTTGGATTAGGTCCAGTTCTCTTCCCAGCACCCCAAACCACAAAATCAACCTTTCCTATTTCAGTTTCTTTCAATATATTAACAAATTCTTGTCACATGCACATACTACACATTTTTTAAATTCTCAATACCAACTAATGTTAATCGTTTTCATTTTTAGTGCCTTTTGCAGCTGACCAGCATGAACAATATATGTTCTGTAGTTTGTAAAGACAAATTACATGGCTTCTAGGCTGTGACGTGCCCACAAGCAGCACTCAAAAGTTATTACAGCATGGTATAGTCAGTCTTCCACGGTGTCCACAGCTGGACTGTGTCTGTGGTCTACGTAACTCTTAGGTGGCAGACACCAGACACACTTTGCTTACCACTGTGTCATTAATGTCCAGCAGCATCCAGAACATAGTAGAAAGGTGTAGAAAGGTGCTTGGGAAATATGCTGAGTGAATACTTAGCAGAGTAATAGCACAAGAAATTTGCCTTTTCCATAAAGTAGCATAGTTTTAGCTCACAATTGACTCAGACCCTACTGTTAAGAAATTATTACATCTTAGATGCCGAAGTGATGGCTCAGTGGTTAAGTATAGGCTGCTCTTCCAGAAGATCCAGGCTTGATTCCCAGTACTCACATTGGCAGCTAACAACCACATACTTACACACACACACACACACACACACACACACACACACACACACACACACTCACACATCATATATAACAATAACTTCAGTTCCAAAGGATCTGACACTCTCTTCTGGCCTCCTCAGACACTACACTCACATGATATAGGCATACATTCAGGCAAAACACCTATATACATAAAATAAATAAATCTTTAAGTGGGGGGTACCTGGAGAATTGGTACAATGGTTAAGAGCACATGTTGCTCTTGCAGAGGACCAGAGTTTGATTTTCAGCACCCATGTGGTGGCTCACAACCTGTTACTCCAGTGCCAGGGGATCCGAAGACCTCTTTTGACCTTCCCTAGCACCAGACATGCACATGGTGCACAGATACATGCAGGCAAAACATTCATGTACATAGAATAATAAAGTAAATAAATCTTAAGTAAGAAATTTGCTGGGCGGTGGTAGCACACACCTGTAAGCCCAGTCCTTGGGAGGCAGAGGCAAGCAAATCTCTGAGTTCAAGGCCAGCCTAGTTTACAGGACAAGTTACAGGATGGCCAGTGTGACACAGAAAAACAAAAACAAACAAACAAAAGAGAAATTAAAATTAAAAAAAGGAAAGAAACCATTATTCCTTAAGTGGTTACATCCAAGCCAGATAAGAGGACTGCTATATACAAATTTGAAGAGTTGATTAGGATTCAGTAATAACAACTAACAGCAGAGATCTCACTGTATCCTGTACTCCTACTACAATCAAATCAAGCCTAATAGGCAGGTATCACCGCCACCCTCATTTCACAGGAGAACTAAGAATGAGAAAGGTTGAATAATCTGCTAATGGTAATGATGGTAGTTAGAAAATTGTGCTCTAATATCAGCAAACACAAAACATTCAAGAACTGACTTCTCAAAATTCACATGAAAATATTTTTACTAAAGACCAACCTGCTATTATTTATTTGAAACATGGTTTTTGCTTGTGGGTGTATGAAACTTGTAAAGGATTATAAGAATTCTAGTTTCATCTGCCTTGCTCTATGAGCCAGAATTTTTTTTTTTTTTTTCCCTTTTTCTCAGTTTTTCAAGATAGGGTTTTTCTCTGTTTAACAGCTCTAGCTGTCCTGGAACTCACTCTTGTAGACCAGGCTAGCCTGAAACTCACTGAAATCCATCGGCTTTTGCCTCCCAAGTGCTAGGATTCAAGTCGAACGCCAACACTGGCTGAGCCAGAATTTTTTTTCCCCCTGAAAATTTGTGTGTTGGCAATAGTCATTAAAGCCAGAAGCAAGCTGAGTGGTGGTGGTGCACGCCTTTAATTCTAGCACTTGGGAGGCAGAGGCAGGCGATCTCTTTTGAGTTTGAGGCCAGCCTGGTCTACAGAACCAGTTCCAGGATAGGCTCCAAAGCTACACAGAGAAACCCTGTCTCGAAACCCCTCCCCTTCAAAAAAGAAGCAAATTGACCTTGGCTACCACATTCTGAAGTGACTGTACATAAAAGTCAACACTGCTTCTCTTTGAAGGATGAGGCATCCCACCCGAAGGTTCTGATGCTATGTTTTATTAAAAAAAAAAAAAAAAAAAAAAAGTACTGACTCACAAGTTTGTATTTTACAGATGTAAGATAGAATGGTCTCACCAATAGGTTGCTGAATAGGAACTAGAGGAATGTCAGAGAAGAAAAAGTAAATGGGGAAACTAAAATAGATGAGATACTGAAGCAAAGAGTTAGGAACACCTTAAGAAAGCCTGTACTCCTGCAGTTGTCCTGACTTCTGAGCCACACCAATGTTACCTCTGGCCCTTTAACTGCAAAGCAGAGATACAGCAGCTCAATATAAAGTTAGTTTTAAAATGTCTGTAACAAGATTTTGAAAATAAGTTTTGAAAATTAAGGCAACACATTAAACACAGTAATACCAGAAATTAGCATACTGCTTGGACATAATCTCCTAATTGAAAAGACAATTTAAAACAGAAAGCATGCATCTTGCATAAAGCCACAAGGATAAAGACAGCACTCAGTCTTCACTTTGCATAAATGTACCAAGCAGTTAGCAATAGCTACTAATTGTACACATTTAAATAAAAGTCTTTGTATATTATCTTAAAAGATTAATTGTTTAGAGTTTTGTCCTCTACAACTATTTAAGAGGAAAAACGAATGTGAAGGTTAACTTTTCTGGTAACATTCCCAAATGTGGGTGCAAAAATAATCTGGGCACGGAGGAAAGGCAGGCAAGACAAGACCAATAAGCAATTCTTTAAATTATATGACTTGTTGATTCCCATTTTACAACTCTTTCCTTAATATTTGAGTGAAATCTATCTCCTTCCTATTACCAATAGCTTTTCTTAATGATTCCATAAAAATTACTACAAAAAACAAAACAAACAAACAAAAAAACCTACTTGCTGAATAAAGAAAAAACATCTTATTTTGGGTCAGTCTTTTGTATCTATGGGTTTTATATCCACAGATTCAACAAGTTACATATCAAAAATATTTTGGGGAAACCCTGTATCCCTACTAAAAACATACAATGTTTTTCTTGCTATTCCCCTAAACAACATAGTATAACAATTATTTCCATAGCTCTTACATGATATTTGATATTTTAAGTATTCTAGAATGATAACAAGTATGCAGGAGAATTCATATAGATTCTATGCAAATACAATAGCACCTCACAAAAGGGACTTTATCATTAATGATTTTGGTATCATAGGCTCTTAGAACCAATCCCCTGCAGATACAAAGGGATGAGTATATGTTCTTCCATTACTAATGCTTCGATATATCTGTATAATAAGCAAGGTTGATTTCTTGTTGTTGCATAATATATGCACTCATTAGAGAACTTCTAGAAAGATGTTCAACATCAGCAGCAAAGCTTCCCTCCAAACCACTGAGGTCAGGACACAAGTGGTTTTGACTCAAACTAAAATTTTAGGGCCAGTTATAAGTAGCAGATTTTTTCTGCCTTAGACACAATACAAAAAGAAAACACGCCAGGCGGTGGTGGCGCACGATTTTAATCCTAGCACTCGGGAGGCAGAGGCAGGCGGATCTCTGTGAGTTCAAGGCCAGCCTGGGCTACCAAGTGAGTCCCAGGAAAGGGGCAAAGCTACACAGGGAAACCCTGTCTCGAAAAACCAAAAAAAAAAAAAAAAAGAAAAAAGAAAAAAGAAAAAGAAAACACTTGAAATGTATTTGTGTTCTGTAAGTGTGACATGCTGTCAGTGACTTTAAATACTTGCTGAAATTCCTCACACTGTCCATCTAACAAGAACCCCTCTCAGAAGGGTAAGGAACACTAGCAAAACAGTATCCATACGAAAAGGTCTGCACAACACTGTGTGGGGTAATTAGTAGGGCATGCTTCAGCACCAACAGTTTACACACAAACTCTGGCTTAAATACACCAATTAATAATTCATATTTCTCATTTGAAAAAGGTTAGATTGATGCTTCATGCATTCACAATCTTACAAAAGCATCTAGACTTCCTACAACCTAGAATTAACTAATTGTAATAAACATAATCAAAAGGGAAAGACTGCCAGGGCATGACACAACAAACACTGACACAGCATACTTACTAACTGTCCACCTCTATTCTGCCATCCCCAAACAACACCATCCTCTGACACTGGCAGCTGATAAGGGGTCTGTTCCAATGAAAATGAAGTATTTCCTAAGTACGGGGGCTTACTGTGTAGATCCTCACTAAAAATCTGTGCATCTTCTGTCATGTTTTCTGTGGCCGTGTTAGCCCAGAGATAGCCCACTTGATATCTATCACACCCACCTGCCAGTCCTTCCGAAAGTGCCTGACTTGCTAGCCCTCCCATCGGGTAATAGGAAAATTTATTCAAACAATGAGCATAGAATTCTTCTGGGATCCTGTGCCAATCCATTTCTGCGGGATTTTCAGATACATTTGGGATGTCCTCTGTAGGTGATGTAACACAGTCACCACTTGGCACTGCACATTCTTTATTATCTGCTGGGATGGCAGGAATTGCCTGGTGAGCATTACCAGGAGTAGCTGCAGGTATATCCACTTGCATTGAGTCAACATTAATAAAAGAGGAACACCCCTCAGAAGTGTCACATAATGCTATTTTTTTTAAAGTTGCCTCAGAGTTTCCTGAAAAATGTTTCTCTCCATTTAAAGTGAATTCTTTAACTGTAGACTGGGTGTTTCTTCTTTTCATGTGACGTGGGCCTAAGCAGCCAATGCTGTCAGGATCAATACTGTCTTTATCCAAACAAAGTCTCTCTTTCTCTTCTTTGCATGTTAGTTTTTGTTTGCTCAATTCTGATGCATTGTTACCTTTAATTGATTCAGAGTTAATGAAATGCAGTTCTGGGCCTTTGTCATTATTAACCCACTCCTTGGCATGTGACACTGGACTGTGGTTTAAAGGGGGCACAACAGTAAGGTCGGGGTATTCATTCACTCCATCAGTTTTGTAACTATTTTCAATCTCATTAGTTTCACAAACAGGATCTGCTGCTATGTCAGAACCAATACAAGTTACCGTGTTCCCACTGGGCACGACTTTACATTTAAGAACACTTGTTTCCCACTGAAAGATTGTTTTAGCATCTGACTTGGCATTTTCTATGTCCTCCTCACTGATCTCTCTATAATTAGCCTTCTGTGGTACCTTTTCAGCCTTTTCTAGTACATAGGGCCCACTAGACTGGCTATATACTGTACCAACTAAGCTCTTCACATGTCCTTTATCTCCTGTGTTATCATGTAGAGCTGTTTCCCTTGATTCAGAATCAGTACAGGTTAAAATGAATGCAGGGGGTGTTTCTGGGCCCTGAAGAGATCTGGAGTGATCATGAGACTTGTCACTTGGTATTCTTTGTGAAAGTTCAAGCTTCAGCAGATCTGTCTTCTGGACCACCCCTTCTGTGCCTGGTTCACATTCCACTTGAGTTAAATCATGGGCCTCTGTCTGAGCCTTGTCTGCCCTACTACCTACACAGAGGTCTGCCTGATACCAACATTCCAACTCTCTCTTGCAATCGCTCTCGGTCTCTAAAATGCTCCTTCTATCTTCATCTTGATAAGCGGAACCATTTTCAGAACACAAGAATATCTCACCTCTGTTTGCCTGCTGGACACTTCCAGTTTCCATACTGCCATCCCCCAGCTGATGCTCCTTCATTAGCACTGGCTCCCCTTGGAGTATAGGATGAGGGCCAGCAGGTTTGCTCAAGGCAACTTCTCTGAGATTAGCATGAACTGGGAGATGCTCATTACCTGACCGCTCTGAAACTAGCCTTTGGGGGCTTAAATTAATCTTATCTAGACCAAAGGAAAGAATCCTATCTGGCCTGTTAACACTGATGTGAAAATAATCATTGCCTTCTAATAACTTTTCAGAGTCAGGCTCTCTTTCCATTTTAGAGTTTAAACTTTGGCCAGCACTAACTGTTATAGCCTCAGGTTCACCATTCCCATCAACATATGAAATGTCATTAAGTAAATTAACAAGTGAATCATCCACCTGACTTCCTATTCCTGAAACATTGCTCTCTCTTTCTTCAGATCTAGCACTCGAACACTTTAATGAGTCACTGCCTATGTTAATATTTAATTCAGGGAGTAGGCCAGTATTATGTAATGTACGATGTTCTGTGTGATCTTTAGGGAATTTGGCACAAACTTTTGCCCTTAGAGACTCAGCTTGCGGGTCACTGATGTGTGCTTCATCAGATGGATCACGGTCCACCAAAATATCAGAACTATATTCACTTTTCTCGATACATGCTTCATTTGTTTCACAGGGGCGTAGGACATCCTGGGGTAACAGTTCTTCATGCTGCAGCTTTAACTCTTCTGCCCTCTGTACGGCATCTGAGGCAGCATATTCTTCCCTGTTATCTAAGGGCCAATCCACTTGGAAAACTTCATAAGTGACAGCTGGATGACATTCTTCTGCAGCTGCTACATACATGGGAGTGTACAGTTCCTCTTCCATGTTCAAGCAGTCCAGATCTATAGCACAAATACTGTAAAATTTGCTCTCCCTTGAATTCTTACAGGGTTTGTCACCAACACAAATATGGCTTTTACTTTGCAACTCTCCAGCAGAAACATCTACAGAGTTATTCTCATTAAAACTACTGATTTGAACATTTAGTACTTTTTCTTTCTCTATTAAAGAGTTTTTACAAGTGGCCAGGTAACACTGCAGATGGTCACTTACAAAAGTTTCCTCCTGCTGGTCAGAAGGCATGGGCACATGTGAGGAAGGCTGGTCATCTTCAGAACAAGCCTGTCCATCACTACTCACACACAGTGGGTCACTGACAATCTCAGAATTCTCTTCAATAACAACATTATCTAAATTCTTGTCACCCTCATCTAAATTTTCAGACCCATAAAAGAACTCATATGTGGGAGAGGAATCAGAATTCAGTGACTGCTTTGATCTATGATCCTGTTTGTGCCCAGACCTTGTAAAAACTCTAGTCCACACAGTGACACCAGCGGGTGCTCGGCTGGGTCCATTTTCAACATTGTGAAGCTCCTCACCTTCAAGGGTATCAAATAATGAAGATAAAGTTTTACTTATCTTGTTCTCCGGTTTCTTCTCTTCCACAGATTTTTGTAACAGGCCAATTCTCTCATTGTCATTGTCACTACTTAATTCTTTGCTGAAGCAACAGCCCATATCGAAAGTTCAAAAACTCACATCACAATGCTTGTCCTTTTCTGAGCTTCTACAAATACAACTCACACTAACTTGCTATCGTTTCTGAAAAGAAGCCAACACACAGTACCAAAAATAACTCCTTGCACAGCAGTCACATGTTACTGCCACTCAAATCCAAATCCTAATGACAACAGAGCCCTGCCTGGCATTTATCAGACTCCTTGTGCTGAAATCCAAACGGCACATGGAATGTAAAGGTGCAGAACAGCAGCGAGGGGGAGAGGGGTAGAAATATACATGTGGCTTTTTTCTTATTTTCATAAACTTAATTCTTAAAAACAACAAGTTATAAGCATAGCCAGAAGAAATTTCAAACTTCTAGTCTTTGTTTTTTCAGTGTTTCAGTATCTCCTGGATTATATTTCATAAGATAGTGGCCACCAAAGAATTCCCTTTAAAGAAAACAACACCAGTAACTTCAGCATTTACAGCTACTAGACTGCCAGGGAACACAGTGGGCGAGGGTGCTTGCTGTGCAAACCTGAGAACTTGAGTTCAAGGCCTTGATGGAACGTCCGACCTGCACATATTTGCTGTGGCACGGGTACACTTGCACTCTTACTTACACACACACACACACACACACACGATAATAAGAATACATTTTACATTCTACAGCTACTTAAAAGTTTAATCTTGCCAGGTGTGGTGGCACACGCCTTTAATTCCAGCACTCATGAGGCAGAGGCAGGTGGATCTCTGAGTCTGAGGCCAGCCTGGACTACAAAGTGAGTTCTAAGACAGTCAAGAAAGAGAAAGACAAGAAAAAGACAGGGAAACCCTGTCTCCAAAAACCAAAAAAAAAAAAAAAAATCCTAAAAGCACTATATACTGCTAAAAATATTTAAACTGTAAAATACTGGTCTAAAAGCAGGCAATTGTCATTTTTAAACCAAATGCAAGTATTGGCTATTTTCAGACCATCAAGCTTTCTGACTGTGAGCCTACGTATTCAATATGCAGACATGTAGTAATTGATCTAAACATTCACTCAGAAACAGTATCATCAAAAGGCATAATTTGCTGATGAGTAGGGTGGAGTGCAGGAGGTTAAACCATAGCCTTGCATAAGCTAAGCAAGCACTCTCCCACTGAGCTACATCCCAAGACAGTTCCTTTAGTTAAGTTCTCTTATCTTGTTATCTTTAAGTAGTTTTAAAGGATTATTTCTAATTGGGCCAGTAAGATGGCTTAGTAGGTAAAGGCAGTGGCTGCCAAGCCTGACAATTCAAGTTTGATCCTTGGGACTAACACTGTGAAAGGAGAACTGACTCCCCTAATTTGTCCTCTGACCTCTACATACACGCTATGACATGTGCAGACATGTGTGTGTACATATACATATAAGGAATAATTAAATGTAATGAAATGCTTGAGATCATTATGAAATAATTCAGGTTTTATTGAGTTGTCTATAGTTTAGTGCATAAGAAGGATCAAATTTCCATATCACAATTAGAAAAGACATGGCACTTCCCAGAAAAACAAGCACTTCCACTAATATTACTTGTCCTTACACATCTTTCTCAAACAGCATCTTTGCTCATTTATGTTGAAATGCAACAGAATCATTACAACAGAAAATGGGCCTGAGGCCAAAGTAGTTCCGCTAAGAACACTGAGGCAACTTGGCTGCAGGAAGGTAGTAGGATTTAGAACCTGAACCCTTGCTTCTTGCCTCTCCTGCTAGGATGACAGTCATTGGCAAGCACACCCAGTTGATACAGTACTGAGGATCTCTCCCTACAAGGGAGGCAAATCCTCCATCAACAGAGCTATATATATTCAGCTGTTTCCTTATTCTCTTACTACTTAGGATTTGACTTGTATACTCTAAAAACAATCATCAAAATGTAAAGCTAGTCATTACACACACAATTAACAGAATTCAGATGAACTGAGAACACTATCATGAATACCTGAGAATAAATTAATATATCTGACACTTCCACGTGAAAAAGAGACAATATACAACACACTCAAGAGCACAGTGTCAAATGGGTCCTCCTTTTGAGAAACATCTACATTTTTCTAAGTTTTTTTTAACAATACATATTTGGGATCATGCTATATCTGGTACTCTTGGCTGTGGCTAGACAATCTGTGATAAATCTAGAAAATGAATTACCTGAGTCAAAGCTGGGATGGAGCTTGTTTGAGAAGTGGTTTGCGATATAGGACCATTCATCTGTAAAATTGAAAGCATCAAAAACTCCATCATTCTAACATAAAGAAAACACAATTTCAAACCATAGTAATTAAGTAAAGCCAAACTCATTTTTAAAAGAATGCATGTTTTTACATAGCAAAGGAAATTTATGAATAAGTACATTCAGGAACAGAAGAGCCTTGAAATGTATGATTTTAGAAGTTTTAGGTAAATTTCTGATAGTTTCAACTGGGGTGATTTTAAAAAGCTACTTTTCCCAATACTACTTAGAAACTTCAAATATTATTGCTTCACAGGATTCAATTTCTTTTTTGGTTTTTTATTTTTGTTTAGGTTTTTTGAGACAGGGTTTCTCTGTGTAGCCCTAAGTGTCCTGGAACTCACTCTGTAGACCACCAGGCTGGCCTCAAATTCACAGAGATCGAATTCACCTGCCTCTGCCTCCTGAGTGCTGGGATCAAAGGTGTGCCATCACCACCAGCTAGGATTAAGTTTTAAAAGATTGATTATTTATATATACACTCATGTATGTATTTGCACTTGTGTGAAGGTGCCCTCAGGGGCCACTGGATGGCCTGAAGCTGCAGTTACAAGAGGCTATGAGCCGCCTAGGGTGGGTGCTGGGGACTCTTAAACATTGATCCATCCTTCTAGTCCAGGATTAAAATTCAAAGGTAGCCAAAACAAAAAGTATAATAAAATCCTAATTAACTCTTCAAATATACTTTACTATAATGCCTGTGATGTTAGTAAGCTGTTTAGTTTTAAAGCTATTTTATGTGCATCTGGGTGATTTGCATGCATGGATGTCTATGTACCACATGCATGCCTGGTACCAATGGAGGTCAGAAGATGGGTCTGATCCCTTGGAACTGGAGTTATAGATGGTTTTAAGTCATGATGTAGATGCTGGGAACCAAACCCAGGTCCCCTGCAAGGGCAACAAGTACTCTTAACTATGGAGTCATGTCTACAGCCCACATTTTCTTTTATTATTTATTATTATTTGTGTGTTAAGATATGCTTACAACATGTGTGGGGGTGGGTGGGTGTCACAGTGTGCATATGAAGTCAAAGAACAACTTTCATGAATTGCTTCTCTCCTTCCATTGTGGAATATGGGAATCTAATTCAGATTGTCGGGCTTATGTGACAACTGCTTTTACTCACTTACTGGCCCCAAATTGCATTTTCTTGATACAAATCTTTAAGTACCTAAAGTCACAGGCGTCTTTTGTTTTCTGTATCACCTAGTAGTACAGTGGTTCTTAACCTGTGAGTCATGATCCCTTTGGGGTGGCATATCCATGATTCATAATAGCAGCAAAATTATAGTTATGAAGTAGCAATGAAAAAATTTTATGGTTGGGGGATCACCACAACATGAGGATTATTAAGGGGTCGCAGCTTTAGGAGGAAGGCTGAGAACTACTGACCCAGTACTTTCAGTTTCTGCTACTAAAGCTGCACAGTTTCAGAAGGACAGAGTTCAGTCTGAAATATTAGAACTTGCTGTTTGAGGGAGTTGCAGAGTATCTTTCACTACTTTCTTAAGTACACCATAAAACAAGCTGATTTTCCTTTGAAAATAGGTCGCAAGGCCCTCATTCCAGAGAGTGTCCAGTCTCTTACTAGAGACAGCAATGTCCCACACAGATGCCAAGACAAACCTGAGCAGGCCTAGGTTCATGTTAATACCATCGTATCACACCATCTTTGTACAAGTGTGCATCTGTTATCAGATGGAGCACATTTTGCTCTGTAGGTCTTTACCTCTAACTGCTAAATAAATGTCTGTCTGTCTGTCTGTCTGTCTGTCTCTCTCTCTCTCGTTTTTCGAGACAGGGTTTCTCTGTGTAGCTTTGGAGCCTTTCCTGGAACTCACTTTGTAGCCCAGGCTGGCCTTGAATTCAGAGATCCACCTGCCTCTGCCTCCCAAGTGCTGGGATTAAAGGCGTGCATCACCACCGCCCAGCAAATGTGCTTCTCTTAATGTAGGGATCTCAGTCAGGAACACTGGATAAATAAGAAGTCCTTTTGCCTTTGTCAAACTGTTATTATTTGATACACTTGTTCTAACAATCTTCTTACATCCAATGTAGAGTTCTAGATCAGAAAAAGAAATGGATGCCTGTGGCCTCCCTCCCCCGCCTACCCCCCAACAACACCTACCAGATGAGAGCTATCCTTGCCCTCCTGGACTCGCTGTGCCTGCGGTTCAGCCACAACTTTAGTGTCCTGATCAGAAGTCATGGGCTCCACTGGAGAAGTATAATGCTAACCTCAGGACGCTGGAAAAGGACAGAGAGTGAAAGGGTCACCTGAGAAGCACATTTTTGTTGTTTTAGTTTTGAGATGGTCTAACTCTATAATGCAAGTTAGCCTAGAACTGATTATATAGTCCAGGCTGCCTCAGTTTCCCCAGTGCTGAGATCCCAAGTACGAGCCACTACACCCAGCATTATGACTAATACTTAAAGTAAAGTAAGTAAGTCTGAAACTTACTTACTAAGTCTGAAAACGCTTGAATCTTCTAGAATATTTGTTAACCCTTCTGGATTCCAAGTAGTTTAGAAACATCTGCCCAGAACACTCATGTTATTCACTGAGTCCTTAGCAAGTTTCTCCTTCAGACTAACCAGGTGAAAGTGACATCAGAAAACTTGGAAACTGTGTGCTAACACAGAAAAACCCAGGAATTCATCTTAAAACATAAAATTGAGGAGTTACTATTCAAGGCACATGAGGAATATTCATAGCTTGAGAGTAAAAACCAAATAAACTAATTTCAAAAATGGACAAAGAATTAAGCGCCACCCTCCTTCAATGGAAAATGACAAACACACATACTTAGACATTCAAATACCTCACTAACCATCAAGGAAAAGCTAATTAAAACCCCAGAAAGATAGCACCATGCACCTGTTAGGATAGCTATAAAAAGACAAGTGGCAAGTGTTGACATGGGTGTGGAGAACAGAGAATGCTGCTGGGAGGACCTGTGCGGCCGTTACTGAAATGATAGAGAGCTTTCTCAAAAATTTAAAAATAAAACTTCTACACTACATGATCCAGCAACTCCATTTTTTGGTATAACCAAAGTAAATGCAATAAGCTCCTCGTGAAGATAGCCTATGCTCACTGCAGCATCTCTCACCCTAGCCAAGATAGAGACATAACTAAGAGAATCCCCGAATAAATCTTGTTATTTGTCAAACATAAGTGAACAGATAAGTCTGGGAGATGTCTGGCTAAGGAAAAAAAGCAGGCACTGGAAGTTGAATACTGTATGAATTCACTTACTAATACAATCTAATTAAACAAACACAGAGAGAAACAGAGAATGGTAGTTTTCAGGAAATGGGAAGGAGAAAGAAGATAGGAAGCCACAGGAATATTCATAGGAAAGGGCACAATAGTGCAGTGATTTAGGATGATGAAATCTCCTGATCTAATACAACATAGGGCTAGCAATTATTGTGCAAAAAGTCTTCTGTGAAAGTAGACGTCATATACTCTTCATGTACACTTCAAGGTAACAATGTGAGATGACTGATTACAAAAACCATTTCATCATGTATACCTCAGGGAAGTATATGCTAAGAAATCTATAGAATCCACCAACTCCAAAAATAGAAATTATTTTCATAAATCCCAAATTTTTAGAGTTTTTGATTGGTCCTATTGATTTATCTTCACTAAGAACAACAGTTGTGGTAGAACATACCTTTAAACCCAGCACTCAAGAAGCAAAGGCAGGAGAAGAGAGAGAGAGAGAGAGAGAGAGAGAGAGAGAGAGAGAGAGAGAGAGAGAGAGAGAGAGAGATACATTAAAGAATAATTGCAAAGGAAGTAATTTCACTAGAAAGAAACTGAAAATACTTGAGTACAGTTGTACAAACACTGGAGGATTCGGGAAACACTCTCTCAACACTACACAATAAACTTCTCATATAATACCTCATCTAACTTTCAAAACTGACTTAGGAAGAGACAACTTTCATGACTTTTATTGTGAGGCTTCCTAAGCATTCAGTTCTGAAGTGAAGGCATTTCTTCTTTAATGCTTCACAAATAAGATAAAGGGCTCAATGTCAGCCAGGTACCTTTTCAGTCACTTCTGAAAACAATTACCAGAAGGCCAAAAAGGAGAGAGAAGGGGGTGAAATATAAAAGTAACTTGTTTTTTGTTTCATTAAGTACCAGTACAAGTTTTTCCCCTTATTACTATTTTAAGGTAACAAACCATGTAATGGGTTTCATCACAGCATCTTCACATACCTCATTATACTTTGTTCTCACTCATTCCCTCTCCCCCATCCTCTCCCATGTCCAGTACCCTCCATTTGGGTTCCCTTTCTTCTCCTAGTTAGTCCCAAGTTATGCTGTATTACTGGTATTCCATTTCCCTAGTTCCTATCTCCCTAAGATATCTTCATCTCCTCTCATGATCCTCTTTCTAGTTATGTGACTGCCATTCTCATGTATGATACATGTACACAAACACAGGAGAGAGAGACGGAAGGAAGGGGGGAGATCTTTGAATGTAGGTTCCATAGGAGAGAAAATGTGGGTCTCTTTGAATCTGGTTTATTACAATTAACATGATTTTCAGATGCACCCATTTTCCTGCAAATGTCTTGATTTCAATAAAATTCTGTGGGTCATTTTCTAGATTGGCTACCTTTTGATAGTCATCTAAGCTGTCTTCATTTTCTGACTATTATGAATAGTGCAGCAATGAACATGGATAGGCAAATACACATAGCAGTAGTCTTAGCTTTTTGGGAATTTCCATATCCGATGCACAAGTTCACATTTCCACGAGCCCTGTCCCCATTTGTTGCCAGCATTTGTTACTTGTCTTTCTTTTATTCTTTAATTTTATTTTATGTGTAT
This sequence comes from Peromyscus maniculatus bairdii, assembly GCF_049852395.1. NCBI lineage: Eukaryota > Metazoa > Chordata > Mammalia > Rodentia > Cricetidae > Peromyscus > Peromyscus maniculatus. The sequence goes on along the minus strand of NC_134856.1, from coordinate 92,658,130 downwards.
GAGTGTTTTGCCTGTATGTACATCTGTGCCTAGTGCTGTGGGGGCCAGAAAAAGATGTCAGATCCTCTGGAACTGGAGTTACAGTTGTGAGCTGCCATGTGGGGGCTGGGAATTGAACCTGGATCCTCAGGAAGAGCACAGCCAGTGCTCATAAATCCCTGAGCAATCTCTCCAGCTCCATCATTTGCTTCCTTGATGATAGCCATTCTGACTGGGAGGAGATGGAATCTCAAAGCAGTTATAAGTGCATTTTGCCAATAGCTAAGGATGTTGAAGGTTTTTCACCTCTATAATACTCCTCCCTATTCTCAAAAACTTGGTTCTAATTTCCAATACTCTTATTAATGAAATTATTTGATGATCAAAAGCAATTTCAGCCAGGCATGGTAGCATAGAACTTTAATCCCAAAGCTTGGGAAGCAAGAGACAGGCAGATCTACAAAGCAAATTCTAAACCAGCTAGGGCTGCAAAACAAGTTCCTGCCTCAAAAGATAATGAAATTTAAAAATAAATAACAAGCAATCTCAGAAGGGGAGTGTTAGAATACATGTGCTATGAGGGTGGCAGGGAAATACTAGGGAACAGAAAAGTTTTAAGAAGGAAATAAGGAAACAGAGGAGAGGGTTGCCGGGGAGGTCAGCCAAAACTAAGGATCTATGAAAAGTTTCTCAAGGAAAGCTGATCCTTGGTAAACTAATTGAAAAATAAGGAGTTGAACTGTGGTATCCTGCAGATGTGGATAATCTGACCCCCAGAGGCCATAGGTCATTAAATGAAGAGCCCAGTGACTCCCCGGCCCTCAACTGCCCCCGCCCACCATGTTGTTGGTCAGGAAGACCGGAGAACACCATATAATATAGGCAACTGCCACAGTGGCTCACCATTCACCAGGACTAGATAGCCATATTGCTGAAGACACTACACGATCTGGTTGTTGGTCATAGAGAAATCAAACTGGAACTGAGATAAAAAAGCTTCCTCCCTGAGGGTTAACCTTCATAGTGCCAGAACAGGCTATGCAGGCTGCTGGGGGAGAATAATCACCAACGGTCTTACTCTGAGGTGGATCTTGCATGGTATATTATCAACCTGTTAAGCAGAGTGTGCCCCACAAGTACAACAGAGGTACATCTGTTATGGGGGCAACCAATCTCATTCTGGCTGATATTGAGACCCACTCCACTGGGGGCAATTCACTTCTGGTCTCATGTAATCTGGTCAAAAGCTGAGACTATGGAAGTCATCGGCCCTGGTGAGGGAGCTACTGCTGTTGTTTTACTAAACAGATATGATATGCCCATCAATTTGCCTTCTAAATAACTAGGCTTGTGTCTAAAAGCTGTCAATTTTGGCCTGAGAAACTTCTGCTGCAGTGGGCAGCAGTAACTGCAGACTCACAACTGGTCCGAGTGACCAGAGTACCTGCTACATGCTCAGCCATAAGTGGGACATCTACAGTCACCTACCCCAAGACTCAGGCAGTTTAAAGAATGTAAGAACCACAAGAAAGAAAGTAAGTTTTGGAATGTTCTCTGCTGGGCATGACACAGCCACTACACTCTTGAGCCCACAGCAGTTGTGATTATGGTACAAGACTGGGGTCATCAACCTGCCATAGTGGGAGAGCTCATGAGGCCCCATGACTCCCTAAGGATTGTAGTTCAAACTGGCTTTGACCTTGCTATGTAGTTAAATGACTTCTGATTCTTCCATTCTCTGTAAGCTAAGATTGCAGGCATGCCCCACCATGCCCACTTTATGCTGTGCTGGAAGTTGAACCCAGGACCTTGTATATGCTAGACAAGTACTCTACCACCTTAACTACATCCCCAGCCCTAAACATGAACTTTATAAAAAGTTATGTAGTTATTCTGAATCACCTGAGCAAGGAAAAGCTACTTAGCACCGGCCCCCCTTCAACCCCTCCAAAGCAGTAAAGAAGTTGGAGGGAGGGCAGCTCTGCTTTAAGTGTGTGAATATGTATGCACATGTGTATGTAGGTACACACATGGAAGGCAGAGGAGAATATCAAGTGTCCTGTTGAATCACTCTTTGTCTCATGTCCCTGAGACAGAGTCTCTCAGGAACTTGGAAGCAGGGTGGCAGCCAACCTTAGTGATCCACAACGCTGGGGTTACAGATGTGAATGCTATGTCCAGCTTTTTATGTTGAGTGCCTAAGACTTACTCAGGTCCTCATGTTTGTGCAATAAGTGTTCTTACCAAGACATCTCCCTAGGCCAATAAGGTCAATTCTGAAGGGTAGATTTTAAGTATGTAAAAAAACTACAGGTCTGACTTTTAGAGAATATAGTGGAGTAGAAGCCATGTCTTGAGTTGTAATGAATGACGAGAGTCAGAGTAACAAGGAACACTTTCAAAGAATTAGAGTCAAAAGGGAAGCACAACGGGAGTGACAGGACAGATGAAAAGTGTGCAAAGATAGAAGGATGCAAAAGGAAGCAGCACAGGGAGGGATCCAGTGTTCAATCAGGGAGTGGGCAGTCGCCCCATCTAAACGTGCTAGCCTCAAGCCTGACAGCAGGGAATGGGTAAACCTCCAAAGACTCCTATCTCCTGCAGGTTCTTCTGCTGCATTAGCGGAACCCTGAGGCTCCAGAGAACTATGGCTGTATCTCATAAAGCGTCCAAGTCCATCTGTATATCTCAGTGCTGTTTGCTCCCCTGATTTCCAAAGCACTCAAGAGTCAGCCCCAGAGTGTACAATCTGGGGGAGGAGGGGAGAACCTGCCCAGCTCAGCTCACAGGCTACAGAGTTAAGTGTGGCCATCAGAGGCTCCTGGTACGCAAACAAGAGAAGCTACTGAAGTGAAGACTGCAGTGACAGACACTTGACACTTGTCTAGCATGTGCTCAACACCAACACAGATTGTAACAAAGAGTCTCCAAGTCTAACTGACGCCACCCACCCACCATGAAGAATCCAATTTTGGAGAACTCAGAGAAAATTACTCCTACAGGCCATTTTTGGCCTCTCTTTCCTTTTTACTATACTTTGAATAGTATTTTAAATTTAAGTGCTATTCTGTCTTTTTTTTCTCCTACTTTCTTGTATTTATTTAATCCTTTATTACTTTCATTGCTGGGCTAACTTTTACAAACTCTTCTTCTTGCCTCTTTCATTTATTTTAGCTATGCTTCTCCAGCCCCTTCTCTAATCATTTACTTTCTTCACTTTTAACTGAAATCACTTTAATTTCACAGCACATACCCACATTATTTTTGTTCCACAAGCATCATGGGCTTTAATTGACTTTAACTATGTTTCTGTACCTTGTTCACTTTGATTTTTGCTGCTACAGTACTTTATTTTCTTCTCTGAATGGTACTGTGCATGGAGCAGGCTGCTTGAAGTAGGTTGATATGGTTCAGCCAACAAAGTACTGTTAATTTAGCACTGTGTACAAGTATGAGTTCAGATCCCCAGCATCCACATAATAAGTTAGGTACATGCAGTGGTACATTCCAATAATCCCAATATTGGGGAGGCGGCAACAGGAAGATGACTTGCCTGAGGCTTGCTGTCTAGCTACTCTAGCCTAATCATTGAGCTCCAGGTTCAGTGTGAGATTCTGTCTCAAAAGAAAAAAAAGTTGATACGACACTCAATATTGACCTTTGGCTTACATGCTTACACACACACACACACACACACACACATACACACACACACACATAGATGTGCACCACAAATATGTGCATATACACAAATACACATCACACAACAGCATAAATACACAATGGAAGAGTAGGCTGCTCAGAAGACATAAGAGACTAAAGATTCAGAGTGATTCCCAGCACTCTATAAACTAGGTGTGGGTGGTATCAGCCTTTACTACAACCCAGAAGATGGGGCAGAAGGATCTGAAATTCAAGGTCATCCTTAGCTGTCTTGCAGGTTTGGAGCCAGAATGAGTACATGAGACTCTACATTTGAGAAAAAAAAATGTTTACAGGACCATTAACACCAAGTAGGTTGATTCCCCCTACCCCCAAAGAAGTTCCTTATTTGAGATGAACCTGGGATGTCTTACTATGAAAGCAAAGAATCTATCCAAGATAAGTGGGGTCACACTACAAGAGTACTAAAGCCACAGCGGAAGTGGTAAGGGTCTCAACTGTTTATAAAATACGGTATCTAAAAACCCCCAAATGCTAAAAACATCACCTCTATATCTATAGTGCCTGTCTCTGGAGTCTGTTAGGATACCAATTCATTATCCTACAGATTAAGGGAAAGTCATGCACTCCACCTCCCCTAGATGAATCACATTTCATGACAAGAGAGTTACCAAAGGAAGAAAAGCCTCAGTTAATAGAGAAGGAATGATTTTTAAAAAAATCAAAATATTCAAAATTTAGTGCTGGGCATAGTGGCACAACAACTGTAAGTTCAGCATTCAGGAGTCTGAGGCCAGAAGACCAAATCCCAAGTCAGCCTGGACTACATTAGCGAAACTAGAACCAACCAACCAACCAACCAACCAACCAACCAACCAACCAACCAACCAACCAACCAACCCACCCAACAATAATGGCAACATCTCACAGAAGAAGGAAGGTGGTTATCAATGTCAGATAAAAATGGGGACTGCAGAGCTGATGAAAACTTCATAAATGGCAAATAAGATACTGACTGGGGCATTTTTCAGTTTTGTCACTGAAAATGGGAACTCTAGGCATTGTTTTCTTGATGTGATACAACAGTACCATCTGTGAGTCACTTTTGCAAAACTAAAACCATGATATTTAATCAAAACTCTAGATCTGATTCCCAATTTAAAGAGAATACTGAGGAAATTCATGTCAAATAAGACAAAGCCATCAGCTAAATGCAAAATGTGGAGCAAGAAAATGACCTCATTCCTAAACTAAATACAACACATTTTATAAGGGAAGAAAAATATACAAACTACAAAAGTTTTCACCAAAATAACCTAATGTAATGTGAGAACTGTTCAGATTTTGAGTCAAATTCAAAATTTCATCTTGGGTACAGGAAAAAACCCTTAACATTATATGGATAAAAAAGGTATTACAGAATGATAGTGATTTTATTGAATTTAATCAAGGTGTTCCAGTTCTGTCCATTTGAAATGGCCTTGTCTATAGGAGACATAAACCAAAATCCTTTATTCATGGGGTATGGTGACACTACTCTAACAGACTTGCTACTTGGGAGGCAAAATTGGGAGGGTCACCTGAGGGCATGAGCTCAAGACCAACCTTGACTACAGTAAGGACTTATCCTATAAATACATAAACAGCCTGTGGAATGAAATATACATATACATCTATGTTGTGGTTTGAATGTGAAAGGTCCCCATAGACTCATGTGTGGAAACACTTGGTCCCCAGCTGGTGGCACTGTTTTGAAAGGTCATGTAACCCTCAGGAGGTGGAGCCTTGCTGGAGGAAATGAGTCACTGGGGGGCAGGTCTTAGGATTGTATAGCTTAGCCCCACTTACTGTACCCTCTCTGCTTCTAACCTTAGATGCATACGACTGATCCGCCTCCTGACACTACTATTGTGCCTTTCCTACCAAGAAGGAATTCCTTTGTGGCCTTAAATTGTAAGTCAGAAAACCCTCCCTTCCTTTAGTTACTTGTTAGGCAGTTTGTCACAAGAATGGGAAAAGTAAGACAATCTGGAATTTGCTTTTTAAATATGCTAATAAAGTTTAAAGGAAAAAAAGAAAAAAGAAACAAATCCACAGGATGGCAGGTCAGTGGCTGCTGAAACTAGCTAGACAGGTCCCAATACTGTCCTCTTTATCTTTGTGTATTTAAATCTAGTAAGAAAAAATAAGCACACACATATAACTTGGATATATTACTGATACTCACTTAAAACAGCATGTTTATTTATACTTAAAATGTGTCCTGATGAAATAAAACACATAAACCATTTTATAAACAATAGTTGTGTTGGCTTTAGCCATAAAAGAAAATAAGACATTTAACTACAGAAAAGCAGAAACTAGTACAATCAAGTGTAACTTTTAAAAAAATTGACAAAACCAGCAAAGTTTAAAAAAAAAGCATGATATAAAATGATAGATGGCAAAGTCATAACTAGATTTTTTTAAATTCACATAACTTTGTAATTATTTAAAAAACGAAAGAAACTAGGAAGAAATAAACCAAGTGATTAACAACATATGATTAAAGTTATACTTCTTACACAGTGCACAGAAGTGAGCACTGTAGCAAAGATACAACAGTACAACTCGGCTCACTGATGCTTCCTCCAGTATCACTCAAAAACAAATGGCTGACTCCAGTGCTGGACAGGTACTCTACTCCACCATCAGTACTTATACAATGACTTAAGTATAACATTTACTTAGGCCTCTTCTCAGTCTCATGACTGGTACCAACAAGTTAAGGGTTGGAACACAAGGGTAAGCACAAGATGCTACTAGACAGGCACAGACTCCAAGAACTCCAACCTACTGAGATGGCTTAGAGGAGGCATTTGAGCACAGGCCTGATGACTTGAGCTTGATCCTGGGATCTCATAAGGTGGCAGCAAAGAATGGACTCCGGAGAGCTGTCCTCACTTCTCCATATGCACCCTGGCATGGATGTGGTGCCCAGGCCTGTGGGCTCATGGATGTGCATGTGCACATGTATGTGTGTGTACACACACAAAAAAATAAATTTTGCAAGTTAAAAAAAACAGTAAATGAATATTCAACTAGGTAAGTAAACAAATTTCCCTGAGTAAGAAAAACAGGCTATTCACAACTTTAGACCTGCCCCAACTACTGTATGGATCCCTGGGGAATCATTTTTAAAGTCAAACTGTTCTTACTTTTAATGTCCAAATGTATTTATAAGTGAGACAGTTTACCTACTAGACTTTGACTTCTTTGAAACTAAATAAATTCACCAGGGGGAAAATTGTCAAAGCAGCTATGAGTTATTAAAAACACAACTGCAGCATCTTAGGGCTGGAAAGGCTATTTCTTGGTGACATTCACTTTCTATTTCTAGAGAGCTGTAAGGAAGTAAGATAGGATAGGATAGGAACTGGAATGTCTCACTCATTTATTCCGTGTTGCTAGATCTTATTCTCTTATGGCTGTCAGCATCACTCTGACATCCCACAAATGTGTATTTTGGCTTCACGCACACAAAAGTAATTGTGGGGTTCCTCAGGAAGGCAACTCTGCTTCATTTACTTCGCACAGATTACACACAGAATTCATCTTCAATAGTGGAAATATTTACACAGCAAAAGTCTGCTATCTCCGGGAAGGCTGCTACTCTAGATTTTTTTTCAGACTTAGTATCTCCATTATAGCCTCTTCAATGAGTATTCTTTATTTTTACTTACTTATTTTTGCCTGCATGTATGTCTGAGGGAGGGTGCCAGATTCTCTGGAACTGGGGTTACAGACAGTTGCAAGCTGCCATGTGGGTGCTGGGAATTGAACCCAGGTCCTCTGGAAAAGCAGTCAGTGCTCTAAAACCACTGAGCTATCTCTCCAGCTCAGAAGGGTGTGATCCCTGCCCCCCATCAAAGACAGGGTTCCTCTGTGTAGCCCTGGCTGCTCTGGAACTTACTCTGCAGACCAGGCCAGCCTTGAACTCACAGAGATCCACCTGCCTCTGCCTGCTGAGTGCTCCACCTTTAAGGGTATGTTTTTTTGTTTTGTTTTGTTTATAGTTTGAGTTTGTTTTTGCTGAGGGTTGTTTTTGCTGTTGATAAAATCAGACAGGGTCGATAAAATCAGACACAAGATACAACAATTTATTAGCAAAATCTGACTGGAAAGATATCTATTCACATGAAATATATCAAATAAAATTGTTCTTTTAAATGTTACAGTAATAAAAATCTAATTTAGAACTTATGTACTGATCACACATACACACATTTTAATAGTTATGACTGCTTTTATGAAAAGCAACCCAGGACAAGTTTCACTCAGTACCTGTGGCTCCCCCAGCACTTTCCACCCTGCCCCTATCCCAAACCTCTCCACCTCAGTGGCTGTGCTTGTTTCCCCAGCTTCTCTAACTTCTAGAGACTCAGCCATTTTGGTTGCAGGCACTCTTGGGCTCTTGGTCTGTGGTCCCTCTCTTGGCCCACTTGGTCTCTCTTCTCTTACTCTCTACCCCTCGCCCTCCCATGGCTCGTTTACTCTGGACCCTTCCAGATGCCTCTGATTGTTCTCTCCTGTGAATCTACAATAAAACCCTTCTCCTCAACCTCAATAAAATATACAATAAAATCCTTCTCCTCATTTTCATTCACTTCTACAGAAGACACTTGTATGGAAACATTTTTAGCTGACATTCTTATTAATATAAAACCAAACAAAACCGAGAGTGTGGGTCATCTCATTAGGTAAGCCTCTGCTAGGGAAGATGTTATTTTACCCAGAAATATTTTGACAAACTCCAAATCACCATTCCTGTATTTGTTCACACGGAACCCTAAAACAACATAAAGGATTTGAGAGTGGGAGTGAGCCCTTGCTTTCATTTTGCATGTGGCAGTAATGGAGTTTAAACGGCCCTGGAATTTACTTCCAAAAAGCTGCAGCATGCAGTCAATCACTGCCTGGCAAGATGCAGACCTTCTGCCCTCAGGCAACTTCTTGTTCTTATTCTGTGTCCTCTTTCAATAAGCATGCAAAGTTGTATCTACAAACCCTTCACACAATTCAACAAGAGGAAAAGCCAGACAGAAAAAGGAGACAACCACATTAGGATTATCATCCTAAAATGCAGGCTTGGCTGATTCACGGATCTTCCTTTGTCACTAAGGAAACACATTATCAGGAAATGCTATAGTAGGCACTTGGGGTCTCTGCAGGGTTCAAGACAACAAACATAACTATTTTATCTAACCTAAATTGGGAGAGCATATAAAAAGGAAAAAAAAGTTTTAATTGAAATGTTAAAGTAATCCCATATGAAAAGTTAGCCATCTCTCAAACCCAGCCTGTTTAGAATACATTCTGACACTGACACACACACACACACACACACACACACACACACACACACACACACACACACACACACACATATAGGGGGCAGAGTTTAAAAGAACTGTTTCCTAGATTTAACGTCCCAGGGTTTGCAATGTCTCACCTAGCAGTCAGTATGCCACCATTTCCTTTACTATTCAACTGTGCTGGACTTATCTGTGCCTTCTTCCATCCCTGCAGAGATGTCTGTTACTTGATCCTGCTCATTTGTTGTCAAAGCTATGGCAATTCAATTTGTGTGCTTCTGTTTACTCAAGCCATCTCTTTACAGAAGATGTACATAAGGTGGTGTATGCCTGTAATCTAGTTCTTGGATAAGGTGGTGTATGCCTGTAATCTAGTTCTTGGGAGGTGGAGGGAGGAGTATCTCAAATTGAGGCTAGTCTGGACTACATGGCTAGACCATGTCTCAAACAGCGAAGTGCATACAGCTTCCAAAGAAAGAGAAGAATAACTTGTCAACAATTCATATATACTTCAACTGTCCTGACAAAAAGCAGGACTGCCTGATTCCAATCTTTTCTATTGTTTGTACCTAGAAACTGCATATATGTACTTCCTCACTTGGCAGCTTTATTATCTTTTGAATAGAGGATCATTTTCTTGAGACAACTGACACTCCCCTCAAAAACTTCACTCATTTACATTTGGAAACGAAATTTGTTTCAAGAAATTCAGAATCAATGCCCCAACACAGAAGACCTTCAGGACCCAGGTATCCTCTTAAGAAATCTATCATGGAGAATTGTTGAATGGGAAAAATCTCTATTCACCTCACCCTTTGTCCTCAAAGACTGCAGATCATATTCTATTACCCATTCAAATGTATATTCACAATTAAGTGTCCCAGTTGAAAACATATAAAACTGGGAAGACAGAGGTTTTAGGCAAACTTAAAAGTGAATATTTAAAGGAGGGTGATGCTAGAGCTGGAAAATGGCTCTACTCCAAAAGGGGCACTGCCTATTCCTAGGAATAGAGCTGAAACCACACCTAAAAGCAGAGGTTTCTGACTACTCAAAGCTGGTTTGGAGGTTCTAGCAAGAGAATATAGAATATAGGTATTCATGGATCCCCCACCAAAGATCAGTCCACTATAGCAAAGATCAACTTCTCCAGCTGAGCATACAGCTTTTAGAGGGACACACACAGAGCAGTAAGGGACATCCACCTAGCTAGGTAGATTGGCCAATCAGTCCTAGAAACATGGAGTGCCAATGTCAGTCAGACTGCTCTTATAGAGATGTCTGACTCTTCTGGGGAGATACAATTTCTAAAATGTTTGTCTGCACTCTTTGTATAAGATATTAAATAATTAGTTTAAGAAAAAACAAAACACAACAAAAACAACAACAAAACAGCTGGGCAGTGAGTGGTGGCACAAGCCTTTAATCCCAGCAGAGGCAGGTTTGAGGTCAGCCTGGTGTACAGTGCAAGTTCCAGGATAGCCAAGGCCACACAGAGAAACCTTGGCTGAAAAAATCCAAAACAATAAATAAATAAATTAGCAAGAAAACAACTTTATACTGGAGACAGACAGTATTTTTACTTCTTTCTCCTAAGGAAAATTAATTTCTCCAAAAACTAAAATGATCCAGTTTCCTAGAATGTTCAACCAAAACTTCACTTGGGGCGGGGAGAGGGGGAGGATAACTTCTAATCTGTATTAATCAGGCAATAAACCCAAACAAAGCAAGAATATTTTTACTGTGTAATGAAGGGCAGTGAAACTCAGCAGGCAATGACTCTCTAGAAAGGGAATAGCTATTTGCCAGTGACAAAGCAGGTGCCAGTTACAGAAATGGCAGCTTGTCTTGTTCAAAGCCCTAAACTACAGCCCTTACTATTTCCTCAAGTCTTGTAATGTGAACATGCAAATCACCTTCCTTAAAAGCTAAGAGCCAATGAATGAGCTGAGGATGACAGAGGGTATACCTACAGTTTCAGCTGCTTGGGGCAGGAGAATTACTTTGAGCCCTAGTGTTGGGGCCTGGGTAACAACATAAAACTGTAACTCAAACTGAATAAAGAAATGAATAAACAAACAACTCATTTAACAGCATTATTAATAATGAGAAAGCATCTTACTGATATGTAAATACGCAGCGTTCTTTCTCAAATTTAGTATTTTTGTATATACATGAAAGTATGCAGCCAGGCAGTGGTGGTGCATGCCTTAAATCCTAGCACTCAGAAGCTGATCTCTGTGAGTTCGAGGCCAGCCTGCTCTACAGAGTTCCAGGTCAGAAACCCTATCTTGAACAACCAAAAATAAATAAGTACAAATAAATAAAAGTATGTAGATAAAATATGGTATCTTTGTTTAATACTTCAGTAAAAGGGAACTAGTTCCTAGCAATTATAATCCTTTATTGCTCCTGGGGAAAAAAAAATCACACCTCATAAGTGAAGGCAAGGTGCCTAAATATAGCCTGGATATGATGGTTTAAAAAAAGAAAGAAAGAAAAACATGAATATGAATGGGTTTTTGTTCCCAGAAGTTTCTACATTAAAAAGGTTTTGGGGAAAAGCCAAACAACCAACTGGAAGTTCAATGGCTCTCTATATTAGCCCCCACCTATGACCTGGATCCCATTTCCTGTCTTTCCTCATCTTCAACATTCCCCCTGTAAACTGTTTTAAAGAGCCGAGGGCTACAGATGGCTCAATGGTTAAGAGCACTTACAGAGGACTTGGACTTAGGTTTTAGTACCCACAGAGCAGTTCATAAGTTCCAGACAATCTGACACCTTCTTCTAGCCTCCAAGGGCACCAGGCACACATTCAGTGCACAGATATATGCTCAGGAAAAAGCACTCATACATATAAAAATAAGTCACTTTTTATAAAGTAACCCAATCTTGACTCAAAAGACAGAAAAAAATGTGACATGAGAGGAGCAGCAGAGGTCAACCCTGAGTGGATGACCACGTGACCTTTTTCCTGGGAGCCAGTCTAGAGACTGGCTTTCCAGACATGCTTTCCACAGCCTGTTCCTGTCTCCAGCTTCATCAGCCATTAACAGTCTCCCCACCGCTGCACTACTGGATGGATCTCTCAGCAGCACACAGAGCCCAACTTTGAGGCTGCTTTGCCTTCTCCCTTCTGGCCTGGTGCTTCTGCTTCTGTAGCTACTCTTCCTCAAGCACCCTGAAATGGTCTTCCTGTGTGCTAAGCACAGTAAGAAGCTCTGGATTCCATGCAATTGGAAGGAACTGCAAAAAGCAAACAAGTAATTTCAAAAATTAATGTGTGCATACTTAACTTGAACTTGTATGTGTTCCTTCTTTTGATACTCACCCTAGACCCAGTCCCTCTATTGATGCTCTTTCTCACATAAGCCATAATGCATCATATAATGTCACTGTTTCTTTAAAGCACATCTAATACACATGAAAAACAATATAAATATAAAATGTTTATAGAAAGATTATTCTCCAGTGTGTGTGCATGTGTGCACGTGTGCACGTGTGTGTGTGTGTGTGTGTGTGTGTGTGTGTGTGTGTGTGTGTGTGTGTACGTGTACACAACCTTTCATGTCAACCTAAGAAACATCTCACAAGCCATTTTCCTGAAGAGAGGGACTGGAACCTGCCAAGCAAATCAGGCTGATTGGGCAGTGAGCCTATGGATCCTCCTTCCTGTCTCTGCCTCCCCAGAGGTGGGCTTTCCAGTACACCACCATATATTCAGCTTTTCTTTTTCTTTTTCCTGTTTATTTACTTTACCTTATTGTATTAATGTTTTGCCTGTATGCATATATGTGTACATTGTGCATGCCTGATGATCCCCTGGGACTAGCATTATGGTTTGTTTGGGTGCTGGGAATAGAAACCAGGTCTTCGGCAAGAGCAACAAATGCTTTTAACTACTAAGCCAACTCTTCTCCAGTTCCCAGCTTTTCTTTATGTGGGCTCTGAGCTATCTCCCCTGACCCTCCCATTATAAACATTTATCATTTCTTAGTGAATGAAAACACTCAAAATTCTCTCTTGGCTATTTTGATTTCCAAGATACAGTATTCATTTACAGTAATTAAATTTGTAATTGCACTAACATAAGGATCAGTGTGAACAGGTTATAAGGCTTTGGTAAGCAGGTAACTCAGCTAGGAGAAAAGCATCTGCAAAGGAGGAGCCTACCACCAGCCACAGAGCAGAGCATTCCACAGGTGCCCAAGGTTTCAAAGGAAGAGTGCCAAATCTGGTGAATGTAATCAGAAACTATGTGGCTCTGGAGCTCTGTCTCTTCTCCTTGAGTTATACCCTAGTGCTCACTTTTCACAAAGCCAGTTCACAACTATATGTTAAATTTCAAGGCAGCTATCTAATCAAGAGACAGTGAAATTTTTATGGTCTGACAGATTCCTATGTATCAATTGTTTAAATAAGTCATTAGCCCCATTGCACTTTTAAAACATAAAAATTGATAACTTCTATTTCAAGAATATGCAAACCAGCCGGGCGGTGGTGGCGCACGCCTTTAATCCCAGCACTCGGGAGGCAGAGCCAGGCGGATCTCTGTGAGTTCGAGGCCAGCCTGGGCTACCAAGTGAGTCCCAGGAAAGGCGCAAAGCTACACAGAGAAACCCTGTCTCGAGAAAAAAAAAAAAAAAAAAAAAAAAGAATATGCAAACCACTCCCAATTAAAAACCTGCAAATAAATTGCTATAGCCTCTTCTCAAATAAGGCTCACTGCTACACTCCATGTTACTAAATTCTCCAGAAAGCCAGTATCTCTGAAACAAATTACTACCCTAACTTCTTAGTTTCTTTACTCCTTCTAGGATTTCACCAGGCAAGCTGCCCTTCCTAAAGCCTGGGCCTCGTCAGTTCAGTTCAAACTCTCTAGCCTGTCCTCAAGATGAAGTAGAAGTAAATATGGCTATTTGGTATTACTTTTCTTCCTTTCAACAAAGTCTGTGTTGGCTATGTTTCTTACTAGCCCTTTCTATCCTGGAATATGGCATATCAGAGTATGACCATCCCACCAACTCCAAAATTTTATCACAGGGAAAAAGGACACCTGTGCCTGCCTGGCTGCCTTGTTCACCATTGTGCTCCTAACACAGTACCTACACCTACTAAAGCAGAATCCCATTAAGTGTGTGTCTAATGATTCTTTTTTGTGGCAATAAATGTGGGAAGAATTGCCTAGTAATTAAAATAGAAAGCACAGGAAATGAGATGATTCCAAGTAAAACTTTCATTCCAAATGATGGGTTATCCACAAAAGGACAGTATTTCTGAGTTAGGGTAAAATTCCTCTGAGTAAATTTTCATTTTCATCTCTAGATTTAGTGTGTGTGCTTAAGTGTACATCCAAGGATACACTTGAGATCTAAGAGTTTACATATAAAATTAAAGAGACATTAAAAATTAATTTAATATTAAAACAACCAATCATGAAGAAGTCTCTGAATGATAAACACATACTAAGTAAATTATTTGTATGGGAGAGGCAGGTAAAAATACTGTTTTGAAAATTTGCTCAAAGCTTTGTGAATTCTCTCCCTGGAAAATATATTTAATATAAATGTCCAATACTTAAGCCAGAAACCTGCAAATTCATTTTAGCCTTTTCTCAAATAAGCTTCATTTCTACATTCCAATGTCACTAAATTCTTCAGAAAATCATTATCTCTGAACCAAATTACTACTCCAAATTCTTAGGACCCCAGAGTGAACACAGGCTTTAAGAAGCCCAACTAAAAGTTGTGCTCCAAGACAGGGGACTGGACTCCATCCCAGTCAGGCACAACAACCTCACTCACCTGGGTTTTCTCATCAATAGCATTGTGAGGACATCTGAGAACAACGCAATACCTGGTAGACTACGTGCTTAAGACACCTGGTCATGACTATTCCTGGACAGACAACAGCTAGACTCAAAAATTCTGAAATACCAAACTGTTCACTAAGTCACATTATCAAACTACAGTCTTCAAGTATTAAGCACTACAATTGCAACCACTTTAAAGTTTCCCAAAATAACAGTGTATTAAAACATAATGGATATTCTCTAACATGTGCAGAAGTGATACAACATTTAAAAAGAATTTAAGTTCCAAAATAAACTCAGAATCAAATCTCACTTTGGCTTGGTACTCTAAAGAACTGCCCCCAGCATCTCTATTTCATAAAGTGGGTTATAACTCAGTCATTTAGGATTACACTCTCTTTTCAGAAGATAATATACTTCACATAGTAAGTGTTGAGCAAGCAGAGAACACACCAGCACTTGTAATTCCAATTAGCTGTATGGGGTGTGGCTCAGTGGCAGAGTACTTGCCTACCCTGTGAGAGGACCTGAGCTCAACCTTAAGGACCACAAATCAGTTTTGTTTGCTTTTTAAAAAGAAGCTTGGTAAAACTACCCATCAACACTACTACTGTTTAGCTACTTTTTAGTAAGCTAAATGAACCTGTTCAGTACTATTCAGTGGTATACTTAACAGCTTCAACGAAAACATTAAAACATTCTCCTTCCCTTTTCCTTCCACTCCATTTGGGGCCTGGAGATTTTAGTCA
This sequence comes from Peromyscus maniculatus bairdii, assembly GCF_049852395.1. Taxonomy (NCBI): domain Eukaryota; kingdom Metazoa; phylum Chordata; class Mammalia; order Rodentia; family Cricetidae; genus Peromyscus; species Peromyscus maniculatus. The sequence continues at coordinate 92,642,570 of NC_134856.1, read as the reverse complement.
CCTCTCCATTTGGCCTCCCCGACTATCTTTTCTTTCTCTTGACTCTAACTTGTAAATAAAGAAAATATTATTGAAAAAAAAAAACATTCTCATCAGAGCCTATAATATCTTTTCTTTTTAAGATGGTCTTAACACACTAGCCTTGAAGGTGGAATCCTTCTGACTGTTCTTCCTGAGTGCTAGGAGTACAGAGGTGGGTACTACCCCACTGTAGAGCCTGCATGTCTGATGTAAGCCCCGAGACATACGTTACTGTGTGTTCTGGATCAAAGGTGCTGAACAACACCGGCTCTTTACCAAAAGGCTGAGCATTGTCATTAAGGGTTGAAAGTATGAAAATAGAAAACAAGATCATTTTCTGTCCTTCCTGTACTAGATAATGCAAAGCAAACTGTTTTCTGGCCTCAGAGTCCCAAACTGTAAAACAGGTGTTCTGAAGAAGGAAAAACTTAACTTATCAATAGCTCAGTCTTCTGAATTATAAAACAAGCACACTGTTGTGTGAGCTCCTGCAAAGTATTCACTCTTTAATTTTGTGGGAAAACTATTGTTAAACTGAGATCCTGATATACACCAGTTGTTTTGTTTGAACACAGAAAACCAAACCACAGCAAAGCTTTCAAAAAAAAAAAAAATTCACTTTCCTTCTCTTTTCAAAAAGGCCAAGGATGCTCGGTATAGTGGTACATACACATCCTTAATCCCAGAACTAGGGAAGCAGAAGCAGGGGCATCTCTGTGAGTTCAAGGCTAGCCAAGAGATATAGAACGGAACTCTGTCTTTGAAAACAACAAAGCAGGTGGATCTCCGAATTTGAGGCCAGCCTGGTCTACAAAGCGAGTTCCAGGACAGCCAGGGCTACACAGAGAAACCCTATCTCGAAAAACCAAAACTAATCAACCAAACAAGCAAAAAACAACAAAAGTCACACATACAAATGCAAGATGTGACAATGGACCTTCAAGCCTATACATGGGCTCCCATGTTAGTACCAAGGATATTAAAATGAAGCCGGGCGGTGGTGGCGCACGCCTTTAATCCCAGCACTCGGGAGGCAGAGGCAGGCGGATCTTTGTGAGTTCGAGGCCAGCCTGGGCTACCAAGTGAGCTCCAGGAAAGGCGCAAAGCTACACAGAGAAACCCTGTCTCGAAAAACCAAAAAAAAAAAAAAAAAGTTGAAAACTAATTAAAACTGTACTTTATAGCCGGGCGGTGGTGGTGCACGCCTTTAATCCCAGCACTCGGGAGGCAGAGCCAGGCGGATCTCCGTGAGTTCGAGGCCAGCCTGGGCTACCAAGTGAGCTCCAGGAAAGGCGCAAAGCTACGCAGAGAAACCCTGTCTCGAAAAAACCAAAAAAAAAAAAAAAAAAAAAAAAGAACAATTGTATGAATGCTTTAGTAAGAAAACCATGTAATTTATATGAATTTCTCTTTAGTTACTCTTTCTTAAAGGTGAATTATAACCCAGTCTGTCTATATTATACAAACTGGGGGGATTCTAACCACAACACGTTATTACTACTTCCCTATTTGCATCAAGGTTCCTGGATATGCTAAAATGACAAAATCCTTAGTTTTCCTTGAATACAGTCATGCACTACATAACATTTATGTCAAAGATAATGCAAACATAATAGTGGCCCTCTACATTACAACGGAGCTAAAGTTTCGGGGCAGGGGCTAGGGGCTGGGAGAAATGCATCAGTAAGTGAAGAGCACTTGATGCTTTTGAGTCTGAATGCAATTGGCCTCCATAATCTCAGGGAGTGATACTATTAGGAGGTGTGGCTTTGTTGGAGTGGGTTTGGCCTTGTTGGAGGAAGTGTGTCACTGTGGGGGCAGGCTTTGGTGTTTCCTATGTTCAGGATACCACTTTCAGGATACCACCGTGTCTCAGTTGACTTCCTGTTGCCTGCAAATTGCAGGCCTCTCAGCTATATACTCCAGCACCACATCTGCACACATGCTGTCATGCTCCCTCCTTGTCATGGTGATAATGGACTGAACCTCTGAAACTGTAAATGAGCAACCCCAATTAAATGTTTTGTTTTGTAATTAAGAGTTGTTGTGGTCATGGTGTCTCTTCACAGCAATAAAAACCCTAAGACAATGCTCTAGAAGAGGACTGGAGTTTGATTCCCAGCACCCATACCAAGAGGCTCACAACAGTCTGTAACTACTGTTCCAAGGATCTGACACCCTCTCTCTGGCTTCTGTGGGCACCTGCACTCACATGTACACACCCTCCTACCACCCCATCCTGACACACAATAAGTAAATAAAAAATAAAAATTCCAATTGCCTACTGCTGCTGTAGCTGTTGCAACATATCTAAAACTTAGTTGCAACATGTTACTCACCATTGTAGCAATGCTAATAGAAACAAACCTACTGCACTGCCAGGTGTGTAAAAACACTTGCAATAATGTGCAGATAATACTCAATAATGATCATAAATTACCTTAATTAATTTATGTATTATGTCATACTTTTATTGTTTGGGTATACTGTTTATTAAAAAAATTACTATAAAACAGCATGCCATGTTGTGTGGACAGCATTATTACAGATCTCTCAATGTAAATCTTGACTACATCAAAAGGCTATGTGAAGTGACTAGCCTATCCTGTCTATGTTTGGGCTAAGCATTCTAAGGTATTCAATATAGTCGCAATAATTAAATAGCCTAACTGCATTTCAGAACCTATCCCCAACATAAGCAACAAATAACACTACTTCAATCTTTTCTAAAGCTTCTTTAAGAATCTGCTTTAGGGCTAGAAAGATGGTGCTTAGGATTAAGAACATGTACTGATCTTCTAGAGAACCTGAGTTCCAGTCCCAGTAACTACATGGGGAGCTCACAATTACCTGTAGCTTAGTTTCAACTCCAGGCAGATCCAATGCTTCTGGCCTCCCTAGGCACCTGCCCATCACCCCAGTTTAAAAAAAAATGCAAAAAAATTCTTTAAAAAAAGAATCTGCTTTTAAAATTAAAATGTTTCTTTAAAAATCTACAACAGATATAAAGTTAATGTTTTCCTCAATGTCAAGGCTCGTTTTAATAGGCTTGCAAGTGTTCCAACTGAGCACTACTAAGTGCAATGAGCCTGGGATGGGTCGACACTGGGGAGAAGGCAGAAAACCAAGAGTTGGAAGCCAGTCCCAGCTTCTTATCTGGACCCTGAAATGTAGTGAGTTACAGTCCTGACTCTGCTACTAATCCGCTAGCTGTATTCTAACCAAGCGTAACTTCTGTGGACTTCAGAGTCTTCAGAGCTCTAAAATCCTATGATAAGATACTGTTTTCCTGGCATTTGATAACTAGTTATCAAATCTCAAAATCTCAGAAAATGACTGTACTATCTGAAAGTGGTATTAATTTTTACCTAACACTATATGAGCATCTAATAATTCCAGACAGGTAACAATGGCATTAATAAAAACAAAATACTTCATGAACCTGGACTAAAGCTTATTAAATACAGTTAATCTTTTTGTTTGTTTGTTTGTTTTGTTTTGTTTTTCGAGACAGGGTTTCTCTTCGTAGCTTTGCGCCTTTCCTGGTAGCCCAGGCTGGCCTCGAACTCACAGAGATCTGCCTGCCTCTGCCTCCCGAGTGCTGGGATTAAAGGCGTGCGCCACCACCGCCCGGCTAAATACAGTTAATCTTAAACACTTGGTAACCGTTCTTTACAATAAACTTCTCACCTCCACACACTCAAATTGAAAACTGGAAGTTAAATGATCCAGCATTTTTTACCCCCCCTCCATATAAAAAACTATGAGCTGATATAATTTTGGAGCGTATAACAGATCTATAAAAATATCTGTAGTTTTTTTATCTTCAGTTGTAACCTCACCTGTTTCATGAAAAACATATACTATATATTATAACCCAGCTTGAAAGACACAGCATGATTAAGAGTCTCCCTGAGTTTGAGTGAAACCTACTAAAAGACAATCATTCTGAATTGCAAGGTACTCCATAAAACAGTTTAAACTCCCCATGTCATGGAGATTTAAATTCTATGATCCTGAAGGCTTCTGGCACTTTTGGTTCTGGCAATTCTTCTTTATGTTTGGGTTTAACTCACCCTAAATTAGCCAGTCCTGAAGGATAATTTCAGTAGAAGAGGTTTAAGTTCATTATACAGAAAAGCATAAGAACTATGAAAAAGGGCAGAACACACAACACTCATTGGGGACACAGCTTCCTGTATTTTACCCTTTGTTCTTCCTTATGATTCTCTCCCTCCCTAAAGGTGTAAAGAAGCAAATATTGCTGATTCACCAATTACTCATCTGCACAGCTGTCTGATCTGTACTCCAATTGACCTGTTAAAGAAAGACACTAATTTGCATTCTGGCAATGATAACAATAACTGGGGAAATATGGGTGTCAGCCACTAAGGTTAACAGGACTTAATGATCATGCTAGTTAGTTCTGGCTGAGAATAAAACCAAACACCCGCATAAGCAGAATTCATGTGACACACTAACAGAAAATTAAAATATTACAGATTGTCTTTTACATGTTCTTACCTCCTAAAAGCATAAAAGAAAATGCTTTTACCTTTCTAAATTTAAAAGTGAACTTTTTCCACGGGACTTTAAATCTACTTTTAAAAGGTTTTGGTCACACATCACAGTAAGTTGTTAAGGCAATGGACTTTCACTCCATGCAAGTGTTCTTCAGGAAGGAGGTCTTTCTGATTCCTTGTAAGGAGGAAGTACCACCTTCTCCAACTAGACAAAAATTTTCCCTCTCTGCAGACCCTGGTTACAAAATAACTGGGAATACTTTCACAAGTTACTGTTATTGACTAAAGCAGAGATATACAATTCAAGTGCAGGTACTTAATGGGGATACAGTCTCAGCAATGAAACATAAGGATACAACGTAATCAACAAAGAAAGGGCTAAAAAAAAGTATCAATAATCCTTGAACTCCTGCTCATTCTGCCTCCACCTCCCAGGTACTGGGATTACAGGTGTGTGTCACCAAACCCAGTTTATAGAAAGGTTGTACAAGGTATTATTTAAAATGAATGTTGAAACTGTTCACAAAGAGTAACAATCACTGAAACCACCTGTAACTTTACATCAAGTTGGCCAAAGGGTTTGCATCCTGTACTGGGATCAACCCACAATAAAAATACAAAGCTTTCTGAAATGTGAAAACAAAATGTTCCCATTTTTCAGAGATGTTACAAAAAAAGAATGTTAGTTTGCTTTGATAAAATCTGAACTAACAATATACTTTTAAACAACTGACAAATGCTAGCAGAGTTAAGGTGTGTTTTTAAACTACTTTCTAAACCTGCATGCTTTTTTTGGGCGTTGATTGCACACGCCTTTAATCCCAGCATTTGGAGGCAATGGCTGGTGGATCTCTGAGTTCAAGGCCAGCCTGGTCTACAGAGTGAATTCCAGAACAAATCAGAGATACACAGAGAAACCCTGCCTCAAAAAACCAGTAATAATACATAAATAAACAAACAAACAAACATGATTTTGTACAACAAAAACTATAGGAATTTAAGCAAGCTACCCTTCATTTAGACAGGAACTGGGCCTTTTCAACTATGACCAAGAGAAGAATAAATTAGGGATTGTGCCTTGCCATGCCACTAAGTAAAATTCCTGTCTGTGAGCTCCTTTCTGCCTCTTCTGTACATAAAGCAGAACAAGTATTTTCTTATATGTGTTGATTTTATCTTTATTTATGTATGGCACAGATGTGGCAGACTACAACCTTTAGGAATCAGTTCTCTCTTTCAACCATGTGGGGGTTAATTGAATACAGTTTGTCAAACTTGGTGGCCAACATCTTTAATCTGCTCAGCTACCTCAACCAGCCTCAAAACAATTATTTTTAAAAGGCATTTCTGATCATATAATTCACCAGTTAATAACCCTCCAAGTGTTTCCTAATTTTCTCAGGATAAACAACAAAATCTTAAATCTACAGAGACATCCTAGGCCCTATAAGACCAGCTCCTACCTACTTCTTCCAGCTATTTCACCTTTAAGTCATTTCTACATTAATCTGTCACAAGCTCTTTGTTCCTGCCCATCTTAGAGTCACTGCAACATTATTCTCTTTGTTGAGAAGGCTACTCTCATCTCCTGTCTTCTCCCAGTACTTCCCTCCAGATCCACATCTCTAACCTACTGGACACCGACTTTTACACTGTGTTAAGTGGTTGTATACCTGCCTTAGTGGACACTATGTGCAGCCAAAAGAAGACCAGGTATTTGCTGATTCGCCATCACAAGGCTGGGATTTATTAAATTTCTCAGGGAGCTAGAGGTACAACTCTACAGCATTTGCCTGGGATGCATAGGGTTCGATTCCTAGCAACACACACACACACACACACACACACACACACACACACACACACACTCATTTATATTTATGGTACATTATGTGTCTGATACTCTCCTGGGGTCTGGATTCATAACAATGAATAAAACAGACAAAATCCCCTCTATACTTCATGGACTTTAGAGTACAGACAACAAACCGCAAATAAATAATGTGTATGGCATGTTATAGTGCCATAAGAATAATGAAAAAATAGAGCAAGGAAAGGAAATAAAAGATAGCCTGGAGCAGACATGACACAATACATATGATAACTGTAACTATCAAGGAAGCATGTAGCTATCACTAGCATCTGAATGTCAGAGTACATGACTTTAAATAGAATATTATAAGTGTGCTAGAAATACTATAATTGCTTTGGGTTTGTTAATATAATTTAATTTTAAAGCAAAATATAGAAAGAAAAAAAAAGGGAGTGGATGTGTTTAAAGACTGAAAGACTTAAAATCTGAGGTCCCATAGTTAAATTACTGTACCTAATCTACTTTACCCATTAAATACAGCTATGGAAAGTCAGCAATAAACTTGGTAAAAGTAACTTTATATACTAGATAAAACTTAGTAATGTATCCTTTTCAGGTGTCCGCTTTTGTTAACAGACAGGCAAATACATGATCAGCAATTTCTTTTACATGAATGGGAGACGTCCCTAGCCCCGCTTCTGTCCCTCATCACACCAGGCCTTGAAGCAGACAAAAAGGTTGTAAGTGTAAGAGAGGCCTTTCCTACAAAAAGTCCCTGAGTTAACTGTGTACTCAACAGGATGAAGGTATACTTGGAGTGTTGCAGCAAGAGAGAAGCACTCAGTCTAAATTCAGAAACCGAGGCAATGATTCCTAAAGAGCCATCTTAGCAGTATTAAATAACTAGGCAAAACTTTAAAAACTCTTGGGGAGGGACATCCAATTTCAAGCAAAAATACTACCAAGAGCCAAGGCAGCAACACTGTGGGGCAAGGTAAGCACACAGCACAGGAAGCCTAGAAGGTCTTGGAGCAGGGAATGAAGACACGGTGAGTTCACAGTGGGCTAGTCATGGAGCTTGCGACAGTCCTGGTAATTTCTAGGAAGGGCCAAGCAACCAGGATGTATATGCTTGAAAGGCAATATCTGGATGGAGATGACAAAAACAGCTTGTGCAAATATAGCAGTATTTTAATCAAGCAAATAAGAAACATCCTGATTAACAAGCTTTAAGAAAGACTTAGCATACAAACTTCAAAAGGATATTTTCAGTGATAACTGAGTCTTGAATCAGTGAATATTATGCTCCCTCTAAAAAATAATGAGGCAGTATGTTTCCCATTTGTGTTAAGTATGAAATATTTTCAATACCACAATGCCTAGGCCTCAAAAGCTGATAAGGATGGCAAGAAAAAAAGATCATGAAATCAGCAGCATCACTCCAATGCAAATCTTTCAAGATTAAAATAGGGGTCATGCCAGCTTTAACAAAAAAGTGGTGCAAAGACAAACTTTATAAAGGCACAGAGAAAGGGGCAGGGGGGATGGGAGCAAGGGATGGAAAGGAAGGAAGCATGGCTAAGCTAATAATTTTCCCAGTTCCTAAGGAAGACATTTATACATGGGAATAATAAAGCAGCTTGTAAGGCACAATATTAAGGGGAAACATTTCCAAGTTGGAATTTATCTTCCTTCTTGTTTGGTTTTGTTTCTGTTTTCACACTTATTTATTGTGTGTGCAGAGCTTAGAAGATAACTTGCAGAAGTTGGCTCTCTTCTACCATACCGGTTCTGGGGATTGAACTCTGGTCAACAGGCTTGATAGCAACAGTCTTTAGTGGCTGAGCCATCTCACAGGGCCCCTTCCTTTTCTTAAGGGAATCTAAAGGCTTAGTATTCCAATTCCATGCCCTAATAAGAAAATTCATTTCTAATTAAAGTAACTGCAGAGAACAGCAGCTCCAAAGACATTAACAAGTCTAACAATTAAGCGCAAACTAGTTGGCCTGGTGGTACAGGCTTGTAATCACAGGGACTCTAAGACTCTAAGACAGGAGGACAGGCCGGGCGGTGGTGGCGCACGCCTTTAATCCCAGCACTCGGGAGGCAGAGGCAGGCGGATCTTTGTGAGTTCGAGGCCAGCCTGGTCTACAGAGCGAGATCCAGGAAAGGCGCAAAGCTACACCGAGAAACCCTATCTCAAAAAAAAAAAAAAAAGACAGGAGGACAGGAAGCTCAAGGCCTGTGGGCAACTTATGTGGGACTCTTGCCTTCAAATAAAAAATATATATATATTTTAATATGGGCTGGGGGTGTAGATCAGTGGTAGAGTGCTTGCCTAGCATAACCAAGTAGCAGGGTTCAATCCTAACCCTCAGAAGTAGTGGACCCACTGTGTATTCTAAAATTAACTCATTTAAAAAAAAAAAAAAAAAAAAAAAAAAAAAAACACCAAACAGATTACTTCACATGAAAAAAGAATATAAACAAATTGCAGGAGTAATCCTTTTCACAGGCTCAGCTTCAACGGCTGCATTTTCTTCCTCCCACTAGAAAAAAGTTGAAATGGTTCAATGGTGGAAATTACACAAGGACGCTGCAATTTCCCTGCTCCTATCAATCTGAAATTAAGGAAGGAATATCCCTTAAACCTGAGAGTATCTACAAGAGCACTGCATATGTTAGGAAAGTACAAAGAAACTCTGCCTTCATTCTAGGGTAAGAGCAAATGGGATTTACAGCAATTACACAGCACTTTCCCAACCCCTAAGACCATCACCCCTCACTAAAAGTGGAAGACCTAGATTATAATCCTAGCTCATATTTGGATGAAGTAGGAAGGCCGACAACACAAAACCAACAGTGACAGGAGTGTGTCAGCCATTTCTTGGTAGTATCAACCAAGCCTAAAAAGTTTGTAAACTTGTTGCAAATCTGAGTAGTTGCAGCTACTTGAAGGCACTATTTATTGTAATTACCATTAACAACCTGATGTCCAAATTTGCACTGAGCATTTTAAAATTACACTTTAGATAAGTTTGTGATGACTTCTTCAAGAAAACAGTGAAATATTTGTTTCCTTAGAATTCAAATGTATCTTTGTCAAATTCTGTACATATTTAGGGAAGCCAATAAGTTCAATTCTTTAAATCTCGGTTTTGTTTTGTTTTGAACAAAATGGGGCAAGCCCCCAGAACATTAAATATAAAATTGCTGCTACTTAATTTCAGCTATTCTTCTACAGAATGTAGTAATATCAATGCTAACAAACTTGTACACCCATATAATCATCTATTTTCTCTCTGAATCCTACTCAAATATAGTATAGCTCCTTTCTCCAAACTTACATTCTGCTTCAGAACCTGTCTTCTACTCGAGATACATATGATCAAGGGGAGGGGGGGGGCAACTAACAATAAATTAAAATTGACAGCTATAAGGTAGAATATTAAAAACAGCAATTCAGTAACAATAAAAATATCAAAACAGCCAACATCCACATGCTTGTGTTACATCAGTCTTATGAGGCTTTTATAGATGAGAAACTCTGCCACCAAGAAGATAACTTCTAATGACTAAGAGGCCAAGCCATTTTATTCATGTAAATAAGTCATCGAGTCACATTAGTAGTCCAAAATACAAGATGAAATATATTTCTAATTAGTGCAAGTTTTAAGGAGAAATATACAACTAAAAAAAAGTAGACCTTCAGAAAGCATTTCACTTTAGCAACTCTAGCAAACCTCCTGAAGCTCTTTCTTGTACAGCTTGATTACAAAACTGTCTTTTGGTATATTAAGCACGGAGAAAAGCCACAACTATTTCAACTTCTGTAAATTAACCCTGACTGTACATAAGGACAGCCAATCAAGTTGTGGGAGTATGAAAATCGCACACTGAATATACTATCAGACCACACAAAAAAGTGAATATCACTCTTCTTTCCTCTTGTGGTCTTGCTAACATCAACTCAAAACAAATCACAAGTGCATTTTAAATATTCACCTCAATTTGAAAAGGAAAGTAGCTAAATACCCTATTAAAAACTCCTTGGTTAACTGTGTACTACAAACTAATTCCACTGCAGCCATGGGAAGCCCTCTTGTTTATTCAGTTACGGAAAACTTCAAAGTTTCAGTTTATGATTAAGACAAAGTTCCAGTCTCAAATGGAAGTAAGATTGAGAGATCATTTTCTACAGGCAATTTTCTCACATTTCGAGTCAGTCCAAATTCTAGGCCACTTAATACCAAAAAATAAGGGGGAAACAGGATTACAGTCACTGAAAGTCGCAATACGCAATGACCTCAACTCTGAAACAAACTTAATGTTCTATTATACACCACTGAGAAGCAGGTGGTAAGAGGTTCCTGGCCTGTTCCCATGAGTCTTCACACTCGATTTTTATTTTTTAACTCTTTCAAAGTCGGCCTTGCTCAAATCTACCCAAAGGAAGGGGAAAAGGTAGCAGCATTCCAAACACACACTCGAGCAACAGGATCTTAACTTCCTGGTTCTAAAGGAATGCGATTCCCTAATGAGCAATCTCTCCCCGAAGCAGCAAGCGCGGCTGTCTGGCCGGTCTCCGGCGGGACCGAGGGGGGCGAGGCCACGGCGCCGCACTGCGGGTCCCCGGAACCCGCCCGCTCGACCTCGGGGCGCTGGTGGCCTGCGACCCCAGCCCATTCTCCTCAGCTGCATGGGCAAACCCACAAGGGCCAAGGGGACGCGGCCTCGGGGACGACTCTGCACACGTCTCACTTCGCTCCAGTCCTCTCCAGCCAGGGCCGTGTCAGTCAGGTCCGACCCCGGCCCGCAGGTCCTCCCAGGTCCAGGATAACCTGGGCCGCCCAGGCCACAGTCCGGCCTGCCCTGCCGGTCCCTCCATGGCCCTGCCCCTCTCTCGGTCCTCCCCAGCGCCGGCCCCCGCCGGGCCCCGGCCCTGTGCCGTCCCTCCTCGGCCGGGCCCAGCCCTGCCCGCCACTGGCCCAGTCCCTCCGGGAAGATGGCGGCCCAGTGACAGGCTGGTGCAGACGCGGGTCCGAGCACGGGGCGCGGAGGGAGGCCGCCCCGTCGGTGGCCGAGGACGGCCCGCTCACCTGTCAGCCGCCCGCCCCGCCCGACCGGCCGCCCGCGGGCTCGTCGCCGCAGCCCCGGTGCCCGGCGACCGCGCAAAACACGCGGGGACGGCCGAGGAGGGAGACGGCAAGAAGAGGCGGCACGGCCGGGCCGGGCCGGAGACAGCAAAGAAGAGGGGGCGCGGGCTCGGCAGCGGCGGCAGCTGATCCTTCCCCTTTCGGGCCCGAAAATGTCTCAACCTCGAGACTCCAGATCCCCAACGCTCCTTCCCGTTCGCATGAGAACACACAGATCCCACTTCCGGGGCCCTGCGGAAGTCCCACCCCCGCGCGGCCCCGCGCCCTACCCCGGCGCCCTTACCCACCCGGCCCGCCGACTGGAGTTTGGCGCCCGGGAGAGCGGCGCGTCATGGCGGCGCTGCGTGGTGATTGGCTAAGAGCTCTCGAGTCCGCCCTTCTACTTCCCCCAGCCTCTCGGCGAGCACCCATCTCGCGGCATCTGTGATTGGCGCGTGCGCGCACGACGGCGACCCCGCCCCGCCCCGCCCCGAGCTGCTGCGCGCGCCGCACCTCCCGTCTCTCCCCGCCCATTAGGCAAGCCCCGCCCTGTAGCTGCCTGAGCCCCAGGGGTTGCAGCTCGCTCTGCTTAGTAAGTGTGCGTCTAAGCCAGTGCTAGCTAGCCTGGGGGACTTCCCAGGCTGGCTGCGTCCTGAGAACGAAAGCCCCTCTCTCCAGACCCTCTGTATCCAGGACTTCAGACACGGTCCGGCGCTCCTCTACAGCTTCCAGGAACTCAGTGTGAGACAAGAGTGATTCGGATGAGCAAAAACACCTAGTCTTGTCCCTTACCAGAGAATTGAGAATAGCGATACTTTGGCCTTGTCAATTTTCTTAAAAAGTAAAAAACCCAAAAGGATGTTGCATTTACTCAAAAGTTGCTGCCTACTTCTCTGCATTCGTGCGCCAGTTGGATACTTTCTATAATTCCCCATTGAAAAGGCTCTTTTGGAACTCTATCCACAGTTACCGTCTACCTGCTCTACTCCTTGGTTTCCAGGAATAGTAATCAAGTGTTGAAGAGTCTACGTTTGGAAGGCTTCTTGAACTCTCATGTATTGGGTCTTTTTGTGGGAGTTTGTTCTCTTCTGCCCTGTGGGTCTTGCGGCTCAAACTCTGGTATTTGGACTTCGGAGCAAGCGCCTTTACCTACTGAGCCATCTCACCCACCCCTTTTGTGATGCCCTGTTGCACTCTACCAGCTTTAAGAATAGTTGCAAGTTAACTGTACTTGTAGACCCATTTCTTCTTGTGGTGGTTTGAATGAAAATGGCCTCCACAGGCTCATAGGGAGTGCACTACTAGGAGGTGTGGCCTTGTTAGAGCAGATGTGGCCTTGTTGGAGGAAGTGTGTCACTGGGGGTGGGCTTTTAGGTTTCAAATGCTCAAGCCAGGCCCAGCATCACTCTCACTTCCTGCTAGCCTGTGGGGCATCCCAGGCTGGCTGCGCCCTGAAAGCGAAAGCCCCGCTCTCCAGACCCTGTATCCAGGACCTCAGATATGGTCCAGCACCCCTCTACAGCTTCCGGGAACTCAGTGTGAGACAAGAGTGATTCGAATGAGCAAAAAAACTTAGTCTTGCCCCTTCCCAGAGAATTGAGAATAGCGATACCTCTGCTGATCTGTATGTAGAACTCTCAGCTACCTCTCCAGCACCATGTCTGCCTGCTTCCCGACATGCTTCCTGCCTTGATGACAATGAACAAACCTCTGAACTATAATCCACCCCCAATTAAATGTTTTCCTTTATAAGAGTTGCCATGGCCCCGGGCGGTGGTGGCGCACGCCTTTAATCCCAGCACTCGGGAGGCAGAGGCAGGCGGATCTTTGTGAGTTCGAGGCCAGCCTGGGCTACCAAGTGAGTTCCAGGAAAGGCGCAAAGCTACACGGAGAAACCCTGTCTCGAAAAACCAAAAAAAAAAAAAAAAAAAAAAAAAAAAAAAAAAAAAAAAAAAAAAAAGAGTTGCCATGGTCATGGTGTCTCTCACAGCAATAGAAACCCTAAGACATTTGTTCAAAGACCAGATCTCACTATTTCACACAGGCTGGATTTCAACTCACATTGATTCTTTTGCCTCCTACCTCCTTGCACTCCTGTGCCCTATTCACAGATGTGTTTCTAAAGATAATAAATTGCATAAGAGCGAGATTTCCTCTAGTCCTGGAAAGCATATACAACATTAATATTATTAAAACCTTTCCCTTCTCTGTAGTTCTGCCTGTTGTTATACCTCAGGGTATTTATTGTAAGAGCAAAGCAACTGGAACACTATCCAGAGTGCCAATGGCATTCCCTTCAAATACATCTTCTCCGTTTTTTTAATAAAGATCTCTATGGCTCCTTTTGTCTTTCCAACAGGATAACATTCTAGTACTATTTCATAGAAAGAAGGCCTTTCACAAACTAGTGAAAATAGCCTATTTCAGCCCCATCCCTTACCTTTCCTACCCTGTAGGGTGAGACACCCTAACTTTCCAATTGCATTAGTATACTAAGCATTCTTAAGACATTGGGTGAGGAACTGGATCTACACTGGAATAAAGCATAGCCTGTACACTCTATACAGTGCAGTTTACTGAAAGTCAAGTCAGTGTTTAACATGTGGTTTTTCCTATAAAACCATGCCACTCGGGATGTGGCTCAGTGACAGTGCTTTCCTGACATATGGAAGGCCCTGGCTTCCATTCCTAGCATGGAGGGAGAAAGATGAAAATAGAGAGACAGTGTAGCAGGAATCTTAAAAGTTCTTATTAATAAAATCAAACCCAAGGCCAGTTATTGGGGTGAACACTGGAAGGCCAGAGAGACAGAACAAGCCACAGCTATCTCACCTCGCCGGATCCTCAGCTGGTCTTGTCTCCTCAGACTGGAGGCCTCTGAGTCCTCATCCAGAATGGGTCTCAGCTGAATTACTGCTCAAAAGCCTGAATCTTAACCAGGCCAAATGCTTAACCAGCCAAAAAACTTGTAGTTTCTGGTCCTCACGCCCTATATATCTTTCTGCTTTCTACCACCACTCCCTGGGATTAAAGGCTGGCTTTCTGGGATTAAAGGTGTGTGTCACCATGCTTGGCTATTTCCAATGTGGCCTTGAACTCACAGAGATCCAGAGGGATTTTCTATCTCTGGAATGCTAGGATTAAAGGTGTGAGTGCCACCATTTTCTAGCCTTTGTATTTAGTGGCTGTCTGTTCTCTGACCCCAGATAAATTTATTAGAGTACACAATATTTTGGGGAACACAATACCACCACATTTCCTCTCTTTTTGTCTAAAATTAAAAAAGCTAATAACTAATACAAGAAAAACTATCTTCAATAAGTATATGCAATATACAGTCAAGATTACATTAACAATGTCTAGTCCATTAACATTTGACAGATCCAGACAAAAAACTCCATTATATATATTAACAATGTCCAGTCCAGTAACATCTGATAAACTCAGACCAAAAAATTTTCATTACTTATCTTATTTAAAACAAGTACTTCCTTTTTAAAAGTAGATTCCATAATCTCCCTTTTTATCTTATCATATCCATATTCTTTCTCTTTTCTTTTCATAATAGATTCATTAGTCTACCTTTTGTCATTTTTATATCTTCCCCCTTTTCTTCAGTGTAGATTCAGTGATCTACCTATTTATCCTATTATTTCTTTATCTTTTTTCTCAGAGTAGATTCGATGATCTATCTCATATCTATATTCTCTTTTTCTTTTTGCTTTCTAGGGGTGAAGATATCTTTAGGGAATCTTGAAAAGAAAATTTTTGGGTTAATCGTCAAGTCCTGTATCATTTGTCCATTCTCTGCATAATAGGAAAGTTCAGGGCTTGTTTCAAGTCCTTGTTCGAGTAGTCTGTCAGGCTGTATCATCTCAGCTAGTCCTCTCGAAATTGTCCTGACCAGTTTGTAGTCCAAAGTCGATTTTTCCATGGTGTTAATTGGCTTAATGGCTTTATCATAGTCCATGTGGAATCATCATTGTAGGATCCTGTCATCTTTTTGAAGATTTCAAAGTCACTGTAAGGCATAGTCATGGTTTCCTGCGGATTTTTTTTTTCCTCCTCTGTGGTTTGGAGCAATCACAGTCTGATAAATGTCTATCTCTCAGAACCATGAACATTCTTCCCTAGAACAGAAAATCCTCACAAAAATTTCTCCCCACCAAAATTTGTCTTGCCAAAATTTTCCAAACTGACCTTTGCTGATGCTTTCTTGTAACATGATGGTCCTGGCAATTCTTCTCTGAACCAGCAGCAGTAAACCCTTCGTCCCTGGTAGCAGCATCACCGCAGTCACCAACACGATGAGAAGGAGCTGGCAATGTGGAGCAGTAGCCACTGCTTCCATGGTCCCACCACTGTTTGTGGCTCAGTCTGGGCCAAAGCTTCTCCCAAACCTCCTAGGCCGGCCTCAAACTCGGGATCCTCCTGCCTCTGCTTCCTTCAGCAAATCCAACTGGCGTGCGCCACCACAACCGGCTGAGTGTAGCTTGGGCCTGAGCTGGGACTCACAAGGCCACAGGCAAACAGCTTTTTCATGAATTCGTAACACGAATGTTGGGCGCCAGATGTAGATGTAACCAACAGTCTTATTAAATAAGAAACACAGAAACAATGTAAAAGAGAAAGCCGAGAGGTCAGAGCTCAGAGCTAAAATCTCACACTTCCTCCTGCGGTGTCCCAGCTTCCCGAAAAGAGAGCTATATCCTGTCTGTCTGTTTTTTTTTATAGTATTTTGTTCTGCCTTCTCATTGGTTGTAAACCCAAACACGTGACTGCCTCGTCACTGTCTGTATGTACAGCCCTCCAGGTTTTAAAGGCATATGTCTCCAATGCTGGCTGTATCCCTGAACACACAGAGATCTATGGGATTAAAGGCGTGTGCCACCACCGCCACACTCTTGCTATGGCTCTAATAGCTCTGACCCCCGGGTAACTTTATTTATTAACATACAATCAAAATCACATTTCAGTACAATTAGAATACCACCACAAGACAGAGACAGACAGACAGAAAAAAAATTCCACGCTTACGGGTATAAACATAAATATTCACAAGTTAATTTGACAGCATGTCCATTTAGCAAACTAATAATTGCAAATTCTAGCCCATGGCCTATGATCTCCCCAGCCACAGGAGATACCCAGCATTGTAGTACAGGCATGACATTGTCTCTACAGGAATAGAGCTCAAATCCAATCAGAAAGCTGTGAGTTACCCCCTAATAGCTATGCCACTGTTGTACTAGTGGGCATCTCTTGCTTGGTAAGTTATTATTGCAGCAGGCAAGTTCCTGTGCTAGGTAAGATCTTGATGCCTTTCCTCCCCCAGAAGCCTGCATAGAACCCTAGCCCACTAAGAGGAAGTTTCCATGTTGGTTTAACATTGATTTCTCTATGTCCTGCAGCCAAACTGTGTGGTGCCTTCAGCAATAGGGTCTTATCTTGCAATTATATTGGGTAACCAAGGGCAATGACAGTTACCTATGCTGCTTTGGAGACCTTTGGGCCTCCCTAACCAATAACTCATAAGAAGGCATCCTGTGTATTGTAGTGAGATTCTCATTTAATAGCCTGTGTCTTCTAGTCGAAACACTGTCCACCCATTCAGTGTAATTATGTTCAAACATTTTGCTTTGTTTTTCTAGACAGGGTTTCTCTGTGTAGCCTTGGCTGTCCTGAAACTCACTCTATAGACCAGGCTGGCCTCCAACTCAAAGATCCACTTGCCTCTGCCTCCCAAGTGTTGGAATTAAAGGCGTGGGCTAACAGGCCCAGCCTGAGGCTTTTAATTTCTAATCTAGGCATGGTGGCCCATTCCTGTAATCACAACACTCAAAAGATTGAGGGAGGAAGATCCCAAGTTTGAGGCCAGTCTAGATTTTGCTGTTTGAAAGTTCAAGGACAACCTGGGCTACAGAATGAGGCCCTATCTCAAAGCAAAACATAAATTCTAATTGTTTTGAGCTACTCATTGCCCATCAATTAAACAAATATTGACTAAGAACTTCCTCTGCCTTGAAAGACTCTATTGAGTTCTGGGGATAGGACTGAAGAGAAATGAACAAATAAATAGGAAAGGGAGATGTAAGGAGTTATGAGAGCAGGATCTCAGACAACTTGGGAATGAACCAGGAGTGACAGGTAACCCAAGACAGGAGTGGAGGACCTGCTCACAAGCCTTCCTTATAGAATGAGCACCAGTTGGAAAGTTAGAGACAGGCCAGTCCTGTTCAGTGAGTCAAGATTTTATTATGAGGCAAGGAGGAGCCCTTAGAAGCTTTTGTAAGATTTGCTGAAGAGTTTCTCTTACCACAAAAGGGACCAGAATAGAAACACAATAAAGAACTGGCTTAGTCAAATTAGGAGGAAGTATCAAATTGAATGACAGTCAAACACTAGAATATGATGGATTTGTAAATGCATGAGTTCACACGGCTACTAGGGTGTGTGTGTGTGTGTGTGTGTGTGTGTGTGTGTGTGTGTGTGTGTGTGTGTGTAAATAATAGAGATTATGAGAAAAGGGAAAGCTCTTCTTTGCAGTATAATATTGGTTAATAAATGAAGAAGCAATTGTTTTAAAATATCAGCCATGCTGCCACTGTCATAGAACTTAAAATGGTCATGAATGCTGGAGTGAATGGAAACTGACTGAGGCAGAGGTTATATATGACATTTCAATACTTATTAATTTTAAAGGGAAAGGGCTTTGTTTGTTTGTTTGTTTGTTTTTCAAGACAGGGTTTCTCTGTGTAGCTTTGCGCCTTTCCTGGGACTCACTTGGTAGCCCAGGCTGGCCTCGAACTCACAGAGATCCACCTGGCTCTGCCTCCCTAGTGCTGGGATTAAAGGCGTGCGCTGCTACCGCCGCCGCCGCCACCACCACTACCCGGCAGGACTTTTTTGTAGTTGATAAATGTGTGGGCTCCTTCTGAATCAAGTGGACCAAGTCAGCAATAATGGCTTCCTGACTGACCTTAGTTGTTCCCCATGTGACTACTTCAGTCATGTGAGATTCATGCCCCAAACACACAAGCTAAGATTAGATATAATGAGCAAACTGATGTGTTGAGTGTTGCTGAAGCTCTATGTGATTGACGCACAGAGGTTCATAAATCTCTTCCCCCTGCTTATTTTTGCATGCTATATCTCCTCATGATAATTGAAATATGAGAATGATATGGAGGATTTTAATTTCTCATTGACATCCCATGAAGATGTGATACTCAAAACACAGTCAAAGAAATGAAGGTGTGTGTTTCCTAGGATTTCCCTCACTCCCTTGCTGAAGAAACAAAGGGGCCCAGGCCTCTGAGTCTTGCATCCTAGGAAGCTGTAGAGACTTACAGTGCAGCTGATTGGGCAAACACAGAACCAGGAAGAACAAAGTCCCGGCAGGAGCAGTAGGATGACCTGGAAGAGAGCAGCAACAACAAATGAAGGGACCTAAGGATGAGAGCCTGCAGTGGAGACTTAGGATTTGTACAGTCATAGAACCCTAGAAAGAGAGACCATATCTAGGGAGAATCAAGACCCCCCCACCAACCCTCTGCTGGCGTGTGTGTGTGTGTGTGTGTGTGTGTGTGTGTGTGTCTGTGTCTGTGTCTGTGTCTGTGTCTGTGTCTGTGTCTATGTGGTGCACTATAGTGTATGAGCTTGTACAGGTATGCACATGTGGAGGCTATCAGGGTCCTGTTTTGTCACTCTTCACTTTATTTCTCTGAGACAGGGTCTCTCACTGAAACTGGAGCTAGCCTAGCAGTCAGCAAGCCCCAGAGATCCTTCTGTCTCTGCCTCCCACAGCACTGCCAACACATCCGTGCCTGAAGTCACACTCAGCTTTTTATGTGGGTTCTGGGATTTCACATTCAGGTCCTCATGCTTGCTTAGCAAGCACTCTTACCCACTGAGCCATCTTTTCAGCTCCTCGAGAAAGATAAGAAACCTTGCTGTGTTGTGTGCTTTGGAATACCTGGGGGCTGATATGTTTACAGAAACCCACGGGGAAGACCTAGGCTGCTTTAACAATGCTTCAGATTGGGTTTGTGTCTTCTTTGAATGTAGCACTATTTTCTCTTATGTTGGTTGGGACTGCAGCTTGAATTCATGGTATTTCTTGTGGATTTCCCCAGGGAACATTTGACCTGCTTACTTTCAGTAATTTTTTTAGTTATTTTTGCAATATCATAGCCCAAATACCTGACAGAGATATTGAAGAGGGCAAAGTGTTATTTTGGCTTGGTTTTAGGGTGTTTCAGTCCATCATAGTGATGGTATGGTGGAACAGCCCTGCAAGGCAGTGGGAGTTTGGGGTAGAGACTGCTCGAGGCACTAGATCAGAAACAGAGAGCTGGGGGCAGAACCAGGAGTGACCTACTTCCCCCAGCTAATCCCTGCATCCTTAAAACTGGATCCCCACCGGGCGGTGGTGGTGCACGCCTTTAATCCCAGCACTCGGGAGGCAGAGGCAGGTGGATCTCTGTGAGTTCAAGGCCAGCCTGGGCTACCAAGTGAGTTCCAGGAAAGGTGCAAAGCTACACAGAGAAATCCTGTCTCAAAAAACCAAAAAAAAAAAAAAAAAACCAACAACTGGATCCCCTTCAAAATGACACCACTAACTGGGAAACAGGTACTGACAACACGATCCAGGAGGTATTCAAACACTAACACCTTTATAGTACTGGTCTATACCTACACATGAAATGGTTACTAGGCCCATGGAAAGACCTATTTTCATCTTGCTTGCCTGCCTGGTTGAGGCTCTAACAAAGAAAAGCGTGAGTTGGTAAGATTCAAGAGATTTTGAAAGGACCCCTAGTTGGGGATTGGATACTTCCTGCAGAGAACCAGACTTCATATGTGTATTAGTAACATTTTTGTGGCTGTGATAAAACACGATAACCAGAAACAACTTATGGAAGTACGGATTTATTTTGGTTTACTGTTTCCAAGGGAGGGTTCATAATGGCAGGAAGGCATGGTAGCAGGCAGATGGGGCAGGAAGCAAAGAGACCAAGTTTTCCAACAGAAACACCAAGTGCAAAAGGAGCGGGGTTAGAAATTCTCCAAGTCCGCCCCAATGAAGCACTTCCTCCAGCAAGGCCACTAAAGCCTATATAACCTCCTAGACAAATCACCAGGGGACCAAGTATTAAAATACATAACCAGTGGCAGACATTTTTTTTTTCATTTAAACCTGCACATTAGGCATATGTAAGTGTATTACCTTGAGCAAGTTTTAATCCCCTGGAGATCTGACACAGTTTGTAACCCAGCAACCACAGACACTGAACTTCATAAAAATTGAGGTGAATTTCCCTATGGGAAAAGGGCCAAAGTCCAAAGCTCATTGCCTGTCTTCCCGGCACTGAACTTCTTCCTGTTCTTCTTTTCATTGCTTCCAAGCAGCTCACATTCCACTTGACCTTCCCTACACCCACCACCCTTCCACCAAACTAGAATCTGTCCCAGAGCCTCAGTGAAAGCAAGAAATGGTGCCAGGTCCCTCCCAACCCTCACCTTGGGTGAGAAGTACAGTCACCTCTGAGAAGTGTGGTGTCCCAGCAAACACTCCTAAGAGTTGCTTCCGAAAATGGACACACATACCAATTCACAGACTGTATGGCTCTTTTTACTGGATAAAAATGATTCCCAGGAGGTCTGGGAAGGGAAAGCTGAACAACAGCAGGCTCTATTATTTTTTAGGGTTTTTTGTTTTGTTTTTGTTTTTGTGTGTGTGCATGCTCATGTGTGTGTGCAGGTAAACATGGGCATGGGGGTCAGACACCAACCTCTGGTGTCATAACTAGCTCATCTGCCAGCCTCTGACGGGCTTTTGCAGATTCTTAGCGAATGACTTCTATTTTTAACATTATTCAGTAATGAATCCAGTTGACCTTGGACTTTAATCATTTTCTTCTCTTTTCTGAATTCCATGGAGATACCTATTTTTGTTTCTTTGTTTTGTCAACATTATAACCTTAGATACCATATAATATAGTTGAGTGGAATAATCTTCCATACTTCACTTATATTGCAATTGTATCTTCCTCTAGGCATATTTTAGTCACTTCGACTAGACTCAAGGACAGTTTCCTAGATCCTCTTTGTGAAACGTTTGAAGCTCATCAGTCACATGCTGCCTACCAGTCAGTAATAGGAATCCCAGAGGGAGACTGGGAATCCAAGCTACTTTATGCTCATTCTCTCCTTCAATACACAAGTCAGATTTTTCTTTTGAGAGTCTCATGTTCCTAGATGAACCTCAAGCTCCCTATTTAGCAGAGGATGACCTTGAACTTCTGATCCTGCCTCTGCCTCCTGAGCGCTGAGGTTACAGGTGCCTGCCATCATGCCCAGTTTACATAGTATTGAACTCAAACCCAGGGCTTCAAGCATGCCAGGCAAAGCATCCTACCAACTGAGCCACATCCCCCAGTCCTGATTCATATTGTTTTATTAGGTCAGATATCTAAATCTATTGTTTTCTTTAGAAGAATCCCTATTTTAAAAACAGTTTTGGGTCTTAATTTTAAAGTACCCTAATGTTCAAGTTTCAGTGAAGTCATGTAGTTACTAAATTGTCAGTTATTTTATGTAGGGCAAAATTCTGGTAAGTGCAATTTTCATGTTTTTTTAAAAAAATGATCTTAAGTGACTGTTGAATACTTAGTCATAAAGGGGACATTTATTACCCACTCCAAGGCTCAAGGAACAGGGCCAGAGAGGATATGACAGTAGGAGTGAGAGGCAGAGTGATGAGGACACTGCCTTCTGGGCCGGACATGGCTGTTGCACCCTCAAACCCCCAGCAGATGTGATTGCCTGCAAAAAGTGGACTTATCAGCATCCATCATGGGGGAGAGGCGAGTAGGAGAGGCTCCGCCCCTCTTAGGATCTACAGGCAGTTAGTTCATGGTTGCTGGGTGGAGGGTGAGATTTCTGCAGCGAGCTAGCCACAGGCAAGATGCCCATGGACTTTGAAAGAATCCTAACTTGTACTCTTGTAAGCAACCCTAATAGAATTCACAGGGTTGTTAAAAAAAAAAAAAAGATAAGAAAGTAGCAGTTGAGAAGAAGCAGGAAGGAGAGGGAGACAAGGGACAGTGAGAAGGTGGTAAACATGCTCAAAAAACATTATATACATGTATCAAAATGCAAGAATGAAATCATTATTGTGCATAATTAACACATTCTAATAAAAATTTATAATAAAAACATGATCACATGTATATACATATACCACATTACAATCCGCTCCGCACAGATACACAACTGACACAAAGTTTTGTGTAATATTGACAACTGGTGTCCTACATCACATGTGTACTCCACAGCACCCAACTGTACACTTACAATGGTCAAACAGGTCAACTTTATGCTGTAAACCACTTAACCTCCATCTTAAAAAGCTTCATTAAATATTTACTTTTACTTTATGCCATGTTGGTTCTGTGTTGTGTTCCTTCTGGTTGCAAGCGTTTAAGTTGCTCTGTGCTTTGTTAGTGTCAGAGTTGCTGGTGGTGAAATGCTGACCTGACAGATGAGACCTCATTTCCACACAGTTCACAGGACTCCGCTCCCCCTAAAGAGTTCTGACCTCATAGTTAAAATGCATGAGCAAAACCAAGCTGATAATTCCCTCTATGTGCACAATCTGCTGCATCTGAAGATCAGATTTGAAACTCTACTTAGAAATGAGGGCTTAACTGTATGCTAGTAAATTATATTTCCTTCATCAATTTGAAATTTTTATCTGATTAAGTTCATTAATATTTCTATCCTTTTTTTGGTGGGGGGGGGGGTGTTTCGAGACAAGGTTTCTCTGTGTAGCTTTGTGCCTCTCCTAAAACTCACTCTGTAGCCCAAGCTGGCCTCGAACTTATAGAGATCCTCCTGCTTGAGTCACCACCACCTGGCTAATATTTCTATCTTTAATGATAAGAATTGCAAACACAAACAAACGCCTTTAGGGACCAGATAGTGAATGTCAGTGTAGGAGCTGGCTAGGGTAAGATAATAGTGAGTGGTGAGCCCATGGTCAACTAAGGAAGGGATGTGTGCCCAAGGAGGAGGTGTTCACATTTACTTTAACAAATGCTGATGCTGACATGGTACATAATGTGTGCCTGTAATCCCAGCAAGCTCTTGAGAGGCGGGAACCAAACCAAACCAAACAAGAAAGCACAGCACTAACTTCCATTTTGGCAAAGGGAGTTAGGTGATCTTGGACCCATAGTTCAAGATCTTGGTTAGAGAGTTTTTCCAGAGGCCCAGAAAGAAAAAGAAATCATAGTATCAAGGGATGAGCATGGGCTCATAGGAGAGTTTTAGAACTCGAGAGACCTGAATACAAAGAGTATGAAGAATGTCACAATAGAACACAAATTACAATGACCCTGCCTCTTCATTCTGATTGTCCAACTTAATATTGTTGAATAAGTCATTTGTAGTTTCTACCCACACAGGATTTTACCAGCAGTCCAAAGTACTTCTATATAATAGCATTAGAAATTATGAATACTGTAGACCAAGCACCTGGAAGTCACAAGATGTATTTCGTGTATAACATCTCCTGTATTCTAAATTGCACTGGCATGTAATTCATTACCATATTATAAGTAAGGAAAGCGAAACTCAAACACCAAAACAATCTATTGGAGATTCCCTTATAGGGAAATGGAAAGTTAAACTCGACACCGGAGTCTGAGCATTTTCCACTGGCCCCTCCCTGTGCCCTTTGTGCTGTGCCCGCAGAATGGAAGAGTCGATACAATGCAGCATTTTCACATTTCCTTCCATGGAAATTTCTTTTTTCTTCTTCTTTCTTCTTTTTTTTCTTTTTCTTTTGCTATATACTTTGCTTAACACAGCAAAGTGGAAGACAAATAGCTTTCTATATAAAGTAGCAATCAGTCTTACTATATGGCTCTCTAGTAGTTTGGTCATGTTGGGCTATCGCAGCCCATAGAATAGCTTCTTCTTCCACTGAAGAGAGAAATATGTCTTGTGGGTTCAGCTCCGGTTATACAGCTTGCACTAAATGAAGATGAGTGTCATTTGAAATCAAATGGAAATCGGAATCCCTTCGGTCGTGGGAGCTTGAACCTCTCACCACATCTTAGTGACTTCCGTTAAATCCAAGCAAATGTCCCTCCCGGTCTTGTTGCACCCCTGACTCATCCCCATCCAGGGTTATTCAGTGCCTAGAATTCAGTGCCCTCCTCCTTATCTTGAGCACTGTGTTGTTAAAGAATTCGCTGGAGGCCTGGCTCAGCAGTTAAGAGCACTTGCTGCCCCTGAAGAGGCCCCCCCACATGGCTTCTCACACTACTCTGCAACTCCAGTTTCAAGGGACCTGACATCCTCCTTCCAGTCTCCTCAGGCAGCAGGCACACATGTGATACATATACATATATGCAGGCAAAACATTCATACACATAAAATAAGAATATATAAATCCTTTTGAAAAAGGAAGCTCACAACAGACTTTTTTTAATGATAGGGTCCTTGCTTAGAAGACATTCTAACTGCATTCCTCCACTGTTTGAAATTCTCTATGCTAGATAGCATGTTTGTTAATCTTTTTTACTTCCCTTTCTAGCTTAAATCCAGATTTCAAGTTTATTTTTTTAGAACTTCATACATGAGCACTGCATCTAAGTCACTCCTGTTCCCCCATTTCCTCCCTTGTTCCCCCACCCAAATTCATGACCTCTTCTTAATTATTATTGTTATATACACACATGGTGTGTGTGCATATATGTGTGTACATGTCTATGCAACCCACTGAGTCTATTTAGGCTTATTCATATGTATCCAGGGCTGACTACTCGGGATTAGACATTCTATTCAAGAGCTTGTCCCCGGAGAAAACTGATTCTCCTTCTTTCAAGCTGTTGGTCACCCATATTTCTTCATTTAGGGGTAGGACCTTATGGAATTTCCCCCATCCACACTGGCATGTCCATTGATGTTGTGCTGGTCTTGTTGAGTGCTCATGGGTACATTTTCCTTATCATGTCTAGGGGATATTAGCAGCAGGCACCCAGTCCTCAGACTCCTACAATCTTCCACGATGTTCCCTGAGCTTTAGTGGTGGGTGTCACATTGCTGATACATCAATCAGGGTTGGACAGCCTTCTTGAACACCCGTTCTTTGCATTTTTACCTATTGT
This sequence comes from Peromyscus maniculatus bairdii, assembly GCF_049852395.1. Taxonomy (NCBI): domain Eukaryota; kingdom Metazoa; phylum Chordata; class Mammalia; order Rodentia; family Cricetidae; genus Peromyscus; species Peromyscus maniculatus. Next base: position 92,616,898 of record NC_134856.1, on the reverse strand, counting down.
GAATCTCTGCAATAGTCTCCATCTATTTCAAAAAGAAGCTTCAGGTCCAGATTTTTTTTTTTTTTTTTTTTTTTTTTTTTTTGCGAACAAGCCCTGGACAGAAACAGTTTAGAAAAAAAAAGAGGTGTGTGTGTGTTGTGTGTGTGATGGGGGGGGGCAGTTATGCTAATGGAAAGGGAAGGTACTAGTAGAGAAAACAAGGAGATAGTCATAGAGTAGGTGAAGTAAGTGTCCCAGATAGCTAAAATATTTACTTGCTGGCCAGGAAAAACTCAATTATGAAAGAATAGAAGAAGTCTCTATGGGTATTATATGATCCCTGGAACTTTCCTAAATTTATTGATTCTTTTTGTTTTAAACATAATTTTTTTATTGATTCTTTAGGAATTTTACATCATGCACCCCAATCTTGCTCATTTATTTCCCATTCCCTCTGTATCCACTCCTCATCCCCTTACCATCCCCCCAAAAGTAAATTTAAAAAATATTAAGGAAAAACAAAACAAAACAAACAAAAAACCCACTTTGTTCCTCCATCTTACCTGCCTCTCCAACACCTCTTTAGTCATCTTAGTGGCATTGGGAGTTGCGGTGTGTCATGTAGTATATATCCGTTGGTCCACTGATCTTGCGAATATTCATTATAATGAATTCTTGGTCTGGTTCAAGGCCTCTGGCTTCTAGTATATCATCAACACTGGACCCTCACTGAAATTCCTCCCAGATAACCTGCTGTTGCCCTGAGTCATGAAGATCCCACGGTCATGGTTCCAGAGGACCAGTCCCTTCACACACTCCAACAGGTCATGGATGGGGCAGATGATGGGGTGGGCCAATTCAAAGCCTTGGATGGGGGTCTGGGTGGTAGCTGATTTGGTCTGTCTGGGCCGATGGGACCACCCCTCTCAGGCGAGGGGTGGAGCCAGCTCTCCCACCCCTGTGGTGAGGAGTGGGGTCAGCTCTCTCAGGAGGGGCAGGGCCAGCAAAGGGTGGTGCTGGCTCAGCATGAGCCCTTGGATTTCAACAGGTATGGTTCTTATGGTCCCTTGTGGTAACATGGACCACAGAGATCAATACAGACCCCAACATGGACCCCAATATGGCCCTCCACAGCAGCTCGGCCCAGATGACCATCGCTCCACTGGTGGCATGGCCCTCGGACACCAACAGGGCCACAGATGGCAGCCCAGACCTTGGACATCTGTGTAGCCTTTGGTGGCAACACAGGCCACAGACATCAGCACAGACCCGGCTACAGTAGACCACGGTCCCAGACATAATCCTCAGCAGCAGCCTGGACCTGGATGTCAACTTGGCCTCAGGTGGTACCATAGGCCACTCAGATCAGTGTGGCTCTAATGGCAGCGTGGCCCTCGTCCACCAACATGGCCTCAGGCGGTGAGCCATACCCCGGGCATTCGAATGACCTTCCTGGTAAAGAGAAGCAACAGACCCTGGTTGCAGTAAGGCCATTGACCCAGACACAGCCCTCAACAACAGCTCAGGCCTGACGTCACCACAGCCTTGGGTGTCAAGCAGGTCACCCACATCAGCCTGTTCCTCACCTCCTTCACTTCTGCAGTTCTGCCTCTTTCCACAACACATGAAACCGTCTGCTTCTCTTTCTCTCCTATTTCTCCACCATATATTTGCTCATCATAAATGGTGCCTATCTGCCTGGTGCCTCAAGGGCCTGTGGATGTCTTTAGCCAGCCAGGGCCATGAGGACTCAGCCAGGCCTGTGGATGTCTTCCACCCGCCTGGGTTCAAATGTATTAATTCTCAATCCCCACTGCATCATAGCATGCTGAGATAAAGTAACAAAAATTAAAAAGAAACTTTAAATTATTTTACTTTCTAAAGATTCGAGAAGAAAATGTTTCATTGCTCTTGCTACTTAGGTGTTTGTTTGTTTGTTTGTTTGTTTGTTTGTTTTGTTTTTTGGGTTTTTTGGTTTTTTGGTTTTGTTTTTTCAAGATAGGGTTTCTCTGTGTAGCTTTGCGCCTTTCACAAGTTCTCTCTAGGCAGCCTAGACTAGCCTCAAACTTGTTAGCTTCTTGCCTCACCCCGGCAAATGCTGGGGTTACAGGCATGTGTTACCATACTCACTCTTTACAATTTTGATTGAAAAATTGGTATGTGTGCATGTGTGGTGTGGTGGTGGAGGTGGTGGTGGTGGTGGTGGTGGTGGTGGTGGTGGTGGTGGTGGTGGTGTGTAATATACATGTGGAGGCCAGAGTCAGTGCTTGGCCTCTCCGCCTTACTTATTTTGAGACAGGGTCTCTCATTGAATCTGGAGTTCACTGATTCAGCCAGACTAGCTGGCCAGCAAGCCTCAGTGGTCTTTGTTTCTCCCTCTCGGATGCTGGGATTGTACAGGGATTTTACAATGCACTGCCCAGCATTGGGTGTGGGAAAATTCAAACTCAGGTCCTCAAGCTTGTGTGACAATCAGTTTACCAACCGAGCCATCTTTCCAGCCCCTATATTCCTCCTTTTGCTTGCATTTTCTACGTTCTTAATCACAAAGGCTTGCTTTAAAATGAAAACAAGTATGTTTGAGTTATCAGAGAAGGGAGTAACTGTTACTTTTAGAAGTAAGTACACAATTATCCACAAGGACAGGAAGGTGTGAAAGTCAGGTGTCTCCATAGAGACAAAACTGATATGTGTGTAAACATACCAGATGGGGATTTATTATAGCAACTAAGAAGTTCCAAGACAAGCACAACAGGTCAAGCTGGATGCTCTAGGATACATGTTTGAGGCCCAAACCCTGAGAATCTGGGGAGGAGGCTGCTGGTGAGAGTCGTGGAGTCCAAAGGCCAGGGTCACCTCCTCTTAAAACACGCTATAGACACCCCTAATAGTGCTGAGTCAGATTTCTTGGTAGTACTCCATCTAGCCAAGTGCACAACAAAATTGGTCATCACGGAAGGTGAGAAAATTACTTTGCTGCTTATTTTCAAGGCAATTAGAGTGGTGGTTGCCACAGTTACTTAACAAGCATGAGGAGATCGCCCTTCCTTTGAAGTCTCTCCTCTAATTTACTGTGGTGACATGTCTGAAGCATTTCAAATGCAGAGCCTAGGGCCTCGGGGTCCCCATTTCTGCCCATACAATTTTGTAGATTTTTATTTTGTTTTTTCAAGACATGGACTGTGCATCCCTGTCCTGGAACTCCCTCTGTAGAACAGGCTGGCCTCGAACTCAGAGATCCACCAGCCTCTGTCTCCTAAGTGCTGAGATTAAAGGTGTGTGCTACCACCACCCAGCCACATTTTTGGTTTTATTATTATTATTATTATTATTATTATTATTATTATTATTATTATTATGTGTGTTTGTAGTTGCATGATGTGTGTGCTTGCCATGGTGTGTGTGTGTGTGTGTGTGTGTGTGTGTGTGTGTGTGTGTGTGTGTGTAAAAACTTTGTGGAGTCAGTTCTCTCCTGGGTCCTAGAGATCAAACTCAGGTTGTCAGGCAGAACATGGCCTCACCCACTGAGTCACCTCACTGGCCCCTATTGCTACCTTTGTCTACTTATTTAACTGTTTTATATTTTGTTTTTCCATTTGTTGAATAAAATAATTGAATTAGAAACTGTACTATGGCTAAGCAAGGCTAATATAGTTGCTTTTTTTTACTTCAAAAACAATTTTTTCTTTAAGGGGAAAAAAAACACTGAACAGGGGTTAGGTTGAAGATGACTAGAAAAGAGAAATGTTCTAACACTGACTCTGAACCATTTTTATCTGCTACGCTCTGGAGCAAACCTAGCACAGACTGAAAAGGAAGCAAGAACCAGCACCCCATCATGAACCTGCAGGTCCTGCCAAGTCCTCGCAATAAACAAATGAGTGCAAGTCTTGTTTTCTGTCTTTCAGGCATAGAGAAATCGTGGCTGTATTGTGTGATTAGTGTAAACAGCCAAATGAAGCGCTTCCTGGGTAGCAGGAGGGGCCAGTGGCCCACAAACGCTAAGGAAGGTTCCTCGGACACAGTCCCAGTTAGTGAGGGTGCACGGTATGGTTCCGGGAATAAGGGAAGACCTAACATAACCTGGAAGAGAACAATGTGTTCTCTGGCCCCGGAAAGCAGAGGTGAAGAAATACCAGTTTCTCATGTGTAATAAGTAGGGCCTTCTTTAAATATTAAAAAAAAAAAAACAGCCTAAATCATGAAATTAATCATGCTTTTAAAAAAGTTACTAAAGCAAACAAAACTTGCTCCACCTCTGCTCTAGTGAGATGGCTAGGAATGTGATCATGGACTTAGGACCTCATAGGGCTGTACAGAAGACACCAAGAGCAAGGCCTTTCTGTTCCTGAGGGGGGCATGCTCCCGGGACATGCTTCATGCAGTCCTTAACCCAAACTCAAATACAAGGGCACACTACTTTGGGTTGTTTTTTTTTTAATCAAAATTTTGATTCTAAGATGGTTATAATTTATATGTATTTGTGACAAATGATGCAGAAAGATCCTGTGTGCCTTTTAACCACTAAGGTAACATTTTGCACCACTGGAGTTCAATGTCATACCCAGGCTAAGGCAGAAAACATCTCTCAGTTCCCCTTCTACCTTAGAGTTGCCCACATGCTTCCCAGCGACACCTCTTCTTTAATTCTGGCGACCTCTCATTCATTGTCTCCATTTCTATAATAGTGTCATTTCCACAATGTTCTATAAAACCTCTCATTCATTGTCTCCATTTCTATAATAGTGTCATTTCCACAATGTCCTATAAGTGGACTCTTTTATAAACTTAGGCATAGGCGTCCTTCATCCAGTATAATATTCTGCAGATTAATTCATACCATGGCATGAGTAAGTAGGATTTTTTTTCTTTTTCGTTGCAGAATAGTGTTATGTAATATGGACTTAGTCTTGTTTGCTTAATCAGCCACTTGTTGAAGTACAACTGGATGGTTTCCAGTGTGGGGCTATGACAAATCAAACAGCTATCAGTCTTTGTGTATAGGTTTTGGTGTGAACATAAGCCTTCATTTCTCTGGGATAAATGCCAAGGTATGAATTAATCATTGGGTTGTATATTTAACTTATTTAAAATGGTCAAACTGTTTTCCATAGTGGCCATATCCTTTTATGTTCCCACCAGCAATGTACGTGTGAACCATCTGGTTTCTTGCCACCCTCATTTAACATTTGGTGGTGTAACTATTTGTTACTTTAGCTATTCCCTTATTTCCCTAGTGCTGGAAATCAAACCTAGGACCTGGAACATGCTAGGCAAATGCTGCACAGCTGAACTGCATCCTGTGTTCTCCTGCAGTCATTCTGATAGATGTAGTGATACAGTGGGTTGTGGTTTGAATTTGCATTCCCTGGAGGACTCACTGTATTTAGTATTGTTATGTTGAGCATCTGCTCATACACTTACTTGTCAGTGGACATCACCTTCAGTGAAATGTTTCTTCTTCTTCTTCTTCTTCTTCTTCTTCTTCTTCTTCTTCTTCTTCTTCTTCTTCTTCTTCTTCTTCTTCTTCTTCTTCTCCTTCTTCTTCTTCTTCTTCGTCTTCTTCTTCTTCTTCTTCTTCTCCTTCTTTGCCTATTTTTTAATTGAACAATTTTCGGAAGACATTGAATTTTGTGAATTCTTCATATATTTTTGATGCTAATTGGTGCGGTACATGGTTTGTGGGTATTTTCTTTTAGTTTGGAGCATGTATTTTCATTTTCTTAATAGGTCCACAAAAAATTATTTATTTATTTATTTATTTATTTATTTATTTATTTATTTATTTATTTATTGAGACAAGGTAGCACTGACTCGCCTGGAATTTGCTATGTAGACCAGGCTGTCCTTGAACTCACAGTAATATATCTGCCTCTACTTTCTGGGCTGGGATTAAAGGTGGTCATCACCATGTCTAGCTGAACGTTTTTGGTTTTGATGAAGCAAGCTCGTCAGTTTTCCTTTTGATTCACAGCAGGGCTGTGTGAAGTCTGTGAATTCTTGGCTTTGCCCCAGATCCTAAGCTGTTTTTCTGTTTGGTTTTGCTAACAGGCTCATACTTTTGCATTTTATATTTGAGCCTGCAATCCATCTTGATATGATACGGTTAGCTTTCTTTCAAAAATTTGTTGCAGCTATTCTAGTTAATTTGTTTTTAATATAGATTTTAGAAGGCTCTTTTTCATATAAATAAGAGAAATTTTTGAAACAATTAAGCTAAACCTTTATATTTGAGTACACTGGCATTTTCCTATGGTAAATGTTCCAATCCATAGATATTGCATGCATCTTTGTTTGGATTTGCTTTGATTTCTGTACATGCTTTGAAAGGACTATACCTATCTTATTTTTTCAAGTGGTTACAAATGTTGCATCATTAATTTTGGTTTTTTTTATCATTAGTGCTATTGATTTTCCTGTGGTTACCATGTATCATGTAACAAATGCACTTATTAGTTATAGGAATTTGAGGTTGACTCCTTGGGATTTTCTATGGAGACAATCATGGAATCTGAAAATAGGAGTCAATTACAATCTCTCTAGCTATCTCTACCTTTCCCTACCTCCCCCTTTTTTCCTTCTTGGATGATTTTCTTTCTTTCTCTTGCTTTATTGCAATGGCTAGAACTCCTGACAATATATTGGATAAGCATGATTCCACCAGTCCTGATGTCCTGATCTTGGAAGAAAAGCATTATAAAATGAAGCACATTGCTAGCTGTTGGTGTCTAGGATGTTTCCATTTGTTTTTACTTTTTTGGAAAGTTTTGTTTTTATTTTTTAATCATGAAGTGCTATTAATTATGCTAACTTTTTTTCTGCATCAACTGATGTGATTCTTTGATTTTTTCCCTTTTCTTGCCTCTTAATGTGGTAGATTACATTGCTTCACAAATTCCACTATTGAGTCAACCTTTCAATCATAGAGCAAATTTAACTATAGTATATTATTTTTATACATGCTAAACTTTATATAGTCTTTTTATATGAATTTTTGTACCTAAATTCATGAATAACATTGGCCCATAGGTCTTTATCAGATTTTGCACTGCTGTTGTCTGGCTTTGGTATTAGGGTAACAATGACATTAAGTAGAATCAGGATGGATCATTTAAATGTTTGATAGAATGCTAGTGTGAAACCTCTGGGCCTAGTGATTTTTTGTTCAGATTTAATTTTTTTTTTTTTTTTTTTTTTTTTTTTTTTTTAGTTTTTTGAGACAGGGTTTCTCTGTGTAGCTTTGCGCCTTTCCTGGAACTCGCTTTGTAGACCAGGCTGGCCTGGAACTCACAGAGATCCACCTGCCTCTGCCTCCCGAGTGCTGGGATTAAAGGCGTGTGCCACCACCACCCGGCTCAGATTTAACTGTTTGTATTATGAATTTTTAATAATTTGCATTTCTTTCATTTCATGTGTCCCATTCCTTTGCAATAAAAAAAAAAAAAAAAAAAAAAAAAAAGGGTGGCCGGGCAGTGGTGGTGCACGCCTGTGATCCCAGCACTCGGGAGGAAGAAGCAGGCGGATCTCTGTGAATTCGAGGCTAGCCTGGTCTATAGAGTGAGATCCAGGAAAGGCACAAAACTACACAGAGAAACCCTGTCTCGAAACCCCGCCCCCCCCCAAAAAAGAGTTCATTTTATGGGGTTGGGGTTTAGCTCAGTGGTAGAGTGTTTGCCTAGCAAGTGCAAGGCCCTGGGTTCGATCCTCAACTCCAAATAAATAAACAAACAAACAAACAAACAAATAAATAAAAGAAAAGGTGCCATAAAGGAGCAACTCACATAAAGACAATTCGTGCTCCCGTATCCCAGCAGGCACCTTTAAGGCAGCTGGCTGCAGTCCTGAGCATCTGTGTCTCACTGCCTTGTGGACTGCTCCCAGCACAGGTGTGTTGACTCAGCTTTAGGACTAGGCATCAGTCTCAGCTTCCCACTGAACTCAGCCTTGCCCAGAACCTGGCCTGGTTGGTCACCAGTCTCTCCCCCACCCCTGGTCCTCCTCCTCCTTACTTGTTCCTGGAACATCAGTGTTGCCTCCTGCACTTCTGAGAGTCTTCCACTGTTTACATTTGCTGCTGTGGCCCATTCTTGTTGTTCTCTTCCAGGAAGTGAATTTCTGTTTAATCCAAGTCTGAACACTAGACTGTGGAACACCCTGGAGACATCACCTCTATCAGTCAGGGGAGCCTGGCTACCTCTTCTTCAGTTCTCACAGCCAACGCTCTGTGGCTTCAGGTATATAACCCAAGCTGGCATGGATTTTAAACTATATATTTGACCAAGTTGCTGTAAATATCAGTAATACAACTCTTAGTCTCTTTGAATATCAGTTATCTAAAATATCCTCGTTTCTTTACCCCACATGCATATCTAAATGGCATAGACAATTTCTGGCATGTTTTCTCTGTTGTCTTGCTTTGTCTTGTTTTGTTGAGGCAGGGTTTCATGTAGCACAGGCTGGTCTCAACTCAATGTGTAGCCCAAGATAACCTTCAACTTCTCCTCCTCCTGCCTCCGCCTCATGAGTGCTGAGGTTACAGGTGTGTGTCACCATGCCTGGGTTCATGCACTGCTGGGGACTGAACCCTGGGCCTCCTGCATACTAGACAAGCATTTTACCAATTAAGCTATATCCTAGCCCTTTTACATGTTTAATACTACCCATAGGGTTTTTAAGCACAAAAGTATATCAGACGCATTTACTGGTATGATTAAAGAAAGAACAATAATTAACTGTTACAGAGAGAAAGGATGGGCCTAAGGATGAGGGTAGTTCTGAGAGCAAAACACTCAGTTCTCCTTCCTGCACAGGCAGCATTCATATTTAGTTATAGATGTATGTAGATACTTGGAGATGTGGCCAACAAGAATGTCACTGGTCTTGGTGGTCCCAGAGTTTCTTGGTCTTATCAGAGAAAGAGTTAAAGAACTGACACAGAGGAAAACTTAGGAAGAAATAGGCTTATTGAAGCCAAAGGAAAGGCTTCCTCAAAAAGACCAACTGAGCTGCTGAGTGACCCAAACTCTTAAGTGCTGGGGTCTTGTGGGGTAAAGGCAAGTGTTACGCTAACTCTAAGCACAAACCTGGGAGTTCAGAGGAGGGGTTTGGGCAGATATGCATCTTTCAGAACTAGAATGGTGATTTGGAAGGAGGTGCATATGTACAATAGCAACTATAAAAAAGTTCCTAAGTTCTCTGCCTGATCATTCAGATCCCTGTGTGCACAGCTAACTTCCCCTCAGAGCACAGTGAGCACAATAGCGTGATGCCCTGCAGTGTGGACCCCGGTAAGGCCATGGCCATCAGGCTAAGTGTTGAACTTATTGTTCTTGTCTGCTCTCCTACTCACATCAAAAGCTTTGGGAAAATTGATGAGTACACTAGGCTGGAGTGCTGGAGAGGCCGTCTGTATGCGTTCACTTCATGGTTCCTGCTGCTTTGAGAGGAGGTTGCTGCTCCTGAGATGCTGTTGTTTCCATGAACTGCAATTCCAGCAAGTATGAGGCCTGAGAGCAGACACATTAACACAAATGTAATCACAGTTGGGAAAAAGATAAAGTTTTATATTTTATATTGGATAAATGTATTTTTTGACTTAAAATATTTCAACATATCAATGAGGTCACATACTTCTTCCAAAATTGGAGCAAAGTAATGGGCACTTTCTCAAGAGAAATGCCTAATATAATGACCCTAAAACCACATTTACAGAATCCTGCCATACAGCTTGGACTTTATCTTTTCTTAACCTATACCCCAAAATGGTATCATGACAAAATAGAATTAGGCATTTCCTCAGTGGTAACTGAGTAATGTGATCCACCATTATTATTAAGTGGTGTCTACCTAACATTGAAAACTCCAGAGCCAGAGATGATTGTGAACTTGGGAGCTCCAGGCCAGTCTGGATTATGCCAAAAATCATAAATAAATAAAACTATGAAAATCCCAGCAATGTTTTTCATGTTGCACATTTTTAGTTATTTGTCATATTGTTCTTTGGGTTCAAGAAAGCAGCTCTGTCCTGGCTTGTGGTCCATGCTGCTGTATCAGAGAGGAAAGTGTTTCTGTGAGCGCCTCAGCATCGCATGCACAGTGCAGTCTTGCAGGACCCTGTACAATCTGTCCATCTCCCGGTCATCTTCAATTGCTCCACATACCACAGGCAATTTCCTTTTTTCAAAGAGCTTTGGGGCACTCTTGCCTCTGCCTGAGACACACCTTCTGTCTGGATTTACTCACCGCTTGTCATTGCATGGCGAGGCTGCAGATAAACAATGACTAAAATAGAGAGTTATGGGGCAAAGGTAGGGAAGGAAATCTCTGAAATACAGACATTTTTTCCTAGTCACGGAATCTAGGGAGAAAAACTCTAGGCAGAGGGTGTAGCATGTTAAAAAGTCCTGAGCCAGAAAAAACTTCTAATTAGTGGAAGAAGGCTAGACCAGGTGAAGGTGTGAGAGAGGGGAGGGTTTGGACAGTGAGCAAATATCTGGTCATTTAAGGCCTAACATTTCAAAGTAAAATGTTTGGAGCTCATTCTACATCCATTCTGTATTCACTAATAATCAACTGAGAGAATAAAATGATAAGAATAGGGCTTAAGAGCATCCTAACTTGGTTATTTCTTCAAGATGGAAGATGAGTTGAAATAAAGCAATTGTTCTCAACCCCCAACTGATTTTTACTACAGCAGATATTTGGTGATATCTGGAGATATTTGAAGTTATGATAATTGTGGACAGAGTGGAGGCCTGGAATGAGGTTCATATCCTGCTAAGCACAGCATATGCTCTCTCAGTCTCATTCCTACAACAAGTATCAACAGAAGCGCTGCTGAGAAACCTGTTGGTCAGGAAGGAAGCTGCCTGGGCTAGAGAGTTGCTGCAGGATCCATATAGATGGGACATGCTGTGGCTGGAGGCAGCTTCAGAATGTATCACAAAGTGGAAAGCAGGATGTGGCTTCTGGAAATGGAGACAAAACTCAAGTCCCAGGTTTCTAAGCAACCACGTCTATAGGGACTTTACTCACCCAGACGTAGATGTATGTGTTGTAGGCTGGGAGGTGAGAGATAGGGACTTCTATTTTGGACATGTCTGGTCTGAGGTAACCCAAGTGCAGAGTGATGCTCAAAGAGTGTGTCGGGGCTGAATGTAGAAACCTTGGGGTCCTCGATTCATAAATGGTTTTGTAACCATCAAAACTGACGGGTCTGTGTCTTAGTCAGGGTTACTATTGCTGTGATGAAACACCATAACCAAAGCAACTTAGGGAAGAAAGGGTTTATTTGGCTTACGAGTCACGGTTCACTGAGGGAAGTCAAGGCAAGAACTCAAACTGAGCAGGAAGCTGAAGGCAGAAGCTGATGCTGATGGAGGAGAGCTGCTTACCCGTTTTCTCCTCATGGCTTGCTCAGCCTGCTTACTTATAGAACCCAGGACTATCAGCCTAGAGATGGCACCACCCACAATGGGCTGGGCCCTCCCTAATCAATCACTAATTAAGAAAATGTTCTACAACCAATTATTATGCAGGTATTTTCTCAGTTTATGTTCCCTCCTTTCAAATGACTTGTTTGTGTCAAGTTGACATAAAACTAGCCAGCAGAATTTAGGAAATTATAGGAAGATAAATAAAAATGTCTCAGTGTAAAATCTTGAAGTTTCATTAATCTCTCTCTCTCTCTCTCTTTCTCTCTCTCTCTCTCTCTCTCTCTATATATATATATATATATATATATATATATATATATATATATATATATATCCGTGTGTGTGTGTGTGTGTGTGTGTGTGTGTGTGTGTGTGTGTATAAGCCACAACCTTGAGTATCATTCCTCAGTTGCAATCCATCTTTTTCTTTTGAGACAGTTAGTTACTTACTGACCTGGAATTTCCAAGTAAGCAGGACTGGCTGTCCAGGGAGCTCCAGAGACCCACATGCCTCTGCTTCTCCAATGCTAGGAACGCAGGTTCTGGGGATACAGGTCCTCCAGCTTGCAAGACAACACATTAACGACTGAACCATCTCCCCACCCCTAAACATTCTTTTTTGGATATATAAAAAGTGAGGAAAAACTCTTTGAACTGAATCATCAAAATGGCTGAAAATGATACAACATTTCAGCAGTTATTTTTTTTTTTTCAGCAGTTATTTTATTGAATTTAAAATACACTGCTTCTTTAGCATTGCACTGTGGTCCTCTTCAGCAAGTATACAATACAGGAAACATGCTGCTTCTTATCAGAGTAACTGAGGGTCTTCAGTGGCCTGCTGGATTCTTGACTAGTAGAAACTGGGCCAGGCTTGGTGGAGATCCAAGTGTCTGGACCAATGCCCTTTACCTGACAGGATTCTTCTGCTGCTGGGGCTCTTTGTTGCCTGATGGTTATGACACTGATCAGAAGGCTGGTTTGTGGCTAATATTTGCTAATATTTCATATAGATGGTTAACTCATAGAATGTTAGTTCTGAATAGTTATACACATAAATTTCTGACACGGATCTCTGTTTAGCCAGACTTCGGTTAGCCTTCCGAATTGGCCATTAAGTCTATCCTTGTATTCATTTGTGAAGGCCATTGAGCAAATCATGCTGTTGAGTCAGTTTAGCGACAGCCCAACATTCTGGACATCCGTTTATCTATGATGACATGGTCAGAGTCATCATCCTCCATCACCCTAGATGATATCTACTCCCTTTGACCTGTCAGGATCCCCTTCAGCAAGATCCTGTCAGGCCGGTTTAGCCAGAATCCCCTTGTCCCTGATCATAGTACTTGTCATCCACTGATCCCCCGTGCTTCCTGGCTATGTATGTCCACTGCCCATGCTGTATTCAGCACTGAGCTCTGTGTCTCTCCCCAACACAAGATTCTGTTTGCAGCGCTGCTGACATAAATGGTCCTACAACTTAGCAGGTGAACATTCTTTTTTCTTTAATGCATCCTATGTGAACATGCAGTTTTACCTTGTCAACTTTTGTATTCCAACTTTGAATTCTTCACATTCTTTTTATTATGACAAATTTCACTGGAAGACAAACCACTGATTCTACTATAACATGAAGTATCTGCTAAAAGACAGACAGGCCACTGAAAAGAGCAACATATATTATCATAGAGAACAGTGAAAGCAAAGCTCTGTCACACTTTGAAAAGGCCAAAGAGGCCACTGGGTGGGGAGTGGAAACGGAGCTCCCAAATAAGAACATAGCAAACAACTTGACTTAGAACTACAAGGTTTCTACCAAAAACAACAAAAGAGTCACACTAGGCTCAGCTGGAAATCAGCACTGCCTCCAAGATGCTGCTAGTGCTGTGTTCAGAGAGAGAGCCAGCCCCTTGTTCTTTCTATGGTAATTCACAGGCAGGACCCCACTCAGGACCAAAAGAAAGAGCAGCACCTTGGCTCCCTTGGATCTTGCTGTCGTGGCAAAAGTACATGGTACATCAAGAGGATCTGTAGTCTCAAGAAAAACAGTTGCTGAATATCTTGAAGTGCCTTTGTCTTCTCCCACACGCTTCCCTGCTTTATGCTGCCTGGAGTTTTCTTCCTTACCTAGGTGTAATTGGCAGCCATGGAAAGGAGGACCTCACCAGGTAGGTTCAGTCACTGTCGTGGGAAAACAGCTGCCAAGGGAAGCAGCAGGATAGTCATTGAGAAGGAAATGTAACCAAGTTTCAGGGTGCATGCAAAGCAACCCAGAGAGTTTCAGAGACAAGTACAGAGTGGGGAGGAGAACATATGCCCAAGTGCAGCTCACAAACAGGAATGCAAGGGCTGGGAGATAGCTAGCTCGCATGAGGACATGAGTTCAATCCCTAGGACCCACTTTTAAAAAGGAACATGCAATAGCATGCACCTGTGATCTCAACGGGGCCCACAATAGATAGAGGTGGATCCCTGGGTCTTACTGGCTAAGAGGAGCGCCAGGCCAGTGAGAGCCCCTGTCTCAGTTGACAGCTCCTGAGGAGTGACACCTAGAGTTGTCCTCTGGCACAACACACACACACACACACACACACACACACACACACACACACACACTACACATACCTATAGACATTATATACATATATACTGTAGACTGGGTGTGAGGGAGGAGATTCTCTCTCAACGTCCTTCCTGGAGTCACAGTTACTTCTGTCTTCAGGTCCCAGGCGGTGCTAGCAATATCTGCAGATTATTGTGCAAGCAAACCTATAGCATGATAGAGGGGGCCCTGTCCTGGCTCGTGTCTTGGTTGTAAACTTAAAGTTGCTTACTCTTCCTAAACCTTGGTTTACATAACCTGTAAAAAGAATCACCATATTGAATCGCTAGGCTTTTTTAGCATTAAGCAACTGACTCACGTCCCTCACTAAACAAGTGAATAAATCACTTGTTTATTCACCCAAAACAACATCATTATCACTGAATTCAACAGCCATAATTGATGGTTGCTCTATGGTTGATACTTGATATGAATTGCGCATTCCCAGATACTTTTAAAAGCCATAGGATTAACCCTCAGTTGTATTCGGTCAGTCAGCCGGGAATGGAAACACCATTTGTAACCTTATTCTGAACACGGCACAGGGATTAGTTTTGAGGGAGGGCTTCTTTGTAATATGAGGACCCTGAACAGTGTGTCTGAACAGATGTCTCCGAAGTACCTCCCCCTTCGGAGACAGAAACTGACAGCAGAGAACTCCTGGAGAAAGCCTCAATTCATAATTGAGGTCCTTCCATTTATAACAGGCTGCATTCAGCACCACTGAAAACAGTTCCATAGGAGGCTGTCTCGTGCAGTCTTCTGCCTTGAGCCATTTATTCCTGGAGGGTAGTGACTCACCAGCTGCCAAAAATACTGCCACCGTGGATTTTTGTGACAGCTACACAAGGTTTTGCTTCCTTTGGGGACATTTCATTGAATTATAGCATAAGAGTAAACTGTAGCATTGCACACATTTTTCTGGAGCAGATGCATTTGTGTTTTTGCTGTCAGTGGAAACTGCTTGAAGGAAATGTGTGGGGTTTGCTTACAGAGTTTTGTAGCTATAGACTAACAAGACTGCTATTTAAAGTCTCCAAACTTAGCCCTATTGTACACCATCTACTTTCTCTTAGCTCCGGATGCAGCTCTCTACCCAGAGCAAGAAAAGGAGCCCAAAGAATACTTTGCAACACCAGCAGGCTGTGAAAATGAAGCATGATGTAAATTGCTGGCTATGGAATTCCACCTGGAGACAGTAATTTACACCAAGGAGAGAGAATATGGAACTGAAACAGACTTTTGACTCAGTCATGATCCAGAACCACTCTCCAGCAGATACTCTAAGCTCTAGCATTGTTTTTGCTCTGGCTTCACCTATTTATAGTTCCATCTTGGCCTGCAGTTGCTATACATGCCCAATGGCAAGTCATTCTCAAAACAGACTAGAATGAAGAAAAATAAATGGGGCTGGTGCAACAGAGCCACACGCAACCGCCCAGGAACTGCACGTCAGCTCTGGAGCCAAGAGCCTCATTTTTCTCGTGTAAAATCAAACAGATTTCCAAGGATGCCTAAGTATGGAAAAATAACAGCATGAAACAGAACCACAGGAAGAAGTTGGATGATCAACCCCAGATAGAGTGGTGCTAACTTTAAAAAGAGACAAGAACTTTAAACAGGGTTTAAAACAATACTGTAATCAGAGATACTCAGACAGTGTTGAATTTGACTACCAGAAGGAACTGCCAGAGTGGGAGAAATAGTTTCTAGTTTCCAGGTGGTTGTTATTTGTGTGTGTGTACGTACACATGGAAGCAGCAGCTTCACGTGAAAGCCAGAGTTCAACCTCACCATACCGCCTCAGTGTGTCTTGCTGGTAGGTAGCCTACTTGCAAGTAGGCTCTGAAGGCTGGCCAGCAAGCTCTAGAAATCCACCTGCCTCTACCTTCTCAACACTGGGATTACAAACAACTGCCTGCCACCATGTCCAGCTTTCTTCCTTTCTTTCTTCCTTTCTTTCTTTCTTTCTTTCTTTCTTTCTTTCTTTCTTTCTTTCTTTCTTTCTTTCTTTCTTTCTTTCCTTCCTTCCTTCCTTCCTTCCTTCCCTCCCTCCCTCCCTCCCTCTCTCTCTCTTTCCTTCCTTCCTTCCCTACCTCTCTCTCTCTTTCTTTCTTTCTCTTTCTCTCTCCTTCCCTCCCTCCCTCTCTCTCTCTCTCTCTCTCTCTCTCTCTCTCTCTCTCTCTCTCCTCTCTCTTCTTTCTCCTTTCTTTCTTTCTTTCTTTCTTTCTTTCTTTCTTTCTTTCTTTCTTTCTTTCTTTCTTTCTTTCTTTCTTTCTCTTTCTCTCTCTCTCCCTCCCCTCCCCCTCTCTTTTTCTTTTTTTAGTTCTGGGGATCATACTTAAGCCCTCATGCTTTATAAGGCAAGCACTTTACCAGCTGACCTATCTCCCCAGCTCAGGCCATTGCCTTTTCTTTTCATTTTTTTTTTAACTTTATTTTTGAGACAGGTTTTCTCTGTGTAACAGCCCTGGCTGTCCTGGAAATCTCTTGGTAGAACAGGCTGGCCTTGCACTCATGGAGATCCATTTGCCTCTGTCTCCCAAGCGCTGTGATTAAAGGCGTGCGTCCCCACACCTAGCTTGGCCATTGTCTTTTCAATAAAACATTTTGCTGCCCAAGCAACGTGTGTCTTTTGTGTGTTGCCTGGGATGGATAGTTTATATTTTCTAACTCCACAGCTCCTAGAGAGCTTTTCCAGGCTTCCTGGCTTCAAATTTTGCCTAACTTATGCTTTCTTCATTTCTTTTTCTTTCTTTCTTTCTTTTTTTTTTTTCTGAGACAGGGTTTCTCTGTGTAGTTTTGGTGCCTGTCCTGGAGCTCATTCTGTAGACTAGGCTGGCCTTGAACTCACAGAGATATGCCTGGCTCTGCCTCCTGAGTGCTGGGATTAAAGGCGTGCGCCGCCGCCGCCGCCGCCGCCGCCGCCGCCGCCGCCGCCGCCGCCGCCGCCGCCGCCGCCGCCGCCGCCGCCACCACCACCACCACCCGGCTATGCTTTCTTCTTTAAGTTGTAATAGGAAATAAAGAAAATATTACCTTGACAGTTGGAATAACTTGAAACTACAGGAACTGCAGTGATATATCTATATATCTTTGTATATATATATATAATATATATATATATATATATATATATATATATATATATTATATATATAATCTTTGAACACACACACACTCCTTTGAAACCCCTGGCAAAAAAGAAAATGCATGAGACTGCTTGGAAGAGCTTGGGCCTCTCTTTCTCCCTCTTAATCCCACTTGACTCAGACTGTGCCGGCTGGCTGAGAATTCTCTCTCCAATGCTGGTGCTTGAAATATGCATCCCTTACTTTGTATACACTGGTGCCTGCCAAGCAGCCCTTGGAGGAAAGGGGAAAATACACACCACTCTGCAGGAGATGAGGCTCTGAGCCAGGTTTCTGGTCTACCCACCAAACTGGCGCCTTCTTTGTACAGCTGCTCCAGGAGCTGACTCAGACAGCCTTTCTACTCCCGAACTGTTAATGACCCCGTGAACTCTGATGGATTAAATCAAATTATACAGGTACCAAACCCTCCAGCTAGGTATAATGGCAGCTTGGAGCTTGCCATGTACCACAAACTACAAACTACATAGTTATGTTAGCAGAGTACTTATCGGGCTCCCATCTGTGTGCCCAAGGCTACAGCTACATCCAAGAGGCTCAAGCAGCAGAGTCTAATTCTGAACGTCTCTAATTTATAATTTTCTTCAGTCTAAACTCAGCAGGTTCCAACCAGAATGTTCCTTCCTTGGGCTGTGAGGCACAGGACACTGGGCTACAGGCTTCTTCGGCTAAAATCACAGCCACTAGCCAACAGGAAAGTCTCCTCTGTGCCCAGAGCAGAGGATGGCACTGAGGGCAAGGAAGAGGAGAAGAAAGCTTTGGAGGTGATTGGTATTTGGGAGGGAAGCAAGGAACCTACTAGAATACAGCTACAAGGCACACACACCAGAAGAGCTAATGTTTTCAGGTTCCTGCTACTACATTTTTGGTCTGGTATGAAGCCTGAGCTACTGTCCGTGTTTTGTTTCTTTGTCTTCTGTCATTTTTTAATAAGAATAACTCCAAATTAGAATCTAACTAAGCCTAGAATCCTAAACCTAATAACGCTTCCCCTATCATAAACATTTTTGACAGTTGGAGAATGATTGTCAGTCCTTCGGGGGAGTCTGGAACAATGGTTGGTCCTTCTCCCAGCCACCTTTAATCTTACCCATTCCATCTTCTGTTCGATCCTTTCGGGTTCTGGAATTAACCGCAGCTAGTATTTCTCCCTCTCTGCAAAGTCACATTATACTGCCTCAGCTTTCTGAATACCGAGACTGTGCCTGCCTTGGATCTCCCCGCCCCTTTGTTTCCCTTCTATTCCCACCCACTTCTTTCCTCTTCCTTTCTCCCTTCCTTTCCCTCATCTGCTCTCCAGTGTTTCACTAGGCTGCCTAGACTGGCCTTGAACTCATAATCCTCTTATTTTAGCCCCTCAAATGCCTTGATTACAGGTTCACATCACCACACCTGGCTTCAGTCCTGGATTTTTCTGCTTATAAAAGTTGTGCAAAAATGGTCTTTGGTCACTAATATGGAAACTGTAGGCAAAGCCAACAGTTGCCATATTCCCACCACTAAGAAATAACAGCTTAATTGTCTGTATATGTCCTTCTAATAATGCATAACAATGCATGTGGCTATAAAGTGGCATCATGATGCACAGGTAAGGTTTGAAAAGTAGTTTTTTCCCTTCTGTATATGAAATTCACCACTGTATGTCCCTAAATATACTGAGTGGGCAAGGGTCTGCATGAACTATAATTCAGTAAACAATTCCTCATCATAAGCTGCTAGCATTTTTTTTCCAACCATTTAACCATTGGAATTGATGCTTTGGTGAGTGCACCTTGTAAATACACCTTGGTGCACACTCATAATTACTTTTACAAGGAACATTCCTGGGAGTCAAATTACTAGGTTATAAGTTACATAGCCAATGAAATTGGTGTGTCTCCACTGGTGTACTTTAGGAAAGCTGCACTAATTAAGAGCTCACCAGGCTTGAAAGTAGCTGTTTCCTTGAAGCTCCCACCCTGTCCCAAAAACACAGTGTGATCATGCATGCTGTTGAATCTCCTTATATTGAAAAGGAAAGTATCTCACTGAAAATTTCATGATTGCTGTAGATGATGACAAATGTTTCTTGAGACCTAATCTGAACTGCCTGTTTATCTGTTTTGCCTATTTTCCTGTTGGAGTTGATATTTTTATTTTGTATATGAAAAATGTTAAAAAAAATCATGGAAAATGGTAGATGAATGAGTCATTGTTCAAAATGCAGGACTAGCTGTCAAAGGGTTGGAATGGGATGGGGTGATAGCTATGGTGCCTGTGCTCCTGCTCATAGGAACTTGCCTTTCCAGTTCTAAAATTAGAAGTTATTCATGTACAGATGCTACCCATGAGGAGCATGAGGTGAGAACAGACAGCTAAAGACAGGCTGCCAGGAGCATCCAAAATTTAAAAGATACAGGTAGAGAATACATTCACTGGGGCAGGAGAGACGGCTCAGGGGTTAAGGGCCCTGGCTGCTCTTCCAAAGGACCTGGGTTCAATTCCCAGCACCCACATGGCAGCTCACAACTGTCTGTAACTCTAGCTCCAGGGGATTCAACACTCTCACACAGACAAACATACAGGCAAAACACCAATGCACGTGAAATAAAAAGAAATAAATCATTAAAAAAAAGAATATCTAAGAATACAAATTGACAGTCCTAGGCACTGCCAGAGATTTCCCCAGGAACCAGTGTAGGGTGCTGTCATGGAAGGAAGGAAGGAGACAGATTTGTCAGATGTGACAACAGCACTAACTGCAAACTAAATATTAAGTGAGATCAGGACTTGCAGGAAGCCCCTGGGGTTCGGCAAACAGGATGTCCTGATCTATTTGCTCACAGCTGTTTCAGTCGTGCAGAAGGAATGGAATGCAGAGGAGTGTTTGATAATGATCACTGAGAATCCCAGACACCAGCCTGTGTGCTGACGGAGGATTGCAACAGTTCTCTTTGCTCAGTTACAGCTCACGTGCGGCCAGCGTTTGACTGGCCCTTCGGTTAGACGGCTTCTGCGTGCTGAAAGGCTGGACAGACTATGGTCTGTAGCAAAGAGCATCTCGTCTGCTGTGACTCAGCGGTTGTCTGCCCTTTTTTGTCACAATTTCTGAAGTTTACTCAGAGTGGATGCTCAGCCTCTAGTTCCCATTAAGCTAAACTGGTTGTTGGTGTAAACTGGACACCTGTAGTGGGCCATGTTACATTCATGTGTTCTCTCTTGGACTGGGATAGAGCTTAGTAAGTTAATGGAATGCTTGCCTAGTATACACAAAGCCCCAGCACTACATAAACCAGCTGTGGTGGCACGTGCCTGTAATCATTGCATTTGGGAGCTGGAGGCAGGAGGATCAGAAGTTCAAGGTAATCCTTGGCTAAGGAGTAGAACTGCAGTTAGCTTGAGCTACATGGGACCTTGTCTCAAAACAAACAAGCAAGCAAGTAAACAAACAGAAAAACTCTTTCTAAGGGAAGAACTAAGTAGGGATAGGGCCTGGATTTAGAAGTATTCTTGGGGGTCAACTTTTGTTCAGTTATGTAGGTAAATACCCCACTTTAGGTGATGGTAGATTAAGCACCAAACAATAAAGAAAGGTAAACTGGAGAGCAATGGAAACCCATAATTACAATAACTTTAAATCATGATACCTTTGGGGAACTAGAGAAGAAAGGCTAATACATGGGATTAAACTGTGTAAAGACAAGTGTGGAAGAGAAGGGAACTCAAAAAAGAAGAAATGTGAAAAGAAAGCAGAGGTGGTTTTTGTTTGTTTGTTTT
This sequence comes from Peromyscus maniculatus bairdii, assembly GCF_049852395.1. NCBI lineage: Eukaryota > Metazoa > Chordata > Mammalia > Rodentia > Cricetidae > Peromyscus > Peromyscus maniculatus. Next base: position 92,595,974 of record NC_134856.1, on the reverse strand, counting down.
GTTTTGTTGTTGTTGTTTTGTTTTTTTCGAGACAGGGTTTCTCTGTGTAGTTTTGGTGCTTGTCCTGGATCTCGCTCTGTAGATCAGGCTGCCCTAGAACTCAGAGATCCGCCTGGCTCTGCTTCCCGAGTGCTGGGATTAAAGGCGTGCGCCACCCTGCTCAGCAGAAAGAGTTTTTATGAAGAAAACCATTAAAGGAAGACTGATATTGTATAAGAAATTGCTTGAGGTAGGCAAAGTGTGGTCTATTTTGGAGACTTGTGACCATGAGTTTGGCAGCAACTGGCAATTTGTTTCTACAAGCCACCGGCTAGCAGCAGGCTTGTTCAAGTGAGTCCTATGACATGAGAATACCAAGCAGGAGGGGATCCCAGGCCTGCGAAGAGCTGCCCGAGGCCCTGGTTCTTAGGAAATGCTTGGCTTGTTTCTGGTGACCTAGTCAGCTCCTGAGGTTCACACCGCACACAGCCTTTGGAAGGCAGAGAGAGAGAGAGAAAAAAAAAAAAACTAGTTTCTGAGACCATTAAATGATTTTTGAATGATATATCAATTGGTAAGGCTTGTTTACTCAACGCTATCCCTAACTACTGAGAGTAAAAGCCAAGGCCTTCACCCTAGGTCAGCGGAAGAAAGTCAGAAAGGAAATGAAGCAGCATGTAGCAAAGAAGCCAGAGTCACCCTGAGCTCAGGAAGTGAAGAGTCTGTTCAGAAGAAAGGGATGAAGATGGCACAGTCTGCCAGGCCGCACTCTGTCTTCTGCTTGTATGTGAGCACATCATTCCACAGCATTGCAATCTGCACGCTGGATGATGTTGGGCTAAGGGTGAAGGATGGAGAGGGAGAGATTCATGTGACATGCTGACCTGGAGTGGCTAAGCCCATCGACCACAGATGCAGGGTTCAACCTCAGGCCCCCTGCTTCTGACTCCTGGTTGATTTTTCTGGGTCTACCTCTCTCCAGTTGCATGGGATTTTCCTTATTGATATAGTTAGCTTAATATCGATTATGTTTTCTATTTGTTGTTGTTGTTATTATTATTAATATTATTATTTCTTTTTGCATACTTGTGTCATGTCTGTGCATGTATACGTGGGTGTTAATCTGTGTGTGGGCTCTTGTATATGTGCAGGAGATAGAGATCAATATCAGGAGTCTTCCTTGATTGTTCTCCATCTTATATACTGAGGCAGCGTCTCTCACTTAAACCCAGAATTGCTGACTCCGTTAGTTTAGCTAGCTACCTTGCTCTGGGAATCCCTTATCTCCACCTCCCCACACTGGGACCACAGGCAGGCCAGAACTCCCCACACTGGGACCACAGGCAGACCAGAACACCTGCCAGGAATTTACCTGGGTGCTGAGGAGCTGAAATCCAGTCTTCATGTTTCCCAGACAAGCACTGTGTCCAATGAGCATCTCTCTAGCCCCACTCTTTCGTTTTGCCTTGCACTCTTTTTCTGCATTATTTGAGCTTTTATTTTATTTTTTTCATGACTAGGGATTGAACTTATGGCTTCACTCACACCAGGCTATTAAAAATTTTATAAAACTAAATTTTTTCTTCTCTTGTAACATGTTAATACACTTCTTTAAATTTTTTTATTTTTTGGCTGTTACTTTCAGGTTTATGAAGGACATTCACAGCTAACCTAAGCTTGTTCACACGTAGTACTGTGCCATCTCACTGGTGATACAATAGAGGTCTTCCAATTACTTCTCATCCAGTCTAAAGTGCTGGCCTTCATTCATGTATGAGCTGTCATTTTCTATCACATCATTACTATAAGTATTGTGAATAATATTTAACTTCTTTCTCCTTCTTGGCAAAGCAGGTCTTTTGGAGGCATATTTTCTCAATATTTATTTGATGGGGAAGTCTTTATCCTTCACTCTCATAGAATAATTTTATTGGATAAGAATTTCTAGTTTAGTGTTTTTGTCTGTCTGTCTGTCTGTCTTCTGCTCTGAGCCTCCAGCAATTATCATATAAAGTTCTATCTTCCTACCAGCCCTGCTCCAGAGCAGACTCTGATCCAGCCAGATACACTTCTTGAAGTTCTCCTGCCTTTTCAGTTTGGAGTTTTCATTTGCTCTGTGATTTCCGTCCTTTGATGGGTCCCAGAAGAATTGCTGAATTTCTGTTTAGCCTTTTCCTTGTTGTAAAGATGGAGTAACAACTTCCGGGATTTTTCCAGGTCAGACTGGACCGCTGATACTCTTTATTTGTCTATGGAGTTAACCATGTCTACTAAATAATGTATTGGATATCTTACTCAACAATGGCACTCAGTTCTGTTTCTCAGTCCCTGTCATTTGAAACTTTGCTTCAGAAATAATCGATAGAAAATTTGCAGTAACTGAAGCCTCCGTTGTTCCAAAGTCACTGCCTGGGGCATAGATTCCTCACTATCAATTTAATACTAATTTTCACTTAAAAGTCTTACCCTTTGGCTGTGTTACTGGACACTAAGGGGAAAGTCTACATTCCCCAACCTTTCACTTAGCTAGGAGTGGCAAGGTATCTGAACTTAGACCAGTGGCATGTAAGTGGGATGGATTGAGCTTCGGCCATGATCTATCTGTTAGCTCTTCCATCCCTGCATCCTATTTGAGCACAGGCCATGATCCTTTCCTCCATGCTATTCAGTCTCTCTATCACTGGGCATTCAGTAAGTCCAGACCTTTATTATCAACTTGAATCATCAACATTACTTTCTGTTTTTACTAGGATGAGTTAAATGCCAGATGGGAGAAGAGAGAGAAAAGTAAGTCAAATCCACACAGCTTGGTTACTAGAGAGACTCTTTTCCTTCCTTCCTTCCTTCCTTCCTTCCTTCCTTCCTTCCTTCCTTCCTTCCTTCCTTCCTTCCTTCCTTCCTTCTTTCCTTCCTTCCTTCCTTCCTTCCTTCCTTCCTTCCTTCCTTCCTTCCTTCCTTCCTTCCTCTCTCCCTCTCTTTCTCTAATTGCTTTGGCCCTGGCTCACACCCTAGGTCTTTGCTCATGCCACTCAAATGCTCTTCCTCTAATCTCCTTCCCCAGACTGCCTTTCCTCCTTATCTCACCTCTTAGTTATTTTTCACCAGGTTACTGTTTCTCAATGTGTTTTCTGAGAACCATCTTTCTCTTCTTGTTTGAGGAGCTGACAAAACGCTTATCAATGGGCCCTGTTTCAGATGTGCAGAATCAGAACCTCCAACGTGAGGCCTGGGATGTGCAAATCCTCTAATAGCTCTTAGATGCATTACAGCATAATAAATCCTCTAGTACTGAATGGAAACTTGGGAAACAGAAAGCTGAACCAATCACCTAGGATTCACAAATTTAACCCAATAAAGAAGAAAGGATGTATGCAATGACAGTATCAGAGGAAACTTGGATTGTTCCACAAAAGAGCTCTAAGGAAGTAAAAATGTAGATGTCAAATGCAGTTGGTTTTCAGTATCTGTGTGTTTCTCATCTGGGGATTCAACTGGTTTTGCATGAAAAACATTAATAACAACAAAATAATTGCACTTGTACCAACTGTGTGCAAACCCCTTTTCTTGTCCTTCTTCTCTAAATACAGTGTAACGACTACTTACTTACACAGCACTGACACCTTCATTAGATGTACAGATGGAGGTGTATAAGTTTACAGGCCGATGTGCCTAGGGTTCATGTGAAAACCATGCCATTTTACATAAGAGATTTGAACATCCATGGATTTTGGCAATTTTTTTCATATTCACTATACCAATTATTACTAATAACAGAGAAATGACTGTCCATATAAACCTGGCTCCAAGTTAACAGTTTTGTTTTTGTTTAATTTTACATTTCAGCCTCAGTTTCCCTTCCCTCTTTTCCTCCAAGTCCCTCTCTACCCTCCTCTGTACCCACCACCACCACCCCTGCCCCTGTGCTCCAATCCACTCCTCCTTTTCTGTTCAGGAAAAGGCAGGTCTCCCAAGGATATCCACAAAACATGGCATTAAGGTGCAGTAAGACTAAGCACCTCCCCACGTCATATTAAGACTGGACAAAGTGACCCAGTATGAGGAATAGAGTCCTAAAAGCCAGTAAAAGAGTCAGAGACAGCCTCTGCTCCCACTGTTAGAAATCCCACAAGAGGACCAAGCTATGTAACTGTAGAATATATGCAGAGTGCCTAGGTCAGTCCCGTGCAGGCTCCCTGGTTGTAGGTTCAGTTGAGTCAATGGTTTTTAAGTAGACATTAATTGTGTTAATTTTTAAAGAGACTGTTAGTAATAATAATTTAGTTTCTTTCTTTAAAAAAACATTGATTATAGATTAAAGTCCCAGAAATCTGTGGATTGGGGACAGGGTAGATAAAAGACACTGAAGCCAGGACGCCAAATATTTTTGCAGCAAATATTCACTTTGTGGTCATGGGAACTGGAATTCAATGGTGTGAAACCGAGGCCCGGTTAGTAGATAAGGTAGAGGTCAAAAGCTAAGTCAAGGTTAAAGGCATGGGCCTCAGAACACAGTGTTCAAGGTCCAAATCCAGAGTGACTCCTGCTTTCCAAGTGCCCGTGAGGACAGCACTGTGGGCACTGTAAAGAACAAAGGTGTTTCTGAAGAGAAGTAACCGCTGCCAAGCTGTGTTGACAGTGGCAGAGGCCGAGACTGCAGGGGAGAGGGAGCTCTCAGGAGGCAATGGCTGTGGCTGTGGAGGGGGAGTGAGGATTGGCCAGAGTAGGCAGTTCTTAAAAGGGAATGGAAAGTATAAGTCACCACCATGGGAGAGAGGGCTTGTTGGACCTTCTGGGAAGTAGCACTATAAAATACCAGTTCACATCTAGTGTAGACACGTTGACAAAGGAGAGCGACACCGAGACCGTGTGTCCACTCTCCACTCTCCATCCGTGGCCTCCCGTACTGAGCCTCTGAGATGTGGGCACTTATCTAGACAAGAAGTGGAAGTATCTGGATCAGGCTGGATGGAAATTTGGCATATGACTTCCCGGGGAGACTCTGTCCGCTCTCCATAATGAGAAAAAAAGATAACCCATAGAAAGGAGTCCACAGCTGGGCGGTGGTGGTGCATGCCTTTGATCCCAGCACTCAGGAGGCAGAGCCAGGCGGATCTCTGTGAGTTCGAGATTAGCCTGGTTTACAGAGCGAGTTCCAGGATAGGCTCCAAAAGCTACACTGAGAAACCCTGTCTCAAAAAACCAAAAAAGAAAAGAAAAAAAAGAAAGAAAGAAACACACAAGTCCCGCTTGGGTAGGCTGCTTCATTGCAGTCTTCTGTGCAACTTGCAGGCAGCTGTAATACCAGGAGTCTCTCCCCTCCATTTTACTACTCTATAACCTTGGGAAGGGACCTTGGGAAGGGACCTTGGGAAGGGACCTCATGAGTCTTGTTCCTTTTGAGTCTTAGGAGCCTCCTTGATGCCCTCTGAAGGGAATCTTCCAATCCAGTAGAGATACAACACGTACTGTTAGTGCTCCATATCCAGTTGTCTCCTTTCTCACAGATTTTCCTTCCTTTATGCCTTCTTGTGAAGGGCATGCCAGCAGACTCTGACGTAGGGCCAAGCCAAGAAGTCCAGCCTTAGCTGTGACTTTCTCCAGTTGTTACATTGGTTCAGTGGTGTCCCCCAAAGACAGAAGACAGTGGTACTCATTGGTTTCTGTGGCAGAGTGGAAGACCGAGTTCTCCTCCTGACTCTGCTTTCTCTCTGACTTCACATCCTGCTCCTCTCTGGCTTCCTGCCGCACGAAGCTTCTGAGGATCTTAAACAGGCCCCACATGCTCCTCCTCCTTCATGATCCTCTGAGACACTCCACATAGTCTGCTCTTCCTCCTGTTTCTTCTCCATGTTAGATTTTTATGAGGTGGGATCTTCCTATGCTGCCTAGGCTGGCTTGAACTCACAATCCTCCTGCCTCAGCCCCCTAATTACTGGGACTACAAGTGTGTGCCATTATGTCCCATATCATGCGAAATTTATTATTAGCCAAATTACCTAATAATGTTGAGCAATTTCAAAGTGTTTACCTGTATGTACCATTTCATGGGAAGTTTGCCAAGAATATGTCCTTAGTGAATAGGAGGAGGAAAGAACACTGGGTTCAGGAAAGAATGAATCAATCTAACATGGGGAAGAGGAGAGAACAACATTTAGGATTATTAGGATGAACCTAGAACGTAGTTCAGATTGGAACCAGAATACAGAGGTTCAGGAGACCTACACCAAGGAGATGGACTAGGCAGAGGTCCTGAGGTGTCTGTACATGTTAAAAGGAAACCGGTGTTCCTGGTAGAATTTAGGAATTAATTCCTGATAGGCTCACAGAAAGGCAATCAACTGATGGAAATGGTATGTCTCTTGAAAAAGAGTGTAAAAGAAAGAATTTATAATCTACTACATAATGTTTACATAAATACAAACTAAACAACACAATATTGATGATAACACATGGTGACTGGGATGTATGTGCCTGGAGGGTGTCTGTGTGTATGGACAAGTGTACTTGGTTCAGAGAAGCAGCCAGTAGTAGAATTATATGAAATGGATGCTATCCAAAACAGAAACAACTAAAGCATTTATTCAGAGCTCGTCACATTGCGTCATCACCTCAGTCCTTGTGTCTGTTCCCTCTATCTTTTTCCATGTCCCTTTCTCCTTTTCTTCTCCTGGTCCCTGCAATGTTTAGGTATGGCTTCCTTGTGCTGGCCAGGTCCACTGGAAGACAGGCATGCTAGCATTTCATGTACCTGGGCCCTCCCTAAGGACAAGATGAGTCAGATGCTACCTCAGACAAGACTATGGTAACCTTCTTTGGGGATGGGATGCCTCTAGAAAGTTTTGTGTGACTGCTTTTCTTTGTTTACTATTCTTCTGCTGACAGTTTTTTGTATGTGAGATGCTGTGTGTCAAGACAGAATTCTTTCCTTCACTCTGGTGAAATACCCATTTTGTAAGCTGGAGTTAGCTTGGTTTCTGTGATAGATGGTGTGAGTCACTGACAGGTCCCAGGAGTGAGGAGGCTAACAGTGCTTAGCTTCCTTTCTTCACACATGAGGTGTCTAGCAACTCCAATACTAGGCAAATACTTGTTTTGAACAGTTTTACCAAGTGAAACATTCACTTTTTTCTTTTTAAAATCACATGTATTTTCAGAGTATGGAGTTTATAAAGTTTATAATCTGAATTTTTTACCTTTGATGTGCATTTTTCTTTTTTTCTGGAGCAAATTTTAAATGTACTATGTTGTATCTTCATATACACATTTCTGGTTCAGAAAATATTCAATCAGACTTCTAAAAATGGATAGAAAATTGAATTCAATACCTACTAAGATTCCTTCTGTTTCTGAGACCCTGTAATCCTAATGGCATGAAAACCTCATAACTTGAAACCTGGTAATTTGTAGTTTGTAATAATCACACTGGGCTCAAGTTGTGGGGTGCTTTTGAGCTAATAAAAAGGCTTTCTAGACAAGAAATGCTCCTGAAGATCAAATTGAGGTAAAAAATTACTTATGTAACATGCAAATAATTTATACAATTGAGTAGTTTCTTAGAGATCACTTTCAAGTATATTCTTCTACTTATCGACTCTGACTTAGCATAGTATTGAAACAAAATCTGCTTGACTTCACTAATTCCATCAACCTTTCCTCTATTTAGTCTAAATTGTTAGGGTTCTATCATATGCAGCTGTGGTAGTTTGAATGTAATTGGCCCTCATAAACTCATAGGGAGTGGCACTATTAGGAGGTGTGGCTTTGTTGGAGGAAGTGTGTCAGTGTGAGGGCGGGCTTTGGGGTTTCCTATGCTCAGGATACCATCCAGTGTGTCAGTCAACTTCCTGTTGCCCAAGATATAGGACTCTTAACTGCTCCAGCACCACGTCTGCTTGCAGGCTGCCATGCTCCCCATCATGATGATAATAGACTGAACCTCTGAAACTGTGAGCAAGCCACCCCAATTAATTTTTTTTAATAAGAGTTGCCATGGTCATGGTGTCTCTTCCCAATAAAAGCCCTAACTAAGACAGCAGTCATTTTAAACATAGATGTGGAAAGGTGATTTTGATGAGGTTCCTTCTAACCCAAAGAACACAAAAACAAGTCCCTGAGATGGAGACTTGGCCTAGGTGGCAGATGCTGCAAGCCTGACAGGTTCAGCATGGACCATCGTGCCTGGTTTGTTGATCACTCTCCCAAAGCCGAAATCCCTTTGACTATAAAGATGATGATAGAATCAGTGACACAACACTGGAAAGAGTGACATTGTTTTCTTGGACTATGTGGTAGTGGTGGAAATGAGTCCTGTGGTAACAGGGAGAGGCATTAGGGGACAGTTATAGAGAGAGACTAAGTTCTAGTTTAGATGAAAATTCATTGGGTGTTAATTGTTTAATGTCTGGAGAGAAATTGAATACCATCTTCAGCTTAAGTATCTCACAGAACAATGACTATACCATAATTCCAATCTGCCAATCTGTCTTTGTCTAGATATGACTATATTTTTACCTTTGGACACCCAGTAGCAGGTTGAGATAGGAATAAAAAGAAAACTCTGGAAACTATGTTTTATGAGGATAATTGAAGGCTGAGAATAATTTCTGAATTTTGGAAATGCTTTTGGACAAACATGGTATTCTGAAATATTTAAAATTAAGAAAATGATTCCTACCAGGCATGTGGTGCGTGCCTTTAATCCCAGCACTCAGGAGGCAGAGGCAGGAGGATCCTTGTGAGTTCAAGGCCAATCTAGTCTACAAAGAGAAACTGTCTTAAAAACCAAAAAAAAAAAAACCCAAAAAACAAAAAAAGCCCTAGCTATATTAGTTACTCTTCTCACCACTGCGGCCAAACACCTGAGAGAAGCAAAGGAAGAGGGATTTGATTGGGTTTGTAATTCTGAAGGCTCTGTCCATCAGGGTACGGTGTCTGGAATGGGTCAGTCAATGGCAGCAGGAGTTTGCAGTGGTGTCCTCTCACACGGCGCCAGCTAGGAAGCAGAGACGGACAGTGTGAAGGCTGTTCTTGGCTGTTAACTTGACTACATCTGGAATTAACTAAAATCCAGATGACTGGGCACACCTGTGACAGATTTTTTTCCTTAGTTAAATCATTTGAAGTAAAAAGGCCCACTTCTAATCAGGATCTTTTGAGGTAGGAAGATCCACCTTTAATCTGGACCACACCTTCTCTTGGCAGCCTATATTAAGAACATGGTAGAAAGAAGCGCTCTCTCCTTGCCTGCTTGCTCTGGCTCTCACTAGCAAGTCCATTCCTTTACTGGCACTAGAGCTGATTTCCTTGGGAATCTAGTGTATACTGAAGATCAGCTGAGACATCCAACCTCATTGACTGAATAATGAGTGGATTCTTGGGGCCTTCTGTACATAGACAGCCATTGTTAGATTAGCTGGACCTCAGTCTATAAGTCATTCTAATAAATCCCACGTGTGTGTGTGTGTGTGTGTGTGTGTGTGTGTGTGTGTGTGTGTGTGTATTCATTATTATATATATTCATTCTCTAAGTTCTATGCCTCGAAAGAACCACGACAAACACAGACAGGAAATGAGGCCAGGGTATAACTCTTAAGAGCTCACCACCAACCATCCACCTCTGCCAGCTATACCTCGGGGACTGACAAAAGAGCTCCATTAGCTGGAGACCAGGGATGCAAACTCATTGACCTGTCAGGAGCATTTCAGATCCAAATCAGGACAATTAGGTGCGGTGATGACTACTTGGGCTTGGTCTTCCTGCATTCTCCCTTCTTGTCTTCCCTTCTACCCAAGCCCATTTCAGCCAATTAGCACCAGACACTGAGTCCAATGGGGGTGGATTTGGAGAAGTGTGGTGACAAAGGCTTCTTCCGCCCTTTAAAAAGGCTTAGAAGAAATGGTTTTAAGTAGTGGGCTAGAGAGAAACGTCCTACTTTCATCTCTCTCTCTCTCTCTCTCTCTCTCTCTCTCTCTCTCTCTCTCTCTCTCGTGTGTGTGTGTGTGTGTGTGTGTGTGTGTGTGTGTGTGTGTGTGTAGGTCATGGTCTATGTGCAAAGTCAGATCTCTCCTACCACTATATCAGTCCAAGGGACTAAATTTAGGTTGTCAGGCTTGGTAGCATTTACTCTACCCACTGGGGCATCTCCTGGTCTGAAGAGTGCTACTTTTTAGAATAAAGGGAAAACTGTACCCTGGGAGGAACCTTGGGGCTCCATGACTGTGGCATCAGCTTGCACTCTCTCAGCACTCCCAGTGGCATCTAGAAGGGCAGGAAGCTATAAACATTTTGGTGTAACAAGCATGAACTAATTGACAAAGGATTTGGGAACAGACTCTGAGTATCTGGCTCTGCATGGGCTTCTGGAACTTTCTCACATAGAGAAGATCAATACTAAAAAGGCTATAGAAAGAGTATTTTAGTTAATACAAGAAGTAAGTTTCTGTTGAACCTCTCCAGCAACTGATTCAGATGACTTGAGAAGAGTGAGTTCCTGTTATAGCAGAAATTTGATATTAAAGCTCTTCAGAAATGTGTTAAGGAAAGTCTGGTGATTGGTGGCACCAACAAGTCTGAATGATATCTTCCACCCCTTCAACACTGGGTTCTGTGATTTTTCTGAATAGTTGACATACAGTGGCAAGGGGATGGCTGATCTAAGTAGCCAGCCAGGGAATATTACCACAGGGGCCCCCAGGAAACAATCAGTAGGCATACTGTGTCATCACACTTCTCGCTGGTTAACAACTCAAATGTTTGTTTTACTCTGGCTCCTAGAGTAGGCAACACAACTCTTTTTTCAAAGGGGGAGAAGGCAGCTGTGTCAGCTCTGACTGTTCTCAGAGCTGGGAGTATGGCTTTTGTTTCCTTCTCTGATGTCTTAGGAATGTGTTTTCTTATATTTTTGTGGTAACTACAAGACTAAGCATCAAAAGAGAAGACATTTTTAGCACAACTGGAGGGATTGCAGGCTGGAAAGGAAAGGGGAGGTAGGAATCGTGCCGCGAGAGTGGAAACATTTCAAACATCACCCCAAAGCCAAACTCCAAGCTTTATGACAGGACATGTTAGTCGCCAAGTGTTGGACTTGGCTCGCTTGTCCTGGGCCTGCTCTGCTGTGTCAGATGCAATTGTCAGTATTTGCAAAAACCAATTAAAGTGGCATTAGCACGCTCACCTTGAGCTGCCCAAGCAGTGCTTCTTGCCCAGGACTTTTGGCAGTTTGTCAGACCCAGACAGAGCTTTCGAAAAGCGTGATTTGGGCAGAAATTTCAGAGCAGGGGCGGCAAGGTGACTCAGTGGATAAAAGCTTTGGTGGCCAAGTCCGACAACTTGAGTTTCACCACATAGTGGAAGGTAAGGGCTGACTGTACCTGGAAAGATCTCCTCGGACCGTCACACATGCACGGGGGCACATATAATATACGCATGTTTGAAATGCTGGAAATTTAGACAAACTCTCGATAATAACTTGAGAAACTATTCTATCTCCCACCTCTTGTTAAACAAAGGATGGATTACAAAATGAGCCTTTTCATATCCTAACTTACTTCCTGGACTTTTTCGGCTACAGTTTGACCCTATACCAGAAGGTTCAGACCCTTGTAGCCTTGTCTTAGATTCAGGAGGATCTCTGGCTTTAGAGAAGCAGAGACTTCCAACCTTCCATATGCTCAGGTCTTTGATTGTGAGGCTTGGTAGGATGAAGTGAGGTATTGTTGGTTCATTTACTTAACCGGTTCTTAAAGTATAGTTGGTAATTGGAGCCAGATTGGAAAGGGCTACAGTGTGTTTGAGTTGAGTGAATTCCTTTGACATGGTTTTTACCCTGCATGACCATCCTTTAATAAGTAAATAACACTTCTCAGCATGTTTCTGGAATTAACTTTCCTGTGACCCAACAGAGACTCTTTGCTTACTCAAATGTTAATCAGGATTCTGAATCTCCTGTTGGCACCTCTGTGTATTCACTTGTGATAGCCACCATTGACAAAAAACTCTAAGTTAGTTTAGTAAAAACCTCATAATCTGCATCTGACTATCCACATGATATCTGCCAAGGGTCTTTATTCCCCACTACTCCTAAATAATATCTATGCCCCCTTGCCTGTCTTCAGCAACGATTCTGCAAGGTCAATGTGGTAGTTTGGATGAAATTGGTCCCCATAAGCTCATTGGGAGTGGCACTATTAGGAGGTGTGCTTTGTTGGAGTGGGTATGACCTTGTTAGAAAAAGTGTGTCACTGTGGAGGCAGGCTTGGAGGTCTCATATATGCTTAAGCCACAGCCAGTGTCTCCGTTCACTTGCTGTTGCCTTTGGATCAAGATGTAGAATTCTCCAGCACCATGTCTGCCTGCATGCCGCCATGATCCCAGCCCCTAGGCCCCCCACCATGATGAAAATGGACTAAACCTCTGAAACTGTAAGCTGCTGCCTCAGTTAAATGTCTTTGTTGATAAAAGTTGCCATGGTCATAGAAATAGAATTTAGAATTCCATAGCACTAGAAACCCTAGAAGTTAGTCTCAGGGACTGGGGTATTGTGATAGGCCTGACCATGTTTTTGTTTGGAATAATATGGACTTTGGGATTTTGGGTTAGGAAAGCAGTGGAATACTTTAAGTGATGCTTAATGGGCCAAACTTGTAGATGCATGGAAGACAGTGGTGCTAAGAATTATTTAAACTGTAGAAGTCTGGCTCAAGAGGGTTCAGAGGAGATTATTAATATGTGGCCTAGAGCTCATTCTTGTGATATTTTGGTGAAGAATGTGGCTGCTTTTTACCCGTGTCAGAAAAGTATGCTTGTGGCTAAAATGAAGAATTTTGGATTAATTCTGTTGGCAAAGAAAAAAGTCTCAAAACAGCTTAGTATAGACTCTTTCCTGTGGTTATTAGTGATAACGCTAATGAAGATTTATAATGGAAAAGAGCAAGCTGAACAGAGTAAATTACAAAATGTAAAATTTGAGGAGAAAAGGAGCAACAGGAAGTAGAATGGAGTTAAGTGCTGTGTTCAAGGAGATAAACAGATTAAGAAATGGGATAAAGGAAGTGGCGACCTTAGGGCAAGATCCCACGCAGCTAAGTTTCCAACTTGTGAAAAGGAACTGAAGAAACGTTTAGAGCTGAGTGTGGTGGTACATGCCTTTAATCCAGCATTCCAAAGGCAGAGGCTGGCAGATCTCTGAGTTTGAGGCCAGCCTGGTCTATAGAAAGTTCCAGAACAGCCAAGCTTAGGTAGTGAAGGAAACCACTGAAAAACAGAAAGCTAGTGAAGATGTAATTTACCCAAGGGAGGCATGCTCCAGCCCCACCAAACAGCAGAACTTGGCAGCTTCAGCCACATGGTTCTGGAGTTAAGGATAGAAGAAAGGTAGTCTGAAACCTTCCTCCACACTTAAGAAAAGCCGCTGAGGCAAGGCATCTGTTAGGAATATCCTTGAATGGAGGCCTGGAGAGGCCATTTCATGAAGCTGTAAATGTCAAAACCTGGAATGCCTTGGACACTCAAGATGTTGGAGATGCCAGAGTTGTGGGATACCTGTCGAGGAGAGGTGCTAAAAGGGAATGGGACCAGCCCAAGAGAAAGAAGTATGTTGCAGTCAACAAAGCTGAATGGAATTGGAGATCTGAAGAGCATTTTGACATCAGTCATGGAAATGCAGAGTTTGGAGTTTGCCCAGCTGGTTTTTGGTCTTGCTTTGGTTCAGTATTTTCTCACTATGCTCCCTTCCCTGAATTTTTGAACAGTAATGTGTATCCTATGCCTTTATATGTTGGAAGTATGTGACCTGTTTTTGGATTTTGATTTTATAGGGGATTACAGTTAAGGGATTGTATGAATCTCAGAAGAGATTTTGAACTTTGGTCTTTTAAACATTGAGACTGTGATAGAATATGAGGACTTTTGAACTTGGACTAAATGCATTTTGCATTATAATATTATTACAAGCTTCTGGGGGCCTGGGAGTGGAATGTGGTAGTTTGAATGTAATTCACTATTAGGAGGCATAGCTTTGTTGGAGTAGGTGTGGCCTTATTGGAGGAAGTGTAGTACTGTGGAGGTGGGCTTTGAGGTCTCATATATGCTCAAGTATCTCAGTGTCTCAGTTCACTTCCTGTTGCCTTTGGATCAAAATGTGGAATTCTCCAGCACCATGTCTGCCTGCATGCCGCCATATTCCCAGCCACCATGCTTCCCGTCATGATGATAATGGACTCTGAAACTGAAACCTCTGACACTGTAAGCTGACATCTCAGTTAAATGTTTTCCTTTACAAGAGTGGCCGTGGTCGTGGTGTCTCTTCACAGCAATAGAAACCCTAACTAAGACTGTCAGTTTATCTACTATCCCCCTTACCCTGATATTAGATACTTTTCCATTCACTGACGTGCACTCTGCTTTCTGGATAGACACCTCACTACTAGCTTGTGCTGTGTGTGGAACTGGGCCAAGCCTCTCCCCTACTGTCAGACCCCTTTGCAGCAGCCCCTGGACATACCAGGAATGTCCTGAATGAAATCTTCTTTATCTTGCTTCAACTTCTGGTTTTGTTGTTGTTATTGTTTTGACTTGTTTTTGCCCCAAATTCTTTATCTTTGTGCTGATTTTAAAATATTTTATATATTCCTTTCTTTGCTGTGGAGTAAACTTTCATAATATTGTTTTGGGGGTGGAACACTGTAACTACAGACTTCAGAACACTAAAGTATGCTGATTGGACTTACGGGGGACTACCACTTTCAGACCTTCGGAATTCAGACTCTTACACGAGTACTTGCTAAACCCCTCACTTGTGAAGTAGAAACAGGAGTAGGGTTGATAGGAGGATTAAATGGAACAAATGGAGGACTGATGTGGAAATGAACATGAGAGAACAGAGGTGAAATCCTCACACAGTGCCCAGTAGGATCAAGGATTTCAAGAATAGTACACTGTAACATCACTATTGCTTATCAGTATGAGTATGGACTCAGGAGCTTATCAGGTCTGGATTTCACTGCACCTTCAGCCACTTATCAAGGTATCTATAGAACTTCCTCAGTCTTGATGAATCCAAGTTTTCTCATCTCTTATGATGGTTGACATGGTCACGTTGACAGGACTGAGACTCACTAAAGAGACAGTCTCTGGGTGTCTGTGAGAAGTTTGCAGACTGGGTTACTTTAGGTGGGAGGACCCACCCCAAATGTGACAATGCTGTTCCATGTGCTGGGGAGCTGGACTGAATAAAAAGGAAAAAGCAAGCTGAGCACCAGTTTTCATTTTGATCGGATTCATGACTGCATTTACGTGACCAACAGCGTGACCACCTGCCCCATGCTCCTGCATCCCTGCTTTCCCTACCATGAGAGACTGTGCCCTAAAACAAACCTGTACTTCCCTCAGTTGGGTTTTTTAAAGCTATTTTGTCATAGCAACAAGAAAAGTAACTAATACAGCTATTAAGTAGAAATAAAGTCTCTTTTACAGTTTTTGAGATATAATTATATAAGATCAGAAAAATCATTAGTCAAGAGCTGGTGTTTATGAGATACTCAGCCATATTAATTCCATTCTTTTCCTCCAGCCATGACAATATTTGCAATAATTGATTGCACCATAATCAATCCCAGTGAGGAAAGACCACCAGGATCTGAGAAGCCAGGGTGTTACTACAGGGGTCATCATGTGGTACAGATGCCCAGCATGGATGAAGGCAGAAACTGCTTAGCATCAGACAGACAGCTGTCCTCAGACAGGAAGCAGCCAGAACCCTGAGGGCAAGGATGGACCAAGACAATCATAGGACTCCAGCCAAGCATGTGAGGGGTCAGGCCACATGCCAGCCCTGGGCAGGAGTCAGAGAACTTAGGAAATAAAAACAGCAGAGGCCAGTGGAACAGGGAGAGGTGGAACATTGAGCAGGGGGTCCAGGGAGCACCTGCCCCCTCTCCTTTCTTTCCTTGCTCTTCTTCTCTCCTCTCTCACTCTCCACGTCTTCATTCACCTTTGTGGTTATCTTACCTGGCCCCACAGTTTGTTGTTAACATCACATTTTTATCTAACTTACACATTCAACCTCCTGCTCACTGGGATGTCTCTCATGCTTCTCGGTCACAACCAAGCTGAATCCCATATCCTTGTCATCAATCTCACCATCTGAGGTATCTGCATCACTTTCTTCCAGGTGTTCTAGCCCAAACCACAGAGTAACCAGACTCCTTGTTTTCTTAGACACCCCAGTCCAGTTTTCAGTTGTATCCAGAGTTCCAGCATCTTCCTCTATACTGTGGCCACCATCCTCTTTGAGCCACTTAAACTAAGATCCAGAGCCCACATCCTTTTCCAGAGCTCACTGGATAGCTGAGCAAGTGTTCAAGTGTGCAAATGGAGCTATGCATATCAATTAGCCTCCCCTGACTACCTAATTCTGCATTCACCACTAGAAATTGGCATGGTCATATTTTCTGGGTTACATTCTTCTCATTGTTACTGGAAGGACAGGTGGCTAAGAGGTTTTGAAATGCTATGAATAGAATAGAGGAAGGTCTCCAAAGTCATTTAAAAGAGCTATTTATGTGCAAAGAAAACACAGACTTACATATACTCTAAGAAGAAAGTCAAAATTAGGGTATGAGGAGATGGCTTGTTGGTTTAGAGTACTTGCTACAAACCTGATGACCCAAGATCAGTCCTTGGAACCCATATGGTAAAGAAGAGAATCACCTCTTGAAAGTTGTTCTCCAACCTTCACATGTGCATACACACACTTGCACATACATGTGTGCTCAAACACATGCATAAAGTAATAAATGCAAAATTTAATATTCTTCTAATTGTAGAAAGTCTCTATCAAAATAGCTAATTTTAAATGATCACAGAGTTTTCATACTGCTTTTAAAATGTGATGTTTAAAGAGCCACCTGAATGCTGCAGGTTTCAGGTAGGGGCACACCGTGAACTGGAAGCATAGGAGACCAGATCTAAGATTGGTCCCTGCTGGTGTTGCCTTGTTTTCAGGCCACTGAGCAGTTCCTTGGGTCCTGCCCCGACTCAGGACAAGAGCCAGACCCAGTTCAGATGGTGGATAATTCCAGTCCAAGGTATTAGGGATTTAAAATTGAAGGGCTCCAGAAGAGAGACCTTTACTGCTAAACAAATGAGTAGTTGGTTTCTCACGATGGCTGCTTTCCTTTTCTGGCTCTGGAAGATTCCTATCATCACCTACAATCTCAGAGAAGGTGAAGTTCTTCTTTGCTGTTTTCACTCATTTGAGAGCCCCCTGTCGGTCTTCCTTACCGTCTCTTGTGTCAATGCATGGAGTAAGAAAGGTTCTCCATTCTCTTTTCAATCATTTTCCTCGTGGATTTTCACTCAAAGAATAGGAGTTTGAGCAGAGAGCATTGTTCTTATTCAAGACACTATTTGGTTGGGGATTATTTATAGATACTAGCTCTGAGACTTACTATCATAAGTTTGCCAAATATGATCTCTGTTTCTGTGGGAAGCTGAGTAACAAATACAGTGGCCTCTTCTCCACGACAACCCAAGGTTTCCATCTAAAGGTAATCATGACTATATTTGATACTCTGGGTTCATTCTGTATTTCTGTCCATTGCAACCCTACAATAAATTCCTGGTGTGGTCATGAGTCTGCTTATGCCAGGAGGCTATACTATACCTGGCTTTGGGTACACCAGTCATTTGAGAGCAGCTTGATCAAAACAACAGTCCACATCAAGACCCAGGTTGTTTTCTAGGGTACTATGGTAGTTTGAATGTAATAGGCCCCCATAAGCTCAGAGGGAGTGGTACTATTAGGAGGTGTGGCTTTGTTGGAGTAGGTGTGGACTTGGAAGAAGTGTATCAGTGTTGGAACAGACTTTGAGATCTCCTTTGTTCAAGCTATGCTCAGTGTGATAGACAGTTCACTTCCTGTTGTGTGCAGATCAAGATGCAGAATTCTCAGCTCCTTCTACAGCATCGTGTCTGCCTGCATGCTGCCATGATGATAATGGATTAAATCTCTGAAACTGTAAGTGAGCCACCCCAGTTAAATGTTTTCCTTTACAAGAGTTGCCATGGTCATGGTGTCTCTTCACAGCAATAGAAACCCTAACTAAAAAAAGAAAGAAAGAAAGAAAGAAAGAAAGAAAGAAAGAAAGAAAGAAAGAAAGAAAGAAAGAAAGAAAGAAAGAAAAAGAAAGAGAAAAGAAACCCTTGTAGTGGGTAGCCATTCCAGCTTTGATCTGGAAGTTCCAACCCCCATTGAGGTTTCGGTAACTGTCACGCCTACAAGGCAGGGCCAAGAGAGGACCCTGAAGACCCAAGATCCGCCGGCTCTCTTGGTTCCTGGACCTGGACACTGGAGGTAGACCGAGTAGAGTTCTCCAGAGAACTCTAACAGACTGGGCTACACCTTTCCCAGACTCTGTAAACTATCCATTTGCTTGTAAGTTACCCCACAAAATAAACCTTCCTTTTAACTACGTGAAGTGGCCTTAATAATTTCACCAATATCTTTTGGTCCAGTACCCCCTAGACTGCTACCATGGTGGTAGAGAGGCCACTAATGGCTTCCAAGTCATTTTGTAGGCAATCTGTTTCCAGTACTGTCATTCATCTGTAGTCCTTAGAAGGATGGACTTTGAAGTCAATAGATTGTATAGACCCAGCTCAGTTTCTGATGGTATTAGCCAAGTTTTCCCTGCACCTCTGTACCTCCATTTTCTCATCTGTAAAATGGAGCTGATAATTGCACCTATGTATGAGGTTGTTGTGAGGATTAAATTTATAGTAATTGGTGAAGCAATAAAGCAGTGCCTGGCATATAACAATGTGCTAGATATTGCTGCCTAATAACCAAATCAACAATTATAGCAACCGTCAAATGAGAAATACCTTTAGACTGCTTTCTTTGGACGAAGAACTCCAAGATGGCCCATTCTTCCTTCCCAAGTGTTGGGTAGTTGGGTGCCTACTGTTAGTGAACTTTAGTCTTAAATTCTCCTTGAGCTATGGATCTCCTGACCCAAGTTGAATGAAAGCCAAGAGAATGGGGTGTGGTGGTATTGTGTTCCCCAAAATATTGTGTACCTTAATAAATTTATCTGGGGTCAGAGAACAGACAGCCACTAGATACAAAGGCTAGAAAATGGTGGCACTCACACCTTTAATCCTAGCATTCCAGAGATAGAAATCCCTCTGGATCTCTGTGAGTTCAAGGCTACATTGGAAACAGCCAAGCATGGTGACACACTTTTAATCCCAGAAAGCCAGCCTTTAATCCCAGGGAGTGGTGGTAGAAAGCAAAAAGATATATAAGGCGTGAGGACGAGAAACTAGAAGATTTTGGCTGGTTAAGCATTCAGGCTTTTGAGCAGCAGTTCAGCTGAGAGCCATTGGGATGAGGACACAGAAGCCTCCAGTCTGAGGAGACAAGACCAGCTGAGGATCCGGCGGAGGTGAGATAGCTGTGGCTTATTCGGTCTCTCTGATCTACCAGTATGGACCCCAATAACTTGCCTCAGGTTTGATTTTATTAATAAGAACTTTTAAGATTCCTGCTACAATGGGGTGCAGAGACTGAGGCAACCAATTATCATTCTGTAAGACAATTAATTGTGAGTGGTTCATCTTTAAAATTTTATCTTAAATGTTATAAAATACGTTAGATATATAAGCACACATTCTCTCTCTCTCTCTCTCTCTTCCCATGAGACACCCTATACCATGTCACCCTGCAATAAATTGATTCAAATAAAGGCCTTTGAACTTGAATCAGATTCATGAACCAAAATAAACCTCCTTCCTTTATAATAATAGTAAAAACCCCTATCTATTTCACCCTTAAACAAACAATTTCATATTAATGGCTTTAAAAGCTACTTGTATATTTTGGGGAGACTGAGGCAAGATGATTGTGATTTCAGGGCCAGAGTTGGTAATATAATGTGTCTCAAAACTTGTCTACTTTAAGTCAGTAACCTGATTAGTTTACTCCTGGGTACAAGGCACCATGTGCAATGACAAAAATGGGGAGGGGCAATGAAGCCAACACCAACACCAGACTTTACTTCTGTAGTAATATACTGATATGAACATGAGACTCTCTCTCTTTCTGACAGAGTCTCATGTAGCCCAAGCTGGCCTCAAGCTCATTGTATAACTGAGAATGAACTTGAACCTCTGAGCCTCTGCCTCTTCCTTCTAAGTGCCAATGTGAGCCACCATGTCTTGTTTTATGAGGTTCTGGGGATTGAACCCAGGGCTTTCTGCATGATAGGAAGATGCTCTGCCAACTGAATTAGATGCTCCAGCCCCATAATTTCTTTTCTCTTTCTTCTTGTCTGCCCCTTTCAACTCACTGATGCTGTGGGATGTCATTCTGTATGCTGTGAATATGTGTTGCTCTGATTGGTTGATAAATAAAATGCTGATTGGCCAGTAGCCAGGCAGGAAGTATAGGCAGGATAAGCAGATGAGGAGAATTCTGAGAAGAGGAAGGGCTGAGTCAGGAGACACCAGCCAGACACAAAGGAAGCAAGGTGTCAAGGCAGAACTGAGAAAAGGTACAAAGCCACGTGGCTAAACATAGATAAAAATTACGGGTTAGCCAGGCGGTGGTGACACACGCCTTTAATCCCAACACTTGGGAGGCAGAGCCAGGTGGATCTCTGTGAGTTTGAGGTCAGCCTGGTCTACAGAGCAAGATCCAGGACAGGCACCAAAACTACACAAAGAAACCCTGTCTTGAAAAAACAAACAAACAAACAAACAAAACAACAAAAAAGAAAGTAAAGTCAGTCAGGCAGTGGTGGCATATGCCTTTAATCCCAGCATTCTGGAGGCAGACCAGGTAGTTCGAGGCCAGGCTGGTCTATAGAGTGAGTTCCAGGACAGCCAGGGCTATACACAGAAACCATGTCTTGAAAAACAAAAACAAAAAACAAAAAACAAAAAGTAAACTCAGAGAAAGAATAGCTGAGGCTTGTGGAGCTACCACTCAAACCATGCCCTGTGCACCCCAAAACCAGGCTTTTAGATTTTATGGAATAGTCCAGACTTTTCAGGATATGAAGAAGAGTTTTAACCACCAACTGTGGGTGTTTATTTTATTTGCCTCAAACATACTTTGATTCTCTGATGGCTCCACTGTCCAGTTTACTTATAATGTGAATGTCAATTGTTTTAGGCAATTGTTTGTTACTACCTATAAAATAGCAGATGTGGCTCTGCTAACTGCCTTAATTCACACCTTCACCTCTGGGAAGAGAAATGTGCAATTGAAATAAGAGGGTACTACATGTTTCCTTGGTAACTGCCCTGCTATCTATCTTTGCAGTCAAGCTTCCTTATATGGGGGCTGAGGAGGCCTAACTTAACATTAATGTAGTCACGACAGGTTGCAGGCTAACAAATCTGGTGATGGGGGGAATATCTTTCTGTACCCTGTGAATATGTGTTGCTCTGATTGGTTGATAAATAAAGCCGTTTGGCCTATGGCAAGGCAGCTGAGAGGCAGGCAGGAAATTCAAAGGGAGAGACAGGAAGAAGGCCGAGAGAGATGCCAGTGAACCGCCCAAGAAGCAACATGTAATGGGATGCAGGTAAAACCATGAACATGTGGCGATACATAGATTAATAGTTATGGGCTAATTTAAAATATAGAGCTAGCTAGCTAAAAGCTTGAGTCGTGACCATGTAGTTATAATTAATATAAGCCTCTGTGTGTTTACTTGGGGGATGCAAGTGGGAGAGATTTGTCCTGACCACAGGCAGACCTGGACACAGGAAATCTTTCAGCTGCATACTGGGATGAGGCCTCACCATTACAATAACCAGGAAAAGCCACAAACTCTACCTTGCAGGGACCAATCAGAATTGAGACAAACATGTACTAGATGCTCCAAGACATAAAGGATAGCTTATATCACTTGTATATAGGTTGCCAATTTCCTTGCAGTAACATGAGTACCAATCTCTGTTTGACAACACTTCTGTTACCTCACTCCTGCTCAATTAGGAGTTCAACCCCCATCTGAATCTGGAATTCCCCGACTGCCCATGCTTTACTCTTTAAAAATCTTGCCATAACTAAGCTCAATGCTCTCCCTGATCCAACTGATGTGTCAGAAGTGTTGGGAAGCCCAAGTTTGAGCTTGCAATAAAGGCTCTTTGCTTTTGCATATGAATTTAGACTCCTGGTGATCTCTGGCGAGCTCATGACACAGGCGTAACGGGGGCAGGTACTGCCACTCCCCTAGGCTGGCTTTCTACTTCTCTTTTGGGTTAATGAGAAAACAGAGTGATAATGATGATAAGAAAACTAAAGGTATGAAAGAGAAGCGTGGTAGACATAAACATTAGTTTTATGTGTCAGTTTATCCAAGACAAAGGGTCAAACATTCTGAAGGCTTCTGTGAAGGTATTTGGGATGAGATTAACATTAAGAATATTGACTGAATAAAGCAGACTGCTTTCCATAACTGAGTTAGTCTCCTTGGATCAGCTGAAGAGTTGAAACTGGAAAAAAAAATAGATTTCTCTATAGAGAAAGAATACAGCTGGCAGAGCTTTGAACTTGAACTGCAGATTTTTGACTTGCTATTCTATAGCAATTTTCTTCTAAAGAAGGCTTGTAGAGACTTGGGACATTTTAAAGTAGTCTCACTCCTTAAAATTCAGGAAATAAACAACCCAGTAGTCTCAGGTAATCCCTGAAACTGACCAGATGCACAAGGTCCCTCCCTCCCCAAGATTATATAAACAGTAAAGATGTCTTCAAAGAGTCCAACTTTCATGAGCCATCATCCATGCAAGGATGAGTTTTCAGGTATATAGCTGCCTTTGAGATATTCCTGCTTCTGTAGTTACCCCTCATCCATACTCCTGTAAGTAACCCCAGTAAATTAATGGGTTCTCCAAGTAGGACTTTGGTGTTATCCTTACTTTGGTCTGTTGTCAATTCCCTATCTGGGGTGGGTAGATATTTGTTCACATCTCAGGAATAGTCATACAACACTTGTCCAGCCTATAAAATCTCATGAACCAATCTCCTTCAATTGAAAATTACTCAATCAAACAAACAAACATTTTATTTCTGTCTGTCTGTCTGTCTGTCTGTCTGTCTGTCTGTCTGTCTCTCTCTCTCTCTGATGCACATACATTATACATATCTTATTCTGCTTTTCTGCAGAATCCTGAATAATTACAAATTTTGGTGCCAAAAGGTGGGGTACTGGTTTAACGAGCAATTTGAGGTACAAAAGTGGCTTTGGATCTGGATCATGAGTAGAGGATAGAAAAGTTTTGTGTTCCTTGTTAACAATGCCCTAGAGCAGTGGTTCTCAACCTACCTAATGTTGGACTCTTTAATACAGTTCCTTGTGTTGTGGTGACCTCCAACTATAAAATTATCTTTGTTGCTACTTCATTACTATAATTTTGCTGCTGTTATGAATTGTAATCTAAACATATAATAAGCAGGATATCTGATATGTGACCCCAGTGAAAGGATCAGTCAACCCCAAAGAGGTCATGACTCACAGGTTGAGAACCACTGCTCTGGTGTCTTGAAAAAACTTACGATAGGAATATGGGTGTTATAGGTGATTCTGATGAGGTCTCAGAAATAAGCAGTGCACTTTTGGAAAACTGAGAATCAAGTGGCAAGAAACTTGACTGAATTATATTCTAGTGTCTTTGTTGTTTATTTGGACTTTTTTGAGACAGGTTCTCACTACACAGTTCCACTTGGCCTGGAACCCAAGTTAGCCTTTCTGCCTCAGCCTCCTTAGTGATGCAGTTACAGGCATGAATACCACAACCAGCTCTAATTCTCATATCTTGTGGACGGTAAATGTTAGAATGATGAACTAGGACACTTAGCAAAAGGTTGAAGCTGTGGCTTTGTTTCTCCTCCTTAGTGATTGTTGCAAAATATAAGAGGAGAAGATACCTTATAGAATGAACTGTTAAGTAACCAGGATTTGAACCATACGGTGGTGGCACACACCTTTAATCCCAGCACTCTGAAGGCAGAGGTAGGCAGATCTCTGAATTCAAGGCCAGCCTGGTCTACAGAGTGAGTTCTAGGCCAGCCAAAGATACACAGAGAAATGCTGTCTTGAAAAACAAAACAAAAAAACCAGGATTTGAAGATTTGGAAAGTCTTTCCCTATTTCTAGATTTTCAAATTTTTCCATCACTGTGATAAAATATCTCACACACATGACTTAAGAGAAAGAGGATTAATTCCGTTCACTGTTTCAGAGGTTTCAGCTGAAATCATGGTGGCCAGGAAGCACAGAGAAAATGACTATGCCAGTTGGATTTGTCCTCTCTTCCCACTTATTCTGCTAGGGGCCCAGACTATCATGTTGCCTATATTAGGGCCATATTGTAACCATCACAGATATAACCAGAGGTTATATCTTGCTAATTCCAAGGTGACTCTCAATTCAATTAAGCTAGTGACCAATATTAACCACCACACCATATTCTTTAGAAACCAAATTAGAAACTTTGTTGTGAGGAGAATATTAAGGGAAGAACTAGACAACCATTTGGCTAAGGGGCAGTGAGTATGAACTTCTGCCATTTGGATTAATTAGCACAGTTCTAGTTTTCTTTTTTTGCTGCTATGTTAAGCACCATGACCAAAAGCCACATGGGGAAGGAAAGGTTCATTATAACTCACAAGTTACAGCCCATCATCTGGGAAGCCAAGGCAGGAACTCTGTGTAAGAGCTCGAAACAGAAACCATGAAGGAACGTTGCTTACAGGCTTGCTCCTTCTGACTTGCTCAGCCAGCTTTTCTTACAGTCCATGCCCAGTTGCCAAGAGATGGCACCACCCACAGTGGACTGGACTTTCCTACATAAATTAGTGATTTAAAAAAATGCCCCCATAAGTCGCACGCTTTAAATCCCAGCACTCAGACAGAGGCAGGTGGATCTCTGTGAGTTTGAGGCCAGCCTGGTCTACAGGAGAGAGTTCCGGGACAGGCTCCAAACCTACACAGAGAAACCCTGTCTCAAAAAGAAAATGGCCCCATAAATATGCCAACAGGTCAATCTGACGGAGGCAATCCCTTAATTGAGGTTCTTTCTTCCCAGACATGCCAAGTTGATGAGCAAGATTATCCATCACAAACTGTTAAGTCTTTTAGGGTTTTACAAAATGGAGCAAAAGTATTATATGGCTATAAACATACTTTATCCTTTAAGAAAAGGAAAGAAGGACACTAACGGTCATTCAGATGCTCACATGCATAGAAGAAAACCATGTGGAAATAGGTAGGAGCCAGGAAGGAGCACCATAAGTAACCAAAGACACCTACACTTTGATCTTTTATTTTCCATACTCAGATTTTGGGAAAACTAATTGTTATTATGCCAAGTCCATGGTTATTTTGTTAGGACAGTTTGAGTCGCTTCATACAATGAATGGCACTTGATGGGAATACAGAATCTTTCATGCCATTGATAGGCTGGAGCAGGGCAGACATTTAATAAAGTGGTCCTAGAAGTCATCATGGAATTAGGAAGATAGAAAGTCCTTGAGACCACAGAGTAGGATATTGCTGAGCACAGACAATAGACAACATCTGCCAAGCAGAGTTGGCGGATGATTAATTTAAAGTTAGAAACACTAAACCACCAAGCAATGATTTATTCTTTGTCCTCGCTGTTCAAGTGAAGCAGTAAATCTGGGAACAGGACAGAAGTTTTGTATGTGTGTGCGCACATACATGTATTCATACATGGGTAAAGAGGTCAGAGGCAGGCATCAAGTGATGTCCTCTGTCACTCTTCACCTTGTTCCTCTGAGATAGGGTCTCTTTCTGAACTCACGATTTCCAGTGAGGCTGGCAGCTGGTGAACCCCAGCAATCATCCTGTTTCTTCTTTTCTCAGTGCTTGGGTTATAGACATGTATTGGACCACACCCAACTTTTTTCTTTCTTTGGTTTTGTTCAAGACAGGGTTTCTCTGTGTAGCGTTGGAGCCTGTCCTGGATCTCACTTTGTAGACCAGGCTGAACTCGAACTCACAAAGATTTGCCTGGCTCTGCCTCCCAAATGCTGGGATTAAAGGCGTGTGCCACCACCGCCCAGCACACACCCAGCTTTTTACATGGGTGCTTGGAGTAAGCACTCAACTCCTGAGCTATCTCACCAGGTCCAGAATTCTTATTTAATAAACGAGTTTATTAGTTGAATTGAGTGATATGAGACAAGCAACCATGGATCACATTTAAAAATCAACACTCATGTCCAACTTTTCAAACAAGTCTTCCAGTGCCCTAGAAATGCTGAAGGCAGGAGAGTTCCAGGAGTTGTGATTTAGTTCCTTGCTTTGGGAAGGGAACAAAATTAAAATACATAAAAAACAGCACGTGGTTCCTCTAGGAGGTAATAATAGCAACAATAGTGGCAGCAGTCATCATTCTCACTCTCCTCCTTCCAGCCTCAGGCTTCTGTAGTGAAGAGCAAGCCAAGTGGTCCATGCAGAAGACAACAGTACCAAATGTGCCTGGAGTTGATGCTTTGAGTAAGAAAGTAAAAGCCTGTGAAGTATTTGTATCATGCTTACCCTGTTGAAACAGGGGTCAATGTTCAGGTGACATTAGATAGCCACTTAGTTAATGGTTATACGCAAGTCACATTTTTTAAGGAGAGTAATTGAATCTATCTCCTGGATTCACCATTGCTATTAACCCTGTGAGTCCTTATAGTGATGTGTGAACAAAGGTGACATGGGGCTGAAGTTACTAGGATTCTTGGTGAATATCCTACATTTCTGTCATTTTAAGAGTAGGTGGCTGGAGAGAGCTCATCAGATAAGAGCACATACTCCTTTTACAGATGACTGGAGTTCATTTCCCAGTAACCACATTGGGTGGCTCATAACTGCATGAAATTCCAGCTCTAGGGCATCCGATGCCCTCTTTGACCCTGTGGTAGGATATATACATGTTCAACACACATATATGCACAATTAAAAATAAAATAAATCAACTGGACATGGTAGTACATGCCTTTAATCCCAGTATTCAAGAGGCAGAGGCAGGATGATCTCTGTGAGTTTAAAGCTAGCCTGGTCTACATAGCAAGTTCCAGGACAGTCAGGGCTATTACACAGAGAAACCCTGCCTTGAAATTAAAGGAAAAGAAAAGAAAAGAAAAGAAAGAAAGCTTTAGAGTAGGCTGAGAAAGAGCGTGAGGTGTACAAGAGGTAGCAACCAGACAGAGCATGTTTAGATAGTATGGGCTACATACATAAGGATTCCTTTCTTCTGCATGCAAGGCTAGAAACCACTGTCAGGGAAGGAAGGCCCAGGTAACCCTCCACAGATGATTCCCACATGAGTTACTTGCATATAGAATGTTCTCCCCAGGCTCATATGTTGAATACGTGTTTCTATTTGGGAGGTGTTGGAAACCTCAGAAGGTGGGGGTCTAGCTAGATGAACACTGAAATGTGGCATTGGAGGCTATACCTGGATTCCAGACCCTCTTCCTCACTGTCTGCTTCCTGTCATGAGATGACCACCAGCCTCTTCCACATTCTCCACCATGACAATCTGTCTCATCACAAGCCTAGAAGTCAGTGGGGCCAAGGACTACGGATTGAAATCTGTTACCACGCGTTAAACCAAGCCTCTCTTCCCTGAAGTTGTTCTCTTCGGTATCTTGGTCACAACCATTCAAAAGTAGCTGACATGCGAGCCCCATGATGTCCCCAGAGGCATCACCAGTGCTTGAGTCGATACCGTGAACATTCTGACACAGGCAAAGAAAGGCTTCATTTCTGTATTATTCAGTCTTCTTTGTTTTACTGGGAATTTGAAAAAAAAAGAAAAAGGTGCCGGTATCCTGTGGTCCATTTTCTTTCTTTAACATGGTCAGTGGGTTCTTATAACTCACTGGGTTCCTTGTGGCTGACCATGGGCACAAGGCTGACATTTTTCCATGGATAGAGCATGAGTGTTGCTTAGTGATCCGTATGTTGGCCTTAGATTACAAGTTGAGATCTGATACCAGTGTACAAAATAAGGAAGAGACAGCATTGACAGAGAAGAATAACTGTGGATAATGGTGTTCCAAAAGGAGGTGATCATGAGATCTGTTTGTTCATTATTACCAAAGGAGGTGGTATTACACATCGCTTCCTGTTGTCTTCTCGACAACCACAGGCTGACTAGAAAGAGGGGAACACTGACAATTTAAGGTGGGTTAGGCTTAATGACATTATTTAAAAATATTTAAAGTTTTCAATTGACCCTAACTTCTTTAGAACTTCTGGGCAAGTTAAATGTTAAGTGCCTAATCCTATATAAGCCTTGGTTTTTGCATTGTTACAAATTTCTCCTTAGGGCAATGGATATTTGAGCTTAGAAAGGGCAGATTTCTTTAAAGGAGGCACTTCTTCTACTTTGTTCCTCTCAGCTCTCATGAACTGACAACCAAGAGCAAGGGGAACTGAGAAGTTGGCACCAGTGGCAGTGGCAACCAGAGAGCCCTGAGTAGTGTTAGGGCTTCATGTGGTGACATGTATTTCCTGTCTCTAAGAGGATGATCTGATTCAGGCATGGAGGAGAAACGGGAGTCACAGGTCCTGTCCTTGACCCGATCATGCATAGTTAGTGCAGCCCCGGCCCTCTTGTCCCTGCACAAGCAGAAGGACAACAGAGCTAGTTTTCCTTGGAGATGCTCCCCATCTGCGTTCTACCATATGCCTAAGAACCCTTCTGCATTCTGTCATAGGACAATACTCTCAATTTGATGCTACAGGACGACGAACACAGGCGAAGCCCAAGCAATCCAGTCCTTAGAAGCCATTAGTGTAACCTATCTGCCTTTCATGTGACTTACCTCCACAGCCCTCTCTGCATGATAGCTAGCTATCCAGGATGGCCTGCAAAGTCTGCAAGGCTCACTCTGCAGCAAGCAAGACAGGGAGGGGAACTGGACTGCATCTCTCTCTGCTCCTCAGTGACGTCTACACACGCATTTAAAGTACCAGCAATATAGATTCCAAATAGAAATGGAAGTGGGTGGGAAACACAAATAAATACACACACAGTATGCTTTCAGCCATCCAGAGAGCCTTTGATTTGGAGTGTGAGTCAAAGACCAAGAAGGGGCATCAATATCTCAAGCAGTACCCTGGGTCCTCATGGACACAGGTGCAATAAACACCGAGGGACAGATTAGAGTCAGTAATGTCTGTGAGGAATCTGGGCTACAAACCTAAATCCTCATCTACTCATTCACACTTCATTCTCTTGAACCAAAAATCAATTATCCAAATTTTCTAAAATACTAGAATCTTAGAATACTAGAGATCATTGTCTTAAAAATTAGATGTTTATAAAAAAAATTAGATGTTTATAATTGCAATGATACAGATTTCTTTCTTGTTTAAAAATGATGGTGTTCAGAAGTTTTTCATACTGAGAAATATATAATATAGATATGTAGAAAAAAATCTTGTTGTGGAATCAGGGAAACATTTGCAGAGTTCTCTGCTAAGGAGCCCCAGAAATCAGAAGGCTCCCGCTGCTCGGTTATTTCCTCCAATCCTGTTGGCTCCACCAGAGTTCCTGGGCAGTAAGCTACAATGTTGGTTGAATGAAAGGAAGATGAAGCAAAGAACAATCTCTGTGAGCTTAGAATCTTCTGGAGTAATTCCTGGGTAGAAATACTCACTCTGAAGAAGCCAGCCAGCCCAGAGTAGGTAGGGAGTCCAAGAGAGAAGATGAGTAATTTAGGAAATGGTTTCATCTTTGTCTTTAATGTCTCCATCTCTTTGACTGCTTCCTCTTCTGCCTTGGTGGTACTTGATGGCAACCTGTACCTCTTCCATTCTCAGAGATCCTGGGTTCTATGATACTCTTTGATGAAACATTTTCCTGGCAGATACTTTAGTGGTATAGCTAGAAGCATAGTCTCTGAGGCTTATGGGGATGTGGTGGCAGGAAGTGATGGCCTAAGGCTGTCCTTAAAGATAGGCTTCTTTCCAGAGGCTTTAAGGTGTGAATTCCAGGAGTGATTGCATGTTAATGGAGGACAGCTTCTTTCTGTACTCTTGGCCCCTTCTTCCTACTCTGTAACAGTGACAGTAAAACCCTCACCTTTCCTTTCCTCCTGAGCAAGTCTAGTGGCCACCACAGCAAGTGTGTGGCTACAGGGTTGTCTTCCAAGGTTCCTGCTCCCAAATTCTGTCAAGACACCAGGGCAATGGGGAACCTTATCTGTGACTTTGTCCTTTTTGGGGGGCTGGGGTAGGGTCTCTCTCTGTATTCCTGACTGTCCTGGAGCTTGCTGTGTAGACCAGGTTGGCCTTGACCACTGAGAGATCCTCCTGCTTCTGCCTCCAGAGTGCTAGGGTTAAAGGTGTGTACCAGCACATCAGGCTTATAACTTTGTCTCTTGGTGACAGGTGACTGGGTGATATATGAGTAGTGGTCACTGGAAAAAGAAGGCACAGGAGAAATTATATAATGAGATTATGTACCAAGTATGCAGAACTGATACTTCTCTAGTAATGGCCAAGTAAGGTTAATATAAATACACACCAGAAACTGGTAACAAGAAAATTACCCGCCAGGCGGTGGTGGTGCACGCCTTTAATCCCAGCTCTCAGGAGGCAGAGCCAGGCGGATCTCTGTGAGTTCAAGGCCAGCCTGGGCTACCAAGTGAGTTCCAGGAAAGACACAAAGCTAAACAGAGAAACCCTGTCTCGAAAAACCAAAAATAAAATAAATAAATAAATAAATAAAATAAATAAAAAAAAAAGAAAAAAGAAAGAAAGAAAATTACCCTAGCTTATTCACACTGTATCATTCTTTTATATTTTTTCCTCATCCACCATCATCTTTTGGTTGTTACAATGGCTTCAAGGAAGAAAACTAAAGCAGGGAAGGTGCCACACAGCCATTGCTGCCTTGCATGTGGTCAATACAAGGCAGGGTATACTATATTATACACACACACACACACACACACACACACACACACACACACACACACACACATCCTGGCACTAGAGGAGCAGAGTAAAGAGAACAGCATTCTTCCTTGATTGTGGGGAGAGGAGGAAGTGTTAAAAGATGAGTCAGACTTCTTACTGATAGATGAGGAACTTCCTTTGCAAATTCTAAGCAGAGTGTGGGAAGGGTAGGTGCTAACTGGACAGAATAGGGTACACCCATTAGAAGCCAGGGAGAAAGAGAATAACAGGGCCCATGTCATGGCTGTGTTGTGTGATAAGACTTTAACTTATTGGTGATGTGAACTATGAAAGGGTTGGAGAGAGGCAATGAGGCAACCATATTTGTTATGAGTGGATTCTGGGTGGGGAGAGAGAGTGGGAACCAGATTAGGGGAAGGTTAATCCTGGTTAGAAATAATGAGTGTCTTAGAACAGCACTGTGTCATAGAAATGAAACTCAGGCCACACCCAGAATCTTAAATGATTGGATAAACACATATATGCATATACGTGTATGTGTGTTTCTCACAGTGGAACATTATTGGAGAGAGACAAAAAAAAACCCTGTCATTTTTATGTTGAATGTATACACACACAAACATAACACATACACAAAACTTGTACTTATATATAGATAGAATATATAGATATGAAAATCTGCTATAAGTACATAGTATTTTTACTGCATAGCTATTAACATATCAGATATTTAGGTATCAGCAAATATACCATATCATGGTTTTAGTGTATAGGGTTCAGATGTGGGAAAGTGCAGAGTTTTGGGTGGACACCCAAATATAATCTTACAGGGGATATTTTAATGTAGAAAATGTTAGTATGAGTGCATGGTAGGAACTTAATAAACACCCAGTTTGTCTTAACTGGGCTAGGAACTCTGGATTCTCAGAAACTATTCACTGACTGGCTAGGCTGGTAAATCCACAGGCGGGGAAAGGCCACGGACACTCTGTCAGAGGCTGGAGTTTCCGGCTTGCCGAAGGTCCCCACCCACCTCACTACGGAGAAAGGAATTGGTGCCTGTTGCAGCAGAATTCCTTGCCGCTTACTGGTCACTCTGATAAGAAACCAGCAAGGTCCTTCTCTTCAGTAACCTGGTGCACCGCCATCAGAGGTGTTGTTATTTGTGCTTCTGCTAAAAAGCCCCACTCAGAGGAAGACGAGGAGCAGGAAGCAGGCTATTCGAGGCCCTGTGAGTGGCAGGATGAGAAGCATCCTGATGTGGCATGGAGAGCTAGGCTGCAGGGACAGCATAGAAAGCTATGAGAGTCTCCGCAAACACTGGTGTCCTACTGCTCTGAGAAAGCTGCTCACCTCAGAGTTTGGATTTCTCAGCAAGAACTGAATAAAACCACAGAAATTCCTGGCACTTGTCGGACATATGAAAGTTTCTCAGGTGATGGATACTTTAATAATTGGGCTTTCCAGGTGCAGAGTAAATACTAACATGCAAAGGTAACACACTAGCCTCTCACAGACCGGATGTTCTAGAACAGTCCAGTGTTACTCAGGAACTCTGTCAGCTGGAGTTCTAGGTGACCAGTGGAGGCCCTGACAAGAATTTAAGACATCATATAGTGAGGGAGTCCCTGAAGGTGTAGGCAAGAAAGAAAATGAATCACAAAGAGGTGAGAATGAAAACTTGGTTCAAATTGACTTTGTCAACCTGGATCAAACTTTGGGGAGTCTGATACAAGGTGGTTTATTGCCAGCATATTTAAACCCAGTATAATTTGGGGAAATTTTTTTCATGGTATAACACAATCTCTGGTACACGAGAAAGCATAGTTACATTGAAATTCAACTCAAGGTACATGCCATTTCTTCCAAAAAGATGGGTTTTGGAGATAGACCATCAGAATTAGCTTAAGAGCCCAGGGAAGGATCTGGCATAGTCTTGGTCATACACAGTGCAGAGGTCATTTGGTCCTGGTTGTGGGAGCTTGGGGGAGCCTCTGGCTGTACAGGTAATGTAAGGTTCATTTAGATTATTAGCTACCTCTAATACTGGATGTAGGTGCTTGATATGGCCTGTCCCAACAGATAACGCAGATCACCAGGCTGTTAATCACCTCCAATTCCCAGCTTTCTGGATGGAAGAACAGGTTATATGTCCATTCCTTTGAGAGGACAATCCTATGTGCTTAATATTCCTAGTTTCCCTAGAGATCTGTGGGTGAAAGGACCTTTGTGCTCCCAACAAAGTAGAACTTGGAAGTACTGATGACCAGTTAGGCAGTGGCTAGTGTAAGACATAGATGTGCATTCTTTCTGAATCTGAAGAAGGGTCTTCCCACCTTCTCTGATGTTTTCAAAATTGAATCTGAAAACTGCAAATATGTGGGGTGCATTCCCATGGTGACAGTTTTGATGTTTTCAGCAATACTCCAGCTTGGAATTGCCTAATCTAGCAGAATATCAAGCATTTAAAAATGTAGGGAAGAGGGAGATTTCCACAGTCTTAATAGCAGTTGCCAAACCTAGAAAAAATGGCTACTTACTGGCACACCCAGTAGGAGACTCGAGCTTCCCAGGAATCACTTGTCATGGCTTGTCTCCTCCCTCCCTCCATTAACTAGTTGGACTTATTACTTGGAGGGCACATGGCATTGGCAATAAAAACTCTTTCCTCTTGCTTTATTTGTTGGTGAAAATTAAAGGTTCCCCCTCCCCTGCCACACACCCAGAAACAAGAACACTGCAGTCTGCCCTACTGCAGAGTCAATCAAGGAGAGGTGGGCTACCAGCCAATCCCAGTAATTACTCCATCTCTAAGAACTTCATAAAAGCCATTTGGTACACAACAGCTTTCATTATAAAGAAGAATCTCCCCTCAGACAATGTCTTTTGCTCATTTTCATTTTGTGTTTAATCCTTCCATTTTTCTCAGGCAACACACAAAAGTCTGCATATGTGTATGGAATTTATTATTAAATAGTTTTTTCTTTAAAAATAAATAGGAAGATAAATGTTGGGGGCTGGTGATCTAACTTAGTTGGTATAATGCTTGTCTAGCACAGACAAGGCCCTGAGATCAGTTCCCTGATCCAGGTAAACTGAGTGTGAAGGCTCGCATCTGTAATCTCAGCACTCTAGAGGCAGAAGGATAAGAAATGCAATGTCATCCTCAGTTACATAGTATGTTTAAGACTACATAGTGAGTTTGAGGCTGGCCTGAGCTCCATGAGACCCTGAGTCAAAAAAAAGAGTTTTTAATCTGGTACTTTAGCAAGTTACACACACACACACACACACACACACACACACACACACACACACACACACGGTCTCACTGTGCAGCCCTGACTGTCCTGGCACTTGCTAACTTGCTATGTATACCAAACTAGCCTCAAACTTAGTAAGATCCACCTGCCTCTGCCTACCAATGGCAAGGATTAAAGGTGTGTACCACCACATGCAGGCACAAGGAATATCTTGATGTCAGGAACCAGGGTGAGGCCCGGGGGGCTCATGTAGGCTTCCACTGGTGTCTGAATCCTTTTGAGGATGTTCTCAACTTGGAAGCTGATGCTAAGACTGAGTTGGTTAAACCAAAAATCGAGTAGCAGAGGCTGTATCATGACACTCAAAGGAAGCAGCAGCCTGGGCACGCTGCTTTAAATAAAGCCTGGGTGTAGAACTTGTTCTTGCTCCTGGAGTAAGTAGACTATAAAACATGTTGCTCTACCACGAACAGAATGTAGATTATGGGATTTTAAGTGCTTGCATTAGAGAAATTTGGACAAAATACAAGTGAAAAAGGTGGGATTGCTCTCTGTCATAAGGAGTTATGTGGCAATGTATTGTGTCCCCCAATATACTGTGTCTCCCAATAAAATTTATCTGAGGATTAGAGGAAAAAAACAGCCACTATAAGTAAACATAGAAGCCAAGCAATGGTAGCACATGCCTTTAATCCTATCACTTGGGAGGCAGGGATCTGTCTGGATCTCTGTGAGTTTGAGGCCACACTGGGGAATAGAGCCAAGTGTGGTGACACATGCATTTAATCCCAGCACTAACCATAGAGGTCTGGAGGTCTGTATAGACAGACAGGAAGTGACAGAGCTAGGCAGGAAGAGGAAGTGATGTAGGTGGGCTGTGAGAGCCAATGAGAGAACAGAACAGAAAGGAATATAGGTGTGGGTATACAGGAAGTAGCTCAATTGTGAAGCTGCAGAGTTGGTGAGGAGAGGTTGGCTTGTGGCTTTTCCTATTCCTCTGATCTCTCAGGTGTTAACCCCGATATCTGGCTCCATGGTTTTTATTTAATAAGACCATTTAGCAATTTGTCTACAGAGGTAAGTACTTTGCAATGCTTATTGGAAGAAAGAAATGCTGCTTCAAAGCTCTCCTGATACAGCCTACAGCTGAAACGTGTCCTAAACCATGGCACCAAGAGTTTGCTCCACAGCACAATGAGAGCCATTGAAAAGCTCCTGCTTTGGGAAAAGAATAGATGACATTTGGAATAGGCCTTGGAAATCATAATATGAAGGAGGAAAATGAGAGATCAGAAATGAGCTGTGATGCTGTGATTTGATACTTATAAAATTTTTTTTTTTGCCCCAAGGAACTCTATGAGTGCTTCACATAGTTAATTTATTGTTTTAATATCAGCAACAGTAACACAAGTCTAAAGTGAGGAAGGCACTCTAAATGCAAGAAAACTAGTTCAGAGGGAGTAAGTCACACAGCAGCCAGATTGCCACAAATAGTGTGCAGATGACCAGAGGCATAAGTTATTGGCCAAGCTGCCACATAAAGCTTAAGAGCTATGTACACTCAGAAGTGATTTTCTTTATTTGTTTGTTATCCACAAGCCCCCTGAAAAAGGGTTGGAAAGATGTGAAGAAATAAGCTTGTCCTCTCGCCAGACATAGTCTGCTGCTTTAGTTATTTTCTTAAAGAGGCCAGTGATTCAGAAGACGGTGACGCCCAGGGCCTAGAAAGATGGCTCAGTGGGCAGTAACTCTTACTGCACAAGCATGAGGACCTGAGTTCAGATCTTCAGGATTGATGTAAAAAGCAAGACATGGCCATGCATACCAGTATGCCCAGTGCTGTGTGTGTGTGTGTGGGGGGGGGTGAGACAAGAGGATTGACCACTGGGTCTTGATGGCCAGCCAGTCTATCTGAAATGATAAGCTCTGGATTCAGTGGCATAACCTGTTCTTTAGAGAATGAAGAACAGAGAAATAAAGTAGGATGGACACCCATGTGTCCACTGGCCTCTGTGCTTGTACACAGGTGTGCGACCTGGTCATACACATACACCATGGAGGGAGGGAGAGACCCAGAGAGAGGCAGAGACAAAGAGACAGACAGAGACAGAGATTGGTTAGCATATATAAGATCCAAAGAAAGACCTGAACGAGGTGATAGATATGCCTTATAGTCCTAGATACTTGGAATACTGAAGAAGGAGGATTGATAGAACCAGGAGTTGGAGGCTAGCTTGGGCAACAACATAGCAAAGCCCCAGCAAAGGTGGGGGGGGGGGGAGATAAGATTTAAAAGTCAAAGAGAGACAACTCCAACTAGTCATGGCATCAGTTAGCAGACTGAGAAAGGGATAGCTAGCAACTTCAAAACGATCATGAACCAGTCTTTTTCTCTCTAAGCCTCTCCAAGACCCAGTTGTTGAGAATACTAAATACTCTTGCATCCACAATGCATATCAATAAATAGCTAAGTATCAAAAGGCAGAAGAAAATGGCTGGGTGAAACAAAGACACAGATACTGGTAGTCATCCTTTTTTTTTTTTTTTTTTTAAATCTCCCTCCATGGTCAAGAGCAATGTCCTTGGCATCAGAACACTTGCCTCTTTCTGATGTTTTGTTTAGGGGAGCCACTTCTCTGCTGTAGAGCATTTTCTGTAGAGGCTGTCGAGTGGGCCAGGGAGAGCTTGGAGAGCCTCGCTGTTATTGCTGTCAGATTTACTCCTGGAGCTGGCAGTTCCCACCCACTGGGGTGCTCTTGTTACACAAGGAGGTTGTTCACCGCTGACAACCGCAGGAGCTCCAGGGGCGGAAGTCAAAGGGCAAATGCCTGGTTGACTGGTCATTCATTTACTCCACTGAGGGCCTCTTCCTGTCTCACAGATGTCTGTATCCAGACTTCAGAAACTGCTGGGCTTCATGTATGGATATGTATCTATGTATATATCTATACCTACATCTAGGTATGACATAAAAGCAGAAAGAAGGTAGGAAAGGAATCAGCAGGAGGGGCCAAATGTAAGATAAACAGGGGAGTGGGATACAAATATGGGTGAAGATACCATAATATACATTATGGCAGTGCCATAATGAAATACATTGTTAAAGAAATCTTTTTAGGGATTTAATTTTTTTTTTTCCAGACAGGGTTTCTCTGTGTAGTTTTGGTGCCTGTCCTGGATCTTGCTCTGTAGACCAGGCTGGCCTCAAACTCACAGAGATCCACCTGGCTCTGCCACCCGAGTATTGGGATTAAAGGCATGTGCCACCGCTACCTGGCAAAATTTATTTTAGGGATTGAGTTTGCTTCCTGGCACCGATTTAAAAAATGCTGTACGTGGTAGTCCCAGTGCTTGGGACATGATGACAAGCTAATCCCTGGGCTTTCTGACCAGCCAGCCTAGCCTAGCCTATTTGACAAGTTTCAAGTCAATGAGGAATCCTATTTTATGAAAGAGAGAGAGAGAGAGCTCACAAGAGAGAACCATGCAGTGGTGGTGCATGTCCTTAATCTCTGTGAGTTCCAGGCCAGCCCAGTTTACAGAGTGAGTTCCAGGACATCCAGGACTAACAGAGTGTAGGGTAGGGTGAGGGTGGGGGTGGGGTTGCCCAGGCTAGCCTTGAACTCATTCTGCAGCCCACAAGGACATTGAACTTGCAATCTTCTTGCCTCAAGCTTCCAAATAGATGGGAACATCAACTTATACCATCAAGTATGTCTCTGGGCAGGCTTTAATAAGAATAGGCACAGAGTCTTGGGAGTGTGGGGTAATAATGCACACAGTAACTGGTTGAGACTTTAGCAGACTTCATGGACCCAGGGTATGCACAGTCAGGGAACATACAGTACATTCCTTGCTCTGGGTGAGGCAGGCTTCACTGCTACATCTGAGAACCTGCCTCACTTTTAACTCAAACCCTCATGCTTTATCGATAGAAACATTGTCTTTCATTAGTTTAGTTTTAAATCAAATGGTATTGCTATTTGCACATTATAGTTCAGAGCTTTCAGAAGTCATGTGGAGCTCAGGGCTCATAAATAACAAAAAAATCTTCCAGTGCCTCAAGGAAGTAGTCACACTGTGGGACTTGGAAAAATAGAACCATCCATGCTAGAAAGATGACTCAAGAGATAAAGCAAAGTACTGGCCATGCAAGTATGAGGACCTGTATTTGACCCCTCAGAACCCAGGTAGATGCTGGGTAGGTGTGGATGCCTGCTTGTAAGTTTAATGCTCAGAGGCAGAGGCAAGGGATCCCCAGAACAAGCTGGTTACCTAGATGAGCTATATAGGTGAGCTCTGATTTCATCTGATAGACCCTGCCTCAGTGAATAAGGTAGAGGGAGACTAAGGTGCTGTGGATATTGCTCTATATAAATAAAACACTGATGGCAGTGACCAGACAGGAAGTATAGGTGGGACAAGGAGAGAGGAGAATTGGGGAAACAGGAAGAAGGAGGGAGAGACACTGCAGCCACTGCCAGGACAAGCAACATGTAAAGACGCCGGTAAGCCACCAGCCACGTGGCAAGGTATAGATTTATAAAAATGGGTTAATTTAAGATATAAGAACAGTTAACAAGAAGCCTGCCACGGCCATACAGTTTATAAATAATATAAGCGTCTGAGTGATTATTTTATACGTGGATTGTGGGACTGTGGGGCTTGGTGGAACCTGGAGAGAAGCCCTCCAGCTACACTAAGGAGGACTCTTGACATCAACCTCAGACCTCCACATGCACGCACACACATAAGCATACATGTCTACATACATTCAAACATGCGTACGTATACATAGAGGGGAAAAACAAAACAAAACAAGGGCTATAGAGATGGCTCAGGATTTAGGAGCACTGCTGATCTTCCAGAGGACCCATTTGATTCCCAGCACCCACATGGAGGCTCACAACAACTGTCTGTAACTCCAGCCCCAGGGGATCTGATGCTCTCTTTTGGTCTCTGTGGGCGCTTTGTGCACATGGTACACAGATGTACATGGCAGCAAAACACTCATATATTTAAAAAAAATCCTAGATTTGTGTCCTCTTCTTCATATTGTAGTAAAATGGAACAATTCCACCCTCCCTAGATCTGATCTATAACTGAAGTTAGGTGTAGTTCAACTTCAGCAGAGGTGAATATTCCAAACAGTCTTTGGGTAAAATGGGATGAACCTAGGCTCTTAGTAGCCATTGGTACTAGCATGGTCTCCAAAATTCTAAAGGGATAAACCTAACATGACACAAATATCAAACGAATTTCCAACATCTCAAATATCTAATGCTTTGTATCTAAAAAGAGAGACAGCAAGAGACAGAGAGATGTTTCAAACTTCAGAGACTGTGGGAAATGAAAGTGGTTCCACTCTGCTAATCAAACAGAACATCTTTTCTGTAAAGGTCTGCTGGAGCTGGTTTGCAACAGCAAACACTGGCATTCCTTCACCAAACAAAGCAGCAGAGGTAAACACCAGAACAACCTGGTCAAGGTCCCATGAGGGGGGACTCAGCACACCTCTCCATGACCAAGCAGCCCTCTCACATCTGAAGGACAGCCCCTGCAACAAGATCCACCACAAACCAGAAGCTCGTTTGTTACTGCTTTGTCTGTTCACTGTCTAGACTGCAGGGAGCTTATGAAATAAACTGGGAATAATGACTTCAAATGAAGGTCCATGGGAAGGAGCTGGCCCAAGACTACCCACCCTGCAGAGGGTTTTCATTAGGAGAGGGCCGTGAAGGGGGAGGGTTGGCCTTCGGGTCCAGAAAGGAGCTGCATGAGGAGAGACCACCATCGTAGCATGGCAGAGGGTCCTGAAGGGAGAGGCACGCCCCATGGTTGCTGAAATATAGAAGAGCTATGACATTCATGGCCATAGACAAGCACAATGGAACCTTAAGAGTAGAGAGAGAAGCTTTCCTGCGGAGCTGAAGAACAAAGGGAGGTTCTGACTCTTTCTTTTTCAGGGCTGGCAGGCAAGCTTCATACCAGCCTGGCCTGGCCTAAAAGCTGATGGGGAAGGAGGCTGGCGCTAGACTGGACCTGTACACTCACGCTGTAGCTGTTAAGAAGAGGGACTGCGGAGCCACACGACAGCATGCCCTCCTATCCCTTCTCTGCTCCAGAGACAGAGTTGCAGGGGATGTGGCCTGATGTCTGGGGGAGAGAGAAGGCACCTGGAGAGCGGGTTCTCACGCTGGGCAGCATCATTGCAGCCAAGCGTGTCTGGGGTTTCCTCAGAATGCTCAGTTTCTATGGCCTCAGCTCCTTTGCTATGTGTGATTTCAGATAGGTCACTTCACTTTCCTGAGCCTCAGTTTCCTTATCTAGAAATTGGGAATAACAAAATATTTCCTGAAGGATTGCTTCAAGGATTAGGAATAACTTATGTGAAGCAAAGCACCTCGCACATACAATATTAAATATAAATAATCCCTATAACCCATAGGCTTCTGGTCTCAGAACACTGAGGTAATGCAGGGTCTCTAGTTAGATCACCCATAGTCATTACTGTAAATTGTTGGTGTTTACAAAAGGACCAATACTTATTATGAAATATCATGTTTATATATACCTTAAGGAGTAGTGTGCTACTTGAGACAATTAATGCACAGAAAATGCTTGGAACCCTACTAGGCATGTGATACACTGTCAACAAATGTTAGCTATTATTGCTGCTGTTGTTATGCAAATACTTGACCCTCCTACCCTGTCATTAAAGAGTTTGTGAACAGGTTTGATTTGTCACAACAAGTGGGAAAACAGCAGTGGGAGGTGGGGCAAGGCCAGGAGCCAGAATCTAGAATTGTTCTTTGTCTAGAAATGGGGAGGGGTGTGTGTGTGCCTCGTTCACACCTGGTGCCAGGTTCTTTCTTTGCCCAGTGGTCTCAGTCACAGCTGATATGCACAGCACATAGAAATGTCTACATGCTAGATGAGAGCATGTGTGGGGACCAGTTAACATTTAAACTTAAAATATATACGAATTCGCTTTAGAGATTCCCAGTACACAGGAGAAAAGAAAAATTCTTTTATTAAGAATGAATCACCAAGTGGGGAGTGTTGGCTTATGCCTATAATCCCAGCTCTCAAGGAAGACTGCATGTTCAAGGTCATCCTAGGTGATGTATACAGCAAGTCAGCTTGGGGTACATAGCAAGACCCTGGGGTGGTGGTTGGGATTCCAATACATTACCAGTTAGAAAGAGGCTTGTTCAGACTGATTTTCCTGACTTAGGTGAATTAACATTCACCTCTAAAATCCTATTAGCTCAAATGCTCCGAAGGCAAAAATAATTCTATCTTATTTCCTCATATCTTTCAAGTGCTCAGAACAATGCATGGCACAGCTGGGATTTAATCTTTATTAGCTGGCTACTACTGTTGTTTTTACGCACATATCTGACTCTTCTACTAAATTCTCAAGAGGTATACTAGTATTTCACATACTTTTTCCCAGCCACTGAAGCACAGGCTTTGGGGGTAGACTTCCACATAGACGTGAAGAAATGAAATAAATATTGTTTTCTCAGATACAGTCAAGTTTGGATGAGCACACAGCATAGCTGTTGGAGAGGGTGTGATAAAATCAAGGCACTGCGGTGAAGCACAAGACAGAAAATGAACAGGAGCTCAGACGGTGTGGCCTGCAATTAGGAGACTCAGACCCATCATTTAATTTTCAGAAGTCTCTCTCTTTTGGGGTGTGGTTTTGAGACATGGTTTCTCTGTGTAGCTCTGGCTGTCCTAGGAATCACTTTGTAGACCAGGCTGGCCTCGAACTCACAGAGCTCCGCCTGCTTCTGCCTCCAGAGTGCTGGGATTAAAGGCGTGCACCACCACTGCCTGCCTAAGAGTCACTATCAAATTTATAAAATGTGAAAAATTTTGAGATGCGAGTCTCAGCATATATCCCAAGCTAGGCTTGAACTCAAGAATATCCTGTCTCAGTCTCCTAAGTATAAGGATGACAGGAATATACCATCATACCCAGCTCTGAAATGAGATTATTGAAGAATAGACCTGAGATACATGAAAGTAGCCTATTGCAGCCAGGCATGTAGTAGAGAGAAATGTCTAATGAAATTATGTTCATGGATTAATGGTTTGGAATTTGAGTAGCATTGGATTTCTTTCTTTCTTCTCCTTTCTTTCTTTCTTTCTTTCTTTCTTTCTTTCTTTCTTTCTTTCTTTCTTTCTTTCTTTCTTTCTTTCTTTCTTTCTTTCTTTCTTTTTCAAGACAGAGTTTCTCCATGTAGCCTTGGCTGTCCTGGAACTCACTCTGTAGACCAGGCTGGACTCGAACTCATAGAGATCTGCCTGCCTCTGCCTCCCAAGTGCTGGGATTAGAAGCATGAATCACCACTATTCTACGATTTCTTAAAGTCTTGTATGACTAGAAAATACAGTTGCTCAAGAGATACTGTTAAATTTAAACATCAAAAGTCCATGTAAGGAACATTTCTCTAGGACTTAGGAGTAGCTTCCACTTCTTCAAAACTCCTGACTGACCAGAAACCTAATCTAAACTGGTTTTCTGGCACAGAAGAGTGTGAATCACATGTCTCAATCACATCTGGTGCCTTTTCCCATGACAGGCAGGACCTCAGAACAGTGATCTCTCCCTTCCATATCTTCAGGCTGCATCTAATAGCACTGAATGTGTTTTAAAATGACTTTAATTCTTCGAAGTATTATGATCATCTTTAAGCTAATATTTTACAGGATATTTATATGTGGACATGTGTGTGTGCGTGTGTGTGTGTGTGTGTGTGTGTGTGTGTGTGTGTGAATACTTGTCTATCTATCTAGCTACTGCTATGTTGCCAAGGAATATATATATGCACATATGTGTATATACACACAAACACATAAATATATGAATATTTGTCTATTCATCTAGCTACTGATAGGTCAATATTACTCTCATGTATCCCAGGCTAAACTCAAATTTGCTATGTATCCAAGAATGACCTTAAACTCATCTTCCTGTTTCCATCTCCTGAGTACTTGTATTACAAGCATGTTCCACCCCAACCAGTGCTTCATGCATGCCACGCAATCACTCATAAACTAGCTGAGCTACATCTCCAGCTCAGTTCTTAATAATTTTGTGTTATGATATTTAACTAGTGGACCAAGTAGAATAGTGTTGTTTGTTGTTTTTGCTCTTTTTTTGGGGGGGGGGGCCTGCCACCCAGCTCCCAGATAAATCACACACTGAGGCTTATTCTTAATTATAAGTGCCCGGCCTTAGCTTGGCTTATTTCCAGTCAGCTTTCTTTAATTTAAATTATCACATTTATCTTTTGTCTCTGGGCTTTTATCTTTTTTTTATTCCTGTATTCCTTTCTTTATTTCTTACTCCGTGGCTTGCTGTGTAGCTGGGTGGCTGACTCCTCCTCCTCCTGTGGCTACTAGATCTCTCGTCTCCCAGATTTCTATTCTTTCTGCCTGCCAGCCCCACCTATCCTTTCTCCTGCCTCCCTATTGACCATTCAATTCTTTATTAGACCATCAGGTGTTTTAGACAGGCACGGTAACACAGCTTCAGAAAACTAA
Source organism: Peromyscus maniculatus bairdii (assembly GCF_049852395.1). Lineage (NCBI taxonomy): Eukaryota > Metazoa > Chordata > Mammalia > Rodentia > Cricetidae > Peromyscus > Peromyscus maniculatus. The sequence goes on along the minus strand of NC_134856.1, from coordinate 92,552,208 downwards.
ACAAATGCAACATAAACAAAAGTAACAAAACTTTAAATGATATTCTCCAACAGCGTTAAGACCTAATATTTGGTATTTATATAAGTAGAGATAATTCTTTGGAAATCTAAAACAAGGGGGGGGGAATCTGCTTCAATTTTATACATACCTCTTTCTACAAAGAAATTTATTTTTATTTTATGCATATAAGTGTTTTGTCTGCATGTATGTATGTGTACCACATGCATGCCTGGTGCTATTGGAGGCCAGAGATGGTATTAGGCTCCCCTGGAACTGGAGTTACAGATGGCTGTAAGCTGGCATGTGGATGCTAGGACTAAACCTGGGCCCTTTGGGAGAGCAGCCTGTGCTTTTAACTGCCAAACCATCTCTCCAGTCACTCAATCTCTCCTCTATATAGGTAATATTAACCTATCAGTAGCTAGATGGATAGACAAATATTCATATATATGTAATATATACATCCACAAATATTTACATATATGCAGGTAGATTTCAGCATTCATCTATATTTTTAGCAATCAAAAAATTGTAGATACTAGAGTATTCCCAGAGACATGCTACTTTGCCAGGATTATTTGGCTTTAGGTGAAATCAGACTTCATCATTGCTGTGCTCCACCCTTGCCATATTCCTCAAGTAGTACTTGTCATTCTTGTCCCATCTTCTCTAGCCTATTGTGACAGGACCAATGACGATATTAGTGTAGCTTGGTTTTCTTCTTGTCAAAACTTACATTATACTACCAGCAGGTCAGAGGATACTATCTGATTCATAATGAGCTGTATTTTAACTGCTTTAATTATTTCCCAATACTTTTTTTTTATTTCCCAATACTTTCAAAGCTCACATTTGTTTTGTTTAAAGGAAGACAAATGCAAAGATAAGCCCCCTTTATTTGGATTATAATACTCAAAGCATTTAGTCTTATGTTACTAAAAATTTTTTTCTTGTGGAAGATAAATACTTCCTCCTAAAGTCCCAACAATGAACCAACGTGTGATTCCACTGAAGTTTGCTTAGAGAAACCAGTGAGTTTATTGGGCTTATGTACAAGGCATAGGTGAAGGGTTACTTTCAGGAATGTGGTGACCTCCCAAAAGGCCCTACTGGAAATTTGTACCCAGCAGAAATGATGGCCTTCCCATAGGCCCATAAATGGAGCCCTCTCCACAGGCCTGGTCCTTCCCCATCTATATACTCTAGCCCCTTCCTGAGGCCATATGCAATTAGAGCAGATTGCATACAACTAATTGGAAGGAGGAGCTGGATGTGAAGGGAAGGATACCTTGGAACTGGATTTATTTTTAAGCTGCTGTGTGGCTGCTGGGAACTGAACCTGAGTCTCCTGCAAGAACAATACATGCTCTTAATGGCTGAGCTATCTCTTCAGCCTCCAGACTAATTTCTTTATTATTATTGTCAAAGTAATGGGTTTCATTATGATATTTCCATGTGCACATGTCCTTATACTTTGTTCTCACTTGCTGTCTTCTTCCACTGCTCTCCTTCTCCAGACTCAAAGCCTTTTCTGGTTGGTCCCTTTCACCTAGTTATTCACACTTGCTTTCTTATTACACAGATTCCATTAGCCTTTCTATTTCCCCCTCCCTGAAGATCTCTTCCTTTCTTCTCATGAGTCCCTTTCTGGTTTTATGATCTATATACATGTACTCATACATCTATATAAACATATATGTGTATAAAATTTGAAATCTAGGTTCTATATATAAAAGAGAATGGGAGGTATTTGTCTTTATGAGTCTGGCTTACTTTGCTCAACATGATTTCTAGTTGCATCCTTTTCCCTGCAAATGTCATGATCTCACTTTTCCTTGTGGCTGCATAGAGAATTCCACTGTCTATATACACATTCTTTTTTAAAGCCACTCATCAGGTGATGGACATCTAGGCTGTTTTCATTCCCTGCCTACCATGAACAGCACAGCAATAAACATGGATACAAGTGTCTCTGTGACATCTTGATTTAGAGGTTTTCAGATACAGACTGGAGAGCAGTTGGTACGGCTGGGTCATATGGTAGTTCTATTTTTAGTGTTTTGAGAAACATCCATATTGAATTCTGTAGTGTCTAACCTAATCTACATGCCCACCAGCAGTGGTAAATGTTCTTTTTCCATGTCCTCACCAACATGTTTTTTGATGATACACATTCTGCCTGGGGTGAGATGGAATCTTAAAGCAGTTTAAATTTGCACTTCCCTGATGGCTAAGGATGCTTTTCAAGTATTGGTCAGTTTTATTCCTTCTTTTGAGAACTGTTTGTTCAGTTCATTGGTCCATTTTTGACTGAATAATTTGGTTTAAGCTTTGTGTTTAAATTTGCTGTTCCTTATATATCCTAGACATTATCCTTTGCTTGATGTGTAATTGGAAAAGAAGTCTTTCCTGTTCTGGAGGCTGACTCATTACTCCGGTAATTGTTTCCTTTATGGTGAAAAAGCTTTTTAATTTTATGTAATCTCATTTGTCAATCCTTAGAGTTATTTCCTCTGCTTTTGGAATCCTGTTCAGGACTAATCCTTGCCTTTGCTTACATGTTGAAGTATTTTTCCTGTTTACTCTAGCAGTTTCAAAGTTTCAGGTCTTGCATTCAGGTATTTAATCTGTTTTGAATTGATTTTTGTGCACGGTGAGAAATACGAATCTATTTTCATTATTTTATATGTAGAAATCTAGTTTTTCCAGCACTATTTGTTTAATGTTTACACCTACCCTGAGCCTAGATCTGCTTGTTCTAGAACAGAAGTTCTCAACCTTCCTAATGCTGTGACCCTTTAATACAGTTCCTCATATTGTGGTAACCCCCAACCAAAAAGTTATTTTGATGTTATTTCATAACTATAATTTTGCTAACATTATGAATCATAATGCAAATATTTGTGTTTTCCATGGGTCTTAGATAACCCATGAAAAGGTCATTTTATCCCCAAAGGGGTTGCGACCCACAGGTTGAGAACAGCTGGTCTCGAAAAAGCAAAATATCTTTAAACAAACTCAGTTCAAAATATCTTTAAACAAACTCAGTTCTGATCACCCAAATCATTTGATAACTATTAAGGAATAGAAAAAATGAGCTGATCAAATCCTCAGAACTGCTCCTTGTCTCCCACAGAACTGTGCTGTACTCAAGGTGTGTCCTTGGCAACAAGGAATGGCTGTCTCCTTTGGGGAAATGCTCACTCAGAGAGTATTTGTAAGGGTTCTAGAGCCCCACTCGTCCATAGAATTGCCCAGTTGAATATGATAAACTGTCAACCCCCTGTCGGAAGAAGCTCCAGGAACAAAAACTGCCATTGATTAAGTAAAATAAAAACGATGTGTGTCGTCATCTCCAATGCTACGCTCAGTTTTCCCTAGACCTTTCACGCCTCAGTGGGCATGCCTCTCTCAGCCTGGTTTGTTGGTAGGTGCCTTTGTTGGTAGCTGCCTGGGAGTCTGAACAGGATGGAAGAGGTGGGAATGAAGCTCTGGAGTCTGACAGTCTGGCTTGGGCAGGAGACATGAAGACTCTGGGCCTAGAATTCTTCATCTGCAAGCCAGAGAAAAGACTATGTCCCCACTCGGGTTACTGACCTCTCCTCACAATAACTGTGAGAACAAAGAGAAGCAACATCGGGGCATCACTGCTTACCAGGTATTCAATGAGTGGAACCTGGTCCTTCTGATACAGTACGAGACAAACAATGTTTGGGACTAGGGAGATGCCTCAGTGGGCAAGAAGAGCAGCAGCTGCAAAAGCGTGTCGACCTGAGCTCAAAACCCAGCATGCATGGAAAAAAGTCATGCTTGTAACCCCAGGGATGCAGGGGTGGTGAAGAGAAGAGGGTCACTGGAGCTTGCTGGTTGACGGACTAGCTCCAGGTTCAGGGACATCCTAACTCAGATGAATAATGTGGAGACTAATAGAGCCAGATACCCAACATTCTCCTCTGGCCTCTGGGCATGCACACACATGCCTCCCTACATGTGCAAATAACACACACACACACACAGAGAGAGAGAGAGAGAGAGAGAGAGAGAGAGAGAGAGAGAGAGAGAGAGAGAGAGAGAGAGAAGTAAACAAATATATAAGTGGTTATCTTATCATCTCCTTCACAGACACCATGCACTTTAACCATTAACTACAAAATACAGATTAAAAAATTAAAAAACACATCTCAGTGTTACATAGTTCTCCAGTGGCCCCAATCTGCTTTCCAAACATCCCTAGTCTATAACTTCGTATTAACTGGACAACCCATCTCCTCTCACTTGATATGCCCCCTTTCCTGTTTGAACTCCAACTATGTTTCAAGGTATGGACTGAATCCTGCCTCTTCAGTGAAGCCTTCCTGACTCCAGAGAGTGCTCCCCACTCGTGAGTTTAACAGAGCACCTGGACCAGCCTTTCTCAGTTTTCTCCTGCATGAGACTACACTCACACGTTCCACACACAACCATGGGTACCCAGACAAGATGTGACAACTAAATTAACTGGGTGCGGTTGTAGTAACTCTTTCCCACTTCTAGTCATGAAGATAAATCATTGAGTGGCATCACAGGGAGTCTTCAAAAGGGAAAAATAACTCTGATGAAACTGAGGACTTTACAACTAGTAACAAATCTCACAATGATGTCACAACTTGGAGCTAGAGAACCTCTGGTTTATGTTTCTAGTCTGGTCTGTAGTACACAGGCATTTCTCATGGGATCCTGTCAAAACAGCCCTAAAGCTAATCTTGCAGTTCCATGTTTTTTGTTGTGGCCTAAAAAATGTCCTCATAATCAGTGTAGTACAAATTAGCTAGGTTTTAGGAGAGCTCACATGAACATTCTGCTAGTGATGTAACTGCACTAAAGTACACGAGCACCTTCGTATACTACATACGAAGTAGTATGGCAGAACTTAAGGACCTTTACATTACTGGACAGACGCTGTGAAGAGAACAAAGTTGTGTGTGTCTGTCCATGTGTGTATGTGTGAATGAAAAATTCAGGAAGAGAAGATAGACTTCATGGAGGGAATGTGGGAGTCTCTGATGGGGAGAAAATCAGGACAGACAGAAGGAAAAGGGGCACCAGTAGAGGAATGATTGTACAAAAACAAAGGGCACTAACTTCGACTGCTTGCTGTTCAATTCTTGTATAGCCAGTTAAAACTGAAATTCCCAGAACTAAATGAGATGTTCCATACTAAGTACTAAATACATGTGATATATTTCTGCACATTCCAGCTGCAATGCATATCAACTAATTGGTAGCTCATCATTATCATTATTAAACCCTGGAAATGCATTTCATATTTATGTGTTTATTTACAGACATGATTTTTAGTTCAAGTTACTCTGGAACTCATGGTCTCTTGCCTCAACTACCCAAGTGCTGGGGTCACAGGTGCATGCCGAATTTAAAGAAGACAAATATTGTTTTTATGTGTGTAGCTAATGTTTTCATTTTGTGATTATTATTCAAGAAATTTTTAATGCATGATTCACTTTATTTTGGACTTAGTTTATTTGCTCATTAAATGATGGAAGACGGTACTTGAGCAGTCATGATAAACAGTATAAAGTATTTGAGTAAAGAGGATCCCTAACATTTCGACATGTTGTGTATTAGTTTCCTAGGGCTTGTGTAATGAAGCCTCCTCTTTATGGGAAACTGAAACTGTTAACACATTACCCTCTTCTCTTACAGACTTTCACAATCAATATTTAAACTGGTGACAATGATATTACATCTTCCGAGTAATTTCTTATTTCCTATTTTTATCCTGAGGAGTAGACAGCACAGCTAGCTGCTTAACCAGTTTTCATAAATATCAAGATGAAACTTGTCTTTGAGGTATGGCACAGACTGCTGATCTTAAGAAATTTTGCCTGCAGATACTTGGAATCACTTGTGAACTGATCATTCAAACATAAATAGACAAATTCCAAACTCTTATTGTCATGTGTCTCTAAAAATGTTTAAAATGTTAGAAAGAAAAGAAGTTGAAAGATTTTTATTACACCCAAAACATCCTTTGAGGAGTTGCAAAATGGAAAGAATGTTTTTAACATTGTTAATACAGTAGGGTGAATGGTCACATATCAGTGCTATAATTAACACATGGAAACATGTCTTATCAACAGCTGCTGATGTTATCGAGGGCAGAAGTTCACCTGCTCCGTGGCAAGTATGTCACCTGTGTGTCACACACGAAGGATAGAAACAACATTCTCACAAAACAGCCAACAATGCCTGTACACACAGTGCTGTAGTGAAACACCCAGGAAGTGGGATTGCTTACACACATACCCCATGTGCAACTTGTCACGCACTGGAAGCTGCACTCAAAAAGGCAATAACTTAAAAGAGGTCAAGAACAAAGTCACTCATGGGAGGTACCAAGATAGAAAACAGTTTTGGAGTCCAGTGGTTCTGAATTCAATCTCCAGTTGTGTGCCTTACTAGCTGTGGGAGAGTGAGCAAGTCACACAGTCTCTCCAAAACCAGTGTGTGTGTGTGTGTGTGTGTGTGTGTGTGTGTGTGTGTGTGTGTGTGTTTAATGGGGAGGAGTGCATGAGCAAGACACATAGTCATTCCAAAACCAGTGTGGCTTTTGTTTATGTGTATGTGTTTAATAGGAAAATGTGTGAACAAGTTACACAGTCTCTCCAAAACCAGTATGGCTGCGTGTGTGTTTAATAGGGAGGAGTGTGTTTGGCTATGTAGCCCAGCCTGGCATGGCAGTCATGATTCTCCTACCTCAGGTTCACAAGCACTTGGCATTCCAGGCATGAACCCCCATGCTCATATTACAACCAGCATTCTGATCTGTGTCCACCTTACTGACAGAATCAAAATAGTTACCTGGCATGTGGCAGTTATTTTCTGCATTGTAATTATTAAAGCTCAATGAGATTTTTTTTTTTGAGACAACTGTGTAGCCATGGTTGTCCTGGAACTTGATCTGTAGATCAGGCTGGCCTTGAACTCAGAATTAAAGGCATGCACCACCACTGGAATTAAAGGCATGCACCACCACTGCCCTGAGAGAATTTAATGGAGTAAAAATGTAGGAACCATTATTGTAACTACTTTATAGGAACACACACAAAACAATACGTAATTTACTGTACTTACTACACACCAGGCATATGGCAAATACTTTACACTTACTAGTTTAATTTTTTATTAACCTACCCTATATGCAGATTATTGCTCCCAAATTATGAAAGAAACAGAAGCTTGTTGACATTGAAATATCTATTCAGGATCATATAGGGTGGAGCCTGGTCTCAAAATTGGCACATACCCTCTTAGACAGTCATGTAACTCCAATGACGTCTAAATAATACTTTTGGGAGGTGGCTTTAACATTAGTCATCAGAGCTGGAGAGATGACTCAGCAGTTAAGAGCACTAACTGCTCTCCCAGAGGACCTGGGTTCAATTTCCAGCACCACAACTGTCTGTAACTCCTGTTTCAGGGGATCCAACACCCTCAGACATACATGTGGGCAAACTGCCAATGTACATAAAATACAAATATATATCAGTCATCAATACCCTCCGTGAGGGTATTACTGTGACTTCCTTGTTGGACTCAGACCCCTGTAAAGTTAAGATACCTGTTCTGCAGCTACACTTCAACCAAACTTACAGAACTGGGAGTGGGCGAGATGGTCAGCAGATAAAGGCACTTGTGGTGGAGCCTGACAACCTGAGTGTGAGTCCAGAGCCCACATGGTGGACCCCAGCAAGTTGTCCTTCAGAACTTTCACATGCATAACACCCCCCAAGTAAATAAATACATGTAATTCAAAATTTCAAAAACCTAATAGATCTTGTACAAATCTAGTGTGTTAGTTTAAAAAAAAAATCAAGCCACAGATGGTGCTGTACGCCTTTAATCCAGCACTTGGGAGGTGGAAGCAGAAACACCTCTGTGAATCAGAGGCCAGCCTAGTCTACATGGCCAGTTCCAGGCCGTCAGGTTGTATAATACGACCTTGTCTGAACAAAACAAAAACAAAAACCCCAAAACCTATTGACTAATACTATCTGGGTATAATTCCCATCTGTTGTTTCCATTATGATAATAAAGAAAATCTGTGAGTAAATTTTAGCCACTCATTTTTTTCAGTGAGTTCTCTTCATAACCAAATACTTTGACACTAATAGGCCTACGTTGTGTGGACTCAGTTTACAGCCTTGTTGACCAGTTGAGGTATCAAGTTATGCTAGAAGGCCTTGGGTCAAGAGTCAGAGAATGGCCATGTAGAAAGTGGCATGTGCACACCTTTAGGGTAGTGAAGTGTCAGCCTGCTTGCTCTATGGACTCCTGCATTTTTACTTCATCACAGTATTACTGGATGAGAAGTGAGTATTCTGAGTACTGCCTCTTCTGCGGAGTGTCTGACCACTAGGATTCAAGCCAAAGTCCCTGAATTTCAGGTCTTGCATAACTTTCCTCACTTCAAAGGACCAGAGATTTACATGCTTCTGTCCTGGAACAAGTCCCAGTTGTCATTAGGCTGGAAGGCCAGGGTAGTTTTCTCCCCTGTGGTAGTTTGGAGGTCTGACCTACCTCAGGGCTGTGCAAAGGGGGTTCAACAGCCTTGTGAGTCAGTAAAATAGCCTGAGGAGTAAGGAGACCACAGACCCCAAGTGCACCAGGAACTTAACCTGTTGTCGGTCAGTGGAGTTTCAGTCATTGTGCATGCTCAGGGTAGTGCTGCTCGCTTTGAGGAATGGCAAAGATACAATCCCTGCCCTTCAAGAGCTGTCCATTGCTTTTAGAGATAAGCGTAAATTCTAGACATCACAAAGTAGCATGTGATTCACAACAAGGAAGTTGTCAGAAGTTTCTAAGGAGATCCATGGAAATAACCTATGCACACCTCAAGTTACTCCTAATACCTCAGACAGGACAACTACCTATGGCTAATCCCCACACAAAGGCTCCTTTTAGGTAAGAAGTTTGGTCACATTGCCCTTGGCACAGCATCTATTGCAAGATGTACTTTTCATCAATCAGAATTACAGATAGAAAACAGAAGAGACCATGCCTACAAACTAAAGAGGCCTGAGAAGTGAGGCTTTTTTTTTTTTTTAAATCATGACATCCTTTGCAGGCGGAAGCTTGGCAGAGTGCCCTTGAAAATGACCTTTTACTATAGCCAAAGCTTGCCCGCCTCTGTGTTAAGGTACACTTTCTTAGCTGCATTGTAACTGGATCTCTCTTCAATGGGATAGAGAACTGGTAATTGGACTTCTGCTGCTGTTGGCTCGCTCAGTTTTTTTTAATTAAGAAATTTTTTATTCATTTTATGTACCAACCACAGAGTCTCCTCTCTTCCCTTCCCCTGCTCCCCCAACAGACTTCCCCATCCCCCTCCATGCCCCCAAAGGAAAAGGCAAGACCTCCCATGGGGAGTCAGCAAAGCCTGGCACACTCAGTTGAGGCAGGACCAAGCCCCGTCCCCTGCATCAAGGCTGTGCAAGGTGTCCCACCATAGGCAGTGGTAGGCCAGCTCATGCACCAGGGATAAATCCTGATCCTACTGCCCGAGGGCCCCTTAAGCAGATCAAGCTACACAACTGTCTCGCTTATGCAGAGGGCCTAATCCAGTCCTATGGAGGCTCCACAGCTGTTGGTCTAAAGTTCATGAGTTTCCACTACCTTGGTTTGGTTGTCTCTGTGGGTTTCCCCATTATGACCTTGATGCCCCTTGTTCATCGAATCCCTCTTCCCTCTTTTTGACTAGACTCCTGGAGCTGGGCCTGGTGCTTGGTTGTGGATCTCTGCATCTGTTTCCATCAGTTACTGGAGAAAGGCTCTATAATGACAGTGTATTCACCAATCTGATTACAGGGGTAAGCCAGTTCAGGCACCCTCACCACTATGGTTAGTAGTCTAAGCTGGGGTCATCCTTGTAGATTTCTGAGAACTTCCCTAGCACCAACTTTCTTCCTATCCCCATGATGTCTCCCTTTATCAAGATATCTCTTTCATTGCTCCTCTACTCCATCCCTGTTCAGCTTAACCATCTCGTTCCCTTATGTTCTCATCCCCCATCCCCTACCCTCTATTGCCCCCCCCCCCACCTCCAGTTTACTCAGGAGATCTCATCTATTTCCCCTTCCTAGAGTGATCCGTGTATCCCTCTTAGGGTCCAGCTTCTCTGGAGCTGTGGTTTGTAGTCTGGTTATCCTTTGCTTTACATCTAATATCCACTTATGAGTGAGTATTATGAGTGAGTATATCATGTTTGTCTTTCTGGATGATATTTTCTTTTTCTTTCTTTTTTTGTTTCTTTTCTTTTCTTTCTTTCTTTTTTTTCTTTTTCTTTTTTTTGAGACAGGGTTTCCCTGTGTAGTTTTGGTGCCTGTCCTGGATCTCACTCTGTAGACCAGGCTGGCCTCAAACTCACAGAGATCTGCCTGGCTCTCCTGAGTGCTGGGATTAAAGGCGTGCACCACCATGACTCCGCAGGATGTTATTTTCTAGTTCCATCCATTTGTCTGCAAATTTCATGACGTCATTGTTTTTTTTACTGCTGAGTAGTACTCCATTGTGTATATGTACCGCATTTTCTTTATCCATTCTTTGGTTGAGGGGCATCTGAGTTGTTCCCAGGTTCTGGATATTATGAATAATGCTGCTGTGAACACAGTTGAGCAATCGCTCAGTTCTTTTTTAAAGGCTTTCAACAGTTTGGTTTTGCTGGAGAAAGGGGGCCAGTGCTATGTTCACCCTGGATAAGAAAATTAGTATGTTTCATGATAAAACATGCTCTCAAGCATCTAAGGCACACATTTGCCCTTAGGAAGCTGCACTGAGGCAGGCAAACCATGAGGAGTGAGAGAATGGTGATTCTCAGCAATAGGCAGGTGGTGTAAGGTGCTTGGTACTACATCATTGCAATTCTAACTCCAGCTCACGATGGGTCATGATGTTGTGTCTTTATAGGCATCCTACACAAGTGAACAATTTCAGAGCAGCTACAGCTGCTGGTAAATGGCTTTAGTTTCCAGACCTTATTTTCCAACTTGATATTCACAGATAAACAAAGAGAAGATGTTTTATTTCTTCTTTTCCTGTGGTAGTTCTTATCCCTAGAAGTTAACAAATAATCCAGATTCTTTATGACTGTGTTATTGAACCAGATCTGTATGGAAATAACTGAAATGATGAGGATTCCCCCCCCCCCACCAGCATTCTAAGATGCTAAGGTTAAGAAGATAGACCCAAGTCTCAAATCTACATAACTGAGGATAGGGTTTATTGATATTTGGGGGATAAAGGGGATAATTTAAGGCATGGGAAAAGTTGATTGGAGGTAAAGCAACCATGTGTAATTAATCTTTATGACACATATTCAGAAAATTACAGTGTTAGCATGATCTGAGGGTAGAGTTTTGGCCTCCTAACCTCAAAAAGTCAACCACTGAACGCTTGTTCAGGCCTAAGTTAAGAGTTACTAAATTTGATGGGCAGTGATTGGCACACACCTTTAACCCCGGCACTCGGGAGCCAGAGGCAGAGTACGAGGCCAGCCTGGTCTACAGAGTGAGTTCAAAGATAGCCAGGACTACACAGAGAAACCCTGTCTCGAACCCCTCCCCCACAAAAAAGGTACTGAATTCAATGAAAGTGGTCTTCAAGTCCCTAAAAAGTAGGCTAGGTAGCAACCGTTGTCATGGCTATTCTCACCAAGGGCTATCTAATGAAAAGCTAGTGAGAGACTAATAATACAGTGCTCTCAAATACAACTTCTTAAATTCAGCTAAAACCAAGTAACTAAAAGCAAAGAGGACTAGAAGGTTTATTCACCCCCTATTTTACAAGCAGTTTAAGAGATTATTTTATTGGCATTCATAGGAAGGAAGAATTCCTAAACGAAATTTAGCATTAAATACATTATGACAAAAAGGGATTTTAGAATTAAAATTTATGACTAATAGTGGTTGTATTGTCCCTCAATTCATGCTTTGCTTTTGTGTTAATATTTCTTAGCTGCCATCAGTAATCCTTTGAGGGCAGGTATTAGTTGCCCCCCCTCCCCACCTCATATTACAAATGAGGAAACTAGAGATCAAAGGAATTAAGTGGTAGGTTCTGGCTCACCCAGCTTGTAAACTGTAGTTGAAGCCTTAACTTAAAGCTTTTGACTCTGCTGCATAATTTAAATATAATTTTAGCCAGGCATGGTGGTGATGCCTTTAATGCCAGCACTCATGAGGCAGAGGCCTTGTTTCTTTTAATGAGTGTTTCCTTTTCTGAATGAAAAGTAAACTTCAACTATATTGAGTAAACTTCGGCGATCACTTATACTGACATTTCATATTATGCAAAAACTTCAGTCCCTTAGGTATGTTGTGTATATAATGACTGTTTATGAGATAGTTGAAAGTACAGCAGGCCTCAACCGGATCTGTCCTGCCTGCCACTTACAACTGTGTGACCTTGGATAAGAAGTTTCTAATCAGATCAGAAGGTCGCTGAGGTTCTTTCTTTCTTTCTTTCTTTCTTTCTTTCTTTCTTTCTTTCTTTCTTTCTTTCTTTCTTTCTTTCTTTCTTTCTTCCTTCCTTCCTTCCTTCCTTCCTTCCTTCCTTCCTTTCTTTCTTTCTTTCTTTCTTTCTTTCTTTTTTTTTTAAGACAGGGTTTCTCTGTTGTAGCCTTAGATGTCCTGGAATTTGATCTGTAGACCAGGCTGGCCTTGAACTCAGGGGATCCATTTGGCTCTGCCTCTTCAGTGTTGGGATTAAAGGCAGTTGCCGTCATGCCTGGCTATTGCTGGAAATTTTTTAAATACTAAAAATCGAATGACTCTGTAAATATTAAGGTCATATAAAAGTAAGATAATTTTCAATTACTTCCCTCACACTAGTGCTGAAGAAAGGATGGCTTCTCATCAGAAGAAAATAAAGTATTATAAAGTATTATCTAAATGATGGTAAAAGAAAAAGAGGGATGGGGGTAGAGCTCAGTGGCAGAGTGCTTGCCTAGTACATGGAAGGCCTGAATTCAATCTCCAGCACTCATAATAATAATAATAATAATAATAATAATAATATAGCTAAATGTGGTATCTCATACCTATAAACCCATCACTCAGGAGGCTGAGGCAGGAAAAACACCACAAATTGCAGGCAAGTCTGAACTATTATACAGTGAGTTCCAGACAAGCCATACTGAGTTCCAGACAAGGCTGGGCTAACCAGCATCTCAGAACAGTCTGGAATACTGAGCAAGACTTCATTTCAAAAAAGAAAATATCAACCAACCAACCAACTAAACAACAACAAAAAAGAAGAAATTGGTCCTGAGAGTTCGGAAAAACATAGGACCTAAATAAAGGGGTAATAGGGCACCAGGCAGCTGTGGCACACACCTTTAATCCCAGCACTCAGAGGACAGAGGCAGGGGGATCTCTGTGCATTTGAGGCCAGCCTAGTGTCCAAACCCAGTTCCAGAGAAGATAGGGCTGTTACATAGAGAAACCCTGTCTTGAGAAAACAACAAATAAACAAAACAAAAAGGGGGTGGCAATAGGAAAATAGCTTTGCTCATTTCAGATATGATGGACAGGGCATTCCTGGGTAGTACCTGATTACAGCCAGTAACTTCCAGGGATCTTGAAGGTTTCCTTTAGAACTATCAAAGACATAGGAAGCACGGTTATCTAGATTGCTGACACAAAAATGGGCAGTAATGTTAAGATAGTCAATGGCAAAACTCACGTTTCAAAGTGATCTTTTTTTTTTTTTTTTTTTTTTTTTTTGGTTTTTCGAGACAGGGTTTCTCTGTGTAGCTTTGCGCCTTTCCTGGAGCTCACTTGGTAGCCCAGGCTGGCCTCGAACTCACAGAGATCCGCCTGGCTCTGCCTCCCGAGTGCTGGGATTAAAGGCGTGCGCCACCAACGCCCGGCTCAAAGTGATCTTTAAGAGTGGAATTTTGGGGATGTATGAGAGATATTTTCACAGAAGAACTGGACTTGTTAAAAGGTTTGAAAAGTGAGCGGGCATGCACAATGACTTAGAAGCAATATGTTAAAGCAGGTTTTGTAGGAGCCAAGCGCTTAAATTCAAGGTCTCCTCTGCTGCCTAAGAGCTGTGCAGCCACGTGCTGGCTTCTGACCTTGCACTGCTTTTGTTTCCAACATCACATGGTTTTTGTAGGCGCTAAATGAGTTAATTCGGGGTCAGTACTCTAAACAGCGCTTGACTTATAGTCAGCCCTATGCATAGTTTAATACCATATGGGACTCCTGAGTTAACCTGAGAGAGTGGAAATTATACTAACTGTCCAGCTGCTCCACCCTTATTCACTTTCTCCTACTTGAGTTGGGCTCTGAGGGCTGGGTCTCCCAGGTGCATCCTCGAGTCTGCTAAGCCACTGTATGGGAGGAACCACTTGCAGCTCTTTTGCCTGATTTTGCCATAATTTTCCTTCTCTCCTCCTGTTCCTAGGATTTATCATCAGTAGGATCACTGATTTATGACCTCACCTTTGTCCTAGAGGCCTCATCTACTATCTTGTTTCAAGGTCTTATAGTCCTGGGCAGTCTTGTTCTTGAGTCTGTATTCAATCTTGTTCTGGACCCTGGTGGGAGCCAGGATGTGAGGCTGTTTTTTCTAACAGCACAGAGGGCTGCACTTACTTAGAAAAGCAGAAAGTAAATGTTTTTGATTTTCAGATATGCCTAATTTGACATATCTGGGATCACATAGTGTAGAAATTCCACTTCTGACTGAAAAATGTCAGATTGGAATAGAAAAAGAAACCAGGCTGAAAGAAACCTGTATCGTCAAAGTAGTCCGTACGGAGGCTGTAAAGCCATCATTAAGGAAAAGAGACATGGAAGAGGAAGAACCTTGAGGAGTATCTGGTTAGGGAGAAACAGCAGGGAGATAAGTTAGCAAAGAAGATTGGACTCTAGACATTAAGTACCAGAATGAAGGACGTCACAGGAACAGAGAGGAGGATTTGAAGGAGATGGTGATACCTGAGAAAGGGTCATATAGTTAAGGGTAACCAGGGGGCAAGAGTTAGATGGATTGAGCCAGACGGGATCCCAAGGATCCAAAGAAATAGGTGGCTTAAATTTCACTGACAGTGAAAACGAAGGAGAGAAGGTTGGCTTCAATCTACTGTGGATCTCTTCGGGCTAGACTTTGTGTCTCTGTCTTGGGCCTGATCTTTGTTCAGGGTAGCAGTGCTGGGCAGGGTTTCTTCACTTGTCCAGGCCAAGCGGAGGCTGCAAGGTCGGGAGAGGGAGCTCGGGACACCTGGAAGGATACAGTCTCCACCACCAACAGAGGCCCCGTGTCAACTTTCCACAGACCCAGGCGACAGCACGTGTTGCCTCATGAGGGGACACCAAGCGATGAAGGTGCCCAGCGCCGCGTCTTCCCGCTACTCTGTCGCTCCCCCTGACCGCGGCGTCCCCCGAGGCGGCGAACAGCCTTTGGAGTGAAAGGAGTCTTTCCAAAGACCCCCAGGGTGGCCAGTCTGGAGTCTCTCCTACACCCCGCTAGGATTTAACTCCCCCATCACTCAAAGCCAGCCGACCGCTTCCGTGGCTCACCGGGCTCGTCACCTCTCGGCGGTGAACCTCCCGGACGAGCGAGGGCGCTGTCTGGACTAGAAGCGCGCCTTGGCGCATGCACGCCCCACCCCCCACATTCAGGAAGTGACGCAACGCTTGAGCCCGGCGGCCAAAGTTCTGTCACTCAGGATGGCGGAAGTCCCGCCCACCCCCACGGAAGTCCGGTCCGCCGCGTCTCCAGGTTTCCTCGTGCGTTCCACTGCCGGCATGGCGCACTACAACTTCAAGAAGATTACGGTGGTGCCGTCTGCTAAGGTAGGGGTGACAGAGGTCGTTCCTGCTTATCTCTCTTTTCCCTGACAAGTCGCCATGGAGGGTCCAGCCCTGTATCCGCGCGAGTAGGAGAGGGAGGACATGGTAGATCCACTCGGCTCCCGGCCGGGTTCCACTTGCTAGGCTTGTCTTCGGGATCCTCAGAGATCAGGCCCAGGCTCTGAATCCAAATCCCTCTCCTCGTGTCCGTGGGTCCTCCAAACCTAGAGTCCTCCAGGACCCCAGGGCTCCTCCGGAGCCTGTGATTCTTGTATGGCCTGCCGATGTGACAAAATGTCTGGGTGGTGGCCGCATTGAGGAGAGCAAGGCAGGAAGCCTGAGGTGCTCAGTGGTGAGCGTCGATTCTAAGTTCAACGGAGCATCTCCCCCTTTAAGTAAAACTTCATTCATTACCATCACAGTCTAAAAATTTGTGGGTAGTTGTCATTTGTCGTTGGACCTGGGAAATGCAGTTGGTTTTAAGCATGCCAAGGTAAATGTAGCCAGGCCAAATTTGTGAAACGTAGCAAGATACATTCCCTAAAGTGTCGAGTATTAGCTAGGCTGAAGAACCCACGGGGACACACGCGTTTCTTTGGCAAGCCCTGGACATGAATTGCGGGATGAATTCAGAAAAGGAACTGCTGTCACTATCGTTCAGTTTACAGCAGTGTGGGTATTTTCAGTATCCCCCTTTCTGAATGAGAGTGTTTTGAAAAGTTTTGTAAAGAACTAGTATTTTCTAGTGGGCATGGTGGTGCATACCTTTAATCCCAGCACTAGGGAGGTAGAGGCAGGTAGATCTAGGGAAACCTTGTCTCAAAGACAAAAAAACATTTTTCATTAGTGACATACAGAGTTCTTTTCTTTACATATCTCTGTTATTTCTCCTTTCCTCTTTCTGATAACCATTCTGGTACTTTTCTCACTAGTTTGTAATATTTAGGAATCACTGTATTCCTAAATAACTGTATTTAGGAATCACATCTTGTGTTTTAGTCCTCAAGATTGTCCCAAATACCTCTCAAGTGCATATTGAAGAAATTTGTACACTTTTTGTCTCACTTGAAATAGAGTTCATTGGATCAAATGAACTTTGTTAATATAATTGACTGAGTGAGGAATTTTTTTTAACATGTTAGTACAGCATGTCTCTCTATTGCCCTGACTGAGGTCTGTTTCTAGAAAGCAAATGAATTTGTGTATTTGTAGATGAGTGGTGGTAATGCTTTGGTGGTTGGAAATAAAAATTCAATCTGAAGAGTGGGATACTTTTGTAAAAGTATGTGCTAGGTACTGTCTATATAGATATGCATAGAAAATAATGTGCTTAAGAATCTTTTTTTTTTTTTTTTTTTTTGGTTTTTCAAGACAGGGTTTCTCTGTGTAGCTTTGCGCCTTTCCTGGATCTTGCTCTATAGACCAGGCTGGCCTTGAATTCACAGAGATCCATCTGCCTTTGCCTCCCAAGTGCTGGGATTAAAGGCGTGCACCACCACCACCACCACCACCACCACCACCACCACCACCACCACCACCACCACCTGGCCAAGAATCATTTTCTAAAGGAATAAATAAGTACATTTATACACACAGTATGATAGAGAAATGTGTGACATAATACAATTGGCCCTCTGTGTTTGTGAGTTCCAAATCCACATTCAAACAACTGCAGATCAAAAACACTATTTGAAAGTTGCATCTATATTTAATGTACACAGACTTTGTTCTTCCTTTTTTTCTTTCTCTTTCCCTCTCTCCTCCCACCCTTCCTTCTCTCTCTCTCTCTCTCTCTCTCTCTCTCTCTCTCTCTCTCTCTCTCTCAGAGATGTGGTCTTACAGTGTTTCCCTTGCTGGCCTAGAACTTTCAGAAATCTGCCTTCAGAGTGTTGGGATTCTAGGCATGAGTTACCATGCAAAGGCCTTGCCTGCAGATTTTAAAAAACATTCCCTACGTATAGTTACAGCTGTTTAAAGTATATGACAGATGTATGTGGATTCTTCCACACAAGATCTGTGCCATTTTCTACATTGAACTCAATATCTGTTTTGTTGAAGATTGGAAGACCTCTGAATACAAACTCCCCATAAGTACCAAAGATTTAGGACAGTATAAGAATATAGTGGTAAGTGGGCCAGTCTGGGGAAGCTTTTCAGTAGGCGTCTTTTGAACTGTCTCCTTAAAGATGTGAGGACCATGGAAAGGAGCAGAGCAGAGGAGGGGCAGGTATCCATGTTCTTCATAATCCTTGACAGACTGCATTGTGATGGCCTGTTTTATTGTGGCTTTTTTCCTATCACTGGATCCTGGTCTTTTGTTCGCTATTTTATCTTCAGCGTTGTGTCCATTTTATCCTTTATTATAGGAAATAACCAATGTTGAATTAATGGAAATGATCAAGGGAGAGTAAAATAGCTTTAGATGGTATATGAGTGACTGCGGAGACATGTGCATAGAAAAGCACGGTCTCCTACCCTACTGAGGAATAAATACAAAAATCTCAACTCCTCAAATAATTTCCTTATATACATAGGACATTTTAGATGATGGGTTTCAATTTTTTTCGTTTTATATTCCCTTGAAATTAAAGCTACAAAGTCCTTGAAATTGAAAGGCTTGCTTTTTTTGGGGGGGGGGGTATTTTCTGATTTATTTTTGAGTTTTTGTAGGAATTTGAAAGTTAAAATAGCATTTTTAAAAAGCATGGGGTAAAATATATCTTACAATCATTTAGCAAGTTGCCCCCCCCCCCCCATTTTTATTAGAGTGGCAACAGGGGCAGGCCTGTTCCATCAGTTGAGGGTATTCACAGGCTTTTCACAAGATTCCAAGTGAGGGTCCTGGGGGTGGCTGGGCATGTCAAGTGTTTCCATTTTTTCGAGCAGTTGCTGGGTAGTTGTAAGGTGTGGCCTGGTTAATCATGGTGGCATACTTGGTGTGGGGCTGAGCGAGGGTGTAATTAAAGTAAGGCTTCCGACACCAGTGGACAGCACCAGCAGTGGCCCTTTTGCTCAGGCATTCTTGAGGAATGTGCAAAGTCTCCCAGCCATCTTGGTCTTGGTGATGGCTAGCAAGTTTTCTTAAAGGCCAGAAACTATAAAGATGAGTTAGGAAAGTAAATTTTGTAGTTTACACATGTAGTACTGGATTAGTGTTTTAAGACAGTTATAAGCACATGGATAGAAAGTACATATTTGAATTGTATCTTATTTTCTTTAATCGTAGGACTTTATTGACCTGACATTATCCAAGACTCAACGAAAGACTCCAACAGTTATTCATAAACATTATCAAATTCATCGAATTCGACATTTTTATATGAGAAAAGTCAAATATACTCAACAGAATTACCATGACAGACTGTCACAGATTTTGACAGATTTCCCCAAATTGGATGTAAGTGATATATATGGTTATGTAAATATAAGCCTTTAGCGAATCAATGTTTAGCCAGTTTGATATATTCTTTTGTCAGAGGAGAAATGAAATAATTAATTTGTCAGTTACTCAGCATTTAATGACAAAGCTAGTTTTGGAATCAAGGTTTTTTCGAATCTTAGTGTTCTTCCCAAAGCTATCTTCCTAGGCTTTGTTTGTAGTGAGTGTCTGGGCTTGCCAGTGCCAATGTTAGCTTAGATGAAAGCTGTTGGTTGCATATTCTGAAGCCCAAGATTCTTGGGTGGCCTGTGGTATGTCCAAACTTCCACCCTTCCCTGTTCTGAGGCCTCCTTTTCCTCTGGGTTCATCATTGGCCAAAGGTACCAAAGTTTATGAGCTCGGTACTTCATGGACTTTGATGGTTGGTTCAACACTGACTGTTTCCTTTGCTGACAAGGGATAGCACAGAGAGCTTTAAACAAAGCTGAACACACTTCTCTGCAGTTGACTGCTGTCACTTGTTTATTGGCTTCAGAAATGGAAGAGCAGGCACTGTTCATTTCTTGGGAAAGGTCAAGTACTAGAAAGAACCTGAGGGTCAGAAAAAAAGAATGAAATGATCTAAACTGACTTGATATTAGGCAACACTCGATTTTAGTAAACTGCATTTTAAAGTAGTTAATCGAGTGTTTGTGGTTCTTTTTACATTATCTTATTCATTATTTTTTATACGTGAGAGATGGGAGAAATCATATGCTTGCCTGTTCTATTATTACTACCTAGTAACAATCTCACCTGCTACTCTGAAATGGTTCTCAGATGGATACAGTTTTCAGAATTATAAGTCATTGAACATATTATATGGCAAGCACTAGGGATAGAGCAGTAGTAAAGGCTCTATCCTCAGCCTAGCTTGGTGTCGCAGTAGATAGAGGATCTTGAGTTCTTCACCAGCCTGGGATGCATAATGTGACTGTCAAAAACAAACATAAAACACAGAGTGAAGCATAAACATAGAAATACATAGTGTGTCACATCAAAGAAAGAAAGCTGAGTTAGGAAATAAGGTGTCTGCAGGGAAACTGAGAGAATTGAAGAGAGTGTATCCTGTAGGCAGAGGGAGCATCAGGCAAGAAGAGAGAATTGGCAGTTGGGAAGTTATTAGTGAACTTGAGCTCATAAAATTCTGGTGAAGCATGTTCAAGTGGAAAGAAAAGGTAAAATAGCTCCCTCCCTGCCAGCATTAACTAAGTTCCTTAGGTGTGTGTGAGTGTGTGTGTTGTCCTAAGTAGTTCTGACACTGTCATAGGATGGAGGTTGGGGTGACTACAAGTGATTGCTATAGCTCCGTCCCTGGGGAGCGCTTCTGTTTCCTTAGAGGAGTAATTTGACAGGGTTATTGGCAAGGCGAGGGGTCTGAGGATCACAGCTGCAGGGTAGAGGAAAGGGAGATAATTCTCTACTGTTTGTTGCATAAGGCTAAGAAACTACTGCACCATGGTGACATATATTTCACTTTTTCATTATAGGATATCCATCCATTTTATGCTGACTTGATGAATATCCTCTATGACAAGGATCATTACAAGTTGGCTCTAGGTCAAATAAATATTGCCAAAAATTTGGTGGACAAGTAAGGTATTTTCTTATTATAGTATCTTATAAGTTATTATAAGAAATAATAAAAAAAAACCTTAGATATTTTCTCTTTTTCTAAGTGTTGCTAAAGATTATGTGCGGCTTATGAAATATGGTGATTCTCTGTACCGCTGCAAGCAGCTGAAGCGTGCTGCCCTCGGGCGCATGTGTACTATTATCAAGAGACAGAGGCAGAGTTTGGAGTATTTGGAACAAGGTACTTGTTATATATAAGCAGAAATGGGTTTTACAATGTTCTTTTGTTTGGGACTTACTCTTAACTTTTTTTTTTTTTTTTTCATTTTAATTTTTTTTTGGGAGCTTTGGGAAATGCATATTTTTAGTATTTAGTAAGTAAAAACGTACACCTAAAAACACTATTTAATAGGATAATTTCTGAGTGAGAGCTGGAAATTGGACCTTGTGCTACACCCCTAGCCCTACAATCATTTTGATTGGCATTTTTCTTCTTCCCTGAAATGATTCATCAAGGTTCTTTGAAAGTGTTTTCTACAGATCTGTGAGATTCTCATGATAGCCTAGTGGGCGCCATGCTAGAGCTGTGCTGGTGTTGCAGGTGAGGTAACTGAGTGGAACTAGTTCATGTCACAGCATGCATGTAGCCAAATGTCAGTAATCATCTTTCCCAAGCATGGTTCTTTGTCTCACTTCTTCAACTTAGAGCAACCGAAATGCAGATTGTTAGGTTAAACACCTGATTCTTGGTGTAGCCATATTTGGAAAATACTCTTGTGTGTACTTGTATATGCTGTTAGTTTCTCTAGTTATTCCGTACCCCCTCATTTTCCCCATCATTTTTGCAATTAGGAAAGTGTAATCCCAGCTACTCAGGAGGCTCAGGTAGCAGTGCAAATCCAAGGCCTGCCCGAGCTAGAGTGAATGCAAAGCCTGCCTAAGTGAGACTTAGCCTCAAAATAAAGAGTAGGTTGGGGGTGTAGCTCAGTGATACAGCTCTTCCCTAGCATGATAAGGCCCTAGGTTCAACCACCAGTGTGCTCCTGTCACCCTAAAAAAAGCTAGGGTGAAGAATTTGTACCATCTTAGTTTATTAAAGTAACCAGGAACCTGGAGTATGACTAAGTAGAAAGTAGAATTTCAAGCCAATCTTAAATTTTTAATTTTTCATTTAAACTCTTTATATTTATAGTACGTCAACATTTATCCCGTTTGCCAACCATTGATCCAAATACAAGGACTCTGCTTTTGTGTGGGTATCCAAATGTTGGGAAATCCAGCTTCATCAATAAGGTAGGTGTGTTTTTTTATTATAAAGCAGCTGTCTGATTAAACTCAGACCTAATTCCAGAACATTTTTGCCTTAAACTTTGTGCGTGTGTTCATGTGTGAGTTTGTGTGTGATGGCCAGAGAACAACTTGCAGGAGTTGGTTCTCTCTTTCTACTGTATAGGTCCTAGAAATTGAACTTAGGCCATCAGGCTTGGTGGCAGGCACCTTTACCTACTGAGCCACCTTGCTGGCCCAGTAGGTTTTATTTTTGCCCACAAGTTGCCCTGACTTGGTAGTAAACAATGTTCTTGGGGGTTCTAATTGAAGTTTCAAATGCTTGTTGGCTTGCTCTAAATTTGCTGTCATTGTTTTTGTTCTGGGGGATGATACAGTGGCCTCTGGCTACATGCAGCTTTTTGAATTGTGGTTTAAACTAATTCAGCAAGATGAAAATTTCAGTTCCTGAGTGACATGAATTGCATATTGAACCTTAGAGAATAGAGTGGCTGGTAGGACCCTGGTGTAAGGGAAGAGCCAGGCATTTGCCAAAGCAGATAATATCTGTCCTGTGCAGTTTACTCATGTACAGTCCTTGGGATTTTATTTTCTACTAAAAAGGGATGAATGGGTGCGTGCATGCATGCCTGCGTGTGTGAGTGTGTGCGCACATGCATGTTGAACCCAGGGCCTCACATGTACAAGACAGTGCTCTCCCTCTAGCTGCTATTCCCTATCCTTTTAATTTTGAGATAGTCTTTCCAAGTTGTCCAGACTGACTTTGAGCCTATTATCTTCCTGCATCAGTAGCCTATGTAGCTGTGACTTCAGCAATGTTGTGTTTGGCTAAAATTAGTCTTGATAAATTGTGGGTGCCATGTTTAGATTGTTTGGGGGTAATTGTGGTATGGAACTCTGGTGACTGTGAAAGTATCATTTTTGTCTTCTTCAAGGTAACAAGAGCAGACGTGGATGTTCAGCCTTATGCATTTACCACCAAATCTCTGTTTGTTGGGCACATGGACTATAAGTATCTGCGCTGGCAGGTAAGTTTTATTTGCAAAGAGAACAATAATCCTGGGTTTTGGTTTAATAGAATTTGATGATTTCTAAAGAGCTGTAGCATATCTCCTCCCATAGTGCACCTAGTATACAGCCAGTGGTAAGCAGTGTCCTCTAGGGACAATCCTTAGGTGGGGGATGGTTTCTCTGGTCTCACCAAGAACTTGAGATCTCTCCATCATGATAAAGAGTACTGGTCCAAGGTTTGGAGAAGTATAATAACAGATCACATTTATGTAACTGAGAGAAAGCTGACAGTATGGATTTCTGCATTACTTCTGCAGGGGTGATTTCATTTCTTTAATGATGCCTCTAATGAATAAAATACTCTCTGTCACTAGAAATGACATTTACTATTGAAAAGCATGGAACAGTCTAGTTGACAACCAAATCTAATTTTATAAATGATGAAGAAGCCAAGTCTTGGGAATTGGGAGAGTTGGTCATTTATTCTAGTTTTCCTGGGTTTTGATGGCTATGTGAAAAGAGGGCTCATTTCTCCCAAGACCAGTCTCTCTTTAATGGGCTCTACAGGTTTTTTAGATCCCTGTATCTGTCCTTTTGAGACGGGGTCTCTTTCTAGCCAGACTGGCCTCACTGTGTAGGTCATTCTAGCCTTAAACTCATGGCAGTCCTGTTTCCACTTCCTTGGTGCTAGGATTACAGCTGTGAGTCACCATACCAGATTTGGTTTTGGTTTTTGTTTTATAAAGAATTATGTACTTTTTCCTCCTTTGTTTATTTTATCGTGGGCAGTTTCTGATCTCATATTTTATTTACTAGTTTTGCTAGAACTGGTTTGGATGTAAGAGAATGGCTCTGGGATCAGACAAGACATTTTGTCAGGGTACTTTGGGTAATGAAACCTGGTTGTTAGGTTGTAGATACCCCAGGGATTTTGGATCATCCTTTGGAGGATCGGAACACCATTGAAATGCAGGCTATCACAGCCCTGGCCCACCTTCGAGCTGCAGTTCTGTATGTGATGGATTTGTCTGAGCAGTGTGGACATGGGTTGAAGGAGCAATTAGAACTCTTCCAGAATATCAGACCTCTGTTTATCAACAAGGTAAGTGTGGTAACTAATACTTTAATTTACACACCAGTGCCTACTTACTCATAGGTAATGGGTTCTAAGACCACTGTGAACACTTGAAACCATGGATGGTACTGAATGTTCTATGTTACTTGACCACAAACAGTACTGTGACAGTTGATGTGATAACTGACATAAACCAAGTGGCTGGTTGCCTGGTAGCATACACAGTGAATAAGCCAGACAAAAGGATGATTTGTGTTCTGGGTGGAATGAAGCACTAAGACAAAAGGTTTCATTGCACTGCTCAGGATGGTCACAATTTAAATTTATAAAGTGTTTATTTGTAGAACTTTGCACTTTGTATTTTCCAGCAGTAGTTGATCTCAGCCTGGGTAACTGAAATTGCACAAAGCAAAGGCATGGGCAAGGAGTGGGGACTACGTTATTGTGTAGTGTGAGAGTAATAATTTCTTTTCTTCTTTGCTAGCCTCTTATTGTTGTAGCAAACAAATGTGATGTGAAGAGAATAGCTGAGCTTTCTGAAGAAGATCAGGTAAATCACTTGGGTATATTAAATATATATACTTTTTTAAAAAACCAGTTTTGAATCCTCAGATGTTCATTTAGAAGGAATTTTAGCGCTTCTAGACCAGTTTTTTAGTCTAAAAACTAAGGTGGCCCTTAGTGTTTAGTGGCAGGACATTAAGCCTGAAAAACAGTTTCCTGATTCCTTCTTTGTCTTCAGTCTGTGGAAACACTTGTGTTTTGGGGGGGTTGCTACACTGAACCATTGGGAAATGTGGTTACCTAGGAAGGGACTGCTCTTAAGTTGGTCCCCAAGAGGAAGCCAGGTGCCTTGATGTGTGCTTTTATCTTTCCCTGGCCTTTGGGTATCAGGTGATCTAGGGAAGCATTTCCCAGAAGTTTCTCTTTAGAAATGGTGCGACTATGGCTTACTTTACTATATAAAGGAGTCTGTGATAAGTTGAACAAGTGAGTGAAAGAGGACAAGAATCTGTAAGCTCTCAGAAGAATGTCTGCCAACATTATCCACGAAGCAGGCAGTGTTGGTAGGCATAATTTTTTAAATAATTTAACCCTTTTAGTAGATAGTTTTCAGGATAAATGCTCTGAGAGACTTGTACTCTTGCAGTGTTCTCGCTGTGGTCCCTAACTAGAAGCTCTCTTCACGTTTACCTGGTAGCTTGTCAAAAATTAATATTCTTGGGCACACAGATCCTTGGTCCAAACCCCTGGGGTATGGCAGCAGTATGAGTTTGCGCAGGTGACTAGTGCACGCTGGCTTTCTGAAAACTAATACATTAGAATGGAAAATGCTATCTGGCTATATCTTTTGTAATATTAGGGTATTTTATAGATACTAAGGACTCTTCTATTGGGGTATTTTATAGATAGTAAAGTCTCTTCTATTGGGGTATTTTATAGATAGTAAGGTCTCTTCTATTGGGGTACTTTATAGATAGTAAGGTCTCTTCAATTGGGGTATTTTATAGATGGTAAGAAGTCTTCTGTTGGGGTATTTTATAGACAGTAAGGAGTCTTCTATTGGGGTATTTTATAGATGATAAGGACTCTTCTATTGGGGTATTTTATAAATAGAAAGGATTGGCTTGTCTTAAATTGTCTACTTAGGGCAGAACACAGCATATTTTGGTTTTGTTTGGCGATTTATTTAAAGACAAGTCAGGATGGCCTTGAACTCTTGATCCTCCCATCTGTACATCGCAAGTAGTAAGATTAGCTGTCAAGACCCTGCATTCTTTAAGTTACTAATTATCTGCCCCTGATGTCAGAATCAGTTTGTCTTACAAAAACAAACAACCCTTATGGCTTTTAAGTAATTTCAATTTGTCAGTCTAAAAGGCAGTGAAGAGTGGAGAGGGAGAGTGGGTAGCACAAGGAAGGCTTGAGAAGTGAAACAAACTGGTCAGCTGCTCAGGCTTTGGGGTCAGCCTCACGTCCAGCTTCGTTACTCACCAGCAGTGCAGTAGGAAAGTGAGTCACCCTTCTGAGGCCCAGTTGTCTGGATAATTGATTTCTTGCCAGCTGTCTAATAGAGAATGGACATCACCTTAGGTCATTTTTCTGGTCCCTAGCTTATCTTTCTAGTAAAGGTAATGTCTACATCTTCAGTTGTTGGTACTACATGAATTGGGAAATAGATAGATGGTGTTTTAAAAAAATGTACAGCTTGCTTAACACTTGTATTGTAGAGCCTGTCCTTGTACTTACCAGTCCTTTTCACATGGTAGTGACAATTGACAGTTACCACATGCACAGAGAGGCTCAGTGACTACATTATGCTCCAGGTCATTTGTTGCTAAATGACAGAATTTGTGCTCAGACCCTGGCTTTCTCTGAAACCATGCTTTAGTCCCTTGATAACAGAAGTTGACCTTGTTCATGGGAAGCTTTAATGTCTATTGGGAGTTGTTCCCCTGCCTCTAAACTAGGGAGTTGTTTGTAGTTGTAAACATGGCATTTGTTGGAGGACATACCAAGTCCCTTTTTTAGAGTTGTAGTGACTCATAAAATGATAGATTAATAAACAATTTTTTATATTTCCTAAAGAGTTCTTTTGGGCTCATTTGGTAGAAACTTTAAAATAAGAAATAGCATTGAAAACATCTTTTGAAAAAGTTGTTCTTTTCTGCATATAGAGATATATATCAATTCTACAGATGGAGGCTGGGACAGAAGCCACCTTGTATTATATATTGTGTTCCAGGCCAGCCTTGGCTATAAATCAAGCCCCTGCTTTTTAAAAAACAAAACAACCAAATTTGGTCTTTCTCTTTCTTGCATTTTTTTTTTTCTCTGAAAATTTACATCTTGGGGCTAGGGATGTAGGTCAGTGGCAGCTTACAGCTGAGTTCAATCTCTAGTGCTGGGAGTAAGATGGGAGGGGAGAGCTTATAGAATGTTCTGTAGGGTTTCAGGTTTGTGTGACTCTGATCCGGTTTGATCCTGTAGGAGTTTGCTTATTTATTTATCTTTTTATTTATTTATTTTCAATTGTAGAAATATTATTGGAAAAATTAACTTAACAGCTGTTTGTTCTTTAGGAGTTAAAAACCAATCATGGCTGTTGAACAAATAACGTTTGCAACTTCCATTTGCAAAACAGTACAGCTTGTTCTCTGGGAAACTGGAAAACAACAATGCATGTTTCTTTTATTCCTAGAAAATATTTATGGACTTGCAGGCTGAAGGATTCCCTGTCATTGAGACCAGCACCCTGACTGAGGAAGGTGTCATTCAGGTTAAAACAGAGGTTAGTGCTTCCTTAACTCAGATGGCAGTGTTTTTGTTCTAGACAAGTCAGTGTGGTGGGAAACTTTTTTTTTTTTTTTTTTTTAGGAATTACTGACATTTCCTTGAATAGGATTAATTGTTGAAATTGCTAGAGATCTGGCGGGGGGGGGGGGGGGGGAGCATTTGATTTTTGTGAGGAAGAGGGGGCAAGGACACTGAGCTGCTTCAGAATTCAGTCTTGGGTTGGCCCTCAGCCCAGAAAGAGGTGGCATAGTTACCTGCTGAAGTAGGTATGGAGGAAGTTCCATACCCGGTTGTCAACCTGTCAGTGAATGGGGCACTTGATTCTCCCTTGTTATGTGTGAAGGGGGCCTGGTGTAGAATGGTTTTGTGACTCTGCCATGGTTTTGTACTTTCTCAGGCTTGTGATAGGCTTTTGGCTCATCGTGTAGAAACGAAAATGAAAGGAAATAAAGTGAATGAGGTTCTGAACAGATTGCATTTAGCTGTGCCAAACAAGAGAGATGATAAGGTAAGGTGGCCCTTTGCAGGAGCCTTTGAGGTCCAGTGACTGTTGCTGTGCTTGGTCAGTGGGCGCTTGCCACATGTCCTGGTGTTGCAGCTTGTTAAACATGGACACAGATGGACTTCACATAGGGGTGTCAGTTTTTCCATTCTTGGTAGTCACATGTGCATGAGAGAAAGACCAAATAAAGACGAGCTCTGTGCACCCCGCTTCTTCCTGTCAGGCTGTTGCTAGGAACCATTTTGTTTGTCCCTTAGAAGTGTCTTAGATGTAACTCGCCTCCCATACACACACACCTTTTTTAAATTTAGGCAATGGAAGTATTTTTTTTACATTTTTATTTTATTGGCATTATAAGCAGCCTGCATCTTTATCCATGTGTTACTATACATAAATCTGTATTTTGGGATATAAGTTTCTAAAGTTTTCCTTTCCTTTTTTTTTTTTAATCTTTGTCACTTTTTTATAGTTTTATTTTTCTGCTGTGTGTATGAATGTCTTTCCTGCTTTGTAAGGATGTACACTGTGTGTCCTGGTGTCTGTGGAGGCCAAAAGAGGGCATTGGATCCCCTGGAACTGGAATTAGATACAGTGGTGAGCTGCCACATGAGTGCTGGGAACTGAACTCAGGTCTGCAGGAGCAACAAGTGCTCTTAACTGCTGAACCATCTTTCCAGTCCCTCTTTTTTTTTAAAAAAAAAAAGACATCTCAAAAAGTTATACTTTGCTGGGTGGCAGTGGCGCACGCCTTTAATACCACCACTTGGGGGCAGAGCCAGGCGGATCTCTGTGAGTTCGAGGCCAACCTGGTCTTCAGAGCGAGCTCCAGGAAAGGCGCAAAGCTACACAGAGAAACCCTGTCTTGAAAAAAACAAAAACAAAAACAAAAACAAAAAAAAAAAGCTACACCTTACATAAAATACTTTCATAGTTGTTAGGTTTTGAGTTGTATAGAGAACAGGCTATGTTCATTCTAAAATACCATTTTTCTCTATATTTTCATGGTTTTGTTTTTGCTTTGATTTCTCTTCTGGATAGAAGGTTTGTGTATGCTGAACTTATTTTGTTCTGAGGGAGGTGTGGTTTACCACTTGAGGGCCTGGTTTTGTGGGGTAGTCATTAGTCTCAACTAATCAGTGAATTTAATGCCATTGGATTCTAATCATACTTGGATTTATGTTTGTTTCTTGTTCACTGATCGATCTACTGTTCTCTTGTCTTTCTTACATACTTTTCTGAATACTTTGGATTTTTGCCTAATAGACTGTGGAATCAGTTTAGAGGGTTGTCTTGTCTCCTTTCAGACCCACTCTGTCCCTGAAACTCATTCCCTAGAACGTACTTTGTTTCCATTGGTTTTCGTGGTTTTGTGTGTCCCCGTAGACTGCCTTTGTTTTTAGTTTTTGGTTTCTTTTACATTCCTCTCATATTCTGGAAGGCATTTCACATACTTTCAATAATGTGTTCTTAGGAGAGGCCCCCTTTCATCCCAGAAGGAGTGGTGGCCCGCAGGAAAAGAATGGAGATTGCAGAGCCCAGGAAGAAGAGGGTAGGTTACAGTACCTCTTGTCTGGGTTTCTTGTGGAATGTGGCAAAGACTTGCCTGTGCAGCAGAAAGGGCAGCATGGGGGTCGGGAATGTAGCAGGCCTAAGGGCTTTAGTCACCTGAAGGAGGCTTGATGCAGTAGACTCAACTGAGTGTGCTCAGAGTCCGGCCCTGTAAGGTTCATGGACAGAGTGGGGAATCCTTAACATACTCTTTAATCTCATAAAGCTCTTCAGTTGTTGTATCACCGTGAACAGAGTGCATGAGACACATAATCCACCAAGTAGACAAAAGCAGCCCTCCTGTTCATCCATCATAGATACAGAAAGGGTCAGGGGCTGTTTATTGGCAAGGAGGTAGCAAAGCATTTGGCAACGTAAAAACTACAATAAACTTTTGGGGGTTTTCTTTGCAGGAACGAGATCTTGAGCTGGAAATGGGAGATGATTATATTTTGGATCTTCAGAGTAAGTAAGGCGTTTTGAAATGTCAGTTGTATGAAAAGTGTTTCAGGAAAAAAAAGTACGGGGAATGAAAGTCTTCTAGTGAATTTGTTGGTTTATAAGTTTTTAATTTTTTGAAGATTAAAAGTTACAGATATACAGAGCTGTGTAAAATGTTTTCTGTATTATTTTCTGTTGTTTCATATGATGGGATTATTTTTGTAGTATTTGAAGATTGGACATACAGATGTTGGTTAGTGTTGATCTTGTTAGTAATAACTTAGGCAGTGTTGGACACAACTGTTCTGTTTACTTCTGTAAAGTGGTTTTACTTGGCATCTCGAATAATCATTTTAGTTACACAGTACTTGAAGATACTAGAAACTACCATAAACATAACTTTTTTTCCCCCAACCTTAGAATACTGGGACTTAATGAATTCATCCGAGAAATATGATAAGATACCAGAGATCTGGGAAGGCCATAATGTTGCTGATTATATCGATCCTGCTATCATGAAGGTCTGCATCACATTTTAATTACTCTCCCCCAACAACTTCAACTCTTTCCCCTTTGCTCTCTTCTTGTTCTATGCCCTGAGGCATCTTCCACCCTGTTCTAGGATTACTTGGAGCCATCACCCCTCCATTTAGATGAATCTGTTCTTCCTTTGCCCTTTGTAATCTTAGTGATGCCCAGGCCTTTCTAACTGGCCTGTAATGGGCTGTGTCATTTTGGCTTGTATTGGTACTATACTTTGGAGATCTGTCACTGGCACAGTCTTCTTTCTGTAACGGTTATAGACATTTTCTGAGTATCCTCAGACCTCCTCCTGCTAGTCCAGCAAGTGACATTGCTTTCCCAAGAAAATTGGGGGGTGTGAACTCTGATTTCCAGATTCTGTGTCTCACTGACCCCTTTATGTTTAGATCCTTCTGAAAGAGGGGTTTCATTTCAGTGGGTCCTGCCCTTTCTTAGATACATTCTTTCTAGAGAGCTGTCCCATCCTTGGTACTTATCCCTTACTTGCTTTTTCACTGCATGTCAATGTTGACACATTCATATTATTGATCGAGTGATTGAGTGTGTGTGTGTGTGTGTGTGTGTGCGCGCGCGTGTGCGTGCTCTACTGGGGATCAACCCAGGGTCTTTGTGCTTGTTAGGCCAGGGTTTTGCCACATAGCTACGTCCTCAAACTCACATATGTATTTAAAACTTCATTTTGTCTTATTTTGTAAATAGTGTGGCTGTGTTCAGGATGCTATTTGAGAGGATGAATGGGAGTCTGTACAAATTTCTTTCATGAGTCTGCTGGGAACCCTGGGGAATGAGGGAAGGGGTCCCTTCATTTGTATCTTTAAAGACGAAACAGAATTGGCAGAGCATAGGACATGCAGTGTTCATGCTCTCTGGCCTTCATATATCCCTGTTCCTGTGAGGTTAGCTGTGCACAAGTGGGGCCCAGTTGTGACTCGATCACGACACACCATTGTCATATTTTCAAAGACTTAAGGAAACATGATTCCTATAGATATGTTGCTACACTTACTTCCTTGCAAATTTTCTTTGTTAATTTTATGATTCTTTTTAAAGAAATTGGAAGAGTTAGAAAAGGAAGAAGAGCTAAGAACGGCTGCTGGGGAGTATGACAGCGACTCTGAAAGTGAAGATGAGGAAATGATGGAAATCCGACAGCTGGCAAAACAAATTAGAGAAAAGAAGAAGTTGAAAATTCTACAGTCCAAAGAAAAGAATACACAAGGACCCAGGATGCCCCGAACTGCTAAGAAGGTCAGTCTTGAGCATTGCAGAGGCAGGCCTGAGCTCTCCTGCTGGATCCTGTGTGAACTGCCACTAGAGACAGGCCTTCACTACTTGGGGATGTCAGGTGGCACACTTTGAGGGACTGAAGTACTGATTTACAAGATTCCTTGCTTTGAGCTGCTATATTCTGACTGTTGCATCTTTTCTCTATGAATTGCAACTCCAGGTCAGTCCCTGTTTTAAACTGAGTCATTGATGCAGTTATGCAAGGTAAAACTAAACTTGTCGGTTTTCTCTGTGTAGCCCTGATTGTCCTGGAACTCGATTTGTAGACCAGGCTGCCTTTGAACTCACAGAGATCTGCCTGCCTCTGCCTCTCAAGTGCTGGGATTAAAGGCATAATTTTTAAGTAGGGTCTCAGGTTGTCCAGGCTAGCCTTAAACTTGCTATGTAGCCAAGGAACTCCAGACTCCTGGTCCACAAGTGCCAAGATTATAGTTGTGTGCCACCATGCCCAGTGCCAACATTTTTATATTATTTAAGTTCTCTATTGATTAAGATTCCTAAATCCATAAGGCAGTTTATCAGTCCCTGTTACTGGTAAGGATAGGGAGAACCACTCTGTAGGTGTGAATGGACAGAAGACATCAAGATTCTTCCCACTTCTTGGCTTCATATTGGGATGTCATTGTCTCTTACTTATGCTTTTGTCTGGATGACAGTCCTATATCACTTGACTACCCCCTGTGGCCATAGCCTCCCTAAAAGTTCAGATAAGGGAGTGGCAGGTTCCCAAAAGAGACAAGGTTCTGGGAAGCTAAACTATAATGGGGGTGAGGGGCGAGGGGGAGGAATGGAATTTGGCACTGTTGGTGCCAAAATGGACATTCCTGGTTTTGAAAATGCTGTTTTCATGTGATTGGGTGGCTGCTAATAGTTGCAGACATGTTTGTTTTTCTCCTGGTAGTCCTCAGTGGTCTCTGAGGAGAGACTCTGATCGCTGAGTCTGTCTTACTTCAACTTTAGTACCTTCTCTATCCTATGCAGCCATTCTCTTACTCTCAGGGTCATAATGGTCTTGCCGTGGCTTCTACATAGCAAGTGCACTGTTAGTTTTCATGAAATTTAACTGAACTGTTCAGAAACAAATGTCATCCCAATTGGAAAAAGGCATTTTTACAGTGTGTATAGATAGATGATTGTAAAAGGTATCCTTGAAAGATCCAGGGCAAGAACAAACTCAGGTTTTCTCCCTGTGTGCCGACAATGTAGATCCTTTATTTGATCCCAGAGTGGGAGTGAGTGGGAGAAGTCTCCATTGTCAAGCAATTTCAGTCCTGCAGCAGACACTGCTGAATATTCCCCAATTTAATTCACTTCTCACACCATCTACCTGGAGGTAACATCAAAGCTGAGAAGCTGGAAGTTTCTCTCCACCAGAGTAGCCCCGCTTAAAACATCAGTCATAAGTCAGGGCCTCCAGAGCTTGGCTTTCCAGCTAGAGTGTGATTCCTGTGACCCTCTTAGAGTTTGATTTATTTACTAGAGTACTTCACAAAATGGGGAAACACACAACTTTTGCTGATTGCATTTGCCAGTCCAGTAGAAATATATCTAAAAAAATGATGAAGGTATAGAGGCGGCACTCTGAAGGAACCGTCACACTTCAGGAGCTGGGGCTGCTGCCCTCCTAGCACATGGTTCAGTTCCTTCTAACTTTCTGTAAGAGTGGAAATCATCGGTACCCTCTAAACTCTGTTCCTTTAGTTTGTTATTAAGACTTGATTGCATAAGCACACATGGGATGTGCTGTAGAGATGTGCTGGCAGACTGCACCTGTCTGTTTAGCCTCTTCTGGCCTTTCTGTGCTGTTTCCCTGCGTC
The DNA here is from genome assembly GCF_049852395.1 of Peromyscus maniculatus bairdii. Lineage (NCBI taxonomy): Eukaryota > Metazoa > Chordata > Mammalia > Rodentia > Cricetidae > Peromyscus > Peromyscus maniculatus. The sequence goes on along the minus strand of NC_134856.1, from coordinate 92,518,550 downwards.
CTCTGAAACAGTGTGAAGAATATACTGCCACAAGGTAGACAAAGCTGGCCAGCTCCCAGACAGAGGCAGGGGAAGGTTAGAGTTCATTCTTCAGTTGTGTCACCTGCCTTGAGAAAAGAAGTATTCCAGCAAATGTAGTATCCTACACATAATGAATGGTGTGATATTGTAGCATGTACTTACATATAGACCTAATTGTTAGAGCCTTGGGAAGAAAAGGGAACATGTGAAAGAGGAGCAGCAGATGACAGAAACAGAGAGAGAAAGAGAGATAGACTGACTGACTGTATGGCCTGAAGCACCATAATTAACAAAGACTCCCTTACCTCAGGCAGCTCTTGGGACCAACGACTAAAGGCCAAATGTGCTAGTCCTTTCTATTCTAGTCCCGAGGAAATGATAAAAGTTAGGATCCAGGAACTGTGGACAGAACATGTGTCTACCTGCCTTCTTATCTATCTGTATCACAGTATTATCTGTATATTTTCCTCTTTTTTCTTTCAAAATTAAATATTACCAGGCATTTTCTTATAATAAGTTATCTTCCCCCCTCCCTGACCCCCCACTTCAGGTTCAACGGGCAGACTTGGAGAATGAGATGCGTAGTCTTGGTGTTGACATGGATGATAAAGATAATGTAAGTCTGTGGAGGGGCAGCAAGGTTTCAGATATGGTTTGTGCGCTTTTGTTTTGAGACATTGTCTTGCTATGTAGCCCATCCTAGCTTCAAACATGTCTCTAGTTCTCCAATGCTGGTAGTCAAGCATGTGCTACCATACCCTGCATACAGTCAGGGTTGCTTAACAATGTCGATTTGTTCTCAGAAATCTGTCACTAGGTGATTTTGTTATGTGACTGTCATAGTATGCACATAATGTACATAAACTTAGACTATTTGGGGTGAGGGGAAGGGAGGGAGGGAGTTAAAAACCTTGACATACACGATATAAATTGTGAACCAAAAGTATTGTTATTATCATACATGATTGGTGTTAACCAGTAGAGAACATTAACACACAGACAATCCCTGCTCATCCTCAGGTGGAAGGTGCAAGAGCCACGGCCTAAAAGCACCATCTGATTTACCAATAGCATGGGTACTGAGCTGGACATTCCTGAAACCTCCCCAGGAGGGACAGTAGCAGTGTGGCGATGCCTTTGACCCTTAACCCTCTGCTTCAAACCAGACCCCGTACCAATAGATCTTGATAGACATTCCAAATTCTTTGCCTTGCGTGAGAATGGTTCTTAAGACCTTAACTGTCTTCTCTTCTTGTTGAAGGAGTGATTTTGGTTGTTACTGAGTTTGCTGTCTGTGCGTTTCAGGCCCACTACGCAGTCCAGGCGAGAAGGTCTCGGAGTGTCACTAGGAAAAGGAAACGAGAAGAGTCGGTTCCACCCTCCTCTATAGCCCGGAGTCGGAGTTGCTCTCGAACTCCACGTGATGTCTCTGGTCTTCGGGATGGCACGGTTAGTTTCTTTGATATAGGACAGAAGAAAATAAGAACCTTCAGGATGTTTACTGTACAAAGCCTCCAGCAAACACCAGCAGTTGTCTGGAGGAGCAGGGTTGTGGGTAAGAGCTTAGCTGTTCGTCCCATCCTCCAGTTTGTTGGAGTCCTATGGAGAGGAACTTGGGCCAGGGAGCAGTTGGATCCTCTGGATCCATTCTGAAACCCTAACTCTGGAGAATGGACAGAAACGTGATCTGATAAAGTATGAACAGGCAGAGCTTAGGTCCCAGTGGTTTGGAAACTACTAGGACGTGGCCCTGAGGAAGAGGCCTCCATTTCCCTGTGAGGAAGAGGTGGCCCTGAGGAAGAGGCCTCCATTTCCCTATGAGGAAGAGGTGGCCCCTGAGGAAGAGGCCTCCATTTCCCTGTGAGGAAGAGGTGGCCCTGAGGAAGAGGCCTCCATTTCCCTGTGAGGAAGTAGTCCAGGGGAAAGTTGGTTCATTACCAGATAATCTTGTGTATCTTTATAATATTAGAAAATTTCCCCTCAAGGTGGTAGCATATGTTTTTATTTGTAACATCTTTTGCAAAGGTACAAATTTCTTTTTGAAGGAAACTTGATTTTCAATGAAAAACTTTTATTTTAAATTTTTATCCTTTTGAAAATTCAAATATAAGAGAAAACCTATGTAAACTGGTAGACTGCTTACTCAGTGAAAGGCTGAATTTTTCTTTTTCACATGTCCTCTCCATCTGGAAGTCTAGAAAGTGTTACTGTGTTTCCCATGTTGGCCGGGAGCTTGCTGTGTAGTTCAGACTCACAGTTCTTCCTCAGCTTCATCTTCAGCAGGGATTGCAAGTGTGCACTACTGAACTGCAGGTTTTAATACTGGCATTGACATTAGGAGTCAAATGTGGCGGTGGGTACTCTCCTGAGTTTCAGTGTGTACTCTGAACATTTGAGCAGATACTCTCCAATCTGACTCTAAAAGGCCCCTCAGTATATTCAGATAGTCATTGAGTTTCTGCAGATAGTATGGGGGTCTGAGAGAAAACAGTGACCGAGACTCAACAGGGTCTTTATAGTTTGTATCTGCACACTTAAAAAATGTGTCTCAGGTAATTACAATGCAGGATAGAAATGTGGTTTTCATTAATGTGTGTTCTCCTGTTATAGATGGTGAAGAAAGCCAAGACTATGATGAAGAAAGCCCAGAAGAAGATGAATCGCATGGGGAAGAAAGGGGAAGCAGATAGGCATGTGTTTGATATGAAGCCCAAGCACTTACTCTCTGGGAAGAGGAAAGCTGGTAAAAAGGACAGGAGATAGTGTCCTCTTCAGTTGGAGTGCTTTGGCTGGACTCTTGCTGTTTATTTCTGGGTATGGTGTGGTGTGCTTTATACAGTTTGGAATCACCATCTATTAACTGAAAAGAGAAACAATGAAAATGACTTAACGATGCTTGTTGCTTTGCTGAAAACTGGTAAACCTGATTAGGTGTGCGGTGTCCTTGTTACTGCATAATACAAATGTCTAAGTACACAGCATGCTGGTCTCCCCCTGCCCCCCAGACAGGGTTTCTCTGTGTAGCTTTGGAGCCTGTCCTGGAACTCACTTTGTAGCCCAGGCTGGCCTCGAACTCACAGAGATCCCCCTGCCTCTGCCTCCCGAGTCCTGGGATTAATGGTGTGCACTACCACCGAGAGCATTCTGTTCTTAATGTTGTGATTGTTTCACATCTCAGGACTCAAAGATTTATCGGTAGCCAGGTGGTGGTGGTGGTGGTGGTGGTGTGTGCCTTTAATCCCAGCCCTTGGGAGGCAGGGGCAGGTGGATCTCTGAGTTCAAGGACAGCCAGCTCTAATAGAAACTCAAAACCATCACCACCACCCTCCCCCCACCCCCAGAAAAGAAAGAAAGGTAAACATTTATTGCTATAAGTAAGCTGCTTTTGGTGAAGAAAAAAAACTTTGCTTTGTCATCAAAGTAACTATTTTTGTGAAGAATGCATCCCTATTGGGAGGTGTAGGCAGAAGACCAGCCTTTCTGAGGACCTGACTCTCTTAAATGATTTTCTAGACCTTCAGTACAATGTATCATTGTAACTTTAACCATTTTATCCAAAATAAACCTCCAGTAAAAATTAGTTTTGATTACTTAAATATTGTTGTTTGGTTTAATTATATATAAGTTGCTATGATGGCCAAAGAAAAAGACATACAGGGCTTTGCCTCTTTGTTCTTAGAGCAAAAAATACTTTACAGGGAAATAAATGCCTGGGTTATTGCAATAATTAAATGACATCTTCCATGAACTATTGCTGAATTAAGGAACAATTCCACTTACAAGAAAGAACAAATGAAAGTAGACAAATAGGACTACATCAAAATTCTTTTGCATCAAAAGAAGACTAGAGTGAAAGAAAAGGGTGTTTTGTTTTTTTTTTCATTTCTTTTTTTTCTTTTTTCTTTTCTTTTTTTTTTTTTGAGAAAGGGTTTCTCTGTGTAGCTTTGCGCCTTTCCTGGAATTCACTTGGTAGCCCAGGCTGGCCTCGAACTCCCAGAGATCCGCCTGGCTCTGCCTCCCGAGTACTGGGATTAAAGGCGTGTGCCACCACTGCCCAGTGAAAGAAAAGATTTTCAAGTGGCATGTAATCAGGGATATGAGTGCTACATAGTTTCTAAAATTCAGTGATGAACAACTCAAATATTGGCAAGTGTCTGGATATGTTTTTAATTTTCAAGAAAATTGTATAAGCCACACATAATGGCACATGCCTTTAATCCCAGCACCTGGGAGGCAGAGACACACAGATCTATGATGAGTGAGAGGCTAGCCTGGTCTACAGGGTGGGTTCCGGACAGCCAGAGGAGGTACATAGTGAGACACTGTCTTGGGGGAGGGGAAGGCGGGAATTACAACTACAGATAGCAAAGTGTTTGAGAGGTAATGAAATAGAAATTCTTCATTATGCTAGTAATGAAGAGAAATCAGTGAGCTGAATTGTTCCTTTCCAAATTTTCTGATGACTGACTCTTAATACAATTTGCATAATAAAGATTATGAGTTTTAGTTATTGTTGATAAGTATCCACAATAACATTTTACCAGACAGATTTACTACTTGAGCTATATCAAGGGACATTAAACTGATTTTTATTGATACTTTGTACGTGCAAGATGGGTGTTTTGTGCTGGGGGTCGGCACTGGCTGAAGAAAAAATACGGCAGGAAGTAACTGATGATGCTCATCAGCTCCACGATAGTCCCTGTGAAATTTGTGAACCCAGTGAAAACTAACAAAGTTCTTTGTTTTCAATATGTAATCTCATACACCATTATATCTGTAAGCACCAGGTACAGAGGTCACCTGCAGAGCACTGGACATAGGAGTGAACAGGGACTCCTGTTCTCTCCAGAGGGAGAGTGATGCCACCGGGGGAGTATCGAATCCCCAGGGTCCAAGAGGGCTTTGCTATGTTCAGTGTGGGATGTCAGGGGAAAAAAAATCTACGTACACTATGTTCTTATGTCCGTTAACTTTATTCCTCTAAGACAAAATTCTATCAATTCAGCAATAGCCCCACCAGGCATCCAAGGCAGGAACAACTCTAGACATACCAAGCTCTATATCCGTCTGCTTTATTTCTCTGGAATGAAATCCTGTCTCCATAACTACAGTTCCATCCAGTTCCCCAGCTCATAGTCCAGCTAACGACTAACTCCTATGCTTTCAGCCTCATCTTCGTCCTCTGTATCCTCTTTCTCCATCTCTGCTACTCTCTACTCCTGGCACTCAGAAAACTTGACTCGAGATCTGCTTACCCTCTATGGAACCTCTGTCGTCCTCTCTTCTCTCTCACCATGCTGTTTTGTCCCTGTCTACAAGAAATGTCTGCCTTTTCTTTCCCTGGGCACGTGGTTCCCTGCCTCCTCAGGAATGTTGTTTTACCTCTCACTTTAATATGTAAAAACATCTTTTGTTCTCAGTAAAAATGCTCTGGAGAACCACTAGGCCTCTTCAAGGCGAGGGGATGGTCTGAGCTTCATTAGCACAAGAAACAAACCTAGGTGTTTCCTGCCAGCTGGTCTCCTAAACTCAGCAGGACAGTTAGTAACTTAGTAGGTTCAGCAGTTCTGGGGAGCTGAACTCTTTACCAAAAGGTCTGGGCACACAAGGATTTCATAGCAGAAGACAGCTGAAATATTAAAGGCTGGGTAGCACCAAATATTCATAATAAATGGCTTTGCCTTTTGACAGACCCTTGGCCGGTCAAAGTTCAGCTTTAATACACAGCTGAATCTCTATAATATATTCTTGTGGCTCGCAAGAGGGGAGGTTTAGGAGAAAAGTGGCATTTTCCATAGATGACAGTTGAAAATGTTTAAGAGCTAGAGATACAGCAAAAAAGGAAGCACTTAGGTAAAACTAAGAGCTTGAATTGGCCGGGCAGTGGTGGTGCACACCTTTAATCCTAGCACTTGGGAGGCAGAGCCAGGTGGATCTCTGAGTTTGATGCCAGCCTGGGCTACAGAGTGAGTTCCAGGAAAGATACAAGGCTACACAGAGAAACCCTGTCTCGAGAAAAAAAAAAAAAAAAGCTTGCATCTTAGTTTAGTACAAGCAATGAAAGGGTATTAGAACTCAGCTTCTGTAATGCATGCCGTTCTAACCACAGGTTAGTGATGAACCCTACTTTTTTGGATATTTTAAAATTTTATGTGTTTGAGTTAATTGGCTTTTGTCTGTGTATATACCACATTGTGTATGCCAGCTACCTGCAGATATCACAAGAGTGTGTGTGTAAGAGCCTCTGGAACTGAAGTTATGGATGGTTGTGAGTCATCATGTGGATGCTGGGAGTGGAACCCCTGTTCTCTGCAAGAGCAGAAGTGTTCTTAACTGTTGAGTCATCTCAACCCCAACCCCTGCTTTGAACATTACTTTTCCATACACCTTACAGCCCATGTATCTTGTCAGGCTCAATGAATGGAGACACATCCTCTAAATAAGGCCACCAAGAGAGCAGGAAGCCTTCTACGATGGTTCTGAACCATGGGGTGATCTTCTCTTCTCCACGGGCTCCCCTGTCCAATAGCTCCTGCACATCCTCCTGGCTCATGTAGCGGTAGCTTCTCACTTCCCTGGTATCTGGGTTCAGCATGAGGTCTTTCCTCACCAACAGAAGATAGCCAATCTCGTGGTCTCCCCAGATGCCATCAGAAGGACTCTTGTGGTATATTCGATTCATAAAAATTATGTCCTTTATGGAAATCTGTGTCAAAGTTGATACAGTATTAATTCACTAGAGATAGAGAAAATGAGAATTTTGATAGAAAACAGTTCATTCCTTTTCACAGAGTGCCACACAAGCATTTGAGCTTTAAGTAGATATTAGGTAGATCATATCAAAGGGGCACAATTCCTGGCCATGGTGTTTTCATTTTTCATTCACAATGAAGACCACATGTATACAGGACATGAGGCTAAACACATATCTGTGCATTAGGACATACAGCAGTGTGAAAGATTTCTTTTGAAAATGGAAATGAGAAACACTTGAGCACCAGTACAGTGATTTGTTTCACAGCCTGCCCTGTGAACCAGACTTGAGGCACTTCCACAGGAAAACTATTTCCTATACAAGGCAGAAACCGTGTTAGCCCAGCAGCCACCCCTAAGTGCTAACATTTTGATGGATGAAATTGACAGTACTGCCATGTGACACCGTAACTATCAAACAGATAGATCCCTAGCACATGAAAAGCTTCATGGAGCCCCACATTGGAGTGAGTGAGTACCTGCTCCTGGGGGATGCCCAGCTCAGTCTGCAGACGTCTCAGGGCTGCCCTCCTCACTCCCAGAGCATCTTTCTCTTCCAGCTCATCCGGCATGTATAAAGGATGACTAGAACAGGAGTCTGTAAAATGTCCTAGGGGAAAATGTACAACATGCTACTTTATTGAGAGTGCCCTTTTACTAAATAGGGGGCAGTTTCCTTCCTGGCCATATTTAGTATATAAAGTAGATCCAACTCTGACTTATCAGTATCAGTTCTATTAGACAAACATTAGAATATAAAATAATCACAATTCGATTCCAGTTGCAAAATGCTTGTAGTTTAATGCCCTTGTATCTTCTTTTGGAGTAGGACTGATGAGCTCAGAGAGGGATGGAGGAGGGAGAGAGAATATGAATGCTCTGATAGGTTTGCTTATTAGTCATTTCTCTCAGTCTCCCAAAACCTAAGTTAGAATCTGGTGCTCCGTGGATTTCACCTGGGTGGCTCACCGGGAAACGTGTACTTGGCATCGGCTCTCTGCTGGACCAAGAGCTGGTTTTTTGTGTTGAAGAGGATGACACTGAAGCCTCGGTGTAGCAGGCCTGCAAATTGTTTGTGCATGAGTTAGGGCCACACTTTAGTCAACATGGAGCCTGCATAAGCATTCCCTTCCCTTGTTTTTCATTCTCATCCAGCTCAGGATGGTGGCACTGAGAGAAGCTGGTGCTGATGACTGGGATAGACTCTATACCAGTTGCTCAGCATTTGGTGATACTCAGTATTATTCATTTACCCACAGTAATACTGCAAGTAAGTACTGCAGTTTTCCTCCACTTGTAAACATAAAAACTAAAGGGCCAAGAAGTAAAGTAAGCCATGCTAGCTAGCACAATTCTAAGTCTTAGACCCTCCTGTGCTTCTAAACCTATGGCCTGGAAACAATTGTAGTTACTTTTGCCAGCCTGTGCAGGAGTATGGATGACCCAGTGGCAAAGAGTGACTGCTTATGTCCTGGAAGTTGTGACACACGAGGCACTGGGAGTGAGACAGTGAAGTGCCTCCCCATTCCCTTTCCTGGAGTCTAGGTGTCACTATGTAGACAGGCCAGGAACTGCCGTGTGGAACAGGCTGGCCTTGAGTTCACAGAGATACATTTGCCTCTGCCTCTCTACTTGGATTAAAGTGTTCACAACCACACCCAGCTTGGCTGCAATTCCTGACTCTCCCAGCCCACTTCAAGGCAGCAATCCCAGTCTGCATTACCCAACCCACTGAAGCAGTGGCACACTTTGGACACTTGCCTCCCCACTGCCTAGTTCAGAGAGTGGGGGCATCAGGCCTGCATGCTCAAGGCATCCTCTTTCCAGCTCACCCTTCTCAATGTTTTCCATCAGGTGGCAGTTCTTCTTGGTTTCAGCTCCAATGATCTGATCCTGCTTGTCAATGACAATGCACATCTCCTCCAGACGTTTTAGCTGGAGTTCATCAAGGTGTGTTTTGCTTGCCTGGAACATTTCTGTGAACACAAATGTACTCTGTTTCCTATTAACAGCAGAAGGGAAGAGAGGCGGATAAGTGCCTCCAATATCCATGACAGAAGTTGCACAAAAATTGAAGGGTAGTGGTTGTGTGGAGAAGCATGAAGGTTTTAATTATCAGACCAACAGTGAGCTCCTGGCAACTTGAGGCATGCTCGCAAGTCTGAGTTTTAAATCCCTGTGTTGAAGGAACAGCCTTCTGAGATGAAGCCAATGATGAACCTGGGCTGCCCTTTCCAATCTTACGGAGGCATTTTCTCAGTTGAGAGTCCCTCTTTAAGAATGAATGTAGTTTGTGACAAAACCAGCCAGAACAGTTGACTCCTTGTCAGCTTGGCACAACCTTTCCTTTTCTTCTTTGTCCCCAAGATGTCACATTGATATAAATATCACAATAAAGCAAATTCCAGCTTTTAAAAATTTTAAAAACTCAAACACTTTAAAAATTCAGTCTCTGTAAAATATTCAAAGTACCTCTCTAAACTCCAAAGTCTCTCTAAAACTCCTGTCTCTTTAAATATTCAAAAATCTCACCTGTGGACTCCTGTAAAATGGAAAATAATTTTTTTATTTTTGAGATTATAATATGATTAGTATGGGAAGGTTTGGAGTGAGAAAAAGGAAAGGAGAAATGTTTCAATTCCATGGCCTATTTTTCATTATTATTGTATGAATATATACATATGTATATACATACATATTCCTAAACATAATCTGCTCAGTCCATATAATATTAGTTATATATATGTTTTCATGGCTGATCATTTGGTATTTAATCACCAATTGGTGCGCCATGTCTGTGTCTTCCTTTAATTCATTATTTTTCATACGATACTTACCTTGTTCCCAAAAGAAGTCAGGGAATATGTAGAATTGGAGAAATCAAAAGCACCAGGATTGGGCATATAGTTCAGTGGTAGAGCAGGTGTTTAACATGTGCAAGGTCCTGGGACCAGTCTACAGTACTGCAAAATACATAAATATTCCAACAAGCACTAATGCAACTCAACACCTAGGAGAAGGTGATTTTTCTCCTCTTTGGTTTTTTGAGACAAGGTTTCTCTGTGTAGCCTTGGCTGTCATGGAACGTACTGTGTAGACCAGGCTGGCCTCAAACCCAGATACCTGCCTGCCTCTGCCTCTCAATTGCTGGGATTGAAGGTGTGCACCACCACTGTCCAGCCTAATAGAAGGTTTACTATGCTAAAGAAGCCAGGAGACAAGAGTGCTTGGGTTAGAGAGATAAATACAGCACTGATAGCAAAGTTCTGAAAAAGCAGCTACAAAGTTGGGCACAGACAGAGAAGCTCTCACCTCTGCAGATGGGTCTTACACAGCCTCGGAAACCTGGAGGTGGACATGGGGTGCCTCACCTGCTGCTGCCTTATATGTGCTGTTACACAAGGGGGCGTTCTGTTTGAAGATCTTTTCAGATTTGGCTGTGTGACAAAATACTGCTGGAGGGTGTGCTTGCCTTATGAATCAGCGAAAAAATGATGAATAGCAATGTCAAGTGTGCACTTTTATTCCTGGAGTCCATGCATTAAATACTCCAGTGTGGTTGATCTTTTGTGAAATCGCTGAGGCCTACCTAAATGAACATCACTATAGAACGGTCCAAGAAGAGAGTCTTGATTGTATTAAAAACCAAAACAACAAAATAAAAAGTTGGCTTAGCAATTTGAATCATTAGTTATATGTCGAGAATAGAGTAATAGAGAAAAACACTATGATCAGGGAATACTTTTCATCTCAAATATGATTAGTTCAAATAGAGAAAATAAAATTGGAAGTAAATTTAAAAACAAGGTGACAGAGCAGAAGTGTCTGGAGCAGACACTGTGGTGGCCAGCTGCACTGCTCACTAGGGACGTGCATGTCCGTATGCTTTTCTCCCAGTCCCTGGTATATGATGTACCCTCATTTATGCAGCCACTTTATGCAGCCTTCTGAGATTCTGATGTGACTCCTCCTCACACTTCAGATGCGGAGAACTCTCCAGAAAAGATTTTTAACTGAGGTAAAGGATATCCCACCCGCCACAAAGGGTCAAATTAGAATCTGTACAAAGAAAAAGTACCTCCCCCCCACTGCCTTCCTCCTCCCCACCCCAACCTGCTTCAATCCTCACTAAATGAGTGTTTGCACACCACACCATTTTGTAAGTTTAAGTAGTTCACCTTTTCCTGGAAAGTAGAAGGGTCGCTACTGTTTAAAGCCAAACAAGCAAAACTGCAGTTAATATTATGAACTTAAGTTGTTTAAAAAAAAAAAAAGCCACACTTATTTTAAGAAAAGTTAAAATGAACTTACCTGCCGGGTGGTGGTGGTGGCGGCGGTGGCGGCGGCGGCGGCAGCGGCGGCGGCGGCGGCGGCGGCGGCGGCGGCGGCGGCGGCGGCGGCGGCGGCGGCGGCGCACGCCTTTAATCCCAGCACTCGGGAGGCAGAGCCAGGCGGATCTCTGAGTTCGAGGCCAGCCTGGTCTCCAAAGTGAGTTCCAGGAAAGGCTCAAAGCTACACAGAGAAACCCTGTCTTGGAATAAAAAATAAAATAAAATAAAAAATAAAAAAAAAGAACTTACCCACCTTTTGTTTCTATTTCACTTGTTCTTGTCTGTCTACAAATTTCATCTCCTGGAAGCATTCATTCTGCTACATAAAATAAGGGGTCACCTGTTGCCTGATTCTAGAATGGTAAATAGAAGCCAATTAAGATCTTTAAAACAGCCACCATCAGCAACAAATTCTTTAAAGTTGTTTGTGATTCTGTCTCTTAACAAGTTCTTTGATACTAATCTAATGACACCACCTCCACCACCAAACACTCATCTCCTAATTCGGTGACCAGGGTTACAGTAATTCATTTCTTGCAAACTTAACTCCACTTTCCCTCCAAAACTTACACAGAAGTCCAATCCTGCCCTGATCATTTCCTGTCCACCCTGGGCAGAATCAGCAACCCAGAGCTGCCAAGGCCCTCTGCAACCCTTACCCACCCCTCCCATAACCTGTGCAATAGTCCAATCAGATGACCCCAGGATACCAACTTTTCCATCTGACTCCTGCTGTACTTTCTTGGGAGAGTCATTCATTCTTTGTCTTTCTAACTGCAGAAACAGCAATGGCCACTGCAGGGAAACATGTATTGGGCCTGGCCTAGCTACTTTGGGAGGCATGCATCATAGGTTTTTCAGATTACAGTGCTGTGTTCCTTCCAGTTCCTGAGAGACTGATGCACTCCCTCAGGCAGTGAAGCATTCAGGGCACTTGTGTTTTTCTGTATGTTTTCTTGGAAGTCAAGGAAATGTGGAAGCCTGACAGGACAATTGGTCTTGGGCATTAATCTTGTGTACCTTGCATAGCTTGCAAAAGTCATTGTCTCCTGGCAACTACAACTGTATTGATCCTGGCAATTGCCACTATATTCTGTTTCTGATAAGGGTATAAAAAGTCTGATTGCTCTCAATAAAATCGTCACCACCTCAGTCTCGCCATGTCCCCTTAAACCAGCCTGGTTTAATTCCTTGACTGGCCATATCAGGTAATCTTGGACTGGTAAGTAAGCATTGGACAGGCCCCAGTTCATGTTGTGGATTATGAATCCTTGGCTTCATTATGATCCATTTTGTTTGGGCTGGGTATGTAGTCTAGTTGGTTAAGTGATTGTCTAGTGTGCTTGAAGCTCTGGGTTTGATGCCCAGCACTGTGTAAGATCAGGTATGTTTGTGAACCCCTATAATCTCAGCACTTGGGAGGTAGAGATAGGAGTATTAGAAATTCAAGGTTATCCTCTGCTACATAGTTTGGTGCCAGCCTGGGCTATATGAGACCTTTGTAACTAACTAAATAACTAAATGGGGGGGGGGGGGAATTGATCCCTTGTTCTTGTTTCATGTTTGGATGGCTGTAGAGTCCCCTGATGGGTGAAGGGTACTTGAATATGTATGTAACAAGATTACCCAGACTTGAGTTCATTTTTCTATCTTTTCTGCTCCAAACCTCTATAAAAAATTAATGAACAAATATAAATACAGCACATGAGATTTTTTTAAAAAATCAATTATCTGCCGGTTGTGGTGGCGCGCACCGGTAGGATTTGCTGAAGGAGGCAGAGGCAGGAGGATCTTGAGTTCGAGGCCAGCCTGGACTACGATTTAAAAAAAAAAGAAAAAAAAAAATCAATTATCAAATGATACAAATGAGTGCCTCCACCAAGAGGGTCAGCTATCAAATGTTTTCTGGTTTATTTTTGCCCCTACCTCTTGTGCTGAAATTACAGGTGTATTCCAACTTCTCTGGTTTGTGCAGGGATGAGGATAGAATCCAGGGATTCATGAATGTCAGGCAAGCTGCCTACAAACTGAAGTGTATCTCCACCACTCCTTTATCTTTTTTTTGGGGGGGGGTCTTTATTTTTAAGATTTATATATTTTTATTTTATGTTTATCGAAGTTTTGCCTACATGTGCATGTACATTGTGCAGTACCCACAGAGGCCAAAAGATGGCATTGGGTCCCCTGGAATTGGAGCTAAAGACTGTTATGATCCACCATGTGGGTGCTGGAAATTGGACCCAAGTCAGTTGAAGAGCAGCCAGTGCTCTTAACTGCTAAACCATCTCTTCTGTCTGTTTAATTTCTGTTTTTGAGACAGTGTCTCACTGTATAGCCCATGCTGGCCTCATATGCACTATGTAGCCTGGGCTAACTTTGGACTTGGCTTTCTGAGTGCTAGGATTGAAGGCATGTGTCACCTTTCTTGGTTTAAATTATTTTTTATATTTTCTTTTTCTCACTGTATTCTGATGTAGCCCCTCTGTGTGATGTTCAATTTGAATAAATTTACCTCCTCCCCATTTTCTCACCAAACATCCATTGTTCCACTAAACATCTAGGCTACCATTTTATTTCAACAATTATATTTTCAGAGCTAGCAGCTAATATGTAATGGTGTGTGATGCCATATTCGTCAAGTAAATAAGGGATGCTCCTTAACTAGGTTTTGTTTTGTTTCATTTTTTGAAAAAAGACTGTCCTCAAACTCACTGTGTAGCTGAGGCTGATCTTGCTTTTCCTGTCTCCACCATCCTTGTGTGACACCATGCACACTGTTCCCATCCTTGTGTGACATCATGCACACTGTTCCCATCCTTGTGTGACACCATGCACACTGTTCCCATCCTTGTGTGACACCATGCACACTGTTCCCATCCTTGTGTGACATCATGCACACTGTTCCCATCCTTGTGTGACATCATGCACACTGTTCCCATCCTTGTGTGACACCGTGCACACTGTTCCCATCCTTGTGTGACACCATGCATACTGTTCCCATTAATATGGACTATAGATGAACAATAAATATATTTTAGTTTACCTAGCCCAAATATGGAGCCTATTACATGGCCATGACTCAGCAGCCAGTTCTAGAAAAGGAATGATTTTACCATTGTTGGTCTGAACTGGTCAGATTTAAACTCTAAATTTGTGAGTGGGTCATTGTCCCTGTGGACTCTGCTTTCAAAGAGAAAACACTGCATGAACTTATATATACCAAGATTTTTAAATATCTTCTAATTTTTTTGTTTTTATTTTATGTGTATAGGTGCTTTGCCTGGATGTGTGTCTGTGCACCATGTGTATGCAGTGCCCTTGGAAGCCAGAAGAGGGTATTGGTGCCCTGGGATTAGAGTTACAGAGGTTATGACCGGTCTGTGTGGGTGTTGATAATTGAATCCAGGGTATCTGGAAGAGAAGCCAGTGCTTTTTAACTGCTGAGCTCTCTCTCCAACCCCACTTTTACCTTTTCAAATGTTTTTAATAGCATATACTAACTAGGCATAGTATTGAGTTTCATTTTTAAATTTTCTATATGTGTGCATAATGTATTTTGGTCATATTCACACACACACACACACAGACACACACACACACACACACACACTACTCTGTTGTCCACTTCCCTTCCTGCTGATCTCTTTGCTCTACCAATTACACTTTCCTGATCCAATGGGTTTAAATTAGAGTGGCTTACAGGGGCATGGGCATTTTTCCATAGGGGGAAAAAATCTCTCCCTCTCTTCCAGGATTCATTAACTGTCAATCCCCAGGGACAGATGGGACTTTATGGCAGAATTTTATAATACTCTTCACCTTTTTCTTTTTCTCTGATTTTTTACATCCTTTCTGTTCTGTGGCGGTATTGTGTTCCCCAAAATATTGTGCACGCTAATAAACTTATCTGGGGTCAGAGAACAGAACAGCCACAATATTAAACATAGAGGATAGGCAGTGGTAGCACACGCCTTTAATCCTAGCATTCCAGAGGCAGAGATATACCTGGATCTCTGTGTGTTCAAGGATACAGCCAAGCATGGTGACACACGCCTTGAATCCCAGAAAGTGAGCCTTGAATCCCAGGGAGTGATGGCAGAACGCAGAAAGGTATATAAGGCGTGAAGACCAGAAACTAGAAGCTTTTAGCTGGTTAAGCTTTTAGACTTTTGAGCAGCAGTTCAGCTGAGACCCATTTGGATGTGGACTCAGAGGCTTCCAGTCTGAGGAAACAGGATCAGCTGAGGAACTGGTGAGGAGAGGTGGCTGTTTCTGCTTCTCTGATCTTACAGCATTCACCCCAATACCTGGCTTCAGGTTTGATTTTATTAATAAGACCTTTTAAGATTTGCTTTACACTGTTCCTTCTTCTATGATGATCCTAGCCTTGGAGAGGATGATGTAGATGTCTTATTTAGAGCTGAGAAATCAACAGCTGCTGATTCTCATCACTTTGATCAATTGAGTCTCTGAAGTTACCCATGGAAAAAGAAGCCTCTGATTAAAGCAGACATCAGTAATAATCTTTGAATATAAACATAATTATTTAGAAGGCAATTTGATGCACATCATACCCATTTAGAGAAGCAACAGTAATAGCTTTCCTATGGAGCATATGGTTTTTGACAGGTTTGCAATGCCAGACACAGGTTCCCTCCTGTAAAGTGAGCATCAAATCCAGAAAGCAGTTCGTTACTCCCATAAGACCTGTGCCAATGGCATATCCTGTCTAGCTGGCCTATAATGTTATTCTCAAGGTCCACTGACATGAGTTCAAGGCTTGTCTAGTCCACATAGTGAAAGCTCATAAGACAAAATGAAGAAGGAGGGAGAAAACCAACCAAAATGAAACAGGCAAATTCCATATGAAAACAAGAGAGAAATATAATTAAGATACTCAAAGTATGAGCTTATAATGTATTACTAATGTCTTTAATGGCATAACAATTGTTGACTCTGAACACAGGAATAGAACTTATCTCAAAGGAAATAAAATTCATAAAGAAAAATAACATTTCTAGTATTGTAAAAGAAAAAAAAGAAAAAAAAAGAAAAATAACATTTCAAGGACTGCCAGCAGCTGGTAAATATGTATGCATTTTACTTTAGGAACTGTTGAGATGGTTTAATAGGTAAGTAAAGTGTGCAAGCATGAGAACCTGAGTTCAGATGCCTAGAACCCATGTAACCCAGGGAGGGTAGAGTACATCTACCAGTCCAGCACTCCAATTGGTCCAGTGTTCACAGTAGTAAATAAGAGATGCCCTGTACCCATGGGATACATGTGCTTCCCACCCCTCCTATTATACATTAGACATGAAAGTGTAAGTACACACACACACACACACACACACACACACACACACACACACACACACAAAACAGAGACACAAAGTAGCTCAAGGTAGTGGTTTAGTAACAGCCAATGTTAGCCCAGTGTAGTGGCACACACCTTTAATTCCAGTACTTGGGAGGCAGAGGCAGTAGGCAGATCTCTGTGAGTTCAAGGCCAGCTTGGCTTACATAATGAGTTCCAGGGCAGCCAGGACTATATAGTGAGACCCTGTCTTGGAAAAACAAAAGAGAATAGTAAATAAATAAATAAATAAATAAATAAATAAATAAATAAATAAGTAAACAAATAAATTTTTAAAAAAACAGCTAATGTGTGCTGGGGGCTTATGTTTGGCACTCTTAATTTGTGTCTCTCCTCGCATAGCCTTAGGCACAGGCAAATACAGAAGAGAAAATAGAGACCCAAAGTCAACAAAAACTGAGAGCAGGGATTTCTTGTCCTCTGTACTTCTGAGGTGTGGTCCTTGCATGGCTATAATCTGAATAGCTTAGTCCAAAATCCCCGTTGAGACGAGCTGAACAGTGTCTTCCTTTCTTACATTAATTTCCCAACATTTTGACCATGACATGCAGTGGAGTCAGGCATTATGAAGAGTAAATTGCTTCACCCTCTGTTGTTAGGAGTGGTTGAGTATTACTGAGAACACTATCATTTTCTCATGACAAGGCAGCTGGTTGTTCCTTGAGAAGGGCTGTGGCTCCACTCATCTCCCTCACACTGGCCCTTATCTCCTTGGCTCAACTCAGAAGTGTCTTGAAGCACATCTGAGGTGTGTGGGTGTAACTATGCCTGTCTTGGCCATTCCTCCTGGGTTTGTTATCTGGACTTTTGACAGTGTGAGAACTCCTAGGTTTCTTTCACCACTTCCAGATAACTGGGAGGGATCTGAATCAGGAGAAATGTCAGAATGATGGATTCTCCCTGCAAACTGTCTGAGCTTGGGAGACTATAGGTTGGTTCAAGACCTGGTAGCAGTAGGTAGCACCTCTTGGCTTCTAGCTTTGTTCTTTCTTTATATGTTTGATTTTGATAGCAGATACAAGCTCTTTGGGGGGCTATCCCATCCCAGTCTTCTGGTGTACAGGCCAATGGGGGGGGTGTCACATTACATAATTATGGGGCAAGGTGATTTGGTTGCTGTAGGGTCCAGCAAACCCTAGAATATTCAATTTCGTGGGTTTCGGTGTTTAAAACTGAATGGTGCGGAAGAGATGGATTAGTGAGGAAGAGTGCCTGCTGTGCAAGCATAAGAACCCGAGTTCAGGATCCCAGCACCCCTGTGAAAAAAGCAAACTATGCCTGCTCCCTCTTCTATGTTCCTGTAACTCCAGCATTGGGCAGGGCCAGGGATGGGGGACAGGAGGATTGATGGGGCTCGTTGACCACTAGTCTAGCTTAGGTTCATTGAAAACCCTTACTTCAAATAACCAAGGCCAAGCATGATAGAGCAGAGCAGTCAGCATCCTTCTCTAGCCTCCACATGTGCATAGATGTGCACACCTGCGCAGACACATGGGATGCAAACACACACAGTCACACAGTCACACTCACACTGTGAGTGATAGTGTGAATGAAGGCTTCAGGGAACCATCCACCTGTAACCATTAGATCACTAGAGCCACACACAAGGTTTCTGTAAGAGTCAAGTAATAAGAGGAGACACAGATTGGATATGAAGTAGACAAGGACATGGCCTGTCTAAGAAAGGCCTGAACACCTGACTAGGCTCTAAAGTGGAAGACAGATGGATAGATGGATAAGCAGGCAATTGGATATATGCATAGACAGGAATATGGACAAATGGATGGATGGATGGATGGATACATGCATGGATGTACAGATGGATGCATGAGTGTATGTACAGACAGACGAATGAATGGATGGATACATGGCTAGAGAAATGGATGCATGAATAGATGAGCAGACAAATAGATGCATGGATGTTTGCATGTCTGGGCAGACAGATAGTTGGATGAATGGATGGATATCTGTGAATGGATGGAGAATGAAGGGGGATGAGTCCTCAGGAATTTGAGACTGGACAACAGAGCAATATCCTGTCTCAAAAGCAAACAAAACCATAGTTCTAGTTTCTTGTTTAGGAGTCAACCCTCTTTCTTCCACTACTTATGTTTGCAACCTTGTCTTTGGAGCACTGCATCAGGTGGGGTGGGGAGAAAAATTGAGGTGATATGAGGAGAAAAAGTTTAAAGATACGTAATCATTTTTCTAGATTATTCCTTTCTTGGTAAGGATTACATATTCTTCTTGTTAGTGTTCTTCCTCCCTGACATCTACAAGAAAACCAGGGAAATCTAGTGGAGGTGCACACTTGTGAGGGCATGTGATCCTTGCTTTGTGCTTTTACTGCTTTCTTTAAAATTTTTTAAAAATATATATCTGCAATGTCTGTCTGTCTGTGTGGATGCCATTTGTGTGTGGCCACCCTCAGAGGCCAGACAAGGGCATCAGATCCCCTGAGAGTAGGTTGTAAGCTACTACGTGGGACCCTGGTTCCTTTGGAAATGCAGCAAGTGTTCTTAACCACTGAGTCATCTCTCCAGCCCGATTCTTTTTTTTTTTTTAAATTCATTCATTAGTTGATGTGCACCTAGGCTTGTGGAGAGCAGATGAAGTTCTGAGTGAATGTGTATTTTTGTTGTTGTTTTGTGTGTCTTTTTTGAGACTGAGTCTCTCTACATAGCTCTGACTGTCCTGGAACTCACTAGACCAGACTGGCCTCAAACTCACAGAGTCCACCTGCCTCTGCCTCCCAAGTGCTTGGGATTAAAGGTGTGTGCCACATGCTTGTCATGAATGTGTATTGTTGACATGAGCATTGGCCATGTTGAGGACCCCAGTGCCTCAGACCCATAGAAATGGTGAAAACTTCCTCTGGTCCAAGAACAGATAGATGTTTGTAGGGGAGGAGGGAGCCCTCAAAGTCAGTACAGGACATATCCAAATACCAAATTCTCAGCACAGAAGAGATTTATTACCCTGGAGGGGCAAGTGGGGGGTGCCTCTGGATGGGGCAAGGACACACAGCAAGCAGCAGGTGTTTTTTGCAGGATTGGATTTTTAAGGAGAGAAGGGGAAGTCTGGGCTAGGGTGAGTTGGTAAGTCCTGATTGGACAGGTTAGCCAGTGTAGCCAAATAATGAATTTTGATGACTGGGCCTTGGTGTTAGACTCAGGGATGAGTCAGTGGTCAAATAAGGGAATAGACCTTGGAGACTAGCTTTAAGAATGTAATCTAATGTTTGCAAAGAGAGGCAATGGGAAAGGGCAAAACCTGTCTCCAGTGCTTGCAATGCTGGGGCCTTGTAGAGAGCCCTTCACTCCCACCTTTTTGTTTTATATTTGGGTCTCTGGGTGCTGAGTAGGAGGGCATAGTTCTTTTTTGGCTGCTTTCTGCTGATACTGAGACATCATTGTCAGGGACCCAAGGAAGCTAGATTGTTGGTCAAGGCTGGGAAGAGCAGGGTGTGTCATTTGATGTCTAGACTCTGTGGGACCATCTGGGGCTAGGGAAGTACAGACAACATTAGAGCAGTTTGTGAGGCTGGACATCTGGGGCTAGCTGCTTTGGAGCTGTCTAGGATGTAGATTCTGAGGGAACACCTGGGGCTGGCAAGATACTGGAGCAGTCTGTAGTTAATTTGAAATTTATGGGACAGATAGACTAGGGACAGAAGGTAAAGTTAAGGATTTGGGGGGAAATTTTTATCTTGGGTGTACATTTGAAATTTTAGGCCCATGGCCTTAGTAGTTGGGGTAGGGGAGTCCCAGGACCAGGGAAAGGGGGAGAGATCCCACCCTCAGGAATAGATAGGTGGGGAAATTTAGGCTGTTGGTTGACAGGAGTACTTATCTGGAATCCATTTGACCTGTGACAGGTGGATTCAGTTGATTTCCTGAATTTATAAGAATTTTTTAAGTTTACAAATGAGATAAAAGTTTTAGATTCATTAGAATTACCATTGCTTGTAATCTGTACTGAAACTCATATTGCAGAAAAGGCAGTAGATTTATGTTTTTGAGTCATAGCAAAAGTTTGGGACTCCAAATAATAGCATAGAGAAAGGGAAAGAAATCTGAAACAACTTTTCATATAACTAAAATCACTTTTTTTCAGACCCATATCTTAAATCATTTTCTTAAACACTCACAACTTACTCAAGCTTTTATATCCTCAGACCTTAAAATGCTTTCTTAGACCTTTATAACTTGCATTTATAGACTTTTACAATTAAGCTTTTACATCCTCAGACCTTCATAACTTGTATTTATATACCATAAAACATTTTCTTAGATTCTCACAGTTTCAGACCTTTGTAATTTGATGAGTGGGAAAGATAGGGGTTTGTATGGTGGAGGTGGGATTAGTCCTCTGACATACATTGTAGGTTTGGGTTAGATTCTGTAAAAAGTCTTATCTACTGGGGTATAAATATTTGCTGCAAGTAGCAAATAATATCTTGTGTTGAAGGAAAGTTAGGTATGTTGCTATTTGGGTTATATAGTGGGGTAGCCTTGAAGGAAGTGGGGTGAGTCATAAGGGATGAAAGGGCAGCTTGATGGATTGCCATGTCAGAGCAATTATTGCTATTACTAACAATGGAGGGGTCAGTCCGATGTGCCTTGCAATAAGCCAAGACAATTTAAGAGGGTAAAGGAGAGGCCTTGAGGAAGTTATGGATATATGAAGAGTTAGCAATTGAGTTGCCTTTTCTGTTTAGAAATTCTTGTTCCTTCCAGGTGACCAAGTGTGTCAGCAAGATATGTAAAGCACATTTGGAGTCTGTATACACGGTTAATGATGTGTTTTTGTTTTTGTTTTGTTTTGGTGATTTGGAAGGCTCTGGTGAGAGCTATTAATTCTGCCTGTTGATCGCCAGTGTGGGGTAAGGAGGCATATCCTGCAACATGGTGGCCATCTGACAGGAAGGAACTGCCGTCTCTGTAAAAAGTGTAGGCAGAGCCAGGTGGTGGTGGTACACGCCTTAAATCTCAGCACTCAGGAGGCAGAGGCAGGTGGATCTCTGTGAGTTCAAGGCTAGCCTGGTCTACAAAATGAGTTCCAGAACAACCAGGAGTGTTACACAGAGAGACTCTGTCTCAGAAAACCAAAACCAAAACCAAACAAACAAACAAACAACCCCCCCCCAAAAAAAACCAACTGTAAGCAGAAGCTAAAGGACTCTCTTGTATGTGGGAGGGATGGGGGAGGAGGTCTTCAAGAATCTCTGGACAAGACTGAACAGGGACTGGGGAATGTTGGGGCAAAGAGATAAACCTGGAGGGATTGAGGTAAGCAATGTAAGTGATGAGTTTTCTAATGAGAAGTTTGGAGGGACAGAATCTGAGATGTGGAAGGGATTGGAGTCGTCTGTAAGTTCGGAGTTGAGAGGGAGAGCGGTGGGACTAGGTTGTGAGAAGGGATCCCAGAGTTAATTTGTTAGAGTTGAGAACAGAGGCTGCAGCAAGAGCTCATAGACAGGGAGGCCACCCGCAGACTGCGTTGTTTAGACTTTCGGAGAGTAAGTGACAGGGGCAAAGGCCAGTTCTAGAAAGTGCTCCAGACCCCAAGGACATAACTTTGTTTTTTTGGAAGTGTAAAGATGAAGAGAGCTGTATAGATCTGAGAGGTGGAGGGCACGGGCTGAAAGGAGAGCATTTTCTTTAGTTTAAAGAATTGTTTGTCACTGGGAAAAAGAGGCTTATGAGGAGACCAAGTAGCAACTTGGTATAGGGAATGAATTAGAAGTGAACATCCAGGGACCCATGAGCAGAGGAAATTGGCCATCTCCCCAAAAGAAAGGCAGTTTGGATTTTGTTGAGGGTTGAAATAAAGAGTGGAAATGGGCAAGGCTGTCTAAAGTGTTTATAGGTTGGGAGAGGAGAGTTGAACTTCAGAAGGTGAGGCCTGGTAACCTTTGGAGCCAGGGAAATTAAGGCATGAGGCACTGTCAGATTGGCTATCAAAGAGGGAAGGACTGTAAAGGAGGAAGGAGGTCCTCTACACACTGAAGCAGGCAGGAGGAAAACGGGGAAGGCAGGGCAGGTCTGTTATGAGTGCCTAGCCAAAAAGAAGGGGAGTCTCTGAATTCCTGGGGAAAGAGAGTTTAGGTCAGTTGTCAGGATTGTTGAATGTTTGGATCTGTCTTAAGTGAAGGCAGAAATGGGCATCTAGGGGTATTGAGAAAAAAGCATCTTTAAGGTCTAGGACTGAGTAGTGTTGTCAGGGATTGTGGATAGGATAGTGTAATGGTTGGGGACCACAGGGTGGAGAGAGACAATGGCAGTGATGAGCAAAGGTCTTGGACTGGATAGAAGGTCTCATTATGAACCTAGGTTGCATCACCACCCTTAGGATTTAAGCCCTAGAATATTGTAACTGCATTTGCTTGTTACAGTCCTTACTATCTTAGCACTCAGGATATTCAAACCCTTTGGCTTTAAACTTCTTGCCCTGGCTTAAAGACTGTAGCCCCTAGCTGACATTGAGATGCTTTCTCAGGCTGTGTCACATACATCTGGGAACTGAGAGGAAGCAGTTTCATCAGAACTTCCTCCTAAGACCTTCATCATTTTCTCATCAGATACCCCAGAGCTCAGACACTATGGTTGATATCAAGAGAAACTTGTCAGCCCAGAGACCTAAAACGAAAAGAGTGTTCTTGTTAAGGGCGTTGCAGCAATGCCCCCCTGCTCTCCAACCAAGTGCTGAAGGCCGTGTCATTTATTAAGCACAAAAATTGATCTGTTGTATTATTAGAGACAGTGATGTTAAGACCAAGCTATGAAGAGATGCACTGTGGGAGGAGGGCTGCTTTCTCTTAGTAACATGGTAGTTTGTTTGAGGGATAGGTGGGTCTCATTCAAGGCCATTGTGAGGAAGGAGAGTGGCCCACCCATGTAAGGCACCTGCTGGGCCTGGATCTTGTCCTTAAGCTGCAGTGAAGCTGTTGGTTGGTTACAGAGGACTTGACTCAAGACTTCGGTCCTGAGAGCTTTGTTTTTTATTGTCTGTCTTTGAACTGAACATCTGTGATCACCACTGACCTGAACACAGTGAGTGTGCTTACCAGTGGGTTGGGTTTGTGACTAATTTTGACAGGTTATTGTTTTAGATTTAGTTTGTCCATCTGTTTCACTTGACTTATTATCAACCATTTTCTATTATTATCTATCCATTTATCTTTGACATTTTGTATATTGATTTAGTTCTTTACCTTAGCTTTTGTTAGTATATATTAGCTGTAAAAGATAGGGAATTTGATTCTGGAGCATACCCACCTGCTTGTTACCTCCTGCAGCCTTTCCCTGTGGTTATAAATTCCCTATCATGGTAAGAGTCTTCTCCTGCCACCATGCCATTCATGAGACAAAACATGCTCTGGGGAATCTTGAGGGACAATTTCAAGGCCTCACAGTGTCATGGACAGGCTATCATCCTTTTGGTGCCCATAAATATGAGTTTAAGGAAAAGCAATTATCATGAGTATAGAGATGAAGAGGTCTGCAGTAGTTGGAGTCATTAGAGATTTTGAGGGTGTGAGTAAAAAGGACTTTGAAGAAGCCTGTGTGTCCACTCTCTATCTCATCCTTAACTATGTCTCTAACCAAGTCCCCAGATATGTCTGTCCCTGTCCTCTGAGAGCCTGAGCCAAAGCAAAACCTGGGTACCACATGTTGCTGCCTCTCAGGGAATTGATCAGGGCAGTGAGAAAACAAATGTCCTTGGAGACACAAGGTGAAGAATTTCTGGTTTTTTTTTTTTTTTTTTTTTTTGGTTGTGAAGAGCTGTGATTGGTTCATTTCCTCCTCTGACATCACAAAGCCCTTGTGAGGAGTTGAAGACTCTGCCCATATAAGGCACTGGCTGGGGCTGGGCCTTCTCACACTGAAGAGAAGCTGTTGCTTGGTTGGCTGTAGAGTTGTTGACTCAGACATTGGTTCACATAACCTTTGATACTATTGTTCTCCTAAAAACAGACACTCTTCATCTGCTTTGACGTCCAAACAGTGAGTTTGTTTTCTGGTTTGTTGATTTTGATTTACATCTCTTAATTGGTTCTTAAGTTAATTTGTACTTTGAATTCAGTTTCTTTTTGTTAGTCCCATATATCTGTTATTAAGCATGATTCTTTGATATTTTCAAATTTAATTTTACGTGTTTTAGAAGTTTTATTTATACGGAAAAGCTGTAGAATTTAAGAAATTTCATCGCCATATGCAGTTTGATTACATCTACCTGAGCTGTTATCTCCGGCAAGCTTTGATGAACTTAAATACCCTTCTGTCATGGTAGCTATCTTCCACACTTGCTATGCCCCACCCCAACATTACAAAAAGGACCCAAAACATGTATATCATGAGGTACAGTCCATTTCATTACAGCATCAGAGTATCAGGGAGGGCTACCATCCTTTTGATGACCATCTATATGAGTTTAAGATAAAGGAATTGAATATCTTAAGTGTGGAGATAATGACTGAAATGAATGATAAATGGCACTGGTTGTGGTACTGGTTACTGCGTGGATTAAGGCACAGATTGTGTGACCACACCACACATACGTGATCACCAGTGCACACTGATGACCCTTTGCTTAACTCCTGAACTATGTGTGTGCAGTCATCTAACTGGTGTAAGGGCAGAATTCTAACAGACTGTTCTTAGAGAACTTTAAGGTACTAATGCAAAGGCATTACGACAGACCATAGGTTGATTCTCTAACTAGTCCATAACCCTGTCCCTAACCCAGGTCAGCACAGAGTTCCTGAGTCTGCCCACCTTGTTACTATGGCACTTGTTA
The DNA here is from genome assembly GCF_049852395.1 of Peromyscus maniculatus bairdii. Lineage (NCBI taxonomy): Eukaryota > Metazoa > Chordata > Mammalia > Rodentia > Cricetidae > Peromyscus > Peromyscus maniculatus. The sequence continues at coordinate 92,493,263 of NC_134856.1, read as the reverse complement.
CCGTGTTACTGTGTTGCCGAGTTCCTATGTTCTTAAAGTCAAAGTGTCCTCCTCAAGGCTTGATATGAATGGTCTCACACCTTCTCATGTGTCTGAATGCTTGGGCTCTAGCAGGGAAGTGCAGTTAAGGGAGGTCATAACAGCCTAGAGCAGTAGAAAGCAGCAGGAGTAATTGGGAGACTAGAGGCAGTAGGGACCTGCCAAAGTCATGTACCCAACTGCTTCAGACCCATCTTCCCAAGCCACCAGCTCCTCCAACTGCCCTGCCTCCCTGTCCTCTGAGAGCCTGCCAGTAGGGTTACTCTTTGTCTGTTAAGTTGCATCTTGTTGGGGATTTGCTCACAGCCATGACAAAACTTATGCAGTCCCTGGAGCTGGAATGAGAAACATCTTTGGGTTAGTCCCTGCTGTCACTGGTCCATTTCTTACTGTGACATTACGAAAAGCCTTTGTGAGAAGTTATGGAAATTTGCTCATATAAGGCCCTGCAGTGGGCTGGGGTTTTCTTGATGCTACAGAGAAACTCTTGCTGGATGGAGAGCAGTTGTACCTCTACATTGGGCCTGATAAACTGGACTCCTAGCCTCTTGCACCTTTGCATTGGGAGATTTCCTCTGTTTTGATTGGATTGTGTTCTGTTTCTCTTTTTGGTTCATGCACTCATGCTTTTGCTTGAGGCATGGATTTCTGCTTATGTGTTCATTTTGCTTAACTGTTTGGTTTAAATATTTGCCATGTTTTACATTCATTTCATTTTTTATCTTAAACCTTTACTGTGTAAAGTAAGGAATTCCCCTGTAACACTTCTATAGATGCATACAGTGACCTGGGATCATTTTCATCTGCTCTGTTACATTGCAGCTGCCCCTTGTATGTGCCCCGAAAGTCCCCATTTCAATTAAGGTTCCACCTACTGATCCATGGCTCTGGTTAGGCTCACAGTATCTCTGGATCTGGGGTATTACAGACAATGCTCCTAATGTCTATTTCCACTTCAGAAAATGACAAAATTTCATTCTTTGTGGCTGAGCATAGGCCCCTTCTCTTGACCTACTTACATGCTTGTTGTCGAATACTTTCCCCATCGAATTACGCTAGGATTCCCTGCTAAACTCACTGTGAACATGAAACATCAAATCTGTCATTCAATCTGTTGTTGAACTTTGTGTGAAGTACCAAGGAATCTGATAGCAGATGAAAAAGTGGATGTTCACAAAGGATATGGGAGTACACTCAACTCTCTCTCTCCCCCCTCTCTCTCTCTCTCTCTCTCTCTCTCTCTCTCTCTCTCTCTGTGTGTGTATTTCTGTGTGTGGAGGGGATTGTGTGTTGTTATGGGTTTAGCCTCATGGTAATACTGGCTTTCAAGACTAAATTTGGAATGATCGATCTTGGATCTTTGGTGATGCAGCATGAGGAGAATGGGTCTCCATTATACTATAAGGCCAGTAGGTAAGATCCATCATGCAATCTGTGGGTCCTGGGCTGTCCTTGTTTGCAGAAAGTGTATTACTCTTTCCATCTTATCCCTATAGTGATCACTTCACATGGTTTGTAACATCCAGAATTGATCATCACACTTAGGATGTAGTAGTAAAGGTAAAGCAGCAGGCAGTAATCATGTTAAATAACATCTTATCAGTGTTGGTGTCTGTTTTATGATGCAAAAAAACTCTTTCCTTCAGGATTATCACCTCTCTAGAGTTAGATTGAATCACATAAACACTCAGGTTTCCCATAGATCCTTCTTGTCTTTCTTTCATACTTTATTTCCTGTCTCACATTTCAATAATTTGTATCTTCTCCCTGGGGGATGCAGGTCAAGGGTTTGTCAGACTTCTTCATGCTTTCAAATCAACGGATCTTTGTTTTGATCTTTGTTTCTTTGGTGTTTGTTTCAACCTCCACGTGACCACTTATTTCAACTCTGGTCTTCCTTATGCTTTCTCCTAACTGCCTTGGGATTTCAGTTGGCTTTTTATCTTGACTTCTGACTGCCAAGATGCATCATTAGGATATTTGAGGTAGCTATGATTTTCCTGATGTAGAAATTGAGAGCCAACAACTTGCCTCCTAGACTGCTTTTGTGTCTTCTTTCTAGCATCTTGTGGTGGTCCCATTCTCCACCTGCCACGGTGGTGAACATGGAGGGAGAATTTCCATGGACCGGTCTCTGTGATTTACCACCAGCATGCAGAGAAACGGGATCCAGGCTGTCCATCTCCACCATTGTAGATGCTATGTGTTGCTTAGGCCACATGGCTGAAGAAACCCTGGGACTCATAGGAACAAATAGGCTTAGTGATGCCCTGGCAAAAAACTCTATGTTCAACAAGAGAAAAAGTGGTGGTACCATCCTTGGTGAAATATGGCATGTTCCAAAGACCTATTCGTTCAAGAGTCCTGCAGGTAGCCCCAGCCTCCCTCCCACACTAAGGAGGGGAGGAAGTCAACCTGCCTTGCCCACACTGGTGGCATCTGAAGACCACAAAGGGAAAGACGTGAATGAAGAGAGATATAGCAAGATCTCCTCTAGGTCCAGCTCTCCAGATTTATACAAGCTGCTGGATCTCAGCTGGCCTGGGAATTCTGCCCCACGCTTTCAGGCTGTGCAGGCCTGTAACATCAATAAGAATTTTGAGGAGACAGAGAGCACGACCTGTTCTGGTGACAGTGACACATCCGAGGACGACCTCTCCTACATGGAGGACACCACTTCTACCTCAGCCCCACAGGATGATGGTGTGGAGGCTGGGATTGAGGAGACTGGCAACAGCACCATGCTCAGTCACACATCCCTCAATGCATTGTTCTTCCTGGAAGACACCCGCTGTCAACAGATCCCAGGACCTCAGGATGATGCTGAGGTTACCAATAGCTTCAGCACATCTAGAGACCTGAAGGAAATTGACCTACAGTCCAGTGAGAGAACACATGATGCTGTGGACTCTGTGGACTCTCTCCAGAATGAGAACACTGAATATGAAAACAGCAAGGGAATAATCCTTGAGGAGTCACCACCTAGCTTTAGCAAGGACCAGCCCCAGAAGGTAGCCACAGCCTCCAAGAAGAAGCAAAGAAGGGGCTGGAAAGGGGTGAGGAGGCAGATTAGTCACCTGACTTCCAGTTTATTCTGTTGCCTCCTCCCCCCAAAGACAGGAGACACAACCCCCAGGTAAGGGACAACAAGCCTGGGCAAAGGAGCACATAGACACTGAGGAGGCCCAGTCAGTGACTTTTCTGTGTATGGATCTTTGCTTTTGCAAGGCCCTTTGCACTGATAGGCTGCACCCATTTAGAGGTCATAAACCCTAAGATGTCTGTGACGCTATAAGGAGCTTTCCCACTGTACCCATTTATGTGGAACCTGGGGAAGCTGAGTCTGAAGCAGACAAGCAATGGATGCAACCAGGGGCAGTGGAGGGAAGGGGAAGGGAGTTGGGCTTGGGGAAAGGGGAAACATGTAGCTGGAGTTGGAAGCAAGATGTAAAAGTACCAGTAAGCCACAAGCCATGTGGCAACTTATAGATTAATATAATGGGTTAATTTAAGATAAAAGAACTAGATAGGAAGAAGCCTGCCATGACCATACAGTTTATAAGTAATACAAGTCTCTGTGTGTTTACTTGGGTCTGAGCAGCTGCAGGAGCTGGGTCAACACAGGAAAACTCCAGCTACAGAAAGAGCTTAAAGAGAGGAATCATGGGAAGCGCTATGGACAGCAGGGCAGCTCAGTGTTAAATCCTGCTGATGTCAGAGTCACTAACAGACTCCTTTGCTTGTGTCTCCTCTCAAGGGCTGAAGAAGAGGCCTGGGTCCATGGTTCTTAAACCATGGGTCTCAGTTTGGCCTGGTGTGGTCTACAGGCCACAGGAGGGAGCCAGGCCAGAATTCCACAAAACTGTGTACCCCAAACATCATTGTTATGTATCAGCCACCTCAAGCAACTCAGACACAAGCGGTTTATCCCTCCTCTCCCTGCAGTGTGAGCTGTTAGCTCCCCAACTTAAGCTCATAGTTGTCCCAGCACTATGGCTGGACAGAGAAGTCAGCCACCTGGCCACCCTCTTTGAAAGAGCTAGCCGGTCACCTTCTGCAATACACATTCTAGAACCTCGTGTTCCACATGACTTGGGGTCTTCATCAACTCATCTCCTAACTTGTCAATGCCAGATGGAAAGAAGTACATGGACTGTGTAAGCCCAGGAGGTAAGGAGACACAGGAAGAGGGGAGGACAGAAAGAGAGAGGTGTGTGGGACATGTCAAGGAGAAGAAAATCAGTAAGAGAGTGAGGAGGAAAGAGCATGAAGCTGGGTGAAGAGGGAGGAGAGTCTGCCCGTAGGAAATTCCAGTTCCAGTCAGGCAGCTGAGAAGAAAGGAAGGGCATGTAGGGTAGGGACAGTGACCTTGGACTGGCATGATCAGGAGCAAACTACCTGAATAGGAGAGTTGGGGCGGTGGTGGCATATGCCTTTAATCCCAGCACTCAAGAGGCAGAAGCTGGAGGATCTCTGTGAGTTCAAAGCCACCCTGGACTACATGAGATTGACTTAGTCTAGGAGAGAAAACAGAGCCAGGCAGTGGTGGCACACACCTTTAATCCCAGTACTGGGAAGCATACTCGCTTTTAATCCCATGAAGTGATGGCTGGGCAGAGAAAGATATATAAGGCATGAGGAAACAGAAACTAGAGCCCTTTTCAGTCTGAAGAGTCCTAGAGGTAAGACTTGGCAGTGGCTTGTTCCTTTGTCTCTCTGATCTTTCAGCATTTACCCCAATATATGACTCTGGTGGGTTTTTTTTTCCCTCGAGACAGGGTTTCTCTCTGTAGCTTTGTATCCTTCCTGCATCTCCTTCTGTATCCTGGGCTGACCTCAAACTCACAGAGATCCACCTGCCTCTGCCTCCCAAGTGATGAGATTACAGGCATGAGCCACCACCACCGATTGACTCTGGGTTGTTTTTTTGTTTGTTTGTTTGTTTTTTTTAATTAAAAGACCTTTTAGAAGTTTGTGTTACACTGTAGGACATAGGTTCCTAGGAGAAGAGCGTGCCTTCCTGGAGAGTTCAAGCCAAACCCTTACCAGGAGCCCCTTTCTCTCTCTGCTAACCAGTCTTGGGCTGCTCTGGTAATGTCTGTTCTTTTCTTCACAGCCTCCTTCCACTAGTCGCCCATCGTGCTGTTCCCCTGTCTCAGAAGTCCAGGAACTGGTGTCATAGTTTTGTCCTAGTGAGTGATTCTTTGACTTTAATTGACTAAAATTACAGGACTTTTCTGTCTACTGGGAAAAGATAAGTAGGGTTTGAGAGGGCTGTGGAACATCACTGTTGGACAAGGCCAGCATCCTTGGATTACTTTGTGTCCAGTGTCCACACTCAGGGTCAGGATTAGAAGGAAACATTCATGTCATGGAGCTACAAGATGTCAGCCAGTGGTATTGTGTGCATTCTTGCTGACTGAGGTGTCTTTAGGGTCCTCATGGTCACCATGCAGTTTGTGAACAGCATTCTCAGTCAGCAGAGGCTGCCTAGCAGACAGGGACTCCAGGGCTCTTGTCTGAGGGATCATTTAAATCAGTTCTCAACCTTCCCAAAGCTGCAGCCCTTTACTACAATTCCTCATGTTATGGTCACCCCCAAACACAAAATTATTTTGGTTGCCACTTCATAAGTAATTTTCCTACTGTTATGAATCATAATGTAAAAGGGCAAACTCTATGTGACTCTTACATCATTATATAATTCCTGTCATGGTTATGTAGAATGCAGAGGTGGACAGAGAATTCAGGTTGAGTGCCATGGAAGCAGAGAGCCTGAGACATATGTCTGGCCACCTCTCCTCAAAGCAAAGGCTGTATAGCCAGGGCCAATATGAGAGAAACATGTCCCTCACAGATATAGTTACAGACTCCATTAGGGACACCATACAATAAGTCAGGCTACTTCCTTTCAAAGCCTTGAAGGCACCAAGCCTCATCTGTCCTGGGGTCTTTGCTCAGGAAAGCATGTGAATACTTCTCTGACTCTTTCATCTTAACACAAGTCAAGCAACATTTTTTCCCCAAACTTCCTGATACTCCAGGCTGCTCACCATGGCAGGAAATGAATAATAACCTTTGGTCCTTTTAGTTTGCAGGCTATCATGAGTCCTGAAAACTCCATAATACAGGGAACATATTCAGCTACAAGCTTTTCATGCTTTACCTATGGGCTGCAACAGGGGATTGGCCACCACATAGGGTCAATGATCCATTTGCTCTGTGGACTCCATTAGGCTCTGAAGGGATATCATGAGATGAGAATCTAGCCATCCAAGTGCCCTCCTAGTGGCAGGGATGATAACTCACCAAACCAAGTGCTGGGTCTTCCAACATGGGGCCATGAGCTCAGAACCAGCTACCACGTGAAAGCCTTGCATGCCAGTGTGAGCATATAATCCCACCTCTGTGGAGATGGAAGGGAATAGTCCCCTTTTAAGCCTTGTACAGATGGTCTAGACTTATTGACATCCTCCTGCTTCAAGGAGAGTGTCTCAGAAAACAAGGTAACCATGCCACTTGAGACCCCCTCCTACTCACACATGAGTGAACACATGCAAGTGCTCCAGAACTCACATATCAACACATACACATGTACCTAGACACACACTGAACAGATGGGAAGCATGAAGAAAAGGAAGTAGAAAAAGACACCAATGAAGGTTTCATCTGTCATCAATGATTGTTCTTTTGTGTGGGATCTATTTCCCAACCAGCAATAACTCTGACTTTGTCCAATAGCTTTCAAGTGAAGGCTCCTGTATAACTGTGGTTTCAATGTAATTTTTGTCTCCTCAGATGAGTCTGCTGAAAATCACATGTGTGGCTGGAATCCATGAAGAATAGGAGGGTAAACCCTTGTCAGCTGCCTCTGTGGGACTGTCACAGAATGGCAGCTCTTCGCTTTGTGTGGGAGCCTTTGCCACAGTGACTCAGTACTGTGGACCCGATGGCTCATTTCTGCTTGATGTGGACACATCAGGACTACATATGAAACTGGAGCAGTGGTGCACTCTCCATAGTTGGAACGAGATTTCCCAGGCCTGATATGGAAATTCTTTTACTTTATTAAATGCTCACTTGATTTTTATCCTGACCCATCTCTTCTCCTCGAAAGCAACCTATGATATCCAGTTGCAAGTGAATTGAAATATTGCAGCACAACTCTTCAGTCAGCATTTTCTAGTCCTGTGTACTCTTCACAGTGGCATGTACTTTCTGGAGTTATTCCACACCAAAGCTTTGGCATTGACACTTCTAGCACCTCTTTGGTCAGGGCACCTATGTCTTACTGTAGCTGTTTCTGAAGCCCAGCGACATGGCATGTCAAGTCTATAGCACAGGGATACACAATGCCTCTTGACTGTATTAACATGGGTAGTCTAGCAAGGATCTAGAAAGGCCTTCTGTGCTTTGGGTCACATGGTCACAGGGCTTTGATTGGTGGGAACAAAACAGACATTTTTGTCTGGGAAATGGGAAAATGAAAAGGAGACTTCAAGGGATATAAAAGTGCCAACCACAGAGGAAAACATTTATAGGTCAATAAAACAGCCAGAGGCCAGAGAAGGTGACTCAGTTCAGATGTCCCTGCCTCAGCGTCCAATTGTCAGCACAGACCTGCCTCAGGAAATTGAGAGATACAAAAACTGTAAGAACAACTAGGGAAAACATGAAAACCAAAGCAAGCACATTTAGGAGGCAGAGTCAGGTGGATCTCTGTGAGTTCAAGATCAGCCTGGTCTACAGTATGAGTTCCAGGATAGCAAGGGCTGTTACACAGAAAAACCATCTCTGGAAAAAACAGAAACCAAAAGAAAACAAAAAAATCAAAAATGCCTGTGAGACTCTTGTCTGTGCACTGCGTGGTAGGCAAGCGTGAGGCCTGACTTCCACCCCCTGCTTTAACAAACAGGTGTGGTGACATGGGCTTCAATCCCACCACTGGGAAGAGAGAGATCTGATGAGTCCTGGGTCTCACTGCCAATCCAGCCAGGCTAGCAGAATCTCTGAGACCTGAAATAAATGAATGACCTGGTCTCAAAATAAACAAGGTGAATGTGTCTGAGGAACAACCTCTGAGGTGTCCTGTGGCTTCCACATGCACATATTGTATGGCAAAAGGGCCAGCAAAAGAAACCCACCATGCCCTGAAGCCAGAGCTATTGAAGGAAACCCACTCCAGCCCTGAGACCTGAGCCAGTGAATGAAACACTTCAGCCCTGAACTGAAAACCTAAGAAACACTTTTTCTCTTTGAAACCTGAGCCAAAGAAACACACTTTACCCCTAGAACCAGAGCCAGGGAAAGAAATCCACCCTGACCTTAAAACTAGAGCCAAAAGGCTAAAAAGGGGCCAGTGAAAGAAACACAGTTTGGTCCTGAAACCAGAGCCATCTCTGCCCCAATCAATGAAACCAATCAATCCCTGAGCAGGAAAACTAACCAATCCCGGAGCAGAAAACCTTCTCCCTGGAGAAGCTCCACCCCTAAGAAGCCCTATATAAATCCCCTCTGCCTGTTCAGTTGTGGGTTGTCCTCCACCCTGGCAGAGGCAGCCACTCTCCTGGACTCCTCCTTCCCAAATAAATATCTTTCTCAAAAGAGTCGGGTGAAGATTTTAAAAAAACTTCATTTGCTGTTTGAGAGTTTCACATCATGCACCCCAATTCTTTTCACCTCCTCATCTCCCCATATCATCCTCTGACCCCTGCCATGCCCCCCCATACATGGAAACAAAGTATGCAAGCGAAGAAAAGCAAAGGCAAACCCAAAAAACACAACAACAAAAAAACCACTTCAACAGAAAAATCTCTTTGCTTCTTCCTGCTTCTCCAACACCTCTTCATTCATCCTGGTGGCAATGGAGGCTCCAGTCTGCCATATAGTATACTTCTTTGTCCCATCAGTTTTACTGAAATGTTTATTGCAATGAGTCACTGGTCTGGTTCAAGGCCTCTGGTTTCTGGTACACTATCATCACTGGGTCATACCGGAACTCCTCTGGGATATCCTGTGGCTGCCACGAGTCTTGGAGATCTTGCAAGGTATCATTCCACAGGACCAGTCCCTTCACCTGCTCCATCAGATCCTGGATGGGGTAGATGCTAGGGTGGGTCAACTCAAGACCTGGCTGTGAATGGTAATCAAGCTGGTCAGACCAGGCCCTTGGGGCCACCCACCTCAGGTGAGGGGGTAGAGTCAGCACCTCTACATTCATGTCCTCAGGGTCAGTTCACCCTGGCCTGTGGTGAGGAGTGGGGGCCATCTCTCCTGAGAGTGCAGGAGCCAGCTCTTTTGCTGTAGTGTCCGGCAAGAGGTCTAAAGCCAGCCTTCCCAGGGCCAGTGAAGAGCGTGGCCAGCTCAGCATTTCATCTCACATGGTTCCTAAGGCCTCCTGAGGTGACTCAGGCCACAGACATCCACACAGACCCAGCTGTAGCTGAACCATGGACCCAGACATGGCCTTCGGCAGCAGCTTGTGCCTGGTCAACATCCTGGCTCTGTGTAGAGAGACTGGCCACTCAGGTGGGAATGTTTGCAGCCTTGACGTTGGGTCTCTATGTGACCTTTGGTGGCAATGCTGGACCTGGACTTCAGCACAGACTTCAGCCGTGATAGAACCATGGACCCCGACATAGTTCTTGATAGTGGTCTGGATACCACCATTGTTCCAGCAGCAGTATGGCCCTGTGACACCAACATGGCCCTCGATCTCAGGTGTCTGCGTGACCTTCAATGGTAACAGATGCATCAGACATTAGCACAGACCCTGGCTGCATAGGGCCATGGACCCTGACATGGCCCTCAGCTGCAGCTCTGGCCTGGATGTCACCATGACATTGAGTAGCAGCTCAGGCTCCTCAGATCTGGATACATCCTGACCTTTGGACACCAACCTGGACACAGGTGGCTGATCTGACCCTGGGCATCCTCATGGCACTTGGTAGCAACAGGAGCCACATATGTCAATCCGGACCCTGGCTGCTATAGGGCCATGGACCCAGACATGGCCCTCAGCAGCAGCCTGGGCCCAGATGACACCATGGTCCCAGGTGGCAGCCCAGTCCACCCATGTCTGTATGGCCCCTGCTGTGATGTGGCCCTCAGACTCTAATCAAGTCTTAGGGTTCAGCCTACATCCCAGGCCTATGTATTGGCCCTAGTGGCAACCTGGGCCACAGACTTTAACAGAAACCCCAGCTGCAGTTGGGCCATAGACCCAGACTTGGCCTCAGGCAGCAACTTGGTCTGGGTGACATTCTAGCTCCAAGTAGTAGCCCCGGGTCAGGATGGCTCTGGTAGCAGTATGGCCCCTGGACACAAACAAGGCCACGGGCTATGGCCCAGACCCCAGGTTTCATGTGTCCCCGATAGGCACTGCCACAGTGGCAGCATGAATGGTGGACCCAAACACAGACCTAGGATGTGGCTCAGGCCACTGGAACCAGTATAGCACTCAATGGCAATAGGAGCCACAGACATCATCAACACAGACCCTGGCTACTGTAGGACCAGGGACACCAATATGGTCCTTGAGAGCAGTCCAGACCGGGTATCATTGCACTGGGTGACAAGCAGACCTGCCTCTCAGTCTACTCACTTCTGTCACCATGAATATAGGTGGCAAGCAGGCCTTCAATGTCTGCCCACTCCTCACTGTCTTCATTTCATCCTTTCTGAGTCCATAGTGCTTAAACCATTCCGTTTCTATATCCCATTTCTCCACCACATATTTCCTGGTTGAAAATGAAGATGTTGGTCAGTTGCTCTTAGCAACTCTGGATAAATTAACAAAGGATGGGAATGAGCTTTGTGTTAACCAACCACTAGCATCTCAGAATAAGTTGAAGGACAACAATAATATCAGTGATAAAACTGACCAGCTCCAGATATGCATAAAAGGTCTCAAGGTTTCTAAGTGTGCCCTGGGAGAGAATCTTCTGTCTAGCAGTCACAGAGCTCAAGCTTCAGAAAATCAAAGAGAAGCCCTCATTATAAGGTTGGCTGAATTACAGCAAAAATTCCAGTCCCAGCTTCAGAGGGTGTCAGCAGTTAAAGAAAGGGCGTTAACTGGTAAAGAATGGGATCCTGTAACTTGCTACAGGGAAGTGTGGGAGGACTCTCTTAGGGCTGAGAAGTGTGTGAACTCTCAGGTTCTCAAGGGTTTGTCTCACCTGGCCAGCAATCACTCTGCCTTCACCCACCACTCCTTGAAATATTACTATTTTCGCCTATGATTGAGGAAGTTAATTCTTCACTGTCTGCTAAATCAGCTGTGACTTTCTCTGAAGGAAATGCCACACGACATAATACTGATGATGTCCCCCAGGGCCACTAATAGTTGCTCTAGACCTACAACCAGACTGAAGGCAAAGCAGGCTCCTAAGGGGAGGTAGAAGTGTAGTTCATGACAGTGGGCCCACGATCATGAAATCCACTGGTCTTACCATATTCTCCATTATCCTGAAGGAGCTGGCCTGATAGAAAGATGGAATGGTCTTTTGAAGATATGGTTACAGCACCAATTAGGTGGCAGCAGTATGGAGGGCTGAGGCAGGGCTCTCTAGGTATTATATGCTTTGAATCAGCATCCAATATATGGTGCAGTTTCTCCTATAGCTAGGATCCATGGGTCCAGGAATCAACGCAGCATGGAAAAGGAAATATTTCCACTCATTACACCCATAGTGACCCACCAGGAAAATTCCTGTTCCTGCAACCTTAAGTTCTGCTGCCTAGAAGTGCTGTTACCATATGCTCCCATTGGGGAGCATTCCTGCCAGGAGCCACAACAAACATTCCAATGAACTGGAAGCTCAGCATTCCCCCTGGCTATTACAGGCTTCTATTGACCATAAACCAACAGGCTAAGAAAAGAATAACAGTGTTAGCAGGGGTGTAGATCCAGATTACCACGAGGAAATTAGATTGCTTTGCCACAGTGGAGGTAAGAAAGAGTATGTCTGGAATGCAGGAGATCCTTCAGGGTGCCTCTTGGTGCTACCCTGTCCTGTGATTAAAGTCAATAGGAAACCATAATTGCCTGGCCCAGGAAGACTGACAAAGGGCACAGACCCATCAGGAATGAAGGTTTGTGTCACTCCCCCAGGAAGGAGCCAAGACCTGCTGAGGTTCTTACTGAGGGTAGAGGAAATACAGAACAGAATAGGAAGGAAACATTCATATCAATTATAGTCCTCATTTCTGTAACTTTGTGAAACTGTGAAGGTCAAGCCTAGATTGCTGCAAGGAACCCAGAAATGAAGGAGATGCCAGAGCCATGGGATACATGCTGAGGAGAGCTGCTAACACGGAGTGGAACCAGCCCATGAGAAAGCTGTAGGATACCTGCCGAGGAGAGCTGCTAACAGGGAGTGGAACCAGCCCATGAGAAAGAAGTGTGTTATAGTCAACAAAGCTGGAAGGAGTTGGAGATCTGAAGAGTGTTTTGACATCAGACATGGAGATGCAGAGTTTGGAGTTTGCCCAGATGGTTTTCAGTCTTGCTTTGGTCCAGTGCTTCCTCACTGTACTCTCTTTTGGGAAGGTAATATATATCTAGTGCCATTATATGTTGGAAGTTTGTTAAGAGATTGCATGAGTCTCAGAAGAGACTTTGAACTTCGGATTTTTAAATGAGTTTGAGACTGCTATAAACCATGGGGCCTTTTGAAGTTGGACTGAATGCATTTCACATTATATATATATATATATATATATATATATATATATATATATATATATATATATGTCTATGGGCTCCAGGGAGTGGAATGTGATGGTTTGAATAAAAATGGTCTCAATAGGTTCGTAGGGAGTAAGACTATTAGGAACTGTGGCCTTGTAAGAGTAGGCGTGGCTTTGTTGGAGGGAGTGCACCACAGGGGTGAGCTTTGTGGTCTCCGAAGCTCAAACCAGGCCTAGTGACTCACTATCTCTCCTGCTGCCTAAAGATCCAGAGGGACAGCTCCCAGCTCCTTCTCCAGTGCCATGTCTGCCTGCATGCCACAATGTTTTCCTCCATGATGATAATGGACTAAACATTTGAACATATCAGGTCTTTTAGTTAATCTTGATTAATACAACAGACATAGATTGTCTATTCTTTCAAGAGGATGTGAGAACTCCTCCAGGATATAGAATCAATTGCTTTGCAATTTAAGTGTGAAAGATTTTTAAAGGACAGATGTCATACAGTGTGCCTCAAATATACACCAACTGGTTATCCAACCCAAAGGATCAGCCCTGAAATATACGTAGAAGCAACAATGTACAGACTGAGCAGGTTGTATATAGGAATATATATGTATTACATGTACATTTATGTATGTAATAGTAATTAATAAAAAAAGAAGCTATGAATTTGAAAGGGGTCAAGTAAGGTTATATGGTAGATTTGAATGGGGGAAATAGAAAGGGAAAATGATGTAATTATAGGATAATCTCAACAAATAAGAAATATTTTTAAAAAATATATGCTGGAATTAAATGCAGATGTCTACTTCTGTACCTTGAAATATGGTTTCTGTTTCTGTGTATAGACACATGCTTAGAAAACAATGTGTGAAAAATGCTCATGATTGTCATTTGAAGTCATGAAGAGGTGTGTGTAATACATTAATATAAGATTATTTCTAAATAAAAATCAAAAAATAAAACTATGTCTCCCGTGGAACCAAGTTGGGAATCAAAGCACAGTAAACAACAGAGGACCCCACAAGGGGAAACTGAGTAACACAAAGGAAACAGAAACCATTGGTTCAACACACACACACACACACACACACACACACACACACACACACACAAACATACACGAGCACACAATAACTAATACTGATCTTAGCATCAGGGCTTTCCTCTTTGAGGGAGTGTCTTGAGCCCTCTGAAAATGCTAATGGCAAACTGCGGTTGACAGTGTAGGTGAGAGGTTTAGAGAGACAAGCAGGATAAGGGTGAAGCAGAGCACTAAGCCTGTGTAGATGACAACATGACCCTCAGACATGCTGTGATTTATAGATGAGGAGCTTGCTGTAAGTTTCCACAGGACAGGTGGAAAATGACAGGTGATGTCATTTTCAGGAATGAGTCAGGTTCAGGACTCCAGGGACAACCCCAGGTAGACTTGGGATGGATGTTTAGTATTAAATGTGTTGTGTGAGATATGGCCCCTGCATGTACGGGTATGTTTAATTTATAATGCCATTGTTTCATAAGCCTCTGTTTAACCTGGAAACAACCTGTGCATGGTAGGGAGGCTGTTTTAAATGGGTGTGTCATACAACTCCTGCTCTATCCTCTCAGTGTTCTCAGTGCTGTGGGAACAGGACTAGGGTGGAGTGCTCGAGCCTTCCTGTGTCTGGCTTGGATAAAATGGACACAGGACTCTGTACATCCCATAGATAGAATTATTCTTTTCCATGCTGAAGCTAGGGGAGTTATTGGATCAACATGTCTATATAAGGATGTCTTGTACTGTGAGGTAATGGCAGGAGAATTCTTCATGATAGCCAGTAATGCGTGTGCCTCACCTACTGTAGGCTGAACAGGCAACCCCACCACTAGGACATGAAAGACTTTGTAAGAAAGAAGACCAGATAGAGATACTGGGTTGCCACTTAGACAATACCTGTTGCTTTGTGTTTGCTGAGTATTTCCTGGCTTATGAAGGTCATGTGACTTACAATTTGCAATGCATTGATTGTTTCTGGTTCCTTCTGGAACTGGTTGACAGTGTACAGGTCTGTTTATGATTATTTGCTAGATGTTACATAGTACATGGATTCTAAATTCTAATCGGATGAAAAAAATTATTCTGACTCAAGCAGAGGAACCATATGTGTGACAATTGTGAACATGGACTCCATGCTCAGCTGGCTGCTAGGACCTAGCATGCTGCTAGGTTCCATCCTGACCAGTTGCTGAAACCTTTCCAGGCATTATTTGGTGTGTGTGTGTGTGTTTGACCTATGTGTTCATTCCTGTGTATACTTGTTCATGGATCCATAGATCAACCTCAAAATTCTCTTCTCTTTGGCCTTCCAAGTTGATTTTTGAGAAACAGTCTCTCATCAATTGTGGAGCTCCTCAGTTCTCCTGGACTCCTTCTTGAGAATCACAAGAGTGGGAATTACCACTGTGTGCTAGTGCAGCCAAAACTGTGTGTGGATGCTACCACAACAACATAGGTCCTCATTGTTTTCTGACAAGTACTTTGCCGATGGAGATATCTCCTCAGCATGGCCCCTAGTTCCAGTTTCTTAATCTCAATGTTCACCATGAATGTTACTCTGTGTCGCTTTTATGAGCTGGATGTTCCTCAGAATGTGGAAGTCCATTCTCCAGGGCAGAGGTTAAGTGATGCCTGTCCATCTGTGTTGATGTGCTTTGGCCTGTGCACTGACCATAAGATGATGACCCAAGATGAAGAACACTAAGAAATTTCATGCCCAGTGGTCAGAACTGTCAAAATGCTAGAGGTTTAGCTGTGTGGAGTTAGCACGACTCCTGGCCTTCTCATTCTTACCAGGAATTGTCTCTTCTGAGACTCAGAGGGGGCTCTGTCCCTTGTCTCTCTGAGCTTTGGGAATTGCAGGTGACCATGATGTCCACTGATACTTCTTCTCCTGTGATACTGTTTCTCCATATTGACTTCTTTCTTGGTGTATCTGTCTACTATGTGAGACCCTCACTACACACAAGTTGAGAGCATCTACAATGATCCCAAGTCCGGAGCAGATCCCTTCTACCACTACCTGACACCAGTCTCTCTATAAAACTTGTGAAATGGGTTCAGGATGCACCTCAGTCATTGAGTTTTGCCCCATCATACTACAGTATCTGATATAGAGTGTAGCACTGTACAGATGGAAGAGGAAGGCCAATACCTGTAATGTCAGCTCTTGGGCAGTGGAGGCAGAAGGAGCATCGATGTTTGAGGTCACCTTTAGATACACAAGGCATTTATTCAGCTGCAAAATGGGCTGAATAATGAGGCCCTGTCTCAAAGAATCAAAAATAAAAATATTGAGAGGGGTTGGAGAGATGGCTCAGTGGTTAAGAGCACTAACTCCTTTTCCAGAGTATCAGGGTTCAATACCAAGCACCCCCATGGCAGATCAAAAGTATCTGTAATTTCAGTTCCAGAGGACATGACATCCATGTCAAAACATCACTGGACATAAAATAAAAACTCTGCAAATAAAAATATGTACCGTGAGAGAGACAAATCTGTCCACAAAAGTTCAATTGATCTTTTATGATTTCTCTCCTCTCCTCTCTCTCTCTCTCTTCTCTGTCTCTCTGTCTCTCTCTCTCCTCTCTCTCTGTGTGTGTGTGTGTGCATGTGCACACATGTCCTGTCTATGTTTCTATTACTTGTGTGCAGATGCACTTGTGTTCCTGTGTACACATACATTCATTTGGTGTGTGTCATGTGGAAGCCACAGGACACCTCAGAGGTTGTTCCTCAGACACATTCACCTTGTTTATTTTGAGACCAGGTCATTCATTTATTTCAGGTCTCAGAGATTCTGCCAGCCTGGCTGGATTGGCAGTGAGACCCAGGACTCATCAGATCTCTCTCTTCCCAGTGGTGGGATTGAAGCCCATGTCACCACACCTGTTTGTTAAAGCAGGGGGTGGAAGTCAGGCCTCACGCTTGCCTACCACGCAGTGCACAGACAAGAGTCTCACAGGCATTTTTGATTTTTTTGTTGTCTTTTGGTTTGTGTTTTTTCCAGAGATGGTTTCTCTGTGTAACAGCCCTTGCTATCCTGGAACTCATACTGTAGACCAGGCTGATCTTGAACTCACAGAGATCCACCTGACTCTGCCTCCTAAATGTGCTTGCTTTGGTTTTCATGTTTTCCCTAGTTGTTCTTACAGTTTTTGTATCTCTCAATTTCCTGAGGCAGGTCTGTGCTGACAATTGGATGCTGAGGCAGGGACATCTGAACTGAGGCACCTTCTCTGGCCTCTGGCTGTTTTATTGACCTATAAATGTTTTCCTCTGTGGTTGGCACTTTTATATCCCTTGAAATCTCCTTTTCATTTTCCCATTTCCCAGACAAAAATGTCTGTTTTGTTCCCACCAATCAAAGCCCTGTGACCATGTGACCCAAAGCACAGAAGGCCTTTCTAGATCCTTGCTGGACTACTCATGTTAATACAGTCAAGAGGCATTGTGTATCCCTGTGCTACAGACTTGACATGTTATGTCCCTGGGCTTCAGAAACAGCGACAGTAAGACACAGGTGCCCTAACCAAAGAGTTGCTAGAAGTGTCAATGCCAAAGCTTTGGTGTGGAATAACTCCAGAAAGTACATGCCACGGTGAAGAGTACACAGGACTAGAAAATGCTGACTGAGGAGTTGTGCTGCAATATTTCAATTCACTTGCAACTGGATATCATAGGTTGCTTTCGAGGAGAAGAGATGGGTCAGGATAAAAATCAAGTGAGCATTTAATAAAGTAAAAGAATTTCCATATCAGGCCTGGGAAATCTCGTTCCAACTATGGAGAGTGCACCACTGCTCCAGTTTCATATGTAGTCCTGATGTGTCCACATCAAGCAGAAATGAGCCATAGGGTCCACAGTACTGAGTCACTGTGGCAAAGGCTCCCACACAAAGCTAAGAGTTGCGGCTCTGTGACAGTCCCACAGAGGCAGCTGACAAGGGTTTACCCTCCTATTCTTCATGGATTCCAGCCACATATGTGGTTTTCAGCAGACTCATCTGAGGAGACAAAAATTACATTGAAACCACAGTTATATGAATGCTGTTGGACAAAGCCACAGTTATTGCTGGTTGGAAAATAGATCCCACACAAAAGAGCAATCATTGATGACAGATGAAACCTTCATTGATGTCTTTTTCTACTTCCTTTTCTTCATGCTTCCCATCTGTTCAGTGTGTGTCTAGGTACATGTGTATATGTTGATATGTGAGTTCTGGAGCACTTGCATGTGTTCACTCATGTGTGAGTAGGAGGGGGTCTCAAGTGGCATGGTTACCTTGTTTTCTGAGACACTCTCCTTGAAGCAGGAGGTTGTCAATAAGTCTAGACCATCTGTACAAGGCTTAAAAGGGGACTATTCCCTTCCATCTCCACAGAGGTGGAATTATATGCTCACACTGACATGCAAGGCTTTCACGTGGTAGCTGGTTCTGAGCTCATGGCCCCATGTTGGAAGACCCAGCACTTGGTTTGGTGAGTTATCATCCCTGCCACTAGGAGGGCACTTGGATGGCTAGATTCTCATCCCATGATATCTCTTCAGAGTCTAATGGAGTCCACAGAACAAATGGATCATTGACCCTATGTGGTGGCCAATCCCCTGTTGCAGCCCATAGGTAAAGCATGAAAAGCTTGTGGGTTGAATATGTTCCCTGTATTATGGAGTTTTCAGGACTTATGATAGCCTGCAAACTACAAAGACCAAAGATTATTATCCATTTCCTGTCATGGTGAGCAGCCTGGATTATCAGGAAGTTTGGCAAAAAAAAAAAAAAAAAAAAAAAAAAAAGTTGCGTGACTTGTGTTAAGATGAAAGAGTCAGAGAAGTGTTCACATGCTTTCCTGAGCAAAGACCCCAGGACAGATGAGGCTTGGTGACTTTGAGGCTTTGAAAGGAAGTAGCCTGGCTTACTGTATGGTGTCCCTAATGGAGTCTGTAACTATGTCTGTGAGGGACATGTTTCTCTCACGTTGGCCCTGGCTACACCGCCTTTGCTTTGAGGAGAGGTGGCCAGACATATGCCTCAGGCTCTCTGCTTCCATGGCACTCAACCTGAATTCTCTGTCCACCTCTGCATTCTACATAACCATGACAGGAATTAGATAATGTTGTAGGAGTCACATAGAGTTTTCCCTTTTACATTATGATTCATAACAGTAGGAAAATTACTTATTTAGTGGCAACCAAGATAATTTTGTTTTGGGGACACCACAACATGAGGAATTGTAGTAAAGGGCTGCAGCTTTGGGAAGGTTGAGAACTGATCTAAATGATCCCTCAGACAAGAGCCCTGGAGTCCCTGTCTGCTAGGCAGCCTCTGCTGACTCAGTGTGCTGTTCACAACCTGCATGGTGACCATGAGGACCCTAAAGACACCTCAGTCAGCAAGAATGCACACAATACCACTGGCTGACATCTTGTAGCTCCATGACATGAATGTTTCCTTCTAATCCTGACCCTGAGTGTGGACACTGGACACAAAGTAATCCAAGGATGCTGGCCTTGTCCAACAGTGATGTTCCACAGCCCTCTCAAACCCTACTTATCTTTTCCCAGTAGACAGAAAAGTCCTGTAATTTTAGATAAATAAAAAAGAATCACTCACTGGGACAAATTTATGACACCAGTTCCTGGACTTCTGAGACAGGGGTACAGCACTATGGGCGACTAGTGGAAGGAGGCTGTGAAGAAAAGAACAGACATTACCAGAGCAGCCCAAGACCGGTTAGCAGAGAGAGAAAGGGGAAGGGAAGAGTCTGGCTTGAACTCTCTAGGAAGGCACGATCTTCTCCTCCTCGGATCCTATGTCCTACAGTGTAACACAAATTTCTAAACGGTCTTTTTTTTTTTTTAATAAACCAATATCCAGGGATTTTACTTTACTTATAGGTAAACACAATCCTATATATAGAACTCAATCTGGAAATATCCAATTCCAGGGAGAATCTCTGCCCTGGATCATTTGTCCACTGGACACAAACTAGAGTCACCTGGGAAGAGGGAACCTCCGTTAAGGAATTGCCTCCATCAGATTGGTCTGTGGGCGTGTCTGAGGGATAGTTTCTGAACTGCTAATTGATGTAGGGGGGCCCAGCCTACTGTGTGTGGTGCTCTCCAGAGGGAAGCATGCCTGGTTCTATAAGAAAAATAGCTGAGCAAGCCAGGACGCAGTACTACTTCATGGTCTCTGTTTCAGTTTCTGCCTCAAGTTCCCGCCTTGGCTTCCCTGGTGATGAACCGTCACCTATTAGCAAAATAAACCCACTTCCCTCCCCAAGTTTGTTTTGAGCAGTTTTTTTTTTTTTAATTGAAGTACCAGAAATCATACTAGAACTATCACCTTCCAATTGTGGTATTCTAAACACTGCCCCAACAGCTTCCAAACCTGACTGCATATTTAAGTGATGAAGCTTACATTGAACAATGCCAGAACCACACCCCAACTATACTGAATCGGAATCTCCCAGACTTGGGATATGAGACACTCCAGAGTCATATGATGATAATTTTGTCCTTAGCTGACCCCAAGCCAACCTCTGTCCGAGGCAAAGGTGGAAAAATTTAGGAAGCACCCATTGTCATGGCTAAACAGTCTTTTAATAAAAAAGCCAAAGTCGCCAGGCGGTGGTGGCTCACACCTTTAATCCCATCACTCAGGAGGCAGAGGCAGGCAGATCTCTGTGAGTTCGAGGCCAGCTTGGGCTGCAGAGTGATTTCCAGGAAAGGCTACAAAGCTACACAGAGAAACTGTGTCTCAAAAAAAAAAATAGTTCCAGAGTCATATATTGAGGTAAATGCTGAAAGATCAGAGAGACAAAGGAACAAGCCACAGCCAAGTCTTAACTCTAGAACTCTTCAGACTAAAAAGGGCTCTAGTTCCTTTCTCCTCAAGTCTTATATATCTTTCTCTGCCCAGCAATCACTTCATGGGATTAAAGCGTGTATGCTTCCCAGTACTGGGATTAAAGGTGTGTGCCACCACTGCCTGACTCTGTTTTCTCTCCTAGACTGAGTCAATCTCATGTAGTCCAGGGTGGCTTTGAACTCACAGAGATCCTCCAGCTTCTGCCTCTTGAGTGCTGGGATTAAAGGCATATGCCACCACCGCCCCAACTCTCCTATTCAGGTAGTTTGCTTCTGATTGTGCCAGTCCAAGGTCACTGTCCCTACCCTACATGCCCATCCTTTCTTCTCAGCTGCCTGACTAGAACTGGAATTTCCTACGGGCAGACTCTCCTCCCTCTTCACCCAGCTTCATGCTCTTTCCTCCTCAATCTCTTACTGATTTTCTTCTCCTTGACATGTCTCATGCATCCCTCTCTTCCTGTCCTCCCCTCTTCCTGTGCCTCCTTACCTCCTGGGCTTACACAGTCCATGTACTTCTTTCCATCTGGTCATTGACAAGTTAGGAGATGAGTTGGTGAAGACCCCATGTGGAACACGAGGTTCTAGAATGCGGATTGCTGAAGGTGACCGGCTAGCTCTTTCAAAGAGGGTGGGCATGTGGCTGACTTCTCTATCCAGCCATAGTGCTGGGACAACTATGAGCTTAAGTTGGGGAGCTAACAGCTCACACTGCAGGGAGAGGAGAGGTAGACAGCTTGTGCCCTGGTTGCTTGAGGTAGTTGATACATAACAATGTAGTTTGGGGTACACAGCTTTGTGGAATTCTGGCCTGGCTCCCTCCTGTGGCCTGTAGACCACACCAGGCCGAACTGAGACCCATGGTTAAGAACCATGGACCCAGGCCTCTTCTTCAGCCCTTGAAAGGAGACACAAGCAAAGGACTCTGTTAGTGACTCTGACATCAGCAGGACTTAACACTGAGCTGCCCTGCTGTCCATAGCTCTTCCCATGATTCCTCTCTTTAACCTGTTTCTCTTCCCCAAGCCCAACTCCCTTCCCCTTCCCTCCACTGCCCCTGGTTGCATCCATTGCTTGTCTGCTTCAGGCTCAGCTTCCCCAGGTTCCACATAAATGGGTGCAGGGGGAAAGCTCCTTCTAGGGTCACAGGCATCTTAGGGTTCATGACTTCTAAATGGGTGCAGCCTATCAGTGCAAAGGGCCTTGCAAAAGCAAAGATCCATACACAGAAAAGTCACTGACTGGGCCTCCTCAGTGTCCATGTGCTCCTTTGCCCAGGCTTGTTGTCCCTTACCTGGGGGTTGTGTCTCCTGTCTTTGGGGGGAGGAGGCAACAGAATAAACTGGAAGTCAGGTGACTAATCTGCCTCCTCACCCCTTTCCAGCCCCTTCTTTGCTTCTTCTTGGAGGCTGTGGCTACCTTCTGGGGCTGGTCCTTGCTAAAGCTAGGTGGTGACTCCTCAAGGATTATTCCCTTGCTGTTTTCATATTCAGTGTTCTCATTCTGGAGAGAGTCCACAGAGTCCACAGCATCATGTGTTCTCTCACTGGACTGTAGGTCAATTTCCTTCAGGTCTCTAGATGTGCTGAAGCTATTGGTAACCTCAGCATCATCCTGAGGTCCTGGGATCTGTTGACAGCGGGTATCTTCCAGGAAGAACAATGCATTGAGGGATGTGTGACTGAGCATGGTGCTGTTGCCAGTCTCCTCAATCTCAGCCTCCACACCATCATCCTGTGGGGCTGAGGTAGAAGTGGTGTCCTCCATGTAGGAGAGGTCGTCCTCGGATGTGTCACTGTCACCAGAACAGGTCGTGCTCTCTGTCTCCTCAAAATTCTTATTGATGTTACAGGCCTGCACAGCATGAAAGCGTGGGGCAGAATTCCCAGGCCAGCTGAGATCCAGCAGCTTGTATAAATCTGGAGAGCTGGACCTAGAGGAGATCTTGCTATATCTCTCTTCATTCACGTCTTGCCCTTTGTGGTCTTCATATGCCACCAATGTGGGCAAGGCAGCTTGACTTCCTCCCCTCCTTAGGATGGGAGAGAGGCTGGGGCTACCTGCAGGACTCTTGAACGAATAGGTCTTTGGAACATGCCATATTTCACCAAGGATGGTACCACCACTTTTTCTCTTGTTGAACATAGTGTTTTTTGCCAGGGCATCATTAAGCCTATTTGTTCCTATGAGTCCCAGGGTTTCTTCAGCCATGTGGCCTAAGCAACACATAGCATCTACAATGGTGGAGATGGACAGCCTGGATCCCGTTTCTCTGCATGCTGGTGGTAAATCACAGAGACCGGTCCATGGAAATTCTCCCTCCATGTTCACCACCGTGGCAGGTGGGGAATGGGACTACCACAAGATGCTAAAAAGAACAACACAAAAGCAAGTCTAGGAGGCAAGTTGTTGGCTCTCAATTTCTATATCAGGAAAATCATAGCTACCTCATGTAGATGAAATTCTAACCGGTCTTATTTAAAAAGAAACACAAAGCCAAATACAGAGTTAAAAGCCCAAAAGATCAGAGCACTAGCAAAACCTTTAGCTTACTAAGCACTGCCATCCTTCCCCTCAGAGAGAGACCTTCTCCTGTGTGACTTGTCTTATTATTGCTTTTCTGTTCTACCTTCTCATTGGCTCTAAACCCAACCACATGATTTCCTCATCACTGCCTGTCTATACAGACCTCCAGGTCTCTATGGTTCATACTGGGATTAAAGGTTAGGGTCACTGCTTGGCTGTGTCCTTGACTATGCAGAGACTCTGCCTGCCATGTGATCAGATTGAGGGCATGTGCCACCACCGCTGGACTTCTGCTAAGTTGCTTGCTCTTAGCTCTGATTCCCAGGCAACTTTATTTATTAACATACAAATAAAATCACATTTCAGCACAAATAAAATATCACCATTGAGCCGGGCGGTGGTGGCACACGCCTTTAATCCCAGCACTTGGGAGGAAGAGGCAGGTGGGTCTCTGTGAGTTTGAGGCCAGCCTGGTCTACAGAGTGAGTTCCAGGAAAGGCACAAAGCTGCACAGAGAAACTCTGTCTCGAAAAAACAAAAAAACACCATAACCTCAAATATCTTCATGATGCATCTTGGCGGTCAGAAGTCAAGATAAAAAAACAACTGAAACCCCAAAGCAGTTAGGAGAAAGCATAAGGAAGACCAGAGTTGAAATAAGTGGTCGGGTGGAGGTTGAAACAAAGACCAAAGAAACAAAGATCAAAACAAAGATCTGTTGATTTGAAAGGGTGAAGAAGTCTGACAAGCCCTTGACCTGCATCCCCCAAAGAGAAGATACAAATTATTGAATTATGAAACAAGAAATAAAGTATGAAAGAAAGACAAGAAGGGTCTATGGGAAACCTGAGTGTTTATGTGATTCAATCTAACCCTAGAGCGGTGATAATCCTGAAGGAAAGAGATTTCTTGAATCATAAAACAGACACCAACACTGATAAGATGTCTTTTAATATGATTACTGCCTGCTGCTTTACTGCTACTACATCCTGGATGTGATGATCAATTCTGGATGTTACAAAGTAATGTAAGTGATCACTATAGGGATAAGATGGAAAGAGTAATACACTTTCTGCAAACAAGGACAGCCCAGGACCCAGAGATTGCATGATGGATCTTACCTACTGGCCTTATAGTATAATGGAGACCCATTCTCCTCATGCTGCATCACAAAAGACCCAAGAACGATCATTCCAAATTTAGTCTCGAGAGCCGGTATTACCAGAAGGCTACACCCAGAACAACTCCCCTCCCCGAACAGAAACACACACACACACACACACACACACACACACACACACACACACACACACACACAGAGGCTTGACTGTACTCCAATGTCCTTTGTGAACATCCACTTTTTCATCTGCTATCAGATTCCTTGGTACTTCACACAAAGTTCAACAACAGATTGAATGACAGATTTGATGCTTCATGTTCACAGTGAGTTTAGCAGGGAATCCTAGGATAATTCAATGGGGAAAGTATTCGACAACAAGCATGTAAGTAGGTCAAGGGAAGGGGCCTATGCTCAGGCACAAAGAATGAAATTTTGTCATTTTCTGAAGTGGAAATAGACATTAGGAGCATTGTCTGTAAAAGCCCAGATCCAGAGATACTGTGAGCCTAACCAGAGCCACGGATCAGTAGGTGGAACCTTAATTGAAATGGGGACTTTGGGGGCACATACAAGGGGCAGCTGCAATGTAACAGAGCAGATGAAAATGATCCCGGGTCACTGTATGCATCTATAGAAGTGTTACAGGGGAATTCCTTACTTTACACAGTAAAGGTTTAAGATAAAAAATGAAATGAACATAACACATGGCAAAATATTTAAACCAAACAGTTAAGCAAAATGAACACATAAGCAGAAATCCATGCCTCAAGCAAAAGCATGAGTGCATGAACCAAAAAGAGAAACAGAACACAATCCAATCAAAACAGAGGAAATCTCCCAATGCCAAGGTCCAAGAGGTTAGGAGTCCAGTTTATCAGGCCCGATGTAGAAGTACAACTGCTCTCCATCCAGCAAGAGTTTCTCTGTAGCATCAAGAAAACCCCAGCCCGCCAGGTGGTGGTGGCCCACACCTTTAATCCCAGCACCCAGGAGGCAGAGCCAGGTGGGCCTCTCGTGAGTCCAGGCCAGCCTGGTCTACACACGGAGATCCAGGACAGGGACCAAAACTACACAGATAAACCCTATCTCAGAAAAAAAAAAGAAAGAAAGAAAAAGAAAAAAAGAAAGGAAGGAAGGAAGGAAGGAAGGAAGGAAGGAAGGAAGGAAGGAAGGAAGGAAGGAAGAAAAAAGCAAACCCAGCCCACTGCAGGGTCTTATATGAACAGATTTCTATAACTTCTCTTTTTTTGTGGGGAGGGGGGCGGCTTTTTTGAGACAGGGTTTCTCTGTGTAGCTTTGGAGCCTATCCTGGAACTCACTTTGTAGACCAGGCTGGCCTTGAACTCACAGAGATCCTCCTACCTCTGCCTCCCAAGTGCTGGGATTAAGGGCATGTGCCACCACCGCCTGGCTCCATAACTTCTCATAAATAGACCAGTGACAGCAGGGACTAACCCAAAGATGTTTCTCATTCCAGCTCCAGGGACTGCATAACTTTTGTCATGGCTGTGAGCAAATCCCCAACAAGATGCAACTTAACAGACAAAGAGTAACCCTACTCTCAGGCTCTCAGAGGACAGGGAGGCATGGCAGTTGGAGGAGATGGTGACTTGGGAAGATGGGTCTGAATCAATTGGGTACATGACTTTGGCAGATCCCTACTGTCTCCAGTCACCCAATTCTTCCTGCTACTTTCTACTGCCCTGGACTATTATGACCTCCCTGCTAGAGCCCAAGCATTCAGACACATGAGAAGGTGTGAGACCATTCTTATCAAGCCTTGAGGAGGGCATTTTTACTTTAAGAACAAAGTAACTAGGCAACACAGTAACACGGTAACAAGTGCCATAGTAACAAGGTGGGCAGACTCAGGAACTCTGTGCTGATCTGGGTTAGGGACAGGGTTATGGACTAGTTAGAGAATCAACCTATGGTCTGTCCTAATGCCTTTGCATTAGTATCTTAAAGTTCTCTAAGAATTCTGACTACTACAGTCATTTTCTCTACACTTAAGATATTCACTTCCTTTATCTTAAACTCATATAGATGGTTGTCTAAATGATAGTAGCCCTTCCTGACACTCTGATACTGTAATAAATGACACGGTTTGGGTCTTTTTGCAGTGTTAGGGTGGGGCATAGCAAGTGTGGAAAATAATTATAGGGATAGATGAATGTAAGTGCTTCCAAGATTTTAGGAGATTACAGCACCTGGAGACATGATGAATGTACACATGGTGATAAGATTTCTTTCTTCTTCTTTTTTTTAAATGTAACGGCGGAGTTTATTTTACAAACCAAAGCTGCTTTGAACTTCCCTTTTCTCCCAACAGTAAAAGACAGACATGATGTAGATCAGCACGGCAGATCCTTCAAGCTACAGGATAGGCAGTACACATGCCTTACAGAACAAGCTTCCATAGGTCAATGGATGTGGACCATCGTCACCCCTCACCCAGCCCAGTGCACCATGAGAGATTTAGTGGGTAGGCCTCTCTGCAGACTTGTCTGGAGAATTGCACCTGATCTCATCCCGGACACCAGGCCAGGCGTAGTCGAGTAGTATCTTTATAAACACTGGCAGCATGAGTGGACAGCGCAAGATGGCCTCTGAAAAGATGACATCTCTTCCTCTCCCACCAACAGTAGTAATTGAAATGGCAATAGAAGTCATTCCAGGGGGCTGGAGAGAGCATTGGCTGCTGTTCCAGAGGACATGGGTTCAATGCCCAGCACCCACAATGGCAGCTCACAACCACCTGTAACTTCAGTTCCAGGGGATCCAATGCCCTCACAGATACACATGGAGGCAAACCACCAACAGACATTAAAAATTAAAGTACGTTATTTCAGGCACTGAGCTTTGGAACGGCCACTCTCTTCAGGCCACACCACTGTTGCTGTAGAGAAATTAAAAGCCCTATACTATCTTTAGTGACAGGCAGGTGACCTCCTCCTGCAGGTCAAAGTCCAGCTGTAGGACTTCTCTAGTGACTGAAAAGGAAGGCTGGCTTTGAGTCCCCTGCAGTACACAGCAAAGACCAGGATGAGGTGGAGGTACCTAGCACCGCTGCCAGCCCCAAAGCACTGGCACCAGGAATCTGCCTGACTTCATCGCCCCACCTGAGGGTGAGCTGGAGCTCCAAGCAGTGCCCAGGCCTCGCAGGGACTGAACTCTATTCAGCTCCTCAGCCACAGGACTGAATTCTTCCCCTTAGGGGTTAACTGTAGGTGGGGACGAAATTTCTTTTTTATAGCTTGTCTATACTAATAAAACTTTTAAAACCAGAAAAATTAAATTTAAAAATTTCAAAGAATCTTTTTAGAATAGAAATGTGGGGCCTGTAAAAAAGAAACTGAATTGCAAGCACCAATTAAATTAAGAACCAATTAAGAGATATAAATCAAAACCAACAAACCAGGAAACAAACTCACTGTTTGGACGTCAAAGCAGATGAACAGTGTCTGGTTTTAGGAGCTCAGTAATATCAAAGTGTACGTGAACCAATGTCTGAGTCAACAACTCTACAGCCAACCCAGCCACAGCTTCTCTTCAGCCCCAGCCAGTGCCTTATATGGGCGGAGTCTTCAACTCCTCACAAGGGCTTTGTGATGTCAGAGGAGGAAATGAACCAATCACAGCTCTTCACACACACACACACACACACACACACACACACACACACACACAGAAATTCTTCACCTTGTGTCTCCAAGGACTACATTTGTTTTCTCACTGCCCTGACCAATTCTCTGAGAAGCAGCAACATGTGGTACTCAGGTTTTGCTTTGGCTCAGGCTCTCAGAGGACAGGGAGGCCATTTCAGGGAATTGGGAAGATGGGTCTGAAGCAGCTGCTTATATGGTTTTGTCATGTCCCATTGCCTCTAATGACCCGATTCTTTCTGCTGAGTTCCACCACCATGGGGTTTTACAACCTCCTGAACATCATTCCCTGGTAGTGACCAAGAATGCAGAGACATGAGATGATGTGATAACTCTTCCATTCAAACCTTGAGGAGGACATTTGGACTTTGAGAAGAGCAGCAGTAACAAGAATAGACTCAGTCACCTTTGGGCTAGCCTGGGTTAGAGACATATAGTTAAGGGATAGAGAGTGCACACACAAGCTTCATCAAGGCCCTTTTTACTCACACCCTCAAATTCTCTAATGACTCCAACTACTGCAGACCTCTTCATCTCTATACTCATGATAGTTGTTTTTCCTTAAACTCATATTTATGGGCACCAAAAGGATGATAGCCTGTCCATGACACTGTGAGGCCTTGAAATTGTCCCTCAAGATTCCCCAGAGCATGTTTTGTCTCATGAGTGGCATGGTGGCAGGAGAAGACCCTTACCATGATAGGGAATTTATAACCACAGAGAAAGGCTACAGGAGGTAACAAAGCAGGTGGGGATGCTCCAGAATCAAATTCCCTATCTTTTACAGCTAATATATACTAACAAGAGCTAAGGTAAAGAACTAAATCAATATACAAAATGTCAAAGATAAATGGATAGATAATAATAGAAAATGGTTGATAATAAGTCAAGTGAAACAGATGGACAAACTAAATCTAAAATAATAACCTGTCAAAATTAGTCACAAACCCAACTCACTGGTAAGCACACTCACTGTGTTCAGGTCAGTGGTGATCACAGATGTTCAGTTCAAAGACAGACAATAAAAAACAAAGCTCTCAGGACCGAAGTCTTGAGTCAAGTCCTCTGTAACCAACCAACAGCTTCACTGTAGCATAAGGACAAGATCCAGGCCCAGCAGGTGCCTTACATGGGTGGGCCACTCTCCTTCCTCACAATGGTTCCTTGTGAGGTCACGGAGCCATGGGCCAATCGCAGCTAGCCAAAAGCCACCACAGTTCTTGAGTTGTTCTCTCATGGCTCCTTGCAAATCAACGCCAAGACTCAACTTAAAGAGACAGAGGTAATTTTTGCTCAGGTTTTCAAAGGATTAGGCGCAGTATGGTGGTGGGCTCAGCTGGTGGGACTGACAGCAGGGTGTGAGCAAGTGATTTCACTGCAATGACAATCTCCTCCTGCTCAAGCCTATTTAAATAGCCTTATTATGTGGGCTACTTCTAGAATTCTTTTCAGTGTCAAAGCCAGAAGCCCCAGTTTGGCCTGAGTCAAATAAGAGTGTTTCTGAGACTGATGAAGGTGACAGTGTGAAGCTAGGTCTCTGTCACCTCAATGGCTGACATTTGCGGGGTCTTATGCCAAGATCCTTCTTAAAGCATTGATGCTGAGTTGCCCTGACTGTCAGTGGACTGATCTACATGTGAGTGTGGCTTGCACGTTACCTTGCAGGTTCCTTAGCTTCTGTTCTTCTGGCCAGAGGTGAATTTAGAATTTGGTAAGTACTGCTGATAGAAATCTTGTAGCCTCTCTTAAAGCCAGAAATTCCCTTGGTACTCTTGGCAGCTTTATCCTTGCCAGAGGCCAAAGTTGCCAGAGTACTGGAAGGCTCTTCTCCTTATCTGGTTCCTCAATGATTTTACAGTTACCTCTTCAGAGGATGAAATGTTATAATAGCAATAAAGGCTGTTTCATAAAAGAACTCCCCTGGTCAAGGGAACAGAGTCTCTGGGTAGAGACCTAAATTTCCAGTTGGACCCGGGTCAACCTGGACAGGTGGTCGCCCTTAGAAGGCAGAGTTGCCTTTAGCCATGCTAGAGGCAGAATAATTGTGCCTTTAATAAAGGGACTGCACTGTCTCTTCTCAGAATCTCCTCTCTCTAGCACAATATCTTACATGGTGTAGCCACACTGGTTCATATGTCTGCTCACTTTCCTGAAATACGAAGAAAACATACCTTTTCCTTTTTTTTCTGTGTCTGTTCTGTAGGCTTTCCCTCACATTCTTACTCCTTTTCTAAGCTCTCCTCCCCTCCATGTGGCTGTTTGTCTGTCCTGTGTCCTACCTCCATGGGTAAAAGGAATGTGCTTTCTTCTTCTCTTCTCCATTCCCTGCCATGAGGTGCTTTTCTTTTAAACTGAAACAAAAATTTCCTTGAGCAAAAAAGAATCCTGAATTCTCATCCATGTTGCATTTTAGCATCAGATGGAACAAAACATGGATTTTTCAGGGGGCATCGTCATAATTGCTGCTTCTTCAGATACATACTGCCTGACCCAGGAATGTATACTTTTAATCGTTATTTCATTTTCTTACAAAATCCATAGCCATTTAAAATTTTCATTTATTATTACAATGAAATAAATTTTTAAATATTCATTACATATTGATATGCACAATTCATATGCATGTGTGCATATTGTAAATGTGCTTTAATGGTTCTTAAGTTGCCCGGGGGCTGCTGATGAGAGGATTTAGTGCAATGTTCTCAATCTTCCAAATGGTACGACCCTTTAATACAGTTCCTCATGCTATGGTGAACACCAACCATAAAATTATTCTCATTGTTACCTCATAACTTTAATTTTGCTACTTTTATAAACCATAATGTAAATATCTGTGTGTTTTGATGGTTCTGGGTGACCCTGTAAAAGGGTCATTTCTCCTCCCCGGGGGCCATGACCCACACGTTGAGAACCACTGGCTTACTGGTTAAAGACACTTGATATGGAGCCTAATGACCAGAATTGGATCACCAGGACCCACAAGCTTTAGGGGAGAATTAACCCTACAAGTCATCATCTCTCTCTCTCTCTCTCTCTCTCTCTCTCTCTCTCTCTCTCTCTCTCTCACACACACACACACACACACACACACACACACACACACACGCACACACACACACACACGCACACGTACACGTACACGTACGTATGTACGCATCCAGTGTTTTGCGTCCAAGTATGTAGTGTACCACCTGTGTGTTTGGTGCCTGCAGAGGTCAGGAAAAGGCATCAGATCCCCAAGAATTAGAGTGGTTCTAAGCCACTGTGAGGGTCTAGGGATTGAACCTGAACCAACTCTCCAGTCCCACTCTGAACTTTTAACAATCTAATAAAATGGGGTTGGGGGGAGGTGGTTCAGCAGTTGAGAGCACTTGCTGCTCTTACAGAGCACCTGGATTTGGTTTCACATCCACCTGGCAGCCATCTGCAACTGCATTCGGGGACCCAATGCTTTCTTCTGGTCTCTGAGGGCATCAGGACACACACACACACACACACACACACACACACACACACACACACACACACGCATTCACTCACTTAGACACACAAAATAAAGGTAAATAAATAGGTTTCAAAAACCTATTTAACCAAGCGGTGTTAGTACATGCCTTTAACCTCAGGGCTTCCGAGGCCAAGGCAGATGATCTCTGACTTCAAGGCCAGCCTGGTTACATAGTGAATTCCAGGACAGCCCAGATTACACAGAGAAACCCGCTCTCGGAAAACCAATAAACAAACAAACAAATAAAATGAAATGAAATGAAAAACCTACTTAAATGCTATTTAGGAGGTTCCATAAAACCTTTAAAAGCTATATGTTTATAGAAAATGAAATTCATTGGAATCATAAGATAAAAGTTTCATTAAGTTACAGTGTTTAATGTGATATACAAATATTTTGATAAACATTCTTTCAAAGCAGTTTCTAAAGGAGAAAATATTAACATAAACTATTTTATGCTAAATAAAGGACTAAGGCGCATACTTTAAAAATCCATATTGGTGGAGCTGGAGAGGTGGCTCAGTGGCTAAGACCACTTGCTGTTTTTGCAGAAGACCCAGGTTCAGTTCTCGGTGCCCATATCATGCTGGTCACACCCACGTGTAACTCCTTTTTCAAGGGACATGATACTCTCTTCTGTCCTCAAAAATGCCTATGTCCATATGGTATACAAGTAGGCATACACTATGCATACAAACTTGAATAAATATTAAAATCCTTATTAGTCTGATATAGATTTATTTTAAATAAATTCATTTTTATTAATTTATTTTGTGTATTAGTGTTTTGCCTGCTTGTATGTCTGTTTACCACATGTATGCAGTACCATCAGAAGCCAGAAGAGGGTGTTGGATCCTCTGGAACTGGAGTTACCAGATGGCTGTGAGCTATCAGGTGAGGCTTGCTCGGAATTGAATCCAGGTCCTCTGGGAGAACACCAAGGGCTCTTAACTACTGAGCCATCTCTCAAGCCTTTTAGGAATATATGCATATATGGTGGTTCTTTGAGACAAGGTTTCTCTGTGTAATAGCCTTGGTTGTCCTCCTGGAATTGTTCTGTAGCCCAGGCTGGCCTTAAACTCACAGAGATCCATCTGCCTCTACCTCCCAAGTGCTGGGATTAAAGGTGTGCGCCACTACAGTCATCTCAGAAACATTCTTAATTTACTGATGATAAATTAAGGTTTTAGTAGGGTGCATTAGTTAAGATTCTCTTGGAACTGATGGAATGAACAAAAATATTAAAGAGAGATTTACTAGACTGGCCAAGGCTGTTTCACATAGAAAGGCCGAGAATCCAGTGGTTCTCAGTCCATGAGACTGGATGGCTCAGCACTCCAACCTGTTGCAGCATGCCTAAAGCATTCCTGGAGAGCTGCTGGTCTTTGGTACACATTGGAGTCCAGAAGTTGGTTCTGATACTGATGAAGGACTTCCTCAGCAACAGCTGGTGCTTGCCAGTGAGAGTGAGGATAAGCAGGAAAAGAGGCAAGTTTTCTTCTGCCATGCCCTCTGAATAGGCTGCCACCAGAATGTGTGGCCCAGATTCAGGGTGCCCTTCCTGCTTCCTGTAAGGCTTCAGGGTCTTTGAAAGTCAGAATGTCTTCTGTCTTACTAGTATGGAGTCATACTTTCCATCGTACAAATTTGAGGTTAATAACTGCTAAACACTGTAAAAAAAAAATCAGATAATCAGTTCAGAACTGGCAAATGAGAAATCCAAATAAAAGCTATGAAATCTGCTATTTTGTTTGTTTGTTTGTTGGGTTTGATTTTGAGACAGGGTCTCTCTACATAGCTCTGGCCTTGAATTCACAGAGATCCACCGGCTTCTTACCCTCAAGTGCTGATTAAACACAGGAGCCACTGCCCACCTTTTAATACATTTTAAAAATCTATGTATAACAATTCAAATTTATGCATTGTCTGCATGTGTTTAGGTTTTAATGTCATTTATAGGTCATCAAATTAGCTTATGAGTGAAAACTCATCTAAATTATAATTGTTAAATTAAGCTAAAATTCTTTTCGGTTTACTACAGTTTCAAGTGTTACTACAGTTTCAAGGGGAAAGAACCAAATCCAGCAGCCTAACTAATTAAAGTTTGCCTGTCTGTCTCACCTGCTTGTCAAGCAAGGAGACCTATGGGGAGAGACAAAAAAGAGAGACTATTTCATCAATGTGACCATGTCAGGGAAACAAACGTTATGTCTGATGGCCTCAGCTCTTTCTGTGGGGTAGTAACATGAGTTTTTAAAATTAAATTTAAAAATCACTTTGTAATGAACTCACAAATAAAAATGTCACACAACTGGAGTGAAGTATCCACTTAACCAGTCCCAAGTCCCAGGCATCCCAGTTAACTTCTTTTTTTTTTTTTTGGTTTTTTTGAGACAGGGTTTCTCTGTATAGCTTTGCGCCTTTCCTGGAACTCACTTGGTAGCCCAGGCTGGCCTCGAACTCACAGAGATCCGCCTGGCTCTGCCTCCCGAGTGCTGGGATTAAAGGCGTGCGCCACCACCGCCCGGCCCCAGTTAACTTCTATACATTAGAATGGCTGTTCTGAAACCAGGGAGCTTCACTTAGGGTTTTGCCCTTTCATTATCAAATATATATATGAGTTTTTTGTTTTTGTTTTTTTGAGACAAGTTTTGTCTGTGTAGTTTTGGTGCTGGTCCTAGATCTCACTCTGTAGACCAGGCAGGCCTCGAACTCAGAGATTCGCCTGGCTCTGCCTCCCGTATGCTGGGATTAAAGGTATGTGCCACCACCGCCCGGTTTTATCAACTATATTTTAATGCAGTTATCCACCCAAGAGAAAATAAAACAATTGTGACAGAGTTGAAACTAGAGAAACAATTAGCTCTGCATTCTCTGTCATGACTCATGTACCCATTAGTGTGCATCCCATCTTTCTTCATCATCCAATATTACTCCTTTTTGTCTCTTTTCTATATTTTATACTCTACCAACACTTACAGATGTTTACATATAATATATATATATAAAATAGTCTAGCAACCACATATGAGGGACAACACATTTTTTTCCAAGTTTGGGTGACTTTTTTAATATCATACTTTCCAAAACCATACATTTTCCTGAAAAAAAAATTTCCTTTGTAGCTGACTAATATCCCATTTGCATAGGTACCACATTTTCATTATCCACTTATCCATTGGTAGACATTGATGTTGGTCCCATTTCCTTGATATTGTAAATAAGACAACAATAAACATGGATGTGCAAATATCTCTATGGTAGAATATAGAGTTCCCTGGGTATATGCCCTGGAGTTGAAAATTGGGTCATATAGTAGTTCTATTTTAATTTTTTCTGTTTGAGACAGTGTCTCTCCATAAGTTTTAGATATCCTGAAACTCACTATATAGACTAGGTTGGCCTCTAATTCAGAGATCTGTCTGACTCTGTCTTCCAAGTGCTGGGATTAAAGGTATATGTCACTGTGCCAAGATTTATTTTTTGATTTTTGTTTTTTTGGTTTTTCAAGACAGGGTTTCTCTGTGTAGCTTTGTGCCTTTTCCTGGAACTCACTTGGTAGCCCAGGCTGGCCTCGAACTCACAGAGATCTGCCTGGCTCTGCCTCCCGAGTGCTGGGATTAAAGGCGTGCGCCACCACCGCCCGGCTATTTTTTGAATTTTAAAGGAGCCTCTACACTGATTTTCAAAATGGCTGTATTAATTTGCTCTCCTACCAGCAGTGAATTTAGGGTTCTTCTTTCTCTCTATCTAACATGTTTTGTCAGATTTCTTGGTGATAGCCAAATATAATAAGGTGAGATAATCTCTCAAAGTAGTTTCAACTAGCATTTCCCTAATGATCAGTAATATTGAACAATTTTGAGAATAGTTATAGGCCATTTTTGTTTCTCCTTTTGAAAACTGTCAATTTATTTTGTGTAGCTGGAGTTTGATACAAATACAGAACTATATTTGTTATAATGTACATATATTTCTACTCTTATTTGAAATATTTGTATATTAATACAAATGTAAATTTGTATCTGTCATACTGTATGGAGGTTCTACTTCTGTTTAGAATATTCTGTATATTGATATATATTTAAGATTATTGTCATATTGCATATCGCACTATACATTCCTACCTCTGTTATAAATATTTTGTATATTTTCACAATTTTGAAGTCATCGTCCTTTACCGTATGTTTGCTTATAGACTGTTTACCTTGTTTACATGAAACGTTCATTAGTACTTAGGTTATTTAGGTAGATAAGACTTATAGATTTATAGTCACCTATGCTTGTCATCTCTATAGTTATGGTAGTTAGGTTATCCAGATTTACAGATACATAGGTCAGATGGACAGGTAATCTTCAAACACTTCATGGACCTAGAGAATATGGCATTTAGATAACTTAGAATTCTGTTGACGTGAGACACAATTGCTCGTGCCAGCACCAATTTATCCTGAGAAAATGTTGGGCTTCTAAGACATTTCCATTTGGAAGTTTGTCTTCTTCTTGGCACAAAATGGCCTATTGGGCAAAGAACTGCCCTTGCCTCGACTGCTGACAGTACAAATGCTGTCCTTTCTGGACAAGCAGGACACAATCTACAGATCTAATGCAATAAGGAAAGCAACCACTGTACTCTGCCAAGACAGGGTAACATGATCTTTCAGAATTCCTGCTTCTGAAAATGGTCTGTCAGATACTCTAGGCCTATAGCTTATATGAATGCGCCAACAATGCTGAGAAACATTAGGTGACTGTCCAGGCTTCCAGCTGTCTCGGTCTACTCTTGCAAGATTCCCAAAAGTTGCTTGCATCCATCTACCATTTCTCAGGTACCATTATATTCCTTCTCAGGTCTTTGATGAGATTGAAGACTAGCAGTTATAGTTACAACTTAATATATATATATATATATATATTCTTAGATAGAACATATTAAGTATTAGATTCAGGTTCTTTAGGATAGGACACCTTTTGGAATGATCTTTGTAACATACCATTTACCTACGCTCTAGACTTCTCTGGATTTTTAGTATGTGTTTCTTGCTTGATACTGTTCACATTGATTGTAGTTCCATCTTATCTAGGTCATTATCCCTCTTTATTCCTGGACAATATTTGACAACCATTCCTTTGTATGTAGTCTTGTATTAGGTTAGAACCTTCTTATTTAGACAAAATGGGGAGATGTAGTGGGTAGCCATTCCAGCTTTGATCTGGAAGTTCCAACCCCCATTGAGATTTCGGTAACTGTCACGCCTACAAGGCAGGGCCAAGAGAGAACCCTGAAGACCTGAGATCCGGATGCACCACCTCTCTTGGTCCCTGGACCCTGGACGGTGGAGGTAGATCTAGTAGAGTTCTCCAGAGAACACCGCCAGACTGTGCTGTGTCTTTCCCAGACCCTGCAACCTACCTATCCCTTCATTTGTAAGTTATGCCACTAAATAAACCTCCCTTTTAACTATGTGGAGTGGCCTTAATAATTTCACCAATAATTTTCTTAGACTATGTATTGATTGGTAGTTTTATTTCTTTGGTATTTAATGTATATCATTCTTTGTAAATTCTGCATATTAGCTTCTTGTCTGAAGTGTAGTTGGTAAAGACATTCATCCTTTCGGGAAGCAGCAGTCTGGTCTACTGATGGTTTCCTTTGATGGGCAGAAACATTTTACATTTCCTGTAGTACATCTGTTGACATTTGGGGCTAACTCCTATGCTACTGGAATTCTGTTCAGAAAGCTCTTATCTACCCCAGTGTCTTGAAAAGTCATCTCTATGTTTTTCTCTAACATTTCCAGCATTTCCAGTTTTAAATTAAGGTCGTTGACAGGGTTTTAATTGACTTTTGTACAAAGTAAAAGATAAGACATACTTTCATTCTTTTGCAGGTGGCTATCCAGTTTCGTCAGCACCATGTGTTGAACAGGCTGTTTTCCCCGACTTCCTGTTTTTGACTCCTTTGTCAAGAGTTAGGTGGCTTTAGCTTCATCAGTTTATTTCCAGGTCCTCTACTCTGTTGCTTTCTCCTAACTGTCTTTATGCCATTTCCAGGCTGTCTTTATCACTGTAGCTCTATAGTATAATTTGACGTAGAGTATTCTGATGCCATCACTGTGTTTTTACTCCTGAGGGTTGCTTTGAGTATTTGTGGTCTTTTGTGTATCCATATGAATTCTTGGGTTGCTTTTTCTAGATCTTCGAAATATTACATTGGAGTTTTGTTTCTTATTGCATTAGATCTGTAGATTAATTTTGGAAGTATAGCCATTTTTTACAATCTTACTTCTGTCAGTCCAGGAGCATGGAGGATCTTTCCATTGTCTAATATTTTCTTTTAAAAGATAAAATATGAAGCTGGGTGTGGCAGTGAATGCCTTTAATTTTAGCAGTTGGAAGGCAGAGGCAGGTGGATTCTGAGTTAAAGACCAGCCTGGTCTATAGAGCAAGTTTCAGGACGACTAGGCTACACACAAGAGAAACTCTGTCTTGGAAACAGTGTGTGTGTGTGTGTGTGTGTGTGTGTGTGTGTGTGTGTGTGTGTGTGTGTGTGTGTGTAACTGGGCAGTTCTGGTCAAGGTGTTATCTCCAGGATCCTTGTATGAATTCTGGTTTTGCAAGATCATACAAATGGTTCCTATTGTTTGACAGGTAAACTGACTTTTGGGAGATAATTGCTCCTGCTCGAGATGCAGCCTTGTCTTCCAGGAAGTGATTTCCATCATGTAGGCTCAACTGTTATAACGGGTGCAGGCAGAAATGCCAAAGCTAAACCTCCTGGTTTACATCCTAAGACCCTGTCTCAGCAAACAAACAAACAAGAATTATTCCTAATTGGAGCAATTACACAGTAATCTTATACTACATTTTAATGGACAAATGTTTAATTCTATCTATAAAATTTAGCCTATTATGCAAACAAATAACAATAATAATTTCTTAAAATTATCTAAAGCTTTGGATTTCTTCTCAAGTCTATCCTTTCTGGAAAGTATCTATTGTCTCTTTATAAAATAAGTGCTTGGTGTTCTGTAAACCAGTTAAGGAAAAACCACAGGAATGTTCTCTATTAAAGATGACATATGTTATATAAGAGACTTCTAAATATGATAACTGAGAATTCAAAATTGGTTACAGGGTCTTTCCCCAAATATGAAAAAACCAAATGATTTCATCAACTGAAAGAAAAAAAAAGACATCACACCAAAGATTCCATTCTTAGGAATGGAGAGTTGGCTTAGCAGTCAAGAGTAATTGCTATTTTTTTTTTTAAGATTTATTTATTTATTATTTATACAGTGTTCTGCCTGCATGTATCCCTGAAGGCCAGAAGAGGGCACCAGATCTTATTACAGGTGGTTGTTGCTGGGTATTGAACTCAGGTCCTCTGGAAGAGCAGTTAGTGCTCTTAACGGCTGAGCCATCTCTCCAGCCCCGCAATTGCTATTCTTGCAGAGGACCCTGGGTACAGTAGGGTTCAGAACCGACTTCAGGCACCTCACAACCCCCTGTAACTCCGGTTCCACTGGATCACCTTCTTTTACTGGCCTCGGCGAGCACACACATGTGGTGTACAGACATCCATGCAGGCACAGACACACAGACACAGACACAGACACACACACACACACACACACACACACACACACACACACATACATACACACACACACCAAACAAACAAACAAACAAACAAACAGTTTTTAAAGATTCAATTTTAACTAGAGGAAAAAGACTATGAGGATAATTCCAGCCAGTCACTGCACTGCAAAATTTCAGATGTACGCTTAGATTCACATTTCTCACATCATGTGTCAGCTCTGAGCACAGAACACATCTATATGGACTTCAAAAATGTTGGATGGCATCTCCAACTGCATTGACAATTAAATAGCCCAAGGACTGAACATTTCTCTCACGCTGTATGCTTCTTAAGTCTTTTTGTAATTTGACATTTTGATTATTTAGGATGCTTAGATTTTCCCTTGGTATATCCCTGAGTGACAGTGCTAATCTTAGTTTTTAACAATGCTACAAATGAGGCTGACACTATGTCCCTTTGGGAACTTTGTTTTCGTCACGACTGTTTGCTTACCTGGAACCCTTACCTTATTTGAAGTCGGTTGTCCAGCTGTAGAGGCAAAAGGCAGGACTAAG
Organism: Peromyscus maniculatus bairdii; assembly: GCF_049852395.1. NCBI lineage: Eukaryota > Metazoa > Chordata > Mammalia > Rodentia > Cricetidae > Peromyscus > Peromyscus maniculatus. The sequence goes on along the minus strand of NC_134856.1, from coordinate 92,453,643 downwards.
CCCAGATGAGTGTGTGAGAAGACAAATAGCAGATGAGCAAAGAGGAGGATGGGCAGAGGGCATTTAAGAAGGTGGAGTTAACAGTAGGGAACAAGGTAGGCTGAAGCCCTCACAACAGGGGGAACTGTAGCTCAGTCTTGGATGTACACTGGGTGGTCAGGTGACAGGTCAGTAGGGCTAATATATTACCCTTACAGTGCTAGGTGTCCACCTTTTAACAGGAGTTACACCCTTTCCTTGGCCTGGTGTGTCCAATAACTTCTTGGGTCTGTTTTCCCTGATATTATTTTAATATCCCCATGTTCCCCTGCAGTCTCAACTCACGCCAATGTCCTTATTAGGTACCTTGTCCGCTCCCAGGAATAGGTCATTTCAGCGTGTCTGGGCACATGGGTGGTGTTGAGCAGGTGGCACCATTCACTTACTCACCCAAGTGCCTTCATCTTCCATCTTCCAAATGGAGACGAAGGCTGCTTGTAAAATGGAGTCTCTGTCTGAAGGCATTGTCTGAAAACCATTGTTTTGCACAATACGGAGTAATTGAGAGTAAAAATAGCCTGGTCTCAACGGTAAGAAATGCAGTGAAAAAGAGGGTTGTAATTGGACGACACAGGCATGGGGTATAAAGAAGTTGGCAGAGTGTTTGTTGTGCTTGTGTGAAGCTCTGGGTTTGATCTCCAGCATGGCAAAACCAACCAACCAACCACATCTAGTGATCACTCCTTACCTTTATAACGTCAACCGATCAGTGGCCCGAATTGTTGTTTTGTTTCAGTATTCTGGTTATCCAGCCTGAGATGAATACTGCATTGATTTAATTAATGGAGCCTTGAAGTAGCCATAAATGCCTGGACAGCTAAGTCTCTTATTTCTTCTGCTTTCCTTGAACCCATTAGCTGTACTTCCATGCTGGTTTTTTTTTTCTAAGTAAATCTCAGGGTAATGCCTCCAAGCTGCACATATAAAAAGCATGCTGCAAGTTTGACTGCGGTTGCTTTATATGGAGGGGAAAAAATGTTTTAGTGGAGAACAATAACATTTACTCTTCTGAGCCTTTATGTCTAGGTATGTTGTATTTCTCTTTGTTCTGATCTAAAGGATGAACGGCGTGTAACAATTGGTGAGGGAGCCGAGAATGCTGGAGGTCATAACACAGTGCTTACTCAATGCTGTCTGCCACGAGCTGTGTTATTCTCAGGGTCGTGCTACCCAGTCTTGGAATCCGTTCCTATTTCAGGTATCCTCCAGGCTGCTGCGCCTACAGAATCTCTAATCACAGATGTTTGTGCCATATGGATACTCAGTTGAAAATGTCATGGTGTCTATATGTTCTAAGGTAAAAAGCAGAATCTGGGGCAAGCAAGATGGCTCAGTGGTGAAGGTACTTACCACCAAGAGTGATGACCTGGGTTTGATTCCCAGTACCACACAGGGTAGAAGGAGAACACCTACTCTGGCAGGTTATTCTCTGATCTCCATATCTACACCGTGACACATGTGCAACTCTCTCTCTCTCTCTCTCTCTCTCTCTCTCTCTCTCTCTCTCTCTCTCTCTCTCTCTCTCTCTAAATGTAATAAATTTAGTGTTTTTAAGGTGGAATGGGAATGCCAACTAACACACCCAATATCACCTCCTTGTAACAGAAAGAATGAATGGAGAAAAAAAATTTGGGTAGCAGAGCAGAAAATTTAAAGCATTTTGGTCCTTGGAGGGTTCGGGTTGGTAAACAAGTCTGGGATCCAGCACACACACTACTCTAGCCTACTCTTGTGGCTCCAGGGTGAAGAGTGACATCTTTGTGACAACGAAGTCCCACGGTAAATGTCATGTTGGATTCTGTTGAACTCCATGCTTCCCAGGCTCAAGCACCCGTTCCACCTCTCCCTCAGCTGCCCGCTCTTGTGACCACTTCATTCCGGCATATGAGGGCATGGCCTCAGCATTGGCCTGAGCCTTGCCCTCTGGTTCTGACCCTCTTTTCTCTACTTCATCGGTGTCATGTGAGCAAGCTCATGTCCTCACTGCTTTACCTTCCTCTCCATAACCGACGGTGACCCTTTGAAATCATGAACCGAACAGTTGTCCTTCCACAAGTGTTTCACTGTTGGGTGACAATGATGTACAAGAGATTTAGTGTATATACAGGGTGGACCAATGGCCTGTGTGTGCTGAGGGACGGACTTAAAAATATATACCATGGTGGCCAAGCATGGTAGGTTGAAAGACTGAGAGGTTGGGGAAGGAGGGTTTTTGAGTTCTGGGCCAACCTGGGCTACACAGTGAGCCCCTATTTCAAACAAACAACAAACAAACAAGCTAAACCAAATTAAACCAAAACCAAATTGCTTTTCTAATATGGGATTTAATTTAAGAAGATGTGAAGTATCCATTTTTTTTTCAAGAATGGTGCTCTTTCCTCCCTCCATAAGAAACAAAACAAAACCCAGCTAGCTAGAAATTAGAGTTTGAAGTGTTCTTTTGAGTAAATCAAAGTACGGCTTGCGACATAAACTACTTTAAAATCTCATGTGTTTAAATGATTGCTCACCCATCTACCCAACCGAGTTTGCGTGTGTGCCTCTCTGCACAGTACAGCTACTGAGCACAGCTGCGAGGACAGGGGCTCCCAGGGGACAGGTTTCCAGCTGTGCAAGCCAGAGCAGGACAGAGAAGTATAATCCAGGTAATCAGTCTTTCAAATTCTGGTGCTTAACAGATTTTGCTGGATTTAGTGTCCTTGTGGTTTTCTCCACACACAGCCTGGGGCCATTGAGAAGACTGGCACCCCACCCAAGGGCTGCCTCTGGTGTTTGTGCAACTGTAGTTACTACAGTGACGACATCTCTATGTGTGGGGGACTGTCTCTCATTTAGTTCTCCTATTTCTAAAATAAACGTTCAAAAATTAGAAATTACATTTGGGGAAAACAATACATTTCTTCCCTGTACCAAGGCAGATAAAAAACAAATAAAGAAATGAAGCACCTGGAGAAAGAGTAAGAAGACATGGGGTGGGGATGTAGTTGTTGGAAAGTGTTTGCCTCGCACACATAGAACCTTGGGTTCAGTCTCCAGCCACACAGAGTGGTTGTATAGCTGTAGGCCTGTAATCCAAGGACCAAGGGAGGTGGAGGCAGGAGGATCAGAAATTCAAAGTCATCCTTAACTACACATTTGAGGCCTGCCTAGGACACATGGCTCTGTGTCAAGAAAGAAACAACAAAGATTGAGAGTTAAAGAAGGATTTATGGATTTATGGAACTCAAGAACACAATGGCGTCCTGGGTGTGCCTCTGAGTGCAGCTCCTGCCTGGGGCACCCTCACGGCCAGTGCTTGATTTCCTGCTTCTCACACTCGGTGTATCTTATCAAGCTCTACAAACTGGGTCACTTCATCCAAGTAAGGCCACCACCCGTACAGGAACCTCTCCGCAATGATTCTCAGCCAGGGAGTGACTTTCACTTCTCCCCGGGCCCCTCTCTCCAGGAGCCCTTCCAGTTCCTCCCGGGTCAGGTAGTCAAAGCTGCTGATTTCACTGGGATCTGTGCTGATAGTGACGTCCTTCCTGATAAGCAGAAGGTAACAGACTTCATGTTCTCCCCAGACCACGTCTGATTTCGCCTTATAATGATATCTTGTCATAAACACGATGTCCTCTAGAGAAACCTGTGGCAGAAATTGATGCAATATGAACAAAATTGGTGTAAAATACGGAATATACATAGAAATGAAGCAAGTTCCTTGGATTTCTGCTGCCACAACTGTTACTGGGCAGACATTGGTACCTGGTCCTCGGGGATGCCCAGCTCAGCCTGCAGACGTCTCAGGGCTGCCCTCCTCACACCCAAGGCATCTTTCTCTTCCAATTCTTCAGGATTACTTAGTGGATGACTGGAAAAGGAGTCAGTAAAGTGCCCTAGAAAGAACACACACGAGGAACAATCCTCTTATTTATTCCTGGAGATAGAATAGATGAAACAGACCTGCAGCCCTCACAGGGAAGCCCATCAAGACATGGCAGATGAGAAAGGCAGACAGAGCCTGAGTCCCTGCTCCCAGAGCTGTGGGATGTACTCTGAAGAACCAGCAGCTCTGACTGCTCCCCTGCCCCTCCTGCAGAAGCAAAGTTTGCCCACACACTTGTTGCACTAAGTGAGTCTCAGGACAGGGAGCGGTTCTCGTGGAGGTTTGTGCAAAGGCCCAGAAATGCCACCTGACAGCAGGAAGAGCTAAGCGCTATGGACAGCCTGGATTGGTTTCCAGGTGGTGCGAGGAAGCGGAGGCCTCACTTGATAGTGTTGAGCTATTAGCTGGAGAGATAGCTCAGTGGTTAAGAGCACTTATTGCTCTTACAGAGGATCTGAGTTCAGTTCCCAGCACCCACATGAGGCAGTTCACAAATGCCTGTAACTCTAGTGTGGAAGGTCAGCTCCTACCCTTTCAAGGGTTCCTATGAGGAGGAGAGTAGGATCAGAAAATATTAGATAGATTAGCAAAGAGGAGAAAGACAGAAACATAGGACAGCTTTGTGAGGACCTCGGTCAATACCCAACGGCCTTTCCATTTATTCAAAAGGCTTTTTATAATAATGCCCAGGGGCAGGGCAAAAGACCTCCCCCTTGCTAGATCAAAGCACACCACACAGCCAAATGTAGACCCTTCCAAACATGTGGTAAACATGCCCATGGTCAAATCATCCCCTTATGCAGCCCTGCTGGGTAAAGCAAGCTTAGATTCTCAGACCCTGAGTAAGTTCCTACTAGGAAACTTCTGTGGGTCTCTACACTCCAGCTCCAGGGGATCTGTGTGATGGATGACTAACTCCTGGATTGTGTGACAATCAGAAATGGCAGGTCTGTGAAAAGATATCCCTCAGTCCAGGTATTGTTTTATTTTTATCTCCTAATCTTTATGCTAAATGTTGCTTATCATAGTCCTTCAGATTCTTAGACCAGTAAATTCTTCTGCATTTAAACAGCGTTGTTGCTGGACCTGGTGTGGGAAGAGAGTATTCAGCTATTCAGGAAGTTGAGATGGAAGGATTACAAATCCAAAGGCAATTACCTGTCTCAAAATAAAAGTGAAAACAAAGGGCCCAGAGTGTGGGCAAATGGTGGTGTGCTTGCCCCTGGGTTTAACCCCTGGGACTAAATAAGTAAATAGGCTTTCATTTCACACAAAACAACAGGTAAACAGGGGGAAACAAACAAGCTAGACACTCTTACGGATCCCAGTTAAAGAAGCAGATCAAACAAGACATGCTAACCCAGCACCTTGGAGCAACACAGGCTGACAAGCATGTGTCTGACTAGTTCCTTCAGAAAGCTGTCAAGTATAGTCAGGTAACTTGTGTCACATATTTCTCCCGATCACATCACATGGACCTGCTCTCTTTGAGTCATGATGAACTCACCCGGGAAAGTAAGTTTCGTGTCTGCTCGGCGCTGAATCAGAACCTTCTTCTCTGAGTTAAACAGAACAACACTGAAGGCTCGGTGGAGCAGCCCTGAAATGTAAACGTCCAATGTGAGCACCCAGCACAACCACAAGATGGTTGCAAATGCAAAGGTCCGAGTGTGAGCACCCAGCAGTCACAGGATGGTTGCAAATGCAAAGGTCCAAGTGTGAGCACCCAGCACAGCCACAGGATGGTTGCAAATGCAAAGGTCTGAGTGTGAGCACCCAGCAGTCACAGGATGGTTGCAAGTGCAAAGGTCTGAGTGTGAGCACCCAGTATAGTTGCAAATGCAAAGGTCTGAGTGTGAGCACGCAGCACAGCCACAGGATGATTGCCTGCACTCTGTCTTCAGTCTGTGTTGTAAAAGAAAAATGGATGCTTATAGCAGTGGTATGCTTCGTAGGACCATGGTTACCAAAAGTGATGTTTTATAGCCTGTAGCTAATTAAACTTATTAGACAAATTAAAACTCGAGACAAATATTTTAAACTTGTTAGGGGAAATCAGGTCTAGATGGTAGTGAGGCAAAATCAGGACAAAAAGATTTTATTCAGGACTATTGTAATAGGGAGAAAAGAGACCTCAGTATAGATTTGGGATCAACTCTGAGTATAAAATGGACAAGTGGGCACTTATAGCCTAGTGGCAGAATAGGTGTAGGTGAGTGGAAATGTCTAGTGAGAAGAAATCAGAGGGATGAGGAGAGCTGGATGAGATTGGCAGGTTGAGCTGGCCTTGGTGATGCATATCATTGTTCCCAGCACTCTGGAGGCAGATCTATGAGTTTGAGATCAGCCTGATTTTTCTAGCAAGTTCCAGACCAGCCAGGGCCACACAATAGGACTGTCTTAACAAACAGACAGATATATAGACAGACAAAAAACACCTAAATAATCTAACACCTCCCGAGGGGTGATGGGGCTTAAGAGATCTGATTGAACATCAGAATGGGGAACTCCTTTTGAACCTCTCGGGATTCCTGTCCCATGGGATTTCAGAGGGAAGTGCACAGCTGCCCACAGGGTTGCAAGTTTCCGGATTCTGACAGTGGTTGGTTAAACAGATAATTCTGTCTAAGTGAGTTTCTCAAAATCCACTCCTGAAGACTGTGTACTCTTTTTATGGGAAAACCCACATTTTTCTCTTCTGTTTCTTTATCAAATAAGGAGGGAAGAAAGGAGAGAAGAAGAGAGAGAAAAAGAGAATGAATGAATGAATGAATGAATGATTATTGCACAGTAGACAAAGCAAAACTATTGTGCTACCTTTCTCGACGTTTTCATTCTGATGACAGTTCCTCTTGGTGTCTGCACCAATGACCTTGTCATTTTCATCAACAACAATCAGCATTTGATCTAAACGCTGTAGCTGGTGTCCATCAATCCAGTCAACAGTGGCATCAGACATGTCTGTGATCTGACATGAAATGGACACATACAGTTTCATCTTTGCATGAAGAATATCATCATCTCATTTCTTGCTGTTTGTTACTAAACACCTCAAAGGTCATCACATGCCTTCATCTCTCAGCGACAAAATTACTATACACTGATGCAGCACCTTTGTTAGCTACAACAGGGGCATAATGTGCTTCCAGTTGTACCTCTTGGACAGAAGGTCTTGATGACTTTCTGAGTGAGAACATAGCCCTCATGCTCCCTAGAGTCTTTTCAAAGAAGATTCAAAAGTAAACCCCCACAAAAGGAATAAATGCTGATGAAAAGTACAGGTAATGCTGCTTGTAACATTTTTAAACAATGGCCTGAAGGTTTGAACAGACGTGGAGACATTCTATAGCCTTTCTAGAAAGTTGTGTTCACCCACAGAAAGGCTGGTGCATCCTGCTTAGTGTCAAACAGATTCTCTAAGAACATATTGTCAGTAACATTTATTTTCACCAAATCTTTCCATCATCCTTTTCCTCTTGTTTGTGCGTTCAAGACAGTTTTGCTAGTTAGCCCAGGTTAGGCTCAGTTAAACTCACTATCTTTCAGCAAAAGCATTATAAGTACTGATATGACTGGCATGGGTCCTTATGCCTGGCCTTCACCCTCTTTAAAGAAATGTGAAGAGGGAGATAAATATGGTCAATTCCTTATGTATGAAAATGTCATAATGAGACCCATTTGTAAGACATTGCTAAACAGTCTTATTAATAAAAAAATTCAGAACCAGACATTAGGGTAAAAACTGAGAGATAAGAAAAGCAGAAAGAGAAAAGAAAAGCAGAAAGAAAAAGAAAAGAAAAGAAAAGCAGAAAGAAACCAGCCATGTTCTCACTACTTGGAAATCCTCAGCCAAAGAGAACTACTTCCTGTATACCCACGCCTATATGCCTTTCTGTTCTGCATCTCACTTCTCTCCGCCCACCTACATCATTTCTTGTCTGTCTGTACAGACCTCCAGACCTCTATGGTTAGTGCTGGGGTTAAAGGCATGTGTCACCATGCCTGGCTTTGTTCCCCAGTGTGGCCTTGAACTCAGAAATCCAGATGGATTTCTGCCTCCTGAATGCTAGAATAAAAGGTGTGTGCTACCATTGCCTGACTTCTATGTTTAATATAGTGGCTGGCTTTTTCCTCTGATGCTCAGATAAGCTTTATTAGGGTGCACAATAGATTGGGGGACACACGCTGTATCACCACACCCATCATCATATACAGCTAATAGGTTAATAAGAAGTGAACAGTGAAATTAGAGACATTTTCTCATTTCTGCCACTTATCTTCATGAGCTCATTGTTTCAGGGCATTGCTTATTGTCTCACTGTCTCAGCAAAGAAGCTGCTTAACTGGACTTCTGAATATGGGTTAGGGAAAAAAACAGAAGAAAAATTTAACAAATACATACATGACTTGATCAGTGAGAGAGTTCCTAGAGAGAAAGGACACACACTAACCACTCCTGGATATTGGAAAATGTGTAGTGATGCTCCAGCTCAACTATGAACCACTCATACCTTTAAGTGTGCAAGGACAACAGTTAGGATGTCTGCAGTTCTTAGTGTTTTTTATAAAAATAAACACATCCCAAACTCTCTGTGTCTTGTCTTTTCACTATGCCCTGCTTGTTCAGCTATCTATTTTCTTTCATGCTTATTATTTAACTCCTAAAAGAATGTTCTAGGCATTACTCACTTTTACAACTGGGCAGATCACACTATAGTGCTGTGGGACATAACAAACCATTTTCTATTACTAGATGATTTACTTTGTGAAGTAGATGATCATAGAAAATTATTTTAACACAAATACCTTTTTTTTAAAACACAAATTTACCCCTTAAAAGGGGGTTAACAATTTAGGCTTAACATTTATAGTGTAGGATTAGATAGCATCCCAAATAGATAGGGAAAGATTAATTATTTGAGATTTGATGATATAACTGATACATTTTTGAAAGTAATAAAGTTATATTCTTGCCTCTAATGTTCTATTAAATATATCCTAATGAATTTAAAGTTAAATTATAAAAAGTGAATGCATAAAAGAACTAGAAAAATACATGCATGAGCAGGGTATGCGATATTTTGTTAGGAAAGCCTTTTTAGATACAACAATAATAGCAGAAATTTCAAGACACAACTAAATGGTTAATAAGTAAGTTTAAACCACCTTTCTGCAAGTCAGGAAAGCCATGAACAAAGAAAAAGAGAAAACCAAAATATAACACTTTATCTTCCTAATATATGACAGACCTAATATCACCAAGTTATCAAACATTCTTATTTTAGAAAAAAAAATGTAAAGATATAGTAGAAAATCATAGAAAAGCATAAATATATAATTTAAATATAAAGGAACCTACTGTATGAATAATTCTCCAGTCAGAGGGCAGGAGACCAAAGTCTCAGTACAGTGGAGACACAGGATTCTCCCTTCTGCCCTTTTATTCTGTTCAAGCTTTCTGAAGAACAGATGATGTCCAGCCCTTTGGCAGGCTATTCTCTCCTATTTAATCTATAAATTCAGTGCTAATCTCTTCTGGAAACTCCCTCACAAACTGTGGTAATTACTTCTCTTGTTTCTATGAGAAAACACCCAACAAAAGCAAATTATGGAAAGAATGTTTATTTTAGCTGACAGTTTGAGGAGTCCACCTATGATGGCAGGAAAGGCTTTAACTGTGTACATGGGAGACTGAGGTGGCTAGTCACATCACTGTAGATAACAAAGAGACAAAGATGAATGCTAGTATTCAGGTATCTTTCTCACACATGCACGCCCCCTCTGCTTTTTATTCAGTCTGGAACTCCAGCCCAGGAGCTGTCCAGAAGTGTGTCTCATAGGTGATTATGAATTTATTAAAAATTTATTTATTTATTTGAAGTTGCCAATCTTCATTAACCATTACCCAGACACACAAATAATATTTGATTTGCATCTGAGCATAGTGCTATTAAGTTCCCACATAAAGTTAACCCTCACTTAAAAGTAACATACTCAGCACTTAAAAGTAGCATACTCAGCCGGCCGGAGGTGGCACACACCTTTAATTTCAGCACTCAGGAAGCAGAGGCAGGCAGATCTCTGTGAGTTTGAGGCCAACCTGGTCTACAGAGAGAGTCTAGGACAGCCAAGGCTGCACAAAGAAATCTTATCTTGAAAAACAACAACAACAAAAGTAACATACTCATGATTCCTCTAGCTGATGAATGGGCTTTATCACTCCAACAGTTTGTAAAAGAATGCCCAACTTAAAGTAAAAACGTACAACAAAAACAATGAAGAGAGCAGAACGGAAGTTAGAAATGTTTGTAGATAAAACTCAATATCCTACAAAAAGAAGTATTTTCAAGAGTTCATGAAGTATCTGTGTTTGGGTCCATGTAATAGACTCAAACAGTGACAAAATTGAAACTATAGATAATGTTTTCATATTATCCATAAACAACATTAAACATTAATAACATATGTCTATACTTCAAAACAGTAAGGAAACTATACTGTGAGATAATTTAGTAAGTGATGACAGAAAGATTCATATTATATATAGCACGTGTGATTCATTCAGCATTCTCATCACTGACAGGCCTGGTGTGGTGGTGTAAACCTGTGCCTCCAATACTCCAGAAGATGAAGCAGGAAGATCAGAAGTTCAAGACCAACCTAGCCTACATAGTGAGGCCTGCCAAAAACAAGACAAAACAGGGGGCTGGAGAGATGGATGCACTTGTTGCTTTTGCAGAGGACCCAAGTTCAGTTCTTAGCACCCTTGTGGCTTCTCACAACCATCTGCAAATCCAGTTCAGGACACCTGATGCTCCCTTCTGGCCTCTATGGGCACTGCATGCATATGGTACACATTCAGACACCTAGGCACTCACAGATACACATAAAATAAAAATAAATAAATATTTTTTAAAAGGACAAAACAAAGAACCTAATATCCATAAATGGCACATTGTTAAATTTATTGGCAGGCTATATTGCCCTACATTTAAAACAATGAAATGATTAAAAAAAAACATTTTAAAATATTGCATAGGGGCTGGAGAGATTGCTTAGTTGTCAAGAGAGCTTATTGCTTTTGGAGAAGACCCAGGTTCAGGTCCCAGCACCACATGGTGGCTCACAATCTGTAGTACCAACTCTGCCAAATTAAGCACAGAAAGCATTATAGGCAAATTCAATCAGTATTCTGCATCCCTTTATAATGTGTTCCAGGGTCTAGTAGGGGGAAAGTTGTCACTGGGTTCTCTGAGGAATCAGGATCTGATATATAGAACACAAAAACACATATCATGAAAGAGAAAGAATGAAAGGAAAGAAGTCAGAAGACATAGAAGATATAGAAGGAAGAAGAAAAAGAGAGATTGTGATTGAATAACTCAAAGAATTTCCTTTTTCTTTTTTTTAGATTTATTATTTATTTATTATGTATACAGCATGTATGACTGCAGGCCAGAAGAGGGTACCAGATCTCATTACAGATGGTTGTGAGCCACCATGTGGTTGCTGGGAATTGAACTCAGGACCTCTGGAAAAGCAGTCAGTGTTCTTAACCTCTGAGCCATCTCTCCAGCCCTCAAAGAATTTTCTTAAAAGAGATTGCATGACTGTAATATATATTGTTTTTCAGTGCAGACAGGGAACTCAGCGCCTTGCTAGAACTTTATCACTGAGCAAGACCCAGCGATGCAGTTTTCAGAGTGGCAGTCAATAACCATGACAATGCCCATAGAAGCTGCAGGAAGGGGAGTGAGAAAAATCAAGAGATTACTGGGAAAAGATGATTATATTATATTATATTATATTATATTATATTATATTATATTATATTATATTATATTATATTATATTATATTATATGGAGACGAACAAGAAGCAACAGAAAGGACATGAGCTATCAATGGGACATAGAGCAAGACATGGATACAAGATCAAGAAAAGCAAGTAATTAGGGGTAGAATGATGCTTAAGAGCACTGGCTGTTCTTTTGAAGATCTAGGTTTGATTCCAGGCCCCATATTGTGGCTACAACTGTATGTAACTCTAGTTCCAGGGGATATGATACCCTTTTCTGGCCTCTACAGGCACTGGAGGCATGTGGTACATAGACATACATGTAGGAAAAATACTAACTGATATAAAACGACAATAAAAATTGAAAGCAAGTAATAAGAAATGTAAATAGATTTGAGTTAAAAGGATTAGACAAAGAGGTGCATATATGAAGGACGGACACACACACACACACACACACACACACACACACACACACACACCAGAACAAAACAAAAAACTTGCATTTGAACTTCTTAGAGTTTCTATTGCTGCAATGAAACACCATGACCAAAAAGTAAGTTGGAGAGGAAAGGATTTATTTGGCTTACACTTCCACATTGCTGTTCATCATCAAAGGAAGTCAGGACAGGAACTCAAACAGGGCAGGAACCTGGAAGCAGGGGCTGATGCAGAGGCCATGGAGGGGTGCTGCTTACTGACTTGCTCCCTATGGCTTGCTCAGCCTGCTTTCTTATAGAACCTAGGGATGGCACCACCCACAATCCCCCCACCCCCGTCAATCAGTAATTAAGAAAATACCTTACAGCCAGATCTTATGGAGGCATTTTTTTTCAATTAAAGTTCCCTCCTTTTAGATAACTTTAATTTATGTATCAAGTTGACATAAGACTAGCCAGCATAGTATCTTTGAAAAACAGTAGCCCAGGCTGGACTTGCTAGGTATGGTGGTACACACTTTTAATCCTAGCACTTAGGAGGCTGAGACAGGTGGATCTTTGTGAATTCAAGGCCAACCTGGTCTACATAGTGAGTTCCAGGGCTACATTGAGAGACTCTGTCTCCAAAGGAAAAAAAAATCATTGAATTCAGATGGACAAGGGGCTGGGCATGTGGTTCAGTGGGTAAAGCACTTTCTTCTAGAGCAGTGCTTCTCAACCTTCCTAATGCTTTGACCCTTTAATCCTCATTTTGTGGTGACCCCCCAAGCATAAAATTATTTTTGTTGCTACTTCATAACTTTAATTTTGCTACTGTTATGAATCAAATCCTACATATCTGATATGCAGGATATCTGTTATGTGACTCCTGTGAAAGGGTAGGTCCAACCCAAAGGGGTCATGACTCACAGGTTGAGAACCACTGTTCTAGAGTGTGAGGATCTGAGTTTGAATCCTTAGAACTATGTGAAAGCTGGACCCAGTAGCTGTTTCTATAAATCCCAGTGTTGCTATGGTGAGATGGGAGGTGGAGACAGGAGAATCACTGGAAGCCCAAGGTCAGGGAGCCTGGTGTATGTCCACAGCAGCAAAGAGACTCAGCAAGGTGGAAGTCGGGTATCAACACCTGGGGATATCTTCTGAACATGATACATACATGAATGAATGAACATGTATACAGAGAAAGAGAGAGAGTGAGTGAGAGAGAGAGGCAGAGACAGAGACAGAAAGAGTTAAAAATATCAGAACAATACTTTTAGAAGAATGACTTCCCTTGGCAGAAGCTCTCAATCTGTTGTGCACGTATGTGTATGAGTTCCACATCAGTGGGCAAAGCACAGACAGAGCTGGGTGTCAGGGTTTGTTTTTTTTTGTTTTTTGTTTTTTAGCTGTCTTTTCCCTACTTAAAGAAGTTCTTTTATGCTTTTTAAGTTTAGATTTTTCCTTCCAAAAATCATGAATTGATGTTTGATTTTTGTCAAGGGCTTTCCTACATGTACACATGAGATAGCCTTTCCCTCTCTATTCTACTAGTATCCTATATTGTATTAATCTTTTAGATATTTAATAAAAAGCCTTGCTTCTTCAAATAAATAGTACTTTGTCATGGTGCTTATCTTTTTTTTTTTTTTTTAAATGTGTTCCTGGATTCTGTTTTTTAAAAAAGATTTTTGCGTCTATATTTACTACAAATATAACTTCCTTGCAATATTTTTGTCTAGTTTTAATTTCAGAGTAGTACTGTATTCATATAATGAATTTAAAAGTATTCTTTCTATCTATCTCTACTTCTTGGAAGACCCTATGAAGAACTGATATTATTTTCTATTATTTGTTTATGCCATCATCTGTGCTGGAGATGAAACCCGGGGCTTTGCATTGGCCAAGCATGTGCTCCGTCTGTGAACTACTGTCCATCCTATTTTCTTTTCAAATGTTTAGCAGAACTCACTAGTGAGGCCATCCCAGTTGTATCCCCCTTTATAGGAAGATTTTAAAAGCACACCTCTTAAGAGTTGAATAGTCAAACATCCCTTATAGACACAGGGATGGAGTCACATCACTCTCAAGTTTAGTAATTTATGCTCTCTTTCTATTTGTATCAATCAATTCATGATTTATTAATTTCATTGTTATTTTTAAAGATATGATTTATCAACTCGAGGGCAGTACAGATTTTTTCCCTTACGTTTGCTGTTTGGTATTTTTTTAAGCTAATAGATTAGAGGAGTTTTCATTTATAGTAAAAGGAGAAGAAAGCACATTTTCATATACTCTCCACATATGCATACCACTCCCTTCCTGTTATTAAGGCCTTGCTTTAGTAAGGTACATTTATTACTATCAGTGACCCTACAGTGGCCTCCTACTGACATATAAGATCAGCAGTTTGCAACAAGGTTAATTCTTGGTGTACACTCAGAGTTTACACAGATTTATAATGACACATAATCTCCATTGTAGTACCACACACAGGAGTTTCACTGTTGATCAGAGATGAACCTGATTAATGAATCAGAGTTTCACTGAATAGCCCTCCAGAGGATTTCAACATCAAATTCATTCTCTATGCTCTGACACCTTCCCTTATTTCTACTTCTGTCACTTCTGATCTTTTAACTGCCTCCATTTAAAAAATTACGTTTATTTTATCTTATGTGTATGGGTGTCTTTCCTGCATTTTGTATGGATACCACATGCATGCCTAATGCCCCAAAGGCCAGGAGAGGGTGTCAGGTCCCCTGAAACTGGAGATATAGATGCCCATGAGCTGCCAAGTGAGTGCTAGGAACCAGTTCTTCTGTAAGAGCAGCAAGTGCTCTTAACTGCTGACCCTTCTCTCCAGCCTCTTAACTTTCTTTTTAATATTTTAAATTTGTTATTTGATAATCTCATACTTGCATACAATGTATTTCTATCATGCTCACCCACCCACCCCACCCACCACCAACTCCTCCCTGCAAGTTCTCCTCCAAACTTCCATGTCCTTTCTTATTTGTTATAGCTCACTGAACCGCCCCTCCTTTCCAGGAATGTCCTGTAGTTGGGATCATATGCTACGTATTCTTTCTGGATTGACTTCTTTTCACTTTAAGCTAAATCCATGTCTTCTTGTAGTTTGATGGTTTCTTTCCTGATAGCATTGACTAGTATTCCACTGACTGCATATAACACATTGGATTATTCATTAACTTCCTGGAGGATTTGCTCATTGCTTCCAGGTTTTGGCAATTATGAATGGAACTGCTTATCAATATCTATGTGCAGGCATTTGTTGGATGTTTTCAACTCATTAGAATAGACACAAAAGCACAAAGATGTTGGGAGGTTTGGTAAGAATATGGTCAGTTTTAGAGCTGCACCAACAAGAAGACTAGAGTCCAGATTGTTCAGAATCCATGAAAATGCCAGGTAAGCAATGGGATCTGCCTGTAACTCCAGCCTCATAAGGTGGAGACATGGGATCTCCCAACAAGCTGGCTAGCAAGACTGGCTCTATCAGTGAACTCTGGGTTTAGCTGAGAGACCCTCCCCACCTTAAAGAATAAGGTGGTTTTTAACGTCATCACTGTAGGGTTTTCCTAGCCAATAATAAATGAAATATTCACCGATTCCTTTTTAAAAAGATAAAATAAGGTGGAAGCACAATCAAGGAAGATTCTTCATATAAACCTCAGACAACCACATGCATGCACATGTTCCCATACACAAATGAAACACATACCCACAGGCATGTACGACTCACACACATACACATGAAAAGAAAAGAAAAAAGAAGATGACGTTTTGTTTCACACAGATAGAATGCACACCCCTGTTGTAAACATCCCCTTGAGTCTTGGGTGTGGCCATTCTAATGGTTGGTACATGTATCTCTGCTGTCCTCAGTTGCAGCATTCTGATGACATAATGTTCAACACTTTATTTTTAGTTTTTTTAGACAGAGTTTCTCTGTGTAGCCCAGACTGTCCTGGAACTCACTCTGTAGACCAGGTTGGCTCTGAACTCAGAGATCCGCCTGCCTCTGCCTCCTGAGTTCTGGGATTAAAGGCATGCACCACCACTTTCTGGCTAAAAATTAGAATTTTTAATATTTTATGGGATCTTCTCCCCGATAGCTTTGATCCTGAACCAGGCCATAACTGTCTTTTTCTTTGATGTAGAATTCTGTCTTGATTAGAGAGAAAGAATGGATAAGCAAGGTCAGAGAAGGACCGATGAAAGTAGACAGTCAACAACAGATTTTTCAGAGTTTTTCTTTAGCTTTGACATAACCTCTAAGTTTTTCTTAATTTCCCATTCATTTTTAACATCTCCTTTAATGATTTTTCTTGATAAATTTTTAAATTGTAATTAAAGCAGCCTGTTCATTTATGATCTTCAACTATACTGGCTAAAACTTTCAGTATAGTGAGAAAAAGAAATCCCAACAATACAGGCTCCAATGTTCCCCACTGAGGGAAGAGTAAAGCCAAGCTATTTTTAGTTAGCTTTCCCATTTTTCTCAAATACTTATGAGTTGAATTAACATAATTATAAAACACAGAAGCAGTTAAAGTACCAAACAGCAGTTTCCCCTCCAACCCTTTCCCTTTTCTCAAATTAGACAACAGAGAAATGACAGAAGAAAAAGACAAAATAAGGACACAAACGAAATGGATGTCTTAAACCACATACTGAAAGCAAACAAAAGTGGTACCAAATCAATCTGAAAAAAGCTCAGAATAGACCAATGGACCATCAACAAAACCAAGGGAGGTTCCAGTCCAGAAAGAGCTCCCTAACAATCCAATCCACCTGAACAGGTAATGCCAGATGGCTGGGCACAAGGGCCCATTCTGGTATCTGGTGCCTATCTGGGTGACTCCTTTGGTGAAAGTATATTGTCTTTGGGGGCTCAGATTTGTCAACACCAAACTGTCAACACAAAAACACAACTCTCACCCTAAAAGGTAACAAGAGATTATTATGGATTAAAATATGAGTGCTCATAGCCTGGGGACACAGATGCAGGTTATCTCAAATTCCATGTTCCACTGTGGAAGTGCCGTCGCATGAGATTTGATTAGTTATAGAGCAAATAAAGCAAAAATCAAGACATTTACCAAATAGGTTGGTGGAGCACAATGGATAGGTCCATTACGCTAGGGAAATGGGAAATCTGTTAAATAACTCAGATGTTTTCTAGTGACATTTTTAGACTTTCAAATTGCTAAAGACTAGTGTTTTTCTAAGAATACGTATTAGAGTTGGATAGTAACAAAGAAGTTGGCAATGAATAGCTTTCAAAGAAACTGCAAATAGCAATCTGGCTCTAGTCTGCCATATTTTATCTCTCTACAGTCATGAAATTCAGTCATTCCACCTCTACAATCCTCAACAAATAGGAGGCTCCTCTGTGTGTGTTTGTGGGGTAGGGTCCAAAAATTAAAAGGATCCATTCAGGTCATGTGATGGCAAATGTGCCAATATTTGATTAGATCAGCCCCTCCTAGTTCCATGGAGATGGGAAGATGTTCAAAAGGTCCATAGCAACACCACAGGATGAGGAGGTGAGCCTGACCATGGAGAACCTCTGTGGATGATGGCAATCTAAATAAAGCCGTGCCTTCCCACCCTTCCACTGTACTCCACATTGCTCCTTTGAGGAAGCAAGTGATAGAATCTGTTCACGCTGTCTTGGATCTTGCAAACGTTTTGCTTCAGTATTCCTTTCATTGCTGATTCCTGGTACTTGTTTCAGATGGGCAGTCGTGGGTCTTCAGAGATCCTGCCCTTCTTCTGTGAAGAAATACAAAGGTTTCATTACATGGGTAGCATCTTTCTAGCCTCTGAGTGTCTTATAGATTTGGAAAAACATTTGGGAAAAAACCCAGAATTTTAAAACAGCATCCTGGGAATGCGTCTTTAGAGAAGTGACAGTTTAGGGGTTGAGGAGATGGTTCAGTTAGCCAAGTGTCTGTCCTGTAAGCATGAGGACCTAGATCCACAGCATAAGGTAAAAAGCCGAGTGCAGCAGTGAGCACCTGTAACCCCAGGGACAGTGCTGGGAGGTGAGTAGGGTTCGAGAGGGTGTCCTGGAGCCCATTGGCTGCCTGCCTAACCAAGACAATGAGCTTTGGGATTTCCTCACCTCAGGAGAAAGCCAGGCTAGTGTGAACTGTTGAGAATGTCCCCGTGGATTCAAGATTGTTCTTCTTTGTTCCTATGACTTTCTATAAAAATTCTGGGTCAAGTTTTCCTTGAAATTAATTATTAAAAAATTTCTATGTGTGCATCACCCTGAGGCACACTTACCCTAATATTTCCTTCCAGGTGGTTCTACTCTCAGTGACCAAAGGGTAACTTTCTGCTAAGTAGCTATGATCAGAGAATTTTATCCCTATAGAAATCCAGATAAAGATAATTATTGAGTAGGTAAAGTTGTGCAAACACGGGAGGAGGAACTAAAAGGACTCGTATTGGTACAAATCACACTCAACAATGCACACAAAGCCAGGATTTACTTGACAGAATAGTATTTCAGTGGACGAAACAAAGGAAGAAGAAATGTAGTCATTAGGACCCGGAACAAGTGTTCAGTGACTTTCAGATGGAATAAAGGAAGGCTTTGTTAAATAGTACGTTAAGCACTTGTTGAATGATGGAATGGTGGCTGCATGTCAGCTAGTTCTCTAGGGTTTTCTGAAGGAGCTGTTTTCAACCCGTGTCCCTTAATTCAATCATGTTTTGTGTCAACTTGACACTTGCTATGGTCAGGGGAGAGGAGGGAGCCTCAATTGAGAAAATGCCTCCACAAGATCTGACTGTAGGTAAGCCTGTAGGGCATTTTCTTAATTAGTGATTGATGGAAGAAGGCACAGCCCATGGTGGGTGGTGATCTGGGTTCTATAGGAAAGCAGACTGAGCAAGCCATGAGAAGAAGGCCAGTGAGCTGCACTCCTCTGTGACTTGTGCATCAGCTCCTGCCTTCTGGTCCTTGCCCTGCTTGAGTTCATGTCCTGACTTCCTTTGATGATGAACTGTGTTGTGGAAGCATGAGCCAAATAAACCCTTTCCTTCCCAAGTTTCTTTGGTCATGATGTTTTATCGCAGCAAAAGTAACCCCAACCAAGACACATGTCTATCACTGACATTGTGTTTGTCACACAGATTACTGGATATAAAAATTCTAAGAGGGTTTCAGTTGTACCCAATGGTGGTACAGTTCCCATTAATATACCAGCCTTTGGGTCAATGGGAAATAATCCCTCCACACTCAAGGTTTTTCATCCTGCTGGGAAAACAGTAGCAGCATTCATCCTTCAATCTTCCTGCTGAGCCTTCTATTTCAAAAGGTGTGAATTCCACAGTGGATTCCATTTTACCTTGAATACCAGACTTGCTGTGTCCCAATATCTGAATTCTCTAAATTGAGGTTACCGTGCATCCCGAGCCTGTCACCTAGGCCATATCAGTGTTGATGGGGCCAATTTCAGGCTTTGCTTCCATTTTTTTCCTTTCAACACTTTTCAGTTTATTTGTGTCATTCCGGTCCTCTGTTCTTTAAGCTGTCTATTATGTAAATACCTTCAGACTCAGACACAACCCCAAACCGGAAGCTCTAGGCAGGCATGGCCAACCTGTGCCCATGGGCCACCTGCATCCCAGGATTGCTATGAATGCAGCCAACATAAAATCATAAACTTAGTTAAAACTCTGAGATCCTTTTGCAGCCTTACTCCTGCTTTTATGTAATTGGATTATCAGTTCTCCAGTGTGAACTTTGTAGACATCAAAATGTTGTAAAGGTTGAACGGCTGCTAAAGTCTGGCAGAAAGTAAACAAGGTTTACCTGGGTGTGGTGGTCGACACTTGTCATCTTAGCACTGGGGAGGTAGGCAAGAGGATCAGAAATTCAAAGTCATTCCTGCCCTCTAAACCACCCTCCTCCCCACAAACTCCCTCTCTTTCCATCACTGTCTGAACCCCACACCCTTTCTGCTCCCCCAGAGCTCTGTCCCCTCCTACCCACAGCGCAGTCACTGTCTCAAATGTTTACTGGTGTGACCTCTGCTGCCAGGTTCCCCAGCCGATCTTAAGACAGGAAGAGCCAAGAGCTCACTCCTGACCATCCCCGCTTCTCAAGGATTACACAGGTATCAAAGGAAGGACCGAAGCCACCTTCTTTTAAGCTGTCTCTGCATGCTGCTCTTAGCCCCATCTATGGTCCTGTGTGAAAGGGGACACCTTTCCCTTCACCCCATCTTGTGCTTGCAGTACGCATTAGCCTTCCTTTGTGTGCAGTGAGAGTTCCAGCCATGTGAGCTAACAAGAAGAGCGAGCCACGGACCTTCATGGAAGGCTGCCTTGGTGGAGCCTGCAGGGACAGTTCAAAGCACTAACAAATCCACCTCTCACTTTTACAAGAAAATAATGATATTTCAGGAAAACAAACAAAACAAGGTCATTCCTATTGGAAATAAGATCATAACAAACTCAAGAGAGTAGTGAAAATAGAACAGTTTTAATGAATTCCCCCCAAGTGCCTGCCTTGAGATTTCTACCAGGGTCCAGACCAGAGGCTACAATTGGCTAAATATTCTAATCTGAGGGCTATCAAATGAATCTAAGCACACTGAGTTCTTTAGTCCATTCACTTTATTCTTCTAAAGCCATTCTATTTATACAGCTTCTTTTCTGTTCTCATACTTAGGTCCTCTTAGTCCCTCCTGCTCTCACTCCCTTCTGCTGTTCTCTCATGTCTATCTAGTTCTTTCCATCTTCGTCCTTATCTTGTTCTTCTCAATCAATTCTCCTTCTGCTGTGAGGGAACCAGTACACATACACAAGCAGTAATTCTTTGGCAATGCAATGGGAGGCTTGAAGTTTTCAGGGTCGCAGGAAGAGATGATAAGGATCCACACACAAAGCAATAATTGTCAGCTTCCAATTACAACCCAAAAGGGGGGTGACTAACGGGGAGTTCTCTGGTAGGGTCAACTAAAGGCTAAGATCAATTAGGGAATTGATGTGCTCAAACTATAATCTAGAAATGGCTAGGTAGAATGTTGGGGGTCAGTAAGTCACTAGAAAGCAAACTGTCTTTGGCACCGCTTCCTCCCCTGCCCCCACTCATATCAGCTGCAGCTGCTGTCTGGTAGGGAGGGGGACATATGCTCAGTGGCTAAACAACCTATGTCAGAGCACGTAGCATTTGGTTAGTAAAAGCACCTTCATTTGGAGTAATTGCTGAGGAGAGAATCTAGGAATAGCACTGGTTAAGGAGGAATTAAAACTTAATTTGCACAAGAAAGAAGCTTGGCACCTATTGCCTGCCTGGCCTGGAGGCAATCTCCTTGGGTCAGTGGGAAGTAACTGCCTTAACTCAGTACCTAGCAAGTAGCTAAAACATCATCCCAGGAATGTGAGCAGTAAATCTCTTAAGTTAGGGTCTTGTGTAAATAACCCAGGCTGAAGGTAAGGAGTTAAAGATTTAATTGTTAGTAGTTATTTTCTCTTATCTGTAAGTGAGATGAGCTAATGTTTATCTGCATTTGTCCTTGGATAAAAAGGTATCTTAGCTGAAATACTTTTGTCAGGAGAATGGCTCTGGCCAGGTTTATGTTAATGAAAAAATAAACACAGCCGGGGACAGTTATCCAACCACCCCAAATGTACAGGGAAAGTTGTACAAAGATTGAGATGCAATCGTGAGATTACATGTACACATAACATGGAAATGCATGGTAAATGGGGAGAATCATAGCTGTTATTGCACAAGAAGTTTACAACACGAGACAGTCAATTCATTCAAAAGGCAAGAATTCCATAACGCCTTGTGTGACGGTTTCCTCTAACTGAACCCTTAGATCTGATTGGTTGACCTTCTGAAGTCTAGTTGTCACTGCTGTATACTCCATGGTCTTTTGCTACTAGCGGCTCTTAGTACAATTTTTAATGTACAATTCTACAGAAAGGGATGCCAGCAGAGAAAAGGCAAAATGACTGGTGTGATGATTTGGTGCAAGACACTGGTTTATAAATCCCTTATCTCAAGAGTCTTGTCATTTTCGCCCACAGGCCAGGACTTGCCCCCTTCCCAAATTTCCCATTTCATTAATTTAGGACACAAAGGCTTACCTAGTTAATATGAGCCTTGGGATTGTCCCCTTTACTGATTGTGGGCTCAATTACCCAGCAGATGCCCTGGAACTTTCCAAGTCTCAGAGTTTTGAGAGAAGCAGGCACCAGCCACAGCGGAAGGAGAGAGCAGCCTAGTGCTTCCTGCTTATCCATAACTATGATAAACTCTTAAGCATACCTCATACTGAAAACGGACCATCACATTCTGTTTCTTACAATCCCCAGCTATCCTGGGGTCAGCCAGGGATATATAAGACTGTCTAAAAACCAAACAACAAACACCCCACCCCGAAAGGATGAACGGTGCTGGTGGCAGCGCTGATTACCAGCAGAAAAGTCATGAGTCATGGCCATAACTACCAGAGTTACAAAGAGCTTTATTAGGAGGGAAGGGTGGGGGAGAGGGGAGCCAGGCCTGGTGGGAGGGAGCAGACAGCAGAGAGGGTGAGGGTTTGCATGCAGCTTTTAAGGCACATATGTAGTTGCCAGCACCCCCTGATGGTGTAAGATGCAAGACCCCGAGCTACGCATGTGCTGGAGTGAAGTCAGGATCCTAACAAACCCCCTCCCCCCCCCCAAAACTCACCATGCCTATCCATCTTAGGAGGCTGAATAATTAAACATGTAAATAATTTAATTGATTTTAGTGCATATATGTACTCATCTTTATAGATTTATAGAGTTGTTCCTGTTTTGTTTTACCTTAAGTAGCAATAGCTAGCTTAGTAAATACCTGGATGTCAGTATAACTGGCCAAACTCCCATGACAAAGTCATTCCTTAGAATTAGAGACACTAACCTGGTAAGACTCTTTACCCATAAAAGCACTTGCCACAAGCCTGATGACCTGAGTTGGTCCTCAGAACCTGAATGATAGAAGAAACCATACCCCCAAAGTTGTCCTCTACTTCCACGAGTGCTATAACAAACACATGCACACACACACATATACACAAACTAACTAACTAACTAAATAAATAAAATTGGATCCACAGCTCTTGGGTGGTCAAGGTCAAAAGTCAGGATTCGGAGTAGATTCCAGGGACTTGCTGGCTTGGACGTGACTACCCCAAACCTTGGGTATTATCAATTTCACTGAAGTTCCTCCATGAACTATCTCCAAAAACATGTGCAAACCTTAGGATGTTCTTTATGCCATGGTCATGTTTTAAATGCCATAAACCCCAAGGACACCAGCTGTTATCCAGGAGCATAAAAATCCCAAGATTTGCCAGACAGTGGTGGCACACGCCTTTAATCCCAGCACTCGGGAGGCAGAGGCAGGCAGATCTCTGTGAGTTAGAGGCCAGCCTGGTTTACAGAGTGAGACCCAGGACAGGCACCAAAACTACACAGAGAAACTCTGTCTCAAAAAACAAAAACACAAAACAAAAAGATCCCAGGATTTTAAATAAAAGCAGCTTTCAGGCTTCATGAGATAGGCCTGTAAACTGTCTTCTTCTTGCTTCTGAAGGTAACTTTATGGGCTGTGCAGAAAACAACAAAGTGTTGTTATCCATCGTCTTAGTTGGGGTTTCTACTGCTTCGGTGAAACACTAGGACCAAAAAGCAAGTTGGGGAGGAAAGGGTTTATTTGTTTTACACTTCCACATTGCTGTTCACCACTGAAGGAAATCAGGACAGGAACTCAAGCAGGGCAGGATCCTTGAGTCAGGAGCTGAGGCAGAAGCCATGGAGGAATGCTGCCTACTGGCTTGCTCCTCATGCCTTGCTCAGACTGCTTTCTTTTTTTCTTTTTTCTTTTTGGTTTTTCGAGACAGGGTTTCTCTGTGTAGCTTTGTGCCTTTCCTGGAACTCACTTGGTAGTCCAGGCTGGCCTCGAACTCACAGAGATCCGCCCGGTTCTGCCTCCCGAGTGCTGGGATTAAAGGCGTGCGCCACCACCGCCCAGCCCAGACTGCTTTCTTATAGAAACCAGGACTGCCAGTCTAGGGATGGCAGCACCCACCATGGGATGGGCCCTCCCCCACTGAACACTAAATGAGAAAATGCCTTACAGTTGTATCTCATGGAAGTATTTCCTCAACTGAGGTTCCTTCCTCTCTGATGACTCTAGCTTGTAAACAAAACCAGCCAGTACATCCATGAAAACAAAAAGAGAAACATCTTCGCTCAACAAGAGCCCAAAGCAAGAAAGGTAATGCTCTGTCCATATCTCAGGTCCTGCTCTACCTCCTTAGTAAGCAGTTTATACACAAGACTTCATGCTTCCCTCCCTTCTTTCCTCCCACTAACAGTTTTTGAGCTCTTATTATGAACTGGTTCTGGGCACAGTTTGGAAAAATCTGTAATAAAAAACAATTCGTTTGAGAACCACCATAGTGATTTCTGCCTGGACTCATGTCTTCGGTCATATCCCTGGAATCTGGCTGCTAGGATCTTCTTAAACCATGTCCCGTTTCTTTCAAAACTCTCCATCAGGTCTTTTATGTCCTTGATAATATTCAGATCTATGTTTTGATGTGTGGGAAATTAAGACCTGTCCTCTGAGGATTTACTAATGGGCTTTTATTTACTTGGTATCAGCCATATTAGATTGTCATCCTATCTCTCTGATTATTTCTAATGAGCACTGGTTTTAGCAATGGACACAATGTGATACGTTTTCTGTCCCGATAATAGGTTTCTCCGTCAACACAGTAAGCCAGATCAACCCAAAATTAAAAAGTAAAAGACCAGGTTTATTTGGGCAAAGTACTCTTGGGTGACCCTCCAGCCCCCAGAGATCCTGGCAGGGGAAGGAGGCAGGAGAAAAATCACACGGCCTGCCTAAAGGAGGCGGCTTATACCCTGTAGCCAATGCATGGTGATGAGTCAGCCACAGGCTGGGTTTGTACCCAAGTATGGTACGCTTTTAGGCGGGGTCTTAAGCAGCTAGCAGATTCAGGGAGGAGCTGCCAGGCACAGCTGGGCTTTAGGCGGCTTTTCTTTGTTGGAAATTCTCTGAGGGTGAGGCTTGGAGAGAGAAAGAGAAGTGAGGGCTTTTGCAAGAGCTGGAAGTCTCAGCCAAACATCATGTATGAGAAAAGAACTTGAGGTAACTTGGAGTCTGTGGTATGTTGTTCTTTTTCTTTTTCTTTTTTTTTTTTTTTTTTGAGACAGTTCCAGGCTGGACCTCTTTTCGAATGAGAATCAGCATATTCTTGTTACTCTAGAATCTAAGACTGGGATTTCAACACAAGCCAGCACTCTCAACAGGACTCATGGTCTTTACTTCCCTATTCTTATCTTTCAAAAAGCAAATTCCATTTCTCAGTCTCCCTGTTCTTTTCCTTTAATTAGGAAAAAGTCAGCCTAGATGTTATCTCTGGAATTTGGTCCAATGGTTTTTAGAGCTATTCAATATCTGAAGTATATTCTAGGCCAGAGGGATTATATCTTGTTGCCTGGTACAGGAGGGTTCAGCCCACTGTGGGCAGTACCATCTCTATGCATGTGGACCTGAGTTTTACAAAACAGCTAAACATGACCTAGGGAGCAGTCCAGTAAGCAGCATTCCTCCACGGTTTCTGCTTCAAGCTCCTGTCTTGGCTTCCCTCAATGACAGACTGTGATCTCTTAAGATGAAATAAACCCTTTCCTTTCAGTCAGAGTTGCTTTATCACAACCACAGAAATCATTTTAGAACTCTTGGCATATTATTACCTAAGTGATGCACAAACAGCCTGTATGCTTATGGTTTGCTGTATGCAAGAGGTGAAGCCACAAGACACCTTTAGGTAGTCACTCAAATTTCATTCATTCATTCATTTATTCATTTGATCAACAGTCACACTGAATTCTACTTTATGGAGACAGAGCCACTCACGTTGCTTTGATAATTTCAATTTGTCAGTCCAGATGGATTGTTCGCGATGACATTGAGGCTAAGAATTTAAGTCTTAAGTCAAATTCAACCAGGCGCAGACTAAGAGAATGCATATTCCACATGTGTGAAAATGCATATTCTAGATACAAATGTTTAACCCTTGAAACCAAGAGGTAAAGAGTCCCTCCAGTGCTGTACTTGTTACCTTAAGTGGACACACCTCTTTCTGCTTCAGACTGTGTACTCCTTTGTTCTTCATAAATAGAACACACTAGGGACTATGTGTATATATCATACATTACCTGGCCAAATGAAGTGACTGTATCTTACAAGGGTGGGAGGTGTTATTTTACATGAGAGAGATGTGTACAGGCCAACATCCTGGTCAGTTGCTAGGCAAGCCTCACTGGCTATAGGCAGTGATACCCACAGTTGCTGTCTTTTTCACATTAGTGAAGTGTTGCTCCATCAACTGACCAGTGGGCAGAGAGGCTCAGAAATCTGCTGGCGATTGGCTACCATTGACCAGCTTGGGATTGATTCTACGTTCTTTTATTGAGTCATCACACACAGTGAACAAATCTTATGCTTCAATTATTCTGACATATACATTCACCTATTCTGGCCTCCATCTTCAATTGGCTGTACCTGTCATTAAACTTCAACTTCGTGTCATTAGACTCGTGATAATATATACTTTTTGTGTCTGGCTTCTACTCTAGAGTGGTCTGTCACATTGTTGTGTTTACCACATTTGTTCTTTTCATTTCATGACAGCAATATATCACATGGAACATCAAGAAGGATTTACTCATTGTAGCAGTTCAGCTGGGATATTCTAGGCTAGTAAGAGCTCCATGAAAGGCAGAAGGGACCAGCAGATGGCTCAGTGGGTAAAGTGCCTGTTATGTAAACACAAGGACCTGACTTTGGATAGCCAGCACCCAGGTAAAAGCCAGGAGTGGTGGTGCACAACTGTAACCCTAGCACTAGGGGTATGAGTGTGGGTGTGGAGACAAGCAGAGCTTACTGGCCAGCCAGTCTAGCCAACTGGTAAGCTCTAGATTCAGTGAGAAACCTTGTTTCAACAAATAAGGTGGCTCGTGATAGATGAGAGATACCTGACATCAACCTCTGACTTCTACACACAGGTAGGTACACACACACACACACACACACACACACACACACACACACACACACACACACACTCACAGACTCACAATACCTTACCTACTTAAAGATAGTGATTGCTGGGTATGTGATTCCAGCCCTTAGGAGGCAGAGGAAGGAGGACCTTTGTGAATTGGAGGCCAGCCTGGTCTACACAGTGAGTTCTAGAACAGCCAGGACTACATTGAAAAAAGAAGTCACGGTGACATCCATGTCCTTGAGCTGCTGCCGAGGGCCATGTCTTGTTACTGTGACCCCCTGTGGCCATTTTGGTGTCCAAGGGCCATTCAGCCACTGGGGCCATGAGGATCTAGGTGGCCTGTGCTACCACATGGGCCTATGGTGACATCTGGGCCAAAGCTGCTATTGAGGGCCATGTGTGGGTCCATGACCCTACTGCAGCCAGGATCTGTGTTGATGTCCATGACCTGTGTTACCACCAGAGGCCATTCAGACTACTCATGTTGAAATCTGAGGGCCATGCTGAGTTGGCCCCACCCTTCACTGAATCTGCAAGATCTGGCCCTGCCCCTTGCTAGCCACTGCAACAGGAGAGCTGACCCCAATGGTGTGGGGACAGGAGAGCTGGCGGTGAGGGGGGTGGTCCCAGTGGAGGCCCAGACTGACCAACTCAGTTATTAGGGCTTTAAGTTAGCATACCCCAACATCTACCCTATCTATGACCTGCTGGAGCATGTGAAGAGGCTGGTCCTGTGGAACCATAGCCACAGGACTGTAGACAATTCCTGTGTCTGGCCAGCAACTCTCAAATACCCAGCAGTCACTTCCCAGATAATTGACTTGGAGGCTTAATATTATTTATAAATGCTCGACTGGTAACATAGGCTTATTACTAACTAGCTCTTACACTTAAATTAACCCATAATTCTTATCTATGTTTAGCCACGTGGCTTGGTACCTTTTCTCAGTCCAACATTATCATCTTGCTTCCTCTACATCTGGCTGGTGACTCCTGATTCTGCCCTTCATCTTCCCAGAATTCTCCTGTCTGCTTGCCCAGCCTATACTTCCTGCCTGGCTACTGACCAATCAACATTTTATTAAACCAATTCAAATGACAAATCTTTATAGTTTACAAGAGTACAAAAAAACAAAAAAACAAAAAACAAAACAAAACAAAAAGCCGGGCGATGGTGGCGCACGCCTTTAATCCCAGCACTCGGGAGGCAGAGCCAGGCGGATCTCTGTGAGTTCGAGGCCAGCCTAGGCTACCAAGTGAGCTCCAGGAAAGGCGCAAAGCTATGCAGAGAAACCCTGTCTCGAAAAAAACCAAAAAACCAAAAAACAAAAACAAAAACAAAACAAAAAAAAAAACAAGAGCATTATACCACAGCACAGGACCTCCATGACTCAGGACAACACAAGATATCTGAGAGGAGTTCTGGTGAGGGCCCAGTCATTGATTGTGTACCAGAAGCCAGAGGCCTCGAACCAGACCAACAAAACTCATTACAGTAAACATTTGCAAATAAAGCTATTTGGACAAAAGGATATATTGTGTGACACACCCCATAGTTCCCAATGCTACTAAGATGAATGAAGAGGTGATGGAGAGGCAGGATGGAGAAAAAGATGGAGTAAAGTGGTTTTTTATTTGCTTTCTTTTTTTAATTAATATTTTTATTTTTGGGGGAGGAGGGTGTTGGGGACCCAGTAAACAGCTTTGGAACTCATGAAACATGGCTGGATGGACAGCAAAACCACACTTGACTACGTGCTCTGAGGACCTAATGCTGTTATTGAGCATAGCCTTGCTTATTGTCCTCATGGTCAACATGTCCCTCATAATCTATGGGTTGAATGGAAACTCTAAAGGGGCCTCTAGTCAGTCCCTCACTGGGCAGTGTTACTGGTACTTACAATAATAGTGATTGACTTTTCCTAAGCATTGCTACTGGAGCAGATTAATGATTCAACCACCACCCTTACAAAGATTTTTGACATGTAGACTGCTAGTAAATTTAGGTTAAGATGTTTTTGCTAATGTCTTTGAGGTAGAAAATCTTGGGGAACAATTTAAAGTTTAGAAAGGCACATCACTTGTCCCAATAACCCCAGCATCCAGGGACAAGAATAGGTGGATTGCAGGAGCTCACTAGCCAGCCAGCCTATCTTTAGGTTCAGTGAGAAAACCTGCCTTAAAAACCTGAGGTGAACTGAGAAAGTGTCCACCACCCTCCTCTAGTCTTCACATGCACATATATGCATACACACCACATACATGCATATTAAAACTGTAAAGGCAGGAAGCATATACAAGTATAACATGCTCAAATTCACTCTGTAAAACGTACATCTTTAAGATTAAAAAATACAAATCTTAAAAAAAAGTTTATCTTTGTAAGATATTCAAGAAACCTCATTCCATAAGGGATCTATTTCTTGCTCCTGGTAAGGGTCCAACATATGGGACTGATCCAACTTAGGGAATCTCATTGCACCAGCATCTCCAAAGGATTAAAGACAACTTTCACTAAGACTCATTCTAGGCATGTCCTGCTAATGTGTCTCTTCCATTCATAAAGCCACTGTTCCCACCCCATCCGGTAGCATCACTAACACATTAAACAACTAAAAACTTCAGAACTAACATGTCTAAGTTATAGTCCTTAAGGGTCAGAGAGGTAGCTATATTTTAGGAGAGGGACACAATTCCTTATTTTAAAAGATGTTGGTGCCAAGGAGTTTATTGGGTCGAGATATTAATACACATCATACCCTAAGCAACATTCTAGCAACACAGTAATATCTAACACTTACTTGACTTTACAGAGTCCTAGGTTGCACTCTTCATCATGACAGCCATTAGCTATAAAGCTACTGAGAAACTAATTATAGGTAGTTAGTCCCCAATTTGTAGAAATTAAAACTAGAAATATTTTAAATAAGTTTAAGGTATATAGGATTTATCATGTTTAAAATACAATATGCAGACTAACCTATTATATCCAGATAGTAACAAACCAGATAATATTAAAATAATTTATTTTTTAAATTTTCAATAAATACTTGCTACATAACTGTATCTTCAGATAAATTAACTATTCTGAATTATCAAGAAATTAAACTATAAAATTTTTATAAGAAAAAAAATTATTCATTATACAGCATTTAAGTCTAAGAGCACAAATTTGACACACCTGTGGCAAGTTTTAAAAAGTACATTAATCAAGACACAATCTCAATATATGCCTATTCTATAACATCAGTCTATTGATCATTGACTTCCTCACTGCTACTCCCTCCTGCTTCTACCTCTAAAGTAAGCCCTTACTACAGAACAGTGAGTGATTTTCTACTAGAGGTGTCTCTGTCCCTATGCAGCACTTGGTACTATCCATTAAAATTTTGGTTGTTGCTGGGCATGGTGGTTCATGCACTTTGGAGACAAGAGGCAGGAAGATCCTGAGTTCCGAGGCTATTCTGGTCTATAGAGTAAGCTCTAGAACAGCCAGGGCTACACAGAATAACCCTGCCTGAAAACCCACCCCACCCCCATTTTTTGGGGAGGTGTTGTCTTAGCAAAGGAATGCTAAATGATATTGAGTGTACAGGGTGCAGAGATGCTACTAAACATCCAACATAGGTCAGACACCTACAACAAGATTAACCAGGCCCAGTGCTGGTAGTGGTAAGAGTTTTCTCAACTCTTGTAAAGAACTCACTCCCACCTTATGACTAACATCTCTTCCACTATAATTATGAATAGATTTTGGTAAATGGTAAGTAACTATTTAAAAGTTAAGCAGTTACCATTACCACTAAAAGTAATAGTTAACTTTAAGTAGTAAAATAATTTCAGAATGGTTAAAGCACAATATCAACCAAAAGTGACAAAAAATTAGCATACAGAACTGGCCTTTCCAATCTGTGGGCCAACCACCCAAGGTTTCAAACCAATCACATATTAATATTTGATCTGTACTGAATATGCAGACATGTAGACTTTTACTTATCACAAAGCATAGTAAAACAATCATTTGTTAGCATTTACATTGTATTCAGTGCTACAACCAACCCAGAGATGAGGTGAAGAGTTAACGATGTGCGTAAGTCAAATACAATGTCATCTTGTATAAGACTTGAGCATCCAGAGATTTGATTATGAAGGGGGTCCTGAAATTATGAGGGTGATTGGATACCATTTACTCTCCCTTGAACCTGCTCTGCCTGTTATTATTGTTATAATTATTTTAAGGATTAGGGACTCAACAACCCATGATCTCATGCCTGCAAAGCAATCATGGTACCACTGAGCTGTATCCCTGGCCTTAACCAGTTAAATATATAAGTGCTGTTTTGAAGCAGCTAAGTAGTCTCTTTTGCTCATTTTTCTGTCTTTATTTAATAAGACCACTTAGAAATTCGTCTACAATGATATAATTTAATGGTATAAAAATACACTTGGCAAATAGCAAAGTGTTCTGAAAATGTTTGTCAAAATGTAAAAAAATTAAGAGTTCTACTTATTTCTTCAATCGTGTCAGTCATATATTTGGACAGGCTAAATTAAGTTTTATTTATGGCATAATTTTGCAATAACCTCTCATAAATGTCCTCTATAAACATCAGTGCATACACATGGGATAGATAATACAAAACTGTAAGTCAGTGGGCTTTTTTCTCAAACAAATTCTGGTTGTAAAATACCCATGTATCATAAAAGGGAGCCCAGTTCAAAACAAAAGGAAACAAAAAAAACCATCTTACTAGGTAGAAAAAATTTTCAATTCAGTTACACATTCACATTCTATGTATTTTCTTATGGTCAACAAACTGACTCAAATGGTTTAAGTTATCCCACCATTTAAAGAGAAAAGTGTCTACAATAATTTTAAACCATGGAGTTAACTTAATTTCACCACTGGCTGCTTTCTTCATAATTTCTTTGAGTTCTTCCTTTGATACATAGAGATAGCTTTTAATCTCATTGGGATCTGGATTCAAGGTTACATTCTTCCTCAGAAACAAAATATAATCAATTTCATGTTCACCCCAGATACCATCAGATTGGGCCTTGTAGTAAATTCGTGTTAGATAATGCATCTCATTTGGATCAACCTACAACATAAAAAGAAAACTCAATTAATACCATCCACCAAGTCGGACATAGTGTACCTGTTTTTAATCTCAGTACTCAACAGGCAGAGGGAGATGGTTCTCTGAGTTTGAGGCCAGTCTCATCTACACAGCAAGTGCCAAGCTAAATAGGGATGTGCAGTGAGACACTGTTTCAAAAAATTAGAGAAAAACTGACTAACGACAAAAAGACAACCTAAAATCAACACAATTCAAGAATATCTTGTTTTTTAAATTTACTTTTTGTGTATGAGTGTTTTACCTGCATATATGCCTGTGAACCACTTGTGTGCCCAGTGCCCTGGGAGACCAGAAGAGGGCAACTGATCTCCCAGAACTGGAAATAGAGGGATATAAGCTGCCACATATATTGGTGTTGAGTATTAAACATGGGTGCTCTGGAAGAGCAGTCAGTGTTTTTAACTGCTGAGCCATCCCTCTAGCCCTTTAACAATACCTTGAATGGCAGCAGAGTCGTTTTACAATCAGAGGGTTTTTTGTTTGTTTGTTTTTCTAGACAGGATTTCTCTGTGTAGCTTTGAAACCTATCCTGGAACTCACTCTGTAGACCAGGCTGGCCTCAAACTCACAGAGATCAGCCCGCCTCTGCCTCCTGAGTGCTGGGATTAAAGGTGTGTGCCACCAAGCCTGGCTACAATCAGAGTTTTTAAAAGTACTATTCTCCTATTGATGATATATGGAAAAATTATTACTGTTTGAGTGTCTAAATTTTTTATTCTCGAGACCGAACATAAGTTAATTTTTTTCAAAATATTAAAAAATAGTTACTCAAACTAGAACGTTACTCAATAGAGGTTATTCAGAATAGAATGCATTCATATTTTAAAGTTGCTATTACTGAAAAACATTTACTATTTCAACTAGATGTGAGACACTTTGTCATACTGTTCAAAGAGGACAGTAAGGCATAGTGGTGCACATCTTTAGTACCAGCGTGCTGGCTGAAAACTGACACAGGCAGATCTCTATAAGTTTAAGGCTAGTCTGGTCTACACAGTGAGCTCCAGGTTATCTAGCCCTAAATTTTGGTTTCTTAAAATCATGGTCCTAGTTTTGCTCAATATTGATATACCAGTCTATATGATGGCTTTTTTAATTGATCAAATCAGAGATGAATGCTGCCTTGTGGACATCCTTAGGAACATGAACCACAATTCTGAGTGAACTGAAATAACCTTTTCCTTCCTTGGAATTGTTCCCTTAAAAAATACTCATTTTTGAGGCAAGGTCTTTCCAAGTAGCCCTGGCTAGCTTGGAACTCATTATGTAGATAAGTCTGGCCTGAAACTCAGAGAACCATCTACCTCTGCCTCCCAAGTACTGGGATTTAGCTCAGTGAGGACCTGCCAAGCATGGGTGAAGAACTGGGTTCCATCCTCACTACCACATAAACTAGGCATGAGGGTGCATACTTATAATCTCAGCACCAGGAAAATGAAGGCAGGTGGATCATCAAGGGCATCTTCAGCTACATGAGATCCATCACATCTCAGAAAGGAGGCTGGAGAGATAGCTCAGCAGTAAGAGTACTGTCTTGTTCTTCCCCAGGACTCAGATTTGAGTCCTAGCACCAACACGGCAGCTAACAACCAGCCTTAACTCTAGTTCCAAGGGACTCCACTCCCTCTTTCAGCTTCCTCCTGCACTGCATGCACATGGCACACAAGACATACATGTAGGAAAAGCACAGACATAAAACAAAAATAGGTATCACATATTTTTTTTAACGAGGCTGGAGAGATGGCTCAGCAGTTAAGAGCACCACCTACTCTTTCAGCTGGTGGTAGCTATTTGCTACTCCAGTTCCTGGGGATCTAACACCCTCTTTCTGGTCTCCTTGAGCACCAGACATATACGTGGTGCACAACATCAATGTAGGCAAACCATAAAATAAAAAGTTATTTTTTAAGAAAGAGAAGCAAAAAATTTGGCTGGGTTTGGAATACATGCCAATAAATCCAGCACTTAAGAGACAAAAACAAGTATATTATTTGTTGGAAACCAGTAGGAGCTATACAGCAAGACACTATTTAAAAAAAACAAAACAATAAAAATGTATACAATATTCCTTATTGAAGGGCTAATTCTATAAATCAGGAAGTTATAAAGCACAGACTATGTACTACTGTAATCACAGCAATTGGGAGGCTGAGGCAGGAGGATCAAGAATTTAAGGCCAGCTTGGATTACAGAGTGAAACTGTCTCAAAACAAAATTCTTGGTCTGGAACTGAAAGTTAGTGGAAAAGTACTTGTCAGGAATGTACAAAACTCTGGGTTCCACTCAAAGCACTGCTGAAAATTGCTTTTTGGTTATTAGTCAATATCTTAACATACTGATTTAGGTTTCAATTGTAGGCTATCTAAGGAGACTGATTACCTCTTCTAAGGGAATTCCCAATTCAGCTTTTAAGCGCCTCTGTGCAGCTCGTTTTACACCAATGGCGTTGTTTTCTTCAAGCTCACCTGGATTACTTAATGGATGACTACAGCAACTATTGGTGAAACAACCTGGAAAATATTAATATGAACAAAGATGAACTGTTCTTCAAATCAGGTTTGCAAGATCAAGGGAAAGTTTTATAAGTAATCAGATAAACAGAGTTTTAAGTCAGTTACAATGGGCTCCCAGTATTATTTTCTGAAAGATAGTTATGGATAATCTTAATGCTGTCTTAAACCAAGAAGATAAAAACACAGAGATAATTCAGATAGTAAGGTTATATTCATTGGATAAACTTATTTAATGTAAAATATAAATGAAGCCATTTACCAAGCTATTCCTTTTGGACCTTGGCTCCAAGAAGTTCAATCAGATTAATATAGTTCCCAGTAGAATCTACCTTGTGCGTTAAGTATACTAACCTGGAAAGGTAATTTTAGCATCTGATCTCTGCTGTAACAGGAGCTTATTTTCACTATTAAATAAGAAGACACTAAAAGCTCGATGTAATAATCCTAAAAGCAAAATAAGTATGATTGGTCAGAAAATGCCAGTTATTTGTCCAATTTCCCCTCTTGCAGTTGAGAATATGACTAGCAACCTGTTGACAGTTCTGCTATTTTCCAGTCTTCTAACAGGAATTTCTGCATGGCTGTTATGGAGAATAGTTCCAGCAAAACAGCAAGACTAGTCACCAAGTGAAACTCCTTTTCACTTGGCAGTGTTGGCAGTTTTGATGCAGGCCAAATGCTCTTTCAGGAATAGTAGCCAAAGCTACACAGTAAGACTCTCTTCACCCCCAAAAGAAAAAAGCATTCCTTTTATCCCAATATTTTTGTCAGCTAACTGGAAATGTCTACACAGATCACTTTGTAAAAAATATTTTAAAACAGTACCTTTGTCAATGTTTTCATTCAGGTGACAGTTTTTCTTGGTGTCAGCCCCAATTTTATTGTCATTTTCATCAATAAGAATACACATCTCTGCTAGAAGTTGAACTTGTTGTTCATCAAGATGGCTGGTATTTATTTCTGGCATTGTGACAGAATGTCTGATCTGACCTAGAACACTAATATTGAAAAAGGTCATCATATTATAGTTTTCTAAATGGCATATACATATAGAGAAGCATATCTAGATTTGAGCTGAGGAGCTAATTCAGCCATTAAGCTTATAATTAATTATGCCTATTGTTCCCATCTGCAGCCTCACCACTCCAACCCTGTGGGTTTCTCCAAGGATGCCACTGGCCAAATACTCAACTCAAATACTCAAATACTCAACCCTACTTGGACCATCATTTCTCCTATGACAATCATACCTAGCCTTTTATAACAGTTGCTCTAAAGTGCCAAACTCAATGTTCTATTCAAATTACTGAGCTGACACCTCTTGTAGCATTGGAAAATCAACTCCTCCTTTTGTGTATTTTTCTTTATATATTTTTCTACTCGTGATCTGGCTCCAACCTAATTTTTCATCCTATTTTTCCACAACAGTTTCTCAATTCTTTATTACATGTTCCTAAAATCATTCCAAGTGTTTTTGCCATTTGCATCCTCAACATGATTGGTAAAGAATGCCACACACCAATGTTAATTGAAATCTAGGTTTCAAAGTTCAATTCACAAACATTTAAACAATGTCCCATAAGATTTTATCCAATTTTTAACCTGGGCTCCTAGTTAGAAAAGACTTATGCAACAATTCTGTCAATTCTCCTAAGGGCAATATATAGATAATATTTTTGATGAAGAGGCAAAAACTTTATTCACTATATTCAAGTGGATGCTTTAGAGCAGTTCCTGGAATTTTTTTTTCTGAACAGTGAATTATTATACTGTCAATTCTGCTTTTATAAGTGCAAGAATTAGACAATGCCTAAACTAGACAATGTGGAACTAGGTGCAGCTGTGTTCCAGTCAGTCTTTTATTTATGGACACTAAAATATAAATTTCACTTAATCCCCATGTCACAAAATGATTTTTTTTCTTACAATCAATTATTAGGTTATACTTCATACATCCTGACCTTAGTGCAGACACCTAATTTTCTCAACTTAAGTGTAAATTTAGACCACTTTCTGTATTGTAACATCTTTTGCACATCTCTATCCAGCAATTTCTAACTTTTCTAATCTTTGTAAGAGTCCTTACATATCCTCTCGGTTTTTTAAAATAAGTTTTCCCACAATTTATTTTGAAGATTCTATGTAATCTACTTTCAAATATACAGATTACTGGAGTTAAAACATACCTTTGAATGGCTAATACAACTTTCTAAAACTAAATAGAGTACAGAATGAACTAATCGGGAGACAGGGGAATACCACTGATGACAATAAGGCTAAAATACTGAGTACAAAAAAAAACACACACCCCCCCAAAAAAAACCACCACCACAACAACAACCTCAAAAAACAGCAATGAGGTTAATGATTACAGGAAAGGACAAGCACTGTAAGAAGTGAAAATGTACTTCAACTGACAGGGTATATTTTCGACATTCATAGGCTAATTTAAAATTCTAAGGTTGATTTCATTCTTGTGGAATTACTAAACTTTTTGAAAAAAAAAGTCTTTAACTCATAATGCCAGGATATTAAGAATCAACTTCATTTTCTTACCCATTTAAAGATAAGGTGTGGAAAATACACATCACCTAACTCAAGAAAAAGATCCAGGAACATATAGGAGAGGCGTCTCCATTTCTTTATAAAATTCACCGGGACATTTAACAACCACAATACCTGCAAATCCTCTCTAAAACTAGAAGCAAGCAGCCAGACAAGTGAGGTGCTCCATAATGGAGCAAAGACTAGATTTTCTTAAGTCAAGTCAGTTCCTTTTTTATAACTCAGCTCCCCAAGGTCTATGAACCGCAGCATTTCTCGGACTACTGGATCGCTTCTCAGGGCGTCTCCACCGACAGACAGCCCGTTGGATCCGAAGCTCTGCCACTGGGATGCAGCCCATCACCCAACCCGCCCCAGAACCAGTACCCAGCCCAAGGGGAGCAACAGTCCCAGGCGGACCGAACGTCAAATGCCCACCATGGCGAGCCAAGCTGGGAAACCGCGTCACCTCAGCCTCAGCCTGCCACCCAGCACCTCCTGGTCCCCCGCGCCATCCCTCAACAAAGTGACTCTTACCAGAGACTCCGGCTAGAAGCGCCTTGAAGTGCTGAGGTGCCCCGTATTTCAACGCTCTTCGCAGCAAGCCCCGCCTTCAGACACCGCCCCCTAACGGCATGTCCAATCACTCGCGCCAGCGCCCGTCCGCGCCACATTTCCTCAGCCAATCGCCACTAGCGTAAGCCTGACGTCACGACCGCGCCAGGCAGGCGCGCGGTGGTGCCACCTCCCTGGCGCGTGGCTCTGGAAAAGTCTCTGGAGGTTTCAAGAAACGGCTGCCGAACTGGACCGCGAACGAGGGTGTTGGCGACTCCCGGTGCACAGCTGGGACTGTCAGCACGCCTAGCTGCCTCGTGGAAGGGAAGCTTCTCTACTGGGAAGGTGCCTTAAAGATGGTGCGGCCCAATCGGCCACCAGCCAATGGCACCTTCGACCATGCGGGCTCGCCAATCAGCTGGCGGCAAGGCCAGGGCGGGCCCCTGACCTGACTTGGGTGTGTGTGCGTGATGACGTCAGACGCCTTGAGACGGGAGCTCTAGGGAGTGCAGTCTTTTCACAGGGACGCCACTGCTTTTCTTCCCAGAGATCACTGCCCGATATTCTGTCCTTTAGAATCAGTCCTAGAGGGCGGAATGAAACTCCAGTTGGATGAACTTGATGAAAGTTAAGAAAAAGCAAGAAATCACTGTTAATGTATTGGTTTAGAAGATTTAACCCTGCTTCCCCAACATGTTATTCCAGTAAGAAAATTCTGTACATTTGCAGCAGCGCTAATTCCCAACGTGCTTTGCAATGTGGAATAAATTGTTCAGCAAAGTTAAATGAAGTTGAGGCAGGTTGGGGAACCAACGTTTGGACTGGATTAATTTGATAGTCATCAAACCATCATGTGACAATCCATTCTTAATAAATTTAGTGAAGCAAGGTTATATGTTAGAAGTCTTTCACTACAGGATATGTGAGGTTCGTGTAAATGAGATGTGATGAAATTGGTCGAAAGTTCATCTATTACATCAATTCGTTTATTTTTTGTGATGTGTATTGTAGTGTATGCATTATATGCATGTGTGTGTTCAGGTACATGATGTCTTCCTCTCACTTTTTTTAATTAACATTTTAAAAATTACA
This sequence comes from Peromyscus maniculatus bairdii, assembly GCF_049852395.1. Classification (NCBI taxonomy): domain Eukaryota; kingdom Metazoa; phylum Chordata; class Mammalia; order Rodentia; family Cricetidae; genus Peromyscus; species Peromyscus maniculatus. The sequence continues at coordinate 92,414,547 of NC_134856.1, read as the reverse complement.
GGTTTATTTATTTTGCATGTGAATGGGCGTACCACAGTGCTCTGGTGGAGGACAGTTAAGAGAGTCCTATCTCTCCTTCCACCACGTGGGTTCTGAGTAGTAACACGTCCAGGTCTTCAGGCTTGGGGGCAGGTGCCTTTACCCATTAAGCCATCTCGCTAGCCCCTCCATCTTATTTTTTGAGAGAGGGTATCATTGATTTTGGAGCTTATTGATTTAGCTGAGATTGAATAGCCAACAAATCCTCATGCCTCTGCTCCCCAGTTTGGGATCATAGATACCATTGATATGCCTGACTTTATACATGGGTGCTAGGAATTTGAGCTCAGTTCTTTATGCTTTCACACTTTACCCAACCCTCTTTCCAATCCAATGCCTGTGGAATTCAATATTCTGAAGTTGTCAGCTAAGCAGTGCGGTGCACCAGTTCTCAAACTTGTTGGTCTCTAGACACTCTGGACACAGCTGTGTGTGTTGTATTAGGTAAAATGTATGAAGAACGTTTTATGTGACAAATTAGTAGGCAAACAAGTATTTTCAGTAGCTTCCAGGTGATCACAGTCATTTGTGTGCATGTGCGTGTGCGTGTGCGTGTGCGTGTGCGTGTGTGTGTGTGTGTGTGTGCATTTATATGTGGAGGTCAGTTGATGACAGGTCTTCCTCAAAAAAATTAAATAAAATAAAATAAGGCTCTGTACCTTATTTTTTGAGATAGTGTCTCTCACTGAGCCTGGAGCTGGATTATTGGTTAGACTGGCTAGCTAGCAAGGTCCAGAGTTCAGCCAATCCTAGCCTCCCCAACAATGGGATCACAGGTACACTTCCAGGCCCAGTTGGTTTTGTTTTTTTGTTTTGTTTTGTTTTGGTTTTTTTTCATTTTTAATTGTCTCAAACTTTTATTATTTTTTTATTAAGAGATTTTCTATTCATTTTTGATACCAACCACAGATTCCCCTGTCCTCCCTCCTTCCACCCCCCAAGGCCCAGTTTTTATGTGGATTTTGGGGATTCAAACTGAGATCATTATCCTTGCATGGCAAGCACTTTACCTACCGACTGAGCCATTTCCCCAGCTCTGGTTAGTTTTTGATAAACAAGCACACGGGCTCGCTTTTCTTTCTGTTTTGTAATAGTGATTTCCCATTTCTGGAACTTTTTCTTTTCTTTTCTTTTTCTTTTTTTTTTTTTTTTTTGAGGCCAACCAGCCAACCAGCCAGCCACTCTGAATACTGGATGGACATCATGAAGCTACGCAACAATGACAGCTGTGTATTGCTCAATTATTACTCCTGCAGGATGGCTCCTGTAGGTGTTATTCCAGATACAACTGTTTGAAATGGTTTACAGCAGATTATTTTTCCATCAGAAGCCTCTGTAAACTAAATGACCCTGTAGCTTTTCCCATCAAGATGAGGAGGGAGGCACACTGGAGAAATGGCTTAGCCATGAAGAACTGGCTGCTCTTGTAGAGGACCTGGATTCAGTTCCTAGTATCCACATGGCAGGTCACAGTTCTGGGGATCTGACACTTTCTGGCTGCCACTAACAACCAGGCACACATGTGATACAGATATATAAATGCAGGCAAACACTTATTCACACAACAACTTAAAATCTTTAAAAAAAAAAAAAAGTAGGAGCATTTTCTCAAGACCTGTGACTGGAGATTTTGAAGATGGGTCTTGCTATCCACCACAGGCTAAACTGAAAAGATATAAGTAATCCAGATTAGCCTTGTACTAATGGTCTTTCCTCTATGGTAAGGACAGTGTTTGAGATATGATGTAGCCTCATGCTGGCTTTGGACTAGTAGTATTTCTCCATTGCTGAGGAAAGTGTCTGAGATGTGATGTAGCACTAGGCTGATCTTGAACTTACCTTTTGCCTGGGCTTCCTACATGCTATGATTTCAGGCATGCATTAACATGCCTAGTTTGAAATATTTTAATGTACATGTTTGTTTTTATTTTATCAAAACAATGCTAGAAAAAAGGACAAGGGTTGTAGAGCTAGAAGGGAAATAAAACTTAGTAGCTCATGAACAGACCTTTAGCTGTGTGTTATCTTTGAAAGTTGGAAGGAAGATAGTTCTAGACTCTAATATTTCAGAGAAACTCAGCAGTAATCTATAACTTCTAACTGGATTACTAGCCTTTGAGTTTTTCAGTACTTCATGGTAATAGTTTCCTTTCTGGGGATTCTTCAGCTTTTCATATCCCTTCAACCTTAGTCCCAATTGGTAGATGCCCTCTATTTTAATTGAACTTTCTAGAGGACTAATTTGGAAAGTCCTGCAATCTTTTTGAATTGGCCTTTGCTATGGATTGCTTGATTTAGATTTATATATCTGCTTTTGTATCAGAATCTCATTCTGGTCCAACCAACAGTACCAAGAATGTGAGTATAAGGTTCAAAAGATAAGTAGAGATGAACAATATAGGAATTTAGAAAATAAATAATTGCTTTTTTTTTAATAATTACATAAGATTGCACTGTACATGTTGAACCTTTGGCATGATTTCAGAGGTTTTCTTCAACTATTACATTGTAGTAGTTTTGTAATCAGTTTTATGTATTTTATGTATTATGGGTGATGAGAAAAGAAACAAAGTGGTAGAATAATCTAACCAATAGACTGAGTTTTTAAAATCTTAAAGAAATATATAAGGAAATTCTTTTTCCTCATTGCTCATGGTTTGGACAGGAAATAAGCTTCAAAGGTCATGTGTTGAAGGCTTGGTCCCCAATGCAGGAACACAGCAGGAGTTAGAGCTTGAGCCTGGGGTCATGATATCATAAGCATTATGGTATTATCAGTGGATTAATCCCTTAGTGCACTGGCAACTGAAGGAACTGTTAAGAAATAATGGACATTTTTAGACTAGAGCCTAGCTGGAGGAACTAGGTCACTGGGAACACATTCTTGAAGATTATGTCTTGTTTCTTCCCATGCCCTTCCTGGTTTCAGTAAGGTGATCAGTTTTGCTCAATCATGCCCTCTCTATCATGATGATCACCTTCCAGTCCCCACAGGCTCAAAGTCAATACAGCCTAGTGACCATGGACTGAAACTTCTGAAATGATCAACTAAAATTAATAATTCCTCCTTTGTTTACAGGCATTTGATCACAGCAATGGGAAGCTAATTAACACACCCAGTTTGAGAAATATTCAATGAGTGTTACAGTAAAGTCAGAGGAGCTGGAGAGGGGTTCATATACCCATTGTTGAAGATCATGCCTGAGACCTCATGTGTGTTAGGTGAGGAATATATCCCTGGACTATATACCCAGCCCTCTCTTTTCACTTTTATAAACTTGGAGATAGGTTCTCACTAAGTTACCCAGACTTGCCTTCAACCCACTCTATAGCCCAAACATGCATTGAACTTGGGATCCTCCTGTCTCAAGTTCCTGAGTAGTTGTGGCTACAGACCCAAGCCACCAGGCTGGTTGATTCTTCTATTGCCTTAGGACCTCACTTCATATTCTTTGAATATTTGGAATCCTTTAGGAAGAGGGGAAAAACACATAACGTGTGTGATTAGGTTGGATGAGAATATTCTTGAAAACACAGTATTTGAGGGGAGATTGCTTAGATGTTGAAGTCAAAGCATGAGTGTAACATGAATCTTAAAAGGTCTTATTAATAAAAACAAACCCGGAGCCACGTATTGGAGTGAATGCTGAAAGATCAGAGAAACAAACAAGCCACAGCTAACCTCACTTCGCCAGTTCCTCAGCTGATCCTGTTTCCTCAAACTGGAAGCCTCTGTGTCCTCATCCGAATGGATCTCAGCTGAACTGCTGCTCAAAAGCCTAAAAGCTTAACAGGACTCTAGTTCCTAGTTTTCACACATTATATACCTTTCTGCTTCCTGCCATCACTTTCTGGGATTAAAGGTGTGTGTCACCATGCCTGGCTGTTTCCAGTGTGGCTTTTAACTCACAGAAATCCCAATGGGTGAATGGATCTCTGCCTCCAGAATGCTAGGATTAAAGGTGTGTGTGCGCCACCATTTTCTGGCCTATATGTCTATCTAGTGGCTGTTCTGTTCTCTGACCCCAGTTAAGTTTATTAAGATGTACAATATATTGGAGGACACAGTATCACCACATTTCAGCACAAATAAAATTTCACCACCCATGAGGACTTGAGTTTGATTCCCAGAACCCACATTAAAAAAGATGGTTTGGAGCCAGGTGTGGTGGCACACACCTTAATCCTAGCACTCAGGTGGCAGAGTGAGACAAATGGATTTCTATGAGTTTCAGTTAGGAGTGGTAGGCCAGCTAAAGCTACATAGGGAAACCAGTCTCAAAAACAATCAACAAATAATTTGGGCCTGGTGTGTACACTGATAAACCCAGAGTTGGGGAGGCAGAGACAGATAAATCCCTGGGGCTCTCTGGCCAACCAGCCTAGTTTATCTGATGATATTCAGGCCAAGAGAGACCTTTTCTCTAGTGAAATGTGGACAGTGCCTGAAAAATGCCATCTGAGGTTGCCATCTAAGATTGGTCTGTGGCCTAATGTATGATAGATTTATAACAATGGTATTACTGGAATATTAGGAAGTGGTAAAAGGTAGGAAGGTGACCTGCTGGAGGAGGTGGGTCATTGAAGGCATATCCTTGAGGCTGTATCTAACCCTGACTCTCTCCTTCTACATGCTTTTGCACAAGCTCAGGAGCCCAAGAAAACATGGACAGAGCCTCTAAGACCATGAGCCAAAGCAAACCCTTCCATGTTAAAGTTATGTCTGTCAGATGGTGATGGAGATGTAACACTAGTAAGTAGAGGAAGCATAATCATACAGTGACTATCTGACAACATTGGCAGGTTTTTTGGGGGGGGGCATTTTGCAGTTCAGGTTGGCCTGGAACTATGTATAGCCTAGGCTTGCCTAAATCTCCTGGTGATCACCCTGTTTCAGCTTCCAAAGTCTGGAGTTATAGTTTGAGCCACCATACCCAATAACAACAGGGTTCTTAAATCTTTGCTATTGTTTTTCGCAGGAGAAATTTTTAAGTGTTTGGAGAAGTAGTCCAGGAAAAGCCTAGAGCGTTATGTTATTCGACTGTGAACGCGGAAGACCAGAACGCTGTAGAAATGCAGACAGGAAGCACTGCTCTGGAGGCCTCTGGTGTTGACAGGAATGTCAAATACTACATTAGGTATCACATTAGAGGCTACTCATGTTACATTCTAGCTAAGAATTTGTCTGTATTTGCCCACACCCTGAGACTTTCTAAGGTGCTAAGTTTAAAGGTAGTGAAGTAATTAATTTATCAGGGAAAATTCAAGACAGCTTAGTGTTCCGGTTATGCTATCGTCTTGACTGGAGGCTTTTTAGACATATTTACAGTGAGAACTGGGAGCCAAAAGCCATTGAATACCCTGGAACTGGAATTATAGACAGTTGTAAGCCATCATGTGGGTGCTGGGAATTGAACCTGAGTCCTCTGCATGAGCATCCAACCAACCCAACCCCTATTTTCTGTTTTTTTTATGGAACCCTAAATTTATCAAAGATAAAATGTACTTCCATTAACAGTATCTTAAGTGCCATCCAAACATGGCTGCTTTGTTGCAAAAAAAGTCACCTAGTGGAATGTTACTTGGGTATGGGATTGTGGTTGACAGTGCTTTCTGCTGGCTACCACTAACAGCAGAATCTTATGTATTCATTGTTACTAAATAAAATTTTACTTAAATATCACAGCCTTCAAGATGAGATCTACATGAGCAAACTAGGGGTGGGAGGGTAATGGAGGGCAAGGGTCAGGGGAAAGAGAGCTTAGGGGAGAGGGAGGTCCCAGCTGGATCAGGAGCAGAATGGGAGAACGGAGAGGGAGATACCATGATGAATGAAGACCCCAGGGGAATAGGAAGAAGCAGAGTGCTAGAGAGAGGTCCCCAGAAATCCACAAAGATACCTCCACTGTAGACTACTGGCAATGGTTGAGAGAGTGCCTGAGCTGACCTGCTCTGGTGATCGGATGGCCGAATACCCGAACTGTCATGGTAGAACTCTCATACAGTGTCTGATGGAAGCAGAGGAGAAGATTTGAGAAGCAGGCAGTTTGGCTAGAAGAGCAGCAAGTTAATGTCTGTGGCATAGAAGGGTATGGTTGTTAAGGAGATTTGTATCCACAGATATTTATGTTAAGCAAAATGAGCCAAACTCAGAAAGACAAAAGTACCATACTTTCTATCATATGTGGACTCTATATTTAAATTCATCTACACATGTTTACACATTTTTGAAGGGCATACAAGTAGAAGAGGGACTATGATTGGGGAGAGAGCTTTAAAAGGAGAGTTTAAATGATGGAGTAAACAATAGAATATTCATAAAATGAAAGAAAGAGGGACTATCTGGGAGAGGAAGGAGACCAATGAGGGGATAGGAGGAGCACAGGAGGGCAAGAAAGGGATTTAATAAGAATAAATTATAGTAATATATATGTATGAAGATGGCACAATAAAACCATTACTTTGTAGGCCAACTAAAAATTTACTTCTTAGAAAAGAAAACTGGTTGTGGTGATACATGTCTAAAATTCCAGCACTTGTATGTTTTTGATGAATGAAGACCCCAGGGGAATAGGAAGAAGCAGAGTGCTAGAGAGAGGTCCCCAGAAATCCATAAAGATACCTCCACTGTAGACTACTGGCAATGGTTGAGAGAGTGCCTGAGCTGACCTGCTCTGGTGATGGCCGAATACCCGAACTGTCATGGTAGAACTCTCATACAGTGTCTGATGGAAGCAGATGCAGAGATCCATGGCCAAGCTCCAGGTGGAGCTCTGGGAGTCCAATCAGCGAGAGAGAGGAGAGATTGCATGAAAGAGAGATGTTGAGACAATGGTTGGAGGAAGCACAGGGACAAATAGCCAAACTAGTGGAAACACATGAACTGTGAACCAATAGCTGAGGAGCCCCCATGGAACTGGACCAGGCCCTCAGGATAAGTGAGACAGTTGATTGGCTTGAACTGTTTGGGAGGCCCCCAGGCAGTGGAGCCAGGACCTGTCCTTGGTGCATGAGCTGGCTTTTTGGAGCCTGAGGCCTATGCTGGGACACTTTGCTCAGCTTTGGTGTAGGGAGGAGGGGACTGGACCTGCCTCAACTGAGTCTGCCAAGCTGGGCTGACTCCCCAGGGGAGACCTTGCCTTGGAGGAGGTGGGAGTGGGGGGTAGATTGGGGGGGAGGACTAGGGGATGGGAGGAGGGAGGACGGGGGAATCCGTGGCTGATATGTGAAATTAAGTTAATTATAAAATAAAAATACTATTAAAGAAATCATAGCCTCCAAGTTTGACAATAATTTCCCTGAGAAGTCAAATTTCTTTCTCAGTTCATTTTATAGAATTGTTTCTAGTGGTAAGCTTTGGTTATTATACTGACTACACAAACACTCCCCCATTTTCTTGTACAGAATGCTTTGGTTATTTGAGTCTCCAAATATGATAAATTTGTTTCTTCTCCAGCAAACATTGCTATTACTGCTTCTTGAATCCTAGCCTTTCGTTTTATTTTATAGGAAGAGGGAGATTTGTTGACCCATATAGAAGGAAAATGCCTTCATGCTTTTACCTCAGGTGAGTTTTAAGCACCCTGTTAAAGTTGCCCACAAAGACAAGGAGGCTGTTTATGTAATGGTTCCAGTCTGTTATGTAGGTCTTCCCAACCTAGATTAAAGGGAAAAAAAAAGGCAGCTCAAGTCCCACCTTTTGCAGTGAACAGCTGATTCTGTTTTCTCTTCTTAGCCAATGGTGATCAGATATTTCAGAAGGAAACTGGGTGAGTCATCTTCTGCAGATAAGCTGAAATATTAATAGTTCTATCTCCATCAGGCTCTCCTGCAGCCAGATAGCAGGACTCCCACAGAGCCCTGCCGGAGAAGTGGTTCCCAGCAAGTCAGCTTGTAAAGCGGGTTGGATTTGAGAGATTCTGAAACCAGTTAAAGTTGGAGTACACTTGACCTTGCATTTTAATAGATTATTTTCCTTTCTAGTTCTTGGGCTTGCGCAAGTTTTAGGACAGATGGACTTAAAACCTGCCTGACCGTGGACCCCTCACCGGAACACCTGCAGTGGTGAGTACCCACGGCCCCGGAGGCTGCGCGTGCTTTTCCCATGTCACCGACGCTCCGGGGTCACGGGGAGCCAGCCATTCCTGCAAGGATCGTATGTACTGTGTGTGTAGGGTGTAGGATTTGGGGTCTAGCAGTGCCGGTGATTGGGGAAGTTCCTGACGGGGGAAGTGCTGGGTCGGCTTACGCCACCAGAGGGCGTCATGCTCGTTCTCCTGCAGTCACTCGCTGGGTCTTGGCTCGGCCTACATAGGCCACAGTGGAGGCCGCCAGGAACCCACGCAAAAGCCGCAAGCCGAAACAGGAGACTAGCCGCGCGCAACAGGCCCGTGGGACTGTACGAAGGAAACCGGGAAAGAACTTCCGCAGCCGTTGGGCGTGGGGCGGGGCTTCCGGTCTGTGGGTTGTGGAGTGTGTCTGGGGGCGGGACTTCCGCACTTACCGGAAGTGCGGGCGCGCCAGTTCGGGTCGCCCGGTCGTGTCAGTACGGGAATAGGCCGGTTTTTTACGCTGCTCTGGGTCGGTCCTGGGAGCTGCTTGGGGGACCAACGAATTGAGTGCAGCACCGGCTGGCTCCAGGAGGAGGCGAGTGCTGCTGCTGTGACAGGTGACGCCATCTTCCCAGCTGTCTGGCTTGGCGTCCTTCCCCGGTGCCCGGAGGAGGTGAGGTGTCGGGGTGGCGGTGGGGACGAGCTGGTCAAGGCTTCGAGGTGGATGAGGGATGCGGTCCTAACCCTGCGCGCTCCCTCTGGCTTCTCTGTGTCTCCAAGTGGTGTCTGCCTGGTTGCCTGTGCCCTGGGGGAAAGCCCTTGGAAGATGGTGACCTTCGATCCCGCAAATCCGGGGGGTATGGCCTCTGGGAAGGAGGAAGGGTGGGGGGCGGAGAGTGAGGGGTGAGCAGATGCTGAAGTGGTAAACCCCCGCCACGCCTTTGTTTCCCTTTCCGAAGACTTCTCCTTTTCTTTCCCCTGTACACTTCCACCTCCGAAGATAGACATTATTAGTTTTAAGACATCCTCACAGGCCCATTTTACCAAAAAGTTGCATAGATATGTGACCCTAATTTATGAGCCGACACAACCGAACGATCGATCAGGTGCTTAGAGGTTTATCATCCAACTTGAACTCTACGACGTTCCTTGTGCTTGAAGACTAGGTCCGTTAGCTCTACTCCACTGTCTTGCACGAATGTAGATTGCTGGGTAGTTTCTTTGAAGTTCAGATGGGTTTTCTTTAAATTGATTATTCTGGCCTACTAATTTGCCTTCAAAGCATAACTGAAACTGTTTACCTCTAAATAAGTAACACAGCTTAAGATAATATGCCTCCAGGATACTTTTCCCTTTTCTAAGAAATATTCAGTTATGCTACCTTCCTTGCTGTTTGGTTACTTTGCTGATCAAATTCGAGCGTTTGTAAATTCCTTTTGACATCTAGTCCCCATACTTGAGCATAGTATATAAAAATGATCTAACCTAAGTGGAATAGAGGCCTTCTATTAATGTTGCCCAGTAGGGCAGTGGCCAGGGGCCACGTGTAGTAACACCATGACCTTAGTGTTTATGTCACCCACATTTTTGCTCTTGGAAGGTTGTGTATTTCAAGACTTCTTGCAAAAAGTTCTGGATACAAGACCTTACCAAGTATGTTTCCTTTCTGTTCTCTTACCCAGTGTTGATACTTCTTTTTGTATAGGTATGTTGTTGGTCTTTTAACTTACTTTGCCCTTGACTTTAGCTAAAATCCTTAGGATTGGGTATTTCCCTCAGCAATTTATTCTTATTCTTCCTAAGAGTTTGTCAGTTATCCTGTCCAGATATCTCTGAGGAAAAAAAAATTCTTTATTTCTATTAAATTTCACTATAGATTTGAGTTTCTTTTTTCGGTTATTAAGATTAAAAAAAATCTGGGTGGTAGCTTATTTAATTAATGATGCCTGTGAGCCAAGTGTCATCCTTAGAATCAATAAGTATGCATCCCGTGCTTTTATCTCACCAGTGACAGAACATTATAAGCAACTTAATGCTGGTGACAGATTTCCAAGGTTGCTTGTAGAGACCATTCTCTCCTCTGATACCAGTTAGATATATTAGTGTTTCAGCCCTCTGAGAGTTAATCTTAAAGTATTATTACAATAAAATATTAATAATATTAATTTATGGAACTTCTGGAACTTCAGTGACATTTTATACTACCACCTGCAAATTGTATAACAATTCTTTTCATATAATTATCACTTTTGAAATAAACCAACTATTTATTTTGGAATAAGGCAGGTATCTTTTTTCTTGGAAGAAAAATAAAGTCCTTGCAAGGTGTGAAATGGAGAGTAATGTTTTATATTATTTAAAGTAAAAGTATAAAGTAAGAGTTTGTTATATTGCTTTTAAAACTACTTTAGCAAGCTCCTGGTTTGGTTCTATGTACTTAATAAAAATCTGATGATGTAGGTCGTAACGATTTAATATTGAACATACATACTAAAAAGAACCTTTTGAAAAGAGAGAAAGCTAAGTGTCTATTGATGTTGTTTAATGTTATACCATTTACCAAGGTGGTGAATTCGTACATTAACAGTGTGTGTAGAGATTTTATCCATTTGTTAAATATGCGGCACTAAAATTGGACATGTATAGTTCTGTCTTGCTTACAAATAGCAAGAGAAGAGAATATGCCTGTGACATCATGTAATCAAGATGAAATGTATTTGATGGACCATAAATCAGTTAAGAGTGCAGGAGGAAACTATATTGTAGCTTTCCATTTAATGTGCTGATTTGTCCTGTTGAGTGTGAGTGTTTTGAAAGAAAATAATTACATTTTTGGGCTTCAAATTTCTTTCTTTAAAAAAAATGTATATAGGTGAAGTAGTACATAGTAAAAGTAACTTTTTAAAATATTTTTTTTTTATTTTATTTTGGTGTGGTGCTGGTGATGAAACCCATGGTATCAACCATGCTTAGCAATCTCCTTTCCATTGAAGTACATCCTGTCCCGGACCCTTTTTTCCCCCCTTTTGAGACAGAGTCCTTCTCTATGTAGCTCTGGCTGTCCTGGGACACTATATGTAGATCAGAATGGCCTTGAACTCAGATCCACCTGCTTCTACCCAACCCCTTCTTCCCAGAAGTGCTGGGATTAAAGGCATGCCCCTTACGCCCAGGTAGATCTATCTTATTTTCAGAGTGAAACAGTTTTCTTTCTCTTTTCAGTTGTCTGATTAATATACTGTTTAGTTTGTAAAATATTGTTGGACTACTTACTGAATTTGAAAATTCTACCTCATAGTGATTTTGTGTGAGGATCAGTGCCTCTGTATTTATCGATCCATTTAAGTCTCATAAGAAACCCTTGGTGGTAGTTTTTCAACCTCAGATCTGCCCACCATTGACTTTCTCCTATTTATTTGCTATTCTTTCTGTTTTCACTTGTCTAGCTTGGGTTCTGCGTATACCATTTCAATGTTTCTTTTATGAGTGCTGCAGCTTCATTGTCCTTCTTGCCAGGATACTAAACCCCAAACCTCTGAATTTTTTTAGTAACTCAAACATTTAATTAATTGTATCTGCATGAGTGCATGGTATGTGAATGCAGTGGCCACAGAAGCCAAAAGAGGGAATAAGATCCTCTAGACTCTAGAAGTCTAGAGCTGGAGTAGTCTAACTGTTCCTGCACTGAACTTGGGTCCTCTGGAAGAGTAGCAAGGGCCCTTAACCTCTGAATCATCTTTTTAGTTTTTTAGACAGGATTTCATGTAGCCCAGGGTGGCCTTGAACTCATTATTCAGCCAAGGCCAGCTTTGAACTTTGGTCCCCTTGCCTCTACCCCTGCAGTTACTTGCTTGTTAATCCCAGTCCATAGTTTGGAATGAAGAGAGTGCCTGTAGCCTTCGGTTCCTTCCATGTATAGATGTGGTATGAATGAAAAGACATGATAATAGGACCCACATTAGTTTCTTGTCATTGAGGCCAAATTTCTAGCACAAAGCGGTTTAAGCAGGGTTTAAGTGCTTCTTTTGGTTTACAGTTGAGAGGAATACAGCCCATCGAGGCATGTTGTCTGGAGTGCTTCGGTCCACGGCACCTGTCAGGCAGCACAGAAAGAGCTGGTGCTTGGCTAGCTTTCCCTCTCCCTTGGTTCAGTCCCGGACCCCAGCCCTGAGGTGGCGGTGTACAGAGCTAAGATATGTGTCTTCCTCTCTACTCTCTCATATACTCAAATGTGTCTCTCCTTAATGTCTTGAGTATTTCTTATTCAGTTAAGTCACCAGGCACAGGACTATGGATTGCTGGGGGAAAGGTAAAGGATATACTATAGAGGCAAAAATAAACATGAAGGAAGGTGTCATGAGACTCACAACAGACTACAGCTTCTGAGGGGCTGGTAGTAGGAGCTACAGCTACAGAGACCGAGTTTAAAGATGTGGTTGTGTAGACATGTCCGGTGGATCCAGTGCTGGTTTTGGCCTCCACTGTACCATTTTGTTTAACCTGGGGGCTAGCTTTAGTAAGTACAGTCTGCTTCTCAGACTGTGAACCTTACATCAGTGGCTGTTAGAGGAAAGACTCTAGTAAATGCCATCTGGAAAAAAGTACCTGGCAAATTATTGGATTCTAGCAGTGACTCATTTGACCAAGAGAACTAAAGCCATTGCTGTGATGCCTGGAATGACAGCTAACAACATACCCCAGTTACAGAAAATATGAGGCGGAAATTGGAAATAAGCTGTACATACTGTGTCAAAAAGCTGCATACAGAATGCTAAACTGAGACTGCTCTGTTGTGTCCTGTAATTGGATAGGTGAAGAATAAGGTTCTCGGATATACAAGTGTGAGTTTGCAAATTCTGACTGTGGACTTAGAGCTACTGCAGCAGCAGCTAAAGTGAGTCAACCAGTTTTCTTGAAAAATAAGCGAAGAACTTTAATTGGATATTTGACTACATGGTGGAAACTGCAACTTCATTCCTGTTCTGTCAGTTATTTCTAAATTTCACAAATGGGAGTTGTAGGTGCAAATTCTAAATCCAGGATTCTTATAGAAGCAAAGGTTGGTTGACACCTTGTTGTTCTAGCAGAGAGAGACTAAATATTGTCATTGGTTTACCAAATTCAGGATGTCACTTGCCTATGTGTTTGCTAATAATATTCTAACATTATGGAGGCCCCTGGAATGATAAAAGGATCTTTCCTACTTTCCCACCACTGATGAGGCTAGAACTCCAGAAATAAAAAACACTGCTTTTGGGGAAATTATTTTTAAAATGAAGTACAGTTAGGAACACTAGACATTATACATAAAACAGAATAAGACTGAAAGATGGAAAAAGGTAAATAGACTGGTTAGGTCTTTTGGGATCTGAAAAGTTACATAGAATTTAGTTCACTTTTTAAGAAAGAAAGAAACTAGAGCTCTGTCTATGACAAATGGTAATGAGATGCCTTTCTCTGTAGACTTGCCATGAGAGAAGGCTGGGTGAAGAGCTGGGGTATGCTTGTGTGGTTACTCTTTTTTCCTACTTAGTTAGGGGGCATCAGAGAAGACCTAACAGAGATTCAAGAAGAGGCAGACTGGAAGGATGGCTCAGCAGTTAAGAGCTCATGTTGCTCTTCCAGAGGACTATGGTTTGATTTCTATCAGCCACATTGTGGCTTACAACCACCTGTAACTCCAGTTCCAGGGCATTTGATGCCCTCTTATGGTCTCTGTGGGCACCAGGTATAGATGTGGCACACAGACATACATGCAGGCAAAACACCCATAAGCATGAAATCAAAAGAGGCTACCCTCTGTAGTGGCAGGAAACTGGGGAATAGTAATGAACATCCCTGATTTTTTAGCCATGATCTGAGTGGGGCCCAAGAGGAGGCTGAACTATTGGGTGCTACCCCTCAGCAGTAACTTGGAATCTTCCTTATGTGATGGCATGTGAGTAGGGAGCCTTAACTGAATCTCTGCCTTCCTTATTCACCTGGCAGTAGCTAAGCAGTACTCCTGTTTGCCAGAGCGGTTTTAGGAAAGGCATGCTATAACAAATCCCAAGACTGATAGTATCATGTCCAAAAGGTCAAGGTTTCAATTAAAAATCAGTTGGTATATGAAGAACTAGGAAAATCTCAACTCAGCGAGAGAGGAGGAAGCGGGGGGAGGGAGAGAGAGAGAGATTAAAAACAGTCAGTGCTGGCACAGATATGACACTGATATTAGAATTATTTGACAAAGTTTTTAAATTCATTATCATAAAACTGTTTTAAGATACAGAAATCATGCAACTACAGGCATCTGATTTTTGATAAGTGTCGAAAACATACTTGTGCTGAGAAAACTGTATCCACATGTAGAAGATTGAAATTAAAACCATTTACTCTATACAAAATTGAATCAAAATGGATCATAGATCTTCATGGAAAATGGGAAATTTGACACTGCCAGAGGGAAACATTTCAAGATATAGGCATAGTCAAGAGCTTTCTGATCAGGACTTCAGTGACTTAGGAAACAATTAATATCACGAATTGATGGATAGGGTTGCAGTAATTAAAAAAGCTGTTTCCAGCAAAAGAAACAGCAGAGTGAAGAGACACTCTCTAGAACAGAAGGATTTTCTTCTTCTTCTTCTTCTTCTTCTTCTTCTTCTTCTTCTTCTTCTTCTTCTTCTTCTTCTTCTTCTTCTTCTTCGCTACATAGTCATCTAACAAAGGATTAATATTTAGAATATAGAGAATTTTAAAAAATACCCCCAAAAAGCAAATAATCCAGTCAATAAGTAGGGAAATAAATTGAACAAATACTTTTCAAATGAAGAAATATAAATGGCTAATGTTCAGCATCTTTATCCATCAGAGAACTGCAAATCCAAATTGAATTGAGATTTTTGTCTCACACAGTCAGAATGCCTATTGTCTTAGTTGGCTTTCTGTTGCTGAGATAAACATCATGATCCAAAGCAACTCAGGGAAAAAAGGGTATATTTGATTTTACAGCCTCTAGTCTGTTCCAAAGCAGGAACTCAAGGTAAGAACCTGGAGGCCGGAGCTGAAGCAGAGATCATGGAGGAGTGCAGATTGGTTAGCCTGCTTTCTTATACAACCCAGGTGGTACCTCTCACAGTGGGCTGGGCCCTCCTACATCAGTCATTAATCAAGACAATACCCCTATAGACTTGCCTATAGGCCAATCTATGCAGGCATTTTCTCAGTTAGGGGTCCTTCTTCCCAGATATGTCTAGATTTGTGTCAGGTTGTGTCAACCAGTAGTATACCTATCATCAAGAGAAAACAAAACAAGACAAAAACCCAAATGTTGTTGAGGGTATAGGGAAAAGGAATTCTGTACACTGTTGGTGGAAATATAAACCAGTTCATTCACTATCTAAATCAGTGGGGAGCTTCCTTAAAACACTACAAACATAAGTATTATATGGTCCAGCTATATGGCTTTTGGATGTTTATTACAGATTTGGGCCACAGCATCCTGTTTTGTGTTGTGTCTCTGTGTGTTTTAAATGTGGATTTAAGGGGTTAAGTTGTCAGGCTTACACAGTTAGTGATTTTACCTGCCAAGCCATTTCCCTGCCCCCAGTGTAAAATTCTAAGCATGTTAGGTAATTGACAAGAAAGTAGAGACAAAAAGAGAATAGAAGGAAAATAAGTTTCTGTGGATGTTAGTATTGATCTGTATTTGAAAATAATCAGTATAATTAAACACTGTTAAGGCAACAAAGAAAGTCTATGCCCCCATATTTACCTTGTCTGCTGGTTGTTTCAACTTGCTGTATCAGAAATGAAGTACATGTTTTCCCTGCTGTTCTTTAGCTTATTGCAGGAGTGACCAGGATACTACCTTCTAGAAGTAATGCCCACAGAAAGCGGAAGTTGTTCGACTGCTCGCCAAGCAAAACAAAAGCGCAAATCTCATAGCCTTTCTATAAGAAGAACTAACAGCTCAGAACAAGAGAGGACTGGACTACCAAGAGAGATGTTAGAAGGACAAGTAAGTCAGCATTGGTCAGTGCCCATTTTAAAGATGGTTGTCATGCTTGTAATGTAATTGAAATAGTTAATGCATGTGGGTTTCTAAAGCAGAAGAAAGGCTTACACTACCAAACCTTTAAAAGAACACAGTAAATTCAGCAGCCTACACAGAGATAGAATTAGATTTCTTTGTTTTTTTAAATTATTATTATTATTATAATATTTTGGTTTTTGAGACAAAGTCTCTGTGTAGTCCTTGCCATCCTGGAACTCATTATGTAGACCAGGCTGGTCTTGAACTCATGGAGATCCACATGCCTCTTCCTCCCTAGTGCTGGAATTAAAGGCATGTGCCACCACGCCTAGCTAATATTAATAATATATTTATAATAGTAACAAAGAGATACAGGTATGACAATATGAACTCATTTTATTCTTTGTACAGGTTAGTTGTCTCTAAGGTTTAGCCCTAGATTTCTGAGACAGGATATTTGTTTCTAATAGTCTCAAGAAAAGGGGAGAATTAAAATTTTGATGCTTTTTCTACTCTCTGGAGTGACTTAACCTGCCTTTGTCTTTGTCTCTGCTATAGTGAGTATATATGTAATACATGACTGATAACAAGTTTTGCTTGTATTTTTCTAGTGCCTTTGTAGATGTCAAAATGTTAGGATTTTTGAAAAGTATTATTGTGAAGTCTAGATAAAGTTTTTTTAAAATAATCATGAAGTATATATGCCTATATAAGTATGTACATATACGTTTTGTTGCAGGATATTTGATATATTGTGAACCCTGAGATTGTGTTTATTTATTGGAAAAACCTCTTTCTAGTTGTGATGTGGCTGTGCCCTAGCATACACCTTTAATCCAAGAGCTTTCTGCTTGAATATTGTAAACAGGTTCAAATAAAGTCAACCATAGGTCAAGAGGCAGAGCATGCAAATAGTTGACAGGAAGTGAACATAGGATTATTAAGAAAAAACCATAGCGGGTAAGAGGAAGTCAGGAGGACAGATAGGGAGATGCTTAGGAAGGAGAAGGAAGGGACATTGAGTTTGAGAGTTTTGTTTGAGGCAGCATAAGAGAAAGAAGAGAACTTTCTGGGACATTGGTGGAGGAGGAAGGTCAGCTGGGTGCTTTCTCTGCCTTTTTGTGCTAGCAGACTTTTACCCCAGCATCTAGCTCCTGAGTCTTTGTTGGTAAAATCGAACAATTGAGATTTAGTCAAAACAACTTTTGTAACCTTTTTTTTTTTTTTTTCACAATTAGACTGTATCAGCCATAGTGCTGTAAGATAAAAAGGCTTGCATCTGAGAAATTGGCCTTCATGAATGCTGGATCTTATTAGAACTGTGTAAGCAACTTCTTGCAAATGACTTCTAGTATATAAATTCTATAGGGGCAGTAGGTGTTCACCTAGAAACCCATGCCTGCCACAGAGTAGATATCCAGTTGATACAGTGGGAAAACAATTGTTACACTGTATTTAAGAAATGATGCTGAAAGGGTCACCCTGGTTAGTACAAGTTGTTTTTTACAGGCTTTTTTTTTTTTGGCTACAATGCATATTTTTCCTTTATTGTTTTGAGAGGGTCTTGCTGTATATAGGCCAGTCTGACCTTGGATTTGGAATCCTTCTGTCACAGCTCCTCATGTACTGGGATTACAAGGCATGGTGCATCTTAGCTAGCTTTTGCCTAAAGCCTAAATGCTTCTGCTATACAGTTGGTTGACTCTACAGGTGTAAATCTTGTGACTATAGAGGGTCAACTCTGTCTGCCCTTGTCTACTTTCTATAAAAAGTTACATTTTAGTCTAGTGAGGGTTATAAAAATCATAAAAAGAGCTTTGGCCGGGCGGTGGTGGCACACGCCTTTAATCCCAGCACTCGGGAGGCAGAGCCAGGTGGATCTCTGTGAGTTCGAGGCCAGCCTGGGCTACCAAGTGAGCTCCAGGAAAGGCGCAAAGCTACGCAGAGAAACCCTGTCTCGAAAAACCAAAAAAAAAAAAAAAAAAAGAGCTTTGACAGTATTTACTTTGCTAGGTGATTGTAACAAAGTACCATAAACTATGTGGCTTAAACAACATAAATTAATTTTTCCATAATTCTGGAGGATGAAATCCAAGATTAAGGTATGGAAGGGTTTCCTCTTAGCATTTAGGCATCTGTATTGGCCTGCTCTTAGGGTTCTGGCAGGATATACCTCAGCTGCAGCCACTAAGAGCACCCCCTGTGTGCATTCGCTACATTTCCTTATAAAAGGCGGGCCTTGTACACCTCTCATCTCATTTTCTTCCTTTGTTCTCATCCCCAGGGACCAGTCTCTACCCCCTTCTCTGCTCCCTTCTCATCCCTTCCCTCAAGAAACCTCCCACATGGGCCCTGTTACATGGTGTGTTGCCTTCCTGAAGTTTTTAAAATACAACACCTCCTAAGGCCTTACTTGTAGCTGTAGGTGATTGCTACCTTTATGCATCCAACATTATCTTTCCTCTTTGCATGTTTCCCTTAACTATTGTAAGGCCACTGGTCATAATTAATTAAGATTACCATTATAACTGCATTTTAATGGTCCCTTCAATAAAGATCTTGACTCTTACTATAGTCACATTCAGGGGTATTCAGGTTTGAGACATAATTCATCCATTTGAGAGAGTAAAACTAAACTGTGTGGTAGGATTTCCTTGATGGAAGTGTTATTACCTTTGATAAAGGTACCCCAAGGTTATTGTAACATGTAGGCAGTTAAACATGATTAGTATGTCTTAGTATTTAAAATGTAGCTTAAACAAGAACATAATTACATTGACATTTAAATAGTCATATGTAGCTGGTGGCTACTAATTGGACAGTATAGGTAAACAATCTAAAGTGGTTCTTAAAAGGTTTTTGAGCCGGGCGGTGATAGCACATGCCTTTAATCCCAGCACTTGGGAGGCAGAGGCAGGCGGATCTCAGTGAGTTCGAGGCCAGCCTGGGCTACCAAGTGAGTTCCAGGAAAGGGGCAAAGCTACACAGGGAAACCCTGTCTTGAAAAACCAAAAAAAAAAAAAAAAAAAAGTTTTTTGATTTACTCACATTTCTAGCAGTGAAAAATTCTACTTTGTTGGCATATTCTAGAGTTACTTCCCACATGAGGTGAATTTGTTCTTAGTGTTGTCTTCCATTGTGATGTAGTATAAGGTGGTAATTGTATCTCACAGTAGGCATTTCAAAAGGTAATTCGCAGTTCTTTCACCTGAGCATCCTAGACCTGTGTACTACTCTCCTGGCTCTCTGAGTTTCCCTTGTTAGCTAGACAGTTTGATAACTGAAGTTATTTGGAGTGGAACTAACCAGCATGAGATATGAGTGGCCACGCTGACCTTCCCTTTACAGGAGGGAAGAAAGTGTAAGTGTTGATACTGCAGCTGGCATGGTAGGTATAAGTGGACTTCTGTGGGAAGTCTTCAGAGATGTGCTGACTGTCGGTAGTCTGGATTTACAGGAGTGATCACTTTAGATACAGTGTTTTGCAGTGTTCTTTTGGTTATTATGGAATAATATCAAAAAAAGTGAAGGTTAATCGCCATGATACTGTATTAGGTTAATGTTCTATATCTTCATTTGTAAGTGTAAAGTTCTTTAGAGAGACGTTAAGATTACCAGTTCTACCAGATTCAGTGTTTAAGCTAGCATGTATATATTTTAAATAGTTTACAAAATTTATGGGAGAACATGTGATTATTGAAAAACTCAAATTGTGGAAATGTTCACTGTTTTTTGAAATTTATAGTCCTAAGAAGTTAACCTGAGGTGTAATCTAATAAATATTGTGTGTATGAATATTTTTAAAATTTGCAACTTACCAGGTCTCAACTCAACAATTGGTGTTGAATATAAACTTGAAAAGTCACTTGAAGATTATACCAATGTTACTTGAATATTGGAAAATTAATATAGAAGTATTTGAGAATATTATTTTTGAAAAACACTTTTTGTGCTGGGGAAAGGTGGGGCACACATGCTAATTATGTAGATAGAATCCTTGTGAAGATTAGAATAGAAAATATCAAATAGTCTATTTATTAATAATGTTCAGGAAAAGTAAATTATTTTGTGAACTTATTTAATGACTTGCAAGTGTTCATATGTTTAACTTGGAATTATGTTGTAGATGTTGCTTCCTGCTTTCTTCACTCTGCCTGTTAGATAGAAACTGGAAGTGAGAGGGGAAATGTGCAAAGGTATGAAGGATGTGACTCTACTACTAGACAGTTTGTTCTTGTAGGCAAGATTTTCTTTTCTTCTCTTCATAATAGTCTTAGTTATAGAGTTTTAGGAAGTTACTAGTTAATTTTGGTTGAAGCACAGTGGATCTAATTAGGTGATGAGGCAGATCTCAGTGTATAGCCCATTGCCCATTGAAATAGTGGTTTTTTTTTTTGTTTGTTTTGTTTTTAAATAGTGTGTGGTAGGCTATTTGTAACATAGCTTCACTTTTGGAAATGGCTTTGCTTCTCTATGAATTTGGAAATTTTTGAATAAAGTAAGGTCATGTTCCCTCTGTGTCAATGCAAAACTAAGCTTTTCCTCCAAAGGGAAAAAGTTTACTCTGAGTCAAATATATGTGACCAAGGCCTAAGAACACAGATTATGTTCACCTGAATAACTTGCTCTAGTGTGGAAGAGGGTACAAGATCTTTTGAGTCACATAACAGAATGACATGTATCGGTGCATTGGTCAAATATATTGTTGGGGACATCTGGCAGGCAGGCTACAGCAGAGAAGGGGAGTCTTTGCTGTGGGTTTCAGGTGTTCTGACATTCTTAGCTTTAAGGTTGCTGGATGCTTGCGGTGTGCCCAGGGCATTCTAAAAGGTTTACCTAGCTGCTGTTAGGTCGGCTACAGAGGTTGATAGTAAATGGCTGTTCCAGATGGTTTGGGTTCTTAGTCTAAAACATTAGAGATCCACAATCAAGATGTTCTGGTATGTCAGTCAGTCTTTAAAATCTTTAGCACCTATACAGCTGCTTCAGAGAGAATTGTATTCACACCTGTAAAAGGAAAAGTTATTTTGTAAAATGTTTGCTCTTAAATCTTGTATTTAAGAATCTAGGAATACATTTTGATTATTGTTTCCTTTGTAGAAACTTGAATCTTAAAAAAAAAAAAAATTGAGTATTGGGGATTGAACCCAAAGTGCATGCTAAGTACATGCTCTCACTGAGCTACATGCCTAGCTAAATTTTAAATTCTTTAAACCTTCATATATGTATAAGCAATAAAATATATGATGTTATAAAGTAAGAGTTTAAGATAAATGATAATTTACTTTGAAAAAAATATTGTTGCCTGGTATTAAAGTGATTCATTCATTCATTTTAAACAAAAATATTTGTTTTGTACAGGATTCCAAACTGCCTTCCTCAGTTCGCAGTACATTGCTGGAACTGTTTGGTCAGATAGAAAGAGAATTTGAAAATCTTTACATTGAAAACTTAGAATGTGAGTATCTCCTATCAGTGTATTTAAAAAATGATTACCTCTCCATAGAACTCTTTGAGAATAATATTTGTGGGTTGAGATTCATCATTCTATTATTTTCTATTCTGTTGTTAAACATGCTGACTTAAACATATTATTGGGACTGGAAAGATGGTTCAGCAGTTAAGAGCACTGGCTGCTCTTCCAGAAGTCCTGGGTTTGATTCTCAGCACCCGCATGACTGCTCACAGCTGTTTGTAATTCCAGTTTCAGGAGCTCTGATGCCCTCTTCTGACCTCCAAGGGCACTAGACAATCATGCAGGCAAAATAACCATACACGTAAAAAAGATTCTCTTACAGTTCTGTGGGTCTAGCATGATTCTTGCCAGGATGAAGTCAAATCCTGGCAGAGTTGTCTTCCTTTCTGGAGCTTGTAGGGACAAACATTTGCTGCCTGTTTGTATGGTGACAGAATGCAGTTCTTTGTACTTTTAGGACAGGCCCCTTTATCACTGTCCTTGGCTTATGTGCCCATCTCCTTTAGTAATGTGATGGTTTTTCTTAGGTCCTCTCTGAGCCTTTCTGTCTGTTTCAGTTCTAAGAAGGTGTGACTTGATTGAGCCCCTGGTTATTCCAGGATGACCTCCCTACTTGCAGAACCCCTGAACTTGTAGGCTAACATTGTTAACAGGTTATAGTGCTAAGCCCTGAGAGTCTTTGAGGGGTTACCAGAATGACCAAAGTTGCAATTTTATACACAATGAATGCATTTCATTTTTCATATACCAAGTATACCATAAATTATATAAACTTTATCATCTCTTGAAAATTTCCAAAAACATGTTGACGTGTGTGTGTGTGTGTGTGTGTGTGTGTGTGTGTGTGTGTAATGTATGTATGTATGTATGTATATAAGAACTGGTCTACAGAGTGAGTTCCAGGACAGCCAAGACTACACAGAAAAGTCCTGTCTCAGAAAAAAAAAAAAAAAACCCAAAATAAATAAAATGTTAGGTACTATGTATAGCATCTGATTTTAAGGATTTTTTTTTTTTTTTTTTAAAGTATCAGAGTTTTAGCAACTGAAATATTTTGGGTGTTTTTTATTGTGATTTAAGATATCCACTTCACAAAGCACCTCCTCCTCCAGTTAGAAATAAACTTTAAAAATTACTAATATTGGAAGGTACTTTAACTTTATGTTGTCTAGCACTTAGAAGTTTTGGTGCCTCCTTGGTACCCATAAGATAAAGTCCCAGTTTCTTCGCCTGGGTGCTGTATAGAGCCTTTGGCCTCAGCCTATTCATGACCTTGATTTGTTTTAAACTTTGGTCAGACAAGTATCCTACAGTACCAGGAAGCTTCATGGTATCCTGAGAAGCATGTAGGCCCTAGAGCTGGGTGGACCTGTGTGCAAGTCAGGTCCCAGCTTAGTACTTGGTGCTTTTAAAACAGTTACTTCCCTGGGCAAGTCTCTGTCTTCTCTGTTTACAGTGTAGATGCCTGAGGCCTCTCCCAAGGTCCTTTTTGATAGCCAGGAGAATCATAGTTTTTTGTATCTTTAGTTACTGTGTTCTTTGTAATGGTCCATTTTTATGTTTCTCTTCTCTGACACTCCCAGTCTTGCATTTCCTATTAATTTTTCATTTTGGAGTTTTAAAATCTTTGTTATACTTAATCCTCATGTGGAGATTTTCTAGTGTTATATATCAGTAGTTATATTACTATATTTTTTTTCTCAGTTACAGTATCCACAAGTAAACTATAATTATTTCACTGAATTTCAGACAGTATCAGATTGTTTTTAATTGCATGAAACCAGCAAAAAGGAAGCTGTGCTGAATAAGAATTTGAATATGCAGGTGTCTGCTTGAGACCCCAGTAGTAACATCTTCACAGGGTCACAGGAGTGAGCTTTCATTTATTTATTTTTAAAGATTGGATCTCATATAGTCCAGACTGGCCTGAACTTGAAATGTAGCTGAGAATAACTCTGAACTTCTGATTCTCTTTTCTCCACCTTCTAAGTGCTGAGATTGTAGGCATTCACACCCAGTATATATGGTGCAAGGATGAAACCCAGGCCCTTGTGCATGCTGGGCGAGCACTCCACTAACTGAGCTTCATCCCCAGCACTGACTTTGTTCTCAGAATGATACCTGGAATGATGGTTTGAGTGTTTGGAAACTATTATCATCTTGCTTTTTAGGATTGTTTTCATAACATTTTTTGACAGTCCTAACTCACAACGTTCTTATGTAAGTTTTAGAAGTGATGAGTACGTTTGAACTTAAGACCAAATTTTACATTAAAAAATGTTTTTATTTCCAGTGCGCAGAGAAATTGATACTCTTAATGAACGCTTAGCTGGTGAAGGACAAACGATTGATGGGGCAGAATTGAGTAAGGGCCAGCTCAAAACAAAAGGTAAAACAAATGCTTGTAAAGTGTTGTACATAGATTACTTCTCAAGGGAACTGAGATTTAATGAAGGACACCGACTCATTTGCTCTCTACTATCAGCCGAACTTGGAATACATAATTCAGATACAGGTCAGATGAGAAAGAGCTTGGGTCCCTCTTCCAGCTCTGCTGTGGTCCTTATGACTTGGTGGGTGCACAGATCTAAGTTTCCCTTTCTACAGTATAGCTGTACTTTGCAATGCTGTGGTTCTTGAGCTGATTGTCAATTCTCTGTCTCCACAGCCAGTCACAGTACCAGTCAGCTTTCTCAGAAGCTAAAGACCACCTACAAGGCTTCAACCAGCAAGGTATGCAAGGCACTGGCTCTAGAGCCAGTCATGTGGTGCTTACGGTGTGCAGATGTGTACTTTAACTTGCATATTTTCCAGTTAGAAATGTGTAATAGAAAAATGTCTGGTTTCTAGAAACAACCATTGCTAAATGGCTACAGAATGTACATGCTTAGATACTAACTTAGATACTAACTTCAGTGAGATCAATGTATTATGCATTAGTAATTTTTTGTCTTTAGAAAAACAATGTATTTTGTATTGTTAATTGGCTTGTTAAAAAGTATATGGATTCAGAGATAGATAATAGCTAACTATATGGAGTGAAATTCTGTGTGGGCTAAAGTTACATTTTCATTATTATTTTTCAATATTTTAAGTACAAGAAGAAAGTGAGGGTGTGCTTCTGAGACATGGAGGGACAGTCAAGGGTTTTCCTTTTAAAGTGCCTAGTACGGACTTGAAGTGGCAAGGATTTAATTGTTTGGAAAGTTACTATATAATTGTCAGTATTTTGAGGTAATAGTATATATCCTCTAATTTGGAGTATTTTGGATATATAAAAGATAAATTAATTACCTAATTTTGGTGAATGTACACTCATTGGGTTGAATGTGAGGGGAAAAATTGAAATTTGTACTACGATTACATAAATATTACCAGCTTTTTATTTTTACAATCATTGTCTTGGGCTGACAGTCATTTATTTGGCAGGAACAATGAGCTTAACTGTAGTTAAAAGGGGAAGTCTAGCCTTTCTGCCTTCTCTTATTTAAAAATTCTTGGTAATCATTATTTAGAAGAGAACCATGGGTATTGTTGACATTTTCTATTGTGTACTTTGATAGCATCTGGAATGTAAATTGCTGTTTCATTGGATTTTTGTTTGTTGTAATGTCTAGTTCACCCTAGTTTTGAAATTTGTGATTAATTTCAGTGTTTATGAAGTCTAAAATTATGTTCTTCATTTCTTGTTACATTATCTTGAATTAAATAGATTGTTCTGATGCTTACAATTTTGTGTATATAATGTGTGGTCTTAGGATTCAAAACTTTCTGGTTATTTTTGAAGTAGAGGAAGATATGCTTATATATAGCAGTCTTTTACCATGAGCAATTAAAAAAAGGTTTGGACAAAGGTAAGGGCATGCACAATAGTATTTTGCCGTCAAAATATATTAGAACTATTTAACAGCAGTCATTTTAGGATTAGAATATGTCAGAAGCATATTCCTAATGGACTTCTCAGCAGTTTGTACACTGTATGTACTCATCTTAAAAAGTAATGAAACACAAGACACCTGAAAATTGAAGAGCTAATTTGGTAACGATATATTCTGATTTGTACCACAGCATGGATTCTTGGTATTAAAGCTAAGCACGAATGCAACAAGAACATGCTACAGTCTAGATTCATTACTTGTCCTCCTTGTGACTCAGAGCCATGAAAGGCAAGTAGCATGTTTGGTGAGACAGTGGGAGCGCAGAAGTGTATGAAGAAAACCCGGAGAGGTTTTCCCTCCCCTGGGCTGCTCATGACTGATTGCTAATGCTTATGGGCGGGGTTGTGGGGGAAGGCAGTCTACCCTGAAAACTACTTTAAAGAAACCGGTGGAGATGTGTGCATATTTCTTTAGAAATTATTTTTTATAGTGGAAAAGGGCCTTTCTGATTTGCTTTTAAAGTGCTTTAGGTTGTTTGTGTTATAGTTAAACTGATTTAGAATGTTGAGAAAACATGATGCTATTGCTTTATTCTGCTGTTGTTCGGTCCGAATGTTCCTTCTAAGTAATTCAGTTGTTTTGTTGGATCTCTTTATAATCTTGACCAAGTTAGTGCTTTTTTTTTTTTTTTTCTTAATTGAGACAGGGTCTCTCTGTTGTCTTGCCTGTCCTGGAACTCTCACTATGTGGATGAGGCTGGCCTAGAACTTAACAGAGATTTCCCTGCCTCTCTCCTGCCTCTGTCTCCTGAATGTTGGGATTAAAGGCATGCACCACTATGACTGGCTTAAGTCAGTGTTTTATTTTGTTTTTTAAGCATAATGAACATTATGGAAGTGGCATGTGAGATTGTATGCCATGGTATTCATGTTAAGCATATTATTCTGTTTCTGAAGTATACGGTTGTATTCTCATTGTCGTGCCTCTTCCACTCTATCCTTGAATGGGGTAGGTAAGAAATGTGACTCATTAGTTTCTTATACTAGAAATGATAAGAGATTTGGAAAATGAAATTTACCACAACTTAGGATGGTGGTAAGTTTTATGTGGCCTATAACTTCTCTCTCTCTAAAATGTAGTACTATTTGGCATCTCAGTGGTGTTTTCTGTAAGCACAAGCACATATGGAGAGGGATACTCTTGTTGATTTTAAGAGGGAGACTAGCATTTAGAAAGATGACAATAATGGGTTTGAAATTTGAACAAGTTATTTTCTATTTTCTGTAAAATTTAAACCAATTTAAAAAGAATTGGCTTATATCATTTGTAAAATTTCAGTCTCTTAACTAATCATTTTGTTTTTGTCTTTACTGTGTTGGGGATAAGCTGAAAGCACATAAATAATTAATGTAACAGATTGTGTCTACATATGTTTATATAAGAGTAAATTTGTATACATGTCCTAGGCTTTGCGGAATCATTGTTGAAGGCAAGCTGTATGAATCCATTAATTTTGTTTTCATGTTTTCTTACATAGATTTATAGATCCATTATTATTTATATTTTTTTCTGATTTACTTAAAAGTTGAAATGTTTTCATTTATCTAAGAGCAGCTTCATGATCAAAGTTTAAAGAAATATTTGCATTTAGTTTTTTTCTCGCTTTATAGTCTTCATTATGAGGGAAATGAGAATTGTTACATGTGTCATTATATGGACCAGTACCTTACTGTGTGTTCCTCATTGTCTGTATCATCTCAAGTCTGTTTCCCATTAGAATATGAGCTTCTAAAAGACCTTTGTATCTCTCAGCTCTGTCTCCATCTAGCATGGCACGTGGCTTCAAGCAAGTGCTCAATAAACAGTCTTTAACAAACCTCTTCATCTGCTACAAGTGTGGTCATTTGATTCCTCTTAAAGCATGGGCTTTTTTTGTTCTGATATGTGGTTGGTGTAAAATGATCAAATTCAGGAAAAAAATGAAAGTTCTGTGAACACACACTTTAGTGTTAGTAGTTTGGGGTATTTTTTTCCTCAACCTTTTCATATCTGTTTCTCTCTCTGTCTGTCTGGTCTCTTTCTCTCTGTCTGTCTTTCTCTCCGTCTCTTTCTTGGTGTGTGTATATGTGTTTTAAAGATTGAGAACTTGGTTTGGTGATGGAGATTTGGGGAAGAGTGACTTGAGAGGCCCTGTGGTGCCTTTTTTCTGCAGTGAGACGTTACCTGACTGACTCCTGTGCACTAGTGGAGTGGGGAGAATTTTCTGAAGCTTCTGATCATGGGCTGAGTGAGGGCAGCCTTATTGTGAGGCATCTCAGTTCTATTCATGCTTGTATTATATTCCGTTAGTGTTTACAATATCCTGTTAAATTACTTACATATTTTCAAGACATCTTTGTGCTGTTTTGCCTTTTTTAACTTAGAGAAATTTAATTCAGTAAATGTTTAAAAGTGCTTCTTTTCTCCTCAATTTAGATTGTCTCCAGCTTTAAGACTACCACATCAAGGGCCATCTGCCAGCTTGTGAAGGAGTATATTGGCCACAGGGATGGTATCTGGGATGTCAGTGTTGCAAAGACCCAGCCTGTGGTTCTTGGGACAGCGTCTGCCGGTGAGCCAGACACTGTTGCAGCTGGCTTGTTAAGATGTGGCTTTGACTGATAACTCATGAAGTGTGGTGGAAGAGTTATGAAACCAAAGCTTTTGGATCCAGGTGTGGTGGTTATGCCAAAGGCCCAGCACTTGAGCTGGAGTGGGAGGACCTCACGTTCCAGGCCAGCATGGGCTGTGATATAAAGCCCTGTCATATTGTCTCTCAAACAAAAATGAAATGAGGAGGAAAGAAGGAAGGAGAAAAGGAAAGGCTTTGCTTTGGCATGGAGCACCCATTTCTCCTGAGACGTGTAGTCCTTTGTAGTAGTCCCATGGGTAGATGTCACAGCCAAGGCTGGACTCCTGTTTTTGAGGCAGTAGATCCCTGGCTTCAACTAAGTTATGTGGGCATGTCTGTATTTGAATGGTAGAAGCAGCATAGGTGGGAGAGTTTAAATGCTAGGTGGTTTTTATTGGCTTTGTTCCTGGTCAGGCCAGGTGTGCTTCTGATTTGGGGGTAGGTTTGTCATTTTTCTCCCAGCAGTAAATGGGAAGGGTTATGCTAGCAACTGAACAATGCGTATTCTATAGACTGTTGAGTTGTCACAGCAGGCTGCTCTGCAGAGGGGGATGCACTTCGTGGGTCACAGGGTAGGTCCCACCCTACCACGATAATTTATGAAAGCTCAGATTAGTCTAACATAATACTTCTTCAGATATGAATGATGATTGGATGTTGAAAATGACTTTCTTAGCTTGTGAGAAGTTACTTTTTTTACTAGATTCTGTTTTTGTTTTTGTTATTTTGAGAAAGGGTTTCCTGGAACTAGCTCTGTAGACCAGGCTGGCCTTGAACTCACAGAGATCTGCCTGCCTCTGCTGCCCAAGTGCTGGGATTAAAGGAGTGCACCGCCACCACCTGGCCTGGATTCTGATTTTTAAAAGTAAAAGAGACCCAAAAAACCTAGTTAGAGTGTTGAGTTTCTTTCCTGTTTGTAGTTGTGCTCATTCTTAAGCATCTTGGATGGTTTGAAAGTATTAGTTAAAAAGAGAGGGGGTGACTTCTGATATTTCTGAAATTTCCTTTGGATAATTAGCTACTATTTCTTCTTAGAAATTTTTTTAATTCTCCCTTTCCCCCCTTAATGAAGGTCCAAAGGAACAGCCATCATTTCATATAATTTAAGTGGATTTGGAGGCTAATTGAATTTGAGAATTAAAAGATGTTCTGTAAAGCTCTAATATTAGGATAAAATAATATATCTATGATATAAATGATTTCTGTATGCCAGTTTCACACATGATGGCCTCGGTGAAATGGTCTACTAGGATATCAAGTCCAGTTGTCCTTGTCTAGTTCCGTGGCTTCAGACAAGTCACAGTACTTTTCTTAGGGTAAATGAACTGTACAGAATAGAATCAAAGTTGCAAGAACTGTTTGGAGGACTGGAGAGATGACTCAGGGGTTAAGAGCACTGGCTGTTCTTCCAGAGACCCAAGTTTGAATTTTGATTTTTAGCATCCACATGGTGGCTCACTACTGTCTTTTAACTCTAGTCCCAATGGATCCAGTACCCTCTTCTGTCCTTCTAGGGTACTGCATACATTGATATACATGGAGGCAAAAATGCATACACATAAAATAAAACTAAATTAAAAGTACCTGTTAAGGTGATGTGACTTACCATTTTTAGAATATTATTTTATTTTTAAAGAAATAGTGATGTCTAAATTATGACTTCTTCATCTTGTAGATCACACGGCTTTGTTGTGGAGCATAGAGACTGGCAAATGTCTTGTCAAATATGCTGGCCATGTAGGCTCAGGTAAGCATTACCTAAATGAGCACAATAATCAGAAGCTGTGTTTCTCTGGTTCCTTTTTAAAATTTTTCATAATATCAA
The DNA here is from genome assembly GCF_049852395.1 of Peromyscus maniculatus bairdii. Classification (NCBI taxonomy): domain Eukaryota; kingdom Metazoa; phylum Chordata; class Mammalia; order Rodentia; family Cricetidae; genus Peromyscus; species Peromyscus maniculatus. Next base: position 92,384,590 of record NC_134856.1, on the reverse strand, counting down.
CTATATTGGTTAAAAAGTTTTATACTTGATATAAAATTTTAATATTTTGGTGGTTGGGAGACATGTAATATAGTCAGACTAGATAAACTGTCCTTTACCTTATACGAGTAATAAAGGTAAAAAGTTTAATACTTAAGCAGTGCTACATATTAGTCTACGTTGTGTAACTGTAATTATTTATTATAAACCATGTGTTAGAGATTAATGTGTAATACTTCGGTCAGGCAAAATAAAGGATGTTCCCACTGACTGTGTGTTTGGGTCTGTAGTTTATATTTTACAGTAACTCTCTTCTGCCTCTTCAGTTATACCTGGGTATTAACACTGTTTTGATCAAAGTTCATTTTTGTATTTTCCTCCCAAACATTTAGAAATTTCTTTCACCTAGAATGTCTTCATCCAGTCTCTGTGCAAGACTGCCAACCTGTTCATTCCTCTCATCTGCTAGCTGTCACTGTTCCCTTAGTTTTGATGGATAGCCTTGTTATTGGGCACTTAGGTCCATGAGTGCATGCGTGCGTGCATTTTTTCTTCTCCATTGTGCCTGTGCCCATATTAACAAGTCATAGAAATCAACAGGACAAAGGCTAGAACATAATGTATATTTAATGATAAGACAGTCTCCTAGGGAAGGGACTTAGGCTCCCTGTTGCCTCCATTCTCTTACAGAAACTTTTTTTTTTTTTTTTTTTTTTTTTGGCTAAGTCTCACCTAAAGAAAATGGGCTTTAAAAGATCCTCACTTTTGAAAGAGACCTCCCCCCCCCCCCCCCCCCCCCCCCCCCGGTATGTAAGATCCCCACTCATTCCAGTCCTGAGTTTTTTATCCCTAGATTCATTCCTTTGGTATTTATATAGAGTGGAAGTCTCTTTTGTTTTTGGAGGTCAGCTTCAGATGGACTCCTGCATGTCTGTTAAAACACAGTCATTCTTCCAGAGAATAGGAGAAAAGGTGATAGTTTGGTAGCCAAAGAGAGGGACACAGCATATTACTCATGAGAATATCTCCACTCATGTTGGAGTTCGGCTTAGGCTCACATATATAGACTCAGTGTCACCTTTAGCTTGTGCAAACAAAGCTACACCCATGAGTGGATCCTCATTTAACTCAGCACCTTCCTGACATCTTGGTGATCTCCTCAAAGGCTAGGGCTCTGAGTTGTAGACTCCCCACCTCTTCTCTTTCTTAGCATCTTCTCTCACTTTACAATATTCAAACTTTGTAATACAATAGCTAGCTGTTCTTGTTGCTGCTCTTCTTTTGTCCCCTTTTTACTAGTCTTTTCTTAGTTTATAAATACAGTGTCCAGAATATATTACTAGGGACTCAAAAATATAAAATTTTGTTGAACATATGTTACATTCTCCATGTCTTTTTAAAAAAGATATATTTTTATTTTATTTATTTATTTTATGTATTTGAGTACTCTATCTGTATGTGCACCTTTATGGTGGAAGAGGGTATCAGATCTCACTATAGATGGTTGTGAGCCACCATGTAGTTGCTGGGAATCGAACTCAGGACCTCTGGAAGAGCAACCAGTGCTCTTAACCGCTGAGCCATCTCTCCAGCCCATATTTTTATTTTATGTGTATTATTTTTGCCTGAAAAATCTATATGCACCATATGTGTGCCTGGTGCCAAAAGGTCTTAGAAGAGGGTGTTGGATCTCTTGGAAATAGAGTTATAGCAGGTTGTAAACAGCCATTTAGATGCTGGGAGCTGAATCTGAGTTCTCTATACGAACAGTAAGAGCTCTTAACCATTAAGCTATCTCTCCAGGCCTCTTACCCCTAATTTATTTTTAAAATATATTTGCTTATTTTTAGCATTGTAGCTTATGTTCATTACTTATAACAGCAGTTTTCACTAGCTATTCTATATTATTTGTATTTTAGTATTGAAAGTAAATAGAATTCTCTTTATATAGTTTCTTAGTAAAACATAATTTTAAAGGTGTAGCTAGTACAATTTAACTAATGGATAATTTTTTGAAGTTTGGCATAATTTCCACAACATTCTGTCTAAGGGATATGCATTTTCTTTACAAGGCAGGGACATGAAGATTGATTCTTCTTAGGATGAGTTGAGTTCAACTCCCTGGCCAGACTAATGGAGGTTTTAGTACATTCTAAAACCTAGGGTTTGCTTTAGGAAAGTCCTAGGTAGGGAGATGGACCTAGAATCTTTTTAGTATGCGACCAGTCCATTAAGCTGGGCTCATACTTGTTACCTTGCTGGCTACCCATTAAGATAGTCTATCTGAATACAAGGAAGGAAGGAAGAAGGGATACTGGGCACTGGGAGTTACTCTTTGGCTTATGTTCTTTATTAAGACAATGAAACTTACCTTTGAGTATCCTGAATGTAGATAAGAAAATGGGAGGATAGTAACTTAGTCTCCATTTTTTGAGTCTGGTTGGAATTCATTCCTGGGGTCTCATTTGTCATGGACTAGATCAGGGTTTTTGTAAGCTGGGCAGGGGCAGGATGAGGCTAGTGGGCAATGTCTCCACACTACAGTTTGCTTCTGCTTCTTGTCATAACCTCATTTTCTTTGTTTATTTTAACTCTAAATTACTTGCCTGTTTATAAAAATGGATTGTTAATATTCTTTCTTGTATGTCTTGCCATTCAGCAAGGTGGTTCATTCTTTAGTTTGTTTTTTTTATTATACCTTTGTTCATATTATTCAATATATTCATATATTCATAGTTTAATTGAATCAGAGGAGCTAATGAACTATCATAGGTTTTTAAAATTTACAATTAACTTTGTAATATAATAGCTAATAAATATTAAAAACATGGTTTTATTATCTTAAACCTGTTTTTGTAAAATTTTTATTTTGCAGTAAATTCTATAAAATTTCATCCCTCAGAGCAGTTGGCTCTTACTGGTATGTTGATTTTTTCCTTTCTTGAATGAAATTATTAATAATCTTAAAACAGCTATAAATTTTATATTTTGTTAGTACTATCAGGTATCCATAGCACGTAAGAAAGTTAGACAATATTTAGTAGAAATTTTATGAATTATTTTCATTCCTTTCTAGGTGATTTACCTAAGCTGTAGTAGCTTGTGTATATCACATTTTAGACTGGCTTTAAAAACATAGCTTCATTTGTTGCTTTTGGAAGGTAGCCTTTTGTACTGAGGATTATTTCTACAAAATTGTTACATAGCTGTGGAGTCAAATGTTTTGGGATACAGGTGATAATCTGCATGTGTTGGCTTTGATGGGCCAGAGGTTGCCAAGCTTCTGAAAAAGACCAGTTAGTAGGTATATTTGTCTTTGACAGACTGTATGACATCTAACCCTGCTCTGTCCTGCTTTTGTAGCAGGTGAAGCGACATGACTGTTCATTTACAAAAATGGGGAAGTGCCTGCATTTTCCCCATGGACCAGATTCTGCTGAGCCCAGGATAGAGTATACATGTTGAGATGACAAGGGTGCTCTGTGCAGGTGGAAGAATTTAAGAAGGAGCCCAGCATGAGTGCTTTCAATATGTGGTGTATAGTGATTACTATTTTTGGTCAGAGACTTCACATGTGAGAGGGATATGGAAGGAAAGTTACTCTAAATCATTTCGTAGTCCTAGATGATTATAGCCAGTATGTACCTGAGAAGTTAAAAGTGGGGAAGACACTGAAGGTTTATTGTATGATTGGTAGAGGAAAGACACTAGACTAGTGGCAGTTGGATATGTCTATATATAAACCAAAGGCTTAGAAAGGAGTGGTGAAAGCAAGTCCCATCTGAAAAAGGAACTAATACCAACTTTGAGACAGATAAAGGAGAAAAGAAAATTTGACTGCAATTTTTATATAGTGTTGATTTGAAAAGAAACTGGTAAGTCAGGACCATCAGTTGAGTTCGGCCATAACAAATTCACTATCAGTTCATGGTAACTTCTTTAGTTAAGTTTTGCAGCAGTGGAGAGAAAGATGTAAAGCAGACCACTTTGGCGAGGGCTGAGAATACCACTTTGGAGTGTAAGAGGGCCTATTCCTAATCTGAGCCATTTCTTACAAACTTCTGCTAGAAAGAAGAGGAATAGGGGCCGGGCGGTGGTGGCGCACGCCTTTAAACCCAGCACTCGGGAGGCAGAGGCAGGCAGATCTCTGTGAGTTCGAGGCCAGCCTGGGCTACCAAGTGAGTCCCAGGAAAGGCGCAAAGCTACACAGAGAAACCCTGTCTCGAAAAACCAAAAAAAAAAAAAAAAGAAGAGGAATAGGAAAGCAACACAAATAAGTAATGCTAGTAGTAACATAGTAAGTAATACCTGGCACATTGTAAAGTCCTATTAATAATGAATGGATGAAAGTATCATTTCCTTTCCTGAAACATCTCAGACTGTTATAGTCACAAGTGTAATACAATAAAATATTTATTACATAGATTAAAAAATAAAATCTCTATTTTTTCTTATCCATCAAAGTTTTTCTAAGATGAAAGGGGAAATCTTTTCTTTAGTAATTGCAGCTCTAATTTTATACATGTGTTCTATTCTTATAGCCTTGTACAGTCTGAAATCACTATTTAAATAAAGTATGTCCATTTTACTAAATGATCACTAAGTTAGAAAAGTATGATTGATGTTTGGCCACAGTGTAGGAAAGAGCACATTTTATGCATGTTTTGCCCAGTGGATAATCTTCCCCCATTTGTTTCTTCAGCTTCTGGAGATCAGACTGCTCATATTTGGAGATACGTGGTACAGCTTCCAACACCTCAGCCTGTTGCTGACACTAGTGTAAGCATGTTCACTTACTCTGACAGTTTGCTGTTGGTCTGCTCATGGAGGACTCTGGATATTTGCAAATTTTAGAATAAGCAGATAGCATCTGGTATGGTTGGATGTGGCTTAACTGACCTACATTTTAAAAGATTAGTGTAGATGTGAACTGTGAGTTTAATCAGCCACCTCAGCAGATGCTAGCAATAGAGGTAAGAGTTATACTGCTGTGGGGAAAGGAACAGAACATAGGATGAGATGGAGGAAGCCTATCAGAATGCTGGGGTTCTCTTAAGCACCAGAAAATGGAACTGCCTGGCTATGAATATGTATCTTCCTTGGGACAGAGAACAAGGGTCTGAAAGTAACTTGGAAATTGCCAAGGCTGTCCACTCCTACCACAGGCCTGAGGTTGTCTTTTCCTCATTTGCAAAGGGCAGAAAATGTTTTTGGTTTTCATTCTCCCTGCCTCTTTGCTTCACTTTCTTCCTTCTACTCCTCGTTTTTCTTTTTAACAGACATGATTTCATTGTAACCTAACCCAAGCTGGCCTTGAATTTGTGTTCTTCCTCGGAGTCCCTAGAGCTTGGATTACAAGCATGTGCCAGTATATATGGCCTCTCTTTGGTTTGGGGCAATGGGGAATGGGGGGCAGGATGCCACAGCCTAGTGCCATAGCAGGAGAGAGGCTGCCTAGCCAGTTGTCATGGTGAGGAAGCTTCCTTAGTGGTTCTAAAAGGTAGAGCACGGATCCTAAGGGGATTATTGTTGAGACTTAAGATCTAATGGAATTCGCTTTTCTAGATTTGGGGTTTGTTTGAAACCTGGTTTTCTTTCCTCCTTTTCTTTTGCTCCCCTTTTGGAATAGAATTGCTTGTCTTGTATGTCTTCAGTATTGTATTTGGATAAATATAATTTGCTTGTTTTCTGTGGTCCATAGCTAGTTAGGAATTTTGCCTGGGGATAAATTATACCTTGATTCTCATGCAGACCTCCCTTAGATTGTATTTTGTTAAGACTATACTTTAGACTTTAATGTTAATGTTGGAATGAGTTGATGTTTTGAGGTAGAATGTGTATTTTTCAGTGTAAGAAGGCTCTGTAATTTGGATACCCAGGGTTAGAATGTTATGGATTAGGTATTTATGTCACTCCCAAATTTGCATGCTAATGTGGCTTTAATTGGAGGTAATATCTTTAAGAAAGTAGTTCAGGTTAAATGAGCACATAGGGTAGAGCCCTGATCTGATAATATTAGTGTCCTTAAGACACCAGAGGGACCGTTTTCTCTTTTCACCGTTACATGAAATGCTTCTCTTTTCACCGTTACACAAAATGCAGCTGTTTGCCAGGCAGGAGAAGCCCTTCCACCAGAACGTGAACTGGTTGGTACCTTCATCATGGATTTCTGCTCTCCAGAATTAACATATATCATTTCACCTTCTAAAACATGAGGTTTCAGGGCCCTTTGGAGCCTATTTTTTGGTCTCTCCAGTGGAACATGTGTTTAAAATTACACATGGCCCAAACTATATATATATGGTCTTGACATTCGAATCCTTTCTTCTGTGTTGCTTGTCTGAGGAGGTAGCTCCATCCTACATCTAGGTGTTTATTTCTTACTCTTTTTTTTTTTTTTTTTTTTTTTTTTCAAGTAAAAGCCTGTTGTGTTCACTGTTGTAGGTCAGGAGTCCAGCAGTTAACACACCTGATAAAAAGTTTAGAATTTTTGTAATATGCTCTTTTGTCTCCCTACTCTGTTCCTAGCTACTCCACAAAATCTTAAGAATTCAGTTGTTCAATCTTTTCTGTGTCCCTGGGAAACTGTTATGTAGTGTACAAGAGAGATATCCACCGTGTGTCAGTTGTCACATTCCATATTCTTTACTGGAGCCATGTTCATCACCTAGTTAAAGAGATCCTTGTGCACAGAACCATCCAGAACTGTATAGCAGCACGGGTACAGGAGTGTAAGATTCTGTAGGTGCAGATGTGGGAGCTGGGAAGCCTTGTGACATGGAACCAAGGCCTTCTGAACAGTTCAAGTAACAGCAGAGACAGAAGGCATCTAGACACTGAGCTCAGAGCTACCACAGTGCTGCAGTATTCCCATCAGGCATTTCCTGTGATTGTAGCAGTCCTTCCTCTCTTGGTATGTGTATCTACCAGGAGTCATTCTTCTATTGAATAGCATATCCCGGGAACAAAGCTCTCATGCAGAAGGGAAAAGGTTTTGCTGACCTCTTACCTTTCCACAGATTTCCAGGCTCCCAATTTCTTTAACCAGTTGAGTCTAATCTAGTGGCTGCCCACCATAGCTCCTCTTCCATAGTTCATCAGTAGTCATCTTTCTAGAATAATGGACATGCTAATCAGATAACTCCCCCTTTGCCTTTGAGATGAAGTTCTTTCTTTGTAGGGATTCCCCTACTCTTCTCCTGTTATTTGCTTTTGAAACAGGCCCTTATTGTTTAAACTCTGGCTGGCCTTGATTTTATGGTAGCCTTCCCTCAGCCTTCACAGTGCAGGGATTATAGGTATGAGCTATTACATTCCTAGACTACAGGGTCTGTTCTGGTTTCTCTTTGCAAACCTTTCTAAGCTTAGTTCTTATATTCCTTCTGTACTCCAGCCCATACTGAAAACAGCTATGCTTAGCTCTTTATAGTTACCACATTCTTTTCTTTCCCAGGCTACACCTGTTGTCCCCAAGCTCCCCTTCCTTCACATGTCACTCACATGTGGCATTGTTGAAGAGTTACACTACCCTGTGTACTTTGATGCATTCTGCACTTTTAGCAGATGTTAGCATAGTCTGATAATTCCTTGTTGTCATTGTTAGAGTTCTACTTCCTCTCTTCCTAATGATGTTTCTGCAGTGCTTCTTTCTGTCCTTAGAATGGTTCTTAGCATCAGCACCAAACATTCATCCCAGAGCCCATCCAGAACTCCTACCCCACTGACTTTCCTTCCCACACCAGCATCTTCAGAAGTGTCATATGAATTCACTCTTTTCCCTCTTGAGTCATCAGTTCCTCATCATTGCCCTCAGGTTGCTCATCAACAAACTCCAGGGCTACTTTTTGGGATTCTAACAGATGCCCTTTCCTCCTCTTTCTTCCTTCCCTTAAATCTTGTTGGGTGCCTCTCTGATGCTCTACCCACTGGTGTAAATGTGAGTCTGCTGCTCATCTGTTGTTCTCCTATACTAGTCCTGGTTGGTCTCACTCAGCATCTATGGCTTTAAGGACCAGCTGTTACTGTGGGTCTCAAAATTTGCATACCGACTTTCCTCTTAACTCCAGACTTCACTTGTCATCTCATTTAGTATCTTCCTTGCGTGTCCTGTATTTGCTACTGGGTTCTGGACATTCCTTCTAATATGCTACTTTATCCTGTTGTTCATCTCACTTTGTACTGTTGTCATTCACTTAGTAGTTTGGACCATATACCTTTAAATTGTCTTCAAATTGTGTGTGTGTGTGTGTGTGTGTGTGTGTGTGTGTGTGTGTGTGTGTGTGTGTATGTGTGTGTGTGTGTGTGTGTATAATTCATGTGGATATCTTTTGACAAATTTTGAAACTTTCCCAAGAGGATATATTAATCAGCCTTTCTCCTTACCTTCATTACCACCACCCACACCTAGATTTCTCTTTCCTGTAGTTATTTTTTCCTTGGTGCTGCCTGGGACAGGTGGCTTCGGCATCAAATTTATATTATCACAGTCTGTAGACTAGAAGTCTAAGAGCAAGGTAGCAAAAGGATTAGTTTATTCTAAGGCCTCTGTCCTTGGCTAGCAGATGGTTGCCCTTTCACTGTGCCCTCAATGATCTTTCTCTTGTATGTGTCTCTTGTAATTTTGTATTGCAGTATGTAAGTCATGGTGGACTAGGTCCTATACCCAGCCTGATTTGAATGTAATTGCTTCTTATGGGCCTTTCCCCCACTAGGTTCACATTTTGAGGTCCTGGAGTTAGGGCTTTAGCATATGAGTTTGTAGATGATACAGTCTAGTGCATTTCAGCCTCCATTCATTTTCCTGTGTTTAGCAGTTGATTTAGGTCATAACATGTCTCTGCTTAGGAGTGATGATTTCTACCACATGCAGAATAGAGCAGAGAGTCCTTTCCATGGTCTATCAGGTTTTTCACAGCACCACCTCTGTGTCTGTTCCTCCATATCCGAGCAAGCCCAGGTACGTAGCAGAGAAAGGGCTTGTTTTATACTTGTTCCTTCTGCCTGGAATGCTGTTCCCTTCAGTATCTGCATACCCTTCTTTGTTCTCTGCAATTGGTCTGAGTTGTTAGTCTTTCCTCAGTATTCTGTGTAAGACAGCAGCCCTTCAGCTGTCTATCTCTTCTACCCCTATCTTATTTTCTTCACAGAACTCACTGCTACCTGATTGTATATGCTGTGCATTCCATACCATGTGAATGCAGATGGCACAGATGACATACTTTCTTGTGTATTTTGTTCATGTGTCATGTTCTCATCCTAGTATATACATACACATGACATTCATTCTCACACTAGTCCATATGTGAATTTTGTGAGTGTGTGTAGTCTTTCCTGTAAGGACAGGAACTTTGCCAATTGTGTTTATGTTAGAATTCTTATCATTTAGAGTAAGTGTCATCTTACATATGACAGATATCCTCTGTCTCCTTCTCTGCTGTATAAACAGCACTGTCTGTTTATCAACGTTTATCGAATGAATAAACATTTTCTTGAAGAGCTGGCATATAGACTGCCTTGTTACACTTTTACATTATCTGGCTTTTAATAAAAGATTTCATTGATACAGGAAAATCAAGTGATCTCTCATTGTTAGAACAATGGAATTCTAAGTTATTATAATTTAAAATTTTTAAAGTATTTTAAACAGGCTCCTAAGAATTAAAATGCTTTTTGTATTGTGACATATCATTGACTTTTATGTATTTATTTAATTTCATATTGTATTTCTAATAAGTGATAAAAACAAAAATGTTGAAAATTGATTTATTTGCCATTTTATTGATTATTAAAAATTAATTTTAGTTCTTTTGATGCCATAGTGGCTTTAATATTTTCCAGGATATTTGGCCTTCCTTTTGTAGCCGGCCTTAACATTGAGAAAGCGTTCCTTGAGCACCATATCAGAAACTGTAATTGCATTGGCCCTAATGGTACTAAATCTAGAAAGATAAATGGTATAGCCATGTCAGAAAAAACTCAAGATTCCTACAAAGTTTTTCTTTTCTGATTTTTATCCTTAGCAACAAATTTCTGGTGAAGATGAAATAGAGTGCTCTGATAAAGATGAGCCTGACATTGATGGAGACGTGTCCAGTGACTGCCCTACTGTCCGAGTCCCGCTGACATCTCTCAAAAGCCATCAGGGTGTGGTTATTGCTGCTGACTGGCTGGTTGGTGGGAAGCAAGTGGTGACAGCCTCATGGGACAGAACTGCCAACCTATATGATGTGGAGACATCTGAACTTGTTCATTCTCTGACAGGTATCTTGCTGTGAACATCTGAAATTCTTTCTAGTTGGGCTGTTTTTATGTCTGAGCTTACAAATTACTTCCAGGCCAGGATTCTCTTTAGTGCTATTGGCTATGTGGTTGTCATTTTTGGAGATCCTTTCTGATTAATAGAACTCTTCATAGCTAAATTTGTTTTACCTTCAGGAGATTAACGGTAGCATGCACTATTTCAGTATTTGAAATATGATTGCTATATTGGTTTTCTCTTTCTCTTTGATAGTTTCTTTCTTCTTCTTCTTTTTTTTTTTTTTTTTAAACACTCTTAAATAGCAGGGGTCTATTACCTTGATGGTTTCCTTGTCAAGCTTCTATGTCCAAGGTAGCTGCTCCTCAGCTGTAAGGGTCTGTTTGAAGTGAAGGTGCGGCTTGGGCAGGACCTCTGGAACTTGTAGTCTTCTGTGCTCACTGGTTGCTGGAAAAATTCATCCAGTGTCTTGTAGCTATGTGACTGGGGTTGTACTTTCTTACTAGTGGTCAGTTAGGGCATCCAGGGCTGAGCATCCAGGGCTCCCACCAAAGGCATCTTCCCACATAGCAGGTTGCTGGCTTCTAGGCCAGCAGGAACATGCCTCTGTTGCCCTGGATTCTCTAACTTCTGGGAGGACCTTGGCCCTTTGAATGGTTCTAGCTATTTAGACTAGGCCACTGAGGACAGCTTTTCTTTAAACACAAAGATGAATGATTTAGGGACCTTAGTTACATATGTGGAATTCTCTTGGTCTGTTGTATACCCCATTTATAGAAAGTTGTATTTATAGGTTCTGCCCAAATGCAAGACAAGATGTACTAAGGGCCCACAAATTATACCATTAGAAGTTATTTTTGTTGCATTCAGCCTGTTAAAGTGATTTGTCTGACCTTCTAACTGTTAAGACCAGAAATTGAGTTATGATATATGTAGTTCCCTACTCATTTTTTTTTATGTGGATAGCTGACATGACTTCAGGCATCTGAAGGACAGCCTTCCATACCACTAAGTAATTCCTTAAGGTTTACTTTTCCATCAGCTATTAGTGGTATCTGTAAAGATGATGGATATTTTTGATTCTTGTGTTTTTAAAAAAGCTTCACTCTAATTGTGTGTCTGCAGGTGGATGACCTTGTATTTTTGTTGTATTTGGTTGTAGGGCATGACCAGGAGTTAACACACTGTTGCACTCACCCCACCCAGCGGCTCGTGGTGACCTCTTCCCGTGACACAACTTTCCGTCTTTGGGATTTCAGGGACCCTTCCATCCACTCCGTGAATGTTTTCCAAGGACACACGGAGTGAGTTGCAGTTGTTTAGAGATCTTATCTATGAAAAAAGTGTTGTAGGTTACCATTGAAACTTAAGTCTAAATTTCTACTGTTTGAAACTTAGCTCTTTTTCATAATGATGGCTCTTTCTCTAAACATTTTGGTATGTCTTTCAAAAGTTGTAGAAGACTAAGAAGGCTCTGATGTCAAGAAATTGAATGGGATAGAATCTGGCAGGGGCTGGGAGTGGGTAGCTCAGTAAAGGAAGAGTTAAGAAGCACCCTAGGCATGAGTCGTGGGAGCATAATCATATTATCCATCAAGAAACCCTATCTAAGCCTGGCGGTGGTGGCACACACCTTTAATCTCAGCACTCGGGAGGCAAAGGCAGGTGGATCTTTGTGAGTTCGAGGCCAGCCTGGTCTACAGAGTGAGATCCAGGAAAGGCACAAAGCTACATAGAGAAACCCTGTCTCAAAAAACCAAAAAAAAAAAAAAAAAAAAAAAGGAGGCCCTATCTAAGCTGTCTGTAACTACTAATTACTATAACATGTCTTTTAAAATTATTTGGTTCCCTTTCTTCTCCCAGTTTGCTCTCTGTCTTAGTTAGACTTCTATTACTGTGAAGACGCACCATGACCACGGCAACTTTTATAAAGGAAAACATTTAATTGGGGCTGGCTTACAGTTCAGAGGTTTAGTTCATTATTGTCATGGTGGGAAGCAAGGCGGTATGTAGGCAGATGTGGTGCTAGAGAAGGAGCTGAGAGTTCTCTGTCTATATCTGAAGGCGGCAGAAGAGACCTGTTACACTGGGCATGACTTGAACATATGTGAGACCCCAAAGCCCACCTCCACAGTGACACACTTCCTCCAACAAGGCCTCAAGTACTAATAGTGCCATTCCCTATGGGCCAAGCATTCAAACACATTCTTCAATGGGGGCCATATCTATCCAAACACCACACTCTCCTTATGCTCTCCTTTTACACATATTCCACTAGTCTCTCTATTTTTCCACTTCCTTTATGATTGACTTCCCAGCCCTCTCATGGCTCCTTCCTAGTTTTGTGACTTCCTAACACATAGAAACACACCGTGTTGTATCTTTTAAAGTTGTTGTTATTACATGTATTTGTAGGGCATATACTGGGAGGAGGGTTTTTTTTTTTTCTGCATGTATATATACACACACATATCATCAGTCTAGTATATGTTCCTCTCTGCTTGAAGTTCTATCAGACAAATTCAGCATGAGACTATCTTGACAGAGTTCTTCCATAAATGTACTTTTTTAATCTTTTCAATAAGCAAGGAGATTGTCTATTTACTTCCTGTAGATGAATTTCTAAACGGTCTTATTAAATAAGAAACACAGAACCAAATATAGGAGTGAAAGCCTTAGAGATCAGGGAAATAGTGAGAGACACCAGCTAGCCTTAACTCACCACGCCGCTGTAGTTTCCCAAGAGAGTTACTTCTTGCTTACCCAGGCTGTTTTTTGCCTTGCTGTTCTGCTCTCTCATTGGCTCTTAGCCCAGCTACCTCACTTCCTTGTTACTGCCTGTCTATACAGACCTCCATGTCTCTATGGTTGGTACTGGGATTAAAGGCATGTGTCACCATGCTTGGCTGTTCCCTAGTATGTCCTTTAACACACAGAGACCCTGCTTGCCATGTGATTGGATTAAGGGTGAGTGCTACCACTGCCTGACTTCTATGTTTACCTAAAAATGGCTGGCTATGTCCTCTGATCTCTAGGTAAACTTTATTTATTAACATACAAATAAAATATCACCACAGCTTCTTCATGATATAGATTAAGGTAGAGTCTGTCATGTCTCTTCCTGGAAAGTTATGTTTTCCAGTTCGGAGTTACTAAAGTGACACTTTGAGATAAGTGACTATCTTATTCCCCAGCAGCCTTTCATCACTGATGATCCCTGCCAATTTAGGCAGTACAAGAATGTTGCAAAAGGGTCAGGTTTCTAATTCTGTTATTCTTTTCACACTCACTAGCTAGCCCTTTTGAGAATAAACACAGATTTCTGGTTATGCTTGTCATTTTGATAGTCATTGTCCTTTATTGTCATTTTAATTTTGGCTCTTGGTGCCACTTGTAGGCCATTGAACCTTCCAGTTGTCCTCTGGTCTCTAGACATTGCTATCATTTTTCTACAGTAGGATGATGTACTAGGCTAGAAAACAGCACTGGCATCTCTCCCACTTGGTTCTGTTAACCTGTACTGGAGCAAACAAAACCTATCAGATTTGAGTTGGACCAAGAAGAAAGTTTTGTTTTCAGATAGCAAGCAGCTGTCCTTGTGATAAGGTAGAGCAGATGGAGTCACAGGGAGACCAGCCAGCTTCTCCTTACCATGTTTGCAAGGACAGAATGGAATTTGTGGAGAACTGGTGAAGGCTAGAGCATTGTGTCCAGATAAAGGTTCAGGTGGCCAGAGTTTTTTAAGTCCTTGGTGTGCCTGGCCAGGTGTAGTCATAATAATAGTTTAGACTTGATGTTTCCAGATTGGGCAGGCATCATCTCCATTCCAGAGAAAGTGAGCCATGAGCAAGCCAGGAGGCAGCCTGGCTTCAGTGGAGTTTAGCTCTAAGGGAGTAATCAAGTGTAGCCTCTCCTGGTGTCTCCAACTTGCCTTGTGGTGGCATTTAAAGACTTAAAATTGGCACTCTGGTTATTTGAAAAATTTTTTATTGATGTTTCACGCTTTGAGAGGAGAATATATTTGCATTACTGGTAGCTGATGCATGTTACAGCTTTTAAGGATGTTTCAATGGTAGGTTGTTGCTAATTTGTATCCCTTTAGCTGTAAAGTATAGTGAATGCTAATATGATGTTTGAAATATATAATTAGTGATACATTTTTTTTGCAGCTGGCTATTGCATGAAACAACAGTTGTTTTGAGGAACATGACTGGTTGTGACCCCCTCACCCCTTTTGAGACAAGGTCTTACTATATAACTGTGGTTCTCCTGGAACTCACTATGTAGACTAGGCTAGCCTTGAACTTAGAGATCCACCTGCATTTGCCTCTGCCTCTGAAGTTCTGAGGTTAAAGGCATGTTCTACTACGTCTGGCCTAAGGAGCCCTTATTTTTTTTTTTTTTTTTTTTTTTTTGGTTTTTCGAGACAGGGTTTCTCTGTATAGCTTTGCGCCTTTCCTGGAACTCACTTGGTAGCCCAGGCTGGCCTCGAACTCACAGAGATCCGCCTGCCTCTGCCTCCCGAGTGCTGGGATTAAAGGCGTGCGCCACCACCGCCCGGCCCTTATTTTTAATATAGACTGAGGAATATTTAGAAAGTTGGTTGATCTCCTCCCCCCACCTCCCCAATCCCTTCCCTCCTTTTGAGACAGGGTCTCTCTACATAGCTCTGGCTGTCCTGGACCTCAGTGTGTAGACCAGACTGCAATCAAATTCAAAGATTTGCCAGCTTTTGCCAAGTACTTCTGTTTTTTAAAATAGGGACCAAGAGTAGGCTTATAGTAAATGCATGTAATTCACATGAGCCCTTTCTCTCACCCAGCTTTTGTAAGATGTAAGATAGTTGTTAAATTGCCTTTAACTACAGGATGAATGAAAGTTTTAATGAGAGTAAAATATATGAGTCAGGCTTGCTCTTACCCAGATTATTTACGTTTTTTCTTTTCTTAATTGATTAGTCATGGACTAGCATGTTGCATTAATGTGTATATATCTAAAAAGGGTTGAAATGTTTTTTCTTTGATACTAATTTTCTTGCTCTGTCAAGAAGGATAAATTTTAATTTATTAAGGTCTTTCTAAATTGGCAGGAGTCAGCTGGATTCTTCTGCTTCTAAATTTTGTGTAGTTGGCTCAGTGGTCAAGATCATTGACTGCTTTACAGAGAACCTCGGTTTGATTTCTAGCACCCAAATAGTAGTTCACAATAGTCTGTAAGTCTGGTTCAGGGAGAATCCTAAGCTCTTTTCTGGCCTCCTCAGGTACCAGGCACACAAGTGATACACAGACACAATTGGAAGAAAAACACCCATACACATAAAATAAAATTAAAATGGAAAGAAAAAGAATTCTTTAAAAGAAAAGAGTGGCTGAGCTTAAAAAGTACCCTCTGGCCTTTCTCATGTAGGTTTAGGACTTGGTCAGCAGATGGAGCTGTAGATATCTTTATTGAACACAAACCACTTCTGGTAATGATCAGCAGTAAGCCTTTAGAAACACTTCACATTTAGAAAAACAGGAAATGAGACGTTTCATATGGTTTCATCTAAGGAATCTTCATAGTGACTGTTGCCTTTTACCTATGCCATGGCTTCTGAGAATTTGAGCCCATACGACCAAATAGCAGGTAGTAAATACATGTAGATGTACATCTGTGATCCATAAAGGGCATGCTTTTATTAAAAGCAAACTTGATTTAATTCCTCATTAAGAGCAGAATAATAGTCATGTCTGCAGTGTGTGTTCTCTTTAATCATTAGTTTGCTGTTCTGAATCTGACGTAAGAAAATAAGCCATGGTTCTCCACCTTTAACAATCTGGTGGCTTCCCAGAGCTCTGCAGGCTCTTCTGCAGTGGACTGCAACATTCCTGGTTCTGTCACCTAGAAGTCTGCATGCCTCATACCTAGCATCCTCTGAATGAGTACATGGGAAGGGCCTTTTAGAAGCTCATGGAGACTATAGCACTATCTAGCAAATATAATTTTCTGGAGTATTCAGTAAGTTATTTTCCTGAATGCTACAAAAAAAGTTCAAAGTCTCAGCTTTTATGTTTTTACTGGTGTATCTAAAAAGTTGAATATGAGAAGATTGTTTAACGAATCCTTGCTTAGAGAAAGACAGTATTTCTACAGAAGCCTTTCTTGCATATTTCATATAAACACGATACACAACTCTCTTTTGAAAATTGTATTTTAGCACATACCTTTAATCCCATCACTTGGGAGGCAGAGGTAGGTGAATCTCTGTGAGTTCAAGGCCAGCCTGGTCTACAGAGTTAGTTCCAGGACAGCCAGGGATATACCAAGAAATTCTGTCTTGAAAAATCAAAGGGAGGAAAAAAAAAAGTTGTATTTTAGTTCATGTTTTCATTTATGAGAACTCAGCATAAATCTTTTTTTTTTTTTTTTTTTCTCCAGACAGGGTTTCTTTTTGTAGCTTTGGCTGTCTGGAACTCTGTACACCAGGCTGGCCTCGAACTCACAGAGATCTGCCTGCCTCTGCCTTCCTGAGTGCTGGGATTAAAGGCATTTGCCACCATGTCCAAGGCTCTACATAAATTCTTTAAGAATCAATGTCTTTAATGTGAACAGTTAAGAACTTATTTCTAGTTAATCTGAATTTCTATATCTTGGGTTTTCTTAAGGCAAGGTATAGTTATATAAGCATCAAGATTATTAGCTCAGTTTTGTGATGCAATTTCTCAACGAGTTGAGAGATTTTTTTTCCTCCTTTTCATTTTCTCTTTCTGTTATCCATGTACTTTTACATGGTTTTGGTGCCTTTTTGCAAAACTAAGGTTTGAGATATAATGCTTCACTGTAAGATTAAAAAAAATATAGCCAAATGGTCCCTTGAAATTTGTACTGTCATTATATTTGCTGGAAGCAGACAGAGCTCCTTGATGTCAGCTGTGCTTAAGGCTTTTACTTTTATCACATGTTTTTAGAAAGGACTAATAAGCCTTTTTCATTTTTGATGTGTTGCATTGATTTTCACCCTGTATTATGACATCTCTTCATTATAATAGGAATTCTACTATATTAGTATTTGTTGAATGTAGTGGTGTATCTGTTACTGGCTCAGTCTTTAGTAGCTTTGTGTTTACCAGTTTGTCTGAAGAATAATTTTAGAAACTCTATATAGTATTGTTTAACTAGTAGCAAGAATGCAAAATTTTGTACCTTGATCTTAGAAAAATAAGTGGTTACTTTGAAAATTTTGACATAGGAATTTCTGCTGGAGGCTGAAATGATTGTTTCCCCCATGAATTTCTATCTTAATTATCAACAGCTGGAACTAAAATTCAGTGCTTTTCTTCTGAAACGACTAACTCTTCTTTATAATAATGTGGCTTTTCCTTGGTAGTGTAATTTAGTAGCTCAAGCATCCTCTAGCTCCCTTCTGTTGAACTGGACTCCACACTGATCTCGAACTAAATGGATTGTGGATGGATGATACATGTATGTGCAAGGAGCTCTTATATTATGAAAGTTGTTAGATTAAATCCACTTACTGCTCTTTGAGAGGAATAGATAGATGCCTATTTGATGGCCTATAAATAACCAAAGGCTCCCAGCTCCACTCCTGAGATTAATTCCTCTTGGTACCGTTGCCTTGTCTAAGAACTTAACATTTATCCCTTTATTCTTCACTATCTCCCTTTCTTCAGGTCCTGACCACCCCCCCCCCCTTTTGTTTTGTTTCCATTACTATGAAAAGGAACTGACAGTTGAGGCAGTCACTGGTCATTAAACTTCCTCCATGGGTGGCCAATGACTAGTTTATATACCCACTGACAGTATTTATTTACAAGTGTGAATAAACTTTGGCATTGAAAACAGTCTGAAATTAGCTCAGCATGGAAGAATATTAGAGAATGGAAGGTTTTTGTTTCTTTCTGGCTTTTTTTATACATAATTGTAACTTTATTCTCAATGTGAGATTTGGTGATTTCTTCAAAAGAAACTGAAATGCATCTAACAACAACAACAAATAAAAAAACATGTTAAAATTGTAATGATTATTTTGAAGTTATGACATTTTCCTATGCCTTTATTGTCAAATGTCTGGTGGGAGGTAGTTACTGCTAAGTACTAAATTCTAGGTAGACTCACCAAGGTAGAAAGAGCTTTGCATTACAAACAGTTTTCTTTATGCTTTTAAAAAGAAATGTTTGGAAAATGACATTTTTATCTGGATGACAGTTGGGTTTAATTAGAACTACATTTTGTTCTTTGTCAAAGTAAGTCATCATGTGGGACTCACTCGGGTATAGGCTAGGGAGAAGTTGGGTGGCTTTCTGCTGTCAAGCTGCTTTGTGATGGAGATTTTGGAGGACTATACTTGTTTTTTATTTTAATTAATTAATTTGTTTAAATTAATTTTTTTTTTGTTTTTGATATAAGGTTTTTTGGAGCCACACTCTCCCTTAATAACCTCACTTAAATCTATGATAAAATCTTCTTTATTTTTAGTGCAGGCTAGCGTTGAACTCGATGTATAGCTGAGAGTAAGCCCAAACTTTTGGTTCTCTGCTTGGACCTCCCAGGTGCTGGGATTATAGGTGAGCATCACTCTAGCCAGTTTATACTTAGTTTTCAAGTCTGCTTTGCTACTGGTGACTGCTTTTACACTCTCCTGTGGGAGGAGGAAGTAACCTGGAACCAAAGATACCAGTGAGTAGTGCTTTCTAGAGACAGGAGTA
Source organism: Peromyscus maniculatus bairdii (assembly GCF_049852395.1). Lineage (NCBI taxonomy): Eukaryota > Metazoa > Chordata > Mammalia > Rodentia > Cricetidae > Peromyscus > Peromyscus maniculatus. The sequence continues at coordinate 92,365,651 of NC_134856.1, read as the reverse complement.
TAGCTCCAGAAGTGTGTTCACAAGTAGAAATGACTATTTGAGAAATAAATCAAAGCCACACCTGAGTTTTCTTTAGGGATTTAGCCCTTGAGAGGCTTCTCATGTGCCAGTAGATGGCCCTACAGCCATGCACATACTGGTAGCCCTGAGTAGACTCAGTGGGTTAAAATGAAACACATGGAATTGGGAGGAAATAGTGATGGGGGTTAAGGGAGGAATTGGAGGAGAGGAAAGGGAGGTAGACTTGATTAAAAAACATTCTGTATATGTATGAAATTCTGGGTATATATTTCAATAAAAAATAAATAAATGAATAAATCAAGGCTGAAAATAGCTAAGGCTAGTGGTATGGTATGAACTCCAATTTTAGGTTTTCCTTGATTTAAAAAAAAAAAAAAATTCGGGGACTGGAGAGATGGCTCAGAGGTTAAGAGCACTGGCTGCTCTTCCAGAGGTCCTGAGTTCAATTCCCAGCAACCACATGGTGGCTCACAACCATCCTTAATGAGATCTGGTGCTCTCTTCTGGCCTGCAGATGTATATGCAGACAGAACACTGTATACATAATAAATAAATCTTAAAAAAAAAAAAATTCCCCTTAGGGGTTGGCCTAAATCAGAAGTTCCTGTTGTCTCCACCTGAGTATTAGGATCATAGGTGTGTTTGCCACTATGCTCAGCTCTATGTGTTAATAAGGATGGACCCCAGGGCTTTGTATATGCTAGTAGCAAGCACTCTTCCAATTGAACTACATTCTAAGTCCATTTTCTCAGTTTAATTATTAGCTTAATTGTCTTGTACAATCTCACAGGGAAACATAGTGGTCAGTGGACAGAGGTAGCATGTGGCTGCACTGGTTTGTGCTCAAGTGTAGAATGGCTGGTTTGTGTGTGTGTGTTTAAATGTATTAACTATGAATAAATGACTACGAGCACAGAAATGACCAATATATTAGACACATAGCTGCTGTATAAACATGTGGTAGGCACTGTGGATCGCAACTGTCATGGAGTCTGGTGGATACCATTCTCTTGGTATCTTGGGCCTAATGGGTAGGTCAGCTTGTCTGGACCAGCAACTGTAGGAGCTCCTTACTTGGGCTTACTCTGTTGTAGTTTGAATAGGTAGTATGGTACTATGTCAATACAAGTGATACTTTTTTTTTGCTTACAAACTGTATGGCCATGGCAGGCTGCTGCTGCTGCTGCTGCTGCTGCTGCTGCTGCTGCTGCTGCTGCTGCTGCTGCTGCTGCTGCTGCTGCTGCTGCTTCTTCTTCTTCTTCTTCTTCTTCTTCTTCTTCTTCTTCTTCTTCTTCTTCTTCTTCTTCTTCTTCTTCTTCTTAATATATTTTATTTTACAATACCATTCAGTTCTACATATCAGCCATGGGTTCCCCTGTTCTCCCCCCTCCCACCCCCTCCCTTTACTCCTAGCCTACATTTTAAAGTTGCTTCTTATTCAGAATATAGTTTTCAAAGCAAGAGATTTATTTATATATTTTGCTTTCTTTAAAGCCCTCATGCTGTAATCCTAGTACTTGGGAAACTGCAGCAGGAGGATGATGAGTTTGAGGCCAGCTTTGGCTACATTGAGAGCCTGTCTCCAACCAACCAAAGAAATGGGCTATTCAGAAACTGATAAAAACAAGTATTGAAGGAATGAGTACTTTTAAGTGGATGAATTGATAGTTTTATTTCACCACAGACTATAAATGTTCTGATTCACTGAGACAGGTCCAAGTACAGTTGTTTGTTTGTTTGTTTGTTTTTTGAGACAGTTTATAACAGCCCTGGCTGGCCTTGAACTCACAGAGATCTGCCTGCTTCTGCTTCCTGAGTACTGGGATTAAAGGCTTGTGCCACCATGCCTGGCCCCAGTCTAGGTAGAAACCACTTTGCATTGTGTAGAATCTGCAGAGTAGGAGTGAGAGGAACTGCCAAAAGCTCCAGCTTCTGGAGGAAAAAATGGTAATGATAATGGCATTAAAGCATGCTTTGGTCCTGGCCCAGCCAATACTGGAGGACATCCTGTCCAAACTTAGCCCAGGTGAGACAGTCACCTGATCGGACCTGCAACTGCTGCCACTTCCTTTTTCAGTCATCTACTGCCCAGATTTTCTGCTTTGCACCAGGGCTACAGGGTTCTGGCAGTGTAGTAGATCAGAATAACATGTCATTCAACTGCCATCTTCGGGGAGCCAGCTCTTCCACATAAATGATTTCTACAGTAATCTCTCTCTCTCTGTCTCTCTCTCTTCCTCTCTCTCTGTCTGTCTGTCTCTCTCTTGAGACAGGGTTTCTCTATGTAGCTTTGTGCCTTTCCTGGAACTCACTCTATAGCCCAGGCTGGTCTTGAACTCACAGAGATCTGCCTGCCTCTGCCTCCTGAGTGCTGGGATTAAAGGCGTGAGCCACCACCGTCTGGCTCCAGTAATCTCTTAGTGAAAATTTTGAAAGTAACTCACTCTTTTAAGTCATGTTTGTGTGAAGGAAATCTGAAATCCTGTGTGTATTAGTTTGTTCCCACACTGAGTGGGCTGGTGCAGTTTGAGTTTTGTGCGTCTGCTTTATTTTCTGAAGTCAATGTGTTTTTTGTGTTACTATCTTTGAATAAGATGGCCCCCATAGCCTCATATATTTGAACATTTTAGTCATTAGGGAGTGGCACTATTTGAGAAGGATTAGGAGATGTGGCCTTGTTGGAGGAAGAGTGTCACTTGGGGTGGGCTTTTTGAGGTTTCAAATGCTCAAACCAGGCCCAGCGTCTCACTCTTCCTGCTGCCTGTGGATCTGGTTGTAGAACTCTTAGCTTCTTCTCCAGCACCATGTCTTGCTTGTGTGCTACCATGCTGTAAGCCAGCCTCAATGAAATGTTTTCCTTTAGAAGAGTTGTCATGATCATGGTGTCTCTTCACAGCAGTGAACAGTGACTAAGACAATGTCCAATCTATCAGTCCTCACTTCCTCCATTTATTGTTCCTTCTATGTGAGTGAGTGAGTGAGAGTGTGTGTGTGTGTGTGTGTGTGTGTGTGTGTGTGTGTGTGTGTGTGTGTATCTACTAGGGAAAAAGTGATGGTATTGAAGATCAAACCCTGGCCCTCATAGGGTAGGCAAGCATTCTGCCACTGAGCCGTATTTCTAGCTGCTCTTAAGGTGGCATATCAATGTATGTCAACTCTGAGTAATAGCTTAAAGCACATTCTCCTAGAAAGCAAGAACTTGAGTGTGTGGAGGCTAGGAATTCCCTTCTGTATTCTGAAGGACTGTAGTATAAAATAAGACAGGAGCATACATTTTTGAATTATGTGCATTTAGGCCCCTGTGCATGCAGGTAGTTGTAAGGAATGGCTTATTCTCTTCACAGCCTTTGTCTTCTGGGAATGAGGACTAGTACATGAGCAGATAAATCAGAGCTTAGCTGAGTGCCATTGATTAGTCAAGAGAGCACCGAGGTGAGTACTGTTGCTTAGTCTAGAGGGCACCAAGGTGAGTACTGTTTCTTAGTCTAGAGGGCACAGAGGTGAGTACTGTTGCTTAGTCTAGAGAGCACAGAGGTGAGTACTGTTGCTTAGTCTAGAGAGCACCAAGTGGAGTACTGTTGCTTAGTCCAGAGAGCACCGAGGGGAGTGCTGTCTTCAGTCTGGCACTGTGGTTTGGCATTTCCACAGTGATTCTGCTTTCTGTGGTAAGATGACCGAGATGATCGCTTTTCTTCTGCTTAATTGTAACTCCAAAGGATTGTCATTGTGTTTGCAGCGGTGAGGCTCTAAGGTGAAACCTCGTTGTAGCCATTCAGAGTAGTAAGTAAAAACGGTTTCAGAAAGTGGCTTCATTTGGTTCATAATGTAAGTGTCATTTTAAAGGGAAGCTGCCATGTCATATAGGGTGTTACTCAGTATTGTAGCTTTTCACGTAACATTTACTGTGGAGAAGGTTTTCAAAAAGTGAGGTACTATATTTGTCTCTGGATATATATTTTCCAAGAGGGAGCTGAGTTGAAACATGTCCTGTGTTACATAGCTGTGAAATTTCACAAGGAAAAACATCTATCCTCAATGAATATTGTAGGTATGAATTTCCATTTTAAAAGAGTGAGACAAAATTCATTCATTCAGAAGTGTGAAGTGGACAGTTGCTGGCAATGAGATGCACAGTGAGTAGGGCAGCTGCCACCATGGCTGTTGCATGCTAGCAGTAGCAGTCGGGCTGCATCCCAGTGCTCTCACACAGCTCATCTAGGGCAGTGATTCTGCCTGTTCCTTTTGGGGGCAGGCACGGGTTTCCAGGAGGCTGTGGAGAGGAATCTGAAGCTTTGTTTTCAGGTGGAGGAGTATGGGAGGATACTGTAGAGCTGAACACTTGCTGGGAAAGCAAGGGAAGCTTCATGATGGCCATGTTCTCTGTCAGGCAGAGGCAGATGATATTTCAGATTCTGGTGGGTGAATGGTCTCTGTGGCTTTTGGAGTTTCCTGGAAATTAGTTGTTGAAGTCTCTGCAGGCGAAGTAGGGTTCTGAGGCTGGGTAGCATGGTACATCTGCAGGTGTAGGCATGTACAGGTGTAGGGTCATGTAGCCATTGCATCATCCTTGGAGAGGCAAGGGTGCAGTGTAGTTGCTGGATTTGGTTGTGGTTTCCCAGTGAACACAAATGAAGTCAAACAGGCTAGAGGGGATTGAGGAATTTTACAAGGTGTAATTATGAAGATTATAGATCCATAGCTGACTTTGAGTCTACCAGAATGTAGGCTGGACTCTGGAACTTTTTAGTAAGAAATCAGTGGTACCATGACTGCCATCCCCTACCAGTCAGTGCTGGCAGGCTCCTTGAAAGCTTGTATAATGCAAAGGATAGCAGAGGGCAGGATTGCCATCTGTAAGGAGTCAACTGGCTTCTTAGTGAGTGATACCCGAGCCTTAGCTTAAAAGGAGTATATCTTGGCCTCAGCCTGAGGAATACAAGTAGGGGTGGTGGAAGTTTCTGCCGGTATTCTGATGTATGGTTGGTCACACTCGGGCTGTTTACCCACTGAAGTCTTCAGGGTTGTGAAGGATAGAGGGTTTTTGATGTCTGTATAATGGTTGCCCTTCAAATGTCAGTTCTCCAGTGACCAGAAGTAGACAGTGTGTGAATTCTCCACCTGTTAGCTGGAAGCAGTGAGCTGTTTTCTTGACTGGCTCTTTAAAGGCATGCTGCTTGTTAGAGAGTTGTGATAATAATAATCCATTCTGAACATTTTGTTGGCTTGTCCTTTGGAAACAGGGTCTCTTGTAGCCTAGGCTGAACTGCAGCTCATTACATAGCACAGGCTAGCCTCAAACTTTTGGCAACTCTGCTGCCTCATCTTTGGAATACTGGGATTATGGTATGAACTGTCATGCCTGGTTTCATTTTGAACTTGAAATGTGACGTTTTTATTTTCAGTCTGCCTTGTTTGCCTAAGCATAGAACCCATGAGTGCCTTCCTGACATCATCTTATTATTCCCCTAGCCTTCTCAGTGTAGTTTGCTTTAAAAAGTGTTCCTTGCCACAGTTTCTTGGTAGCATCTATTTCTGTCTGTGGGAAGTAGGAGTGTATGTTCTACATGTATGTAGTGTGCATACATATGGATGTACACATTTTATACCACCACCTCTTGAGAGGCATTCTCATGATGTGTGGAGCCTATTTCTCCTTGGGTCTCAAGCTGTAGCTAGCTGTTCTCAGCAAACACAGTCCAGTATTGGATAGGTAGAAGTGGTTCCATTTTCAAGTTGGGAATCATTTTTGGTAGCTTCCTTGTCTGGGAATGAAGATGTTTCTCAGGTCCTGGAACAGTCACTGCTGACCCAAGACTGGGCACAAGGACCCAACTGGCATACTCTGCTCTGTGTGGTGCCACTTAGCGATTCATTTTTTGGTTTAGCAGGAGTGATTTTTCTGAAAACTTGAGATTTTTGCAAATTTGTTAATATTTAAGAGTGAAAAACAGCCGGGCGGTGGTGGCGCACGCCTTTAATCCCAGCACTCGGGAGGCAGAGCCAGGCGGATCTCTGTGAGTTCGAGGCCAGCCTGGTCTCCAAAGTGAGTTCCAGGAAAGGCGCAAAGCTACACAGAGAAACCCTGTCTCGAAAACCCCCCCCAAAAAAAAAAAAAAAAAAAGAGTGAAAAACGTTATAGTACATTGCAGTAGGTTTACTTTTGCTAATAATCATTTTAATGAATAAACCTTGTCTGCATTGTATTAAGATATTCATTATATTTGTGTGTATTATGTGCATGTGTATATATGGGATGCATGGGCACTTAGAGATATGTCTGGAGGTCAGCTTGTGAGAGTCAGTTCTCTCCTCTCACCATATGGGTTTGGGGAATCATATTCAGGCTGTCTGTCAGTCTTGGTGGCAAGCACTTTTATTCTCTGAGCCATCTCATGAGCCCATGTATTATATTAAAAGTTGTTAATAAAATGTTATTTATGTTTCAGAAACAGAACCTTTAAAATTCTTATATACAAAAATGAATACATAATGTCTGCTATTGAAATGTTGGTCACTATAAATTATCGGCAGAGTCTTGGACCAAGAAAAGAAATGAAAAGTTAAATAATCAAAACCTGAGGGAGGTCACTTCTCACCAAGTTTAAACAATACGTTTGTTGCCAATTTCTTTAAAATTATTGATATAATTAAAAATATTGTAAAATTACAATGTTTTTAAATTAGAAAGACCAGGTTTCAAGAAAGCAAATGAGCCTTGACTCTTGATATTGCAAGAATGACATTATTGTATGAATCTTTTTTTTTTTTTTTTTTTTTTTTTAGTTTTTTGAGACAGGGTTTCTCTGTGTACCCCTGGCTGTCCTGGAAATCACTCTGTAGACCAGGCTGGTCTTGAACTCAGAGATCCACCTGCCTCTATCTCTTGAGTGCTAGGATTAAAGGTATGTGCCACCACCTCCCATCTTATTGTATGAATCTTATTATTTTAACTTTTTAGTAATTTAAATACATTTGCATTTCCAAACTGATTTTTATCTTTGATTTTGAAAAAGTTCTTGCTAATATAGTTAAACAGTCTTAAAAATTTAGCCCCATTGGGTGTGGTGATGCACACCTATAATTGCAGCAGAGGCAGGTGGATCCTTCTGAGTTCAAGGCCAGCCTGGTCTGTCCATGAGTTCCAGGTCAGCTAAGGCTGCAGTGAGATCTTTAACCCTGCCCTAAACACACTGCTCTAGAGTGCTCAGAAATTAAGATAGTGTTAGATGCTAGCAGAAGTAATTTGTTCCCCAGGGAACAGTTGAATTTACTGAAAAAGAATGTGGTACAAGTTTAGCTTCTACTCTGATGCTTTTGTTTATTTGTTTTTATCTAATTTTCTAAATGGGGAGTTTAGCCATCAAGAAATACTCAGAAATATGTTTCATTCAGGTATGTTTTTTTCTGTTGGTTAATTAGGCTCCTGATCTTCAAACACAGGCTGCGTAAGTTCTGAAAATTACAGATAGTAGGAAAAGCAAAAAAAAAAATATTACTTTTGAAGATCCTGGCATGTCTACATAATAGGTTACTAGTGTGTGGGCTCATGTTACCTGTTAGGAGTTTGGTTCTGTACAGATAGTTTGGAAAGCAGTTGTCAGGAAAGAAGCTGCCAGTCTAGACTTTGGGTACAGGGCATGCAGTTGCCCTCCTCTCTGCTTTCTGTAGTGTTGCGCGGTGTTCTGGGTTCTGACTTGCCTGGTTGGGACATACTTTGGTTGCCAATTCCAGACTGCTCTGTTTGAAAGTTGAATCTATTGTTGAATCTAGATGAAGATATACACTTGGATATTAATGCTGGAATACACTTGAACAGTTGACAGGTCAGAGCTGTAAAGTCCCAATGATACCATTACCTATGTTCTTGAAAAGAAAATTTTAAAAACAGGTTTTTATGCATGAGTATTTTGCTGAAATGTATATATATATATATATATGCACCTGGTGTTCTCAAAGGTCAGAAGAGGGTGTAGGCTCCCCTGGAACTAGAGTTACAGATGGTTGTAAGCTACCATGTAGGGTCTGGAAATCAAACCTGGGTTCTCTTAACTGCTGAGCCATCTCTACATCTCCACATACATTCTTTTTTTTTTTTGAGACAGGGTTTTTCTGTGTAGCTTTGCGCCTTTTCCTGGAACTCACTCGGTAGTCCAGGCTGGCCTCGAACTCACAGAGATCCTCCTGGCTCTGCCTCCCGAGTGCTGGGATTAAAGGCATGCGCCACCACTGCCCGGCCACATACATTCTTTAAAAAAGAAAAAAACTACTAATTTTTTGAGATTGATATAATTAATCATGTCCTTTTCTTTCCTCCCTCCAGACCTTCCCATGTACCCTTCCTTTTTCTCTTTTAAATTCATGACCTCTTTTTTTAAAAATTGTTGTTATATGTATACATGGTAATGCACGAAACAAGTCCCAAAAGATTTTTAAGAGCCAGAGGATCAGAGAGTTTCCTATGAGATTGTGTCTCTTAGTAATGTCAGAAGCTACACCATAAGTCTCACCAACATGAATGCTTAAAGGTGAGCTGAACAATGACAGCAACTATAGGCATCCTAAAGTGGACAAGGGAAAGACCACATTCTTTTGAAAGATGGATTATGTGTGCTGGAACACAGATGCCTGTGTTCTAATAGAGGATGTCGTGTACACTTGTGTTTCTACTTAGGGAATGCTTACTCTCTGTAAACACCAGATCTACTGCTCTACAGATACAAAATTGTTCTTTTGTAGGAACTTAAATTTTAAAAACAAGGAATGGCAACCCAGTAGTCAATTTTTGACATGATGCCAGAAAAGCACACTGCATTAGCTTTTCATGGTCCAGCATTTTCCACATCGTACATTTTTTTTCTTAGCGGTGAAATTTCGGCAGATTGTTATGCAAAACAGTTTTGTGTCTCTGTGTGACTGAGAGACAGCTGTTAGTCCTAATGAGGAGTGCTAGCATTACAGTATTTCCATTGATTGAGACCCACGGAGGGAGCAGAATGTTCCAGATCAGGCAGTGGTGTGTGGTGAGAAGGTACCATACTGTCAGCTGGAAGTACATGCTCGACTGCTCTCCACGACAAGATAAATGAGTTTTGCTGGAGTTTGGCAGAGTCTGAAGCTTTTCCAGTGAGTGGTTGTAGCTCACTAGCCTCCCTGTGGGACCCACAGTCCAAGGGTGCCTTAAAACTACTGCGTTTTTGCCAGGTTTTTCTTTTGATGTCCTACAATACCCGTCAGGATTGTGATTTATTAAGAACCTAATGTCTTCTAGCATTTCATTAACATAAGGTCACATAATCTTTTGTTGAGGCTTTTTTCTCTGCATTAATTGAGTGAGGTGCTAGCTGAAATTTAACTTGGCCAAAACCTCCTAGAACACACTGCAGACAGAAGTCAATGGGCATCTTTACCTCATGCTTTTCAAATATCTGGCAGTAGGAGAAGCTCCTTAAATGTTCCTGTAACCTTTGCTACACCTCATTTATTTATTTATTTATTTATTTATTTATTTATTTATTTATTTATTTATTTATTTATTTATTTATTTATTTATTTTTTTGGTTTTTCGAGACAGGGTTTCTCTGTGTAGCTTTGCGCCTTTCCTGGAGCTCACTTGGTAGCCCAGGCTGGCCTTGAACTCACAGAGATCCGCCTGGCTCTGCCTCCCGAGTGCTGGGATTAAAGGCGTGCGCCACCAACGCCCGGCTGCTACACCTCATTTATAGTCAGGCCCTATGCTATTATTTATTTAAATAAAGAATACATGGGGTTGGAGAGATGTCTCAGTTGTTAAGAGCACTGTCTGTTCTTCCAGAGGACCTGGGTTCAATTCCCAGCACCTGCATGACGGCTCACAACTGTCTGTAACTCCAGTTCTAGGGATCTGACATGCTCACACAGACATACATGCAGGCAAAACATATAAAATAAAAATAATGATTAAAAAATACCAACAAGTCAATCATGTTTTTAAGGTTTGTCCATATATCCATTTCTCCCCTTATCATATATTGCTGTGTGATATGTGTCTTTTATGCCTCATCCAGATGTCGTGCAATAGTTTCTAACCCAGGTGGTTTTGCCTTCCTGGAGACACTCACTGTTGATTGTCACATGTAGAGACGAAGTACCCACTGATGTCAGATGAGCTAAGACAGGGAGGCTGCTATACCACACAGTGCCCAAGATACCCAATTATTAGAGAACAATTCCACCCAGCGCCAGTTCCAATTGAGTAATTGGGATGAGCAAATTTGTGTTGCAGATGCCTGTGTGATGGCAAAGACTGTCTTCTAGAAGGCAAGATGTGTTATATGAAAATAGTGTTGCCCCTGTATTAGTCCTGATTGTGTTCTGGAACCTCAGTATTATGCCAAAGTTTATTGTCAGGTCTTGTTGAAAACCCTTTGGTGGTTAGTAGCTACACTGGTGTTGTAGTTTAAAATTCTTGATTAATGTAGTAGAACTTAGATTTAATTAGAACTTAGCTGTGCCTGTTTAAATAATAGAGTTTGTATAAATTGGACCTAGTGACTTAATGGGTTCCCATCAAGAGTCTGAATAGAGCATGGAATCACATCTTAGTACAGATTCGGGATAGGGACAAGTGGCATTTAAATTAGAATTTGGGAGCTGATGTGTAAATTTAAGATGTAGAAACCAAACTTCTGCTCATGTAAATTAATGATTTGTGGACATAAGAAGACAGCATATCCAGGTTTACCTGATTGTCATCTTGTAGGGCAACTTCAACAGCTTGTGAGTAGTGAGCCTTCATATGGAATGGATGGCTCTGGGTTATGTAGTGGTGGGGGACAGCTGCAGAGGTGAGGGTGGAGTCTTGAGAGGCTCCTGCATTGGCCTCTTTGGAACTGTTGATTTGGGCCTGCAATCAGGCAGTGTTCTGCTTTGTGAACCAATCTGGAGAGATTGGATATTAACATATTAGCATGTTATTAACACATTAACCAAAATGCACAGCCAACACTGCATCAGGCAGGAAGCAGTATCTTCAAAGTCCCATTACAGAGGTGAATGGTAAAATGGAGACTCACCTGCATTCAGTCAGAACAGTAGCATTGTCTAGGTATTCTTCCATGACATGCTGGGTTGCATTTTAAAGGATGGACTATGAGTAAGTATCTTACTTTATAGTTCATGGGAAGTAGGCTTTAATTACATTTTCTTACAGAACTTGCCTGTGAAGAGAGGTGATTGAGTTGAGACTTTTCTGCTTCAAGTGCCATTTTTAGCATTTCAGTCCTGTCTCTGAATAAGTGATTGGTGACTTTGGTTTGAAAGGAAGGCTTGTATCACAAGTTAAACTAATAGGCCATGGTCACTTCTAACTGGGACAACTTTCCAATGACTGGTGGTGTTCTGTGTGTGCACTTTGAGGCCATAGGTCACCATCTAGGACCTTGCTCTTCACATTACTTTTTGAGACCAATTAGCTCACTGAACCTGGAGTTCACAGATTTCAGAAGACTGGCTGGCTAGCAAGTTCCAGGGATCTTCCAGTCTCCACCCTCTCAGCTCTAGGATTTTAAGTGTTCTGCTGCAATGCCTGTGGTTGTTTTTTTTTTTTTTTTAAATGTGGGATCTGGGGATGGAACTTGGGACTTAATGCTTATGTGGCAAACACTTCATTGATAGACCTATCTCATAGGTTTTTCTTACTTGGAAAAATGTCAATTAAACTTCCTTGCCATTGTGAGTTGCCTAGTGTTTTTCCTAACTCCAATGTTTTGATTGAATTGGAAGTTACAATTAAAGTGGCTTTTTACTTCACTCATCTCATCAGACCTAAATTTATAGGCAGGCTTGTTTAATCCACATTTTCCCAGTAACTTCTTTGCTGCACTGTCTGAGGATGGTAGGACAAAGCAGACATAGACTGCATTTTCCTGCCCGGTTGGGAAATTAAGCAAGGATCCTTCCTTATTTAACATATTTACAAGGAGAGTTTAATAAGCATGCACAGGTTGCAGAGTAGAAGTGTAAACCTGCACATCTCCAACCTTCTTGCCCTCTATTGCCCCTCTGGAAGCAAGACTGTGTAGCATGCACTGTGGGGGATGGTTGGTGCACCCTCACTCCAACTGCTGATGTGTCTGACCTTTACCTGTAGCACTGTGACCTCTGCTGTGTTCACTGTGGGAGACAACGTTGTTTCAGGCAGTGATGACCGCACAGTAAAAGTCTGGGATTTGAAAAATATGAGATCTCCAATCGCAACAATTCGTACAGACTCTGCCATTAATAGGTAAGGATTGATTGTAATTTATTGTCTTGTTTAATGATACAGCCTATGGGTAGGGGGTTCAGCCTCCTAGGAAAATGTATTTTATTGATCCTCTTATGTGAATTCAGTATCTATAAGTACTTAACCTTACTCCGCACAGTATTACATTGATGTAGTAAGACTTAAAAGATTCAAAAAAGGCCTTTGGTGGCCAGATGCTCTAGGGCTTTGTTTACTTACTGAGAGGCTCTGTCTGCTATTGGGCAGTGCATGTCTGTGTGTGGAGTCCACATGTTATCTGGCAGGTAGGTGTACCGTAGTCCCTTGTCCAGTGTTGTAGGCAGACTGTCCCTGTGGTTTGCTAATTTATTTTGCCTTGAAAGGTGAAAAATGTGGCCTTTACTACTGCATTATTATCTGTAAATTCAAAATACTACTCTGTCAGTATTTTACATAAACTTGTTTTTGTATCTTTTTTGTAGGATCAATGTATGTGTTGGCCAAAAAATCATAGCCCTCCCCCATGACAACCGGCAAGTGCGATTGTTTGACATGTCAGGAGTGAGACTAGCCCGGCTTCCCCGGAGCAGTCGGCAGGTATGGGTTACAGTGTGTTCATCATGAACAGCAAAGGAGAATTGCAGTTCCATGTTTTACATCAGGGCTGCCCTAGAGAAACACAAACAGGTCACATTAAAACTAGAGACTTCCACATGAGAAAAATTAGCTTTAGCATGTTTTATTTGAGACAGGGTTTCTCTGCAAAGCTCTAGCTGTCCTTGAACTCAGTGTGTGTAGACCAGGCTGACCTCGAACTCAGAGATCTATCTGCCCTCTGTATTCCAAGTACTGAGATTAAAGGTGTGCACCACCACCACCTGGCTACTTCAGTATGTATTTTATGAGATGATGAGCTAGTTATAAATTGGTGGGAACTACTGGAGATGGGATACCTACCTCCACCTCCAACCAGAAAAACATCTTTTTATGGTTGGGTGTCACAGGAAAAAGAAGTTCTGTTTTTCTTATAAATTATGGAATTGCTTCTTGTTACCATCAGATGTGACATACAGGAGTTTGGTGGGTACTTCTGTGTGGTTTATTCAGATCACACCAGAATGCCCTCATTCATGGCTCCAGTTCAGCCAAGCAGAATCAGAATGTGTTCAGGGAACAACTAGCGCCGTGCCCTTAAGATTTTGATGCTCTGTGAAGTAGGAGCTGGGGCCTCAGTATGTATATGGGTTGATAAGTAGTGGAGGCAGAGGTTATAATGAACACTCCTTTCTTTAGGCTGTGTGTTTAACTGAGATTCCCAAAGCATAGTGTCTTAGTTAGGGTTACTGTTGCTGTGATAACACCATGACCAAAGCAACTTGGGGAAGAAAGGGTTTATTTGGCTTACACTTCTGCATCACTGTTCATCATCGAAGGAAGTCAGGACAGGAACTCAAACAGGGCAAGAACCTAGAGGCAGGAGCTGATGAAGAGGCCATGGAGGAATGCTGTTTACTGGCTTGTTCCTCATGACTTGCTCAGCCTGCTTTCTTATAGAACCCAGGACCACCTGCCCAGGATGGCACTGCTCACAATGGGCTGGGCCACCCTACAATCACTAATTAAGAAAATGCTCTACAGCTGGATCTTATGGAGACCATTTTCTCAACTGGTCATCTCCTTTCAGATGACTCTAGCTTGTGTCAAGTTGACATAAAACTAATTCTGCTTAGTTTTTCTTTGGATCCTCCCTGAATGTCACTGTGATGTCTGATGAGTCAGTCAGTACATTCTGTTAATGGATCCATTCCTTGGTCCCTCCAGGTCACTTGCCTACACCTTTGAGCATTGCTTGTGCCTTTTACAGAATTCTCCCATTGTTGTCCTCTGCTTTTCTTTTAATTCCTTCTTGTTGATAGGACTCTCACCTCACCATGGAATGCTCCAGAGTACAGTTCACAAGCCATAGCCAGCTTTGTATCAATTGTGTCCTGTAAACACTGGAGACTAAGGATGAGTTTGGAGATGTAGTGGGAAGTAGGAATTAGTTACCAATATGTCACCTTTTCTTTTTAAATGGCACCTGATTTCTCAAGCATGGGAGTTCTTCCAGCAGTGGGGTTTCAGCCACTCTTGGTTGCCACTCATAAAAGTGTGCTGCCCAGGATACTTACTATCTTTTTCTTCTTTGAGTATGCCTTGTAGGGAAATCCCCATAAAATCAGAGTGAAATCATTTCACAACCCTGCAGGGCCTTGAATTACCGGCCCACCAGAGTTTTAGTCATGCCTTCCATGTGGTAGACTGCTCATGGGTGTCCTAAAATTGTTATTAACATGTAAAGAAAGCGTTTGTGAAGAGACTGATGACAGTGTGTGCTACTTTATTATTCTGATGATTTCTTTTCCCTCAAGAAAGTAAGGAGTTCTAAGTAGAACTTTGTGGTCCTAATTCCATGTAGAAAATTCCATGTAGAATTACCTGTAAAATATTCAACTTTGCTGGAATTGTAGAATTTTTGTGTCTGGGTTTATTTTTTTATATTGCAATATGTGAAATAGGTTTATTTTAAGATTGACTAACATTTAACTTCGTTTTAGACCTGTAATTCTTCTTCAGATAAATAAGTATAGTTTTAGTTTCATAGCATTACAGCTGGACATCACTTGCTCACTGTTGTAGGTGCTTTCAGCTGACTAGTTTTGGAAACAGAAAACCCAAACAGAGCATGTATGGCTGGTTCTTAACTTTCCTAATGCTGTGACCCCAAACCATAGAATTATTTTCATTGCTACTTCATAACTGTAATTTTGCTACTGTTATTTTAAGGCCAGCCTGGTCTGCAGAGCGAGTTCCAGGACAGCCAGGGCTATATACAGAGAAACCCTGTCTCAAAAATCCAAAGGGGGGAAAATAAATCATAATGTAAATATCTGTGTTTTCCGATGGTCTTTTGGGGGTTGTGACCCAGGGTTTGAGAACTGCTGATGTATGGGAAGCTTGTTTTCTTCACTAATGGATTTTGAACCCAGAGCTATCACTCCTGTTAGGTAAGCACTCTATAACTGAGTTACACCCCCAGCCCTTTAAATTTTACTTTTAGCGAGTTACCCAGGCTGGTGTCAGCTTGGATCTTCTTGCCTGAGCCCCTAAAGTAGCTAGTTTACAGGTGTGTGTGCCACCATGCCCAGTGAAAAGGACAAGTGATTTTAAATTATTTTACTTTGGGGATAGTGTAAGTAGCATTCCCAAGTGTTTCAGGGAAGCAGATAAATAAGTGGGATCCTGTGTGGCCAGAGTCCTAGGGCTTTTAATAAAAGAATGCCTATTGTGACTATCCACAGTACTGTGGAGTACCCCCACTGTGTGTGTTTGAGTGGATGACCCCCTTTTCTGGGTGTTTGATGATGCTGTGACCACATAATGTGTGGAAATTCCCCTTCCATCTTCGGTGAGTGTTCACTTGTTAGACACATGTGGCTTTCAGCTTTCTTCTTAGCTGGATGGCCATTTTCTCTCATCTAGTTGTCCAGTACCCGATTTCAGTATTCTTCGAGATTACCATGCATTTTTCTTTTAAGTAGTTCCTGTCTAAATGCATGGTTTTACTGCCAACTAATGGACGTAGATGTGTTTTCCTTGAAAAAAAAAAAAAAAGAAAAACAAACAAAAAACCCCAACACTCTCAACAAAGAATCAATGAAAGATTCTTTCATAGTTAAGACACCTTCATAACTTGTCACGCAGGGTTTTCTTTCTAGTTAGTTTTGCAACCTGGATGAGTCCCCTATTTGTATAAGCAGTATTTATATTGAATGTTTACAGAAGAACATCTAGTCTGACTCTTGATGAGTAGTTCTTTTACTTGATAAATACCTGTCAGGTCTACTCAATCCTTGTGCTTTATTGTATAATAACAACAACATATTAGAACTATTACATTAATTTATGGGTAATTCCTGCTGTGTAGTGTGCAGACATTCTAAGTGTTGGGCGTTATTTTAAGCGCTCAAATATCTGTACAGACACAGTATATAACATTGTAACTTTTGTAAACTATTTTTTAGTAATTTCCTCCAACATTGTGATACTTAATTTGAATTCCTAAGGATTCTAGAATCAACTGAAGAGGCCATTTCTTATTTTTGTTTCATCATGTTCATATATGTATTTTTCTAGTTCTTTTAATATCTGAACTATTTATTTACTGAACGATATTTGAGGCCTTTGAATTTGGTTTACTGTGTCTGAAAATATGTCTTGTAGCTTTATCTATTCATTTAAAAAATTCCAAGTGAACATTGATTTGTGTGTGTGACTATAATCCTCTGATTTCTTGAAGAAAGACTAATCACAGCTTTTGATGTGAGCACCTTATGCACTCACCTGTTCCAGTGGCACACATTTCACCCTTGCTCGACCAGCTTGCTCCTGACAGGCCTGTTGCCGTGTTGCATGGTAGTTTTTGGCTCACTTGAGCTACTCCTGTGTTGAGTTTTCACTTTTACTTTATTCATTTGAGTCATGTAATTAGCATGGTGAAAGTGTCACATTTTGTTTCAGGAATAATGCATTAATTCTGTTTTGTGTGTATATTCCTAGGGTCACAGACGAATGGTGTGCTGCTCAGCGTGGAGTGAAGACCACCCCATATGCAACCTGTTCACATGTGGGTTTGATAGGCAAGCTATTGGTTGGAACATCAATATTCCTGCATTGTTACAAGAAAAATAAGTCACTGGTGTTCCTTAGTTTGAAGTTTGCCATGGACCTTTGATTCATGCAGGCTCTTCTGCATATTAATCAGCCATTATAGTGAGAGTTTGGCCCTGGGAAGGGTGCCTTGTATATGTTCTTTTCACATCGTGCCCAGCTTGCATGAAATGTACAGAGAGATGTGTGATTCTGTTTTTTATTTTTGTCTTGTGTATATTGGCATCCTCTGGTCAGTAGAAGTGAAGCTCACCTCCCATGTAGCATACAAAATGCTTTGAGTTGTTGACGTTGACAGACGAGCAGTAGGGCATTACATTACATTATATGAATTAAATGTGAACTGTGTACCTGTTGTGAGGCATACCCAGTCTGTTACATTGTCTGGAGTAACTATCCATATCTACCTTGTCCTGGGAAGACTGCAGAGCTCATTTGCGTTGGCTATGGAGAAGCAGGACTGATAGAGATATCAGACTTGGTTTGTGTGAAGTTGGAGCATGTGTCGTTGTGTAATTCCATTTCAGCTCTTAACTTTTGTTCCAGTTCTGTAAAAGTTACCTGGATTTACAACATTTGTGCAGAGTTTCTTTTGAGAAGAAAACATTTCTGTTCTTTTATACAAAAGGATTTCAGTTTCCTGAGGTCTCATACAAGCAAATTTTAAAATATGATTCTAATCACTGATTTTAGACATTAAACAAAATTCAAAGCACTTTAATTTATAGCTGTGTTTATAAACAGATTTTAGAAGTTTCCAATGACTTATCCATTGAATGTGACTTGCCCTTTATACGAAGGCCCTGCTACCTGAAGACAGAATCTTATTTATTTTCTACGCCTTTGATTTGCGTATTTCTAAATGGGTTCACTTCCTTGGTGGTATTTGAGAGCCAAGAATGCAAATAAATGAGCACTACCTCAAAATAAATATTGGGAAAACTTTGGAGTCTCACTGTTGCCTAGATAGAGCACTTGGATTTAAAGCTGGAATATTGAATTCAAGGTAGAAGGCAAGAAAGACAATCATACCAAACATGTCCTGCAGGTGAAAGGCTCTCTAGTTAGGCTGGAAAAGGGATAGCCATGGCAGACAGTTCATAGGCAACAATAAGTATTTGTCTAGAACAGCTTGGATACCTCTCAGTGCCAATCCTACTACTGCACAAGTGAGCCTTTCCTTCTTGCCTTCTAGAAATCACTGTTCATCTGATATTTATAAGTGTGTTTCTTACAGAGTTACAGTTTTGATAAAGAGACATCTCAGTTACTGCCCCTCGTACTTAAACCCTTTACATACCGCCCTTTGGAGACTGACCACTTGGGGAGAAGAGAAAAGTTACTATGCTGTTATGGTTAACCCACCTCATACCTCTCCCTCAGGTCCCTGTTTTTTTCTTTGGGTGGCACAAGAGGGCACCTGAACTAGTAAGTGGTAGGAAGTTTGGTATAAGATGTGTATTGTTGTGCATAGAACATTTGGGTGCCCTTTGGTGGCACTTTCCAGGACTGAGAACTTGATTATTGGCACCTTTGACTTGGGCACCAAAGGAGCTGATATTAGGAACTCCACATCTGACTCATTTAAAATGATTCTTTGAGTAATTTTTTTTTCAACTAAAAAAAAATTGTATTTTTAAAGTCTGACCCTTTCTGATTACAAATCTCACCATGGAGTGTTTGAGAACTGAGTCAGACGGGCCACTGTAGTTGATTACATTTTTAAGACCTAGCTCTGGCTGTTTTGAATGTATTTTGCTTAATGGTGGAGTACTGTAGGATGATGTCCCCAGTGGCCTGCTTTACCTTAAAGCCACAGGGTTTTCTTATCCTCTCCATTCCATTATATTCACAGAGTTGTTAATGATGGTGAAAAGCCCATGTTCTTACGTTCCTTGTATCTTAATCTGAAAGTCTAGGTATAGTTAGGAGCATTGAAAAAAAGTATGCAAATACAAACAGCAAAATCAAACATAAGAACCAGATCTTTGCCAGACACAGTTTTGAAGCTTTAAAAAATTTCTGTTGGTGACCATTTAGTTCTATGCAGACTAGTGACCTTCACTGCCAATAGCTGCTTATTTTCTTTGGCTAACTGGAGGGACCAGCCTCTGACACAGAAATGAGGCTCTTCACTCAATTTCCAGAAGACCCTAATGGTGCTCGACCAGAGTGCTGAGGAGCAGGATGGGACTTACTATTAACTGCTGTGTCATCTGTTCGCATCCCATGGCTGCTGTGGTCAGTGTTACCTTTAAGAGTTTATGACTGGCACGGGCTTGTGCTCACGAGTATGTGCAGGCCTGTGTACATGTGGCTAAGGGTAAGTCATGCTATCAGCCACATGTGATCTCATTAGAAATAGTGTTTGGAAATAGGAACACTATTATGTGCTAGAGTGTCCAGAATTTCATTTAATAATGGAGGGGAAATGTGTGGTTATTAAATGTGCATTGATACAAAATTTCCCAAGAGATTTCTTGTTGGACAAAATTATCACCAACCCCCCATCTTAACTGCTGCATCCCAGTTTCTGTAGAGTCCAAAAAAGCTCTGTACATATTCGGGAATCTGAAGACTATGTAATTCATTTGTTACTTAAATCTGTGAAGAAAAAGTTTTGTTTTGTTTTGTTTTTTTGAGGGAAAAGTGCATTTATAAGTGTTCTGTGGAATCAGCTATCTTTACTGTATTGATGTAATTGTTTGTAAATGTTCAGTGTCTTCATTGAAATATGAAGTTCATTAAAACATTTGTGTTCTGTAATTACTATTACAAAGGTTTATGTTATTGGGAGTCTTGTGTTTTTACTCCTCATGTATTACTTTTTGAAGCATTGTTGACAGTTATAGAAACATCAGGTGTCCGGAAATTGAGTGAACTGCTTATAACGCCTCTTTGAAATTTTTTTATCTTTGACTTTAAACCCAGTTACATTCTTTATCTATTTCTTTTGCAAGAAAAGACTAGAATTGGTAAGATTTTACCAAGTTCTGCAGAAACATTCCTTCTACACTATCCATAAATCTTGTTTTCCTGTGATAACTTAAGGTTTTAAAAAGTTATTTCAAAACTGGGAACATTTCAATTATGCACAAAGAACATGGGCCTTGTTATGGAAAGAAGCTAAAAGTGAAGTTATGAAAGTTTCAAGATTTAAATTCAACTTCATTAAACTAGCTTTTGTTAGGGAATTTTTAGCATGCTTAGCATTGTGTGAGAAAGAAATGATAACAGTATTTTGGGGACTCATGACTTGTGGGCATAGATAGAAAGGTATTCAGTAGCTCTTGTCAGGTCATTTAGCCAAAGAGCCTTTGCTAAGGTGACATTTAACCAAAACCTAGAGGTTATAAGAAGCTAGGAAGTTGTAGAATTTCTTGTTGGACACGCAAAGGTGGGTACTGACCACAGTGTGGCAGCACTCTGTGAAAATGGGTGGCCTGGGATGAGGCTGGGCTGAACAGGTACCATCTCCTTTAGAGGCCTTGGTAAGAAGTGGATTTCGTTCCCCATCTGTTGTTTCCTCCTGGAGATGCAGTAAGACTAGACAGGCTGTGGAGGTGGCCAGGTGAAAGGAGCGGCTGCCAGGCCTTGTTGGCAGCAGGATGCAGATGGCAAGAGGATGGGTTTGCGGTCTATTTTGGGGCTAGAACAGGTAGTTCTGGCAGGAAGGAAGCATTATTTATGCCACAATCCAAATGTAGTTTTGAAGAACTGCCTACTCTAGCTTTGTTGTGTGCCTTCATCAGCGTCTCCAAGATGTTACAGGGACTGTTGGTAAGGATTTTCCCTTAAAAAACAATGCATCAGGACATTTCAATCATGTGAGATATTAACAGATTGCTAAATTTATTTGTCCTCTATACTGAGGGATACTCTGTCACCACCGCTTAGCACTGTCACAGTGTTTGCACTGTGCCCATCCTCAGCCACAGGGCCACAGTAGGAGCAGTCCTTTATCTTCTATGGCCAATCAGGATCCTCTCTTGAAATTGTGGGCTGAGAATTGGTTGAGCCAGTTTCTCTCTTAAGTAAACTGTGAAGCTCCAAGAATCACTAGTGACCCTGCTTTCAATCCCAGCGAAAAATAAGTGTTTCAAAGTGCTAAGAAAAAAATTGTTAGAAGTGCATATTCAGCAAAAAAACTACATTTGAAGAATGAACGTGAAATGTTAGGGGTGAAATGCTTTTCAAATGACCAAAAGGCACCAGCAGATATTTATGTATAACTAATGTTACTGATTTATTAAATTTATTTAATAGGGATATTGAGTTAGTGGTAGTGTATTTTAAAGTTTTCAGATGTAAATTTTCAAGTAGAATCACTTCAAAACAAAACAGAACAGAACACAGTGTGGCTCAGCAGCCAGGAGTGCTTGCTGTTCTTTGAGAAGATGAGTTTGGTTCCCAGCACCCACACTGGGCAGCTTACAGTCAACTCCTGCCAAGGGATCCAGTGCCCTCTTTTGGCCTCCCTGAGCACCCAGACACACACAAAAATAACACATTAGAATAATCAAAAGTGGTTACTGATGGCATTGGGAAATATAAGAAGATACAAGGGAACAAAGCTGAACAAAGGGAAAAAACATCAAAGATTTTGTTTTCCATTTTCACAAGTAAATACCTGGAATCACCAGGTGTTGTTATTTTAGTGTGTGTGTATGTGAATGTACACATGTGGACAGCAGAAGTTGCCCTTCAGTGTTCTTTGGGATATAAAATACTACAGTGCCTTGGAAAATAGTATCTTACAATGTCTATCTCCATAATACAGCAGTTACAAGGTGAAAACTTCAATGGGGACAGGCATTTAAGTGATGATAGATATACACAGTGAAGTATCACTATCAGTTAAACCCAAGGAACCACATTCTCTTAGGAACCTTATGGTGAGTGAAAATGTAACCCATTGAATATGCAATATGAAACCATTTTGTAAGGCACAAACCAAGAAAAACTAAATCCTGTCTGTCTACCTACCTTTTAATCAGTTATATATCTACCTGTCATCCCACAGGAACAAAACCACAAAATTTAGTCTTAGTTTTCTGTGTTGGTGTGGTTGGGGTAGGAAGAGAGAGGACTAAATAGGGAAAACTCAAGCTTGCCAAGTTCCATGTTTAATGTGTAAAGACAAGTTTTAAAAAGTGCGTGTGCAGCTGGGCGGCAGTGGCGCCTGCCTTTAATCCCAGCACTCGGGAGGCAGAGTCAGGCAGATCTCTGAGTTTGAGGCCAGCCTGGTTTATTGAGCGAGATTCAGGACAGGCACTAAAACTACATGGAGAAACCCTATCTCAAAAACAACAACAACAACAAAAAAGTGCGTGTGCATCCATGCACATGCTATGGTGCACATGTGGAGGTCAAATGACGTGACGTCTTTGTGGAATTGGCTCTTCTTACTTACGTAGTTTTTTGGGATTGAACTCAGGATAACAGGTTCACTTACTAAGTGCTTTTAGCTGCTGTGCCATCTCGCTGCCCCCATTTTTGATAAGGATGGTAGGAACACCAGTCTCACTCAGTATTTCAGTCTTTCATAATTCATAACAAACAACGTTCCTTTAGTATATCGTAACAGTATACAATTAAGAGTAGTGTGTAAAAAGTGAATGTTGATACTTTTTGACAGCCTCTTATGAATTTATTGTCTAACCATATTTTATTCACCTCAGATATTAGTCTTTTCTTTTGCTTATGAACAGGTAGTTTTATTATTCTAAAACATCTCATTCTCAGTCATTTGGTTTGCACATATTCCATAGGAGGATGTGAAGCCAATTTTGTATTCTTGAAAAAAAATGGTCACTAAGGAAATTGTACAAAGGCAGTGTGCTATACTGTGTCAGAATTGGGCTGTTTTCAAATACATTTTATGACTCCTAGTGTCCAAGTAGGAAATGTAATAAAGATTTCATTTACCAGGTGTGAACATAAAATAACAAAAGTAGTTTTCTTATGTTGCTCATATACTGAGAGTGAAGATCATTTCAGATCTGGGAGGCAGTCCAAAAATTGCATTGAGCAGAGGGTACATATTTATTCTTTCAGTTTGTATTTTGAGGAAACAGCAATTTAGGATAGGTGGGGATATTCTGTAATATTTAACCATTTTCTACCATGCATATGCTTTACAAATGTCTTCTGGTTCCCAAGTTGATTGTCATAACTAATATTAAAATGTTCTCCCTGCAGGGTCGGGGGGATAGCTTAGGGGTACAGTGCTTGGGTTTCATTCCTACACTGCAGAACAACAAACTGTGCAGTTGGTAAACTTACTCTCCTCCTGTAACTGATCCTCATTAGATGGAGCTAAATTCACTCCCCCCTCTGTTTTTCAACAGCTGTGTTGTGTTGTAGTTGACACATAACACTAAACATAGTTGAAGTGTTGAGCTTGGTGAGTTTTACCATAAATATTTAGCCATCATTTCACTTTCCTCTCCCATTCATGTACCCTCCTACATCTCTAACTTCATTTTCCTCTTCTCTCCTTCCTTCTCTCTTATTTTGCTGTGTAGCCCAAGCTCATAATCTTGCATCCTGGGATTATCAGTTGCATGTAGGATTATATGCCTATGCCATCAAAATTTCATTTGTCTATTATTTTATCAAATATGTTATCTGGCCCTGTTCCTTGTTCTCCTCCAGTGGCCCCATTAACTATCCATCCAGTTGCCTAATTTTTCCACAATGGGCTGTTCATATTTCCTTTTAGTCCTTTCCTTGTGTTTTATTTTTCATGATTTTTCTTCTGAAATATTTTTATTTTGCATTATTTTGAAGTTTTATATTTACCCAGCATTGGGAATGCAGAGGCAGGAGGACCACAGGAGGGTCTGTATGTGTTTGAGGTCAGCCTGGTCTACATGGCAAATTCCAGGACAGCCAAGGCTACACAGTGAGACCCTATCTCAAAAAAGTTTGTTTGTTTGTTTGTTTGTTTGTTTATTTATTTATTTATTTATTTATTTATTTTGTGTGTGTGTGTGTGTGTGTGTGTGTGCGTGTGCGTGTGTGTGTGTGGTGTGTATGCCATGGCATGTATGTGGAGGTCAGAGAACAACTTAGGAGAGTCAATTCTCTCTTGTATGGGTTCTGGGGCTTTGAACTCATGTTGTTGGGCTTTGCAGCAAGCATTTTTACTCATTGAACCATCTCACTGGGCCAATTTTGGATTTTTAAATCAACACAAAAAATATACATATTATATATATTTAAATAGACACACACACACACACATATATATGGAGTACCATGTGATGCTTGGATACATTGTATAGTATTCAAATTGAGCAAATATATCTCTGCAAGTAAAATTTCTTGCTGGTAATTCTAGTTTTTAACTATACAGTAGATTTTGATTACCTTTAGTCACACCACTGTGCAGCAGAACTGACATACTCAACTTAATTGTAACAGTACCATTGACTGATTTTTCTCATCCCTTTCTTCCCTCTTTGTCTAGCTTCTAGTCACTGCCATATTACTCTCAACTTCTACAGGTTTAACTTTTTTACATTCCATGTGTAGGTGAGATTGTGTGGTGGGTGTCTTTCTGTGCTTAGTCTCACTGGATTCTATTCATGTTGCTGCAGATAACAAGATTTCATCTCTTTTAATGGCTGAAAAGTATTCAGGTGTGACTGTTTCTGTCACTATTAGTGTGTGTGTTTATGTGTGTCTGTGTCTATGTGTTTATGTGCATGTTGTTTGTTTTTGCTTTTTTGGGGGGCCCGCCACCCAGCTCCCAAATAAATCAAACACGAAGGCTTATTATTACTTATAAATGCTCGGCCTTAGCTTGACTTGTTTCTTGCCAGCTTTCCTTAACTTTAATTATCCCATCTACCTTTTGCCTCGGGGCTTTTCACATTCTCTTATTTCTATAAATCTTATTCTTACTCTGTGGCTTGCTGTGTAGCTGGGTGGCTGGCCCCTGGAGTTGTCCTCCTTTTTTTTTTTTTTTTACATTTTACCCAGATTTCTCCTATGTATCCTCTGTGCTTGCCAGCCCTGCCTATTTCTCTCTCCTGCCCCACTATTGGCCATTCAGCTCTTTATTAGACCATCAGGTGTGTTAGACAGGCTCAGTAACACAGCTTCACAGAGTTAAACAAATTCAACATAAACAAAAGTAATACTTAAAATAATATTCTACAACATGTGCATGTGCTTTTGTATGCATTTCCATGTGTGTCTCTCTGTGTGTATATGTATGTATGTGTGTACTCATATTCTCTTTAAATATTCATCACGCTGATTGACCTGATCTCTTGGCCATTGGGAAGAGTGCTGCTGTAAGTGCAGGAATGTAGATCTGTCTTCCCAGTGCTGGAGTTACTTCCTCTGGATATGTGCCCAGTGGTAAGATTTCAGGATCACTTGGTGGCTTTATTTTTAATTTTGGGGAAGAATCTCCATAGTTCTTTCTATAGTGGCTATGCTCATTAGGCTCCCCACAACAGTGTGCAAGTATGTGCTTTCCCTGCATCTTCCCCAGCACTGTCACCTTTTGTCTTTTTGAGCATATTCTCTGTAATGAACCTGATGCTTGGGTTTTGGGTTTTGTAACCTTGTATTTACCGTTAGTCCCACCCTGTGTCTTTTGAGTTGGGTTCTGAAGTTGTCACCTCTGGAATTTCAGTTAGTGTCTCCTTAGTTTAGTTTGTGGAGCATATGGAAAACAATTCAGTAGAGTTTAGTGTGTTTCTCTGCTAAGTCTAGCAACTGGCAACCCCAGGTCAGATTTTATGAGTTACTTTTTTTCATTTGAATTCTGTTTTTATTGCTTCTTATATATCTGGTGAGATTTGATTGTATGCTAGACAGTGAATTTTACCTTTTAATGTGATGGATATCTTAATATTCCTACAAATATTCTTGATCTTAAGCCAGTCATATGGTTATTTTAAATTGTTTTGGGTGTTACTTTGGACCTTGTTTTTAAGATGTGTTAGGTAGGACCAGAATAATGCTTAGCCCACAGTTAATTACCTCATACTGCAGAAGAAAGATCTTTCTGACACTGCATTGTATCATTAGTCTGTTGGAGGGGACAACCATTAGTCTTAACCCCATGTAATTTTGAGTAAAGTTCCTCCATCTTTTCTGGTGTCTGTTTATTCATGTGCACACACTGGTCAGTGCTCAGTTGGACAAGCAAGGACTCTTGATCTAGACAGTTCATGCTACAGAAACTACTGCTATAGACAGTAAAGAGAAAACATACAAATGTATAAAAACCACTAGCTCTCACCTTCCCTGCTCTTGAGCTACTCTTGGAAGGTAGTTGGACCATTTTTATATTTGTAATAGATTAATTAAACCATGTAGGGTTTGATACACACCTTTAGTATCAGCAACTCAGAAAGCCAAGACAGAAGGATTGTGATTTGAAGCCAGCCTGGGCTACATAGTGAAACCTTGACTCAAATCACAAAACTTCATTTTCATGAGAATATCTTAATACTGATGTTATATGATGCTTTTTATTTTGGGTTATTTGCTGTTTTTTTTTAAGCAAAAACATTATAAAAGTAGACACATACAAGCAAGGGTAGTGGTTTGAGTTTCATTTTTGTAACTGTGGTAATAAGCAACTTAGAAAGGGTCTAAGATTCCAGGTTATAACAGGAACTTCAAACAGCTAATCATATTACATCCACAACCAAGAGCAATGAGAAAGCAACTTAGAAAGGGTTTACAATTCTAGGTTATATTCCAGGAACTTTAAGCAGCTAGTCATTACAACCATAGTCAAGAGCAGAGAGAAATGAACACATGCATGCCCTTGATCAGCTGAGCTGGATTTCTCTACTTTTACATAGCTCTAGACCCTCTGCCTAGGGAATGGTGCTGCCCACAGTGGGGCTGGGTCTTCACCAATAATTTACTTATAACAACCTCCTACACATTTGCCTACAGGCCAACTCAATATAGATAATCCCTGGTTGAGAGACTTACCAGGTGATTGTAAATTGTGTCAAGTTGACAAAGGCAGTCATTACAGTTCTGTTTACTTAAACCAAATAATATTTCTTGAACCTTTTGTCTTTATGAAACATTGAATAGGTACTTTCTGAAGAATGGATGCATATTTTTAAAATGTATATATAAAACAATTTAAAAGAAATTTAAAACATTGGAGCCTGAAAGAGCTGAAATCTGCCTGTGTTTGGAATATGCCCAGGGCTGATTCAGTAGAAGGGAATGCAAACATGATGCTCAATCATACGAACACCAATGGTAGCTGTGGATGGCACAGAACCCCTATGGATTTCAGAATAGTCATTGCAAAACTCTATCAAACTCATATTCCCACTCACATTTCTCTTCCCCTACTGATACCAACTATCATGTGCCACATAGTGTCTTCAGCAATGGAGATATTTCATGATGCTCCCATGTCAGTGTTGCCAGCAACAGATTTAATCATCTCTAGATATGTAAAACATGTAAGGAAGTAGCACCATTGTCTTAGGGTTCCTGTTGCTGTGAAGAAACATCATGACCATAACAACTCATAAAGAAAACATTTAATTGGCATGGCTTGATTACCATTTCAGAAGTTCAGTTCATTATCATCATGATGGGGAGCATGGCAGCATACAAGCAGATGTGGTACTGGAATAATAGTTGAGATTCCTACATCTTGCAGGCAACAGGAAGTCAACTGACATGCTGGGCAGTATCCTGAATATAGGAAACCTTAAAGCCTGCCCCCATAGTGTCACACTTCCTCCAACAAGGCCATACCCACTCCAACAAAGCCACACCTCATAATAGTGCTACTCCGTATGAGATTATAGGGGCCAATTACTTTCAAAATACCACATTCCACTCCCTGGCCTTCATGAGCTTGTAACTATCATAATGTAAAATGCATTTTGTCCAACTTCAAAAGTCCCCATAGTCTATCACAGTCTCAATAATGTTTAGAAGTCTGAATGAAGTTCAGGGTCTCTTCTGAGATTGATTAACTTCAATCCCCTATAAAATCAGTATAGAAGGACAGATTGCGTATGGCACAGAATATACATTACCATTCCAAAACATAGGGGAGGAAGCATAGTGAGGAAATACTGGACCCAAGCAAGACTGAAAAAATAGCTGAGCAAACTCCAAACTCTGCATCTTCTTGTATGATGTTGAAACACTCTTCAGATCTCCAATTCCATTCATCTTAGTTGACTGCAACACACTTCTTTCTCTTGGGCTAGTTCCATTCTCTGTTAGCAGCTCTCCTCAGCAGGTGTCCCATGACTCTGGCATCTCTAACATCTTGGGTTCTCCAAGGCAATCCAGGCTTCAATTTCACAGCTTCACAAAATGGCCTCTCTACTAGGCCTCCATTCAGGGACACCCCTGACACATGCCTGACCTCAGCAGCTTTCTTTAGGCTCAGAAGCAAATTCCATAACCCATTTCTTCTGTCCTTAACTCTAAAGCCAAAACAATGTGGCTGAAGCTGCCAAGTTCTGCTGATTGTTGGGGCTGGAACATGGCCCCCTCATTCAATTACATATTCACCAGTTTTCTGCCTTTTACTGCCTAGGCTTGGTTGTCCTGAGACTGGATCTCTACACCAGGCTGTCCTGGAACTTAGAGATCCACCAGCCTCTGCCTTCCCAGTGCTGGGATTAAAGGCATTCACTACCACACCTGGCTCTAAACCTTTCTTTAGTTCATTTTCACAAGTTGGAAACTTATCTGGGTGGAATCTTGCCCGGAGGTTACCACTTCCTTTATTCCATTTCTTAATCTGCTTGATCTCCTTCAACACAGAGTTTAGTTCCACTTTCTGGTGCTCTTTTTCTCCTCAAATATTTTTCCTTGCTCAGCTTTCTCCTTTTCATTATATATCTTTGTTAGAGTTAACACTAGTAACCACAAAAACAGAGTCTATACTGGGCTATTTTGAGATTTCTTCTGCCAACAGAATTAATCCAAAACTCTTCATTTTAGCCTCAGGCAGACTCTTTGCACAAGGGCAAAGGCAGCCACTTTCTTCAATAAAATATCACAAGAATGATCTCTAGGCCACATAGTAATATTCTTCTCCTCTGAAAAATCTTGAATGAGGTCCTGACAGTTCAAATAACTCTTAGCATCTCTGCCTTCCATGCTCCCACTAGTATGGCCCATTAAGCAGTGCTTAAAGCATTCTACTGCTTTCATAACCCAAAGTACCAAAGTCCAAATTCCTCCAAACAAAAACATGGTCTAGCCTATCACAGCAATACCCCACTTCTGGTACTAACTTCTGTCTTAGAGTTTCTATTGTTGTGGAGAGACACCATGACCACAACAACTCTTACAAAGAAAACATTTAATTGGGGTGACTCGATTACAGTTTTGGAGGTTCAGTCCATTATCATCATCATGGGGAGCATGGTGGCATACAGGCAGATGTGGTGCTCGAGTAAAAGCTGTGAGTCTTACATATTGCAGGCAACAGAAAGGAGACTGACACACTGGGCAGTATCTTGAGCATAGGAAACCTCAGAGCCCACCCCCAAGGCCATACCCACTCCAACAAAGCCACACCTCCTAATAGTGCCACTCCCTGTGAGATTATGGGAGCCAATTACATTTGAACCACCACAACCTTTCATAAACAGAGTTCCTTATAAGGAGAGACTTCGAAAAGCAGACACAGGAGCACCATGAACTAAAACTTGGGTCCTTTGGAAGAAGTCTTCTCTAAGTCCCTCATTGCAGAATTGTTTTAAAGGTACTTGTGTTGTGGTTTGAATGTGAAAGGCCAGTGACAGCCTTGTGGGTTTGAATACTTGGTCCCCAGTTGGTGGCACTGTGGAAGGGGTGGAGCCCTGCTGGAGGAAGTGGATCACTGGGGTGAGACTTGAGATTTTATAGCCTGGCTCCATTGCCTCTGCACTCTGCCTCCTGGTTGGTGATGTAGTGTGGCCAGCAGCCTTCTGCTCTGCTGCCATGCCTTCCCTATTGCCGCAAGCTGTAAGTCAGAAGAGACCCTTCCCTTCTTACATTGCTTCTTGGCACAGTGTCACAGCAATGAGACAACCTGCCACAACCTGTCACTTACACATTGTTGGCAGTGTCCTTCAAACATTGTCATTTCTGGCTTCTGCAGCTTCTAGTATTCACTTAAGATAGCTCAAATTCTTTCCTGGCTACGGTGATAGTGTTGTTGGTTATCAAGTTCACTGTATAGAGAAGCTTCTAGAAATTTAGTAAAGGATCCCTCTGGTTGTATCTGTGAAGGCATTTCCAGAGATGTTTGGTTGACAGGAGATGATCTATCTGGAGAGTGAGTGGCACCATCTCATGTGGGAACCCATAGAGGAAGACAATGAGGTTAGAGGAGAGAGCTGAGCCATGCGAGTTCTACTTAAATGTAGCCATTATTTATGCAATGGAAAGCTTACAGTTTGATTTTTGCCCTTTCTTGAAAGTATTAGAACCTTACAAAGTTGAGCCAGAATTTCCATATTTCATTTAACTGGAGCTGAAAGGTGGGGGCGGGGGGTGCTGTTTGTACAGCTCAGCTGTGATCTAGAGTAGCCTGGGCGATTCTATGCTGCTTTACTCAGTAACATTAACCACCTGGCTCTTGAAAGGTTGTGAATGGCCACCCTCTGAAACAGGTGCCTATCATTTTCTAGATCTCTCCAGTGATAATGTCTACACTGTCAAACATGTCAACCTTTCCATCCATGCACTGCATGTAGCCAGGATAGTGATGAATGCAGCTCAAGACAAAAAATCATAAATTTACTTAAGACGTTTGTGACATTTTTGTGTAAATGTCATTTTGATGTAACTCACTTGCTCAGTTTTCCAGCATAAACTTTGCCAATGACATTGCTGTGTTTTGATGTGATCAGTTTGCATACATCTGGTAAGGCCTTGCACCTGAGGCTTTTTGAGTTTTGGATAACAAATATTATAACAGGAGAGGTTTTTCCATGGAGTTTCATCCTCAAAAATTTCAAGACCATAGAGAAATGGGAAGATTTATACAGTGAAAAAAATCCTGCATTTCTATCATGTAGCCTTTGTGATTAGCAGTTTTCATTCTTGGGGCTGGGGGTGTAGCTTAGTGATAGAGCCCATGCTGAGCATGCACAAAGCCCAAAGTTCAACTTCTAGTACCCCCAAATAAGTCAACAATAAATAAATACCATCAATATGACCCTAATTTAAAAAACATTCAATTCTTTTGAAGTGTCCTGGCCACATTTCTGCCTGGATTGGCACAAACACCGTCTTAACCTCTTTCTTGGCCACCATAATCACGGCTGAAGGAAGCTGAGGTGCACTGAGTGGGTTTCTATGGCAGTTATCAGTGTTTTCAAATGTCATAGGGTGGAAATTGCTTTACTCAGCAGTGTCCAGTTTTAATCTGCACATTAGTCCTGTCTGCAACAACAACCCTGATGTATTGTGAGATTGAGGGGCTTTGGCAGCCTTTCTCTGTGGAAGAGGGAGAAATAAGGGCACAGATAGTATTCTCTACAATCTAACTGACAGCAGGGACATTTTGACTGGTCTCCGGAGCCTGTGTGACATAGGAGGCTGGGCCTGGGCCTGGAGCTGGTGAGCAGTGCTGCGGAGGGTACCACGTACCAGGTGCTGGGAGGCAACTGTCTCTGCTTTGTCCTTAGGCTCTTTTTCCACTGTTGTTTGACTCCCCTGGGTTCTCAGTTCCATTTGGTTCTCTCTCTCTCTCTCTCCCTCTCCCTCTCCCTCTCCCTCTCCCTCTCCCTCTCCCTCTCCCTCTCCCTCTCCCTCTCCCTCTCCCTCTCCCTCTCCCTCTCCCTCTCCCTCTCCCTCTCCCTCTCCCTCTCTCTCTCTCTCTCTCTCTCTCTCTCTCTCTCTCTCTCTCTCTCTCTCTCTCTCTCTCTCACACACACACACACACACACACACACACACACACACAGAAACATGTGCCCACCACACAAACATACCTATACAGGTACATAGCAAACCTATGCAGGTAGACTGTGGTGATTTGAATAAGAATGGTCCCCATAGGCTTGTATATGAATGCTTAGTCATCAGGGAGTGGTACCACTTGAGAAAGATTAGGAGGTGTGACCTTGGTGGAGGAAGTGTGTCATTGGGGGTGGGCTTTGAGGTTTCAAAAGTCCAAGCCAGGTCCAGTGTCTCTCTCATCCTGTTGCCTGTGATCTGGATGTAGAACTCTCAGCTACTTCAGCACCGTGTCTGCTTGCATGCTGCATGCTCCCTGCCATGATGATAATGCACTCACTAAACCTCTGAAACTGTCAGGGAGCCCCAGCTAGATGCTTTCTTTTATCAAAGTTGCTGTGGTCTCTTCATAACAATACAATAGTGACTAAGACACATACATATTCATTCACACTATACAGTGCACATACATGAGCATACATAAATAAGCATACATAACCTCTGAATGCACACAAACTGCATGTATGCGTGAGTATAGAGGAATAGTCACATACAACCATGTAGGAGTATAATTCATGTATAAATGCGCCACAGAAACATGGCAGAGGTGCTCCCGTGGCTCTTCCTATTTCAGTTGCAGATGCCCAGAAACATCCCCTTCATCATGTTTGTTCGGTATTCAAATAATCCACCCAGAATGTATCTGCCTCTAGGAACTCAAGCCAGATGTAGATGTGCAAAGCACACTCAGCGGAAGTAACTTGGTATAGATGTGCTACCTTCCAGGATGAGTGTGCTGCTGACATTAAGCATTGAAACAAGGCCTCAGACTGGCACGGAGCTTTGTGGTTAAGCCCACAAACACAAGTGACATGGGTAGGAGCTGGGAAGGAGGCCCTGGGAGTCCCCATGTTGTCCAGTTAGGGTTAACAGAGGTCACAAGAGAGAGGAAAAGAGAAGCAGAGGAGGATTAGCTTAACTGATGGAGGCTGTGGGTTAAGAATGCTGTGTACGTTAGAAGGCATCTCCGTGAGAAGTAGTGAATAGTGAGGGCCTGCCAGCCATGAGAACCTCAGATACTTCAAAGCATTGAACTGTATTCACTCTATACAATATTCTTCATGGTTCAGTTCAGGAGTTTTAGGAAAAATGGATGGATAGAGTTTGAGTTGGCTCAATAGGTGGTTTCCTGAATCACTGAACTGATTTTCTAAATAAAAAGATAGCCAGCCCCTACACTTTGAGATGATGTATTCTGCTTTGTTTATGATACATGGCAGAGCATGTACCTTATGTGGCATACGTTGACTACATGTGGACTCCAATGTCCTTTTTTACTAGTTACTTTTCTCATTGTTATAGCAAAATT
The DNA here is from genome assembly GCF_049852395.1 of Peromyscus maniculatus bairdii. Taxonomy (NCBI): domain Eukaryota; kingdom Metazoa; phylum Chordata; class Mammalia; order Rodentia; family Cricetidae; genus Peromyscus; species Peromyscus maniculatus. The sequence continues at coordinate 92,332,385 of NC_134856.1, read as the reverse complement.
CCTGACGAAAGCAACTTGAAGAAGAAAGGGGTAATTCTACCTCTTAGTCTGGGGTGTGGTAGTGAGGCAGCTATCACTGTGGCCCCAGCAGGGAGAGGCTGCTGATCTCAATGTACCTGCACTCAGGAGGAAGAAGAGAGAGATGAATGCTTGCATTCAACTCATTTTCTCCTTTTAAACTTTTCAACATTTAGTCTGGAGCCCCAGCATGTTGCCACCAAAGTGTCATAGAACCTCTCTGAAAACACTCCCAACAGCCTGGGGTCTTAAATGCAGCCCAGGCAGCACTTTCCCAGCCTTGTGCAATGATCTCATCACTTTCCCAGCCTCATGCAATGATCTCATCACTTCCACAGCCTCATGCAATGATCTCTTCACTTTCCCAGCCTCATCCAATGATCTCATCACTTTCCCAGCCTCATGCAATAATCTCATCACTTCCACAGCCTCATGCAATGATCTCATCACTTTCCCAGCCTCATGCAATGATCTCTTCACTTTCCCAGCCTCATGCAATGATCTCATCACTTTCCCAGCCTCATGCAATGATCTCTTCACTTTCCCAGCCTCATCCAATGATCTCATCACTTTCACAGCCTCATGCAATGATCTCATCACTTTCACAGCCTCATCCAATGATCTCATCACTTTCACAGCCTCATGCAATGATCTCATCACTTCCACAGCCTCATGCAATGATCTCTTCACTTTCACAGACTCATGCAATGATCTCATCACTTCCACAGCCTCATGCAATGATCTCTTCACTTTCACAGCCTCATGCAATGGTCTCATCACTTTCACAGCCTCATGCAATGATCTCATCACTTTCCCAGCCTCATGCAATGATCTCATCACTTTTATAGCCTTGTGCAATGATCTCCTCACTTCCCAGCCTCATGCAATGATCTCTTTAGGCCTGCTTGCAAGGACTCCAACCCTGCCATACAATGCTGGCCCAGCAGCTTTCTGGAACCTTGGTGCAGCCTCCATGAGCCCTGAACATTTGTATTTTGTATGCCTGAAAAAGTAGCTCCATGTGGATGACTTGGTGAAGTTCTGATGCCAGTTTTACCACAGCTGTAAGGACTTTGTGTATGTTGGTGCCTGAGCTCAGGGGAATAATTCTGGAGGTGTTATTAATTAATTAATTAATTAATTAATTTATTTATATTTTTATCTTATGTGCATTGGTGTTTTGCCATGGGTGTCAGGTCTCCTGGAACTAGAGTCACAGACAACTGTGAGTTGCCATGTGGTTTCTGGAAATTGAATCCAGGTCCTCTGGAAGAGGAGTGTTCTTAACTGCTGAGCTATCTTTCCAGCCCCACAAGGTACTTGTTTTTGAGCACATCACTTTGTTGATATTCTAAGCTCAGGGTCTTTTCACTCAGATGAAGTAGCATTTTCATAAATTGGAGTCTTCATTGGGTGGGGTCTTGTCCTATTAGGTTAGTTTCTCTTAAATGGCATTAATCACATTGATAATGACAGCTTCCTTCTCTGTATTTGCTTCATCTTAAAACTCACACTCCTCTCCTTGCCAAGCATGTTTCTGTTCTCCCATACCACAGAGCTGAGCAGTAACCATGCTGCAGCCTGAATGTCACCATATCTTCAAGTTTCCTCTTGCCAAGCAGTCCATTGTTTTTTAATTCAGTCCCATTTAGTTCTCAGGACATATGTAGAAGACAGCCAAACTTTCTGCTGGATTGTAAAATGAATGGCCTCTAATCCAACTCCCAGTACAGTCCTTATTCTCTGCTAAAATATCCTGAGCCAGGATTTTGCTATGCACATGTCTCTTGATATTCTGGTCTTCTACAACACCATCATAATAGCCCATTAAGCTTTCTGTTTACAACATTTTAGGGCTCCAAACATTTTCCTTTTCCCCTTGCAAACTAATACAAAAACTCCTTTATACCAAATAGTTTATCACAGCAACATCCCTATTCTCTGGTCTGCATTAGTTACTTTTTTTGTTGCTGTGGCAAAAGTCATGACAAATGGTACAGTGTAGTAGGTAACCATTCCAGTTTTGGTCTGGAAGTTCCAACCCCCATTGGGGCTTTGGTAACTATCATGCCTATAAGGCGGGGCCAAGGGAGGGCCCTGAAGACCCGAGATCGGGATGCCTGGTGCTCTCTGTTCTTGGACCCTGGACGGTGGAGGTTGACCCACTGAGCAGAGCTCCAGAAAACACCGTTGGATTGCGATACACCTTCCCCAGACCCTGCGACCTACCTATCCCTTCATTTGTAAGTTGCGCCACTAATAAACTTTCCTTTTAACTACGTGGAGTGGCCTTAATAATTTCACCAATAGTACAGTCCATCATGGCAGGGAAGACATGAGGAGGAACATGGCATGGCTAGTCACATTGTGATGGCTAGTCACATTGTGATGGCTAGTCACATTGTGCCCCCAGTCTGGAAGCAGAGAGGGCTGTGCTTGGCTTATTTTTATCATTTTCCCCCCTTCTTATTCCATTCAGGGCCCTTGTCCATGGATGGTCCTCCTTAGTTAAATCTCCCTGGAAATACCTCATAGATGTGCCCCAAGGCTCCTCTCTTAGGTAATTCAGTCCAATTGACAATGAAGAGTAACCATTGCACCTTCCTGCCTGAACAGCTTATAAACCAAAAACCGTGGTGAGTGCCTTAAGAATAGTTTCATCTGCATTCTTGACTTAATGCAAAGACTCGCTGGATGATGGGAGCTAGCTGTCTGCAAATAATAGCATCTTCAAGAGACAGAGCGATGTGCGGTGTAGCTGTTGAAGGAATTGCAATATAGATCTAGGACTTTACCAGGCATGGCTTCTATAATTACTGATTGTTTACTGTGTTCTTGAATATGTCAATCAGATCCCACAGTTGCAGGTTCATTAAATCTGTAGATTTAAGTGAAAAAAGGGTTGGCTGCATTCTGATAATCTTCTGGGTATGGGCAGTCCCAGTCTTAGTAAACACCACAGAGCGGGAAGTCACCATCCCCAAGAATGGCAGCTCTCACAGCACAACCTGCTGCAGAAACTCAAACATTTTACAATGTTGTCCATGTCAGAGAGAATTACCCACTCGCCTACTAAGATCCCAAGACTCTTTCACTGGGAGAGGGAAGGGGTGAGAGGGGATGATGTGGATGAAAATGATGGAAATGTATTATATACATTTATGAAACAAAGACCTTTTATAAAATAAGAAATTAAAACAAAAGGGAAAAGTTCCAGCAGGCTGACATTGTTCTTTGCTACCCCTTTAAACATAATTTTGAAGTTTATGATGTTCTTTTCTGAGTCCTCAAGTAATCTTTGTAAACAAAAATCACATGCCATAAAGCACCCCCAGAGATCCTGACTGAAACAGTAATGCTGGGCTGGTGAGATGGTGGGGTGTGTACAGCCATTTGTCATTAAGTGGATGAAGAGAACTGTTCCTGAAAGGTGGCCTCTGACCGCCATGCCCGCAGGTGTGCTGTCACGTGAGAACCCACACACAAACATTGCATGCTAAATAAGTGAACAACAGAAAAATAAAAATGGAAAACATTGAATGGTCATAACGGTCATAACACCCACCAGCCAGGGCATGGCCTCAAGACATTCATCTATTCACACAAAAAGTGGGGCTTTCTAATTTTCAAAGGGGTTCAGCTGCTGGACAGCCAAAAGAGGCACCTACTCCATGCTGTGCCATGGTGAGCCATGGAGGAAGTATTCTCTTTTCCAAGAACTTCAGGTCCTGTGAGGAAGAGAAACATGTTTCCTATCCCAACAAACTCACTTCTAAAATTATAGTTCATGAAGGCCACACCATATCCATGTCCATGGTCAGCATTTTGTGCGTGTATTTCACATACATGCAGAGAGATTTAAAACCTTCCAAATTCTTCAGTGGAAAGCCGAAACTGTCCACATAAGCAATTGAATGTTCACCCTATTTAGAAGCTTCAGACAGTTGGCTCTGGCAATGGATGAATCACGAGTTCCCCACCACCTGAATCTAATTTATCTGAACTCAGAACACATAGTTTTATGCGGATGGGAAATGGTACAAAGGGATTGATTCCATTTGCTACTTGGGAAGGTAGAGTATAATGGTGAGCAAATTTTACAATTCTAACAGTCATGGTGAACCCAATACTAGTTTGTATTACAGAATGAATCAGAGTAAGTGGGTTTGATATATTTCCTAAATCATGTGAATAATTAATATAATATTGCCGTAGGTAAAGTGATAAGTGGCTTCATTCTTGCACCAAAGTAATTCCTATTATCTGGAAAAGAAGAGACCAAAGGAGAAAGAACAGAGCCTTGGGTTTTTCCCAAGTCTTCCTGGCATTCACGGTCAACTTCCATAAAATGCAGGTCAAACCCAGCCAAACAAGCTCACAGAAGACACAGAACTGTGGATTATTTGCTTTTCTTCCAACTTGTTTGGGAAATAGAAATTGCTGTATTTTGTGAATATGCATACATGCCAGGTGTACAGAATACATGTCAGGTATGCAGAACAATCTTGGCTTTGTTCCCTGTTTGAAGACTTTCAGTGAAAGTAGGAATCAGATTACACTTTGTTCTCACAACCTTTAAAAAAAAAAGTTGTGTGTGTGTATGTGTGTGTGTGTGTGTGTGTGTGTGTATGTGTGTGCTCACACCTCATGTATACCAAAGGCCAACGGTCAGTGCTGTGTCATTCTTCAGGTGCCATCCACCTTTTTATTTATTTATTTTTGTTTTTTTGAGACAGCGTTTCTCCATGTAGTTTTAGTGCCTGTCCTGGAACTCACTCTGTAGATCAGGAACTCACAGAGATTCGCCTGCCTCTGCCTCCCAAGTGCTGGGGTTAAAGGTGTATGTTACCGCCTCCTGGCCTATCCACCTTACTTTTGAGACAAGTTCTCTCACTAGCCTAGAGCTTGACAAATAGGCTGGCCAGCCAGTGAGCCCCAGGGATCTGTCTGCCTCTCCAACACTAGGATTCTAAGGGTGTTCCATTACATTTGGCTTTTTTCCCCCAACATAGTATTTTTATTGATTATTTGGGAATTTCACATTATGCACCCTGATCACACTTCCTCCTCCCAGGTTGACCCCCCCCCTTGTGACCTCCCTCCCCCCAAAAGAAGAAGAAAAACAAAGTAATTTGTGTTAATATTTGGTGTTTTGCTTGTTATATTTATTTATGTATATGAGTGCTCTATCTGCATGTACAGAGCTTATGCCAGAAGAGAGCATGAGATCCCATTATAGATGCTTGCGAGCCCCCATGTGGTTGCTGGAAATTGAACTCAAGACCTCTGAAAGAGCAGCTAACGTTCTTAGCCACTGAGCCATCTCTCCAGCCCAGACATTTGGCTTTTTAAATGTGGCTTCTGGACACTGATCTGAAGTCCTTTATTTACATAGAAAACACTTTGCCAGTTGAACTGCCTTCCCAGCCTCTAACAATGTTTCAAATGTTTCATGGCCTTTCATGGCCCAAGTTGCTGGGTTGTTTGGAGGGCTTTTTTTCTAATAACTGACAAGCAAGTAGGGGCTGGGTATAGAAAGAGGACAGCCTTCAATGGATTTGTTTGGGCCACTTTATAAGATTTGAAATTGTCTACCACTTTTGGAGGTGGTCTGGCAGAACCCACAATGAGGGCCATGAGGGACTTCACTATCTCTTCCTGACTTCTGGCTAACGTCAGTTGGAGTAAAAGCCTGAGATTCTGGTTGTTTTGGGCTGGAGAGTTGGCTCCACAATTAAGAACACTTGTTGCTCTCCCAGAGCACCGAGGTTTGGTTCCTAGCACCCACACGATGGCTCACAACCACCCATAACTCCAGTACCAGAGAATCCAACACCCTTTTCTGACCTCTGAGAGCACTAGGCTGGTCTGTGGTACATGTACATGTAGGTGGGCAAAGCACTTGTAGACATAAAACAATAAAATAATTTTAAAAGGTGCCTACAACCACACACACACAGACTCTGAGGTTGGGTTCAGCCTGGAGACCATCTCTGAGTGCAAACCACTGCTGTGCTGCTTTGAATTCATGTGTTTCGGTTTCCCATGCTCCCTGAGAATGGTGCAGCTAGGACACAGAATATTTCCCTGAGAGCCCACCAGGGGGCAGGCACGCTGTCAAGACTGCCAGAGAATCACCGCTTTCTTAGGAGTAGTCTAAAATACGTTAGTGTATAATTTATGTGCCTGTAGGCACTGTAAGGTAATATAATTGGCTTGTCAGAGCGGCAGTGTTGTTTGCTTTGAAATATGCCCATCAACAACCTCTCTTAAAACTGCTGGGAATGTGCTGTGACTTTTGATGCACTGATTTAGAGAAACCCCCCAGGCTTACCTGGGCCTCATTCATTAACTTTCTTCACATTGTGTTTAGAAGCACAGAGCAAATTCATCAAAACAGTGGCGTAGTTTTTGTTTCTGAGCCCTGACAAGTACTCCTGCTACTGCATCCGACGACTTTTCTTAATAAATAGAAGATTATTTTTAGGATGTGCTGGGTACCAAATGTCTGTTCTAACGAGGGTAAATGGAGAAAAGATGTTCTCTCTAAAGCTGGCTTGGAAAAGTTTAACAAAGCATGTGTGCATGTGCACTCTCTTACTGCAAGGGGAAAAGCGCCATTTTCTGAATATCCATATGGGATGCCTTCTGGAGAGAAAAAAAATTCCCCTTCTGTTATCTGTCAGTACACACATCTAAGTGAGCAACTCCTAAGCCATATGCAGAGACCCAGCGAGAGTGTCATCTTGTTGATCTCCCACCCTCTTCTTCCTTTTCTTTTAAATGTGAGTAGCATGGACACATCCCACTGGGAACCTTGTGGGTAGAGGCTGCATCCTCACAAGGCTGCTACAGTGGGTGTACTGTGATGGAAGGAGACAGACAAGAAGGACCTGGAGCCTGTGTGCAAACAATCTCTGGTCATCTGTGTTTACACCGATATCCTCCTGTTTCTGTTTCCCCAGATCTGGGATTACAAGCTTGTGCCAGCATTCCTGGCATTAATGATTATGATGTTTTTTTTTTCTTGTTCTGGATTATTCTAGAAAACTCAGGGTGGTGTAATGCACTAGTGACTTTTTAAAAAAAAATTGTATGACTAAGTTCAGCAACCTAGCTCTCTGGGATGCAGATTTATCTGGAGTGTTCTAGTGACAGGCTGTAAAGTATTTCCTGTGTTACTTATGAAGAAGCATTTACCTACCATAGGGACCTGGATTCTACAGATCAGCAGACAGAAGATGCTCTTCTTCAGGACTACCATCTTTGGTAAAACCTACCTGTCCATTTTAGCAGCAGAACACTGTGCTACCCAAAGGCAGCCTTGTTCATCCATCTCTACCTCCTAGCACCAAGCACAGGACCTCGGGTATCAGAGGTCCTTAATACTGTTTTGTGAAACCCTAGAGCAACTTCCAATGCTCATTTGTTTTTGCTTACTGAGATTGCATGAGAAATTCCACTCCAGTTGGTGGTGTGCAGAAAATGAGCTTCTGGGTCCATCTGGTGATTAATTTCAACCTTCAGAATGTCCTGGCTCTGCTTGTCCACATCTCCTGCTCTGGCCTCCTCCCCACACCTTTGGGACCCCCTGGGGCCGTTGCTTGCCAGGCCTGTGAGGGAATTTCGGAACCCTGCCTGACACTTTGCTTTATTTTGAAAAATGACTCAGTGTGGAGTCAGCTGTGGAGTGGTGCGTGGTGATTTTGTATGTCACACCGGATGGACGGGGACCAATTCTGTGGGTGGTGCAGGGGGAAAGAGTCCACAGGACATGAACCCATGGTCCCTGGTGGAGGGACAGGAAGACTAAAGCAGTTCTGTTTTTCTGGGGTCATGATGGAGACAATTCTGTCTCTAGCAGCTCTTAGTACAAACATCCTTCTCATGAGCTCTCCGTTAACTCTTCCTTGTTCAGGGACTGTCATGCAGAATTCGGAAGTATTGGCAGAACTGTCCTGGCTGTGCTACAGTGACCACCATACCAATAAGAAAGTGCTTAGAAGAGCATGCCCAGATGCAGTTTAGGATGCAGTACACCAAAAGAAGCTCCTGAGGTCAACTCACCTGACATCATTGATTAATTTGATCAAGAAGGAGTCAAAGCACAGGCTGATTGATTTCCCAAGTGTCCTGATTAGTTTTTTGTCAACTTGATACAAACTTAGACATATCTGGGAAGAGGGACTCTTAAATGAGAATCTAAGCCCATCAGATTGGTCTGGTAAGCCTGTGGGCATTTTCTGGGTTAATAACTTATGTGGGAGGGCCCAGCCCATTCTGGGTGGTGTCACTTCAGGGCAGGTGGTCCTGGGTTATATAAAAGAAAGTGAACTTAGCAATCCACAGGGAGTTACTCAATAAGCAGCATGCCTTAATGGCTTCTGTTTTAGTTTCTGCCTCCGACTTCCTGCCTGGAGTTCCTGCCCAGGCTTCCCTTCATGATGGACCATAAACTGTAAGCTGAAATAAACCTTTTCCTCTCCAAGCGGGTTTTGATTGTGGTGTTTATCACAGCAACAAAGAGTAAACTAAGACACCAAGGTTCAAATCTCCTATGGAGGAATCTGCACGTGCACAGATTCCAGAACTGCTCTCGTGAGCAGAACATTCCTCCCAAGAATTATTTCTAATGAGTGGTAGGTACTATCATAAATGATAAGTATTACTACATATATACGTTTTAATTAAAAATTAATTGGCTCCAAAGTATTAGATATTCTTTATGTCAGTTTTGAAAAATATGTTTTAAATTTCCTTTTCTGTTTTATATTTTAGTAAATTAACAGGAAAAGGACAAACATCTCTACAAGGCTGCCTTCTTCACTGACCAGTGTAGGATGCCAGAAGTTGTAGAGCTTAGTGGGACTGTGGTGACCCTGATAATAAACTTGGGGGTCTCACAGTGTGATGCTTGAGTAGGATGACCCTGACAGATGGAATTTTCCAGAAGATTTAAAAGGAAGTGCTCAGACTATATGAACTGACCTCTACTGATACACAGGTTTACACCTACCATAGTCTCTTAGTCAGAGGGTGCTGTAGTTTGGGTGTGCCATGTCTCCCGGAGGCTCATGTGTTTGATCAATTGATCCCCCAGCTGGTAGAACCTTTAGGACAAGGAGCCATTTCAGAGGAACTGGGCTGCTAATGATGAGTCTTGGGGTTTTATAGCCAGGGACCAAGACCAAAGTAAATTGTAATTAAGCTTGGAACCTGCAACATTTCAACATATCCACAATTGCCGAAGTTCTAGTCAGCTAAGCCTCGTGGAAGGTACAGCTTTGTTCCAAGCACTTTCATTCACAGTGACAACATACCATACAAAGAATTTGGGTTTTGATTGTGTCTGCTTTATGTAGCCATAGTGGGGCCCTGCACCTTTCAGTTCTTCTTGCCATAATGAATGAAACCTATCACTTGGTTTGCTAATTAGAAATAAAAACCACTGCTTTTTGCTTCTTTCTGTTTATCCTCTCCTGCTATCAGTTTCTGTGCCCGACTTCACGCTCCTCCCCATACCTTTATCTCCTCCTTTTTCTCAAATACCACCTGTCATTCACTGCTCTAGTCTGCTCTTGCTTGAAATGCTCTGATGATTCTCTCCCATTCTCATTTGCTACACATTCCACAGAATCATTGAGCTATTATGCTTTCTCATATGACTTCCATGCTATACTCACTATTTAATTTCTTTATGCTTTCAAGTTCTATTTAATCAACAGATCTGTCAACTTCTTAATACCTGATATCAAGAAGTACCTGCTTTAGTTTCATTTTTGTTGCTGTGATAAAATATCTCAGCTAAAAGCAATATGAGGGAGGAAAATGTTTATTTGGCTTGGAATTCCAGGTCAAACAATAAGGGAAGTCAAGGCAGGAACTTGAAGATAGGCTTGTTTGCTATTTCACACAGCATTACTTCTGACCAAGGAATTTACTTCACAGCTAAAAAAGTGTGGCAGGAATCATGGAGGGTGCATTTTGCTAACAGGCAGGCAAGTAGGTAGGCTAGCAAATTCTCTGATTTCTTTCTTTTCTTTTAAGAATTAAATAATTTATGTGTATGAGTGTTTTGCCTTCATATATGTTTGTATACCTTGTCTGTGTCTTCTTGTATAATATTAGAGGGACCAGCTTTAATATTATACATCCCAGGGGCTCAGGAGAGAGAACTACTAATGGCGAGGACTATTTTCAGGAAATAGAATCTCAGCACACCGAGCTCTATTGTCCACTTGCTTTAATTCCTCTGGCATAACATCCTTTATACACAGCTTCAGTTCTGTTCTCATGTCTAGCTCCTTTCTCTCTCTTTCTTTCTTTCTTTCTTTCTTTCTTTCTTTCTTTCTTTCTTTCTTTCTTTCTTTCTTTCTTTTTTTTTCGAGACAGGGTTTCTCTGCGTAGCTTTGCGCCTTTCCTGGAGCTCACTTGGTAGCCCAGGCTGGCCTCGAACTCACAGAGATCCACCTGGCTCTGCCTCCCGAGTGCTGGGATTAAAGGCATGCGCCACCACTGCCTGGCATCTAGCTCCTTTCTTGCACGATTTCTCTCTATACTTATCTATTGCTCTCTCTAAGTTCTATCTTAATTCTCTCATCTTAATTCTGCCTCATCTAGGTCCTTTTCAGCTTGTTCTTACTCAGCTAGTACTTTCCCATCTGGCTGTTCCTCATCTTCCATCTCATTCCTCTAGAACTCTCTTCTATCCCTTCAGTCTAGTTCTTCCCCATCTCAGTTTGTTCCTCTCAAGTTCTTAACCCATCTAGTTCTTCCATTTTCTTTTCTCTTCTCTGTCCCTGTGCCCTGGAAGTCCTGGTATATATACACTTACAAGGAGTAATCCTTTGGCAGTGCAAAGCCATGCTTCCAGGGTCAAACGGAGGGGTGATAAGAATCACATAGGGAGGCAATAACCGTTAATTATCATTTGCAACCCCAAAGGGAAGTGACCAGTGGGGAAATGAATTAACTAAAGGCTAAATTCAGGTAATAACTAAGAAGAGGGCTCTTATGTGCTCAACTGTCATCTTAAATGTGATTGGTAGAAAATGTTAAGAATCTGTAAGTTGCTAGGTCACTGGGAGAAAATAAAACTGTCTTCTTTTTTCCTGTGGCTCATATCTGTCCAAGCTATCTGCCATTTTTCTGCAGGGTGGGGGAAAGTGTGCTCAGTCGCTAGGCAACCTGTGTACAGCTAGATGCCTCTGGTGATAGTTAAAGGGAGATCTGGAACTAGAGGTAAGGTTTGGGAAAGCAGGAATTAAAGCTTAATTGGCACATCCACCAGGCCTTCTCAAACAGGTAGCCTGGATGGTTAAGTCTGTTCTTAGAGAATACAGAGGTATCTCTGATAAGGTACTTTCCTCCATCTGGGCATGGACCTGGCTGGATGCTGCCAATGATGATAATTACAAGGAGGCTTGAACTGGGGTTCTGGCTGAGCATAGCTGTCAGTGCAGAAGGTTACCTAAATATTCCTAGAAGTGGTTAGGTAAAGAGTTAGAGGTCTATAAAGTTAGTAAGGCTGTAAGAAAGGAGGGTCTGAGCTAAATTGTGTAAAGCTATTACTTAACATCCACCTGACCTAGGCGGTGTCTCCTTGTGGAATTTATCTTAAATCAGGAGACTTGCATGTGGACTGTTATTACTGCTAGTCCTTGAAAGTGGCCAAGGGATATATCTGATTCTAGAGAAAGCCTCTCCTGAGGCTGTTCTCCAAATACCTGGAATGTGTATGTCCAGAGAGTGATCAGTCCACACTGTTAGCCCTTCTTAGGGAAAAGTCAATTGGGAAAACTATGAAGGCACACATGATTTTCATAACAGAAGACAGCTGATATATAACAAGCCAAGTAACACCTAAAACTCCTTGGAATTTGGCTTCCTCTGGAGGAAATCCTTGATCCCTCCAGGTAGTGACTTTGCTATAACCAGCTGAGTTCTTATGATATATTCCTGCGGCCCACAGCAGTATCTGATGCCTGTAGAGGTCATAAGAGGTCATCATATCCTCTGGGTTTGAGTTATAGGTGGCTGTGAGCTGCCATGTAGGTGCTGGGAAATTGAGCCCAGGTTGTCTAGAAGAGCAGTTGGTGCTCTTAACTGCTGAGCTGTTTCTTCAGCCTCTACAACTTGCTTTTTTATACACTTCAGGACTACCTGCTTAGGGAATGGTGCTGCCAAAAATGGTTTGGGAACTCTTACATCTATCAGGTAGCAATCAAGACAACCCACTACAAACATGCCCACAGGATAATATGGTCTAGGCAAGTCTGCAATTGAGATTCTTTCCCCAGGGATTTCTAGGTTATGTTAATAGTTGAAGCTAGCCAGAAGAGCAGCCATGCTTTTTACTATTCCCAAGGGCTTAGTCTTGTGACTTGTTCACAGCAAGGTTCAATAAATATTTACTTATTAAATTAAAGAGTTTGGGAGAGATAAGGGCTACTATCGTGATTACCTGGCGTCACCTACCAATGACCAGGTGATGTTCCAGCAGTGGTGGGGAAATGGGGATCGTTGAGGAGAATAGGAAGTGGGGGAAAGCCTTGACTGTAACTCCATCGTTACTGTTATGTGTTTATTGTTTACTTTGTCTTTAGAAACTCATCCCATTCACTCTCCATATGGTCCTTTTGTGCAGGAATTATTATTCTATTAAAAGGTGAAGACTTGGGGGTGCAGCGAGTGAGGAAGCGTGCTGAACACACGACTGTCTTTCTAATGCTAGTCTGTGTGAAACCAACTTCTGCTCACTGTAAGAAAACCACTCACTCATACAAACATCTAGCACGGGGCAAGAAAAACAACAAAGAGGGTTACTGCAACCCAGTTCTGTACAAAATGCACTTAAGGGTAAAGCTGCAAACCGGATCTTAGTCTACAGACATTTCTTACCCTTTTTTTTTTTCCTTTTGCGTGGATGGACATGATCTGGACTTGATAACAGACCATGCCACCCGTAAAGTAGCCCCTGTCTTCACAAGTGATTTTTCAGGGTGGTACTGTTCTTTTGAAATGCAAATAGTGCTTCCTAGGGAATAGAAAATTTCAAGACACCAGTCTTTGATATTTATGCAAAGAGGCTTAATAGCGGGGTTAAATTTATGCAGTAAGGAGCTAGACTGATTTCCTTCAAAGGGAAACTCCAGCCAGAAAGAATGCAGAGCTCAGGGCCTGTGAGGCTAAGAAGGTAAAGAAACAAGAGGCCCTAGGAAAGGTAGAGGGTACATTTCCCCTGCAGTCTGTTAGAACAGGCCTCTAGCAATGATGAGCATTGTTTCTAGACTCTCACCACACATGCTAATTTGGGAAGTACAACTCCCAAACTTTCATATTCCCAGATGGGGTGACATGATTCTTCTTACCATGCCAGATAAATATTTGCAGAAATATCCCAGGTTTCCTGCTTGAAAAATTAGGTGCCATATTAGCTTGGTTGGGGGGTGAAACACTCCTGTCATTTGGAGGTTCCCTAGAGCTGGACTTCAGGGTTGCAGGCACCCTGTACTGTAGATCCTCCTGAGTTGGTATAGGAGTGGAGATGTCTCTTCCTTCCATTCTATATTTAGTCACAGGAGCATAAAGCCTCATTGCCTTACAGTCCAATGCTGTGCAGACTCTTTTTCAATGAGAAAAGCAAATGCAGCTCTTTCCCTTCTGCTTCCTTCATCTGGTCTGTGTCTTCATGGTGATGAGGGCACAGGACAGACATTGGGTCTGACTTTGTGCTGGATGCACACTCACTTCACTCTGTAGATGTTAGAATTTAGCGTAAGTATTGGTCAGGAAGTCTCCTTGATCTCTTTTGAAAACAGATTCTCGGAAACTCTATAAGTGGCCAGACATGTTTATATAGGCCTGAATCTCAACAAGAGTGACCGACCCATGACTCTTGCTATACTGAGAATCACGATGAAGACAGAATTTCAAGATTGGGAAGAAATACTTCCCTTTTCAAATGTCAGCAAAAGATTTCTTATCAAGAGCCATCATTTACCGTGGGTGCCAAGCTCCTGAACACACTTCTATATGGGAAGAATTCCCCACCTGGTTTATGCTGGAAGCAGAGCCTGAGAAAGCTAGATGTGTAGGAATGCATTTACTCAGTAGAGAACTTGTGTTCAGAACAAAGGCAGCCAGAGGAGTGTCGGGGATGAACTGAGCTTCAGCTTGATCCCATGGGGAGATTGTAAGCAAGAATTATACACCCCGCAAAGGCAAGAGTGGCAACCTTTTGTCTTCTGTGTCAGTCTTGGGTTGATGACTCCCCTGAAGATGGGGGAGGTGATGGGTGGTGGGTGCAAAATCAAAATAAGTTCATTGAGGAAGCATAAAAGAGGAGAAAGATTTATTACCTGCAGCAGGTAAGGAGAGTATGGGAGTTATTTCCAAACAACAACTGTCCTGAACAAAGGAAGCATGGGGATTTCATTTGGAAGCCTCTCTCTCTCTCTCTCTCTCTCTCTCTCTCTCTCTCTCTCTCTCTCTCTCTCTCTCTCTCTCTCTGTGTGTGTGTGTGTGTGTGTGTGTGTGTGTGTGTGTGTGTGTGTGTGTGTGTGCATGGGTATGTCCCTTCCTCTTCACTTGGTGCGTGTGTGTTAGGGTCAGGCACATTACTGAGTATACTCAATAGGAGTATATTCCTGAGCATTTCCAGTTTAAGGTCATAGTTTCAAAGGGAAAGATGGTGGAAACATTTTAGGCTTGCTTAGTGCTGAGTCTTGGAGTGCTTTCCAGCTTAGAAAAGCTAAAATGACGGACGAGGTAGTAATGCTTCTTGCATTTGTGCTGAGTGCTTGAAAAGATTATCCTGGTTTTGCTCAAGTCTTTTTTCTTTGCTGCCCACCTCCTTGTGCCCTTCTTCATCAGTAGAAACACATATTCATCCACTATTTACACATAGTTATTAAACACAAGCTACATGTGAAGCACATGCATCAGTAAAGAATCAGAACAAAGCCATAAGCCTCAAATCAGGGTCTTGGTAGAATTTCCGTTTCCATACTGGCCAAGACCCTTTTATAAGACTTCTAATGACATCTGGGTTGTGCATAAGATAAGATGGGTCCAGGGCAGCAGTGAGAACAAGGTCACACCAGAGGCCAGCTCTGGAAGTTTCTTCTGCCTGTATTGGTCCCTGGATGGTCCTGACTGTCTCTGGAAGATTCTCTCAGCTTTATTCTGAGTACTTTCCACTTGACATTGAGCACACTCTATCTGTTGAACACTCCTCCTTTTGACCAGCCTCCTCTTGCTTTTGTTCTAGTGAAGTCTCTTAATGAACCACCTGTATTTATTGACTCCATGGTCTTTATTCTCACTTTACTTCATTATGTCAGAATGTCTAATGGCATCTTTACTAACACTCACCCAGTTCTCTTGGTTATAAATAATTGTTCTAAGTCTTTGTACTCTTATTTTTGAATTAATTTTAAATGATTGACCATTTTCCTTATGCACACTAGGCAAGTGCTCTGCCAGTGAACTCTATCCCTGACCAATCACTTTCATGATACTTTTTTCTCTCTTAGACTTGGAAATTCTATCACCTTATTATTCTATGGGACAACTCATTACCTTCAGTGAGTTAAATTCTCTGTTCTTTTCTCCAGTACTTCCCACCTCTTGGGGACTAATAGGCTCTTGTCATTAAAATATTATGCTGTCTTCAAGTGTTGCTGTTGACAAAGACAAGTCACTCACCTGAGCTACTTGCTAAGTGCAGATGCATTCCCTAAAAGAGCAATGCAACTTGACGGAGTCACAGAACCAACTGATGACACAGCCAGGACCAGAAATCCACTTGTCTGGTTCTGAAGGACATCACATTTCCATTCTTTCACCTGAGCCCACTTCCTCACAGAAGCAAACCCATCTCTTGTTGAAGAGTTCATGAAGTTTGTTTTCTTATAATGAGGGCCAGACATTTGTCAAAATTCTGTAGCCAACCTGAGTTCCAAACAAGTAAGGGGGCTGTGTTTACAAATATCAACATTAGGGTCTGGGGTAGCTCAGTCAGTACATGCTTTGTAAGCATGAAGACCTGAGTCTACTCCCTAGCACCACATAAAAAATGAATGCCAGGCCAGGTGGCAGTGACACACGCCTTTAATCCCAGCACTTGGGAGGCAGAGCCAGGCAGATCTCTGTGAGTTTGAGACCAGCTTGGTCTACAGAGTGATCCAGACAGGCACCAAAACTACATGGAGAAATCCTGTCTCAAAAAACAAAACAAACAAACAAAAAGGCCAAGCATTGGTAATCTATGCTTGTAGTTCTAGCACTGGGGAGAGAGACACATGGATCACTGGGCTCACTGGCCAACCAGGCTGGTATTCTTGGAGAGTTCCAGATTAGAGAGTCCCTACCTCAAAAAGAGAGTATACAATTACTGAAAAATGATACCCAAGGTTTATTTCTGACTTCCACAAGCATACACTCACACATGCATATGTATATACAAATATGCTCACACACAGGCATACCACTGAAGCTCCTTCTGAATTCAGGTTTAGTCAATTTTAGGATTAGTCAAGCAGTTTTTAATCGAAGAGTGAGGAACTGAGTGTGACTGCTTTGAGGTATATCAGTACTTGGCCATCATTATCATTATCATATTTGGCTCTATTCATACTTCATCTTCTTTCCTGTTGAGACAAGGTCTCTGGCCAAGGCTGGTCTCAAATTCAGTATACAGCCAAGAGTGACATTGCACTTCGGATCCTCCACATAACTCTACCTTTTAAGCACTGAGATGGCAGGCTTGCAGCAACAGCAGCAGCAGACTGGTTTATGGGGTCTAACCTAGAGCTTCATTCATGCTAGGCAAGGATGCTGCAAAGCAAGCTGTATCCCCACCTCCTTTGAACTTCATCTTTAGTGTGTCTTTTCCATAAAGCTGGCCCTTTAAGGAGGGTGGCTTTCTGAACCTCACTGGAAAGAGTGTATTTCTGCCATCATGTTAAACTTGAGTATGGGAACTTGATTTAATAGCTCTGAAGTAGACAAGGGTGTGATCAATCACAGGGCTTAACATCCACTGCTGTGGCCATTTTGTCCTTCAACCTTCATGTGTACTGATCACATTTTAAGAGCAGGAGTAGACTCTCGCTCCTTTCCTTGGCAACAGACGCTTAGCTGAAACCTTTTACTAAGACAATATATCATAAACTTCATGATCCATGCCTCAAAAAAAATCTCAACAAGAAAGAAAAATGCCACAAGAAAGATGTCTCTGCTCCAGGCTAGGGCAGGCAGGGGCCTGACTGGCTTGCAGAATGCTTTGGGCATGTATGTAAAACCAGTTAAAGAGGTTACCAAGGCCCTGACCACTCATTTCCAAACATGATAGATCCATCCTCCCCCTGTAGTAGGGTTCTACTGTGAGCAATATTAAGCAATGGGTAGCAGGGCTGAAAGTCACTTCTGGGAGATAATATAAACTAGTTCAGAGACCCGTTTCTGCTGCAGATGAGACACGCTTCCTGTCACCAGCGAATGCTCACGTTCTTGAAGCTTGGTAATGCCAACAGGGTGACTTAAAGTGTACTTGAGAGCTCTCTTGAACACCTCTCAGCCACATCAGACATCCTCTCTTTTCTTTTTTATTTGAGACAGGCTGCCACCATATAGCCCAGGCTGCCCTAAAATGTATGACAATTCTCTTGCCTCAGTTTCTTTAGTGTTGGATTACAGGTGTGAGCCATCATGTTTACCTTTAAAAAATATCTGTGTTTATTGGGTTTTTAAATTTATTATCTGATTTATTATATGAGAACAGGGTTTTGCCCACATGAATGCTCTGTTCCCCCAGAGGCCAGCAGAGGGCATCAGATTCCCTGGAAAAAGAACTACAGATGGTCATATGAGTGCTGGGAATTGAACCTTGGTCCTCTGAAAAAGCAGTCAGTGATCTTCATCACTGAGCATTTCTCCAGTGCAGATTTTTTTTTTTACTGGGCATTAAATCCAAGATCTTATACATGCCAGTCAAGAGCTCTACCACTGAACTATATCCCTAGCTCTCAGGTGGTATTCTTGATTTCCTACTAGTAATCCTACCCTCTTATTATCCCTCTACTAGGGGTGGCTATCAGACTTAAAAAATGAGAAGCTCAAGATTGGGGGATGGCTCCATGGGTAAAGTGCTGGCTGTGCAATTGCGGGGACTGGAGTTTGGATCTCCAGCACCAATACAAAATCCAGGTGGATGTGGTAGCCCACTTGTAATTCCAGGCCTTGGGCAGTGAAGCAAGGGGTCTCTGTGGCAAGTTGCTACTTACATTAGTAATCTCCAGATTCAGCGAGAGATCTTGCTTTAATAAATAAAATGGTTCATGATCAAGAAAGACATCCAACATCAACCTGTGGGGCCTATACATGCACCTGAGTGCCCATATCATTCATATACATTCACACACCACACATACACACACTACACACACACACACACACACACACACACACACACACACACACACACCACTGATACTAAATTGAGAATGGAGGAAGTCAATCTTCTCATAATCTGTTTCAGTCCCCACTACCACCTTTGCCTAGGATATCACGTGCTCTCACCTAAGCATTACTCTTGCTAATGTAAATAAATATAGACTGAAAAAATGGAAGAAATCTTTGATTAAAGGGCATGTGTAGTAGAATTTCAGATATGTTCTAAGGTAAGAATACTTTGAAACAAAAGATATTACTCAGTCTTTCAAATGATAGTATAGAAGACGCCTGTTCAGCATATTTTAAATTTTTGTCTATTCCCAGGGTAATGGGAGAAAAATCAAAGCTCTTTCATTAGGAAACGTCCGTTTCTGAATATATTTGTGTCTAAGCTTATGTTTCTGGAAAGAAGCAAAATGTGCTATTGGAATAGATTGAGCTTCAGAATGTTCCGTCCACGCAGAGTTAGAGTTGAGGCCATAAACATTCTCGAGTGAAGTTTTAGGTTCATCTTATGCCCTGGTATCCACTAGGACCAGTGTTCGACCGTACAATTGTCAGCCACTGCCGTATTTCATCTGCTGTGGAAAATTTGGGTGGGGAACTGAGAACATATTGAATTTCACAATGTGTTACCTTTTCATAGTGTTGTAACCCTGACTTCCTTGATTTCCCTGGGAAATCCTGTGAAATTGTATATATGTCTTGTTTCCAGCACTCGACTGTGATAAAACTGAGGTTCAAAGTCATGCGTGAAGTCACTCATTCCATTTCACATAGGTAGAATGAGTCACTGACTCAAGGCTTGATGACAAGTGTTTTCATTCCTAGTTCCATGATAATTTAACTAGTTTGATTACATCAGCTCTAAAAGGGCAACATCTGGGCTAGTAATTGTTACTCTGGCATATTCTGATAATTGACATGAGTATTATTAGAAAAAAAGTTTTTAGAGCAAATATTCTATTTCTTTGAAGAAGGTGGATCCTCCTCAGGCTTTACTTAAGCCCTGTACATCACAATGTTTGAAAGGCTCCCCAACACACAGCTTGATGAAAAAGGCCAGACAACCCAGGGAAGAACAACTTTACTTGATATTTTTATTCACTTAAGAGAAACATTCACTTATCAGGTATCACCAAAGTGCAATTTACAGAACTCAGAAGAGGCAAATTAACATATGTAAATTCATATTGTAAGGTTTTGGATTTTATTTTACAAATATTACAAATATACATTCATTGATACAATATTGCCATTCGATCATGCTTTTTTTTATGTACATACCTTCAACTAAGAATGACTAGTTTTTAAGTCCATTTTACTTAAAAAGTGCTGAAAATTAGCTGGGCACCTCTGGGAAAGATTTAATTAAATTGATTTCACAGACTTCCAGGTGATAGAAATCAGGTGCCCATGTGAAAGAGGCACTAGAATTCAGATAATTTTGTATTTATTTTTAAAAGGGTGCATCGTCTCTCCAAACCTTTTAAAAAAGGATGAGTTGGGAAATAAGGTGGTATTTTCTCCAGGTTTTGATACTATACATTTCCCTGCAGGGATGCTATCATTTGGTTTAAATTTCTTGAGATGTGGTTATCTGTGATTCTTTTGGGTGGAGGTCAGCTGAAATGGACATGCTCTGGGAGTCCAGAATGATGGTTGTAAATCCCTGTAGTCATGCTATCACATGAAGACATAGGGAGCTTCCTGACTGTGAACAGCAATCTGCCTGCTACTTCACTCCTCTAAGGTGCACCAGGGGACCAGAACAAAGAGCAGAAGGTTAGTAGGAGGGAAGCACAGACTGCAGGAATGTGGTGAGGGGGGATGAGAAAAGAATCTAAAGTAGAATTGCTGGGAAAATGAACAACTCTATATTCTGGTTCCCTAGATTTGGGATTGAAGAAACTATGTGGGATAATGCTCTGCTCTCCATGACATCTCTCTGGTGGCCTCCATCTATGTCCTTTTGTTTCTATTTCCTTATTTCTCCATCATCACTTATCTGATTCAAACTTAGTGAAAGAAGTTTGAGAAGAGCTACTGATACCCTAGTGTTCCCAGAAATAGTTGTGTTTCCATGTTTAACTACGAGTCAGAACCATGGACAGCGCCCAGGGCCCAACCCTTTCCAAGCCCTCCATAGAAGTACCCCAGTCCCCACTGAAACCTCCATGTCATCCCTAACATTACATCACTGCCCCCTTCCCCCACCCCTCGCCCCAAGTAAGAATTGACTCTTGGTGTTATATCCTTTCCTGAGGCAGCACTTTGAATTCTTTACTCCCTCATGAACTGCAACCATCTAAAGCTGGGGTAGTTCTTCAAAATGTTTAGTATAGTAGATCTCTTAGTCCTACACAAGACTGTTGATTCTGAAAACTGTCCTAGATAAGAGTGATGGAGAAACAGGTTTTGCTGAGACTTTGGCCAGAAAAGGTGGTCACAGCAGTCAACTGGTAGTACATAAAAAGAAAGAAATTTTCTAAATTTCCTTTGGTTGCTACTAGAAAGTAATATTTATTATCTTTTGGGCCAATTAGGTCATTTTATTAGAATGGCTTCTTAAAAATTATCATAGAAGTTTCCCTAAATAAAAAAATGTCTACTATATTTAAATTTCAATTGTCTTTTTAAATTTTTTAAACAAGATACTATAGACTCATCTTGAAATTTATAATCTAAAAATAGGATTTCATTAAAATACTGCCACTATTCTATTCTGGGCATTGATATACTATGTATTTACTATTTATGGCTCATCAAATATGGTAAATACTATACAAAAAGCAAAATTTATTGGTAAGAACCGTCCTATGAAAAGGAAACTATATGGAAAAAACATGAGCTATGCATCTTTTGGAAAAGTAACTTAGCCTGACATTTGTGAGAGACAACTAGACATCACAAAATTAATAGTGATATATACAGGTTCAAAGAGGATCACAGAAATCAAAAAGAAGCGATTGTCAGGGACTTGCAAATCTTTTACTTGGCAAAAAAACAAAATCCAAAGAAATCCTAAATTCAATAACTTGATATTATACATTGTTGTGAAATCTTTTTGCTGGAGGTGGATGAGCAGTGCTTCTGTGCCCTCGTGGACTTTACCATGGGGCTCAGTCCTGTGGAAAGGTTCACAAATGAATAGACACTGGCTTTTTGACTGAGAACCAGGCAGGGAACCTTAAGTTGCTTATCTCCCCAATAGGAAAGCAATGTGTTTTGGAGGCAGATAAAGATGATGCCGACTTCCTTCTATTTGGACTTTAGAGGTGAGACTCAATGGGTGTGAATACAGAAGACAGAAGATTTGAAAACAAAGGGTGTAAAGATCAAAGAGATACAGGGTAGTTTTGAGATAAATCAGGTGGATAAGGAACAACCAAGGTGGCTGAGATACCTGCCTGTCCTCTTTATAGTCTACCCATATTCTTTTTGATTTGTTTGATTGTATTTGTTTTCAGGGTGACTAAAAGATAAATATGACCTATTTGTGTTTCATTCTTATAGAAACTTCTAGCTGCAGCAGCTCTGACACCCTCCTCAGCCTCCCACAGGCACCTGCACACACATGTACATATGCACATACCCTCCATGCATACACAATTAAAGTAAATAAGAGAATCTCTATGTTAGTGCTAACAGGCAGAATGAATTCGATGGGTGGCTTTTTTTTTTTTTTTCAAGACATAGTCATCTTTAGGAAAGTATGGGTCGTTTCTGGAAAAATAGTACCTTACACACCATGAATCCCTAGACCTGCAATTTATGCACATGATGGTGTTCACTGTAGGGTAAGCAACTGCTTTCTGTGTCTTTTGCATAGGCCAACGTGGCGGTATTTATTGAGAATACTTGAAAGGTGGCCAGTTCTTCCTCTTTCCATCACATGATGGAAACATTTAAGACCCTGAAGTTAATGCCAATGTTTTTATAACACTGTTTGGATCACACTGATGTGAAGTGCTGTGCATTCTCCATTCCACCCCTCAAAATACAAATGGTTTGAGGGAGGTCTTAGATTTCAGCCAGGAAGTAACTGTACCTAACAGTGGAAAGACAACATAGAAGCCACAACTCAGCTCTCAAGGTTTCTTGGGTCTCTAAGCTTCCTCCTAGTTATATGTCAAGTTATCAGAGATTACTACAAGCTGGCTCTTTGATCGTAGCCTTTACACTGAATGAAGATTCCATTTTCCTCAGAATTTATGAAAGATTAATATTAACCATTTATTTGCAAAAATACTTGCATGTCTTTGAAAGTTTATCTTGAAAATGTTTTTACAATGGTGCTCATATTCTTTCCTCAAAGAACTTTAGTGATAAATGTGGTCTCATATTAAATCCAAGGACTTAATATCTCCACTCTTCTTTTTATTGCATCAGATAACTGCAGTTCAATATATTTCATGTTTTTACCTCATTCTTGTGATGTCTGCAATATATGTTAGAATATATACATCATGATGTAATGGTTGAATTTTTATTGAGGATTGATAAGCTGGAATTCTAACCAGGAATCCCATATTCTAGAAGTGGCTCCTCCTATACTTTTAAAAACTAAACAAAAAACCAATAATGTATTTCAGATGGAATTAAAAAGGGATTATTTATTTTTATTTTATGTGTATGATAGTTTGCCCACATGTATATAAGTGTACTGCATGGGTGCATGGAGCCCTCCGAGGCCAGAAGAGGGTATTGTAACCACTGGAACTGGAGTTATGGATGGTTGTAAGCTGCCAGTGGGTGCTGGGAAATGAACCAGAGTCCTCTCTAGGAGCACCAAGTGCTCTTAACTGCTGAGCCATCTCTACAGCCCATCAGATGGGATTTGTTTAAACAAACAAACAAAAAGATTATGCACATGTTAAATAGCTTGATGAATGTTGAAATGAGTTCCAAGTGGAAAAAATTAATTAAAGGAACATGGGTTGACTAAAAATATGTTAGTGACATGCCTCTCTTTGCCTGGGTCTTCTCCTTTTAGGGATCATGATATAGGCTAAATAATAAAAAGATTTATATGTAGCCACGAACTTTGATACCCATTCTATACATGGTATAACTCTGTTTCTTTAAATTTGGCAGCTATGGTAAGTCATCATTATTATTTTTATAATTATTATTATTTTATTCATGCAAGATGATGATTAAGGAACCTAAAAATGATAGAGATCGAGTAGCTCCTCAAACCTAAAGATTTTGTTGAATGTTTTATGTGTATGCTTTCTTTATAATAAAAATTCATTTAAAATTCAGAATTTGATCTAAGAGTCAGTTTCATTACTTTATCTGCTATTATTGGGTAGTAGTTAAGCATTCTGCAGTTCTCTCTCCCATGACTGCCATTATCTATGAAAAGCAATGAAAAGATTGTGATCAAGTCAATCGGCCTAGGCTTGTTTGAAACATTCTACCATTGGGCAGTTTAAAAGCAGTTTTCTTGCATCACAGATCATGACTCTTTTGTGTCTCAGGTGTCTATCCCTTCCTGTCATAAACATGGTTTGTTTTATTTACTTGAGTTGCTCTTTAACAGTGTCCATCTCAAGTCCTTTTTGATAGAAAGTGGAAAGGCCTGAATGAATAATGAAGACAATACAGCATTCCTGTTGGGTTCTTTGGAGTTGGGGAGCCCATGGCTTTTCTTCTCACCTGTGACTTATTTTGAAGTCATATAAACTTGTGCTGGTGAGACTCAATCACACCATGAGAGAGGCCCATGGGAAGGGAAGGAAGCACAGAGGATGATGCATGAGGCTACACTCAAGTACCACGTTTCAATATTGCCTCTAAGCTCTTCTTGTCCAAAACAGATTATTTCCTTTTGACACCCAGTAAGGGATGGGGCTGATGCAATAGTGGTTCTATCTCTATCTTTGTGGACAGAGTTCTTGTAACTAACAACCCAGGGGGAAATAGCATGACCAAAACTCAAATCTAGTCTCCCATCCAAACATGGACATGTGTGTTTCTGAACACTGAAGGAGAATAAATGTCAAAAACTGATGGATATACCACACCATCATACGGCTGCATCCCCTCCAGACATTCCACTCTGGTCCAATAGCAAAGGAGTCTAATGACTTAGAGACTTAGTAGAAACTGATCTTGCTCTGGTGGTTTTCTCACCCAGGTACCAAGACCAGCTCTCTGAAAAGCCTTGAAGAGCTGCTGTTTAACAGATTGGTAGGTGTGAGCCCCCAGCTTGGCCTCACAGTACATGGACGGTGTTTCTCCTTGGCCGGGGATCCGTGTGCTTAGCTGTGGAGAGAAGGAGGAAGTGAATTCAACCATTCACAGTAACATGAGTTTCACAAGCAAAATACCAGCTTGATTCCAACCCTTGGCATCTCCTTCTCTTTCGTTTTAACAGTACAGTGGCAGGGTCCTGAGGAGATGGCTCATTTGGGAAAATGCCTAGCTCTCAAGCATGAGGACCTGAGTTCAGATTCCTAGAATCCATGTAAAAAGCTGCAGGTGTTGGTTCACACCTATAATCCCAGCACTGGGGTGGTGGAGACAGGCAGTTGCCTGAGACTGGCTGGCTAGCTAGTCTAGCCACTTGGTGAGTTTCAAGTTCAGTGAGAGACCCTGTATCAGAAAATAAGGAGAAACAATCAAGGAAGACACTTAACACAGACTTTTGGCCTCCAAACTCATGTGCACACCCCCCTCCCTCCTGTATGTATGAACTCATACACATACATACGCATTAAAAAAAAAAAAAGAACTGGAAGAGAGGTTATCTACGTTCTTTTGGAAAATTCTGTGAAAAACCCAATTGTTAAGGATACTTTGCTGCATCAGAAGTGCAGACAACTAAAAAAAAATGTATAACATAGCAGATGACTCACCTCCTATTAAGAATTTAACACTGCTTTCTAGCTGAGTGTGATGATACACACCTGTAAGCTCTGCACTTTTGAGGTTGAGTCAGGAGGACTGCCGTGTGTTCAAGGCCAGGCTGTGATATATAGGAAGACACCAACTCAAAATAAACCAAACCCAAAAAGCTCAGCAAACCCCAGAAAGAAACAAAACAGCACCAATAATGGAACCTCTGCTTTCTATATTCTTCCTGAAGAAGGGTTACCAGGGGAGGTTTGTGCACTAGCAGCACCATGGCAGGCAGGAGAGAAGAGGGGCTTTGAGTTATGGTGCTCGTTAACTAGAAAGGCAGTAAAAATAGGATGTTATCGGGCTTCTGAGTCATAGGAGACAGAAGTTGGAGTAGTGTAAGGGAGGGAAAACCTATCCATCCATGTCTTCAGTCCCCCACCAGGAGGACAGAGAGGCAGAGAGGCAGAGGGCAGGCCTGTGGTAGGGTAGCTTCAGATAACACTGCAGGGTCTTCCTGGAGGGTCTGTAGAGCAATGTGTCCACTCTGTGGCCAATGCCACCATGATCACGTGAACAAGAAAAGGACCTATTTGTTCAGCAAGACAAGAAGAGCCTGTGCTTCTCCACACCTTACAGTTTGGAAGAAGTGAGATGTGGGAAAAGGGATCCGAGTAGGCATGAGGGAGGCAGAGAGTTCTAATCAGAACTGGAACAGATGGTGCCATATACCCATATCTGCATGCTTGTGGCAGAGGCAGAAGGTGAATGCCAAACTCTTAGATAACTATAGTTTTTAACATTCTCTGAGTAGGCAAAACTGCTTCAGTGTTTGTACATCTGCTATTCTACTATCCAACTCTATTTTTGGGTGTGCATGTCATATGGGTACACACATGTGTGCAGGTGCATATGGAGACCAGAGGCCAACCTCAGAAGTAATGTTCTTCAGAAGGTACCAAATTTGTTCCCCACCACTTCTCTAAGACAGCGTCTCCCACTGGCCTAGAGCTTGCTGATTAGGCTAGGCTGGCTGGCTGGACAGCTAGCTTCAGGAATCCACATATCTCTGCCTTCCCAGTTCTAGTACTAATAGGCTACCATGCTGGGTGTTTTCACATGGTCTCTGGGGCTTTAACTCAAGTCTTTGTGCTTGTATAGCAAGAGTTTCATTGACTGAGCTATGTCCAAATACAAAAAAAAAAAAATGAGCAAAATACGTTTTCTTCACTAGTTTATTTTTATCTGTATTTTATTATAGTCTGCTATACTTTCAAAGTACGCAAAACTCTGCATTTCAGTTTTAACCCCCCAAATGTAGTTATTATCTATTCATTAATGGAAAGCAGATTTTGAAACATTGCTGTAATAGAAATGAGTGGCCTTCTGGATTGGAGAAAAAATGCTAATTTTGACCATCTTTGAAAATTAGTGGGAAATTACCTAACTTCCTTCTCTTCCTTTCTTCCTTCCTCGTGTGTGTGTGTGTGTGTGTGTGTGTGTGTGTGTGTGTGTGTGTGTGTGTGTATGTGCGCGCGCGTGCCACAATGTGCATTTGAAGGTCAGAAGGCAAATTGCAGAAGTTAGTTCTTTTCTTTTACCGTGTAGGTCTTGAGGACTGAACTTGGGTCCTCAAGCTTGGTAGCAAGTGCTTTTATCCACTAAGCCAGCTTGCCAGTCCTTATATACTTTCTGAGGAGTAGTTTGTTTATATCTGAACTTGGAATAAAATCTTTTTCTCTTTTTAATGTTTTAAAAGAGATTTATTATATTATTTTATTTTATGTGTATGTGTGTGGGCCTGGGTACATATACTTGTACCATATGTGGGCAGTGCCTGCAGAAGCCAAAAGAGGGCACTGGATCCCCTGAAACTGGAGCTACAGACAGTTGTGTGTGGCTATGAGATTTCTGGAACTGAGCCCTGGTCTCTACTAGAGGAGCAAGTATACTTAACCATGGAGTTTTCTCTCTAGTCCCTTTATGTACCTTACTTATGACATAGGGTTTTGTTGGTCCAACAATAAGCTCTTTTGTTGCTTGATTTCACAGAGACACACTCCCCAAGCTCTGAGGACCACATTTGGGTAGCAAAGCTGTAAGTGCATGGAGGAAATTCCTGGGCAGTTAGTTGGAGAAAGGGCAGTAACCATGGGGATCAGTTTGCATGTCCTTTCTCACAATTACTGCAGACCAAATGATGTCCCATTTCCCTGGAGCTTTCCTCAGGGTTTTAACCAGAGCCCAGGCACAGCTAGTTTTCTCCCCAGAAAGGACCGGTGCGACCTACCCTACCATGCAGCCGTGCCCACCGAGCAGAAAACACGTGCTTGCAGAGCCGGGATGAGCCTCCACAGCTCCTCTTCCCAGTGGTGGCGTTAATGATCTCCAGGTCAGCACTGCCCACGATCCAGTTGGCACTGAAATGGGGAGACTTCCCTGGCTGCCGTGCCTCGGTGTTACTCACGCCTGTCAAGAGAGAAATAGGAGGCAGTCAAGCATTCATATTCTTCAGCTCAAACGGGGCTCCCGTGAGAGCAGATAATGGGAACTAAAGCTAGTGTTTGAGCTGGGATGAGACATTCACATAAATACTGTCTTGCTTTTCTTTTTTAAAACTTAGTCACGTTGAAGTCATGGTTTTACCTGTCTGACTGGAGGTTGGAAACCAAGTTCAACTCTATGAGAGTCTTGTTCATTGCTGGGACCTGCTGTAACCTTTTAATTGGAAGGACTTTATGAGTATATTTTTTTCCTCTTCTGTGAATGTCTGTTGAATGAATTAATGAGCAAACAGAGCCATTTGAAAATTCTAGGAATGTGAGATTATTGGGTACCTACTGAATACCCAAAACACAAGATTAGTAAATAATTCCTGAAAGATCCTTAGGCTTATCATTTGGTTTATGAGGAAGAGACTCTGGATTTAATAAAGGAGCTCTATATGTAGGAGAATCAGTCAAACAATACAGTTTATGAAGAGCATTGATAAGATTCAGTACAAAATGAGAATATGAATCCCTTTATTACAAAGTTACTAAGAATTTCCACCTAGGCCTGGTGGTGCGGGCTGAGGCAGGAGGATCATATATATGTTCAAGGCTTGCCTGGGTTATAAATTGAGTTCAAGGACAGATGGCATAACTTAGTAAGATCTTGTTTCCAAATAAAAGAGAAACAAGAAGAGGCCTAGGGATATACAGCACGGGGATCGAGCACTCGCCTAGCATGTGTGAACCCCCAGCATCAATTCTCAGCACAGCAACATCGTTTCTCAAGATGACAGCATAGCATTAAGCCAAGGTTGGGTTTTTCTAAGCTAAGTTCCCCATGTGCCTGGGTGGGTCTTTTGACCCTTGAAGAATCTGGCTTCCAGAATTGTCATGAAAACCCTCATGTTACAGTGCGCCTCTCCTCCCCTGTTGGGCCCTGTGCTCTGATGTTTAGGTGGGATGTGACCCTTACAGAGCAGAGTGGAGGGAGAAAGTCAAGACTTTCCACTCTGGGTGATATTCTCTGCTTAGCATGGGGTTTCATGCTTTCCACCTTGCACTCTGAGCTCCAGCCTCACCTCCTGCCTGGCTATCTTGCAGTGCTCCTCATTATGAATGAATGCCTGCCCTCCCTCCAAGTACTCCCTCATACCAAGTACCTAACGTAGCCAGAGTCTGCTGATTTCTTATTATTTGTCTCCCTGCTGCTTTTACTTGAAGGTTATGTTTGCTGACCCATGACCTCTGGGGAGGGATCACCTAAATAAAAACACAGTTTGGAGACATGTGGCCCAGATGAATACAGCCAGATGGTTTCCATAGCAACCTCATGCCTAGCAAATAGGACCCTCCTAAGTTCTGTGGGATCTACAGTGTGGCCCAATCTTTGCTCAGAGTCTCGGGCATCCACCATGAAAGTAAGCAGAATTTAATCTCTGGTCCAGGCACTTCAATGGTGTTCTGGAAAGTTTGGTTTCCAGCCCAGAAGCTCTCGTCAGTTGCCCTGTCTCCATGCCTCTCATATCTCTCATCCTCCACAGTTCCTATAACTTCACCTGCACACATCTTACAGCTCCACAGGGCTTTATGCATAGGTCCTGGTCCAAAGAGAGCCCAGATGGACCTCTCTCTCCTCTTGTGTAGTTTTACCATGTAAAGGTGAAACCTGTTACCCATCCAGCCCTGCATGTCCGCTTCTATTTCCCTAGCCATGGACACTAGACAGATGGACCCACTGACAGACATGTCCAACCCATAGCCAGCTCCCTGGGCCAAGGATAGCTATGAATGCAGCCCACCACAAACATCGTTAACTTACTGTATTAATTACCTTTTTCATTGTTGTGACAAAATTCCTGACAATAAGCAATTGAAGGAAGGAAGATTTTTTTTTTTCCTGGCTTACAGTCGGAGGAAACACATTCCATCATGATAGGGAAGGGATGCAGGCAGTAGGAGTTGGAAGCTAGTTGGCCATATTGCCTCTACAGACAGGAAGTGGAAGTGAATAGGAAGTGAGGTTGGGCTATACAATCTCAAGGCCCGACCCCCACTTCCTTCAGTCAGGCTGTACTTCTTAAAGGTTCCACAACCTTCCTAAACAGCCCCAGCAGGTGGGAACCAAACACTGAAACACATGCGTCTATGGGGGACATTTCACATTCAAACCATGACACTCAAAACATAAGCTTGCTATTTTTTATTGTAATGTGGGATTCTCCCACATGAGTTTTGTAGATGAAAACATTGTGTCAAAATTTCAAAAGGATGGATATACCTGGGAGCTTTTCTTAGATCTGCCCGTTTATCACATGAGTGTGTGGAGCCTACAGGGAGGCACCGGAGGCTTTTGCAAGAGCATTGTATTTAGAGTCCAGTGGCTGCTCAGGAGTCCCCAGGATGCACTACACTTACTAGAGAAGCCCACGCACTGGGAAGCAGTACAGGTATAAATCACAGCTGGAAGAGCACACCGGGAGTTCAGGGGCCTAAATTCAACTTCATGTAAGGGAGTAGTTCCCATCTCAGCAGAAGATCTGCTCAACTGTGAGTTACACAGTCATGGACTTCAGGATCTTCCTGTGTCCTCAGCTCCACCTCCGATCTTCTTGGATAGAACTGAGGCATGCTCTCTCAGCACATGGCTATTTAGCTTTGCCAGTTGCCACCTAAGCAACCCAGATCTCAGATTGAAAGTCACCTTGTGACCTTCTGGTCATAGATGGGCAATGTTGGACATCCAGGCACATTCCATCCCTGTCAGCTCTTTTCCCTAGAAATGATTCACTATTGTGGCTACCCACCCCTGAGAGCTGGGCAGGGGAGACAATCTGGTCCATTGGCAGCCATGGACTGTCCTACTGGGCAGGGACCATCTCGGCAGGAAGAGACAGCTGCTGAGGTCAGGGACGACTAGGTACAAAGAGATGTGATCACTGCTTTGGAATTGTGGGCAGCCAGGCTCAGCAGCCTGGCTTCTCCTCCATCTCTGCAGGCTTTTCTATCCCCACTCCCTTTCTCCTGTCTGCCTGGTTTTTGTGCTGGGATTGACCACTGAAGCATGCACTTGGGGCTTCTCCAAATTCCTAAACTCTGAACTCAGAAGAAAGCCTTTGAATGTCTGATGTCAACACATGACCTGCCTGCTACTTTGCAATTTATCCCCCACTCTTCCTGTTCTCTTCCTATTACTGCTTTCCTGGAGAGATCATTGAGCTTTGCCATTGGCTCTCAGCAAGCAGACACCTGCCTTGGAGAGGGCTCAGCTGGGGGCTGGCTGGGTACTGCTCTCAACATGCCCGATTCACCAGGGCCCAGACAGTCCAGGGAGGCAGCCGTGAGCATTCTTGTGTCTACATGTGGAGAATGCAGGGGAAGGAAGGAACGTGAGCAGGACAGTGGACGGAAGCCACAGGCTGACAAACATGTGGGGTTCAATGTGAAGACAAGACTCGGGACTTAGGAACCGAAGAGACTTGGTTTCCAGCCTGTCTTGGTTCTGGGGCCTTGGTACACATCATTAATTCCTTTCTTCTGCTCTCTGATGATGGCAACTTCATTTCACAAGGTTAAGTGAAGATGAAATGAGAGAGAAAGGAGCACTTTCAAAACATCAAATGCTATGGTAATTCTTATTCAAAGGAAGATTTGAAGGTCACCTCTAGTTTACTCAGGCTTCTCCAAGCCACACACCAAAACATTCCCAGTTATAGGACAGAAAATACTTCTAGTTTAGTGATTAATTACCTAATTGTTCCAGGGAGTGGAGTAACTAATCAACAAGCAGAAGTCAGGATTATTTTTATATTAAACATACATTTTTTTGGACATTTACACATTTGTCCAACATTTAACTTTAATACCTCCGTTGGAGTTATCATTGTCTACTTATACTCTGAGCCTCTAGTTTAAGGATTATTTTTATCCTATTCTTTGCCTGCAAGAACAAAAATCCTCTCCAAAGCAAACTGTGGGAATGGAAATCCAGACTTTGATGTCATTAAATTTTTTTTTAACCACAAAGAAACACCGCTTGGAATGTTTACTAAGTGTTAGTACCAGAAGAACAATTTTTGACAATGCTGTAATTAATGATTGGGTTCTGATTATAGTAAAGGAGATGGAGCTGTGTGCCAGACTCACTTGAATGTAATGTGCAGATCCACTAATGTGCAATGAAACATGTGATTACTGCCCAGAACACTCACATCCATCGGTGCCACAATCTTTTTCTGTACGGCAAATGCTGCGAGGATAGACAGCATGCACAGTTGTCAGGAGACAGTGGTTGAGTGTGGTCTTGGGGTGAAGGAGAGTCTAGCTCCTTAGCCACTGGTCAGCACCATGTTACCTCTTTCCATAGGAAGGCTCATGGTGGCATGGTGAGGAAGGAGCTCTGAGCATGGCCTTCTGAGTCACCAGGAAAAGGCTGCTTTCCAAGGTCTTCCACTCTCATTTGCTTTGCATTTTCTTCTGTTTTGGGTGATTTTTTTCATTTTTCCATTGACCTCCTCCCTCTTCCGCCTCTTCTCCACCCCTGTCCCGCCCCCTGCTGCATTCACATATATAATTCCTCTGATGTGAACTGGGCTTTGTGTTTGTTTTTTTTTTTTTTTTTTTTTGGTTGTTGTTTTTGTTTTTGTTTTTCAAGACAGGGTTTCTCTGTGTAGTTTTGGCTGCTGCCTTGGACCTCACTTTATAGACCAGGCTGGCTTCAAACTCACAGAGATCCGCCTGGCTCTGCCTCCCCAGTGCTGGGATTAAAGGCATGTGCCACCACCGCCCAGCTGACATTTAGTTTCTATGGAAACCTTTTGACATGTAATAAAGAGCTCACTCACTACAGTAGCAGATTTGGGGAATTTAAACCAATACTCCAGGTACCCTTTTGGTATTCCTGGATATGGACACAAGCAGAATTTTCTATAGGACTTGTATCTTTTTTCCCCTTTTCTTTTTTTCTCTCCTTTGTTCCCTTCAGCCCTTCCTTCCTTTCTTCTTGTGTATGTGATGTGTGTGAGTGGTATGTGCGTTTGTGTTTATGTATGCAATGCGTATGGTATGTGTGCACACACATAGGCCAGGGACGGATGTCAGTGTCCTCCTCTGTATTCTACGACTTATTCCCTTGAGACATGGTCTCTCATTGAACCTGAAGCTTACTAATTGGGCTAGGCTGGCCAGCCAGTGTGCTCCCAGGAGTCAATGGTCTCTGTGGCCCAATGCTGGGGTTATAGGCAATGCATGGCCATGCCTAGTTTTTATGTAGGTGCTAGGGATTTGAATTCAGGTCCTCATGCTTACATGAGTAAGCCTTATTATCCACTGAGCCATCTTCTAGACCTGAGCTTTCTTCCATAGCTCATCCATTCACTCTACTGTAGATATCATGCCCCTCTCAGGACAAGGAAGATTAGTTTTAAAGGTGTTTAAAGACCACGGACCCTACTGCTTAGTTGTATCAATAAGAGTTTTAGATTTTGCTGGAAAAGATGAAGGTGCATCCTCTAAGGCATGGAAAGCAGACTGATTTATGCTAATTTTCTCTATGGTTAGGGGTGTAGATATAAATATCATAAATTACAGAGACTGTTTTTCATGTGGCAACATGAAAGATTTAACATTAAAATAGTCGCTTGGTGCTCTGGAGATCTAGCTGTGGAGTACTTGCCTAGCATATATGAGGTCCTAAGTTTGATTCTCAGCACTGCGTCTGCATATAGGTAGGTGTGGTGGTGCATGCATATAATCATGGGAAGAGTGGAGGCAGGAGGACCAGAAATTCAAGGTCGTCTTCAGCTAGATAGGGAGTGGTAGCCAGTGTGAGCTACATGAGCCTCAGTCTAGAAAAATAATGAAACAAATAAAAACCAACGTCCAAGGATACAATAAAAAAAGGCATATCCCGCCAAGACCCACCCCCATGAAGTTCTCAAGGTAATAAATACATTAGCACATACCTAATAATCCAGAATACTAAACACATACAATATTGCCAACTGTCCCCAGTTTACAGTATTAAGTTCCTCCTCAGGATTATTCTTCCAATGGCAGACACCAACAGATCAGAATCTTCTAGTTGACACGGGGCCCTAGTTTTAGCTAAGATTTTGGAAATGGATTTGGTATTTTGAAAAATGAGTTTTGTGTTGATTATAGTCCAAGAAAAAAGAGTACCCCTGCTGAAGAATCAATCTTCAGAAACCCAGTACTGTGAGCAAATGACTGGGATTAGGTTGATGAAATCTGTGCTATGCTGGTTAGTTTTTGTCAACTGAACCCAAACCTAGACATGTCTTGGAAGAGGGAATCTTCACTGAGAAAATGCCTCCATCAGATCGGCCTGTAGGCAAATCTGTTGGACATTTTCCTGATTAATGTTTGATGTGGAGGGCACAGCTCACTGGAGATGGTACCATCCCTAGGCAGGGGGGCAGGGATGGTATACAAAAGCAGGTTGAGCAAGCCAAGGGGAGCAAGCCAATAAACAGTGTTCTTCCATGGCCCTGCCTTGGTTCCCTCTTCCAGGTTTCCACCTTAAGTTTCTGACCTGACTTACCTCAGTGATAGATTCTGACCTGAGGCTTGTAAGATAAAATAAAATCTTTTCCTCTCCAAGTTACTTTTGGTCATGGTGTTTTACCACAACAACAGAAACTCTAACTAAGACACACTGTGTCATGTTTCTTATTTTGCAGACTACCTTGACCAAGGATTCTATGAACTTTCTCTGTAGCATCCAGAAACCAAAACAAATAAAAATAAAATTGACCGAATAGAAACCCTAAGAAAAATTTGCCTTTAATGAATTATTTTGTAATGAAGGAACAATAGTGCATAATTCAATGTGATTTCTAAAATTGAGAAAATTATGCTTTAACAATGTAGTATTGTATCTAGTTTATTATAAAGTTAATTGCTTGAAACAATCAGATTTACTCTCTGGCCGTTCTGGAGGTCAGAATCTACAGTCACAGTGTCAGCAGGGCAGCACTTTCCTGAAGCGTTGGGGGAGGAGCCTTCCTTGACCTGTCTATCTTCTGGAATCTGCAAGTGTTCTTTGGCTTAAGGTTGCATCACTTGGATCTCTTCTTATAATAACAAATGTGATTGCATGTGGAGGCTTCTGAAATAATTTATGTCATCATCTCCCCATTTCATGAACTTTAATCAAAACTGCAAAGGCCTCCTTTCCAAATATGACTTTTTACAGACACCCCACTCATGTGCCACTTCCTGGAGTAATCCCACACCCTGAGTGTCTCTTCATGGCCTTCTCAGAGCCGCTTCCTGGAAAACACCATCCTCGAGCATCATTTCCCGGGATTATCCCACACTCTGGCACCACCTACTGGCAAAAGCCCAGATCTCCAGATGAGAGAGTTTGCTTCCTCCTCTATGGGGCAATTTGTCTGCCCTCCCTTTTGCCTTCAGCAATGCTGGTTCTGGTGGTGGACTGTGTCCAGATACCTTAATAGTAGCTGGTCATTTCTCAGGTTTATGGAATAAACAGAGGAAACACACACCAGAGTGGGTCTGTCTTAATGCAACAATAGGCTCTTTGATTTGGAAACTTGCATAAAAGCCTAAGAAGAGTGAGGGGATGGGAGAAAGTATGTATGCCTGAAGGATGATGCAATTTTATGAAAATACCAGAATTAACTAAAACCTTTCCCTTAGTAATTGTTTCTGAACAGTCATGGGTGGAAATCTCTTCCCAACCTAAATAGTTCTACCAAAGTCGTCTTTAGCAGACAAATGCTAACAAGTTTGTCTGATACTCAGCACAGAGATGTGCTGACATTTGTAACTGGGTTATTCATCTTTGGTGAAGTTTTTGAACAGATCTATCTTATTCCAAAGAAGATATGTGTAGAAACTCAGCCAGCCTCCACCACCTTTGCCTCAGATATTCTGGAGGTTGGTGGGGGTAACGGTCATACTCAATGCGGCTGTCTGCCTTGTCTTTTCAGTTCACACAATTGTGTTAACAAGGCGGGCTCAGAAATGGGCCAAGGTCAAATATCACTTCTACAACTTCCTAGTGGTGTGAACTCTGATAGGTTAATTAACCTACTACTGCTTCTCCTCTCAAGAGAATTTGATTATTACAACGGTGATTCCGACCACTGCTCTTAGTTCTAGCATCATTGAAGAGTGGAGACAGACTAGCCACGATTCAGCCATGAAAATTAGCTTTATGATGGCTCACATCTATATAAAGATGCCTTACTTCAAAGGAATCCTTATTTATTTTTTAAAAAAGGCATTATATAAGTGAGACATTACAGCATGTCTTTAAATAGCTGGTGAGCCTACTATATTTAAAATGTAATTCAGTCTCCCCAAATTAAATTTACACAAGACCTTTCAGGGATGTAATTTTTATATGAAGCGAGGCGAGTCTATAATACAGGGGAGCATTACATTTAATTTTGCAAAATGAATGGAGTAGCATGCTTCCAGGCATGCATGGAATCATAAAGTTGCAGGGATAGAATGGGCCTTTTGAATTTAATATTTAATATACTGCCAGATATCCTGTGTACCCTGTGTAATCTCTCTCTCTCTCTCTCTCTCTCTCTCTCTCTCTCTCTCTCTCTCTCTCTCTCACACACACACACACACACACACACACACTTCTAATAAAAACAGAATTGGTAAATTTATCATATCAATGCCATTTTATTTATTCTCATTAACATGAACACCATCATAATTGCCAGTACTTTTATAGCTACCCTCTTGTCTTAATAGAGCGTATTCAGTGGGAAATATATGACATGTGCTGTGGAGCCCACAGAGTATGGTGGGACTGAGGGTGGGCAATTGGTATGTTGTGTGGTGAGGTTGTCTTAACAAGTTCTCAATGTATGTAAAGGGGGCTGGGGAGATAGTTCAGTGGGCAAAGCATTTGCTGGGCAAGCATTGAGGACCCGAGTTTGAACCTATGCAGGATCCACAGAACCTATGTAGAAGCTTGGCCTGGCTATGAGGCCTGGCTTCTTCTGTATTGGTTTGGGATAGACCTCAAGTCCTCATGCTTGTGTGGCAGGCACGTATAAGGCTGTCTCCCAAGGCTGGGATGACTTAAGGCATCTTGTGGTCTGCCCTGTCCCCTATTTACCCTACAGACACTTTGAAGCCCCCAAAGAAAAGATTGTTGTGACCTAGTCTCAGATCTGGAATCAAACAGTCATTTAAAACAAAATCAAGTCAGAGTTAGTTTCTCAGACATGGGGACGATGACACCAAGTCAACAACAGTGTCTCTCAAAGAGTTTCCCTAGACTGTGGCCAGCAAACAGCCTGTTTTTTGCAGCTCCCTCAGACACCTTTCTCCCATTTTCCTCTTCCTCCTCCTCCTCGTTCCCATCCTTCATTCCTCAAGATCATACCTCTATGCAGCCATCCCTGTAGGATTGTGTCTGGTACTTAGAAGTAAGTAGTTCCTATTTGTTGAATGATATGCTCAGCACCTCCCAACTTCAACCTACGATTGAGTGAGTAAATAAACACCCGAATGATGTGAATAAACCTGTTGAATTGTATTGGCAATGGAAATATTTTCCTTGGACTAGTGACAATGAGACAGAATATCCTGATCATTTTTTTTTCTTGAGACTGAGTCTCACTTTGCAGTTCATGCTGTCCTCAAACTTGTGGTCTTTCAGCTTCAGTCTCTAAAGGATAGAATCACAGATATGTGTCATTATGCTTTATTTTTTTAATGTATTTTTATTTATGCGTGTGGGTGTCTATGTGGGCTTATATGCACATGTGTGAGGGTGCTGGAGGAGGCTTGGAGTTGGATGTCTTAAGGTGGGGTTGGGAGTTGGGTGCAAGGCGCCAACTCTGGTCCTCTGGGAACAAGTGTTCTTAACCTTGGGGCCATGTCTCCATCCCCCATTACTTCCCCTCCAAAATAGACAAAACAACCAAACCTGTTTAGTTCAGGATCTCTGGTACAAAAAGAAATGTCAAAAGAAAATCTAGGATACAGCCACAAAGGCACCCATCCCCACAAACTCGGTTAACCTAAAAGAAAATAAAAATGAACAAAGAGCTTGCCAACAGAGAAAGTTCTCTTTGCTTCTGGAAGATGTTTCTACATCCTATTCCATATCCTTTTCATCCTGTGGCCACTCAGGCCTTTAGGATAGCAGTTTTCCCTGCTCTGCCACTGTGCCTTGGTTTTTATTTTCCATGCCCCTCACCCCTCTTTGGAGACAGAGTTAAATTATGAAGCCCTGGCTGGCCTGGAACTTGATATGTAGACTTCTAAAGCACAGAAAGATGAGCTAGGTGGGAGAATCTACACCTGGGCTCTTTTGTTCCTGGACTATTGGACACAAAGCTTGGACAAGGACTTTCCTTCAAAATTTAAGCTTTGGATTTACTCATTGCCAGATGAGGGGGAGTGCTAGCATTTGTCATGCTCATTGTATAGATGATGCCTAATTGGGGGGGGGGTATCATAAAAGGTTTACCTGGAGCCCTCTTGAGACATGGGAGGACTCAAACCAACTTCTGAGGTTGCCTAGTTCCAGGTATAGGTCTAGGTCAAGGTTGAAGCCTGTATACCTCCAATACTTAAAAATAACAGCACAGTGATTTACATAAAACATTTATGGAAGTTTGTCAGTTACTACATCATATGCCCAAATTTGATGTAATATAAAACGATGCTACAAATTAATATCTAGATGAAAGAAAGTATTTGCTCCCACAACATTTGATTTATTTTGCAAAATACTATTTATTATTACTAATCTCATAAACTTCCCTTGAATTAGAGAGGATCAGCACTCCATATAGGATTCTGAAACACAGTGTATACTCACAGCAAAGTAGGAACATGAATGCCTCCAGAACAGGTATCCAGAGTGTGAAAAGCATATAGAATCGGTCAAAACTTAGCCTATAGTTGATGAAGGTTTTAATGTGTATCAAACTTTTGACTAAGTTGTCAGGAAACACAGTATCTAAAACAGCTTCTAGATATGTTTGCTATTAATTTCTCTTTCTTTCTTTCTTTCTTTCTTTCTTTCTTTCTTTCTTTCTTTCTTTCTCTCTCTCTCTCTCTCTCTCTCTCTCTCTCTCTCTCTCTCTCTCTCTCTCTCTCTCTCTCTCTCTCTTTCTTTCAACTGCTTCAGGAAAACCAGTACAGGAAGAAAGAGAAGCAATGCCTCTGTTTCTATTGGAAATGCAGCAGTGTTCGTCACACCAAACTAGAAAAGTGGTCTTCAACTCACGGCTCTAAAGATCAATTCTCTGGCTTGTCTCTGGTCTCAGATTTCTTGATCATTGCTATAACCTTGATTTGTACTATAAAAAATGATCAGACTTTTATTTTCAGTGTGGGTTTAGAAAGGTCAAGATTAAAAAAATCCATGTCTAGGGCTGGTGAGATGGCTCAGTGGATAAAGATACCTGCTGCCTCGTCTATGGCCAGAGTTCAATCCCAGTGACCCATAGTGGAAGGGGAGAGTGACTCCTCTGACTTCCACAAGTGTGCTTCCACATACACGAATAAATAAGTATAAACCCCACATCTGTTGAGTAGGCTATCATCATAAAAAAGAGTTTGACTATTGACTTGGTTATTTTTCTTTTGCTGTGATAAAATATACTGGCAAAAGTGACTTAGAGGAGAGAGGATTTATTTTGGATTACAGTTCCAGAGGGATAGAGTTCATCACGGCAGGGAATACATATCAACAGTAAGGGAAGGCATGGGGGCAGGAGCCGGAAGCTGGCTGTTGAAATTATACTCTGGGAGCAGGAAGTGGGCAGGGAGGAGGGAGGAGGGAAGAGAGAACCGGAAGTGGAGCCAGGCTACAAAGCCCACACTCAGTGACATACTTCCCACACCCTAAAGGTTCCACAGTCTTCCCAAACAGTGCCACCAAATGGGACCGCTTGTTCAAATAATGAGACTATGGGGGACATTTCTCATTGAAACCAGCACAACTATGTTATCTAGACCCCTTCGTCCCACTGTAATTATTTTTACTTGATGGGAGAAATAGTTGTGATGCTGAAAGCATCAAGAAGTATGTATCTTCAGCTTGGTAGGACAAGCTGTCAAAGTCACTTTCTATTTCACGGCACCCTTTTTCTAAAAACAGAGTATTCAAAGTATAGATTTTTATTAGTCAGTACTCTCACTATTTTGTTCCCACCTTATTGAATTCACAATTGGCAGACTTCTTTAGGGTAGCTGTTTCAGGAAATGATGCAACCCGTCCCTTGTCCCCTCAGTGACTCAGGATTT
The DNA here is from genome assembly GCF_049852395.1 of Peromyscus maniculatus bairdii. Lineage (NCBI taxonomy): Eukaryota > Metazoa > Chordata > Mammalia > Rodentia > Cricetidae > Peromyscus > Peromyscus maniculatus. The sequence continues at coordinate 92,292,294 of NC_134856.1, read as the reverse complement.
GGGCTAGCCTTAGCACACTCACAGGTTTCTAGTCCTGAAGTTGGCTCCAGTTTAGCTTGCCTTACACAGAATATTTCAAGTCTCTCTTTGAGGCATTACTATGCACCCTGTGCCTGTGGCAATGAGGGTATCCTTTTCAGCTTGGTTGGTTCTTTTTAACCCAGAACTGATTTAGTCGTGTCTAAATTGCAGGGTTTCATTCTCCTAATGCATGAGCTTCCCCTCTTAAGGTGACTCTGTAAACCGACCTTGAGGGAAGTTCATTTGCTTGTTTGAGTGTGATTTTTATTATTATCATCTTTATGCCAGACCTCATCCTCCCCCACTCTTGTTTTTTTATTCCAGAAATTAGGATGATTTCTTTTCAAAATTTGCATGATTCATTTTCAAATGTCCATCAAACGCAATGAAGTTACTGCTTAGGGGTTTTGAGCAGGTGAGTTATCAAGATTTAGCTTAATTTGCATCTTGACAGTAATGAAAACCATATTCTAAGTAAGTACAGACTGATGGGTTCAGTCAGACCACACTGCTTGCGGGGGAGGTGGATGCCACAGGGGCTTGTGGGAAAGAGGACAAAGTGTCTCGGGGCAATGCCATTATCCCAAGCCCATCAGGTGGCCCTGGATTTCTCTAATTGTCTTTTTCTAGTCATGAATTTCATACTTAACAATTAAAATTCTTTGTGTGTGCATGTGTGTTTGGCTGCCTTCACATGTGTAGGCATGTGTGGAGGCCAGAGACTGACTTCTGGGTGCCTTCCTCTCTCATTCTACATATTTATTATTATAACTTTATCACCATTACTATATGTGTGTGTTCATGCACACTCCATGCATGACACCCCACACATGTGGAGGTAGGATGACAACTTTTCAGGAATTGGTTCTCTCCTTCTGTGTCGTTGAATTTCTCTTATTTCTGCTGCTGCACTGTCTATGTAACTTTCTATTCAACTTGGGTTTGGGGGATCAAACTCTGCTGGTCAGGCTTGTGTCACAAATGCATTAAACCATTGAGCCATCTTGTGGCCTTCCACATTAATTTTTAAGATGGGCACACTTCAGCGAACCCGAAGCTGACCATTTTGGCAAGACTGACTGGCCAGTGAGCTCCGGGGATCTTTCTGTCTTTGCCCTTCCCAGTGCTGGCTTTACAGGTATGCTGGTGTGCTTGGCTTGTACGTTGATGCTGGGCACCTGCACTTAGGTCCCTTTGCTTGCGCAGCAAGTACTTTGCCTGCTGAGCCATCTCTACAGCCACAATAATGAAAAGTTTTCATTTTATTTATGCTGCCACATTCCCAGATGGGCATGTCATTTATGAAGAGCACAGACTGGAGACTGGATGTCCAAGATGTACTGGTCCCCAGTGGATGGACAAAGACCACTCCCTTGACAGTGGGTTGGGAAGGAGGTAGTACTGTAGTTTCCATTTCTTAATGATTATTAATTTTAAGTCACTGTTGTCGGGTGGTGGTGGTGCACGCCTTTAATCCCAGCACTTGGGAGGCAGAGCCAGATGGATCTCTGTGAGTTCGAGGCCAGTCTGGGCTACAGAGTGAGATCCAGGACAGGCTCTAAAGCTACACAGAGAAACCCTGTCTAAAAAACAAAAACAAAAACAAAAGAAGACTTATTTTATATGTGCATTTCTGTGTTGGGTATGTGCATGTGAGTGCAGGAGCCCACAGGGATCAGAAGAGGGCATTGGATCCCCCAGAACTAGAGTTACAGGTGATTGTAAGCTTCTGGGAACCAAACTCAGGTCCTATGCAAGAGCAGCAAGCCCTCAAAATTGATGAGCCATTTGTCCCATCCCTAAACTCTTATTTAAACTCTTAGATAAATTCAGAAGAATGAGGACAATTCAAGGAGTTAGGAGCACAGAAAAAGATAGAATGTAAACCCTTCATAGTAAATGAAAAGTCTCCTAACTTTAATCTGCAATAAATCTAAGAACTGTGCCATAATTTGGGGACATTTAGTAGGGAGGCATTCACTTCTGCTTCCAAACTAGCCATGTTTTGATGTTGTCGAGAGCTAGTTTCATCACTTAGTTACAGTGAGTCCTTGTCACTTTAAGGAAAGACAGGATAAAGAAAAACAAGAAAAAATAAAAGCAAGAAAGAGGAAGAGTTTGGTCCCACAGTCACATTTTCTTAGAATTGCTGAAATTATTGGCCATTTAAAAAATAAATATAATTTTCTAGCTCTCAAGGCGAACCTTCCACTTCTGTGCTTGGCGACAGATGAGTCTTCTACTGTCTGAGCTACTGTGAGAGCAGCGGGCAGCTAAGAGTTTTGGACACACTCCAGTGCACTGGCTCGCCGCCCCCACACCACTTCTCTGGTAGTTAGCTGTGGCTGCCTCTTTAGCTAGCCTCGTTTCGCATTATTAGTTTTTATGCAGTTGAAGAAATAGACATCTAAGAACTTGGACTGCACTGCCACAGGATATAATCTGACATATTAGAAGAATTTAAAATTTAAGCCAACCAGATCTGACTTTAAATCCTTGTTCCTTTTGGTTAAATAGAGCATCTTAAGGAATATATTGAATTTACATGAGTCTCTTTCAAGAATAATTAATGTGTGCTTATGAATATGAAAGTGACATGTGTGTGCACATGCATGTGGAGGGCAGATGTCAACATCCAGCATTGTTCTTTAGGATTATCTACCTCCTGAGACAGGGTTTCTCAGGGATTCAGTCTCCAAGTAGGCTAAACTGAACATCAAGCAGGTCTTTTAATGTGGCTTCTAGAGCTTGAACTAGGTCCTCACACCTGCAAGGCAAACATTTTACAGACTGAGACAGCCCCCTGGCTTTCCTCTGGTACTTAACAAAATGGAGAGACTAGTGTTTGTTGTTGCATGGTATGAAGTTCGAATGAGATGATTCATGTCGCAAGTCAACATTGAGAGAAAGTGCCTGTTCAACAAGTGTTATCTCCTTTCTCTAATGATTTTGCTACTCACTGGATACTTCTGAACTTTATAATAGTTGTACTACTCAGAACATACCCCGCTTCTTGCCTCCTTTCTGTCTCCAAGAATACTACCCATAGGTTGTTCAATTCTCAAAAGCTGCCATGGTTAGAGTTATGGATTCTGCAGCCTAGGTTGCACCCAAAGGCAGCCTTTATAGCTTGGACTTTTCAGGTGAACTAAAACCCCACCTGTTATGTGTATCAGGACTAGCTAGTGATTAAGACACCATCACACATTCTGTGTTGAGGATGAAGGAGACAGACCATGGGCTGGGGACAAAGGGATACCGGGGTAGTGTAATAAGCAGAAGCAGAGCAAGTACACAGGGGGTAGGTTCCCCACTGCCTGTGGTGTGCAGCCAGCCTTACCGATCTTAGCTCAGCTCTCACTCCTTCCACAATAGCTCAGCACTCTTTACAGTGAAATAAGGCAAAGTCTTTTTTTTTTTTTTTTTTTTTTTTTTTGGTTTTTCGAGACAGAGTTTCTCTTGTGTAGCTTTGTGCCTTTCCTGGAACTCACTTGGTAGCCCAGGCTGGCCTCGAACTCACAGATTTCCACCTGCCTCTGCCTCCCGAGTGCTGGGATTAAAGGGGTGTGCCACCACCGCCGGCCTTTTAAGGCAAAGTCTTAATACAACAGTTGTTTAACATTCCTGGATAAAGCGGTGCCACCCTCTGTGCGGTAGCCTTGCTGAGACTGGCCAACATTTGGATACAAGTTCTCCTTAGCTGCACACTTGGAATTCTGGGATCTAGCAGAAATCTAATAAATCCTGTGCCTTTGAACACAAAATAACACTAGTCTCTCTGTGTATCTCAGGCTAGTTTGTAATTCACTATGTATTAAGGCTGTCCTTGAACCCACGACCCTCCCTCAGCTTCCTGAATACTTGAATTACAGGCATGTGTCACAACACTCAGCTTCAGGAGCTAGGGTTCAGCCCATGTCCTAGTGCCATGAACTCTCCTCACTGATAAAAGAAAGAGGAGGCTCAGTCAGGGACCCCAGGAGCTCAGAGAGCATCTACATTGCCTGGGGTTTAATATGTGAGTTGTGAGACATGGAGGAGAACTCCTTTCCACCTTCCCTGTTCTAGCTTTTTATGCCTGTGATCTTATTTTACATAACCAATAAATGGTCAACATTGTAGAATAAGTGAATAAAAGGATTCATTTCTGTGATGGCAGCATCTTCTCTTAAGAATTTGCTCAGCTTTGCATGAATTATTTCATTTCATCCCCACCACAGCTCCCACAAGGCCCCTTTGCATACCTGATCTTATAATGTGGAACAATTTATAAACTCTGGGAATAAATCTTAGGCCCAACTGCAACATATAGACATGCAGACATTCACAGAGTATGCACACAGGTATACACACATACACAGACACCAGTCAGATAGACACACAAACAGACAGATACATACACGGTCACAGACACAGACACAGACACAGACACAGACACAGACACACACACACACACACACACACACACACACACACACACTACAACTGCTTTGTCTTACTGTGTTTTTCTTTTCTGAGACTCAGGCTGTATTACTTTTCTCATTGCTTTGACCAAATTACTTGACAGAAGCAACTTCAAGGAAAGAAGAGCTTACATTGGCTTATGGTTTGAGGAGATACGGTCCATCACGGAGGAGCCTAAGGAGGCTCATTGTATTGCACAAATAAGTCAGGAGGCAGAACAGACAGGAAGTGAGGCCTGTACCCAGTGACCTACTTCCTCTAGTAAGGTTCCACCTCCTAAAAGTTTCACAGCCTTTCCAAACAGTGCCACCAGCTGGGACTAAGTATTAAAGCCCATGAGCCTGTGAAAGGCGTTCACATTCACACCACAGCACAAGCTAAAAGCAAAGCAGCCAAGCTGGTGAACGCTTGCCTCCTGCTCCTGGAGCAGAGCCCAGGCCTGCTCTTGCACAGGGAGTTCCGCTGTTTCCCAGTGTGTCTTCCTGATTTTGCCACAAGTAGATCCTCAAGAGAACTCTCCTGATGCACAAGGGGAACCCACTTAAAGACCTAGAGTGTTCCACCAGGTTCTCACCACAAGGCTAACAGGACAGGATTAAAACCCACAAGCTCCTTCCTTCTGCTTTGGTTGTCTCCCACAAGCCTGGAAGTTTACAATTAATACAGAAGTCCAGTGGTTCCAATGGATAAACACCACCTTTCCAAAGCTTTGGAGACTTCTCACTGGCTCCTTCCTATGGTACATAAAATTTCACACCATCCAGTGTTTCCCTGGCTATGTGACCTGTAACCAATTGTTTTAGGTGGGGTGGCATGTCTGGCTCCTTAACAGCACTTAGGCTCTATAGGAAGTAGCAAGTGTAGTTTGCTTAGGGCTTGCCTCCTAGAATTACTTCCTGCCAGGCCCTGCAACAGAGGGTGTTGTAGGTTCTGCAGACACACTCCAGGTGACCTGGGGGCTGACTGACCCTTTCATTTTTTGTTTATTTTTTGGTGTGTGCGTGTGCATGTGCGTGCACGTGTGCATGTGCGCGTGAGCGTGTGCGTGTGTTATAGTAAGAGTATGGACAGTGACATTTCAGAGGACAACCTTGAGTGTCAGTCCTTGCTTTTCACCTTGCTTGAGACAAGGTCTCTTGTTTGCCACTGCATAGATACATCAGGCTGATTGACCAGTGAGCGTCTGGGGATTCTGTTGTTTCCAGCTCCCATCACCCTAAAAGAGTGCTATAATTATAGATGTACCACCACATTCAGGGGTGCCTAAAGTGTGTGCTGGGGGCTTCTTAAACCTCATTATGTTAGTAGAGTCTTTGTGTGAGCTACTTTAACACTGCAGTGAAAACAAGATACAGATGTGTGCTGTGCTAGGTCCCACATGAAGTCATGCCAAAATATTGCTTATTATCAGATATGCTGTGATACACACACACACACACACACACACACACACCTGTTCATATTAAATTTCCTCATTGTTTTCATTTTACTCAATAAAATTGCCATTGCCAAAATGAATGCAATCAGACAAGAGTTGCAACCATGGGACCTGTGTTCATCAGCCCTGTAGACAAGGAGGAGGTTGCAGGTCTCTCTCTTGAGACTGTTCTCTTACCACTAAGGAGAGGCCTGTTTTGCCGGTATGAGGCAGGCAGCTGGCCGATGCCCTCCATCCTGTGGCTCATGACCCGTGCAAGGTGGCCCGTGTGGTGCAGGCTTCCCACAATGATGCTGTGGAGGTACACGGGCTCGATGAAGTGACAGAGGAGAGCACCTTGTAGTCCCAGCACATTCCAGCTAGAAGGAAAAGCAAGGGTGAAGTCAGTGGGATTTCTGCAACTGCTTGGGATGCAGCGCTGACAGCTCACCGTCCATTCAGGGAGCTGGACCTGTGAGTGATGTTGGTGTCATTCTGTCCTTCAGCTGCCTGCTCCTTTCTGTGGCCCCTTTTCCAGCCTGAGGAGGGATGGCCTGGGAACTTGTCAGAGGCAAGTCATCAGGGTGGCCACTGATGATTCTGCTGGATCTAAGGACTAATACTGAGCTCTGATAGTCTCTGCATGTTCATTAAACTCAACTTCCTTTTCTACAAACTGTTAGAGAGACAGGCAGTGTTGTTCTCTCAGAGACTTAACATTAGATTGTTTAAAAGAAGATGCTTGGTTCCCAAAGCGAGTCTGAAGTTTTTTTTTCTTATATCCTATCTGGGAAAGGTTCAGAAACTGAATTTGCTGATTTCCACTTGGGGAGAAGCATTGTCTTCCATTCCCTTTGTCCTTAGCAGTCAGAATGACCTACTGTGCTGAAATTAAAGGGCATTAATAAGTGACCTTGTTTTGGTCTGGGGATTTTTTTTTATTTTTTATTTTAAAAAGCCTAGATCAGAGATGATTGACAATGACCCTTTCTTTGAAATAAATATAGCTCTGGGTGAATGTTCTTACTTCTTCAAGCAGAGGTGATAGAAGTACTGTGAAAAACATTTTTTTTATCCCCCGACCTAAATTCAGAGTAGAAAGTTCTGTGTATCTACCACTTAAAGCAATGCTTTGTAGCTTCCGTTCTAATGTGTTTAAAATGCAACCACTTCTTGGAGGCAGGCATTATGTAGCTAATTTCTTACATCATTGTTCTTTTTCATTAATTAACATTTTTCCACTGTTGGAGCAATTATTGTGGGACCTCCATGCTGTACATCTCTTTTGATGATTAATAAGGAGTCATTATATCTCTCTTCCCGAAGCAGTCAATTAACACAGAATTCTTTCCATTAATTACCGAATGTGTCTCTACCTGGAGAGCAATCTGCTCCAAGAACCGGTGACACCAATTGCTTTAAAAAGTTCTCTTTAAATTTTATTCCGAAAACACAAGCAATTTAGCTGGCGATATTAATCTGCCTCAGAAGCATCATGGTGACTGAGAAACATCTTTTAATCTCATGCAAGAAAAGGCAGCCATCTGGCTGGCAAGGATTTCAGGGAACCACTCTCCCAGTCTCCCTCCGTAAATGCAGGTCATTAAAGTAATGTGTTCATCTACATAAAACTCAAATGGAATATAAAAGGTAATATTTATATACAAACAATTTAGTCCTACCATTTAAACAGTCGTTGGTTTTATGAAACATTTACTTTAGACTATCAGATTTGCATAACTTCATTTAAAAATACTGTGGTCATTTTCTAGAAGTCACACTGGTCTTCTCAGCAAAGAAAGGGCTGTCTTTGTGCACTGTATCCCAGTGTAAATATCAGAATGGGTTGAGACAAAAGGCATGTCTGGAAGAAGCACATGTCCTCACTCCTGATGTCTTTTGGCTGTAACGTTTCTGCTTCGTTCTAAATTTTCACTACAATATGACACACCCACTGTGGCTCTTCTAAGGCCCTTGCTTTTCACTAATGAGTTACAGATTGGCTACAAAGCTCAGGGGAGGAGCCCTGTGATACTTGACTTTCCCTGGAAGGAAGAGTGTTGGTGGTTTTGACTTGTGTTTGAGGAATTAAGCTCATTCCCTTACATCTTCTCTTTTGAAATTTTATTATTTATTTATTTGTATTATTATTTTTTCACACAATATATTTCAGTCATGTTTTTTTCCTCTCCCAATTCCTCCCAGATCCTCTCCATTTCCATATCCACTCAACTTCATGTTCTCTCTCTCAAATATAAGACAGAAAAACCAAAAAGCTAAAATCAAAACAAACAAACAAAAAAAAAATAAGATAAAGAATCGAGAAGCTAAGAAGAAGTATAACAAGATGGAAAAGTGGGTAAAGGTGAATGCTGCCAAGCCTGGGGACCCGAGTTGAATCCCTGGAACCCAATGTTTAGAAGGAAAGTTGTCCTCTGACCTCCATATGGCACGTGCTTGACCCCCCTCCCCCTGCCAAGCCAATTAAATAAGAAATATGTAGGAAATATTTTTTTTAAAGGCGAATGCCAAGAACGGTTGTACACTTTTATAGTTTAGTCCCAGTACTTGAGAAACGGAGGCAGGAGAATTGTGAGTTGGAGGCCAGCCTAGGCAAGCCTCTACTTGATACAAAATAGCACCTAAACAAACAAACAAACAAACAAACAAACAAACAAACAAACACTGAGGAGGAATAAAACAGAACTGCTACCATGTAATATTTTAGACATATTCTTTTTGGATTTGGAGGTGGTGGGCAAACATGCCAGGGAAAGGTTTGTGACAAAGGATGCTCAAAAAGCCCAAGAGGTAACAATCTAAAGCAAAGGGATTACAGATGGCACAAGTGGACCTTACAACCTCAGATTGCTGGTAAAATTTAGAAATTTCTTATCAATTAAAAGCAGAATAATACATAAATCTTCCTTGATAACAAGGCATCTTCTTCAAATAAGCTAAGCCTCAGACAATAAAATGAGAATTTCCATGAAGGGATATGGTAATTCTTGAGACTATCCAAGTATTGGCTTTGAACAAAACTTGTGGAACATATTTGAGTGTTCTGATTCTACTGGATTGTCTAAAGACAAATAACTTCTATATCTGATCCCTCTAATAACCTTTACAATAAAAAGAAAAATCAACCTCCTCTTTGCCTAGCTATAGGAGTTTAAACAAATTCAGCTATCACGATCAATAAAACCAAATGTCTCTCTGAATATGAACTGGAGAATCCTCCGCATTCAGGATTGAATGGAAAAATACCTCTCCTTTTGTTCAAATAGCTGATATGCCTGTAATGTTGACAGAGACAGAAATCCTATGCCTAGCTTTCAATATAGATAATCCCTAGATAAATATATTTTTGTCTGTTTGTCAATCACAGAAATACCACAGATAAGTGGAGGAGAGATTTTAGAAAAGGTTGCCTTCCTTCAGCCAAGGGATGTCATCTCCTTGCTGAATTTGAACTGTGACCTCCAAGCTAGGAAGAGAATGATAAGTCTCACTGTGTATGAGGCTTTCCTCACAGGTGTGTGTGTCTTGAAATTTAGACAGAGAACATCCATTGGTGATGTATATTTTGGACATTTTCTCTTTCTTCCTGTTATTTATACCATCTTGATGTGGTCCTGGAAAAAGACAATTCTTTGCATTTGTAAATGTGCAGCATCAGATAGTTCCATAGATACGCACTTTCACTTTCTTCTGTCAGCCTGTTTTCTGAACAAAACACCACATCAATTGCAAAAGTTTCCCATGTTCTGTCTGAAGCCAGTGAAGGTCACACTGAGAGAATCACGTAGTCACAACCTGCAGGCGAGACTCAGGGACTGTGGTGGAACCATGGTCTTCAACTTAGCCTCTATACTGGACCAACTAGAAGCTTTAAGAACATTTTTCTGACTTGGTTCTTGTTCTAGTTGGCTTTCTATTGCTGTGATAAAAACCATGACTAAAAGCAGCTTGGGGAAGAAAGCTTTGACTTCATCTTACAACTCCAAGTCATATTACATCTCTGAGGGAGCCCAGGGTAGGCACTCCAGGCTGGAATCCAAACTCCTGTCTGGAGACAGGAGCTGAAGCTTAGAAGGTAGAGGATGCTGCTTACTGGCTTGCTCCTCATGGCTGGCTGAGTTACTTTTTGTATAGCACCCAGGACCACTTGCCTAGGAAAGGTACTGCCCACAGTAGGGTGGGCACTCTCATATCAATCATTAATCAAGAAAATGCCCCACAGACATGCCTATAGGCCAGTCTGATTGATGGTAATTCCTTAATTGAGATCCCTTCTTTCTAGGTGATTCTAGCTTGTTAAATTGTCATAAACTAACCAGTCCCAAATACATTCTTATTTGATTGGTTATGAGTCTGGACAATCCTAGGCATCAGTTTTTTTTTTTTTTAAACTCTGGCCACATTATTCCAATGTCATTTAATGCTGAAACTTTAGCATCTAAGTAGTTAACGAAAAATTTGGAGTAAAAAAAGTCAGAGGACATACAAATTCAGACTCTGGTCATTTGGGCCATTCCGAACCACTTCCTGCTGCTTTGAGCAATAGTCCACTCAGTGATCCTCTAGGTGTGGTACCTGAGTGACTCAGGGCTGGGCGCTTGAATGAAGCACAGACTCTCCGTTCTGCATCCTAGACCTGCCAAATCAGAGCCTCCTGGGTGGATTTCAGCAGCTGTGTTTTTTAACAGGTCTTCCAGGGGATTCCAGGGCTGCCTGTCTCCACACCAGTGCTGTCTGCTTCCCAAGCCATTGACAGACTACAGGAAGTCATTTTCCATCCATTTTGGGTTAATACTTGTTTCCACCACATATTTCCCTAGTGTTGCACCACTTTCCTTCCACCTTTATGAAGACAACTAATAATCCGAAGCCAGAGTCACTTGGCTAGTCCATTCCCAGCTAACTAACCACTTCCCACTGGTTTTTATAGGTAAAGGAGAAGAATGATAACCCTTTGAGTCAATAACAGGACTTCTAGGAGCTCATTCCATGGCTATACTCTAATAAAGTACCAGGGTATAGTCTTTACAGGATTGTTATAAATGCAAAGCAAACTAAAGAAGACAAAAGAAGACTGGAAATAATTAAGTTTCCTTTTATTATAGAATTGATTTAATAAATTCATAGAAAGAAAAGATAGGATAGTGACACCGCTCACCTTATTGCTGTGGTACCACTATGTCCCTGTCAAGGGCTCCTCTTGAGTGCCTTACCTGCCCTGCTGACTTTCTTTTTGTACCCTTTCCCATGTGGATGCACCACATCCGACTGTCCAACTGCATAATGCCTCTTCCTAGTCATTTATGAGGACACCCAGGACAGTTTTAGATTATGCTTGCTCACTCTCTTGCTTTCTTTTCATAGCCACAGTATTCTTACTCATTGATCTAGATAGCTCCTTTTGTTTTGCAGAACCGGGCTTTTCAGCTCTCTGCTGTTTCTGCACCTCTGAGTGGAGTCCCAGAGACCAGCAGAGCCACTTGTGTCTCTGGAGATACTAATCTGGCCATTCTGGCTGCCGTAGTGGATGACTGCCATAGTGATAGAAGTGGTAATGCCATACTGTCCTTGATTTGTTGTTATTGCTTTTGTATTTGATAAATACCATCCACTTGATCACTCTGTTTTCATCATGAGAAACTGTACAAAACTCGCTTAAATGCTCCTATGAAAATCGTCATGAACCCTTTGTGAAAGACTGTGTACAAAGGTTTATTGAGATGAGTAGAGTGGTGCACGATTGTTAATCTCAGTCTTTTGGGAGGTTAATGCGGGACAATCATGAGTTCAAGGCCAATTGGGCTCTATAGGAAGTTCCAGGCTACTCTAGGCTACAAAAAGAGATTCTGTCTTAAAAAGGGGGTTGGGGGAGGCTGGGAGTGTAGCTCAGTGAGTACTTGTATGCATGAAACCCTGGACTGAATCTCCAGTACTGCCCATACAAAAAGTATAAGATGGAAAATGGCACATCATCCTCTTTTGAGTTCTGTGCACTTGATAATGTGCTACAGATGAGGAGCCTGCCAATAAATCAAGGAGGGAAGTCAGAACTGTTCCCTAGGGGCCTAGGTGCAGAGAAGAGGGAGCCCTCAGAGGGAATGTGCAACAACAGGTCTTTGCCTGGAAGGTGAGCATCCTATTCACAGTCAGACTTTCAGACAGGTGCCTGATTCTCCAGAAAGCAGCAATCATATTTTTAAAAAGTTCATTTTTTTTTAATGGAGAAAGTTTAAATCCCTTTACTTAAAGAGACATTGTGATCGATAATCAGGTCCAGGTGCTTAAAATTAGAAGCCATATCTAAAGGAACATTAGTTCCAGAAGATTTGGATTTGCATATGCTGTTCAATGTCTGCTTCATAGAGACAAAAACTGCTCTGGTTTTCCCATCCTTTAAGGAGGCTGTGGCTTCTGTCTGTGATAGTGGCTGCTCACAGTAATGAAAACAAGCCATGTATACAGGGACATGGATGTGTGTTGGAGCCCACTAGGTTTCCTAATGGCTGTACCCAGCAGGACTGCATAGGAGGTTGATTGGACCATGGGCTTGGGTACCAGCTGTTTGTAAGGGTCTAACAAGCAAAGGAGAGGTCTTTTGCTCCACCCCTTGACATTGTTATAAATAGTCCTTTGGAATAAAGCTCTGGGCCTGTTTGGATAAGGATCCAGGCCCACCAGGGTCTATCTTGCATTTTCTCCCTGCTTCTTAACTCTCTAAGTCTCTTATTCCTCAAAAGTTCCTGGAATAAATAAGTGTGGGCAATGGTCCCTCACAGATGTGATGGTTATACCTCTGTCACCTGTTCCTCTTTCTACTGCAGACTGGTTTGTTAGTGACATGCTATTTAATTTTGTGGTTTTGAAGGTCAATTTTCACTTAAGGGGTTGAAACTCCCCATTTTCTGTAGATCCACCCAGTCTTTAAGGGTGTTGTTAGAGCTGGTAATTTCAGAACATATTTTATTGTAATTATTATCTGGCTTCATGATTTTCCAGAGTTAAGCTAAATGAGTGACTTTTCTCATGATGTTGTGTTGCATTCCTAAGATATCCATAGCAAACAACTGCATCCACCTGGCCCCAAACAGCAGAAGCACATCTCTTATGATTCTGGGGATCAGAGGTCTGAAATCAAGTTGTCAACCTGCCTGGCCATACTTCCCCTGGAGACTCTGGGGAGGATCTATCCTCACCTATTCCAGCTGCTTGTGTCAATTGTTGATGCTCTTGCGTAGTGTCTGTACCACTTCAAACTCTGCCTTCTGCCATGTGTGTTCTCCTGTGCCTGTCCCCACACTTTCTCTGTCTCTCTTTTACAAGGACACATGTGGTGGCATTTAGAAGCCATCTGAGGTAGGGTGCATGCCTCCATTAGTCTCCTGACTTAATTCTGCCATATAAAGTTGGAGTCCCAGGTTCTGCAATGACGTGTATCTTTAGAAGTGTCTATTTAGTCATCTACATCCCAGGTGATTCCGTTTTGCCCTTTGTCCTTTGTTGAGAAGCCATTATTTGCCTTACACCACAGATCCTACATAGGAAATCTGAGATCTAGAACAAAGAGTTTGTACAAAGGCTTTTTTTTTTTTTGGTGGGGGGAGCACTCCTCATAGTAGTAATGACCTGGAAACACAGCAGGCACCCAGCAACAGGGAGTGGAGCAGCTGATGTGAATACTAGCAGTAACACACTCCCATTAAAGTGCTTGTTATTTTAACAAAGAGCCGTGGCTAGAGTTTTGAGGAACAGCTTGTAAGCCAACTGGTACACACTACAAAATCACAGCTGAAGGAGAAAATGTAAGTTAAGAGAAAGATTAACAGTAACGTAGCAGAGTCGGCTACTGTGCTGTATGACCATTGGGATATTAGCTGATATTTTCTATATTTCCCCATTTTTTTCTTTCTTGTATTTCTCTTTTTTTTTTGACACAGAATCTCACTGTGTAGTTCAGGTTGGCCTTGAATTCCCTTGCTAGCCTAGGGTCTTCCCAAAATTAAGGTAGTCCTCCTGCCTCATCTTCTAGAGAACTGAAGTTACGAAGCATATCTACATGCCTTGACACTTTCTTGACTGAGACTTCTCTTGACCTGGAATAGAGTCTCCCTATATAACTCAAGTTGGCTTTGATCTTGGGATCCTCTTGGCCCAACCTTCCAAGTGCCAGGATTACAGGGACACTTAGGCCAGAGATTTAGTTTTTTTTTTTTTTTTTGAATTTTTTTTATTTTTTATTTTATTATTTATCTTTTTTTAAATTTTATTTTACAATACTATTCAGTTCTACATAATAGCCACAGATTCCCTTGTTCTCTCCCTTCCTGTCCTCTCCCCTTCCCCCCAGATCCCAGAGATTTAGTTTTGTTTTCTGTGAAAGTCTTTCACTTATAAGGGGTTAGTTCTACCTTCGTAGAATTTGTGAGTTAGCCTTTATATATAAGATGTTTAGCATATATATAAGGGTTTTAGCTAAATTTTTTTGTTTTGATCTCTTTTTATTTTTTATGGGTATATGTGTCTATGTGAGTGTTTCTATGTGGATGAATGTGTGTGTGTGTGTGTGTGTGTGTGTGTGTGTGTGTGTGTGTGTGCAGATGCTTCATGTACATACATGTGAAGAAAAGAACAATGGATAGAGGGTAATGGGTAGGAATGCCCCCATGAAATGACTTTTTCGTAATAGAGAAATCCATTCATTGGATGTTTCCTAGAGGAGCATTAAGGTCTCATGAAAAAGAATCATGAAATGGGTCTTCAAGGGGATTGATTGATGTTCCAATGAGGTTCTCATCCTGTCTACCTTGGGGACCAACTGTCCTTGTACAGACCAGAGAAAGGATGGATTTCTATTGAAGTCCCAATCTCTGGACAGAAGGAAGAATACTTTCAAACATTAGCGGATAGGTAACTAAAGCTTTTTTTTCTCTCTCTTTTTTTGTGTATGTGTGCAGTGTTATTTTCTGGTTCATGATAAAGCACTGCAGAAATTTCAAGCTTTCTGTATCATTTTCTTGTTTTCCTGTAAACTGATCATACCACTAACACTGTAAAATGAAATCAATTTTTACTCATAAAATTCTGTACCTAGAAGAATGGCTGTTATTATTTAGCAATGCTGTCGTGTAGGTGCCATTGATCATAAGCAGGGAAGCCCAAGTAATATTTTTGATCTGCATGTGGGAAGTGATACAGCTGTGCTAATTGTTTAGTTCCGTAGATACATCAGGCTCCAGTTCATGTTTTCTTTAATATTTCAGGGAATTTTCAAAGAGAATCAGAGATTTGTCTAGTGGATACATTTCCTCCACCTTAATTAGAAATGCCATTTTATTTTATTTTATTTTTTGTTGTTGTTCATCTTAACATGCAAAAGTCAAAAGAAATAATGGGTGAGAAAATGTCATCTGGACTCATTTTTTATAGTGCTCAGATAGAACTGCACTTATTAAGATATATATTTACACATATGACTGGGCTCCAAGCATCATGTGAGATAAGACTGATTTTCTTGAAAAGAAAAATCAGTAACCTTAGCTGATATTTAACACTTCCCTAAAATCTATGGACAGTGCAAATAACTTTTTGGCTTTGGTGGGAAGATTACAATCTTTTAAAATATTAGTTTTCAAGCATTGGGGAGATGGCTCAGTTGGCAAAAGTGCTTGCAATGTGAGCACAAGGACCTGAGTTCAGACCCCTGGCAGTTACATACAAAGTTGGTTACAGGGCACATGTCTGCAAGTCTAGTGCCATGGAGGCAGAGACAGGCAGCTCCTTGGGCTCACTGCCTGCCTAGCTGAGCTGAATTGGTGAGCTCTAGGTTCAGTGAGAGACCCTGTCTTGAAGAGTAAGGTGGGGAGTAATTGAAGAATATATTAGACCTTGGCCTCTGCTCTTCACATTCTCTCTCTCTCTCTCTCTCTCTCTCTCTCTCTCTCTCTCTCTCTCTCTCTCTCTTTCTCTCTCTCTCTCTCTCACACACACACACACACACACACATACACACACACATCATTGAATACACACTCACGCACACACACATGAAGATGTAATACACCACACACACCTACACTACCATCATGCACACAACACAATATTAGTTTCTACACCATACCCAATTGGATTGCACATATTAATGTTTTATAACTTGAATGTTCTGACAAAGGAAGAGATTTCAGCCATTTATTTAGCTAGTAGGTATTCACTGGCCATTGACCCCATGTACACCCCTTTATACTATTTGAAAGTCATCGTGACTCAACACAATGCAGTTGGTGAGTCAGAACTTGGGCTTTTCTCTTTCTCTTGAATCTACCCATGATGTTTCAAGCATCTTCTTAATATAAGTCTCAGGAGTACTCATACCACTAACCAATGAGTTGGTTCTTGAAGCTAGTAGAATCACATAGCGAGACTAACCCTCTGAATCTTGGCCAGAGTAACTCCATCTTGTAGCAGTCTGGGTACACCATCTTTCCCATGGCTAAGCAGTATTTACTGATAGCAGGAGAGTCACTGATAAGGGCAAGGATGGAGCACATATAAACATATCTTTCCCAGAGTCTGGCTTTGTTTATGCCTTATGTTGCTTGAGTCTATAGTTACCACTACTGCTGAAACACTAAGTAGCATTCTGAGTCCAGATTTTGTCAATTCTGCAGTAGATTTAGGTCCACATAAAATAGGAATTTGGTAGATGGGGATTTGGTGACTTGGAGTGGAGATTTAGCTGTCCATAGCTGCCTAAACTCTATAGCAACCCTAATAAGCCTACTTCTCCCCTCAGAATAAGCTTGAACAAATCACTTTCAGCTGTGAGTGCTCCCTTTGGAGACAGTGGTTAGTTTTACATCTACCCAGAGAAGTCACCACACATCAGCAACAAGGACAAATACAGGGCAGTGTCTGCCAGTCATGGGCTAGTGTTTTCATTCACTATAAACTCCCTTTCAACTTAGCAAGGCACTCCATGGTATAAATGCTATGACTTGGCCAATTTTGAGCTGCCAGTCTGAGGTCACTGAGCCCAGACTTAGGAGGAGGTACACTGGTTTTGGCAGCAGCTCATGACTTTATAAAGTAATCCCCTGTGTGGACAAAGCAACTGTAAATGATTCCAAAAGCACACATATCCGTCAGATAATTTAGAAGTGGCAAATTTGGAGTGTTTATTACTTTTAGTATAATTTAGTTGTAAGTTTGTGTATTTCAATTTTAATAATGACTGTATTAAACATCTGACTTTCAAGACTGTTTGAAAGTTCACTAATAAGTTCCTGAGTCTAGCTGGTTCCAGCATGGTGTGATACTGGGTGCAGTGTATCATGTGTTGTAGGCTGTATAACCAAGTGTGTCTTTACAGTGTTTTGTGGACTACAGTTCCTGTGCTTTTGTGTACTTAGAGCTTCACTCTCCCCAGCATTGAGTGTCATAATCCATTCAGCTAGAAAGGTTCATCTGTACTTGTGTGTGAAGGCCCTCTGTTTTGAACATTATTTAAGCCCTGGGTTGAAAATTTGTTTTTGTACAGGCTAGAGAACAGATGAACACATACATTATCAGATTGTCCCTTTGTGAAGCCTTTGTACAAGTAATGCACACTGCAGATGCTTATGGTCTTGAACCATTATCATAACATATGTTCCTGCTCCAAAGTGGCAAATGTGCCTCTGTTCTGAAATAGCTCATGTATGAGCACTCACATCCATATCTTATGCTCAGGGTCTGGCTGTGGAGGAGGTACAGGGACTTCCATGCCAAAGGAAGTATTGCTATGCCAATTGCTTTAGCCTGAACCAGACAGGACTGTTTAGAGCGGGTGTATTATTTCTGTCCCTGTTATGGTCATCATTGCCCTGTGCTCATCATCATTACCAATAAGCACTGTTTATCAAGAGCCGTCATGTGCATCTCACTGTGACAGACACCATGCAAATCAAGTGGCATCAATGATCTCATGAAGGTCAAGCCCAGACACAAGCAAACAGCATTAGGTACTGCATCTCTGCCGTTTCAGGGTGGGAAACAGGGTATGTGATGTGATGAGATGTGAAGAAGGTAAGGCCGGCATTCCTTGCAGGGCAGGGAAAGGAAAAGATGGTGTACCAGGTGATGAGAGGAGGTGAAGCTAAGCAGTTAGTGTGAGCCTCAGAACTCATTGGTTGAGAGGTGTGTGGAGCAGTAATGAGATGGAGAGAGGCAAGTGAGGGAGAAAAGGATGGAGGGATGGAGGGTAAGGAAAGGATAGAGGCTGAAAGATACTGAGACAAAGGGAGAGAGACGGACAAATACAGAAAGACATGGAGATTGACAGAGAAATAGGGAGACAGAGGAAGAAACTGGGGGTGGCTAAACAGAAAGATACAGACAGACAGACAAGGGACAGAGACAACAAGACAGAGGAAGAGGAGAGGAGACAGAACAAGAGAAAGTAAGGAGGCCCAGGAGGAAGCTGGGAGGTGGCCTTGAGGGGATGCAGCATGGGTGTGAGGGGATCTCTAAGCCCTGGTCTCCATCACACCCCTCTGTTCTGTCCTGTCTCCTCCCACCATCACCACATCTGACAAGGAGAAGCTAAGTGGGTAGATGGTGTGAACTGATAGTGTGAACCCACCTGGTACCAGGGGTTTGATTCCTGGGCTAATTCAGGGAGTGGTCTCTCTGTAGCCAGCTGGAGAAGAGACATTACCATTTTCTTCAGCATTTGCCTTCTTCAAAATAAAAGGCTAGAAGCCAGATGTGGTGACATGTGCACCCAGGAGGCAGAGACAGAAGGGTCACTGTAAGTGATGGCAGTTTGGGCTTCGTAGTGAGTTCTGGCTCAGCTTGTGCTACTCAGTGTGGCCCTGTTTCAAAAACACCAGGAGAAAGCTGTGGTGGTGCACACCTTTAACCCCAGCATCCAGGAAGCCAAGGTAGGTGAGTTCCTGAATTCAAGACCATCGTGGTGTCTACATAGCCAGGGTTTCAGAGACAACCAGGCTTGTACAGAGAGGCTCTGTCTCAAAAAACCTAAAATCCAGACTAAACCAAATAAACAAACAAAAACTCTAAACTACCACCACCATATCACACCACCACCACCACTACCACCACCACCACCACCACCACCACCACCACCATACCATACCACCACCAGCAACAGCTCCAACAAAAAATACCAAGAGAAAACAGTCTAGAATATTTTTCCATTCAGGACATCATTTGATTATCCCTGGAGGTGATGTAACATGACTTCTGCTTTTTTTCAAGGGGATTTCATTAAAAAGATAAAGCCCTGTCTTATGAGCATTACCATCGATAGACTTGCCAGCAACCAATATAAGGTGGGCTTTGTAGCCCCTGTTTAATTTACTGTCTATTGATGTTTAAGATCCCAGAGACAAGATTTCATTTCTGTAGCATTAATTTACTTCATTTTTCTGGAGAGCCATAGAATTAAGTTAGAAAACTAGTATTGTCTGAGGGTATCAAGAGAATTTTTGTTAAAGTGAAAATTGCTGCTTTTTCCCCCTTTCACTCCAAGAACAGATGAAAATATTGTAAAGGGGAATACATTTTCTTTTCAAAGATGAGCTGTTTGAAGACTTTAGGTTGTTCCTGGTGATAGAGAAATCAGAGCTTTGATTTACGGACATTTAGCCCTCTCCTTGTTCTGGCAAGCCAGGGGCAATCAAAGCAAGGACCTAAATGGTACTCTTTTTTTCTATAGCTACTTGGTAATTTCCCATGAGAATTTGGAATCACTGTTGATAGAGGCTCATGTTTTCCCTGCCCTGGAGGCCCAGAATCCTCAGAGTAGGGTAGAGAAGGAGACCTGGGATACTGACTTCTGGACTTTGGAGCGACACTTTGTATTTCCCTATACTGTTTAATGTCTCCATCTTAAAATGAGAGCAGAACTTAACCCTCATCACCCCTGGCTTTGGTTCTCTTTAGTAGAGTAAAAGATACCCAATAGAGCAGTCCTTCAGGGTATAGAACTTAGCATAGCTCAGTTGGTTTACGTATTTTATTGAGCATACAAGACATGCCAAGTCTCATATAGGTACTAGGAACACAGCCTGTGCCTTCCGGCGCTTTGATTGACTGGGGGATCTCTTGGGATTGTGGGGGACAGCTTGTCTTAGACTTTAGATCCTACACTGGTGACAGGAAGCTGAGGGCTGTGTGTGTAAGACACTTCTTGCTTTAGATGATATATTCAACTTTCCTTGGGTCCTTGGCCTTTATTTCCCCTCTATCCTCTCCGGCCTTTCTCCATTCATTCCTTCTAAGACAGAGATTCTCATTTCTGAACTAGCTGCAGCTGCAAACACCCATGTAGGAAATTTTAGGAACAGCGAAACTGTTGGAATTTTGGGGTGTGTGCTTGCTTAGAGACTACATTAGCCTAGGATGGTCTGTTCCCCTCCACTTAGGTTATAAACTATAGATCAGTACATTTATCCTGGTTTCCAAAAGAGCTTCGGATTTATTCAGTTTTAAAGATTCTATATCTGTCTATCTATCTATCTATCTATCTATCTATCTATCTATCTATCTATCTATCTATCTATCTATCATCTGTGTATATGTGTGCATGCTTGAGTGTGTGTATATGTGTATGCGTGCGTATGTTTGTTTGTATGTGTATGCATGGCTGAACATGTCTGTGCTTCCATAGAGGCCAGAAGAAGACATAAGATCCCTTGGAGTTGGAGTTACCTGCCTTTGCAGGACTCCTAGTTTTTTTTTGTGGGCACTGGAATCAGAACTCCATTACTCATAACTTTTCAGCAAGAGTGATTAACCATCAAGCCTTTTCTTTTAACCACTCTGATTCTCTCATCTAAACATCTTACGCTATGGTTGATGTAGCTGGGGACTTTACGACTCTTTCAGACAAATTCAAGCTGCTATGACCCTTCACCTTAAATCACACCTTGTAAATATTTTCCAGACATGATTTATGGAACTGTTTCTGCAGTGGGTGGCATCTTTGGGCATCAGAAATCAGGTGGGCAGGGGGCAGGGAGCAAGGAGTGGATCTTGGACATCACGATGAGGCTAAGGGGAGTGGGGCGACTCCCACCCAACTCAGGCCTTTCTCAGTTAGCAGGAGTCTATGAAGGATGCTGAGATGCCCTTCCTGTAAATTCCTTCTCCTTCTGTTCACCTTGATGCTGGGGCTACTCTTCCCTGAGAACAGCCTGTGGAGGCTTTTGAAACACCTTTAGTGCAAAGTAAAAGATGTAGCAGAGAAAACCCCTCTTTACTCCATACTCAGTCCCATTCTGTGATAGTGGTCACAGCATCCACAGATGGCAGATCTAAGTCATTTATTCCTCATAAAAATAATTATTTCAATTTACATTGCAACAGGAGAAAAACTAACCCCTAGGTCAGAGGTTTGGAATATTTGCTGTGGCAACTCGAAATTGCTGGGTATGTGCATTTGAAAGGTGCTTTTTCCTCAAGTATATGAAATGAAAAATGTGGATGGGCAGGGATTGGGGCGATGGCTTAATTGGTAAAATTCTTGCTGTTCAAACATAAGGATCTGAGTTTGGCCCCCCAGAAATCACATAAAAGGCTCTGTGTGGTGGTGTGTGCTTGTAATCCCAGTGCTGCGGCGTCAGAGATAGGCAAATTCCTGGGGCTCACTGGTCAGCCAGTCTAGCCTAATTGGTGAACTCTAGGCTTATGGACAGACTCCATCTCAGAAGATATGGTGGAGACTGACTAAGGAAGGCACTGTGCATTGACTTCTGGTCTTACACAACATGTATGCACATGTTGTGTCCAAATGTCAGGCACCTGAGTCCTTGATGATGAACACTGTGTTTCTTGGAGTGGGTTCAATGCTAAGACCTAGTATGGATCTGCTGTTTTGCTGTCCTCACTAAGCTCTAGAGCCGATTTTGGAAACAGAACAGCCAAGTTGGCTCTTACCTGGCAATCTTGTCTGTGCAGGACATGGTGACTAGCTGCTCCCCCAGCAGGATGCCATCCCATGTCTGGACTGCACTGGGGCCCCGGACAGGGACTGTCCCTTCCCCAGACTCAATCTTGGTGCGCAGGTGGCCTCGGAACTTCCTGACGATGTGTTTGCTGCTGTTCACTAGGAAAGAAGAAGTGACCGTGAAAGATGGCAGGAGCGATGGTCCAGAGGCACAAGAGTTTGCTTGTAGAGGCGGAGGAAAGAAGTGCGACAAAGCAGCCTAGGCACAAAAGGCCGGTCTTAGACATGAAGGCAGGGTGGAATTTACTCATTTAACAGTGAAATGGTTAAGATCTGGGCTGCAGATTTTAGCCTGGGGTTGGCCAGATATCCCGTGAAGGACAGAGACAAATGTCTCAGAGACTCTGTGGGACCACACTGTCTCCTTTACCCTTTCTCAATGCACAAAGCCATCATTGGGTTGATTTGTCACAGAATGAGTCTAACATTCAATTTTTTGGACATCAGAATTTAAATGTGTAATTTTTCTGAGTTGCGAACCACAGTCAGATCTCCATATCCACAGGTTCTGTAGCTGTGCATTCAACCAAAAAACATTAGGCTCAAAAATTGCAGTTTTTATTATTCCCTAAGCAATATAGTACAACAGCCATTTTTATCATATCTACATTGTCTAGGTATTGTAAGTAACCTAGCAGTGATTTAGATCTCACAGGAGGATATGCATAGGTTATGTGCAAACACCACAGCAATTTTCTGAGGGATTGGAGCATCGTTTGTGGGGAGTCATGAACAATCCCCAGGAATACCCAAAGATATTGTATTTTTCTTTTCAGTTTTTCTGAGTTGTTTAGAATAAACTTTACCAAACAGTTTTACATAAGTTTTTTTTTTTCCTAGAAAGAACCAAAAGGGAAGAATACTTCCCCACTCAAGGTGTACATGGATACAACCCAGAGGGGTAATTGTAAGAAAGAAAGGCATAGACTATTGTGCCTCATATACGTAGATTCTAAAGAAATTTTACAAATTGCAGGCAGTTCTACAGAAGAGACAATTGCTTATGGTCAAGAAGGTTTAGTTCAGAAATGTCTTTTCACTTTTTTCCCAGCCACTAACAATTGTAAAGCCGTGCCTAGTTTTCAGGTCATTAGGAGCAGGTGCTGGGTGGGTTTGGCCTCTCAAGCTGGTGTAGATTTTAATCCTGGTGTCACTACTGACTAGCTGTGTGACTGTGGGAAAGCTACTTAAAATCATTGTGACATGGTTACTTCCTCTTAAAACAGAGCCAGAGGTGATGGCTACAGCCATAGCTTAGCTACTAGGCTGTAAAGGTTAGGAAAGCCAGCAGGTCTGAAAAGGCTGGTGTAGCCTAGATACCCACTGGCAGAAGAATGAATAAAGAAAATGCAGTATAGACACACAGTGAAAGTTTATGCAGCTATGAGGAAGAATGAAATCTTTGCTTTTCAGGAAAGTTGATGGAACTGGAGGTCATCATTATGATAATTAATATTGACTGGATCTTGCATAAATTAGAAGGCAAGTACACATACATTCATTATTTCTCTGTTCTGGTTGTGAATGTGACCAGCTGCTTCAAGCTCCTCCCCCAACTTGCCTGCAATCAAGGACTAGAGCCAGGAGTTGTAAGTTGAACAAACCTTAAAGTTCTTCCTTAAAGTTGCTTTTGTCGGGGTATTTTGTCACCTCAGTAGGAAGTGAAACTGGGACAATCATATTAAACAGAATAAGCCAGATTCACAACAAATATTGTATGTTTCCTCTTATACACAGAATCCAGATCTAAAAAATTTATATAGCTCATGGAAGTAGAAGAGAAAGTTATGTGGGGGAACAAGAGGTGGTGATGGTGGGGAGAAAGACAAATATTGAATGTTTCTCTCTTATGAGGAAATCCAGATTTATATAAATGACACAAAGAAGAAGGGGAATTATTGGGAGGGAGGAGACCAGTAGGACGGGAGAATGGGAAGAGAGAATGAGAGTGGGTATGGGCAAACTGCAATGAGATAGATGTATAAAACATCACTACAAAACTCACTGTTTTGTGTGGTAGTGGACATATATATATCTTGTATAACTTGGAGCATGTAGTTCTTCTTAAGTATTGACTACCAAGGGCCTAGATGACACAGGTACTTTTCTTTGCTTGCAAATGACAAACTTCCTGAGGCTGGTCCCCATATGTCTCTCACAAGTCTGCCCTGAGTTTTCCCTTCTTCCCAGACCCTACTTGACATACATATGCCCACATACATTACAACGTACAGTCCACAGTTATCTGGTAAACCAGCATGAACAAGAGAAACTTTACATTTAATTTTCTGTCTTTCTTTAAAAAATTCTATACATGATGTTTAGATAATATGGTATTAGAGAAATGCCTAACTGCTTTGTCTACGAATTATACATATGGTAGCATGAATGACTATTAAACATTTTCTTTAAAATGTTTTTAAGATTTGAAGGTTCCATAGATGTAGTTTCACCATCATTTATTTTCACTGACATAGTGGATAGAACACACTAGCTTGTTGTGGACATTTCTCCTGCAGAGATTACAGTAATTTCCAGTGTACTTTATACTGAGTTGATGTTCTTTCCATACACATTCATAGAATATCTTTTGGGCTGAAAGGAGTCTCAAAGCTTGGAAAAGATAAACTTTTGAGTGGCTCCAGGCATCTTTTTCACTGTGGCCAGTTAGACAAGTGATGAGATCCAACTTAGATTTGTCCCTGTGTCATCCATAGGAAGACAAACCAAGAAGAAACAGGGCCTGGATGGATGCAATAAGCAAACTTGAATGGCACTACAAGCTGGAAGATGCTGATGGTGGTACTCCATAGTAACACTGTGAAGCTCTTAATGATGACAGTAGTGGTGATACAGTGATGGTGATGGTGGCGCTGCTGTACTGGTAATGTGGATATGGTAGTGGTGATGATAATGGTGGCTATGGTGGTGATGATGGTGGAGATGATGATGATGACAGTGAAGGTGAATATGACAATAATACTGGTGATAAAACTGAACAAAATAAAAATAGTTCATGTGACTCAAAAATACTCGACATAACTTGGGTTTAATCCTGAACTAATACACACTTCAGATGGGGTCCTTTCCAACATTAACTTTCTGTGGCAGATAGCAAATTGGGAATGGGGCAGCTAGCAATACAACTTCTATAGTGTTGTCCAAAGGGAAGGGACTTTACTATCACACTTGGGAGGTAGATTTCCAGGGGATATGGTACTTGCTGTCCCTATACTTCTGTCAATTATGCTGTCCTTATATTCTCCAAGGATACTATGTAAAATTTTCCAGGCCTTGAAAGTTGCCCATTATAGCTTAAAAGCTTTCTAAATTTTCACCATCTGTTAATGTCAAGCAATAAAAAAATCCTGAATTGAGTTACAATATATTTTAGGAGTCAACTCTAAGTTTTAGGTTAGATTAATTTCACCTTAAGAGCCAGGTGTGGGAGATGCTCCCAGGTGTGTTTTCTTTGCCTTTTCTAGTGTGTTCCCTGGTGAGTCCGCTGAGTCCCAGGGTGAGCTGAAGAGCTGGTGAGCTCCTACAAACCATTTCCCCCCACTCTGATTTTTCTTGGCTAATTGCAAGAGGCAGGAGGGAGTTGAAGATGCCACTTCAAGTATAATAAAATGCCAATCTAACCAGCAACTGCAGGGGATTGACCTTAAATAATCAGCAGGGGATTGAACCTGTTCTTGAGACAACGAAGATGTGAAACTTTAAAATCCTGCCTGTCATGTATCCATAGATAATTTCAAGTCCATTAGAACACTCTACTCAATTCTTATATCCAGAGACCACTAGCCCCATTGTTATTATGTTTATTAACTTTTTTGGTTTGATAGTAAGGAAGTTAGAGTGGTAGTATGCTTTAAAAACTCTTCAGGAGACTATTGAATTTTCAGGAGAGGCTCAAAAGGGGTGGTGAGACAACTAATTAAATATTATGGCTGCTCCAATGGTATAATTGTGTGTGTGTGTGTGTGTGTGTGTGTGTGTGTGTGTGTGTGTGTGTAGATTAGAATTGAAAATTAGAAACAAAACAATTTAACAAGCAAAAATTCCCACCCCCCGACAAAGGTATAAAAAAGAAAGCATTTTTAAATACTACATTAAAAAATTCAAGTTATCATCAATTAACATAGTTTAGAAAGTGTATTTGTGAAGTAGGCCATCGTTTACTATAATAAAACCTCTAATAGTTACCATGTGGTTATGTAGGTGATCTTTGTTTTGTTTGCATTATGAGACTATGAAAATGTATTACTCTACAGTTCATGAGCATGATCCTGTGTAACATGTTTTTGTGACTCAGTAGGACATCTGAAGATAGGAATTTAGGGACCCATGCTTTAGATCCCCAACTGCCTACAGGACTGTGTCTCAGTTTTGTACCCTGCCCTTTTGCACAATAAATGTGACTGGCTTAGATTGACTGCATTAGGCACCTAGCACAACACTGTAGATACCTATATTATAGAATCTTGCTATTTTATGACATCTTGTAGAAGATTTACTATAGAGTTTAATATGCTAGATCATTGGAAAGTGATGGGAATAATTGAGTTTGCCAGGTTAGTTAATGAAAGGGGATTAATAAAGAGGCTACTGATGATTTGAAAGGAAGACAGAAGTTGTTCAGCCATGAGGAAGTGTGTGGGTCCTGATATTCTTCTCTTACATTTAGGATCTCTCATACAACCTATTATTATTATTATTGAAAAAGTTTCTTAAAGGTGTGTATTATGTGTTGAGTATATTCCTCATCCTATTCCTCCCCTGCACCCCCTTTCCTGTGCCTCCTCACACTCACTAGTCCCTTTTATTCCTCTAGACAATTCCACTTCCACTTTCATTTAATAAATCCATGCATGGTTTTATGTGGCCATGTTAGCTCCAGGAACCATAAGAGAGAGGACACACAGAAGAATGAAAGTATCTCTCACCACTTGTGAACATCAAACCAAATGGGTCAAAGACTGTCAGATAAGACCCGACTTTCTGAAACTGTCAGAGAAAAAAGTAGGTAAAAATACATCAAGATACAGGCATAGCCAATGACTTTCCAAATAGAACCCCCTAGTTGCTCAGGAAATAAGGCCAACAGTCAACAAATGGGACCTCATGAAATTAAAAATCTTCTATACAGTGGAGGAAACAGTTAAGTGAGTGAAGGAACAACTCATCTAATGGGAGAAAATCTTTGCAGCTATGCGTCTGACAAAGGTATCATATCCAGAAGTGACTTTTAGGCATTTCTCTCCATTTTGATGGACCTTGGCCTAGAACCAGAGGAAGTCACAGGATTGAGCAGCTTTGAATTTTCTGAGAGGAACAAGTGGCTCTGCCATGCAGAGGCTGTTGCTGAAGCAACTTTTCCCTTCTGCTGCATGTAGCACACCATGTTGGGAGTCACATGTCCTGCACAGAGCACTGTGTGGCCTTGGCAGACACTCTGTCACTGTCTTTTCCTTGCAGGCCTCTCTACTAAGCAAGAAACAAATGACCGGATTGGTCAGGGTGTGATTTAAGGCAGTTCTAAACCAGTGACCTGAAACATGACTGATGATAAGATTCACCTCTGCTGAAAAAGAATCTTGGCCAAAGGAAAAGTGACAGGAACCAAAAAAAACTTCTCAGGTGACCCTATAGGTAAACCATGATTGGAAACAACTGAACCAAATACATTCCCAAGCTTGCAGACAATGCATCTCCCTAAATATTATGAGCCCATTGCCATTGGTTCTGTACTTAAAGACTTTTGATCTATATAGATGCTGGGGTATAAGTAAAACATGGGAACACAGAAAATTTACAGACATCCCAAGAAATCAGGGCTCGTTGATATCACCAGGATCCTTGTCTTGTCTTTTGGACTTGGGAACCCTGAATGTGGCCTCAGGGAGTTGGTATGATCATCTAGAGTTTGACCCATAGGGCTCTAGGGACTTAGGCAACCTCCTGAGCTGTGAGCTAGAAAGGTCTCTGGTAGAAGGAAGTTACTCTGTGCTGTTGGGGAGCTGGATATGTCCTCCTAGAAATTCTAAGTCAGGCTGTGTTCTTTCATGGGCTTTCTAGTTATGTGAGAGTGACCTCTGAGGCAATTCAGGCTATTGCTGTTGCCCTTGGTTGTACCTCACAGGTTGAAGGCAAGCACCTGTTGCTGAAGGTATATACACATTGGATGCAGGACTTGGATGATTTGAGCTACATCCAACCTAAAAGTCTTCATCTTAAGCTCTAGCTCCCACAGCATTATAATAGCTGCCAAGGGAGGGAAGCAATTAATAGCCCTACATAGCTGTGACACAATGAACAACAATGATAAGCATGGCAAGATAGCTGTAAAGGTGAAATAGTGGCATTCACATGTTGGTGGCAACCAATGACTAAGATTTAAGGCCCATTCAGCAGGAGGGAAATCATGCCTGTTAACTAGAAACCTAGCCAACTACCTGGGAATAATGAGATCATGTGTCTTAGAAGAGAAATCTACTACTGTCACTTTGCTAGACTAGCATAATTGCCAACTACATTCTCATCCTATACCCACAGATAGGTGTGGTTAATACTCCTCACCAAAGAAGATTCTCTATACAGCAAATGGAGACCATTAGAGGAAACCACAACCAGACACAATGCAGAGAATGGGTCATGTGTACCTAGACTCAATGAATACATCTGCAGTCAGCACAGCTTCTACACCTGCAGCTCATGAGACATAACAGAAGAGGAAGACAGAAAGATTGTAAGAGCCACAATACCAGGAAGTCTGCTGTGAGACTGCCTTTCTGAGAAATGGCTTCATAAACAAGACCCAAACAATGACAATATCAATAGATAAGCTAACATGGAAGGGAGCAGATATCATGGGCTCCCATCTCTAGACAAAGAACTATAAGCAACTAATACTAATGACTGTTGAAAGAATAATTAGCCTCTCCCAGGGATGAGGCCCCCCCTGCACAGTTGGTTATCCAATACAAAGTGGCATATACACATAATCACGAAAAAACATATATACATAAACAACAAAAATGGACTCAGGTTTTATTTATAGATTTGTGCAAGAACAAACTCAACAGATAATATTTATACATTTGTCTATCACCTATCTCTATCTATCTATCTATCTATCTATCTATCTATCTATCTATCTATCTATCTATCTATCTATCTATCTATCTCTGTCTATCATCTATCTGTCATCTCTCTATCATCTATCTACCTATCTACTTATCTATCTATCTATCTATCTATCTATCTATCTATCTATCTATCTATCTATCTATCTCTATAATAATCAAGAAAAAGAGGCTATCAATTTGGAAATGTAAGGGTGGACATGGTAGGGGTTAGAAGGGATTAATGGGAGGGCCTGGAGTGATAAAAGGGAAGTGGGGAAATGATGTAATTATGTTTTAATTTAAAACATATTAAGAATAATGGCTCAAAACTCTGGAAAGTGTTGGGAATATTGCTTTGTTTGTAGAGTTCTTGCCCTTCATGAATGAATCTTTGAGCTAGATTGCAGCACCACATTAACTGGGTGTGAGGTACACTCATGTACCAGCAGATCAGGAGAAATAGACAGAGGATCAGGAATTTGAGGCCATCTTTGGCTACATAAGCAAATTAGAGGGTAGCTTGAGATTTATGAGATCCTGTCTCAAGGAAACAAACCAAACCAAGCCAAACAAAACCGTTACAAAAACTCCAATAAACAAACAAACACAACCCACTCTGAAACCCAAAAACTGTAGTTTTTTTTCCTTAGGCTGCTCTGCTCTGTGTTCCTATACTAATTAAAAAGAAGGACAATCTATGCCACGTAGTTAAGTCTCTTGGACTTATAGTCCTGTTGTAGTTGTGCTCGTAGACTCTGATAAATCACAACATATGACCACATGGGCTTGTGCAAGTATGTGTTATATGTTATATACATATGACCTCAGGTGCATGTGTTTATATGCATGAGATACATATGTGTATATATGCATGAGGGAGAGAACGAATGACCCTGCCACAGTCATGGGTTGATAATGGTCAGCACACTGCAGGCTCGCTGAGGAGCTGTGCAATAGCTATGTTAGACCTAATGACAAAGTGGGAATAAATGACAAAGAGCTTCAGTCATCAGTCCCATTAGCCCACTGTGCCTGGCAGTGACAGAAGCTCAGGGAGCCAGAGCCCTGTCCTGGAGCTTCCTTTGCTCTGGAATGTCTCTTAGATCCCAGATGATGAGCTCACTGGAGCTGGCTGAGTGTGTTTGTGCTCCTCAGCTTCTGTACATAATAATACCACACTGATGGTTGGGGTCGGGAAAGATGGCTCCCAGTGTTTCAATTAGGGACACAGACCCTGAGCTGCGTTGCTGTGAGGCTGGAGTTTCTGCAAACTAACTTGTAGGGAGTGGATGGTGCCAGCTTGTGGACCTCTAGAACTAGTGCTAACTGGAGTTATCACAGTATCTCTACAAATCTTCCTGCAGGGGATTGTCACTATTGCCTTTGGTCCTTTGCTGGCCTTCGAAGGAGCCCCTAAAAGCAAAAACCTGATCACTTGAATTCCATTATCCAGCAGTCCAGCCCTCCTTAAAGGTGAACAACAACAACAACAACAAAAAAATCAGTGTACAAGGGGACAGCGGGGAGAGTTGTGGCAATCTCTTTAAGGTGGAAATTGAGGAAGCTGCTCCTGAGAGCATCTGCCTTCCTCAGGAGGCGTGAGGGATGCTGAGCAGTCTCTCTGAAGGCTCCTTCAGAGGACAGCAGGTAGTTGGCTTTCCTTGACCTTGGAGTGACGAGGGGAAAATGATGCATGGCTTTTAGCTGATGAGTCCACTTTGCAAGACTGCAAGTGCCTACCTCCTCTGCACTCCCCAGTGGGTCGGGAGACACCAGCTTACATTAGAGGCATGCAGGCAAGAGCATCTTCCCTTTGCTTGCCATATTCACAGCAACCCTGTGAGGGAAAGACTTCATTTCTCTCCTCCTACCAGCACCTGCCACTTCTTAAAAGCACCATGAAATAAAAGACATCTGTGTGTGCAAGTGAACCTCAGGGGGCCTCTGAGAATGCATTTGTTTGCTTTTCTAAACCACTGACATTGCAAGTTAGAACCGAGGGCTGAGAAGGCACACTTGGTGCTTGATGTACAGAGACACGGGAAACCCAATGAGCCAGAATGGTCCCCACAGGGGACCAAGGCCTCAGGCAGGGTCGACATTTTTGTGGTCCTCACTTAGCCCTCTCCTAACTCCTGCTGGGGCTATGCAGGCCAAGGAGGAAGCTGAATAAATTAGAGCTAACTCCAAATGTTTCAAAGAGCTATTGGGAAACAGACCAAGTTTCATACATTTCTAGGGCAGGTTAGTATTGTGTAGATCTACCTTGATGGATATTATTAAGAAATGAATCAGCTCCTTCTTTACCTTTTTAATCTCTCTCTCTCTCTCTCTCTCTCTCTCTCTCTCTCTCTCTCTCTCTCTCTCTCTCTCCTTTTCTCCACTTCTCTTCTCCTCTTCCCTCCCCTTCTCTGTGTTTATGTGCATGAGCTCAGGTGTGTGGATGCCTCATCATCACAAACCCTGGGCTTACAAATGTACCTGGCTTCCCTTTTCACATGGGTTCCAGGGATTCAAACTGAGACCCTCATGCTTGTACTTTACCCAGTGAATCATCTCTCCAGCCCAAAGCATGGCCCAGCCTGGCCTCAAACTTGTGACCTTCCTGCTTCTGCCTATTCAACATATCTTATAGACATGCATCACTATGACTGGCCTAAGAAGTATGATGTGATGGTTAATTTTTTCTCATTTTTTACTAATTCTTTGAGAATTTTGGACAATAGGTCTTGATCATATTCAACTTCCTTCTCCTAACTCCTCCCAAGTTTCCCCACTTCCCTACCTACCCAAAATTTGATAGTCAACTTGATTAGATTAAGGAACATCTGGGTTAGTGGAACATAGTCTGGATGTATCTATGAGCACATCTCCAGGGACCATTAGTTTATGAGGGCTCTGATCTGACTACTGAAGTAATTGTTAATGGATCTGAAATACCATGGTATCATTGGTGAAAAATTAGAGGTACAGCCTTTGGAGGAAGAGAGTCACTGGAGATGTGGCCTTGGGGTTATAGCTTGCCTTCTGTTCTACCTCTGCTTCCTGGTAGCCATGCTGTGAACAGCTACCACGCCTTCCTTGACATGATGGTCTGACTCTTCTGAAAACATGACCCCAAACAAATCCTTCCTCATTTAGGTTGCCTTTGCCAGGTGTTTTATCCCAGAGACATGCAAACAGCCAACACACAGGCCTAGAAAACTCTTCCAAGCACAGACAGTAAAACTAAATCTGTGTCTATGTGTTTCTATATAAATAGAGTTAACATTTTCTGGGGTTCATTTGAGCTAGATAAAACATAAAATTCTTTATGCAAAAATAAAGGGAATATATGTGTATGAAAGGGATCTAATTCTAATAAAGTTATCAAGCCATCAAACATGCCCTGTGCTCAGAGGAAGTCTCCAGTGGAAACATATCACACTCCGTGGTTACTAAGGGTTGGTCCTAACTCTCTTTTTCCCTTGTGGGTGAGGTTATAGTCTAATCATCAAAGTCAGGAAAAAAAAAAAAGAACATTTATCAAATGCCTGCTGTATTCCAGGCTTGTGTAGGGGATGTTCACCAAGACAAAGAAGCCACTGAGAAGAAATAAAGAAAAAAATATATGAGTCTTTAAAACCCATATATATTTAGCTTAGTTGTCTAACTCTCAGTTTGAATGTTTGTTCAAAAAAGTTCTTTTTCATTCTTGTCAACTCTGTTGCTTTCCCATTAAGAGAGGGATTGGCAGGTATTCCCTACATTTCACATGCTTTAGAAAGCAAATGGCAGAACCAAGCTGGAGCGAGAATCAGAAAAGGGAACACACTATCGGAGAAACTACAGGAACTGCCCACAGGAGGGTGAGGAGGGTGGTGGTGTCCTGGCCAACATCATAGTAGACACAGCCTTGAGTCAAGAGAAATGGGAATAGAACATGAGATCACACAGACCAGCACTTTTCTCTCTCAAGCTTTCAGAGTCTCTCTCTCTCTCTCTCTCTCTCTCTCTCTCTCTCTCTCTCTCTGTGTGTGTGTGTGTGTATGTCATGGGCACTTTGTGCAAGCTTGAAGACCTGAGTTTATGCCCTTAGAACCATGTAAAGCTGTGTGCAATGTGATACACCTGCAATCCCAGCACTCCTAGAGTGAGTTGGGAAGACTCCCTTGAGCTCAGGGGTCAGTGATCCTGGTGTACACAACCACAAACAAAAAAGAAGAGAACCTGTCTTAAACCAAGTGGAGGGTGAAGATGGATGCTGAGGTTGTCCTCTGACCTCCACAGGTGCACTGTGTCACACATATGTCTGCACACACACACACACACACACACACACACACACACACACACACACACACCACATACATACAAATAAATAAGGAAAGAATGAAATAGAAAAAGTTTGGAGGAGTGTGTGAGTGTATGTGTGTGGTATACACACAAATAAGTGCAAGATGTATGCCTGTTACAATAATAGAATATGGCATAATTTAAGAGAGAAGGTGAGAGTCCTCGATTTTTCTCTTTTGTGGTCAAGACAGTCTCACCAGTATCTCCAAGAGGTGTGGACACCCACCTTTGTCCTCCATCCTGGAAACGCACAGAGGTGATGGAGAGGATTGGCACTGTGTCCTTGAGAAGGGTTTAGCAATGGATTTTTAAGTTAATGGACACTACACTTTGGCCCCTGGCTATGTTGCAAAAGTTGAGTTTCTTTCTCACCCAAGTTGCAAACGAAGGCAAAAAGAGCTAGTCTGAGTTTGCTTTCACCCCATGTAATTCTCATTTGCTTTCTCTTTGGTTCCATTTTCCAGCCTGGGATATAGGGAATGTCTGACCTAGTAAAACAAAGCAGAGTGCCATTGTAATTAAATAGCTAATTTTAGACCCCAAACTACTTTTCTGCCAATGACCTGAGCATTTTAGACTGAGGTTTTGGAGGTATCTAATTGTAGCTATGATTCACTTCCATCCAGCTATCCATCCACACTACACACAAGATGCCTTGGCCCAGCTGGCCTGGGACAGAGCTTAGCCAGAGGAAGCCTGGTCTGGCATTGTTTATTGACAAAAGGCAAATAAATATGTGGTTTCTTACAATCTGTTGTGATTTCGTAGGGAGAGTTGAGTCTGGCATCTCCGCAGGGGGACGTGCTCACATAGAGATGGAAGAGGATGTTTTCTCGAAGCCTGTAGCCTCCTTCCTTTAAACGAATGAATATTGATCTCTCGGAGTCCTCTCGGTGTTTGCTATGGACACAAAGAGGATGTAGGTCACTTATGACAAAAGAACTGAAGATGTCCCAATAGGTGCTTTTGTCTTGTTCCGTGGAGTCAGCGGTTCCCCAGCTTTTACCCCCTGTACGCTCTTGTGTTGTTGCCCCTTGCTGGGACACTTTGGGGACAGGCCACAGTAAAACTACCTGGGAACAAACACAATCAGCAGAAATGTTTCCATCTCCACCCTCCCTGAACATTCACACTTGAGGTCTCTCTCTCTCTTCCGTGTGTGTGTGTCATTGGTCTGGAACTCACCATGTAGGCTAGGCTGGCTGGTGAGCCTCAGGGTCTCCCTGTCTCCGCCTCCTCAACTCTGGGATTATAAGCATGTAGCACCATGCCTGGCTTTTTTTTTTTTTTTTTTTTTTCATTTTCTTTTTAGGCATGAATTCTGAGTGTCACACTTTGGTCCTTGTTCTGTTTGAGAATCACTTTACAAACTGAATTCTCTCTCTCCAACCATACGTTTTAAGTTTATCTTTTACAAGCCAGTACCTATCATTATAAACCATAATCCTCTGTATCTGCGAGGCCCCGTTCATGGAGTATCCTGGGACACTACTGACTAGAGTAGTCTCAGTGGGTACTAGTGTGTGCAGTAGAGAGAAAAGAGATTTTAAACAGTGTCTGAACTTGGGTACTAGCAAACTAGGCAGAAACGCCAAACCATGCAGAATTGGCTTTTTTTCTTTTTTCTTTATCGTTCGGGGTAGATCTAGAACAAACTCATGCCTCCTAATCTTGGGACTTTACATGCTCTTGCTTCAGGAAAACCTTCTTCATAGCCCTTAACCCTGCATCTCAGCAGCCCTGCCTTCCCAAGGAGGGATGATATCACATGGGTACTGAACAACTGAGCTGTGGTTTTTCTCCCAGACCCCTCAGCATGCCCCTGGCAGTCTGCTTTCCATCATTCTTGCTGTTTGTACTAGTTCTGCCCCATTGGTGATGGATTCTGCATTGCAGGGCCTTGAGATCTCACAGGCAGCAGAATGAACATAGTGTCCCCAGGAAACCCTCGAGGCTACTACAAGCTCATGTGCGACTACCTCTTCCCTTGTGCCCAAGTGGACTCCTCCATCATGTGTGGCTCTTCTTCCACAGCCCTGGGAGCAACTGCATGCAGTCTTGGTCCCCCAGTGCAGAGCCAGACCCATTAAGGGAAACTTTACTTGTTCTTGAGGCCCTTTGCAACCATTTTTGGTACCCTCCTGCAGAAAAGGGATGGGGTGTGGCTGTCTTTGACTTTTCCAGATAGTTGTGCAGTGCCTAAAATGCATCCAAGTCTGGGCAAAGTTGACTGGATTATCTTCTGTGACACATATAGGAGGTAGAGGGAACTGGAGAACATTTCTAACTGAGAAGTTGGGTAGTCGGTAGAGATTCTTCCCCACATTTTGAGAGCTTTCCAGCTCTTGCCTATTCCATTTGACCTTTCACTAGGCCTCCTGGAACTGATATGGCAATATATCATGCTGGTATGTGGTGTGCAGAGGCTCAGATAAAAATTAATTGAGTGTATTAAAGTATTGCCTTTATTCGAGTCTGTTTGGCATATATTAGGCCTTTTTCCCTTTTGTGTGACTTCTATACATGCTAACAGGATCATGTGAATGAGCCACTCACTGAAGCCCCTCTGAGATGCCGTTATTAGTGGGTTCAAGGAACCCTGTTTCATATGGTAAGAAAAGGGAAGCTGGAAGATGCAAGGAATGAATGTTCTGTCAAAGAGACCCACAGCAATTCAACTACTGGGACTAGCTTGCTTCAGAAGTGTGTATGAAGTGCCACATGATCAAATCTACCTGGGTTTCTGCTGGAGTTTATTGTGTCTTCCAGAGAGATTCCAGCTCATGTGACAGCCTGCTTTTTCCTGATGGCTGCCATTAGAACATCAGAAATTCCAGCATTGTAGCACATTTCTTAGCACCTCTTCATTCTAGAAAATCCTTGTTAAAGTGTATGTGGCAGGCTTAGGAGATGGCTTGGTTGGCAACCATAAAGATCCAACTTTGTTTCCTAGAACTTAGGTTTAAAAAAATCCAGGCTTGCTGGCGTGCACTTCTGATCCCACTACCAGGGAAGCAGAGAGACTGAGCTGATTGCCATTCCTCACTGGCCAATCAGATTATCCTATCTGATTGGCCAATCAGACTATCCTATCTTTCAGGTCGGTGAGAGGTCCTGTCTCAAAACAAACAAGGTAGATGGCTTCTGAGAATGACATCTGAGATTGTTTTCTGACCTCCATGTGCAAACATACACACATACAAGCATACATATACACACACAAGTGTACACGATTTTGGTCATATTTCCTGATTTGAAATCTAGAAGTCTAGAGAATGGAATGTATTTGGTTCTGTGGGGATGTGAGGAGAACTGAAGTCACCAGGACAAGGTGACTTGACTATGTAGGACAAGGCCTACAAAGTATTGAATGCCTACATCAAGATGGCCACTGTGTATTTTTGTGAGAGCCATTTACCTTTGGTTTGCACAATGAAAGCAGCCTGGCCCCGAGATTAGGACTGGTGACAGGAAATAAATGACAGCCCATTTATGAGCTGGGCCCCTGAGAGATGAACCTTACTAAACACGAAGAACCCTGATCTGTCAAAGAAACTATGTTGGCTGAGAAATTCTCAAACCCAAACTGACCAGGGAGCAGAGGGAGCCCTCTTCCCTTTGTAGAAATAACTGAACTGTGAGTCCTGCTTAAAGTGGATACGATTTTGTCAGAATTGAGCAGAGGTGTCATTGTCAACCTGGCGCCTTTCCATGGCTGAAATGAAAGTTTTTGCCAGGGAGCAAGCGCATCGATTCAAGTCATCTCACATTGTACCAAACACTCTTTCAGTTCAATCAATGGAATTATGGTTCCAGAGAGCAATGACTCCCATTTCCTGAGAGACAGCAAAGTCGTGTTTCCTTCTTTTCTTCCCCCTTCCCTCTCTTCCTCCCTCTCTCTTCTTCTCTCCCTCGCTCTGTCCTTCAACTTCTTTTCTCTATGTTTTTCCTTGTCTTGTCTTCTCCCTTTTTGGTGGTTGCACTTTTTTGCGAGAAAACTTCTGTGATCCGTAGGTGGCTCCTAGAAATTGCATTGTTATCTTGTCCCATTGAATTTATATTGGAGTAGCTGGTTGGGTAAATAGCTTATTGAAGGTCTGTAAGATCCAGGGATGGCTGTGCCCTGTGGTCTAGTTGATATCTGTGTTTCATAGAGGAAATTGTTGTTTGAGGGATGCTATAGTGGCTGGCCGAATGTTTTAATTGAAAAATAACCAAATGGAATGAGCCATGACAAGATGTATTCCTGTGTGTCTATGCCTGTGGGCACACGTGTGGTAACCTGTGTATGTAACCTGTAGGCAAACAGCATGTTTCCTGAAGTGAGATGTTGAGTGTAATGCAGACATCTGGTAATTTAACACTTCAGTGTCTGTGTGGTATTCAAAGGGTGCTCCAAGTCTGAATAAAAATAGATGCTATGTGGTGCGCAGTTACTTACAATGTATGGGATCTGCCAAGATAAGTGGATGACACATTTTGAGCTGGCTGTGGGACTCCTTTCCATGACCTAGTTCCCTGGCTTCTCACTAGCTAAGGCATGTTGGTCCTGCCCATGCTAGGGGCCCCTTTACCTCAAGTGCAGCTCCAGCTGAGTGTAGAGGAAGTGAAGAAATGCCCGCCTGGCCACAATTTCAGCATGGCAGTCGTTGACAACGAGCCCCTGGTCACTGATGTGCTCGCCGCTGATACACTTGGTCCCAGAGGAGAGGACGATGACCTGCGCTTGTTTGGTGTCCAAGCCTAGGGGACACAGAGGGTGGTCAGGACAGCTTAGGCTTCAAGGACCCCACTGCAGGGAACTTCTCAACCTTCCTGTAGCACCAGCCATGGTGTTTATCTGACTGACATTCACGGTGGTGTGATGATTAATCTTTATTGTCAACTTGACTATATTTAAAATCACCTAGGAGACTTGTGAGCCATACCTCGGGGTATATTTATGAATCTGTTTCCAGAGATGACCAGCTGAGAGGGAAGTTTTGTTCTGGATGTGATGGCAGCATCCCTTGGGCTGGGAACCTTTGTGGAACTAAAGGTGGTGCCAGAGAAAGGGGAGTGTGGATAGTCTCTTTTCTCTGCTTCCCAGCCCACTGGGAAGAAAGTTTCTCTATTCTATTATGCCGTCCTAGACACGATGGACTGAAATCTCTGAAACCATGAACAAAATAAATAGCACGTCCCTTTAAATTGTTCTCAGCTGTATCGTCACAGCCATGCAAAAGTTAGGTCCTGAGCTGACAGACATCATTCTGAGACCTTGAGACTGGGAACAGCATGGTCACCCTTGAGTTTTGTCCCAGTGGCTGCTGGCCTGGTGGGAAGAAAGGATTTTCTTTTTCTGTAGCAGAAGCTTGTGGAAATATTTATATCAGAAACAAAGGAGTGACAGCTACAGCCAAACCTGTCTCTGGAGAGAAACTAGGGCACTGTAGGGGTTCTTGTTGAGACCTTAAAAGGGAAGAGGTTGGGCTTAGTCACATGTGCGATAACAATCCAAATTCTACCCCCAAGAAATTCTGCCACAGGCCCCTGCCCTCCAGAATGACAGCTGTGTATTCATTGAGAGATTCACTGAGAAGGAAGTACACAGGGAGTAGGTGTGCAGAAGGCGGTGAGGGCATAAGAAGGACTCTTAGCCTGGGCTTTGCCTTGCAGACACATCTGTATTTTCAGTGGAGAGGTGGCCCAAAGTGGGATTTGAATATATGTCCCTCACAGGTTCATAGTGGGTAGTAGTGCTGTTTGGGAAGGTTGTAGAACATTTAGGAGATGGAGCCTTCCTGGAGGAAGCGGGTCACCAGGGACAGGCATTGAGATTTTATAGGCGGCCCTGCCTCCTATCCGCTGTCTGCTTCCTGACAGTGAGTGCATGATCAGCCATCTTTTTTTTTTTTTTAAAGATTTATTTATCATGTATACAGTATTCCCTGCAGGCCAGAAGAGGGCACCAGATCTCATTACAGGTGGTTGTGAGCCACCATGTGGTTGCTGGGAATTGAACTCAGGACCTCTGGAAGAGCAGTCAGTGCTCTTAACCACTGAGCCATCTCTCCAGCCCGATCAGCCATCTTTTGCCACGTATGCCTTCCTGCCGTGATGCGCCTCAGCCTCTGGAACTATAAGCCACAATAAACCCTTCTTTTCTTATGTTGCTTCTTGTCAGGTTTTTGCTGCAGCAATGGGAAAAGTTAGCAGTATACAGGATGTTGGGGAGACACCCGTGCCTATGTGAGGTCTACAGACACTGGCCTTTATTTCCTTCAGCTTTCAGGATCCTTGTGAGCAGTGAAATTCAGATGAGCTCCATTCCTTCACTTTCTACCCAAAATGCACTTTTCTCTCCGAGTCCTGCTGAACTCTGCCCTCTGTTTTACTCAGTACACTTTTGAACACTGTGGGGACACTTGCC
Source organism: Peromyscus maniculatus bairdii (assembly GCF_049852395.1). Classification (NCBI taxonomy): domain Eukaryota; kingdom Metazoa; phylum Chordata; class Mammalia; order Rodentia; family Cricetidae; genus Peromyscus; species Peromyscus maniculatus. Next base: position 92,252,494 of record NC_134856.1, on the reverse strand, counting down.
TTTCAAAGTGTCATACCTCAGCAGAGGTCAACCCTGAAGCTAGAACAAGGTTCAGAGGTTTGGAACACTCAGGAGTGTGTGGTTTGTACACATTTGTGTCTCAGAAGCAAGGTGAAAAGCAGAGCATGGCTATGGGGTTGATGTTTAGGCCTCTCGGGGCACATAGGTATAAAGGCTTCTGATACACCACAGGGTCAAGTTCAGAACAGTCCCCTCCATAATCACATTTCACAGGCTGGGGCTGGGGCTGATGAAGTGGTGTCTGAGGGGTGCGTCCCTTCTGTAGGTTATCCTGTTAAAGGTTGGACACCCTATCAGCAGGGAGTGGTCAGTGTAGACAGAATGACCAGTCCCACTCTGAGGCTACCATAATTGGCTGCAGCCTCGAGAAGGAGCTTTGAGCTGTGTCCATGGCAATTGCTTGGGATCTGGGCTTGGCTCTGATCTCATTCCAGGGACTGTGCTTTAGGGGCACATGTCTGTATGTATGTCCTGAATCTTCAAATGTCTTTTCTCTTTGTATATGTTCATTGTACATGATACTGTACTACTTAAGAAAATCTAAAAGTGTTTCTTTGACAGTTTCATATATATGTAAATATAATATATTTAAAATATAAATATTATATATATATAATACATTCCAATCACATTAATTTCTTTACCCTTTCTTATCTCCATTTGACCCCCACCAACCTCACTTTTTCTGACAAGGCTCCATTGTCCCACTTTTATGTCTTTTTGTTTTGTTTTTGGCTTATTTTGTGACCCTCTGAGTTTAATCAGAGCTGGATGGGTATCCATGGGCTCATGGGCACTCACCAGTGAGTACTCCCTGAAGACAATGACTTCTCAGTCCCAAGTAGCCACACACTGTCCATATCTTCCAGGGAGAGGCCAGCCCACTTGAGTCCCTCCCATATCGTTGATAGACTATGATGGGCCTGCTCTTGTACAGGCCCTGTACAGGCAGCTGCAGCTGCCATGAGTTCCCGAGTGCAATGGCCAACTCATGCCCAGAAGACAGCATTTTATGGTTCTGCTCTCTATTGTCTGGCTCACACAAAGAACATCTTACTGTAAACATATATTGTACACTTGATACATTTTCACTATATCCTCTATCTTCACTGTTCTCACCACTCCCTCACCCATGAGTGCCCTTTGTCTCCTTAGACATGTCTGCTCCTATTTTTATTATATATATGAAATATATATGTATATGTACACACATATATGAAATATATACATAAATATGTATATATACATGATTTTAGGTACCTATAGAAAAATCTATACTTCCTGAATCATATACCTAAGAATAATGTCACAAATTCATAAAAACAAAGGAAGTGAGGGGAGATTCCTATTGGAAATCATAAAGCTTTCTCCCTCCTCCTGGAGCTGCAGGAGAGATGGGAGGAAGCAGGCGGCATGGCTTCCTTCTGTACACATCTGGCACTTTCTGTGTCCGAGAGGCAAATCTCCTCCCAACTCTTAGTCTGCATAGAGGCACCCAAGGAGCAGCCCCATATTATTTCTCTCCTTTCTGGTCTATTTAGGGGTCATACAACTGCTGGTCTTTGGGGCTTATAAAACCTGAGAAGCATGTATTTTTTTATGGGGTGATTTATAGAGCTATGAAAGTGAGCTTCTGCTGGTGACCAACGGAAAGAATTACAACAGTTCCGTCAAGACTGCCAGAGGCCATTTGTAAAATACCGCCAGTTATCATCCTGTTGTTTAAACACTCTCAATACACGACAAAAGCAGGGAGTTTTGAGGCCACACTTACTGAACAGCCTCTTAAAATTTTCTTTGAGGTGTCAGAGAGATGGCTCAGTGGATCAACTGCAAGCTGTGCAACTGTGAGGACCTGAGTTTGAATCCCCTGAAGTGATGTAGAGTCAGGTGCCCTTGCCTGCATCAGTCACCCCAGCACTCCTACAGGGAAATGGGAAGTGAGGACCAGAGAGGCTCTGGGAGCCGGTAGGACAGCTAACCGGCAGTGACGAACTACAAGACGCCCTGTTTCCAACAAGATGGAAGGTCAGGGCTGTCACCTCAGGTTGATCTCTGACCTCCACAAGTCTACCATGGCATGAAGCTACACACACACACACACACACACACACACACACACACACACACACACACACACACACACACAGAGAGAGAGAGAGAGAGAGAGAGAGAGAGAGAGAGAGAGAGAGAGAGAGAGAGAGAGAGAGATGGGGGCTGCTCCTTTCCTTACTCCACTTTGCCATCTCCAAATTTTTACCTTTTTCCCCAATTAGATCAACTGTTAAGAGTTGACAAATAGTCCATACTAACATGGAAAAAAAAAAGCACTGGACACCTCATAGCTTATTTTTCACAAGACAATGCCCACTTACTCACAGCCAAAGGAACTTGATCAACAAAAACGGTTCCCTGGAAATCTTGAAAACAAATTCTAAATTTAAGATCTTTAAAATCCGATAAGAATCACACTGTTTGATCAGACCCCAGAAGACTATGAGTCAAAGATTATTCTTTCTGCTGCCCTCACGGATACAAGTGTGAATACACATTTTTCACTTTGATGGTGAATTTCTTGAGAGCAGAGACCAGAGACCAGAATTTCCCTGAAATCCTCTAAGAAGGGCCTCCCTAGGAGTCTGAGTAATTAGAGATTGCTTTAGCCCCTGTTGCAGATTTTCAAGGTCCTGCAGCTGAAAGTCAGGGGGTGGGGTTGGGATGTCCAACAGCTCTGCTCTGTATGTGAGCACACTACTGTTTGCTGAGTTTTGGATTCTGTATGGTGTGTGGTCGGTGCAGAGTGCTGGCTTAGCCTCAGATTTTACCGGACTCTGTTAAATCCTTTGATAAATTTATGTATGAACCATTTCTTTAAAGAGATGATATGCAAATTGGGCCCCCCAGTGGAGCAGACCTTCCATTTTTAATAGGATTTACTTTTCCAAGTGCAAACAGTGCTGAGAGCCTTGTGAAGTACTTGATACAGACTTGTTCTAAGTTGAGAATTGCTCCATTGAGAACTAAATCCTGAAGCCTGAGTGACCTCTGTCTCTATTCCCACCCCCAGCTTGGATCAGATGGAAGCCTGAGTCGGGGCAAAATGTGTGTATGCATTGGCTGCAAAGATTAATCTGCTATCCTCGCTTCTCTCTGGGACAGCTCCCTGAATGAAAAAAGAAATAAAAAGGAAAGGAACATGACTGCTCCTACGTATGGTGGAGGAGAAGGCTTATTGTAGATATATGGGAGAGTCCAGAGTGAACAAGACCAGACTGAGCCATGTGAGGAGAGGGGGAGGGGAAGGAAGAGGGGAGAGAGGGAAACCAGGTGTAGCAGCCAGGAGGCCCAAAGGTACGAGAGAGCTTGTAACCAAAATAACTGGATTATATAGGGAAGAGCATCCCTAGGTTGGGGAGTTCAGAGTAGGGAGCCAGGAGGGCCCTGTAATAGGCAGGGACTGAGGGACATTGGGAAAACGTGGTGGCAAGAGTCTACTTTGATTTGTTAAACGGGCACCTCAGCCTCTTGTCCCACTCCCCAGATGCATTTGTTCCTTTCTTCCTTAGCAAACCCCTCCACACATGTCCCTGCAGGCCAGAAGAGGGCACCGGATCTCATTACAGATGGTTATGAGCCACCATGTGGTTGCTGGGAATTGAACTCAGGACCTCTGGAAGAACAGCTAGTGCTCCTAACCTCTGAGCCATCTCTCCAGCCATTTCTTAAAAGGACTCAGGAGTCCAGGACATGCTGTCTGCCTACTGTCTCTTTCCCCTGTGGTGGAATTTAGTTTCTCAGTGATCATTTGAGCACACGTTTAGTTCTCAAGCCGTAGCTACTCTGCTTTGAGAAAAGCAAAGAGAGAATACAAGCAAAGACCTCATACTTTCTTCCCAGGGAAAGTGGAAAACAGCTACATACCATGACTGGCAAGCTTTCCTTGGGTCCAGGAATCCTCTCACTTTAGTTGTACCCTAGGAGGGCTAACTCCTGGCTGGGGGTCCTGGAGGTGGAGCTGACAGTCATTTGTCAGCAAGAGCTAAAGCTACAGGGAGCAGCAGGAGCCAGCTAGTAGTAACCTCTCCCAGGATGCCTGGGAGCCATTTTCTAATTGAAAGAGTTAACAGGATCCATGGACTGTTGAGGAACTTAATGAGGACACTCTCTTGATGGAGAAAGCATTTTCAGATTCCAGCTTCATTAAAGCAGGTATTTCGAGGGATGCAAACTAGCATTTCTAACTCTTCTTTGGAGTGCCTCAGCGTTCAGATGGCTGGCACACACACACTCTAGCTTAGCCTGCTCTTTGGGAGTAGGCACTGTGGCTCCCGAAGCTCTGGCTTCTTTTGATTCCATGGAAATTAGAGCTGTAGAAAAAAAGAAGCTGCTTCCCCTTTGCCCCTCATTAATTCTCAACGCTGCTCAACTCCAGGCTCTGCTGTACTTAGTACAATTACTCGGCTCAAGAAATGCATTATTTGCTGATTCACTTTTCATTAATCTCATCTACAACATGCCAGCACCAAGCTAAGTAACACTGGAGACAAAAGATACTTAAAACATGGTCCTACCCTTTAGCACGTATTTAGGGAGACAGTATAGAAGCAGAAGATCTGTAAAATAAAATCCTGTGTGTGTGTACTTCAGTGTTTGAGCAGGTCCTGAGAGATGGCATATCTTAGGTAGAATGAATACAGTGGCACAAAACATGGACAGGATCGAGAACATGCCTAATTTGTGTGTGTGTGTGTGTGTGTGTGTGTGTGTGTGTGTGTGTGTGTGTGTGTCGTGCGTGCCACTGAAAAGTTCATTTTGGTATCAGCGGGAAATTTGTATACAAAAGTGGTAGTTGTTAGGCTTAAAAGGCAAGTAGAAATTGATGACAGACAGACTTGAATGCCACCCTTAAGATGGATATTAGATCTTACATACTAGACAATGGGACTGTTAATGAACCTTTTGATCAGGACAGTGACATTGTTGTCCCTGGGTGGGCTCAGTGCAGCACCATGGATGAGTAGAGGGAGAAGGATGAGGTCATAGGCAGGAGGCTGCTGCAGCAGTATAGAATCTAGACATCGGGGAGTGGTAAATCAGAGAAATGGGTAGAAGGGAGGACTCGGGGAGAAGAAACGGGAGGACACAAGGAGTGAAGCAAAACGATTGGAAAATTAAAACAGGAAGAAGTGAAAATTAAATGCTCAAGAATTACATAGAACAAAGAAAACTATAGAAATTCTTATTAGGGTCAGCTGAGTTCAAGGCTGGCAGTCTCAATTTTGGGAGAACAGAAGATAGACATCTTGTCATTTCTCCCCTCAAATGCTGCAGAGGGGTGACTTGGTTGCATTATTCTTTTATGAGTTGGAAAATAGAGTTCAATATCAAAAATATAAACAAAAATTACTAGAAATACAAGCTGTATTGTAGCCTCTAAGAAAACAAGTTTTTCTTAAGTCTCTCATCCTATGGTTCTAGTATAGAGGAATAGAATAATCGAAGAGGAGTCCTCAGTTTTGTAAGACGTGGTACTCTCCACCCTTTATCAGATGAAGATCCTGCTTGTGTTAAAACCCAAAATATTTAGTCTTCAAGTCTTGTGAATTTTAGTACCTGTGGATGAGTTAAAGGTGTATGAGGTGGCATAAGTGGGCAGAAGTCACCTATTGTTGCCTGGAAATGAGATGCACTCTCTCTGTGATACTTTGGTTCCAAGTTTTTGTTTTTGTTTTTCAAGGCAGGTTTTCTTTGTGTAGTCCTGGCTGTCCTGGAACTAGCTTTGTAGACCAGGCTGGCCTCAAACTCAGAGATCTGCCTGCCTCTGCTTCCTAAGTGCTGAGATTAAAAGTGTGTGCCACCACCACCTGGCTGGTTCCCAGTTTGTTAGTCTTTGATACCTACAATGTGGAGTTAATGTCCAATGCAAAAGGGTCTCGAAGCTGAGCATATCCCCATGTGTTTGTAATCTCCATAATGATGCTTTGTATAAATAATGTGTCTTAGGTCAGGATAGCCCAAATCAGAGGCTGAGTGGGAGATTCTAGGAGGTAATTCATAGTAAATCAGGACAGGGCAGAAAGCTGGGTGAAGAGGAGATTTTGCTGTAGTCTGAGGTTGACCTGACAGAAAACTCTGAAATATGAAGGATAGGACATGGTTGTCGTACCTTGAGGCAAGGCTGGGAGATTCTGTACTCTGTGTGAGATGTCAGCTACAGGTATTCCAAGAGCACTGGCTGCCTTTGGCCAAGGCAATTGTCAGAAGACGTAGCTATGAGCAGTTTCCAGCCAGTGCATAGAGCAGCAATGCAAGAGGAAGAACCCTGGAGGGTCTTGGGTGTGGTGCCAGCAGCATCTACTCCGTCAAAGAATGCTGCCATAGTCTCTCAAATGAAAATTTGTGCGAAACTTGACACATGATTTTTGGTCGACCTATTTTCTCTTAAAATGGCCCAAATTAAGGGTTGGAGAGGTGGCTCAGTTGTTAAGAGCACTGTTGCTCTTCCAGAGGACTCGGGTTTAGTACCCACAGGGCAGCTCCTCTATGACTCCAGTTCCAGGCATCAGGCACACATGAGGTACAGAAACATGCATGTAACCAAAACATTCATGTACATAAAATGAAATAAATTAATCTAAAAAATGGCACAATTAAGCTGGGCGGTGGTGGCTCATGCCTTTAATCCTAGCACTCAGGGACGCAGAGACAGGCAGATCGCTGTAGCAGGAATCTTAAAGGGTTTTATTAATACAAACAAACCCAGAGTCAGGTATTGGGGAGAATGCTGGAAGATCAGAGAAGCAGAACAAGCCACAGCTTCCTCACCTCGCCAATTCCTCAGCTGATCTTGTTTCCTCAGACTGGAAGCCTCTGTGTCCTCACCTGGAATGAATCTCAGCTGAACTGTGCTGCTCAAAAGCCTAAAAGTTTAACCTGCACTAGTTCCTGGTCCTCATGCCTTATATACCTTTCTGCTTTCTACCATCACTTCCTGGGATTAAAGGCGTGAGTCACCATGCCTGGCTGTTTCCAGTATGGCTTTGGACTCACAGAGATCCAGATGGATCTCTGCCTCTAGAATGCTAGTATTAAAGGCGTGTGCTACCACTGCCTAATCTTTATGTTTAATATTATGGCTGTTCTGTTCTCTGGCCCCCAGATAAGTTTATTGGGGCACACAATATATCAACCACAGATCTCTGTGAGCTCAAGGACAGCCCTGTCTACAAAATGAGTTCCAGGACAGCCAGGGCTATACAGAGAAACCCTATCTCAAAAAACAAAAACAAAAAACAAACAAATAAACAAGAAAACGAAACCCAACCCCCCCCCCCAAAAAAAAACACAATCTAAATTGGAGTAAAAGTAAGACCCTATAGAATATCACGAGGAAGAGCTATAGAAAACAGAAACACTATGTTGAACATACACATTTGATTGAGAAAATCACAGTTAGAGATATTTAAAAATTTCTAAATAAATTACTACTTACTAAACATGCAGTATAGCTCATTACTAAATTTACAGTATTACTCATTTCTTCCAAAAATGTGAAATGAGATTGTATGTAAAGCTACAATACAAAAAGATAACTGTGAACATGGACCCAGAGCCAGCATCCGAAAAAACCATGACTTTAGATAAAATACAATACAGGTTGTATTTAGAACACAATAGAGAAAGATGATCATGGCTGGGGAATGGAGCCAGTGTCTGACAAAACACATAGCTTAGTGGGGAAACTTGGAGGCATTTCTGCTGCCTTTAGAAGAATGCCCAGGGGAGTTCCATTATTTGGTATCCGTTAAAGCTACCACTCAGCACAAGAGAAATAAGTTAGAGGTGTAATAATTGGAAGGAGCAGGTAATACAAATGCTGTCTGACTAGACTATGGCTGCATTCGTGGCACCCTCGAGAGAGTCCATTTGAAATACTACTAGAAGCAGAAAGAGAGTTCAATAGGGTGAGAGGGAGCAGAACTCATACACCCAAATCAATAGTTTTCATATATACACATAACCACTGGAGAGAAACAATAAAGTGGAAACAACTCTGTTTATAATAGCCACAAACAAGGTGATAGGGAGAGGAGAATGGACCGTGAGGACTAAAGCTTTAAGAGCCTCTACAGGGGCTGGGGACATAGATCAAGCAGGTAAGGGTGTTTGCCACCAAGCCTGACCACCTGAGTTTGATCATCTGAACCCGCATGGTGGAAGGAGAGAACTGACTCCTGTGAACTGTCCTCTGAGCTCTACAGGTGTGCCAGGGCACTCCCCAAAATGTAAAAATAAAACACCTTTACTTAAGGACACCAGCAATATTAGAACCACAGAAAGATACCTTGCCATCTTAAATTAGGAAGATCAGTCCCGTGAATTTTCTCTCAATTGGTTATAAGGTTATACTAACAGAAACAGCAAGAGTGCTTTGTTCTAGACAACACCCAGTTAAAATGTAGTTTAATTATTCTTTATTTAAACGAGGAAAACAGATTCTTCAGGGAAACCCAGAGAATACTGGAGCATGGACTGATGCTGGGAGACAAACCCTAGCAGGGAGCATGCTGGTGGCACAAGCTTGTTACAAACGACAGTGGAGAGGATGCATGCTGTGAGAAGAGTGGAGCAAGGGAGAAAGCTCAGAGATCAACCCAAGTGCACAAGAGAACTCAGTACAAGCTAAAGGGAACCCCTCTGTCCTCGAGGGTCCAAAGCATTGAGTTAACAGCATCTCATAACTCAGGCATCTCTGGAAATTAAAGTTACGTCTTCATCTTCCACCAGGCACCAGGGCAGGTGGCAAACGGATTAAGATCTAGATGTGAAATACCAAATAAGTGCACCTGAATCTTTACAGTGGCTTTATTTATACTTTACAAAACTTGGAAGCAACCACAGTGTCCTTGCTTTTGAACTTCTCTGCCTCTAGTGTTGACAGAAAGAAATTCTCTTGTTTATAGACTTCTCAGAAAGGCATACTTTGTTGCAAGCAGCACAGGTGGGCATTTCTTTGGTACACTATTATCTACCCAGCTCTAGGCAGTCTATGGGAGTGCACTTTCATTCATTTAACTAGAACTAAATAAGTCTCATTTCAAGTTTTTAAATAGAAGTTTCTTAACAGCATATCTGATTCTGGAAGAAAGCACCACCAGTGTTCTAAAGTATAAAACTAAAAGTAAAATAATACCAATATGTGTCAAAGAAATACATCTCTGAACTATAGAAACCAGAGATAGAAACAAAATATTTTTATCATGTATATAGACTTTCCAAAGGTTTGGTATGTAATATATTCTGATTCTGTTTTCAAATATCATGTTCATGGAGTTTAATGACGCCATAATAAGGTTTGCACATTCCCCCCCCCCCCCCCCCCCCCGCTCCCCCCTCCCCCTCCAGGAAGGCTCTTTCACAGTGTATTGGCTCCTAGCACTGAGAAACCTTCACCAGTGATCAACCCCAGTGATCATGCACACAATTCCATTTTATTGCTGGTGTTTGGTGTGTAAGAGCTCCCAGCCTCTTTGTGCTTTGTATTTTGAGTTTTTGCAGAGACTATCAGCCTGCCTGTAATCCTACTTCCGGTCACTATTTGACTAACATGGTTTTATTTTCAAGCTTTTTCTGCAATAAATTTTTGTCTCTTCTTAAGTTTCAGTTTCCACACTCTAAATTCTTCTCTAATTAGTTCAAAATCAGGTGACTGAAAATACACACCGGGGGCATTTCTGATCTAGAGGCATAACTGGGCTAGAATTAGAAAAGTTTGGCTTCTAGTGGGGAGATTTTTCTTTCACCAGCATGTTAACTGATAGTCATCTCTGGAAATGAGAAGAGGCCAATGTCCTCTACGTTCTTATTCTCCAAACATTGCTAGTGTGCTGAGGAAGTTACATGTCAGTGTCTTGTACACCTGAAATGGACACCAGACAGTACAGCACAAATATGAGGCATCTGTGAAGCTCAAAACAGAGGTACTTCATTTCTTACTTACTTGAAACACTGGCCAAGTAAATTTAACTACATTAAATTCAATTAACTACATTGCCTTGTGGGCAAAAAGTTAATTTAAAGAAAATCATGCAAACTTTAAAAATTTGAACACTGCAATTTTTAGCTATTGCTGTGAGATATGTTTCCGTTCCCATATAATTATATTTATCTATCTCCATATAATTATATTTATCTACCCATCTTTTTCTCTGATTTCCATAGTTAGAACAACACTAAAAATCACGTATTCTGTAGTTGCTTATAGTCACAACAAACTGTGTGTTCTTCATACAGGAACAAGAGTGTTTGGAACAGCTGAAAGGCAGGCAATTCAAGAGAATCTTAAAAATAAATATGAGTTGGCACCGGGGTATAGGTTAAGTGAAAATTCAGTGAGAAATATTGATAGTACAAGGGCACATTTTTATCTATTTTCATTCATCTATCCATATGATGAGTATTGAATTTCTCCAGAAAGTGAGGATATACAACTTGTCCCTTGTTTTCAGGTCCTGAACTCTATGTCATCTGCACATACGCACAGGTTGGGGAAGGAGGCTGGCCTGGTAGGAGAGAAGGGATTATGATTATGGACATAACAGAGCTGTGGGCATCTGAGAGGGTGGGAAGGGGTGACTGAAGGAGTTGAGTCAGTGTTAGAGATGGGAAGACAAGGGACCTTTGCCTATGCTTATCTGCCAGATGAATTAGAAAACAGCTGCATAGGAGAAGTGGCTTGTCTGAAGCCATCAGACTCTGGAGAGGTCAGCTGAGCCAGATAGAGTATGGAACTATGATAAGGATGCCGTGGGGCTGCAGCCTGTGGAAGTTCCAGCACCATGACTGCCTTCCTCCCAGGGTTCCCTCCCTGCCAAGCTGCCCCCACCAGTCCTGGAGTAACTAAGAGTCCTCTTGTGAAACACACCAGACAGGCTAATGCCCCTCCCCCTCCCCCTGAGCTGATTTAATCAGGAGAATCTCTGAGTCACTATTAAACACATAAATGCTGACACGAGCTTCGAGCTTCCTGTCAAGACACAAGACTGAACTGTGGAAAGAACATGCCTTTGTCAGGTCCCTGGAAGTCTGTCTTTTAGCAATGTTTCTGGGTCATGCTTGTGACCAGGTGAATTTGAAGATCACAAATACACAGACAAAACACAGGCAGAATTTTCATCTCTTCTATTGTCTATAAACTGTGAAGATCCAGTTTTGAAAAGGTTCTTCCTTCCTTCCTTCCTTCCTTCCTTCCTTCCTTCCTTCCTTCCTTCCTTCTTTCTTTCTTTCTTTCTTTCTTTCTTTCAGCAAGGTGTGGTGGTACACATCTTTAATTCCAGCACTCCTGAGACAGAGGCAGGCAGATCTCTGGGAGTTTGAGGTCAGCATGATCTATACACAGAGTTCTAGGATAGTTAGAATTATATAATAGTGAGATCCTGTCTCAAAAAAGCAAAACAAACATACAAAAACCAAACACGCACATACATACACAAAAATAAAAGAAAGAAAGAAAAGAAAAAGATTCTTTTTGTTGGATTGGGTAAACAATTTGAGGAAAGAAACTACTAACTGTGGTATCTCACACTGAGATTTGCACACATAAGGAGCACAAAGGATTCAGGGTTACCTACAAAGAACCCCTGACTCTGCTGAGACTCCAGATGCTATGGTGACCATTGGCCTCAGTGCTCACATTTCAAAGCACTCCATCAGTGAATCTTAAATGCTGATGCTGACTAAGCCACAAGAGCCCAGCTTTCTAAACATCAGCATAACACTTGTTAGAGTAACTACAGTAATTACATACCTGATAACATCCTTTAGCTTGCTACTTGTTAGAAAAATTCTGTAATCACAGACTCATTACCATTATTCAAAGAGAGAAAAATATGGGTTGGAGATGAAGCTCAGTTGGTAGAATGCTGGCCTGGTTCAAACCCTAGCATCACACAGACTGGGCGCCATGGTACATACCTGTTATCCCAGCACTCAAGAGATGGAGGCAGGGGCATCAGATGTCTAAGGTCATCCTTGGCTACATAGAGAGCTGAAGGTCAGCTGGGATACATAAGACCCTGTCTCAAAAATAAAATAAAACAAAAAGAAGATGCTTCTGGACGATATGCCTATCTCTTCCTTTTGATTGGTGAGACTATCATTAGGAAGAATAGTAGCTTGTTTGGCAGGAATCCTGGTAAGCAAAGAGAATGGGTCCTGTAAAAGTAACCGTCTTATTCAATAAGAAACACAGAACCAATGCAAGCCCAAGAGGTCAGAGCTAAGAGCCTTACCCTTCACTCTGCAGCTATCCTCCAGCCCCGAGAGAGCTACTTCCTGTGTGTTTGTCTTTATAAAGACTTTCTGTTCTGCCTTCTCATTGGTTGGTTGTAAACCCAACCACATGAACGCCTCGTCACTGCCTGTCTGTACCGACCTCTAGGTCTTCTATGGTTGGTATTGAGATTAAAGGCATGTGTCTCCATGCTGGCTGTATCCTTGAACACACAGAGATCTGCCTAGCTCTGCCTCCAAAGAGCTAGGATTAAAGGCATGCACCACCACTGCCCAGACCTAATCTGAGGTTTTAATAGAGCCAAATTTGAACCAGTATTTGGATCTAAGGGTGCTAATAATGAATGCTTCTTCTATTCTGATGACACTCATACATTTTCCTTCTAAAATGCCTGGGGCTTGGGATTCACATGTAACCTCAATAGGGAATATGATGGTCTCAGGTGCTTTGCTATGAGGTTTTCTTTCTGCTGTGTGGTTGACAGCCACTGAGCTGCATGCATTGAGCATTGTGAAGACTAGGCCTGCACACTAATCACACACGCTGATCTGTCCAGGTAAAGCCCAGCTTGGAGAAAGGTACCTAGCAGATCATAGACACAATGTTGAGGCTATTTTGACTTGATGGCTATGTGGGATCAACTCAGGCCCTGGCCATCCTCACTACAACTCCAAAGAGGCAAGTTCATTGTCATAGATGAGATCAAGATATCAGCTGGGTAGGGAGCAATGCTACCTTTTGAGAAAACTGAACTGTCCCAAACTTGTTCTAGAAGTGGGGTTGGAGGTGAACCTGGGGGCCTCCAGAGATAGCCACCTTTCTTTGTGTTTTGTAGTAGGAGGCTGCATCGTTTACTGAGCATCATAACCCTGGTTAGAAATGTGCTGGTCCACAAGACAACACTTCATGCATGTGTCTGTGATTTACAGTGAGTCAAACATGCTCTTCTAATTTGCTTTCTGTTGCTGTGATAAAACAAATTGGCCAAAGGCAACTTGGGGAAGAAAAGTTTTTTTTCAGCTTATGCTTCCAGGTCACAATCCAATGTTGAGGGAGGCTGGGCAGAAACTTGAGATAGGAGTGGAATCAAGAACAGTGGAGAAATGCTGCTAACTGGCTTACTCTCTGACTCTCAGCTCTTTTTCTTATATAGTCCGAGACCACCTGCCTAGGGATGGTAATATCATAGTTGGTTGTTGCCTCTTGTATCAATCACCAGTCAAGACAACTCCTCACAGGCATGGACATAGGCCAATCTGATAGAGACAATTCTTCAACTGAAGTTTCCTCTTCCCAGTGACCCTAGGTTGTGTCAAAGTGACAATAAAAATGAATCAGTATACATGCTAATACCACTTCAGAAGGAAGTTTGAGGTGGAATCTGATTTAGGAAGTGTGTAGGCAGATAAATACAATCATATTCCAACTATTAGACTTGACATTGTCTGCATGAAAACAATGTGGCTGACACCCACTTCTCCTTTTAACACCTAAGAGGACTAAGGATGGAGAAGCTCCAACAGTTCTTTCCACTGCCATCGGCCTTTCTGCAACCCTTCCCACCACAGCTAATGACTGAGTTATTTCTCAATATTGTACCTAAAAAAACTAAGAAATTTAAGGTTCAATGAGATATGAATACATTTGTTGATATGCTACCTGTTGGTTTATCAAGCATTTATTTGCTGGTTAGTTTAAACTGCTGGCTTGATACAGCCTAGAACCACATAGGAAGAGAGTCAGACTAAGGAACTATCCAGATCAGGTTGAGCTGGGGGCATGTCTGTGGGGGATTGTCTTGACTGATAGTCAATGTAGAAGACCCAGCCCATTGTAGGTGGTTCTGTTCCCAAGGCAGGGGTTTTGAATAGTATTAGAAAGCTAGCCAAAAGCCACCCGGGCTATGCTTATTCTCTCTGCTTTTAACTCTGAAGATATGTGACTGGCTGCTTGAGTTCCTGCCTTGACTGTCTCTGAATGATGGACTGTAACTTGTAATCATAAGCCAAATAAACTCTTCCTTCCCTGTGCCAAGGATATTTATCATTGTAACAGAAATGAAACTAGAACAAACTGTTTCCCTCTTGGTTTTGCTATAAGGACTGAAAACAGGATTCTTTTTTCTGACTGAATCAGTGTCAGTTAGGGTTTCTATTGCTGTCAAGAGACACCATGACCACAGCAACTCTTATAAAAGACAACATTTAATTAAATGGCTTACAGTTTCAGAGGTTTAGTCCATTATCATCATGGTGGGACATGGCAGCATTCAGGTAGACATGATGCTAAAGGAGTTGAGAGTTCTACATCTTACATGCAACATGAAGTAAATTGAGGCATCAGGTGTGGATTGAGTATGTATGAGACCCCAAAGCCTGTCTCCAGAGTAATACATTTCCTCCAACAAGGCCACACCCACTCCAAATATGCATATCTCCTAATAGTGCCTCTCTCTTTGGGGCCATTTTCTTTCAAAGCACCACATTCTACTCCCTGGGCTCAAAGGCTTATAGCCATATTATAATGTAAAAATGCATTCAGTCCAACTTCAAAAGTCCCCATAGTCTATCATTGTCTCAACAATGCTTAAAACTCTAAAGTTCAAAGTCTCTTCTGAGATTCATGTAATCTCTTTACTGCAATCCCCTATAAAATTAAATCATAAAACAGATTACATATTTCCAACATATAATGGTACAGGATATTTGTTACCATTCCAAAACATAGGGAAGGGAGCATAAATAGGAAATACTGGACCAAAGGAAGACTGAAAACTAGCTGAGCAAATTTCAAACTCTACATCTCCATGTCTGTTGTCAAAATGCTCTTTAGATCTCCAACTCCTTTCAGCTCTGTTGACTGCAACACACTTTTTCCTCTTGGGCTGGTTCCACTCCCTATTGGCAGTTTTCTTCAGCAGGTATCCTATAGCTCTGGCATCTGCAACATCTTGGGGTCTCCAAGGCAATCCAGGCTTCAACTTCACTGCTTCACACAATGGCCTCTCTACTAGGCCTCCATTCAGGGACACCCCTGACATGTGCCTGGCCTCAATGGCTTTCCTTAGTTGTGAAGGAATATTTCATAACTCCCTTTTCCTATCCTTAAGTCCAGAACCATGTGGCTGAAGCTGCCAAGTTCTGCTACTTACTGGGGCTGGAATATTGTCACCTTGTTTAATTGCATCTTCACCAGCTTCCTGTTTTCCATGGTTTCCTCCACTGCCTAAGCTTGTCAGTCCTGAAACTTGCTCTGTAGACCAGGCTGGCCTCAAATTCAGAGATCTGCCAGTCTCTGACTTCCAAGTGCTAGAATTAAAGGTGTGTACCACCACACCCAGCTCTAAGCTTTTCTTTATCCCCCCCCCCCCCCCCCCCCCCCCCCCCCGCAGTCTCCCATGCAAGCTCGTAAGGTTCAACCTGGGCCACCACATGGCAGATGGAAGGAAATGTGGTGGTGGCCATGAGCCCAGGTGTAGAGAGTTATTATAGGGAAAAATCACAAGCTTGGAATTGCATGCTTGGGATTGGGTAGAAGGGATATGGGGCAAGGTGATTCTTTTTTAAACTATTGGTCTAGACTTTGGATGCAAGACCACATTTGAAACGATTGGGTTAGACTTTTGGCAGGGAACCACAGCCTGCTGAACAGGATTATCTGGATTGCTCAGCAGGATTATCTAGATATCTTCAAGGGCCATAAACCGCAGACAGGATGTCTGAAGGAGGATGATGCTCTGTATCTGTTCGAGTCATCATGGCACATTCCTGAGGTCCTTTATGGAGCTGAGTACAGCAGATGGTCTAAGGTGGTGGCCCTACCCTAAGATGGGGTCTGTATTGCCTTCACATTCCCTGCTTCATAAGTTGGAAAATTAGCTGGGTAGGATCTTGCCCTGAGGTTACCACTGCTTTTATTTTTTTTCTTAATCTTTTTATCTCCTTGAACATAGGATTTAGCTCCATTCTACTTTCGGGTACTCTCTTCTCAAATTTTACATTTTATGATTTGCCTTGCTCAGCTTGCTCTTTTCATTATAAATTTTATTTAGAGTTACCACTAATAACCATAGGACAGAGTCTATAGTAGGCTGTTTGAGATTTTCTCTACCAAAGAATTAATCCAAAAGTCTTCACTTTAGCCTCAGGCACACTATTTGGACAAGGGCAAAAGGCAGCCACATTCTTCACCAAAATATCACAAGAATGATCTCTAGGCCACATATTAATAGTCTTCTCCTCTGAAACCTCTTTAGCCAGGCCTCAGGTTCAAATAAGTCTTAGCACCACTGTCTTCCTTGCTCCTACTAGAATGGCCCATTAAGCATCACTTAAAACATTCCACTGATTTCCTAACCCAAACTCCCAAAGTCCATGTTATTTCAAGCAACAACATGGTCAGGCCTATCACAACAAATCTCAGTCCCTGATACCAACTTCTGTCTTCTGCACTGCCCAGATAGGAGAGTCTAGGGGAAATGTGGTGGGAACCACCACCCCTGCATATTTCAAGTTCTTGATGGTGGTATGCAGGCAGACACAGTGCTGAAGAAGGAGCTGAGGGTTCTATATCTTGCAGGCAACAGGAAGTTAACTGAGAGACTGGGTGTCTTGAGCATATATGAGACCTCAAAGTCTACCTCCACAGTACACACTTCTTCCAACAAGGCCATACCCACTCCAACAAAACCATACTTCCTAAATGTCCTGAGTGTCACTTCCTTTGGGGGCCATTTTCTTTCAAACCACCACAGTCAGCCAGTGATAAACTTGTAGCCAGCAATATTACACAGGAAGCATTCATTTTTCTGTTCTGGCCTTTCAGGGATATCTACAGTAAGTAGTTTTGAGATGGGCTGAGGGAGCTTTAGGCAGACCCTGTAACTATCAAAGGCTTGAATGAAGCCTGTTCAGTTTGTCAGTTGTAAGACACAAATAAAAAAGAATTTGTTCAAGACATTGCTGATCAGCTTTCTCAGTTCTTGCAGTCAAACATGAACTTTAAAATGCATAGCATTTAAAGCAGTGCATGGCATATGTTAAAAATTTGAGGTGAGGACTGGGGAGATGGCTTAGTCAGTAAGGTGCTTGCTCTACAAGCATGATGAGCAGAATTCAGTCCCTAGAATCCATGTAAAAACCTCAGCATGGTAGCTTGTGTCTATAATCCAATACAGAGAAGATAGATATAGGAGGATTCTGGGAGCTCACTGGATAGGTGATTTGGTGAACTTTGGTTTCAGTGTTGTCTTAAAAAGCAAGGTGGAGCCGGGCGGTGGTGGCGCATGCCTTTAATCCCAGCACTCGGGAGGCAGAGCCAGGCGGATCTCTGTGAGCCTGAACTACCAAGTGAGTTCCAGGAAAAGGCGCAAAGCTACACAAAGAAACCCTGTCTCAAACAACAACAACAACAACAACAACAACAACAACAACAACAACAACAAAACAAAACAAAAAGCAAGGTGGAGCACAACTGAAGAAGATGCTTGACATCAGCCTCTGGCCTCCAGAAAAAAATGTGTACAGGCACATAACCACATGCATGCTTGCACACATCCACATGAAAACAGAGAGAGAGAGAGAGAGAGAGAGAGAGAGAGAGAGAGAGAGAGAGAGAGAAGAGAAGAGAAGAGAAGAGAGGAAAGAGAGAGAGAGGCTTATGAGGATGTCATTAGTTATGTCTCCAAACATCAACATTATGAAGAATTTCACTGGATATAAATATGGTAATTTTTTTATTCAGTGAATGTATTCAATGCCCTCATCCTACTTCTAAGAAAGACGCAGAATGACAACGAACCCTTTGCAATTAATAGATTGAGGAATCTATTTATCTCCCTGTTTGGATTGGGCTGAGCATGCTCTTCGCCCCATTAGTAACTCATTCTTTTGTATCAAAGGAGCGGCTTTGTGACACCTGGTCTGATCGATGAGAAGTCTTTTCTTCCCTGCATCGGAGATAACTGACAAGGTCTCCTCATTGGTGCTAAACCCAGAAATAATGAGAGCACAAAGCCACAGCTCATACATAATTCACAGAGGAAACATTTTAAGTGGCAGTGCTTTCTGTGTCCATAAGCAACCACTTGATATTTCCATTTGTGTGTGTGTATGTGTGCTCCATTCTTGCTGTCTGTTTTTCAGAAGATGAATATGGGATTGTATTCAAAACAGTTCAAAGGGAAAATTTTACTCAGGCTCTTGGTTTTTCTTCTGACTTACTCTCCTTCCTAATACCACCTCTTTTTTTTTTTTTTTTTTTTTTTTTTTCTGGACAGAGCCATGTGATTTGCTTTTGATTCAAATCTGGTTGGTGAGTTAAAACATCTTGCAGTGATTTCTGGCTGAATAATACAGTCGTGCATTGATCTGAGACTGTCTTGCTCTTCAGCAGCTCTCCACCAAGACTTCACTTTCTCCTCTCCTCTCTTTCTCTCCTAACCTTGTCTTCTTGGCTCACTTCTGTAGCTGACCATCACTATGATAACTCCAAAGTGAAGTTGCTGTTGTAGTCTGGATTGTTAAGATGCTGGGCAAGAAATGAGCAGGACATTTGCTGTTCTGCTGTGTGTTACGTGTTACAGGTTAAATACTCAGTATCCCTAGAGACTCATGTGCTGATGGCTTGGTTCTATAGGGAGGTGGTGAAAATGTTTTGAAGTGGGGTCTAAGGGGATGATTAGGTCACTGAAGATATGTCTACAAAGGGGACTTGGGGACCACTTTCTTCCTCTGTCTTTTTGCCTTCTGGTTCTGTTCTATTATGTGCTATTGCTTTGATGGGCTACCTTGCTACAGTTCCAAAGGCACCTGGATCAAGGGGTTATAGACTAGAACCTCTAAAACTATGAGCCCAAAGCAACCTTTCTGTTTATAATTTGATGATCTTGGGTTTTTACTATAGTGACACAAAGCTGTTTGGCACACTGTAATGTGCTGTTCAGAATGTCACCACGTCCTTCACCAATGTTTACAAGGTATCAACCCTTTTTCATATCACTTAATGTAGATAGAAAAATCTCAAAAATTTAGGGTCAACTAGATAAAAAGAAGTTTGAATCTTGACATCAAGTGTGTATATTCGAAAGTCCACAGGGAGTTTGAATGGCTGCAGCTTTGTCCAGTTTCACATTTGTTTCTTAATCAGCTCTAACACACACACACACACACACACACACACACACACACACACACACACACACACACACGACACATGACACACACACACAAATACACAAGCACACACACTCATACAGAGAAGGGGAAAGAGACAGAGAATTGATGAATGAATATTTTGAAAATTTTAGCTTACTGGCTAAGACAACACTTCAAACACTTGAAAACAGTACCTGGCACTTAGGCAACAAATAGATGTCAGTGTCTTTTCTTTTCTTTTTCTTTCATCAACAAACAGTGTTATGTTTCCATTCAAAAGCAGGATCATAGTTTTAGAGATGCTAGTTTTATTGTCTTGAGCTGCAGTGTTGGATTTTCTTACTAAGGGAAAGTTTTTGGGCAATTTGAAGAGAGTTGAAATTGTACGTTCAGTTGTGAGCCGATGATTGGAAAAATGTAGAAATGTTTGAACAGCCTTGAATGAAGTCCCGCATTTTAAGAGTGCAGGAGTGTTTCTTTGTGTGCACACATGTACATGCAAATGTGCAGGCCGGAGGACATCCTCTGCTATAGTTCCTTAGGAGCTGTCCATTCCAGTTTGTGTTTTGAGACAGATCTCTCACTGGCTTGGAGCTTGCAAAGTAGACTAGGCTAGCTGGCCAGCAAGTTCCGGAGGTCCTCCTGTCTCTACCTTCCTGGTGCTGGATTACAAGGAATGCACCACCACACCCACACCCAGCTTTTTAATGTGGGTCCTGGGGATTGAACTTGAGTCGTCCCCCCCACCCCTCGCCCCCGCCCCGCTGACTAGGCAAGCACTTTACCACCTGAGCCATCTCTCCAGACCTCTTCGTCCTTTTTACAAACGTGTTTTCCTCCTAAATGCTTCCTTACTGAGAAGGAATAAACTCAAGCATTTCAGAAGGATGTAACTCGTGGTTAGACGTATGGCTCTCCCCTTTAGCTTTGAGGGTTTCATCAGCACCTTGTGAATTATTTTAAATTAAACCATTTATCTCTAAATGAGCCATGAGTACGGGTGGGCTGGGATAAATATCCAGTCAGGGACTGCTTTTCTCTGATTTTATTTTAAAGAGAGATGTTTAGTATGATGGGTTGGCATTCAAGCTACACAAGGGTCAGCCACAGGGGTAGTAAAATCTATCCTGCATTTTGTAGTCTAAACAGTTTCAACCAAAGATTTAAAAATCAATTGCCCATCAGCAGTCCTTATTGTTCTGGGATGTCGGCATCTATGAATCTTAATGTGCCCGAACAGATCACAAAGACGAGCAGCAACTCTGTGTTGTGTTGTATGTGTTTAGTAGTAGTTAAGATCAATTTCTAGAAATCAAAATGATAATTTACCATCTTTCATCCCGGTATCAGGCTTCTGCTAGTGTGATTGTTTTGGGTCCAGTTCCTTTGTTTCAGCTTATTTTCCTCCTGCTTGACTGGATGTAAATGAAAAGACTTTGTTTAATTTCAAAATCAAAGTGATTTCTAGTCATCCGTGGGAGAAGATGGAAAGGAAGAGGCTTTGAGACATTTGGGGGATAAACTTCTTATGTCATGATTCTGCTAGCCCCTAGTCAGGTGAGCGTACACATGTGTTCTGTGATGAAAGAAGTTTCAGATGTGTCTGAACTGTCATGATTTTTCAAGTGCAAACGGGAAAGTGGCATTTACATATCAG
Organism: Peromyscus maniculatus bairdii; assembly: GCF_049852395.1. Lineage (NCBI taxonomy): Eukaryota > Metazoa > Chordata > Mammalia > Rodentia > Cricetidae > Peromyscus > Peromyscus maniculatus. The sequence continues at coordinate 92,231,370 of NC_134856.1, read as the reverse complement.
CTTTATCTGGCTGGATACAATAGTGTGATTTCTATTTGAGCTTGAAATACATTGAGGACCCTGCAGGCAGATTTCTCTACCTCACATGCTCATTTTAGGTTCGGGGTCAATGCATGCAGGCAAAACACTCTACGTTTTAGGACTTGAAACAAATCAGGAAATTTTCACTGGTGAATGAAGTGGCATTTTTATATTTTCCCACTAAACCAGACTTGGCTGCTTTTCAGGAAGGACTTAAAATGGACATGATTGATTGCTTCTTCAATAACCACTTTATTATGGAAATACTAGACTTACTTCGTAAAGCCACACCCTTGACTGCTTGGCTGACTGATGCTGTCAAGACGTAAGTCACCTTGCTCAGAATAGCTATTAAGGCAGTATGAGAACCAACTCAAGACATTATTCACAAAGTTCTCCTATGCTCATTTTTTTTAATCTTGAGACAGATCTTTCCCTGTAGTCCTGGCTGGTACAGAACTCACTATGTTGTCCAGACTGTCCTCAAACTCTTAATACTCCACTGGCCTCAGGCTCCTAAGTGTCCAGGTTATAGGCACGCTGTCACACTTGGGCTTTCTTGTGCATATTTTAAAAATGGAATGCCTTTTCTTTAAATGAATTTAAAATTTATTTATTTTATGTGTATGAATGTTTGCCTGTGTGTATGTCTGTATGTGTACCGGGGTGCCTTGTGCTTGAGGATTTCAGAAGAGGTTGCCAGATCCCCTGGAATTAGAATTATGGTTATGAGCTACTATGCCAGTGATGGAAACCAAACCTGGATCTTTTGCAAGAACAAGTGCTCTAAAATAAGGAGCCATTTCTTCAGTCTGAATTTCTTTTCTTGATGATGGCAATGGAGTACTACTCAGCAGTAACAAACAATGACATCATGAAATTTGTAGGCAAATGGATGGAACTAGAAGATATCATCCCAAGTGAGGTAACCCAGACTCAGAAGGACAAACATGGTATGTACTCACTCATAAGTGGATACTAGATGTAAAGCAAAAGATAACCAGACTACAAATCATAGCTCCAGAGAAGTTAGCTAACAAGGAGACCCCTACGAGGGATGTATGGATCACCCTGGGAAGGGACGATAGATGAGATCTCTTGAGTAAACTGGGGATGGGGAGGCAATGGAGGGTAGGGGATGGGGGATGAGAACATAAGGGAACAGGATGGTCAAGCTAGAACAGGGATGGTGTGGGAGAGCAATGAAAGAGTTATCTTGATAGAGGGAGACATCATGGGAATAGGGAGAAACTTGGTGCTAGGGAAGTTCCCAGGAATCCACAAGGATAACTCCAGCTTAGACTATTAGTAATAGTGGAGAGGGTGCCTGAGTTTGCCTACCCCAGTAATCAGATTGGTGAGTACCCTAGCTGTCACTATAGAGGTTTCATCCAGTAACTGATGGAACCAGATGCAGAGATCCACAGCCAAGCACCAGGCTGAGCTCCAGGAGTCCAGTGGAAGATAGAGAAGAGGAATTCTATGAGCAAGGGGCATCAAGATCATGATGGAAAAACCTACAGAGACAACCAAACCAAACTAGTGGAAACTCATGAACTTTAGACCAACAACTGTGAAGCTTCCATGGGATTGGACTAGGCCCTCTGCATAAGTGAGACAATTATGTAACTTGGTCTGTTTGAGGGTCCCCTGGCAGTGGGATCAGGATCTATCTCTGGTGCATGAGCTAGCTTTTTGGAGCCCATTACCTATGGTGGGATACCTTGCACAGCCTTGATGCAGGGGCGAGGGGGTTGGACCTGCCTCAACTGAATGTACCAGGCTTTGCTAACTCACTATGTGAGGACTTACTTTTTCAGAGGAGGGGATGAAGGGTGGATTGGGGAAGGAGGCTGGGGGTGGGGCGGGAGGAGGGATGAGAGGAAGATCTGTATGTACAATGAATAAAAAATTTCTTCATAAAGAAAAAAATGGAAAAAAAGAAAAGTGGTGGAGATGAAAGGCATTGATTTTGGAGCCAGGGCTTGCCAGGGTCCTGGGGGACAGAGCTCTGAGGGTGTTGTCAGTGGAAGACATGGGTTGATTCTGTGGACATTCTGATTAATAAGCTACATGACTTAGTAAATGTGTTAAAGGGTCATTTTTTTTTGCTTCCCTTTTTAAGTAAAAAAAAAAGAAAGAAAATTAAGACACTAGGAAAAAGATACATACTTGAAGATTTACATGAGAAGATCTAGCCAGGAATATAATTAAACAAGTGACACGATTTTGAGTTAGTGACAGAAGTGAGTATCTGTGACCCGGATAAGAGAGTTGCTCTTTCTTGGAAGAATTGTCTTGGTCGAGAATGAAATATAATTCAGGGTCACAGCCTGGTTCTGTGCCTAGTTATGTATGCACAATTGCCTACTTATGCAGATGTTGGGCTATTGTTTTTCAACTCTTAGTGGTACTCAAAATATAGGAGAGTTAATTAGAATATAAGCATTAACAGTTATGATCCTATTATTTTAAAAATTATAGTTGCGAGAATTTGGCTAGTAAGTAAAAGGCTGAATGGCTATCAGGCTGAACTACCAGAATAGGAAGCTGTACAATCCAAATTGGATAAAATAACACATACTTAGTAATAGCATAAAATTATAACTACAAAAATCACAAATGAAGGAGTATTAGATTGCAAAAACATTGCTTAATAGATACTAGCTAGAATTGAAAATATAGATATTTAGAATTAATAGTGTATTTGGAGTTCTGGGAACAAATTAACAAACTGGGTAGAATATAGATGCAGCTCTCAGTCCTTACAAAAGAAACTTCTTTTTATAGTGGATGGTGGTTCATATAGAAACTCACAACTGGTCAAAGCACAAAGAATAAGTGTTTAGGGGGTGCTCAGCCATAAAGAGACATCTATATCATAGCCCCGCTCCCTAAGGGTCAGGGAATATTGTGCAAGAGTGAGGTGGAAAGATCGAAAAAGCCAGAAGGGAGGACCAGTATGGAACAGTGTCTTCTGAAACAACAGGAATGCTGCACTCAAGAACTCACAGCAGCTGTGGTGTCTTGCACAAGACCTGTACAAGAATAAGCCAGCTAATATTCCAGCATCGAGTAGGAAGATGCTCATAAGTCCCCACTCCAGTTAAGGAGCTATTGACAATGGATGACTTCTGGGAGAGAGATAGTCAGTTTTCTTTAAGGCTGTGGCTGCTGGTAGGTTGATCACACTTCAGTGGGTGGCCCTACACCCATGCACATAGGTTTAGCACAAATTGGACTTAGTGGTTTAAAAAGTTATGGAAATGAAATTGGGAATAGGGTAAGATCTTGAAGGAGTTATGGATGAATATGATCAAAACATTTTGTGTATGCAGAAATTCTCAAAGGATTAATAAAACAAATTCTATTGGATAGAAATGGAGAACAATGAAATTGTGGAATATTAGTTTTTATTCATAAGTTCTTTGCTATTTGATTTTTTACCACATGATTGGGCTAATTAGATGAAGACTAAAAAAAAATCAGCCTGTTCATAAGTATATATTTTCCCAATAGTATTCCTCATAATGGCTAAAAATATAATATTCCTTCTATAAATAGTGAAAGTTGAGTGAAATTTATTTCAGAATCAGTTTAATTTATTGCATTGTAATTGGTATAGCATGCACATCACTCTCTCTTAGAATTCCTTGGGCATTTGCTTGAATAACTGAACTTGAATTAAGTTTACATGGCACACAAATTTGAGTAAGTGAATATTTACAAATATTTTTATTCATTACATTGCATATTTCTTTATAATCTTTTCTAAATCAAAGTTTATTAACTATTCCCTTTATAACAGGAAAGCAAATTCCAACAATTGATACTCCAGGGTTCACAGATGACTGGTTACAAAGCCTTACCTTGTAAAGACTCTCTTTCACATACTGAATTTAGTTCACATAAATAAATCAATCATCTGTGTAGAAAATAGTGTGCTTGCTGGCAACTGAAGCATTATCTTTTCATAAGCCCTTGTAAAACGTAACTGTTTTCCATGTGAAGTCTCAAGATAGCTTCCAAAAATTGCTATTTTCAGTTTCCTATGAAAGTGGAAAGATACTCAGAGCTGGAAACTGTTGAAAACCTACTCACAGAGTCACACTAACGTAGACTTTTGAACGTGGACATGTATTGCACAAGGGAAAAGAGGAGTCTCTCTCTCTCTCTCTCTCTCTCTCTCTCTCTCTCTCTCTCTCTCTCTCTCCTCTCTCTCTCTCCCTCCCCCTTCCTCCTTCCCTCCCCCCCTCTCTCTCCCTGCCCTCTCTCTGTCTTACTTTTTTACTTTTCCTGCTGAATTGTCCTGGCAGAAACCGATGAGGCACTTCACATTTTTAAAAATTGTTAATGTTTTGTTTGTGTGTTCTGACTCTGTTTATGATACTTTCTTAGGATTATTTTGTATTGGTTTTTGTTGTTTTTTATAAGTGACACATTCCCCAGTTGAATATCAGATTCACAAGAGTAGGCACTTGGTCAGTTTTATTTTTTGCTATTTCCCCAGAACGTTAGTATTGTTGGCACCCAGCTAATAACATGTGCATTAAAGATAGCATGACTACAATGCACATTATGTGTTTCTTATTATGAGTTAGAACTCTTTTCTAGTTTCATTCTGTTGCTATGATAAATATCTTGGCAAAAAGCAGTCTAGAAAAGAAAGGGTTTGTTCAGCTTACAATTCAGGTTATAGTCTATAATTGAGGGAAAGTTAAGGCAAGAACTCCAGCAGCTAGTCACATCACATCCACAGTGAAGAGTAGAGACACATACATGTGTAAGGGCCTATTTCTTTACCTGCTAGATGTCATCTAAATTTCTTATCTCTTATACTGTTCAGGAACCCCTGTCTAGGGAAAGGTGCCACTCACAATAGGCTGGGTCTTCCTATATCAATTAAAAATCAATTAAAAAAAAAAAACAGTCTCACACAGACAAGCCCACAGGATGAACTAAACTAGATAATCTTCCATTAAGATCCTTGGCCAACACAGTTCACACTCCATGTTTGTTTGTGTTTGTGTGTGCATGTGCTTTTTTTTTTTTAAAGAGATAGAGAAAAATACAAAGAAGCATAAAGATAGATGGATCTGGGAAGAGTTGGTGGAGAGAAAAGGATATGATTAAAATATATTGTATTAACTTCTCAATAAAGCAACAAAAGCATAAAAAAACTTTCCATGTGAGTCTAGGCTGTGTCAAGTTGAAAGTAAAACTTAACCAGCAAGCCTTTTCCAAGTGTATTACACATACACACATTTAACCTTCACAGTAACCCTACTAGGTAGGTATTCCTTACATTAGTCTCATTTTTATGAGTGAGAAAACTAAGTCCTAGAAAGGCCAAATAACCAGCCTTGAGTCACGCTAGCTGTAGATGGAGCTGGATTCATTTTGGCTCCCTCCATGGGCCATTAGATTTCAAATGAGAGGTTGAGTCTTCTCATGTAGAATGGTGGAAAGTGGGAAGAGGATTGGTGGTGGGTAGAGACAAGACTGTATCCAACAGTGGTGATCTTGGCAGAGGTTGTCTCAGCCCTGGATTTAGAACATTTCCTGTTTTGCAGGGACAGGTGTCATTCAATGTGTGAAGGGAGGGGAGGCAGCCCTCACAATGGCTCAGGCTTATGCATGACACCACATACAATGATATCACTGAAAAAAGCAAATTGCTTCGCCCTAGAACAGAATACTGTGTCTATAGAGTGATTTTCCCCTTGCAAAGCATCTGATGCACTTTATCTTACAAATTACACTGTGAGGAAGCATTGTGATTTCCACTTTGCTAAGATGCAGGAATTGGAAAGGCTGGATCATGTACACTGCACCAGGCATATGATGGGGCCTGAGAGCTTGTTTTCCTGTTCCATTGCTCTTGGATATTAGAGTGATTCCCAGGTGTCTGGAATGACAGGGAAACTCTGACAGTCATTTGATTTTTTTTTCATTTTTTAAGTGTAAATAATTTGGACACCAGATAGTTTTTCAGTCCTAGAAGTTGCCTACTTACACAAAGTCACATGTGAGTGTGATCTTTTATTGCTCCAAAATAATTTTTATTGTATGATAATCATTCTTTACTTTGGAAATAAAAATGTTTGTATTTACACAACCTAAGGATTAGTTACATTTGCTTAGTAATTAGAAAATTTCAGAAATCGGATTATTCAAATCCAATCATCATTTGCTCCCTACCTGGCATATAGTAGCAGTGAGTGACCTCCTAACAGGCCTTGTCATTGTTTTTCTAGAATGGAATTCTATTTCTGTGAGCAGATTGGAATGACGAGCCTCGATAAGAGGGAGGATCTTCACCCAGTAGTTTCTACCCCAGCAAGAGGATCTTAAAACACTCAGGAGGCAGCTACTTTAAAATGTACCCAGGTGTCTTGTATCCCTCTGTATCTTCCCTTGTTCTCCATGTCCCTTTGTGTCTTTCCCTGTCTGCCATGTTTCTCCATGTCTGCTCTGCTCTGTGTCCCGACTGCATTCCCATATGTCCTTGCTGTCTTTCATGTCCTTTTGTCCCCGCTGCATCACTTCTTTGTTCCTTCGTGTCCTCTTATGTCCCTTTGGTGTTCCCCTCCACTCTTTTCTCACTGCCTTCTACTGGTGGGAATGAATGTGCAGAGTGTACACTGAGAAGGGCCCACTGACAGTCTGTGGTGAGAGAAGAAGGTACTTTGACAGCCAGCATCCCTTGGACGGTCCACCTCCACACCTGACTTCTCTTGTACACACTGGCTCCACCCTTCTGCTCTGTGTACAGACTCATGTAGCATGCTCGTTCTGTGTAAGTGATATCACCAGTCAGCAGTCTTAGGCACCTTAGAGGGGACAGAGAAGCAGGGCACCTCCTTATCTATCAGCTTCAAGTGACTTAGGTGGTAGCCTGGTGTCTGATTGCAGCTTTTACAAATACTGGCACCATTCTTGAAAGTAAGGGTATGCATAATCATCTTACGGAATTCATGGGAATCAAGAGAAGTATCAAAAGTTTTCACAATATTGCCAGTGGGGTTGTTCTGGTAGTAACAGGTGGCCACTAATACCTTTGTATTCTGCATTGTCTTCCTTTGTCCATCTCCATGTGGTAGGAAGCATCCTTTGTCTCCTAGGACCAGGTTAATATTAACATTTCTTTTTATGGAGACAAAAATTCCCATAGGAAAAGAAAGGTAATTACCTTTTGTCATGACGATTCCTGCCAGTGTTTTGTGGCGGGCATATACAGATGTCAGGCCGACTGTCAGTTCACGGAACTTCTGTGTGACCAGCTGGGACACAGAGTCTGCAAAATCCTGTAAGACACAAGCGTCAGTGCTCTTCGATGTGGTGGACAGAAGCAACTCGTGACAGCTGGCTGTTGCATATCCCTCTCCTCAGCTCTGCCTCACGAAGTCCTCCCGAGGAGGCCCCACTTGTCTCCTGTCTGCTTCTCCCTGGTCCAGGACTTTAGCAAGGAGTTGCGCTGAGTGTGAGGAAGTAACCCCCAGCATTGCCTTTGCTGAAAGTCCAGCTTGTGCCTGATTTGATCCTTGCTCTGTTTCTGGGCAGGTTCCTACCTCCTGTCTGAGAAAGTTCCCACTCTACATCTGAGTAGGCCCTTGTCTTGTGTCTGAGCTTGTCTTGTCTTGTGTCTAAGCTGGTGCTTGCCTGTGTGCAAGCAGGTTCATACCACATGTTTTTGCACTGTGTCTGAGCTGGGTACTTTCCTGTGTCTGAGCAGGTCCCTGCCCTGTGTCTGAGCAGGGCACTTCCCTGGGTCTGATCAGATCACTTCCCTGTGTCTGATCAGGGCACTTCACTGTGTCTGAGCAGGTCCCTGTCCTGTGTATGAGCTGGGCACTTCCCTGTGCCTGAGCAGGGCACTTCCTTGTGTCTGAGCAGGGCACTTCCCTGTGTCTGAGCAGGTCCCCACCCTGGGTCTGAGCAGGTCCCTACCCTGGGTCTGAGCAGGTCCCTACCCTGGGTCTGAGCAGGGCACTTCCCTGGGGCTGATTAGGGTACTTCACTGTATCTGAGCAGGTGCCTGCCTTGTGCTCTTGACTGAGCAGGCAACCTTTACCTGAAAACATACAGTTCCTTCTTATTTTTGTCCTGCATAGCAGCAATCTCAGGGGGGACAGTCAGGTGAAACTTGATGGGAGACATCCTGAAAGACTTCCGGGGTGGGGGTTACATTCATTCTTGGTCTACTTTCTTTTAGACAGTGACTCTCAATCTTCCTAATGCTGCCCTTTAATACAGTTCCTCATGTTGTGGTGACCCCCAACTATAAAGCTATTTTGTTACACTTTATAACTGTAATTTTCCTACTGTTAAGATTTATAATGTAGCTATCTGATATGCAGAATATCTGATATATGACCCCAAAGGGGTCATTAACCACAGATTGAGAACCACTGTTTCAGAATCAGAGACCAGTGTTTAAGTCGCCAGAACACCTCAGGCTACTCTTCTGGAGACCTGTTTACCACAGCTCTCCTTGTGCCATAACCTCTCCTCTCACCTTCAGGCAGATGAACCCACAAACACAAGTATGTACACATGAACACATACAGCATGTAGTACACATAGCATACACATGCACACACATGTACATACAAATATATATGCACTCACAATACACAATGAGTACTGTACACACGCATGCAGGCACACATGTATACACACATATACATGCATATCTATACACATAAGCATATACATTTATACATACATACACACATACACACAAGTGCATGTACACCAACTTATCCTAAGGCCAGCTCACATTTCTATTAAAGCAGCATGTGTATGGTAAGTATCAAGGCCCAGAAGGTGTGACTCTGTGGTCACTTCTCCTCCAGGTCCTGCAGCTGTAACCCTGTGTTCTAATTATGGAATGCCTTTTCACTAGGGAAGCTTGCATGATGTGACTGTCACAAGCAGCATAGAAATTTGGTTGGAATCCCAAATCTGCAGCCCATGAGCTGGGATAAGTCATTCAAAACCTCTGAGCCCCGTTTAACCAGTTTACAAGGTCATCCTTTTAATTTTCATCTGATCATGTTTTGGGAATGATTAAATGGATTATCACTTCTTAGATGGTTAGCATAGTGCATCACACTTGGTAAATGCTCAATAATGATGCTGCAACTGTTATTCTTATCATTATTGTCCCTGGTCCTTGCAGGTATTGACCAAATCTTTATGCAACCAAATAAAAATATCAAAAATCAAACCAGCTTTTTTTTTTTGTTTTAGTGAGTTGGATATTAATGCTTCTGTCATGTGTACATTGATATTGTGCAGGCAACTGATGTTTAGACATCTGCTATATAAAACTAAGAGATAAATTGGCAGGTTAAAGATTTCATTTGTATGCAATAAAATGTGTTCATGTGCAAACAGGGCTGCCTCAGGAAACAATGCTGCCCACAAAAACAACCTGACATATCCCCTCCCAATTCTTCATTGATGAAGGGTGGGCAGTGGGGAGGCCCAGGGCTGCGTCTCTTCAGCACAGCTTCTGGGATTTGAAGGTCTTTTTCTTTGCTACTGTCACTTCATGGCAGGTGCTTGTGTTTTGAAATGCTTTATAAATCGCTATGGAAACCCTGTAAAGGACAGATACTCCACAAATTGGGCTCTCCCTAAGTGGCTGTAGTGCTGGGTGGGTAGGAAAAAGGCAAGCCCTGAGTTTTCTGGGACTTTTGTTTAGGTGGCTTCTCCCCAGCTCTTCTTCCACTCAAGCTGTTTGGTGAGAGACCCTGACCTCCAGGGGTTTGCCAGAGAGAGAATTTTAACAATAAATCCTGGATTGTCTTGGGATTGCCCTGTCCTTTTATGTCTTAGAGACTGAGGTCTAAAGCCTACATTTAGAAACACTAGGTGCTGGGAAATACTGTAACTAGGGTTCTTGGAACAGTAGAATCTTATTGTATCATGGTTCTGGAGGCTGAATCCCAAGATTCATGTGTCATAGGGCTGCCCTTCCTTGAAGGGTGTCAATAGAAGATCCTTCTTGCCTCCTCCAGTGCCTGGTGCCCTAAAGTTTGTCACTAGGGGAGGCCTTGAGGTTTTATAGCATGATCCTATCTCTGGTGTTCTGGACTGTGGACCCAGAGTGGTGATTGGCCCGCACAAGCTCCGTGCCTTCCCTGCTGAGATGAATGGCAGCTCCAGGAACTGTAAGGCAAAACAAACCCTTTCTCCTTTAAGTTGCTTCTGAGATGCTGGCATGAGGCTCCATCACAGCCTCTGTCTTCCTATGGCTTTCTCTCCATGCCCTTGTCTTTTCCTCTTCTGTCTCCTGTATCTCACTTTGCACTGAGTTCATGTCACATAAATTATCCAGGAAGAGCTCATCTCAACCCCCTTAACCTGATTGCATCCACAAAGATCTTTTCTCCATATGGTTGCAGTCACAGTTATTGCCTGTGATTTGGGGACACTGTCCCTCTGCTGTGCTCTGCCACTGTTCTTTCACTTCAGGCCGTAAAAGAGAGGATAGCTATTTTTTCCCACAGAGGCACAATCCATTAACTGCTTTTCTGATTGCTGTGACCAACCACCTGACAAGAAATAATTAAGGAAGGCGGGGTTTATTTCAGTTTATAGTTGCAGGAGCCACAGTCCATCATGGTGGAGGACGACATGGCAGAAGAAGTGTTATGTTCACAATCAGAAAGAATAGAATGAATAGGAAATGAGGCCAGGTTGGAAAAAATCCTCAAATCCTGCTCTAGGAGTTCTACTTTCTCCAGGAAGGCTCCACCTCTTGAGGACCAAATGTTTGTACATGTGAGTTTATGCGACGCCTTTCACACTAAAGCCACAGTACATGGATTTCCTTAATTTCTACTTGTTTTTGAGCAGCTCAACTATTAATTTGAAAAAAAAAAACAAAGGGGCTGTTTTAATGACAGCATCATGGGTCACATGTGAATGTCCTCAGTGGCACACTAGGAAGCAGCCTTCACAGCAGGCTCCGATCCTCACTATGATCAAGGAGGGTGGCATCATCCCCATCTAAAGAGAAGGTCTGATGTCAAATCTTGCTACCTGTGCTATCTCAAGAACTTGGAAACCTAGTTTTGAGCTGGAGATAGGAAGGGACTCAGCATTTGGTTGACATGCACAGTTCCTCCTCCTAGGGGTACAGATGCTGTCAAGTGCTCAGAACGAGAGAAAATGACCCAAACAGCTTCTCAGGGAATAGAGAAGCCCCCATCACAAGGGCTGTGTGGTGGGCATGGGGCCATCTGTTTTATCTTTCCAGAGCTACCAGGAATCTTCAAAGGGGATGTTCTCCTAGAACCCAGATTTGATGGCTCAGGCCTGGCCTGCAGAGTCCTTATTCCATGCAAGACCTTGCGTTTTGAGGTCTTGTGCAGGTTTTGGAAATTGAATGAAGCTGTCCACCCTGGATCCTGAGCCTGTAGCATCTATACCCACAATCCCCTGCTGGTTCCCATTTGGTCAGAGCATTGAGAAAGGCTTGGTTTGAAGAGGATGCTTGATGTAGACTGAACCTTGAGGGAAGAGAGTGGGATTTCTTGTGTTTCCTTCCTCATATTTCCATTTCTCAGGTGGCAGAATGAATTTGTCCTCCTCCCCCTGCTCAACTGTGGAAGACACCAGCAAATATGTTACTGTCTGGTGCCTCCCTGAACTTCCATTGTTTGGTAATGACTGTCCTACTCTGGAGGCCTCAATGACATCCTGTCATCTCCACATGACCTATGATTTTCTTTTTATCTTGGGGATCAGTTTCTAATTTTTCATGCATGTTAATCTCTTTCCCAAGTCTTTTAAAGAGCAGAGCATGTGTGTGTCTTTTAAAATCTCTTTCTTGGCATTGGACATTGTGTTTTCCTTAGAGTTATTCTAAACAGCATATTTAATTGTCCTTTCTTTTGATCATGAAATATTTTAGTGTTTGAAGATGACAAGGCCTAACAGGAGACATTTCTTAACTCTTTTGTATGTGCTTGATAGGGCTCCTGCTGAAGTCCCCAGAACAAGACTCCCTCCAAACACTGAGTAATTACATAGATTACAGAAAGACTAACTTCATTTTGGAAATCTAAATATCACTCTCTCTCTCTTAGGAATGGGAGGAAGCACAAACAGACAACAGAGACTTGGAGCCTTTGTATGCATTATCTCATTTAATCCTCCCAAAGAAGGTACTACTTTATCCTCTTTAGTTACTGAAGTGGTGCCACCAAAGTCACCTGGCCAGGATGCAACATACACACAATTTAACCCCCACTCCCAATATGACTTAGGCCGTCCTTGCTGTTTTGGTAACCTAATTACTCCAGCAAGAAGGACGATTGATGTCTTAAGACTTCCCACAGGCTTAGTTCCACCTGCACGCCTTGTTTGTAACTGGACATAACTGAATGTGTACTGTCATCCCGAGGAGGGTCAGGGTGTACACAGAAGGCCCAAGATCCCTTGACACCCTCTGGGCTGGTATCCCAGGATGCTTTGCGCCCATTATGAGTTAATTAGCCCTGAGCCGCAGCGATCCCCTAATGGAGTCATTTGAGGAAATGCTGAAGCAGAACAAATCACATTTGGTTCGGATCTCAGCATTTCCACAGATGATGGGTTCCTCGACTCACTTGGTTTGGCAAAGCACATGGGCCATTGGGACTTCAGGTGCTGTTCACAGAGTGACAGAGACCTCTGGCTAACACAGATGGCTTCGGATTGAGAAAAACAGCATAGCGGGACTGTTCATGGGGGCAGGGATTCCCTTATCTGGTCACCTCCAGGAGGCCTGAGATACAGCTCCTAATTATTAGGCTACCGACCCTGGCATTCCACACTCAGTCTTGGGAAGGCCAGGTCATGGTCGTCAGTAGCTGTTGCCCGACAGGGCAGGTAGGTGAGGGCTTCATCCTCTCAACACACATAAATACCCCGGCTGCCATACCTGCTTATTAATCTGGTCCTTTAAGTCCTACAGACACAGAGTCACCCAAATAACATCATCTATTATACCTTAGTCTGACAGTTACAGATGGTACTATACCAATCACCTTTCTGCTTCATAAATTAGAACCCAAAACATGTGCATCAATAGGGTTTGCAGGGATGGTGTTTGCCAATAGGAATGTTTTCTCAGTCTTTGATACACTACCATTCCTTGCTCCCTAGCACTGTGGAGCCATGGAGGCTAGGACTGTCTCGTAATGTTGGAAGAAATGATATTTACCATTTTTAGGTAGGCAAGGCCCTCAAATGCGTAAGTGATGCTCCTTGTCTTCTACAGCTCTTTCTCTGTAATGTCTTTCCCCTCCTGCACCCCAGCCCTGTTTCTCTCTTTCTTCCTTCCTTCCTTCCTTCCTTCCTTCCTTCCTTCCTTCCTTCCTTCCTTCCTTCCTTCCTTCCTCCCTCCCTCCCTCCCTCCCTCCCTCCCTCCCTCCCTCCCTCCCTCCCTCCCTCCCTTTGTTCCTTCCTCTAGGGGAGGTGATGTTCTCATGATACTACTACAAGAGGCAAGAGACAAGTTACTCCTATGTTGTCAGCTATGTAGTTTAATTCATATTAAGCCACTGATGTGGGGGTTGTAGGTTACAGCAAGGACATTAGAGAGAAAAGGAATGAACTATAAAGACAAAGAAAACCTTAATATCAAGCTCAAGAAAACTGAATAGCCTTCAGTACTGAGATCCGTATAGCTTTGGAACTGACCTGACCGTGGCAATGGAAAATGAAGAAATGATAGACACGTGCAGAAAATCCAGGAACAGGTGGGCTGTGTGCTCTGATGGAGACATATCAGCATCCCAGAAACTCATTGTGTTTATTACATGCACTGGATGAGGAGGTGGGTTAACTAATCTCTGTAGCGGAGAATCTAAGGCTGTAGACATCCAGAAGATGAAGCTGTGGTTGATTCTTTCTGTACACAATGTCAACATCCATCAGTACTCAGACCAGGGGGAGGCTTTGCTATTCCCCTGAGCTTCACCAGGGAAGGTCTTGCCATTTCTATAGGTCTGAGGCATTCGGATTCTTGACATAGCCATTCATGTCAATAATACACATTCACTCAGGACGTCATCTGCTCTCACAGACCATACAGACTCGCAACACTGTGGGTAGAAAATAACTGGCTGATATGGTACATCCAGTGGTTCTTTTGGTGACCTGTGTGGTGGCCCCATAAGAAGTTAGCTAATCTATAGCTGACATGATAACTGTGAAAGGTCCAGATGACAATTTACCTTCTTCAATCTTGTGGCAAATTAGGATGTCTTCAGTACTGGAGGCAGTTTTTTTTGTGGGTGGCCTGGGGTGTGGTGTCCCAGATTTCAGGAATCAGGTTCTCTGCTTTCTTGCTGGCCAGCTGTAAGCATTTTCAATATGAAAGCAGCCATTATGGAAGCTTCACTTGTATGGAATTTTAATTTCTGCCTTGTGGATTCACATGGATGAAGAGACACAAAGCATGGGTTGTTTATCTTCTTTGTTTCAGATGACCTTGGACCACTATAAAGAGAATTTGAGTGCTCTGGGATTTGTTTTGAGATTTCCCCTAACTTGGGTGCAAAGCTATCCTCAATAAAACACCTATTGAATGTTGCTCCATATCTCATCAGATGGGCCTCAGCTATGGCAGATGCACAGACTGTAGTTGCTTTAACCCCTCATGCCTGGGCAAATACTCTAAACAGACATGACAGCTGCTGTCTCTGGCCCAAGTAGGCTCTGTGAGGGCATTCTCTACTTAGAATCTCCTTTGCTGTAACCTTTCTCTCTTTGTTATTTTGGAAAATACCTTTGAAGAATCCACACACTTTATACTAAGCACGTTTCTTAACTAATGTTTCACAAAGGTGACTGGAAGAAGAAGAAAGAGAGAGAAAAACAAATCAAGGATTTCTCTAACTTTTCTTTCTTTGGGTGGTGAACTCATTAAAATAAAGACAGCTTTTCAGTTGTGCATTAAGATTTATTTCTTTGATGTAACCAAAGTTACTTTCTGTGATCACTTTAACGAGTCTTGCTCATGGCTCCAACCTGAGACTCTTCACTTCCCTTTGAAGATCATAACAAGTAGCTGACTTCTACTCATAATCCCATTTCCCTAATACCCCACCTCCCCTAATACCCCATCTCCCCCAAGTCCTTGTCTCTGCCTCTAAGAAAGGACACCAGAACATATTGTTCTGGAGTCAGGTTCATTATGGATTCTTATCCTCCTCAATATGTCAGGACAAATTTGGTGTTTATTCTTTTTGTTTTGAGATGGAGGCTCACTATACTGAATTAGACTAGTCTTGAACTCTTGGGGTCAAATCCTCTTATCTCAGACTCCTGAGGCTGAATCTATGCTATGGGGTCCAGTTCACTTAGGATTTTGAATATTCAGAGATGTACACTACCTTTGTGTTTGGTAATCATCTGTCTGTCTGTCTATCTATCATCTATTCATTCTCTTTGCCTTCTTTTATGTATTTATGTATTGATCTATCATATGTTTTTTTTTCTAGACAATATCCTTCTATGTAGTCAGGCTAGCCTTAAACTCAAACCTCAGCCTCCCTGGTACAGGGATTTCAGGCATGTGTTACCCTACAAGGCTTAAACATGCACATTTCAATTACTGTCCCCAGTTACTTTTATTTATTTACTCTCTATTTGTATGTTCACATGCATGCATGAGGATGTGTGTATGCATGCGCACACACATGGAAACTGGAGAACAACTTCAGGTGTCATTCCCCAGGAGCTGTACCCAGTTTTTATTGATTAATTTTGTTATTTGACAACAATATGTATTTATAATATATATGAATGTATTCTGATTACTCTCCAGTATCCTCCTTATCTCCCTCCCATCGCTGTCAACTCTCACTCACCCCTATTAGTCCCTTTCTCAGACTCACCTTGGGTTTGGTTTTGATTGGTGACTCATTTAATTTCCAGGGCTGACTATGTGACAACTGGGTTGGAATTATCCACTGGAGCCTGATGGAGTCATCAGTGGGTACATATTTGAAGGCAATGATGCTTCCTGAATCTACCATTAACAAGTAGCTCAGTGGTGAGGTGTAGGGCCTCCTGGACTCTCCTTTTTCATACCTGACTATTTGGGGTTCATTCTCGTGTAGATTCAGTTCAGGCCTCCCCAGATGCCATGAGTTCATGATTGCAATGATTGTGTCCCACCCAGAAGATGACATTCCTCTACTCTTCTTCCTATTTTTGGCTCTTAATTTTTTTGTCTCCCTCTTCCTTAATGTTCCTGGAGCCTTAGAGGGAATGGGATATTTACATGGGTTGTATAAATATGGTTTATTTAGGGCTGAACTCTCATTTGCCATGTATTCTTATACCTTGTGCAGACTTGAGTTTCTACATTTACTACTGTTCACTAGGAAGAGAGACAGGGAACTTCTCTGGTATTTGAGGACAGACCAGCCAGCAAAACCCAGGGATCTTCCTCTCTCTGCATTCCTAGCACTGTGTCACTATCTCTGGGATCATAGATGGATATAGAGGGCTGAACTCATACTTGTATGGTAAACACTTTCCTATCTAAGCTACCTGCCCCCTCCAGCCCTTAGAGCACTTTACAAATGGGTTTTGCAAAGGATAACTTGACAGAATGTTTATGTGTTTTTGTAGCTTATGTGGTTTTCCTGGGTTTTGAACAAGTTATTGTTATTATTATTATTAATTATTTTATTTTCAGACTTCCAAGAATCACTGGGGAAAAAGAAAAAAGATGTTGGATTTAGGAAAGTCTAGAGTAATCATGGCTTTGAGCTTTTCTGCTCTTTTTTTAAAGTCAATTTTTTAAAAAGATTTTATTTATTATGTATACAGTGTTTTGCCAGCATATATGCCTGCACGCCAGAAGAGGGCACCAGATCTAATTTTAGATGGTCGTGAGCCACTATGTGGTTGCTGAGACTTGAACTCCGTTTCTCTGGAAGAGCAGCCAGTGCTCTTAACCTCTGAGCCATCTCTCCAGCCTGAGCTTTTTTGTCCTTTATCTTTCCATTTTCCATTTCCCCAAGAAAACCCTTTACTTGTCTGCTGTCTCCACAGTGGGGCTATTTTAAGTGACGCATCTGGATGTAGTTTTTCGTAGTTGAATTTGTGTATGTAAATGACATTATTCTTGATTATATGGGACTCAGAAGGAAGACAAGAATTTGGGATTCTTACAGGGAAACATAGTTGTCTAATTGGACACTGGAGTTTCATCATTTTAATTGCATGATGCTAATGCAGTCAACTTTGTTTACTGCAAACCTCACTCAACAGGTCTTGCAATGATTTCGTTTGCTTTCCACCCTGACAACTGGATTACACTAGAAGTAGCTCAAGTGCTCAGATTTGAACTTGCATTTGATTAGTCATTTTTTTCTGCATGTGCATGTATATGCAGTATGTGTGTATATGTATTTGTATGTTTGAATGGGTGTGGGTGTACATGTGGGGACCAGATGAAGATATCAGAAACCTTCATGATTGCTCTCTACCTTATATACTGAGTCAGAGTCTCTCTTTAACCTAGAGATCATTGGTTCCCTTAGTCTGTCTAGTCAGCTTGCACCAAGGATCCCTGGTCTCTGCCTCCTGTGTGCTGGGATTACAGGGAGGACACCATACCCACCCAGCCAGGGTTCTAAACTCTAGTTCACAGTGCTTGGAAAATGCCTTACCCACTGAGCAATTTCTGTAGTCCCTGATTAGTTTTATAAATTTGAATTGCAAGGCATGCTTACAGTACTGCCTGGAGTTTGTTCAAGCTCCTGTGGTTGCTAAATGTGTGTAAATTTAGCGCAAAATAACTTAAAGAGTAAGTAAGCTTGTGAACCAAGTTACACCGTATTATTACCTTGAAGGTTAGTATAAGACACTTTATCCTACTTGGAGGATAAAGACACCACAGTTCATATTATGAGCAACATGCACCTCTGTTTTATAGCCTTTGATTGTGTACAAGTCTGTGCAGTAACAACTGTGGTGACTATAACACGTCTATAGTTTCTGTCCATTCAAGCTTTGAACTTGAATCACAGGAGATAGATAAACTGATTACCCTTTTCTCATCACTGTGACCAAATACCTGACAGGAAGCAATTTATGGGAGGAGAGGTTTATTTTGGCTCACAGTTCAGGGATATGGTCCATTATGGATGAGAAGGCATGGCAGCTAGGCTGGTTCTGTCTGGGGTGGCAGGGGGTAAGGCATGCCAGGCTAGGTAGTAGAGCACTAGATAGATACCAGGGCTGGGTAATACTTCCAAAGGCTTCTCCCAGTGACCTATCTCAGTCAGCCAGGCAAGACCCCTCACAGCTTCATAACCTCCCAAAGAGTGTCATCAGTTAGTGACTGGATGTTCAAACACATGTGCCTGTGGGGGGGCATTTCACATGGAAATGGAAGAAAACACAAGCAAACCCAAGTTTCTCAACACGGCTGAATTGCCAGCTTCTTTACCAAGGCTACCTGGATGTGGAACTCCTGACTCCTATAGCATTGAGAAGCTGAACTCACTCTTGATATTGCTTATATTGGTATCATTCTGCCTCTTTTGTATCCTATATGCACAATGTTTCATAACTCTCACAGGCAAGTAGTTACTATTTTAATTGAGTCTGTATTGCTTAACAGTAATTATAGCAAATAACACTGCAATTTACTAGGTACCAAACACTTTCTAAATTCTTTACCTGCATTTTTGCTCTTGATCCTCACAAACTGTTTTGTGGTTAAAGTTACACCATCACCTCTATTTTCGTTTGTGAATTAACTATAGGATATATTGCCCATTATATGTGTCTTGTATATTATGTGAATTAACCACACTGGTGCACTGAGATTTCTCTGGAGTCATTGTGTGATGTGCAAGTTCACACGTTTGCTTTATTTTCAGCCTCCTTAGATGAATTGTCAAGAATGTCACTGGCCTGGGGGAACTTATTGCCTCTCACTGTGAGTGCACTGTGGCTCTTGCCACCTGCCAATGTCCCTCCAGCAGTGACTGTGCATCACTCTTTCTAGCCTCTTGATCTTCAATGAAAACTCTGCTGGGACCACTTCAATGTCATTTCACCTCACCACCCATGTCACTGGGGATTGCTAGTCCTATCATATGAATGTAGAAGTTTTAAGAGATATGGTAACTTGGCCAAAGCTTTTTTTTCTTAACAAGTGGGTAGTTGAGGATAGAATGCAGTATTTTTGTCTAAATTCTGAGCTCTGCCTGTCTCAGAACACCATCTGATATTCCTCTGAGGTTATTGCATGAATGGTATCAGGATAGAAATCTCATACAGTACAAATCCTTCAAAACTAGAATGGCTTGATCAATAAAATGCTTCCTGTTCAAGCATGTGGACTTGAGTTTGCTCTTCAGAACCAGTAGAAAAAGGCAAGGTGTGGTGATGAATGCTCATAAAACCAGTGCTGGGGTAACAGAGAGAGCTGGGTTCTTAGGGCTTGCTGGCCAGCCAGCCCAATTTGGTCAGTCAACCTCAGGTCTCAGTGAGAGACCATGTCTCAAAAACCAAAGTGAACAGCCCCTGAAGAATATCAGCCTCTGAGGTTGATCTTTGGCCTCCATATGCACACACTCACATTTGCACCTCCATATGCACACACACCTGTAAAACAAATATTAAAAGGTCTTATTAATAAAATCAAACCTGGAGCCAGGTATTGGGGTGAATGCTGAAAGATCAGAGAAGCAGAAAAAGCCACACCCACCTCACCTTGCCAATTCCTCAACTGATCCTGTTTCCTCAGACAAGAAGCCTCTCAGTCCTTATCCAGAATGAATCTCAGCTGAATTGATGCTCAAAGCCTAAAAGCTTAACCAGGCCAAAAGCTTCTAGTTCCCGGTTTTCACGCCTTATATACCTTTCTGCTTTCTGACATCACTTCCTGGGATTAAAGGTGTGAGTCACCATGCCTGGCTATTTCCAGTGTGGCTTTGAACTCACAGAGATCCATGCCTCCAGAAGGCTAGGATTAAAGATGTGAGTGCCACTATTTTCTGGCCTCTGTATCTAGTGGCCATTCTGTTCTCTGCCCCAGATAAGTTTATTAGGGTGACAATATTTTGGGGAACATAATACCACCACACACACTGTACATATGCAATTGTCTCACACAACACACAGCAAGTCTACCTAAGTAGTCTAAGTTCCTCTTTGAATAACTGAGTAGGGGGTGAGGGTTCCAGATTCCTTTATGGTCTATCCCTGGTTACTGTGTGGATAGACACAGTGTCCCTAGAAACCCCACTTCCCCAGAGGACAGGTGAGGGCCTGAGAGTTGGGACAGATGCATGTGAGAGGCTTCTCTGAGATACAGAGTTCACTCTACAGGGAGACCCTAAGCCTGCTCCAAAAAGCCAGGACTAATCAGCAGTTTGCCACATCAATTTTTCATTAAATATGAAGAAGAGAGCCACCCAGATGTACTCATTATTGTTGGTGATTTAGCAATTTAGAAAATGCCTACTAAAGGCTCCCTTGGTAGCATGGGAGGGTTAATGTGTCTTCTACAGTCATTCATGGCCTCCCAGGACACCATTTATACAGTAAGAGGGAGAGAGAGGCACCACCCCCATGAAACCTCATCATACAGCCCTGGTTTCAATCACTGGGGATGGATGTTGGCAGCTGAGGTTGGTGGTAGAGCTGGAGCTCTTGAGATAGATTCCTGAGGGACTCTGCCAGCTTTCTTTAGGACATAGATTCCCACAGATCTAGACCAGAGTGGAAGCTTTTAATGTCCAAATTGGCATAAACTGGCCATTTGGAGCAGAAGCAGTCACAGGAGAGAGGATTTGGCTTCTTGATAAATGATAGTGATCAGGTGCTTCCCATTCCAAAGGTTAAGTAGGGAAGTTGACCCACATTTAATGAGCTGCGTGTTACTGTACTTCACAGAAACAGAAGACAAAACGCCATGTGCGCTTCTGCCTTTGGTCGCCTGAATTTTGCTTCTTGGCCCTGATTACCATAGCAAATTACCAGCATTATTCAAATTAGAAAAATAAACTTTAAATGGGAACACTGCAAGACTCAAACTTTATTCATTTCCAGTGCTAATATTTTGAGTGGCATAAATAAATAAATTGTGTTCAAATTTGCAATAGTAGTCCTCAGGGTAAAACTGACATTCAGCCAAAGTGGTAAGGATATTAAAATCAATAGATTATAAGGGAAAAAGCCTTTAGTAAATATTTTTCTGCTGAAATCCCATCTTTGTGTTTATAATGCTGAAATATCAAAAAGGTTAGATTTGCATGTGGGTTGGACAAGACCAAATCTGGGAATCTAGACCACAACATTCTTGTTGCTCTTTTCCCCTTTGAATTTTGTTTTGCAGCATGGAGTGGTGGGTTGTAAGGATCGTGATGAGAGGAGCTTTGGGGTTAAGGCAAGTGTTCACATGGTAATGGTGTCCACCCTCCATGCTATGCCATAGATTTGTTTTCCCTTTGAACATTCTAGCCTTCCAGAATGGAGAAGGCTGCTGGGGAAAAAAACCACTCAGTGATACAGCAAATCAAGGGTTAGAGTTACGCAGAGAAAATGTTGGCTGATCTCCTCCAACTTCTGTCTCAATATTTGTTTACGCCTCTGTGTAAAAAGCAGTCTGGATGTCTTGGTCATGAGTCCTGTTTGCTGACAATTATAACAAAGCCTCATTAATTTTAAAATCAAGGATTGCTGAAAATCACTGTCTAACTAAGCAATTCAAATTGTCTGACTACTCAATTCTTTTGTGTCTCAAATTACCTACAGACTGACAAAAATTCTGAATGAAGGCATGAAAAATGAAAGTCCTTTGTTGTAACTGGCAGTGTGGGAAAGACCGTAACACTTGGAGTCAGAACAGTGGTTGACTTCTGTCCTTGTCTTCATCTAACTGTGCCACTGCTAAGAGGCATTTAGCATCTCTGAACACCAGTTCTTCATGTGGAAGAGGTATCAAAATGATAATCCCCGAAAACTCGGGTTCTGAATCGCAGTATAGACCTATGCTTACAAGCACTACTGTGGACCCTTTCTGGGTGATGTATTTTTAAAGGTGGGAGGACATTATGTAACCTCCCCAAACACAAACAGACATGCATTTTAAGGAGCATCATCAGTGTCATTGTTGGCTGGCAACAGCACAAGATTTCAGGTGGCATCTCAGGGGTCCTTTCTCTGTAGTTTGGAGTATTCTGGTTAGATGTGTCATGGGTTCTGAGATTCAGAATCATCACATTTTTGGCAGGTTTCACTCTTCAGTCATAGCTCATCAGCAACTTCCATCCCACTGGTCATCCCTCAATGACACTTTACTTCTATCATCTACCTGCTCTTTTCTCAGCAACTGATCCAACCAACATGGCTGGCACCTGCCTTTTTTTTCTCTTGTCAGGATTCCTGGAAAGAACCAATGGAGAGAAACTGGGGCCCGTTGAAAAACCTAACAATAGTAAACTCAACCAGTTCTTGCTGTGGAGCTTTCAGGCCGACAGGGTTTGGACCCCATTGAGGATTCTGTCTAATTCCATATGAAGCACAAATGAGCTATCCATGCTGAGAACTTGTTTAATGGTGGGCTTGTGATCAAAATTAATCATGATATTCTTTTAGACAACTAAGTGTTGGCACTTCATCATACAGTAATGGTGATCAACACAAATTTCATTTAGGTATTATATTCTGGGAGATTATACAGAAAAGGACTTCAAACCAGTCATTCTGAAGATACAGGAATCCAGATTAATATCCTGACTTTGTTCCTTAGCTGAGGTTGAAATATCATAAAGAGGGTTTGACTTTCCCCACATTGCAAATATGAACTGTGCCTACATTAGATGGGGGTGTGATGAGTTAAGTGACTTTGTGCATCAAAGATGCTTATACCAGGCCCTAGCATGGTTTTTTAGCATCTAGTACTCACATATGAATGGTAGGGGTCGGGAGATAGCTTAGTCGGTAAGCATTTCCCATCTGCACGTGAGGACCTGAGTTCCAGCCTCAGAATCCATGTGAAAAAGCTAGCATGGTGACTTGCGATCCTGGAGGAAGCAAAGGCAGGAGAATCCCTGGGGGTTCATTTATAGTTAGCCTAGCTTACCTATGAACTCCAGGACAAATGAGGCACCCAGTCGCAGAAACTAAACCAAACCCAGATGATGGCAGTCAAGGAAGACACCCATGATAGACCTCTGGCCTCCATGCACACACATGCACAATTGCTCCTGCATTCACAAGTGCGTACTAATACCTTCCCCATCCAGAAACGATCAACTGTGTTATTATCATCCACCCTTATGCAAACACAAGTTTTCTTAGGAAAAAAGTGTAGAAACACTGAACACTTACTTGCATTGTTAAGATTAAAGTTTTCTCCATTGTAGGCTGTTTAAATGATGTGTTAAGCAGGTGCAGGTGACTCTGGGAAGGTGTTTGTTAGACGAACCTTTTCTGAAATATGTCTTCTATGTCAAACTGCTTACTTGAGTCTTCCCTCCCTCCTGGCTGGGTTAATGCTGTCTGACCACACAGTTACCCTGTGATTCATTTTCCTAACTCATGGTGTCATTTACTTTAAAAGAGCTTGAATAATGGGTTGAATCATGAGGAATCCAAAGCTGTGTACTTGACCTTCACTCTACACCCACGGACACAGGTGTGGGTGTATTTTGGATCTAAAGCCAAACTAAGGAGAAATTACATGCCTATCAACCATCTCATTTAGTCATTTTTAGTAAAAACATTGTAATTTTTTTTGGCAAGGAAATGTTCATTAATTAAATTCATTTTACAGTCTTTTATTATGTTTAAAATAATCATTTTATAAAAATTGGGAGCCACTATCTTCAACCACAAAGCATTCAAACACTAGTAAATGTTACTTGAAGTTATGCTAGCTACTTGCTCTCTCCATGCCTTGTGTTCTGTCTTAAGTGCTCCTTCCTCTAGTTCCATAAATCATGTCATTATTTTGTGACTGGTGACATGTACATCATCCTTATTAGACTTGTGCTCCCAGGATAAGCACTTTAAGTCATCTTTGCTTTCACAATATCTGGTAGATACACATGCTTTGTCCTAATCAAACTCTGCACTTGACATTGGGAGGTTTACACACACACACACACACACACACACACATACACACACACACACACACACACACATACACACACACACACACACACACCTTGCCTCAAAAACCTTCCTCAGAAGGGGAGTAGGGAGGAACTGAAAGGTATTCATTAGAGCTGTTCTCACGGACAAGCTGTGCTGTCTCCAGAGTGGCCTGGGAAGAAACCATAGTGATGATATTACTTCCCAAGCATCTTTGCTTTTATTTCATCTCCTTACTTGTCCCCTGAGGGAAAGAATCAATCAAAATTTATTGAGCAAAGTACTAATGAAATACAGAAACAAATAAAACAAGGTTTCAGACACACACACACACACACACACACACAGAGAGAGAGAGAGAGAGAGAGAGAGAGAGAGAGAGAGAGAGAGAGAGAGAGAGCTATAATGCAAAGAGGAAATAGGAAACGTGATACAGCATGTCTCCAAGGCTCCCTGTGTAACAAGTGCTATGCTGAGTAGCCAGCACACACAATCTTTGTTACGACCCTCAGAGGCTACTGAAATCATTACCCTGCTTTGTAGAAGACTAAGTGGAGGCTGAGAAAAAATAAGATTCCTTGCTAAGAGTACATAGACCCTAAATTGTGGATTCAGGATCCATACAAATTCATTCAGATTCCCTGGAGTAGTACCTCACAGCAAGAGTGAGAGCAACACACACACACACACACACACACACACACACACACACACACACACACACACACAGAGAGAGAGAGAGAGAGAGAGAGAGAGAGAGAGAGAGAGAGAGAGAGAGAGAGAGAGAGAGAAACTCACACGACCTATAAATGCAACCGTTTGCTAACATTGAAATTCTGCCTACAAGTTTCAGGTCTATGACCACTTTCACTTTATCAGTTGAAGGCAACAACTGACACTCAACTTCCTCAAATAGGAAAACAACCAACCACCTGCGTCAGAGTCACCTGAGGGCATCTGGATCCACACGCCTATTCCCAGGCCTGAAATTGAATCAGGGCTTCTGACCATGGATCTCAGGAGACTCTAATCCCAGGGGAAGTTTCCCTAGGGAAGTAGTTCCCCCCAATCCTGGAGGATTCCGAGAGGGAACTGTGTGTAGGTAGGGAAACAGTCCTCTGTGCACAAAAGCAGAACTTCAGGAAGCCAAGGTCCGCTGCTCTGCAAGCCACTTCTCATTACCCTAACCAAATATCAACAGAGCAATTTAGGAAAAGAAGCACACAGTTTCAAGAGGGGGATGTCCTCCTAGTGCTTATGGGGAGGCCATGGTAGTGTTTATGAGGGAACCCCCCCCCCTGTTCACGATGGCATGCTCTCTTCTCAGAAAGCTCAGACTGGAACTGGGACCAGGCCATAACCCAGAAATCTTTTCCCTCCAACTCCACAGATTCCAGCTAGGTCCCATGTCCAAGAGATCTCACTTCCCAAAGCAGTACCACCACCAGGACTAACTGTTAAAACCATGAGCTGATGGGGACATTCCACAGTCAAACCACAGCAGCTGCTGTGCAGTACAGACCAGGAATTCACAACCTGTAGGCGGATTCCACTGAGCGGCAGTGTGATAACTAATCTTCATTGTCAATGTCACTGGATTTTGAACTGCTCAGGAGACACACCTCTGGGTATGTCTGCTAAGGGCATCTCCAGAAAGGTTTAACTTAAGATGCAAAGTGGGATATGGATGCAGAAAGAGAGTGGTGCTGTACTGGTACTGTACTGTACTCCCTGTATTGGGCTTTCAGACTGAATGAAAATGAAAAGGGAAAGTGAGCCGAGCTCCAGCATTCACCTCTCCCTGTGTCCTGACTGTGGATTCAATGTGGTCAGCTGCTTCAAAGCTCCTACCACAGCCAGAGCTGCTTTAACCACACCTTCCTCACTCTGGCGGACTGCACCCTCAAACTGTGAGCCAAAATAAACACTTCCTTTTTAAAGTTGCTATTGAGGAACTTTGTCATAGCAACTAGAAACGAAAGTAATACAGATAGCTTTGTGTGGTGAAATATTAGTGTGTTTTATTCAAAACCATTTTACTCATAGCATATTCCCTGGCCCTCAAAGACCTGCCTCCTCTCACTGGAGTCCATAGCAATGCTTGCTTCCTTTTCTCTGGTTCATGCAGGCTTCACCCTATAAAGTCCTACCAGACAGCATGGTAGCAGGACTCTCATTGAATTTAGCCTTTTGGGGGGAGACTGTTTGGTCACCACCCATTCCTGTCATTGTGCCCCAACAAACTATACCAAGTCAGAAAGCAAAAGCCCAACATTCCCCAAACTCTAGTCTCCTTGTTTAAGGGGGTTGTTAGCTGACTCTCAACCCATGGACCAGAAAGGTCTTTGATATGTATGATGGGATGGATTATAATCGGCATAGAATAGACTGGCAGCTGTGCATATTTTTTAAATTCAGTTTTATGGCACTGAGACATCTTAGTTTGGGGTTGTTAGCATTTTCTAATTCTATACAACTATCTCAAATAAAGACTCTAAAGAAAAATGAAGCAAACAATGATTTGAAAATAAAAAAATACTGCACAAAGTAAAAGAAGGAACATAGCTTTATGAGTAGTCAATGCTATGAGAGTTAGGGGTATCCTCCACAGGGCTGAGGGTTTTAAGAGCACACATTTCCTTGTTTTGATACCATTATGACACAATGTTGCCATCTACAATGTTTATCTGCAACAGTATAACCAAGTTACAAATAGCAAAGTATTTCACAGGGCTGGGGAGATGACTTACCAGGCAGTTGTGAGGACCAGCACTCAGATCCCCAGCACCCACATGAATGTCACTTGGGGGTGGTGGCTAGCATGTATTCCCAGTGCTTGGGAGGTAGTGACAGGGGTGCCCAGAACACACTGGCTAGTGAGATTAGCTGAAGTTCTGGGTTCAAGTGAGAGACTTTGGATCAATATGGTGGACAATGATACAAGAAAACACATGGCATCAACCTCTGGACACCACATGCATACATGTGTGTATGCACCCTATCCCCCATGAGAGCATGAATACATCAATGTATTCTGGAAACAACAACAACAACAACAACAACAACAGCAAGAATCTCAGATTGCTTTAAGAATGTTTACAGTTGTGTGTTGTGCTTCATTTATAGCTTTTCTGGACTACAGTCAGTCCACAGGCAGAGGAACAGATATCCCTGTATGGATGACCAACGTTTCATGGTGTTATGAACTGGCCTTCCTCTCCCACCATCTCTGACAATTTCTGCCCTCTGCCTTTTCCACCTATTTTGTGAATTAACCTGTCCCTTGTCAAGCCCAGTGGCATCTGCCCCAGAGTAGAAGGCCAAAGGAAGTTCAAGTTCAAGTACAGTTTCTAATCAGCAGCAAAGGGAAGGCCACTCCTTCTGCTAATGGGGAAATTTGTCGATTCTGACGGTATCTAAGGATGCAGGACTCCCAAGAAACCAGGCCCAGGGGAGGGGGGGGATGGTATTCGTCCTTCCACTTTGTTCCAATGAGAAGACCAACACAGAAGCAAGGTAACTCACCGAGGGTGAGTAGCATTAGAATTATAATCCTGATGCTTGAATTTGAGCCCCGGCCTCTGGGCTCCTTGCCTATAATGTCAGAAGTACCTTTCAGTTTCTTATCTTTTTCACTAATTGGAGATTTCAGATGAGCCTAAGACAAGAGCTCCAATGCCCAGTGCCTTGAGTAATCGAAGAGTGTGGATTATATGCTTTAATACATGCATGTCTACCTGTTGACAGAGTTCATTTGCAGTTGTTGACAAATTTGGATATCCACTAATCTTTTCACACACATTAGCAGTAGCTATTGCTTTAGTAATCAACTTTGAACTGAATGCTATAAAGACACAGCACATAGAAACCACGTTGGAAAGCTGTAATATTTCTGGCTTTGTTAAACTGGTGCTTTCTGATCTGCTTGGGAAGGTTTTGAGTGTGGGTTTAATTAGAATCTTTAAACTCACATTAGTGTGCTCATACAATGGGGATAACAGATGAGGCTCTCGGTTTGGGGTTGATTCACTGTTGTTTGTGTTCAGCTGGATTGAGAATGATGTAAACAAGAGGAAGCATTTCTGAATACAAGCTTCCTGTGGGAGAAGTAGTTGTTCCCTAAAGAAAGTTAGTATTTGTGTTCTCAGACTTGGTTCACATTTTTAGCTACTGGCCAAATTATTAGAAATGTCAGTATCTACTTTGCAAAACCACAGTCAAAGCCAATGTCATACTGACTTCTAGATGCCATAAAGGAAAGGCCCTTGGACCTCTTTACTAAAGACTTGGTTCCCCTACCCCCATGACTCCCAATCTGCTTTCTTTATTCTGAAACTAGACTTTGGAGAAGTAAAGTAGATTAAAATGGTACAACAATTCTAGATAGTGTATTTGGGTTGCTACCCAAGCTAGGACAGGGTCATTATCAAACATTTCTAGGAGTTGTGGCAAGAACAAAGCAGAGACATGTCACAGAGATCTGTACCTGCAGACATTTGTTCTTTTTGCATTGACTTATGCTCCCCAGCTCTCCCCATGCTTCCCAGCCCTCCCCATGCTCCCCAGTCCTCCCCATGCTCTCCAGCCTTCCCCCGTAGTCTTCAGCCTCCCCATCCCCAGTACTGCAAAGCCAAAATATATGTCATCTTCATGATATTTTATCTTGATTTTGACTGTTTGTTTATCCATCTGATGCAACTATTGGAGTGAAGGTATTTGTACTTAGTAAGGGTCACAGAATTCAATAAAATTTGGGAAAAAAAGCATACAGTCTATCTCAGATGAGTGATACTTTAAATTTGTTTAGAACACATATGAAATGAAGCTGACTTCTTCAGGTGTATTTTGGTGGAGTATGAGCTAAGTTCTTCGGAGCTGTGTATGGTGCACAGGCTTCTATTAGATGGGTGTCTAGACTTGGGAAGGCCTGGGGAGAGCAACTGAGATGATCAAGGACCAAGGGCTGGTGAAACAGAATCTGTGTTTCCTTGAGCGGCGTGTTCAATTCTGCTGCACCCACAGAACTTCTTAGGCATTACATGGTACTACATAGCTCTCCTATTACACATGAAGGATGTGGTTTCCAGCAGAGGTGTCTTCCCTGCACCCACCACCAACTTCTCTTGAGGCTCCAATCTCTTTAATAGCACTCTGGGAGGAGTGTTCTGCCTCTGTAGTGCTTAAATGTCTATTTAACAGCATGCTTTGTTGCCCATTTTCCAGCTTGTCTAGAGGTGGGGAGGTCACCTTAATGCCCTGGTGACCTCTGACAACTGTTTTAAGGCAATTAATGCACCAGCACTTTCACAAATCTCCTTCTTGTCATCTGCGAAGCATGGCTTTGTCTCATGGAGGAGTCATTCAGGACAAATTACTATGTGTAGCAGCAGTCTCCTGGAATCACCAGCTTTCACCAAAGACACTCGGACCCCAGAATAGAGCTGCCCTGAAAATGCACATTAAGAACTTTCACTCCGCAGGGAAAGAGGGGTTGTTTGGTTTCCTACAAGGCATGTCTTTTGTTTTCATGACTCTGCCATATGCATTAGTGAGTGTCCTTTGGACTCAGGAGGAAGAATAGAGTACTCTTGTTTCTGCTGAAGGTGCTGAGTCTTCAGGCACTCTCAGGCAGGGACTGGCTTTGTGCCACTCTGGGAAACTACCAAAGGGTACAAACAGGAAAAACTCAAGCTCCCTTCCAGCTTCCCAGTGTCTGCAGAGGGAGGGTAACTCAAGTGTTCAGGGATGCCTCATGAAGTTGAACTCTCAGGACCTCCATATCATGTATTTACCTGGCTGAACGAGGTGGGAGGGTGGTCAGTATTTGCTCTCTGCTGGTGTCTGGGCCCCTTCCTGTTTTTTTCTGCTACCAGGATACCAGGATGTGGGTACAGGCTGGTAAAAAACCGGTGCTTACCTGTGAACACTATGGTCTTCTCTGCTTTGGAGGAGTCATGGGGCACAATGGCCTACGTACATCTTATCTTTGCAGGTAGCCTTCGCATCACTGCAAGTGGTCACAGCGCATCAGCCCGCAGAACACCTCAAGGGTAGGAACTGTCCTTACATGCACGAAGCTTTTCTATGCTTCCCTTCTTCTCAGCTTACTTCTAAACTCTTTCAAAAAAATTGTGTCCCAACTGGAAGACCCAGGAGTGCCCAAGCCTCCTAGCTTAGGGATAATTGGTCCAAATGTTCCAATCACAAGTGAAGGAATTTCACACAGGCTCACTGATAGCAATGGAGGAGTCACTGACCCAGCTGAGAGACTCTGGGACTGCCCCTGAATAGCCTCACAAAGGGGCAGAAAATCAAGGTGGGTTACTCTGGACACTGGGTGATACCTGGGTCCCATCTTCTCACAGAAATAGATCTGCAATGGGAAGTGAACAACACAATGTCTGGGTCATATCAGCTTCCCTTCTGCCTCTAGCCTTTTTCTTCCTCTCACCATCAGCCACCACCAGGAAGTCATTTCTGTGACTCTTATCTGTTCCCAGCAGGCCAGACTGCAGTGACCTAACATTTGAGACCCAGTGACTTCACTTACTCAGACTTCCTTAGGCCTTGCACCTTTGCCTCTTTCACAACAGCAGGATCAGAAACTGTCTGTCTCTGTCTCTATCTCATTGTACACACACACACACACACACACACACACACACACACACACGTGTGTGTGTGTGTGTGTGTGTGTGTGTGTGTGTGTGTGTGTGTGTAAAAATTTCCTCCAAATTGAAGCAATCACCTCAGAAAGAAAAGGGGAGACTCAAGAAATGTAGGAAGCAAACAACTCACAAGTCTCAAGAAGTCCTTGAAATTTACAAGGTTTACAAGGCCCCTCCCAAGGTTAATGGAGCAAAGAACAACTGCTAGAGGGGAGTTTCTCTGATCAGCGCTGCTGCCTGACAGTGACTCTCCAACCTAGCAGTGACTATAAGTCACCTAGAAAATTCCAAGGATGCAGTTTTCAAGAGTCATGATCATATTAGGGTGGGATATTCTGTGATCCAGCTTCTTTTGAGTCATACATGGTCCTGCAAGCAACTCCAAAAACCTTGGTTTGACAACTTGGACTTTGATGACATTGTTTCTTTGGTCTGTAGTTGGTTCTGGCTCCTATGTGGGACAAGTAGACACCTATTTCCATTTCTTCAGGGAAAGTCTCACATGCTGTAGGCAAAAGGGGCCAAGGAAAGAATGCTGTGCCCCTGGTTTGACTCTAACCTGAGACTTGGAAATCCCAGCATTAATGGCCAAACACTACTTCCTGCCACATAGCACTTTTCAACTAGCTCACTCAGCATGCTCCTCAAAACCCTATAAAAGGCCTCCGCTCCACCCAACCCTCTGTTGTGTTTCTGCCCATTCAGAGGCAGCCTCTGTTTTATTTTCACAAATAAATCTCTTGTGTGAGGTTTGTTATGTTCTGTGACTTTTTTTGGCTCTTGACTGCCAAGATGCTCTTGTGCCAGAAAAACTTTTGCACACACCTCTGTAATCTCAGACAGTACTATGGTAGTTTCTTCTTGTCTATGCAGTCATAACCAACTTTCATGTGACTATTCATGATTCCACTTTACAGTTGCTTCAAAAGATAAGTCCAAGTGAATTAAATACACTTTTAGGAAAAGGGTGCTTTGTTTTTCCATTCCTACAATCATAGAACATATTAGTAGATACAAATAAATTCTTTGTGAAGGCAATGTTCAGGAAAAATGATAGGAATCCCTTTTGCAGGATCGGTAATTGTAATTGTGACCTTACTGTGAATCTCTTCTGTCCTCTTGGCTCATATCAGTGTGTTTAGATGAAATCCTTTTCGATAGAGAGTCATCTTCCTAAACTCTAACACACAGAAACACAGTGAAAGTTAATGTTGTCAACTGGGCAGGCTCTAGACTTACCTAAGAAGACATGGTAGACACATCTGTGAGGGATTTTCTAGGCTGGGTAAATTGAGGTGGGAAAACTATCTCTAAATGTGGGGTCACCATTCCCTGGGCTGGAGTCAGCACTGAATAAAAAGGAGAAAGTGGACTGAACAATAGTATTCATCTCACTCTGCTTCTTTTAAAAAAAGATTTATTTTATTTTTAATTATGCCTATGCGTGTGTGTCTATGTGTGAGTATGTGTGCATGTATAAGTCAGAGGCCTCAGATTCCCCTGGAGCTGGAGTTATAGTTGTGAGCTGTCTGATGTTGGTGTTGGGGATTGACCTCAGGTCCTATGTAAGAGCAATAAGTGCTTTTAACCACTGAGCCAGATCTCTAGCTCACCTCTTTGCTTTGATTGCAGATGTTGTGAGAACAGCTAGTCACATCAGTTTGTATCAGAAGTCAAAAGCACGTGGTATCTGTCTACCACAATGAAATCCCCTTGGATCCTGTGTTTATCCCACAGTTCAAAGTGCAGGCAACAGTCGTAGCTGACAACATCGATTTTCAGAAGATAGTTAAGATGTTAATCCAAGGATCCCCACTTGCCAGTATGTTCTGTAACTCAAGTGCATCATTGTAAGTGTTGGAGAGGTTGAAGTGCAAGCAACTAGGCACAGGCTGTGCACCCAACAAGGTTATTATTAAGAGAACACTTCTAACAGCAGGGCTCCAGACCACCAAGGGGAGAAGGAAAAACCGACCAAACCTCCCACCGCTAAGACACCTAGAATTCTTCCACTGAAAAGCAAAACCCTTTTAGAAAAGGGTTTGCTAGACAGGCAAATGGAGAGGGAGAGAGAGAAAGAAAGACAAGAGAATAGAGAGCAGGGAAGAGAGAGGAGGAGGGAGGAAGGGGGAGAGAGAGAAAGAGGGGAGAGAGAAAGACAGGGGGAAAGAGAGAGGGAGAGGGAGAGGGAGAGGGAGAGAGAGAGGAGAGAGAGAGAGAGAGAGAGAGAGAGAGAGAGAGAGAGAGAGAGAGAGGAAGAGATGGAGAGACTTCAAAGCAATTAAGCAATTTCACTTCCATGTGGCCTGTTTTACTCTTTCCTTTCTTGCTTGTGTGTGTTATAAAAATTGTTAATAGGCTTTAGGAAGCAAATCTTGGCCTTTGTTGTTTGCATCTCAGTGTGTGTGTGTGTGTGTGTGTGTGTGTGTGTGTTTTCATTTTATGGGCACTCCTCGGAAAGATTCAGAAATTCCAGGTAAATTATTATACCAGAAGAAGTCTGTCCAGTTTCCGATAAAACCAGAACTAATTTATTTATTTTTTGTTGTTGTTTATACTCCAGTACCTTTGACAACACACTTCTCTGGAGATGCGTATCTTCATTCTCCACTCTTTTAGTCTGTCATCTTGTTTTTTTCTTTGTTTTGCAATTGACAAGGAAAAAAAAATCTGACACCAACCTTGGAAGGAAGATGGTAATGCATTCAAGACTTCTTTCCCCTGTCAGATGTGATAAAAATCTTGCCTAAAACCATGTCCAACCTTTTCAGCAGAAAGTCCAGATGGCTTTGCAGCCTGGATAACAGACTTCACTCACTGATGCTTCTTATGGTGTCAATAGGGCAATGTCTTTCTCACGGCATAAATGCAAAACAAAAGATAGCATCTGTGGTGTAGGGAGGAGGTAGGGCACAGAGGGGTTGATGCATGTGTTATCTGGGGAAAGAGTATGAACAAAGGAAAACTCAGAGCTGGGGAAGAAAGCCTCTCTTAAGTGAAGATTCCATCAGGTGGGACAGTGCTTTAGGTGGGACAGCCCATCAGGTGGACAGTGAATCAGGTGGACAGTATATTAGGTGGACAGGTCATCAGGTGGACAGGTCATCAGGTGGACAGGTCATCAGGTGGACAGTGTAACAAGTGGACAGTGCATCAAGTGAACAGTGCATCAGGGACAGTGCATCAGGTGGACAGTGCATCAGGGACAGTGTATCAGGTGGACAGTGCATCAGGGACAGTGTATCAGGTGGACAGTGCATCAGGTGGACAGTGCATCAGGGACAGTGTATCAGGTGGACAGTGCATCAGGTAGACAGTGTATCAGGTGGACAGTGCATCAGGTGGAAAGTGTATCAGGTGGACAGTGCATCAGGGACAGTGCATCAGGTGGACAGTGCATCAGGTAGACAGTGCATCAGGGACAGGTCATCAGGTGGACAGGTCATCAGGTGGATAGTGCATCAGGTGAAGAGTGCATCAGGGACAGTGTATCAGGTGGACAGTGCATCAGAGACAGTGCATCGGGGGACAGTGTATCAGGTGGACAGTGCATAAGGTGGACAGTGCATCAGGGGGACAGTGTATCAGGGACAGTGTATCAGAGACAGTGTATCAGGGACAGTGTATCAGGTGGACAGTGTATCAGGTGGACAGTGTATCAGGTGGACAGTGCATCAAGTGGACAGTGTATCAGGTGGACAGTGTATCAGGTGGACAGTGTATCAGGTGGACAGTGCATCAGGTGAACAGTGCATCAGGGACAGTGCATCAAAGACAGTGCATCAGGGACAGTGCATCAGGTGGACAGTGCATCAGGGACAGTGTATCAGGTGGACAGTGCATCAGGTAGACAGTGTATCAGGTGGACAGTGTATCAGGTGGACAGTGCATCAGGTGGAAAGTGTATCAGGTGGACAGTGCATCAGGGACAGTGCATCAGGTGGACAGTGCACCAGGGACAGTGCATCAGGTGGACAGTGCATCAGGTAGACAGTGCATCAGGGACAGGTCATCAGGTGGACAGGTCATCAGGTGGATAGTGCATCAGGTGAAGAGTGCATCAGGGACAGTGTATCAGGTGGACAGTGCATCAGAGACAGTGCATCGGGGGACAGTGTATCAGGTGGACAGTGCATAAGGTGGACAGTGCATCAGGGGGACAGTGTATCAGGGACAGTGTATCAGAGACAGTGTATCAGGGACAGTGTATCAGGTGGACAGTGTATCAGGTGGACAGTGTATCAGGTGGACAGTGCATCAGGGACAGTGCATCAGGGACAGTGCATCAGGTGGACAGTGCACCGTGGACAGTGCATCAGGGACAGTGTATCAGGTGGACAGTGCATCAGGGACAGGTCATCAGGTGGACAGGTCATCAGGTAGATAGTGTATTAGGTAGACAGTGTATCAGGTGGACAGGTCATCAAGTGGACAGGTCATCAGGTGGACAGTGTATCAGGTGGAAAGGTCATCAGGTGGACAGTGCATCAGGTAGACAGGTTATCAGGTGGACAGTGCATCAGGTGGGAAATGGCTAAAAAGCAGCTGCAGTGGGTGAAACAGATTGTTGAAGATGGTGGCCAATTTTAACTTTTTTTAGCATTGGAGATGAAGTCTGACCATTGTGATAAATTAGGCATTTTTGCGGTCTCTTTTAGTCAAGTGTTCTTCTCATGTTTCTCTTCTGCCAGATTCCATTTCTGATGTGAGATGCTGGGCTGCCGGAACCTATCACCAGCACAGAGTAGGTAAAGACAGAAGTCCCAGACAAAACTGAGATGGCAATAGGACCTGGCAGGAGTGACATCGTGAGTCACATCTTTACTGTCATCAGAGGAGGAGTCATTTTTAGTTTCTGCTGGACATTGCAGATGGATGAAATCATTGTAAATGAGGCTAGCGGACCTTTTGGCTTAGCCAGAGAGGTAAGTGGGTAGTATAGTCTGTTCTTCAGTGGGAGAGAAATCAAGACTCAGGCAAGGCAGCTATTCTTTAAGTAATGACTCACCAATGACCAGGGAGAGATCATTTGTGGAATTGTGTTGTGCCCATGCACACCTTGCCCAGCTTCCTCCTCTTCATTGGGGTGATTGCCAAAGTGTTTGCTGCTCTCTTCTCTTCCTCCCAACTTCCAGGCTTTGTTGTACTCATCATTATGTTTATTAATGAAATTTCAGCCCAAGCACGTCTTTCACTGAGTCAAGATTTGCGTCTCCTGTAAAAACTCTCCCTAGTTGTCTTTCTTCAGTTATGACAGCCGGATATGCCCACAGCATCAGCCATGGTTCCCGGCTTCATATCATTCTCCTGAGGAGATTGAAAACATCCCAGAGTCAAGGCCTCAGCCTAGAACAATTGTAATAAAAAGCCTGGGAATGAGATGAGAGCATCTCTGTCTTTAAACTCACATTTCCACGCATAGCTAGAGTGGAGACTCTTTGATAAGGAGATAAATAGCCAGCTGTTGCCGGAATGGCATATTCTTTCTTGGAGAAAACATCTGAATGTCTTTATTATGTGTGTTTGCCTGCTTGTTTGCTTATTTATCTGAGACAAGGTTTTGCTATGTAGCTCTGAGCTGGCCATAGTTATGTACTTGCTATGTAGATCAAACTGGACTTAAATTCACAGAGATCCACTTGCCTCTGCCTCTTGAGTTGGAATCAAAGGTGTGCATCACCATGCCTGAGAGCTCATCTGTTGCAACTGTTTAAACTACAGTGTTCCTGGAAAGTCAGAACAATAGCTTTCTTTCTGTGTAGCCTATGTTCACCTCAAACTCGCTGTTCAGTCTAGGCCTCCTTGACTTCATTTCTTCAGCTTTAGTGTCCTAAGTGCTGGGATTCCAGACACATGTCTCCATACCAGGCAATAATATCTTCCTGTTTGGGATTTTTGCTGTAATGTTTATCACAGAGATGGACACACTGACAATTGTAATTGCTGCCTGGCTGTTGGATGGGGGATGGAAAGCGTTTTAACACTGGGTAGCAGTGAAGTCTAAAAATCCACAGGAGTGAAGGCCATGGCATGGCATTCAAGGTGCTACAAAGGTGAGACAACTTGGTCCAGAAAGAAATGTTGCCATGCACTTATTCACATCCCAAACAGAATGTGAACTTTGGGCTTTTAAAGTCATACCTGCCTGCATTGTCAGCAGGTGTCTGGGCTACTGAGCGGCTGCATGCAGGCCTTGGTCTCTCCACAAGCAAACAACACCTAAGAACTTGACCTGGCTCTAGAACCTTGCTTTAATTTGAGATCAGCAATAACAATATATGAAGGAACTCACTAAACAGTTTTTAAGTTTTTTGAGCTATATAAATCTAAAATATGAAAAATAAATTATTTTGTTTAGTATTACAAATTATTCTTTTGCAGTATAGTCTGCAGTGTTAAGTTCCTTAAAATTCCATGATGAGAGCCTTTAGTAGTATTTTATATGTGGTGTATCAATAAGCACTTATGTAACAAACCATCTCCCAAGTCAGTGACTTCTTTAACCAGCATTTATTATTACTTAAGAGTCTGAAGTTGGGTTTTAGTAGAAGCCAGTTCATTGAACTTGGCTTCCAACTGTGGTTTGGGGTTAATTTTACAGTACTTGTACCTTATCTTCCTAGAATCAGCAGCTACCTAAACAATGTTCTTTTCACAGCAATGTTCAAGAATACAAGTGCATCTGCAAAAGTGAATTTCACACCCCTGTGTCCTAGGGAAGGTACATGCACAAGACCAGCAACTTTGGGGTAGGAAATCACATTCATTCCATAGTAGAGGGAGACAAAGAATAGTTAACTGACCTACAGTCTAATTAATATCAGCAGCTTATTTAGACTGTGGAATACTGCATAAAACCTACTGAAAAACCAAACTGTTTTCTTTCTTGTGTGTTGTCCATATATTGTAAGAGAGATGGCTTATGATAATACCACCAGGGGAAGTTATTTAAAAAGTCATTGACTATTGATGCACTCATAATATATTTGATGCCTTTCTCAGTGTCTACCAAAACAATGTGCCTAGTTATTGGGGATAATGAGGGAAAAGTCTGGTGCCTGAAGGGCTTCTGAGAGTGTTTTGGGTAGAGAAGGTCAAATAATCATAAGTGTTGGGGAGACAAGTGGAAATGTCATCAGAGAAGTTGTTTTTTTAAGGTTTCTTGGGATTGTGAACCATCTTTCCATCTACAACTTAACTGTAAAACTCTTGGACACAATCCAGTGGTGGGAAGGAGGGCCCCTTGTTATTTGTATTCTAAGTTAAAAAGCAAAACGAGAGAAAAGTCATGACATAAGAATTTGAAATGATTGATGGTGTTTCAAATTTAGGACTTCTAACCTTGAGGGGATCCTTGGTGTTGACAGGCAATTGTTTAGGTTGTCCTTGGTTTGTGACAAGTCACTTAATGGCCCATACTTAGTTTGGACCTCTTAGATGAGCTCCTGATTCTGACTAAATTCTGATGTAATAGAAGAGTCTTCAGGACACTGATTCCAGCCATCTTATCTCATTAGAACCTCCCCAGCCTGAGTCCTGTGGAGGAGGGGCAGGAAGAATAGGAGGAACCAGAGTGGTCAGGGATACCACAAGAAAATGGACCACAGAATCAATTGACTGGGATTTATGGGGGCTCGCAGAGATCAGGGAGCCTGTACGGGTCTGACCGAGGTCCTCTGGATATATGTTATGGCTGAGTAGTTTGGTGTTCTTGTGGGACTCCTAACAGTGGGAGTGGGGGCGGTTGCTGACTCTTTTGTCTGCGTCTGGGACCCTTTTCCTCCTACTGAGTTGCTTCATCCAGCCTTGAGGTGATAGTATGCGCCTGGTTTTATTGTAGCTTATTATGCCATGTTTGGTTGATGTCACTAGGAGGCCTGCTCTTTTCTGAGAGGAGATGGAGGGGGCATGGGTCTGGAGGAGAGGAGAGGTGAGACGAGGAGACTAGGGGAAAGGGAGGAGGGAAAACTGTAGTTGGGATGTAATATATGAGAGGAGAATTAAAAAAAAAAAAAGAATCTCCTCAGCCTAGTGGCTGTCCTGTTCACTCTCAGAGAACGATCTCAGCTCTTCCTTCATAGACAGGCATACTCTTCTGCTGAGTGCTTTTAAAACTGCTGTTATCTTGCACCAGAACTACACATTTCCATATCTTCCTACCCCTGCTTACCACCAGAATCACAGACCATTCCTCCTTTCCCTGGCTAGCCCCTCTGCTTCCATGAGTCTTGATTCTGTTTTCATTACCTCCTTTAGGATGTTGTGTGTGTGTAACTGTCTATTTTTTCTTGTTTAAAAGTGTGTGTGTGTGTGTGTGTGTGTGTGTGTGTGTGTGTGTGTTGTGCCCATGGAGGCCAGAAGAGGTTGTCATATCCTCTGGAAGTGGAGTTATAGATAGGTGTGAACCACCCTAATGGAGGAGCTAAGAACTGAACTCTGGTCCTCTACAAGAGCAGTGAGCACTCTTAACTGCCAAGTCATCTCTCTGGCCTCTGTTATCTTTTCTAATATGTCATATTTCTCTATGATTTTGTTTGTGTATTGATATTATTATTTGCTTTCTGTGATGGCAATTTTTGATTTCCAATTTTATTGGATTAAGAAAACACCTAGAGGGGCCGAGGACACAACACAGCTACTGGAGTGCTTTCCTAGCATGCTTGAAGCCCTGGGTTGATTTCTGAGCAATGCATAAATCCTAAGCTGTGAGTTCTCTGACCCATAACTGCCTACTAGACTGCTTAGTGACATTGTGTAGACAGTGACCCTTCTCCGAAGGAGTTCCCCTGGCTGCTGTTGTAGCCTCTTGCAGTAGTTTCCTTTCCTTTTGCTCTGATAAAATATCCAACAAAAGCAACACAAAGAATGAAGGGTTTGTTTAGTTCGTAGTTTAGGGGACAGCAGGGAAGGGGTGACAGCAGAAGCATGCAGCAGCTGGTCACACCGTGTCTCCTCTCAGGAAGAAGAGAGAGAATTGCTGGTGCTCACTTCGCTTATACAGTCTGGGATGTCAGCTCAGGGAATGGTGCCACTTGCATTGGGGTGAGTCTTCCTAGAAACACCCTAATAGACATGCCCAGAGGTTTGCTGCGTGGTGAGTCTGTCAAGGTGACTGTCAGCATTAGCCACTGAAGACTCTTAACAGAGTCTCACTCTACCAGGGACTTCACTGGGTGCAAACCTGCCTGGGCGTTTTCAAGTGCAGCCTGTGTGTGCTACTGCCACCTGCTGGGTCTCTCCTTTTCTTCCCTTGCCCTGCAATTACTAAACCCTAGGTGCTGTTGCACCCAAGAGGAGACCACATGACAGCAAGGGCAGAGGGATGCAGGCACAAGCCAGGAGACAGAAAGAATCTCCCCCAGGGGATACAGTCCAAAACCTCAGTGGCTGCTTGGTCAGAATTTCCAAGAACCCTTGGGGGTCTCTGCTTCCCCAGAACCCAGATTACAGTTACATACTACCATACCTAGCTTTTTATTTTATTTTTTTATTTTTGCACTTTTATTAAGCTTTCATGCATCTTTCATGCATCTTTACACAATATAAAGTATTTTGTATATCCTTAACTTCATAGGATCACATGCTATAACCTTTTAAAAAGTTTACCTATATCCCATACAAAATGGAGAGCCCTTAAAACATATACATACAAGTGATGTTAAAAAGACCAGGCAAAAAAGTTTTATGTATTTAGAAACACACACACACACACACACACACACACACACATTTCATACCTAGTTTTTGATGTGGGTTCTGAGGATGGACCTCAGGCCATGTTTGTACCCAAGTACTTTACCAACTGACCTATCTCCCTAGCCCTATAATATTATATAGTTTTACATAATTTGTGATATTGTTTATGGATTGATAACAATAATTGGTAATAAAACAGGATAGTTATATGTATTATGAAAATTATTTGCAATGTATTAATTATTTCTAATAGTTTCAGTTTAATACATTAGACTGTTATTGGTTTTGTTTGTGGCTCCTCTGCGATGAGAGGATACGCCACTTGTCACCTGCCTTCACTGGGTGCCATTCCCTGAGGAGGTAAATGCAATACTGAGGAGCCAGAGGTACTTTTCCCTGACACTGTCACCAAGTGAGTAGAGGCTTAGTTCTACTCTGACTCACTGTCCCAGGTCACCCTGTGATGCTAAGCAACTCGGTGACACATTTGAATTACCTCCTCCACACCCACAACTGAGGGCTTAGGGTAAGCTGATCCCCTAGAGCAAGGGCCCGTGGAGCTCTCACTTTCCCTTCCCCCTCAGCCATTCTCTGCACTGATGGAGGAATGTCTTTTTGTATGCTATGAAAATGTGTTGCTCTGATTGGTTGATAAATAAAATGCTGATTGGCCAGTAGCCAGGCAGGAAGTATAGATGGGATAAGCAGACAAGGAGAATTCTGGGAAGAGGAAGGCTGAATGAGGAGACTCCAGCCCGCTGTCCAGGGAACAGCATGTAATAGTACACAGGTAAAGCCACGGAACATGTGGTGACATATAGATTAACAGAAATGTGCTGAGTTTAAGTGTAAGAGCTAGTCAGTAGTAAGCCTGAGCTAATGACTGAGCAGTTTTAATTAATATTAGCCTCTGTGTGTTTACTTGTGTCTGAGTAAATGCAGACCAGGCAGGACACAGAAAATCTTCTGACTACACTGCACTTCCCTCAGGAGTCCCTGTAGGAGGAATGATCAAACCCGTTGAAGGTGGCTCACATGCCAGGAGAAGGCTCTTTTACATCCCCCCATTTTCCCTATAGTAGTGGTCACTGTTGTCCCTCCTCATGTCTCATTCTGTGGTCATAACTGTTCCTGCTACTCACTGGACTGACACTGTGAAACTCTAAGCCCCGAGCCCTGCCCCCTCCTAGTGCTGGGATTCCTTCCCTGACATTAGCTCAGCTCTGCTGAGTCCCTTAGGTTCTGCCATGGGCGGATGAATCTCTTCTGTTTATTAATTCTTGATGTGCACTCCTAAAATCAACAATAGCTTTCTTACGTTATCCATCACCCACTATAACTTGTTCACTCATTCATTCAATATTTACTGAATACATAATCAAAATATTTTTAGGTGCTTCCCTGAGGACAAAAAGTGTGTTTCCTTCATTTACAGATTCCCAGTGCCTTAAGAGGCACTCCGTAAATATTTATTGAAAGAACTTGGAGTTGAAGTCATAACACACTGGTATGAGTCGACTTTGTTGTGTGCTGTATGTCTGGATTTAGGCAATCATTTTCATTTTTGAGGGTTGTTTTTTATCATACATAAAAGTATATAATGAGGCTGGGGAGATGGCTCAGTCAGGAAAATGATTGATGAATAAGCATGAGGGCCTGAGTTTGATCCCCAGAACCTATGGAGGGTATGGCAGGCATGGTGCTGCATGCTGTAATCTCAGGTCTGGGGATATGGAGACAGCGGACCTGGGGAGCTTACTAGCCAGTCAGTCTAGCCTACTTGGTGAGTTCTGGGCCAGAGATAACCCCTGCTTCAAGACAAAAATCAAACAAAACAAAACAGTAGACTGTGCCTGAGGAATGGCATCCAACATAGCCTTCTAGCCTCCACGTGTATATGTACACATGTGTACCTGCACACACACACACACACACACACACACACACACACACACACGCACACACACACATACACACTCATGTAACTCCAGCATTTCCACATTGATGCAGTCACTGCATTAAAGGAGGCAAAGTGTAAGCTAGGTACTTAGCAGACATGGAAGCAGGGATGCACTGTAAATGTTATGAGTATTGATAGGGGCTTCTGGGTCAGTGCTCATGGAGATGATTGCTCTGCAAGGTCCTTAGTCTACCCCATTTCCAGGCCAGTGTGTCATCTCCTATTTAAAAACACTGGATCTAGGGCTGGGGAGATGGCTCAGCAGTTAGGAGCATGCACTGCTTTTGAAGAGGACCCAAGTTCAGTTTCCAGCACCTACATTAGGCAGCTCACAGCCACCTGTAATTCCACCTCCAGGGGATCTGTTTAGCACGAATCTTAACAGTTCTTATTAATAAAAACAAACCCAAAGCCAGGTATTGGGGTCAACGCTGGAAGATCAGAGAAGCAGAACAAGCAACAGCCACCTCACCTTGTGAATTCCTCAGCTGATCCTGTTTCCTCAGACTGGAAGCCTCTGAGTCCTTACCCAAATGGATCTCAGCTGAACTGCTTCTCAAAAGCCTGAAAGCTTAACCAGGCTCTAGTTCCTTTCTGCTTCCTGCCATCACTTCCTGGGATTAAAGGTGTGAGTCACCATGCCTGGCTGTTTCCAGTGTGGCTTTGAACTCACAGAGATCCAGATGGATCTCTGCCTCTGGAATCCTAGGATTAAAGGTGTGTGCTACCACTGCCTAACCTCTATGTTTAATATTATGGCTGTTCTGTTCTCTGACCCCCAAATAAGTTTATTGGGGTGCACTATACATCAATCACAGATATGATGCCTTCTTTTGGGCTTTGATGGCTACCCAAATGTACATACACATATAAACATATACATAAATAAAAATAAAAAAAATTTAAAAACTACTGGACCTGAGCCACAGGGCCTGAATACTAAGAGATACCTAGTGCTTGTTAGAAAGCCTACTCCTCTTGGTAAAACAGCGAGAGATTATGGAGGTCCTCTTTGTCACTTTGGTATCTGTATTATGTATGACCTCACTGCACAAAGGCTGTATAATCCAGAAAAGCTTTAGACACCATATGTACATATTTTAAAGATAAAGATGAAGGAGCTGAATAGTCTGGTTGCATTCAAATTAAAATATAGAAATACAGAAGTGACAACTTTTGAATGTCCATAGACATGAAAAAAGATGAAGTAGTCAAGTAAGAGTTATCAACTCTGTCTGCTGCCAACAGAGGGTGACAGCTGTCTTTCACACAGGATGCACTGGACCCGAATAGACGGAGTGACGAATCATAACTGACAGCAAGTAGAAGAACTTCAGTGTGCTATGAAGTGCAAAGTAGAGTAACAATACAGAACACAGAATGTCAACGTCCAGCACAAAATCTTTAAGAAAATTAACCTTTTGTGGACAATCTTTGATCCCCTTCCCCTCTTGCCCCTTCTTCCCTTCTCCTTTTCCTCCTTTCCTTCATCCTCAGGGTTCATTAGACTTGCTGATTAAATACTTGGGTGACTAATTAGAGTCTAGAGTGAGTATCAGGCAAATCATTACAGCACTCCTTGAGGTTTATTTCCCGTCACTGAATTTTATGCTGACAGCTTTGGTATAATCTTGCCAGGTATCCAATTTGTGAAACAGACTCCATTTTAGAGAAATTCTAGGTCCACAGCCAGATTGAGTGGAACATGCAGAGACTCCCCTGTACCCTCTGTTCCTCCACACATTTCCCACTATCAGTGTCCTGCACCAGGATGGATAAGGCTGTGCTCCAGTCACCTCCCAAAGCGCATCGTTTATGTTAGGGTTCCCTCTCTGCACTGTGCATGTTATACAATGTCTGGATAAGCGTTGAGCTTTACAGCATCCCACAGAGCTGCTCTGATTCCTAAAAACCCTCTGTGCTTCGCCTGTTCACTCCTCCTGCAACCTAACCTCTGCCAACCAGCTGTCTTTCACCATCTCCATAGTCTGTCTTTTGAAGACACTAGCATAGGTGGAACCTTTCCATGTTGGCTTCTTACTGCTTAGTAATATGCATTTGAGTTCCTTCCATGTCTTTTTTTTAGGGCTTGATAGCTGATGTTCTTATAGTGGTGAGTCATATTTCATTGTCTGCATGTACTACAGTTTATTTATCCCTTTGCCCATTAAAGAAAAAAAAATCTTGTTTCCAGATTTGGTGATTATAAATAAAGCTAGTATAAGCATTT
Source organism: Peromyscus maniculatus bairdii (assembly GCF_049852395.1). Taxonomy (NCBI): domain Eukaryota; kingdom Metazoa; phylum Chordata; class Mammalia; order Rodentia; family Cricetidae; genus Peromyscus; species Peromyscus maniculatus. The sequence goes on along the minus strand of NC_134856.1, from coordinate 92,186,657 downwards.
GTGTGCAGGAATTTATGTGGGCATAACTTTTCAACTCCTTTGGGTAAGCAGCAAGGTTGTTGAGTCCTATGGTAAGAATATGTATAGTTTTTGTAGGAATCTGCCATACTGTCTTCCACAGTGGCTGAACCATTTTTTTTTTTTATTTCTACCAGTAACAGGTGAAGCCTCTTTTCTTCACATCTTCCTTAGCAGCATTTGGTGTTTGCCAGTGTTCTAGAATTCAGCACTCTAATGGATGTGTGGTGGTATCTCAGTGTGTGTGTGTGTGTGTGTGTGTGTGTGCTCACACACATGCATGAAGGTATTATCCATATGCATTTGAGTGTGCAGGTGCATGCACATATGTGCACAAGTGTATGCAGAAGGCAGAGGTCAGCCTCAGCTGTAGTTCCTCAGACACTGTCTATCTTTTCTTTGGGGAGAGGCAAGATCTCTTGCTGTGGTGGTTTGAAAGAAAATAGCCCCCAAAGGGAGTGGCACTATGAGAAGGTGTGGCCTTGATGGAGGAGGTATGTCACTGTGGGGGTGGGCTTTGAGGTCTCTTACATGCTCAAGTTATGCCCAGTGTGTCAGATTCCTTCCTGTTGCCTGCAGATCAAGATATAGAATTCTCAGCTCCTTCTCCAGCACCATGTCTATCTGCATGCTGTCATGTCCCACCATGATGGTATTGGACTAAACCTCTGAACTGTAAGCCAACCACCCAATTAAATGTTTTCCTTTATAAGAGTTGTCATGGTCATGGTTTGTCTTCACAGCAATAAAAGTCCTAAGACATTCACTGAGCTGCTAAGTAGACTAACCTGGCTGACCAGCCAGCCCCAGGGGTCTACCTGTCTCTGCTTCTCCAGGGGTTCTAAATTAAGGCCACCATGCCTGGCTTTTTTATGTGAGTTCTGGGGATGGAACTCAGGTCTTTCAGCATTTTTTTACCCCTGATCCATCCCCTCATTGTTGTCTGAATTTGCTTTCTGAGTAACTAATTTCCAATTGGATGATATAGATCTGTGGGTGATGCTCAGGATGTGAAGCCCCTGAACTGCAAAGGAATCTTTTATTTTCTGAGAGAGTTGGATAGACAGCACAGGATGCATATTCTTCTCTAACATTCTTTTTCCTCAGCTGTCAAGAAGCTTCCGGATGTTTCTCAGGACGCACAGATGAGTTGGTAATGACAAGAATCAAATTCTATCAGAGATGTGACAGGTTTCCTTTTGGGGGAAAAACAAGCTGTGGACTTTTTTTTTCTGTAAAATTAGGTTCTTTTTCTTTTCCTCTTGAGATGTGGTCATATGTAGCTGAGGGTGACCTTGCTTCTGTTACTCTGACACTTACCACTCGAGTGTTGGGGTGACAGGTGTGTGCCACTACACCCAGTTTCTGTGGTTCTAGGGATTGAGCCCAGAGCTTCCTGAATCCTCCCAGCCTAGCCAAATCCCCAGCCACAGAACCAGGTTCTTCAGCTGATATTTAAACTATGCCAGGTCCATTGTTCTTATTGCAAACAATATACATAGTTCAGTGTGCTGGGTTGCAAGTATTTGCACTTGAGGAATGATGTTTTGGGATGTTTCTGAGGTTGGGTCTTGGGAGCTCAGAGCTCTGTACTCTGTGGGTGGTCATTAAATGTTTGCTGTCACTTTGGAGGTTTCAAATTCTGTAAGTGATAAGGAAAACTGTGCCAGTTGTAACTAATGTGGTTTCAAGTATTTGGTGTTGTTTTGGATCAGTGTGTACAGCTCTTGTCCTATGTATAAACCACAGTCTTAGTCACTAGGAATGGTTTTCCTTAGATGGACCTATACTATCCCTGATTCCTAAAATGTGCCTAGTACATCAACAAGACCTAAGGCTATCCCACCCCAGAATTCCAGGATTTGTGGATGGTTGTGAGGAATGAAATGGCAAAAGCACCTTCCATTAGCAGCATCATTTCTGATTGAGACAGAGAAGTATGAAAAGTCTGTGACATCAGAAGCAATGTCCATCATCCAACAACAGGCATCTTAGATAAAATTACATGTGGACATCTCTTTCCTTTTCGAATGGCTTGAGGCTGTTGTGTGCAAAGCCCAGTCTTGAACAGGTTGCACTTGGAAGGTAGCCTGGAGTTTTCCTGGGCAGGAAGGGATCTTTGTATGTCTGGGTCTGTCTTCCTTTCAGAGATACCCTTTACACGGCCTTTCTGCTGGGGTGCACACTCTTCCTCTCATCTGCAGATATGTGAATTCCAACGCTGGTCTGGCCTCTTTCTGCTGGCCTTTGTAATGCCAGCCCCTTCTGTTCTCCAGTATCTAGTTTATTTAATCCTCTTGTTTCTGCTTTCCCCACTATTTACTATGTGCTCTTGACTTACTCTTGTCTTTCAGGCCCCACTTTATTTTTTTTTTTTTTTGGTTTTTCGAGACAGGGTTTCTCTGTGTAGCTTTGCGCCTTTCCTGGAACTCACTTGGTAGCCCAGGTTGGCCTCGAACTCACAGAGATCCGCCTGGCTCTGCCTCCCGAGTGCTGGGATTAAAGGCGTGCGCCACCACCGCCCGGCTTCAGGCCCCACTTTAATGTGGTTCTTAGTACTTGATTTCACTGAAGTCTTTGCAATTCCCTATCCATCCATCCATCCATCCATCCATCCATCCATCCATCCATCCATCCATCCATTTAATGGGAATTTATCTTGGACAAAGCAGTATGCAAGGTAAAAAATTCAGATATGGTTTAGTTATCACGCAGGGTAGGAAACTCGAAGATGTTCACATTTACACAACAAAATGGCTTTTGATTCGTTCAATGCTTTGTGATGAGAAACTCCCAGATGCTGACATTTACCAGCTCCAGATAAGCAGCCTCAAACAGCGCACCATCTGCATTAGAGGTTAAACACTCCTGATAAACCACAGAATGATTAGGGTCAATGAGAAAAGAACCTTCTTTCCTATTCCATCTGTGTGCACATATGGAATGACTCTTAATAACTTTCCTTGACTGAGAAAAAGAACTAATGAAACTCAGACTGCAAACTCTACAGGCTGGAGGAATAAAACAATCTGCTATTAACTTGACCAGGAAGTAACTTCTGCAGAACCTACTCCATGCCAGGCACTATTCCAGGCACAGGGATATTACCCTGCCAGATCTGGGACTTGTCCTCTTGGTATTTATGCATGGATAAGTTGTTCAGGATAGATAGAACTGGAAAGGGTAGGATGAAAAATGGGAGTGAAGGGCAGACTGGCTCCTCCTTGCTACAGGTAAGTGTTTGACTCCAACTCTACCCCCTTTCTCCTCTATGTCTCTTTGTGGAGGAAGTGCATAAGGAAAAGAGACAGGGGTACAAGCATAATGAATTGTTTTTATATAAAACTATTTAGATAAAAAACATTCCTTGAATAAAATAAATTGAGGCTAGTGTTGGAGGTTATTTAGTATTAATTATACAATATTGATCATAATTTTACCCAGAAGATTGGAAATTTCATATATTTCAAACAAATAATAAAAATGATGAGTGTTTTGGGGTCTATTAGGGCTTAGTTATTCAAAAGGTATTGGCAAGGGTTTACCAACAATCCAGATATGGCTACAAGCAGATGAAAAGTAAAATAACCATAATCTCCCAGAGTGAGCAGCAGCGGTGTGAAAGGGATGTGTGGTGTTGAAATGGACATCTGGATAAGAGTCCAAGCATGGTCTTTATACAGCCATGCGATCTCAAGCAGGTAACATGGGCATTCTAATGTCACCCAGTCAAAGAGAAACATAGGAGTTTTCCTCAGCAGATAGTTGTACTCTCTTGAGGGCAGAGAACTAAGGCAAAGAGATACATGAGAGCCTTTTGCAGCAGAGAGTGATGTCTGGCGACAGGGCAGTGCAGTGGGTTCCTACCAGACAGACTCAGTACAAATGCTGGATGCCTATACTAGGCATTTGTTCTGTGGCTAATGGTAAGACTTTTCTTTCTGGTGCTTTGGAGTTCAGGGGGCATCATTTGGACTGGTGGCAGGGTAAGCCTCCTTTCAAGGCATCTTGGGGGCAGCAGAGGTGCCTTGGAAATGCACCAGTTCGGATGCTATTGCTTCAAATACTCCACGGAAGAATCTGTTAAGACCCAAGAAAATTCTAGGCAATGAACAACAAAAAAAGAACATCTAGAGATTTTGCTTCTCAGCAGTAGATTTTCAGGTATCTGAGCACCTCCAGAGTTCAGACACACGGACTTCAGTGAGGATGTGAAATGGCTTGGGTCACCTTGCCATGGAGACCGCCCCTAAGACAGACAAAGACATGGAGGGAGGAAAAGAACCCTTGCTGGTCCATCTGCCTTCCTCCATGGAGCTGGCCTTTCCCTTCTTCTGACAGCTCTTTTGTTCTTGTCACCACAGTCAGGGACTTTTTCTTTCTCAGCATGGTGTGCCAAGTCGGGTCTGCACCCTGAGATGATGGAAGTGCAGTTAAATGAAGCTCTTTTTGAAACCAATGGGCTGGATCTTAAGCCTTCCTGAGAATTTAAGTGTAATTTAAGAAACTGGAAGAAATGATTGAGTCTCTGTCCTAATCCCCTGAGAGTTTCTGTACTCACTCGAGTGAGCAGCCTTAATCCTCCATGGTACCTGCGACCTCTGGATGGGATTCTTAATTACCAGAATCTAATTTCCCCTTCATGGGCACTACCTGAGTAGTGTCTGTCGCTCAAGTAAACTCATGTGAAAATAAAGTATTAAAATCAATAATTTGACTTTGAGGTGAGATGGAACAGAAAAATAACTTTCCAGTTTGCCTGGTCCTCAATTCCCAGGCAGCTAGCTTTTGTCTCTGCAGTGGTGGCTGGCTTGTGAATCCTAGTATCGCAGTAGTGTCTACACCTGGGGTGGCATACAGGCGATCTGGCCATGTGAGCACTCACTGGAGATGTAGGGCTGAATACAGCTTCTGTGGGGATGTGGTGGGCTATGTGTTCGACTCTATATTTCATGGGAAGAAAAGCAACAACACTGGTCGTATCAATACTGAACCCAATGCCCACCCATGCTCTGAGTCAGGGAGAGCACTGGCTAGCTTTGAGGTTGGCCACTTGACCACAGCAGGTCCGATTAAGCTTCTATGATCGCAATTCTTGTTTCTCCTAAACATGTTTCAGAGCTCACCTAAGACCCACCGTCTCTCTTCTGACTACTTACTTCTCTAGGGGTCGTGAAAACAGCTAAGTTTATCAGTTGTTTATTATTACCATCAGTACCAATGCCACTATGCATCATAGCTCCCTATGATGTCAGGAGAAACAAAATACAAAGCTGAGCACAGAAAGCTCACCTTGCCCCAGCAGTACAGTATGGTGCCTACCCTGCCTGGTCGGAAGGAAGTGGGGAACCATAGCCACTGGCCGGCACCATCCAACATGGTCTAATCCTCCAAGTTAATTGTCACAACAACCCTTCAAAGCAGCCACTTTGGCTTTTCCTATTTACAGAACAGGAAAGAAGCGGAGAGGTGAGTAACTTGCCAAGACATCTGAGGATGATGGTGGCAGTCAGGGTTTAAAACCCATGCAGACAAGTCTTCCTCTTTCCCCTTTATTTTTTCTACAGAGTAGAGTTGATATAATAGGTAGCTCCTACTGAAACTCTCCCATCAAACATGCTGCTCAACAACATCACAGGCAAGCCAGCTCTGTCCGTCATCCCCAGGCTGGATTCCTCCTCCTTGGACCACTGCTGTGTGTGTGCCCTGTAGTATCTTTACTGTACCTGTTTAGCTATCTTCCTATAGATGATGGAGGGGAGAATGAAAATAGCAGGGTTGCAGGAAAGAGAGCATAGAAAGACAGGATCTTGAGATGTTATAGTCATTTTATTTGAACAAAGGGTGGAATTCCATGTAGAATTCTCCAACTGGTAAAGGTGGGGACAATTCTTCTGCATGTTTAAAATTGAAATGTTTTATCATCTATCTATCTATCTATATCTATCTATCTATCTATCTATCTATCTATCTATCTATCTATCTATCTATCTATCTATCTATCTATCTTACCATCTATCTATGTTTGCTTGTCTATCTATCCACCTGTCTGTCTGTCTGTTGTCTGTCCATCTCTCTCTCTCTCTCTCTCTCTCTCTCTCTCTCTCTCTCTCTCTCTCTCTCTCTCTCTCTCTCTTGTGTTTGATGTGTGTATATGGGCATGTGAACCACAGCACATGCATGGTGGACAGAGGACAACTTACAAGGAGTCAGTTCTCTCCTTCAACCACATGGGCACTAGGGACTGAACTCAGGTTAGTCAGTCATGGCAGCAAACCAATTTACCCACTGAGCAATCTCATCGGCCCCCATTCTTATAGTTCTTGCATGACCGTTTGAGTGTCAAACATTGGACAATGTAAAGGGAAATGGACATGTACAGGTGACTTTCAGTTGCCTACTTATGCAGGGTAGGTAGTTCCTCCCACCCCAGGTGGGGACAGTTTTTGGGAGAAGGACAAGGGGTACCAACCTCTTGTGCTTCAGTGCCAGCTTAGGACAGGAGTCTGAGCCTCTGAGGGATAACTGCTTTGATCCTTATTTCCCAACTCCTTTCTTCTTGTCCCCCACAGCACACCCTAATGTCAGGGATGGGCCCTAATACAGACATGCAGAACATTCCCAGGATCTTGTTGGGGACTCAACAGTGGGTATCAAGATAGAAGTATAACTGCCTGCCACAAATTGTGTTACTCTATCCAGGTGTGGTGACTCATGCCTGTCATCCCAGCATTTGGGAAGCTGAGCCAGGAAGATTGTCATAAAATTGAGGAAACCCGGGACTTCCAAGTGAGAGAGACCCTGTCTCAAAACCGCCACCGCCACCGCCACCGCCACTACCACCCCCCCACCAGAAAGTGTGACCAAACTTATGAATTATCATCCCTCTCAAGGGTGAATGGATCTTTACAGAACTGTCCTTGCTAGCCCTGTCATCACCGTGACCCACTGACTCCTGTGATGACAGGAGCATAAGCAGTTAAGCCTGATCAGAGGGTTTGGTTGCTTGCTCTGCCTGGCATGAAGGGAGGTGGGGAACTTCAGCCACATGCACAGACTGGTACCAGCCAGTCAATCAGAGGAGCCTTCAGAGCCGAGGCCATACTTCTATTATGCAAAGCTTTCACAAAAATGTGCTTGCCACTTAACTTTCTGTCTGAGATTGTAGATATCCCTAAAATGCTCATGGCTATCATGTGCCTCCCAACACATCTCTCCCGCCAACTGGCAGCGCTAAAGATCCATAATGTGTCTTTTGCTCACTGGTAATATTTTTGAAATTCACTATGTCTGAAAAGCAGTCATCTGGAACATTCTGCAGGGCAATTTCTAGTCTCGGCTCTTGATGAAGGAAGGAAAGGCGGTGCGTGGAAATCAAATTATATGTTGATGAGAGCGCTCAGGCTCAGGAGCCTTTCATACTTAGGCACTGGCTGACTTTGGGTTCTGTATTCCTCGAGTGCCAGGAGCTTGTCATGCTTAGGTGCTGGCTCACTTGGGGTTTTGTATTCCTGACCCGCCTGACATTTTAAATTCTCAAATTTAGGTCTCCTCCTTCTTTGGTCTAGGAACCATTATGGCCTTCATGAAGATCACACCTTCCCCGTGTGTGGCACAGTCAGTAATCCTTGCTAGTGCTATACTTTTGAGCCAGCACCTCAAATAAGATTCCTCGAGAAACCAAGAAGTGAGGAAATTTCTCCCCATCTCCTCATCCCATGTCTACCATCCTTGGTTATCTTTTTGCTCCATCCTTGCAAAGGAAGCATGGTAGTCCCAGCTGTTGACATAAGAGGCCCCGGATGAAGTACTGTGTGGTGAGAAAATTCAGGTAACAGACTGGGGCCCTTGACTGAGCAGACACCCCTGCACATCATCTAATTCTAGCAATAGGTCTTCCTCCTCCAGAACCCAGTATTCTTTAAAATATTTGATTATAATCTGTTTATTTATTGCCTGTGCATACGTGTGTGCCATGGCATATGTGTGGAAGTCAGAGGACAATCTGTGGCACCTGTTGTTTTTTTTCCATGATGTTTGATATGAGCATCAAACTCAGGTTGTCAGGCTTGTGCTTTTCCATGCTGAGTCTTCCTGCCCTCCCTGAACCAGCTTTCTAAACAGAGCCCTTCCTCCATGGCCACACCTGGCACACATCTCTGCCCTGCCTTGTTCCTTCTTCCTCTTGTTGTGATGGGGCTTCCTGCTTGCCCTTGCTTCTGTCCTGATGTGACTGGCTATCCACCTCTCTGAGCTGTTCACTCAAGGTCTCATAGTAGTGTCTGAAACCACAGCTGTGGATGGTATAGACTTTAGGAAACTCTTCTCCAAGAGTGAAGGGCATCTACCTCACCTAGGCAAGAAAAGCCCTCTGAGGACATCTCTGTCAAGCCACGAACATGAAGCAGAGATACACTCCAGGATGGGAGGAGGGTTCAGCACGTCTCCAGGAGTCAACACCTCCTGAGAGAGCTCTCTGCCTGGTTTGCCCTGAATTTGGTGGGCAGGGTCAACTTCAGGACCTTTATTGCTCTTGAATATTTTACCATCAGCATAAAATATTCTAGGATCCATTAGGTAGACAGAAGACTGGGTGTGGTTATGAACATCTGTCATTCTAGCACTAGGAGGGCTGGGGGGTTCAAGACCATCCTCAACTGCATAGTGAGTTTAAGGGAAGCCTAAGCTACATATGACTGTCTTAAAACTTTAAAAACAAAACATTGGAGAGAGAGAGAGAGAGAGAGAGAGAGAGAGAGAGAGAGAGAGAGAGAGAGAGAGAGAGAGAGAGAGATCCACCAAAGAAAGGCAAAAGAAGGAGAGACTCTGATTTTGTAGGAAGGTCGACTTTTGGTTCTTGTTATTATATTGTCATCATTCTTGTATGTCCTCATTGCCCTCAGAGTCTCCGTGAGGACACAGGGTATAGTGGCCAGGCATGGTGGCACACCCCTAGAATCCCAGCACTTGAGAGACTGAGGCAGAAGGATGGTAAATTCAAAGCCAGCCTGGGTTCTATGGTAGCTCAGGCTGGCCTTGAATATCCAATGAGATCCTGTCCCTCAAATGTAAAATTCACTATATCCATATACATGTATGAAATTATGAAAGAAAATTTCCTATAAAAGTTATTAAAAAGAAAACAAAAAGAAAGTCTTTGGTTGGGATCTCTGTTTTGAACCCCAAGGCACCCTCTGTTTCTAACTTTCTAGGGTGTTGGGCAAGGGGCGAGGAAGCCACGAGCGATTTGAATGGGTCACTCCGCCAAGGGGTGCGGTGCTCAAAGGGAGAGGCCAGGGGCAGGTCAGTGAATGTAGTCTAGCCTGGGGCAGAACACATTCCAGTGGTAAGGAGGAGGTCTGCAGGGGGCTCTCCTACCAGGGTTGGCTTCTGCTCTCACTGAGTGCTGCTCACCTCAGCCTGGGGCCCCCCACACGGCTGAGCTGGTGCAAAGCATTGCATGCAGTTTTTCCCCTCCCTCCCCTGCCCCCGCAAGGCTGGCGTTTCTCAAGTCTCCCAGCAAGCTATACATCATGAAATATTGATACGGTTCCACTAGACTGCTGCACCTGACATTTGATTTATAGCTTTAGGTGTTCTTTTTTAATTCTAAACAGTCAATGAAGGATCAAAGGAAATGTCATATTTGCAGTGTTCAAGCTCATAGTGGGCGCTCTGAAGCCAGAGAGGGAGCCACCCTAGGTAACTTGGTGCCAACCACGTCTTCCCTGGCCCTCCATGGGTGGGGCTTCTAGGGACTCAGCGCTGCCGTAGGTAGGTGGAGACAACACTCCCTCTACGCCCCAACATTTCAAATATTTGTCACATTAAATATCAACCTCTAGAATATTGCCTTCGTTTAAGCTTTTCACATTCCAATGATTTTTTATTATTTCCATCGACCAAAATAAATGAAGAAAATGTTTTAGACTACATTTGAAAGCATGTAAAAATCAATAACTGGATTTTAAAAGATTTGAAATGTCTTGAATACATTCATTTTCAAACATTTTCCCTCTGATCTTTAAATAGCTTTTCTTGGAGCATAACATTTTTTTTGAAAAGTCAAATATGGAGCATTAAGGGTATAATTACCATTTTAATTATAACTCAATCATCCTATCTGTTTTGCATAGAAATTAAAGCTTTTATGTCAGGATTTTGGGCACTCACAAATGTTCAGGAGCAATTAATGTTAAAAGTTTAATTTTTTTTTACACCGGGTATGAACTTGGCAATTCTTCATTTCCTCCTCAGCTGGAAAGACAAGGATGCGTCTATTTGTTATTTGATTTCTAAACTGGAATCATTTCCATTTTTGAGTTTGTTCATGTATTTAAGAAATCCAGTGTGGCACTGGGGAGATTTCACAATGGTAAGAGTGCTTGCTGCACAAGAATAAAGACCTGGGTTCAAATCGCAAGAATTCATGAAAAAGCTAGGTGCAGCTGTTAGACCAGTCACAGTAACCCTTGTTAAAAACCGGTGCTGGGCACCAGTGACCAAATCATATCCTTATGCAACCCTGCTAGGTAAAGCAAGCTCAGATTCTCTGACCCTGAGTAATTTGGGCTCCCATGCGCCATGTGTTGTTGACTCCTATGGGAGGCCTTACCCTTTCTGAGGAGTGGATGGGGGAGTAGAAAGGAGGTGGGGGGAGTGAACAGCAGGAGAGGAGGGAGGGGAAACTGTGGTTGGTATGTAAAATAAATTTTAAAAAATTAATTAAAAAAGACTAAAAAAAAAAAAAAAAAAAGGAAGCAGAAAGTGATGAATGGTGGTGCTGAGCCTGACTTCTCCGTTTCAGTCTGAACCTCGTGCTCGTGGAACGATGCCACTCACATTTACGGTGGGTCTTTTTACTTCAACTTAATCTAGAAACTGTCCCACAGCTGTGTCTGGGCATTTGTCTCCTAGGTAATTCTAGGCCCTGTCAAGTTGACAGCTAATATCAACCACTAGAGTTGCGCGCGCGCGCGTGTGCGTGCGTGTGTGTGTGTGTGTGTGTGTGTGTGTGTGTGTGTGTGTGTGTGTGTAAATGTGTGCCATCACTCATGGAGGCCAGAAGAGGGCGTCAGATCCCTGGAGCTGGAGTTATAGGCAATTGTGAGCCACCTGCCATAGATGCTGAGAACCAAACTATGGTCTTAGGCACTGACCTCTCTCTGTACACAGCTCCCATACTGTCTTTAATAATTATTGTTATATCAAGAAATTCATACTCCATAAAATGCTTAAACTTCAAAAGGTGAAATGTAAAAATAAATAAATAAATAAATAAATAAAAACCGTGCTGGGGGAGGTGTGGGAAAATAAGAGAATTGCTGGGACCTGATGATTGACAGACTAACTCCAGGTTTAATAAGAGATCTTATGTCTACAGAATAAGGCCAAGAAAGATAGAAGACATCCAATATTTTCTTCTGGCTTCCTGCATGGATAGGTGCATGGCTATACGACCATATTCCCATATGTGCACATACACCGCCCATCCACATAAAATAAATAAATAAGAAACATAAGCATAGTGTCCAAAGGAGTGGCTCAGACACTGGGTGGCTAGAATCTGAGTCCTGTCTGTGACCTTGACCCAGTTACATTAGACCTCAGTTTCTTAAGTCGTAAAATAGACTCATAGCAATCCATGTCCTGTATAACTGATGTGATGTGGTGAGTGGACATGTGGGAGATGCTGGGCAGTGTTTGGTTCTGGTATATATCTGGCCCTCACCTTGTGAGCTGTATGAAATCTCTATGACTGTGTGATCTGAAGCAATCCCAGTCAGTCGGGCAGCTGTTGATTTTCCTCCTACCCTGAAAGGATTGTTTCAAACATGGCAGTACCTGTACCTTTGTATTCAGGTTATGTGAAGCTGTTCTTACTGAATCATGAAACAGTACAAACCCTTGTATGTCTCATAGGCACATGACATCATAATCCTTTTCTTCTCGATCCCCTGTCTAGTGTACATACACAGTTTATCCAGTTAACAGGGCTTGCTTCAAAAGTGCCCATTTTGCATTAATGAAAATGCCATTTGGCTAAAACTCAAACTAGATTGTCATTGAATTTAGGTCCTGAAAATGAAATACTGAAATGATAGATTTTTTCCCCCATCATTCTGCTGCAGATGAATAATGTGCTTGTTCTGAAGCACAAGGTTGCAGTTTCGTGTGTGTGCCTGTGTATGCATGTGCACACTGGTGTGCAAAATGCAGCCTCGCCATTTTTCTCCCAGTTAACCCCCCAGTCTAAGATCTGGTCCATTTCCTCTTGAGCTGCTGCTGCTGCAGCTGGAAGGGAAAAGTCATTTTTATGAGCATTGCCGTGGCAAAATAAAATAATTCCATTTTTATAAAGGCTGTTGAATAGGCTCCTTCCCCCCTCCCCAGCATTTTTTTTGCTGACTACTTATTTCTGTTTTATTTTTTATTTTTGCCAATTTTTATGCTTCTGATTTCTCTTTCTTATGCTTAACATCTTATTTTTCTACTCTATTAGGGAAAATGACAATGGAGGCAGGCAGACATAATTTAAAGATAATTATTATATCACATCCTCTATACCTTGAGTCAGATAACGTTGCTGAGAGTTAATCACTAAATATCAGTTACACAATCAAGCATAATCCTAAACATAATTACATAATTACCAAGAACCTGATATGCATAGGCGATTGGCTTTGTAAGAGATTGTGTGGCCTGAATTTTTCCAGGACAGTGTGGGTCTTATGAGTTTATTAATTTTGCTGAAGGAAAAATGATTAACTGTCTCAGCACATGTAGCTTAGTTTTAATAGTTCTACAAGATTTACCCAGATTTGAGATCAGTATTGAGAAAAAAGATTCTTTCCTAGGTACTGTACCCTCCTGGTCAGAGTTCCACACAGGAGAGTTCATGGTGCCTATAGACACATTTCATTTTTCCATGTTGCTGGATATTTCCATCTATCTGCCCTTCATACCCAATGGGCAGTGCCCAGGGCTTTGTGCCTTTGGATTCAGCTCAAGTCCATTAGTGGGGACATGGCAGAGATGGAGACTGGAGAAAATGATTTGGTTTGCATCACCTGCTCTGGCCTTGGGGGGCAACATCTCTCATCAAAGGTCCAGCTGGGACAGGTGACCAGATCTTCAATTACCACCTCTGAATTCTGTCTCAGAGGCTACATGTTTGTAGCATCTGGTCAGGCTTCCTAGTCTGCTTGTTCCAGGTGAGTAGTCCTTCAGTTCTATCTTCCTTCAATATCCAGGCGAGCAGGCTAGGTTCCTGCAGGGTCCTGATCCATAATGTAGTAATTTTATAAGACTATCCTCTGTGAATGGATTTGAGATGTTTGCTATTTTATATCTACTGCCCAGCTGGGCAACTTAAGATGATGGAAAATAAGCTGTAATTCTGTTTCATAAAATGAAATACATGCTATTTCCTGGTGTGTATGAATATTGTGGCTTGAATGTGAAATCCCTCTACAGGCTCATGTGTTTGAACTCTTGGTCCCCAGTTGGTGCTGCTGCTTAGGAGGTTATGAAGCCTGTAGGAGGTGAAGCCTCATTGGAGGAAAATGGTTACTGAAAGTGGGCCTTGAAGTTTGTTAGCCAGGTCCTACTCTGTTTTCTGACTATGGATGTAATGTGACTAGCCACTTCCAGCTCTTGCCAATATGCCCCCCGCCACCACAATAGACTGTATACCCTGAAACCATAAGCCAAAAATAAACTTTCCTCCATTAAGTTGTTTCTTATTGGGCATTTGGTTAATTAGCAATAAGAAAAGGAATACAATGAATTTCATAGAAGCAAAAACAATCAAATGAAGATAAAAGCTGCCCTCAGAGATGAGCAGGGACAGGTCATAAATTCGGCCAGCAGAGAATATGATGGCGCCTAGGGTCCCAGAGGTACACTTTAGTCCCTTTCCTTTGCGGCTGTCTTTTCTTGCAGCTGTAACAGAATACGAATTTCCTTTACACCTGACTATGGGTTCCTCTGTTCACTCTCCCTGCTCCCAGGGCTCAGGGAACACATGAGAAGAACAGGAGGAAAGAATGTAAGAGCTGGAGAACTGAGAGGAATGCTTTGAAATGCTGTGTTCTGGACATGACATAGATATCTCACTTAGGAACTCATAGTAGCTGTGGTTACCCACAAAAGACCTGTGAAAGATCAAACCAGCCAGAATTCCTGTAGCCCTGCCCCATACCAAGGATCCTTTGGAGGCTGATAGTTGCTAGATGAGGGATTGTTCTTTTTTGAGGATATATCCTGGTAAAATTCATGATTTAGTGAATGGTCCCACACCCATGCTCTTAGGGGCAACACTAACTAGATTTAGAGGGTTATGTAAAAAGGCAAGAGACATGAAATTGTGAGGGGGATGTGTTGTGGTACATAGAAGGAAGTTGGATGGGGATTATGTTTTATTGTAAATATGTATGAAATTCTTGAGAATAAAGAAGAAATTTTATTGGGCTTAAGCTTTCAGAAATGTTAGAAAATCAAAAGTATTAAGAAATACCAGATGCATTTTCTGATTGGGGAGTGGTTTGGATTCATTGGATATTATTCATTCATTCTTTTGTGAATTTACCAGCTTTGTGTATAACACTCCTCCCCCATTATGCTGGGCATGTGACAATGAATCCAGAAAGCAAGCTGCCTTGGTGGAGTTCAAGTTCTCTTGTCCCCTCAGAGTTAGTTTCCTCATTCATAAGTGGGGATGACAATGCTTGTTCATTCAACTCAGGATTGAGATAGAGACTGAGTGAGTTGATGTTGGAAAGGCCTTTCTGTGAACTCAAGAGTGTTGTCAAATGTAATTTGTCCTTGTCAGAAAGAATACCAAAGAGTGTGAGATTCCCTTGTTACCATGTCAGCGACAGACAGGAAACAATCTAATTCCCACCCCGTCACCAGAAAAAGAGTCTTAGAACACAGCCCACAAATTCCGGCAGGGTGGAGAGAGATTACCAGTCTCCAGACAGCCGTGTTTTCCAGTAGAAAATTGTTCAGAATGGACAAGTTCCAATAGCTTATAAATATGGCTAATGGCCTTATTTTCTGTTTTCTGCTATGTGAATCCTTTCAAAATCCTATGTGAAGATTATAAAATAACGTGAAGCTCATACCAGAATAAGGCTGGGCCTGGGAGGCAGAGCTGGTGCCTGAAAACAGACCCTATTACTTCTAAATATGACTTGTGCGACATGACAGAGGGTGCCACAAAGCAGTACAGTGGAAATCAGGGCTTGGTGAAGCTTAGGAGGACTGTAAGCAAGTAGAGACTTGTCTTTAGATCATTCTCTACCACAGGTGGTAGAATAACATATAACAACAGCTCAAGGGGCCCGGGCCCTAACTCAGATGGCAGAGTGCAAAGCCCAGAACCCTGTAAACTGAGTGTGGTGGTGCACAGCTGTAATCCCAGCACTCAGGAGGTAGAGACAAAAGAAAGCAAAAATAGGAACGTATTTCAGGGCAGGAAGGGGCAGGTGGAAAAGGTTCTCCAAAGCATAACTGTAGTAGAATCCATTGGACATTACACAGAGAAATAACATAGACATTGAATTTTTTTTCAGCTCAAAAGCTCTTCTGAAAGGATAGGGGTATAACTCAGTGGTGGAACACTTGCTGAGTATGCACAAGACCAGAGGTTTGATCCTAAGAACTGCAAAAGCAAAACACAACAAAAAACCTCCATCACAATGAATGCAAAAAACACAATACAATGATGTATACTAACTTGGGAGGCCGAGGCAGGGGGAATCACAACTTCGACCCTGTTACAAAATAAATACGAATGAATGTATGAATAGCCAGGCTAAGGGTATAGCTCAGTGACAGAACTCTTGCCTAGGACATGTGAGGACCTAAGCTCAATCTTTAGTTTGACAAAAACAAAAAATAAAGACATAGGCTGTGACGATGAATTAGCATGCTTTCAAACAAAATGATTATCATCACAATATGCCTATTAAGAAATCATTATACACTCTCCTTTCACATAGGAACATGAAAAAGAGCCTACTTTTTTGATCAATGATACTTGATATTTTCCCTTTAACAGAGCACTGGAGACTATGCAGTGCATGTTGCCTCAGACACCAGGCTATCCTGTGCTTGATCTTAGCACTTATCTTTACCTTGTACTTTCTTCCTGGGACATCGTTTTCCTCCTGGGAATTAAACATAATGTATGCAATGAAGGTGTGCAGTTGGATTCCTGGCTGGCTAGATAGTACCTTGTCTTACACTTTTACTTAGCAAGATAAGATAGTTCCTTTGGATGTGTTCTATGTATCCATGAATTTCTGGGCATGCATGCATGCATTTGTATATGTATTTATAGATTAAGGATAAACTTTGGATCTCTTCATCAATCACTCTCCACCATAGTTTTTAAGACAGTCTCTCACTGAACCCAGAGCTCACCAGTTCTGTTAGATGGTTTGTCTAGAGAGCTCAAAGAAGTCTCCTGTCTCTGCCTCTCCAGCACCAGGCTTACACTGGACTGGGCGTTTTGTTTTTGTGCGTGTGTGGGATTGAACTCAGGTCCTTATGCTTGAATGTCAAAGCACTTTACGGACTGAGTCATCCCCACAGCCCCACTAAGTTGTTTGGTACAAGGAACAGCCCATCTGCTGTGCTTGGAAGTAGCACGATGCGTATCACACACATCATGGGGTTTATGCTCAATGTATGATGTATAGTAATGCTCAAAGTCACCTCTTTCCATCGAAGTTCCCTCCCTCCTTTCCAGAATCTTCATGCAGTTCTCAATACTCCTCAGACCCAAGTGGTTTCCAGTTGCCCAGTCACTCCTATCAAAACAAAGCCTGTATATTGAAGTGGAACTGCTTGCCCTAGGTTCCACCCATGCTTCCTGCAACTTCAGGGGCTAAGTGACTTGCTACTGAGAACAAGGTGTGACCTCAGCCTTTTAAAAAAATGCTCTTGCTATGTTGTCTTGGGTGGCCCAGTGCTTGCTACATAGTTCAAGCTGGCCTCAAACTCAATGCAGCCTTTTCCCATTAGGCTCTGAAGCCCTGAAACTACGGGTACCACATCCAGAAACACAGCTTTTAACTCAGCAAAGTGGACCTTTAGCAAGTATTTGAATCTTAAAAGACACCAAGTAGTGATTTGTATGAATTAAAACACCATCCATAGCCAGGGTGTGGTACCCAACTTTCCTCCAATTACATCATGTAGATACTACTTACTTTTAGGTGAGTCAGTTTCTGAGCTCAGGTGAAAACATAGTTTCATCTTTTCACGTGTTTCCTTGGTGAAGGGCAAATGTTCTCTCTCAGGCTACAAAGAACTGCCAGATGGTGGTGTACCAGACAGTTCTCAGTCATGTCTAAACTACCGAACAGTGATCTGTGAAGAGGGAGTTTTTACAGAGTTATTTGGTCATTTTGGAGTTGACTTGTTAGCTGTCACTGTGCCAGCTAAGTCACTGTGAGATTTACTGCCTGTTTGTCAGGGCCTCTATTTTTCTTAGTAGGAGAAAGTGATATGGGGAACTACAGAGCAAAGGACAGACAACAAAAGCATTGTAGAGGAAGAAACTAAGCGCAGAGATGGCCCAGCAGGCAAATGATAAAACCCCACTTTCCGTTTCTTAAATACTGTGGTAAAGCATTTTGGAGGATAGACCACAAGGATGTGGAATACCATGTTGTAACCATAAACTGAACTGAGCTGATCCAGAATTAGAGCCCTGTGGCCCATTTAGGATCACTGGGATTGGTTCCTCATTAGGCAAATATTTTACCCTAAAATGCTCTGATTACACTAAAACATGTAAAGTTCCCATCCCCACAACAACAGGATTCATTTCTCCTCCCATCTGTCAGACTGACGTGCCATATGACTGCGTAGTTAAAAACCCATAGACATAATTTGGAACAGCAGTCTATCCTGTTGGCTCTTTATCTTCCCTATGATGGCATTCATGTAGATCTCACCCCCTGCTTGCTTGCCAAGGCAGCATCCAAACCTTCCTCCACCCAAACCTTCATTCCTTCCTTATAGCTCGAGTCTGATTGACAGTGAATGAGCCCAGTGGGGTCTTCTTTATTTCAAAGAATACATCCATCTGAATCTGCACTTGGAAAAGGAGGGTCTTTGTTTATTTTGTCAGTGTATGGGTCTGAGTGTATTTGCACATGTGTGTGCCAGTGCATGGGTAGGGAGGCCAGAGGAGGGATCCAAGTGTCCTGACACCCTGTGCTTACTCTTGTGCTTTCTCCACAAGTTGGGAAGACAGCGAGCTCCAGCCATCCCCCTTTGTCTAATTCAGGTTTGGCATTATAGGCTTGCATGGGGTGTCCAGCTTACATGAGGGCTAGTATCCAGAATTCAGTCTCGAAGATTGTGCAGCAAGTACTCTTAACTACTGAGCCATCTCTACAGTCCCTGAACCTGTACTATTTGGAAAAATCTCATTGTAACTAAAGACTATCATACTATCTAATGTTCTTAGATATGGGATAATGCTACTAGTTTTAATACTGCCTTTATCTTAAGTACAACTTCTCATTCTGACCCAGAAAAAAACTTCTCAGCTATAAGGACCACTATCCATAATGAAAATGGCATAGAACTGGCTACTCCACATTCTAACTTGGAACAAAATAGGTATAGATTTATGGACAGAGCTTCTGCCCATGGGCATCTGCATCCAACTGCTACTTGGGAAGTGGGAAAGTCGGAAAGAACGAACAAGAGATACAATGACAGGGCAGATGCTATGCAGTGTGCTTTCAGACTCCTAGAACTGGGGCCAAGGCTTGCAGCAGAGCCGAAAGACTTCATCTGCTTCGTTTTCCTTGCCGTCTTCTCCTGTCTCCTCAGAGCAACCCAAGCATTGGGCTCAGGAGGCATAAATTAGTCCCTGGTGATATTTCTAAATAACTCAGTAGTAGAGAAAAGTGCAGGCCTCAACATTCCTTGCTTTCTTTGTAATGAAAGTCTTTGAAGCTTGGTAAGAGGTGATGAGAAAGAGGGCAATAATTAAGGATTAGCCATAAACTTAATTTCTTGTGGTTGGCTCAAAATCCCACTTTCTGCTGGCAAAAAAGACTCAACCCCCTTGCTGTCTATATCACAAACTGTCTTATCTTTGTCTTTTGCCCATATCATGTAGAAAAAAAAGCTAGGCTCAGAGTCAGATGGACTTTAGGTTGAATCCAAGTTCTCTCTCTCTCTCTCTCTCTCTCTCTCTCTCTCTGTGTCTCTTTCCTCCTCTCTCTCTCTGTGTTTCCCCCTTTTCTAACTTTCTGTCTCCTGTCTCTCTCTCCATTTCTTTGCCTGCCTGCGTGACTGTCTGTCTGTCTCTTTATGTATATATACTTTTCCATAAATCTACATATTTGAGCTGATCTTTCTAAAATATATACTATATTCTATGTGATATATAATGGTATGCCATATAATATATAATTATATACTACAAATAATATTAGTTATTTTTTCTCATTGCTGTGACCAAATACCTGATAAGAAGAAACTTAAAGGAGGAGGGGACAATCATTAAAACACATTTTGTTCAAAATAATAAAAATACTCTCTTAGGACCTGTGTGTTGAAAGTTACAAAATACATATTAAAGCAAACAAGAAAGATTAAAGGAGTTGTATATTGTACTGATGGGCTGAGGACTCAAATAGTAAACATGTCAGCTCTCTAAATGTGCCTGGAGTTGAGTATAATTCTTATTAAACACTGGCAAGCATTTTGTGGACACTGACAAGCTCATTCTAAAGTTTGTATGCCAAGGCACAGGTCTTGGAAAAACCAAAACAACCTATTTATGAGGAAGAAGAATAAAGTAGAAGGAATCATACTATTTAACATCAGTATTCACT
Source organism: Peromyscus maniculatus bairdii (assembly GCF_049852395.1). NCBI lineage: Eukaryota > Metazoa > Chordata > Mammalia > Rodentia > Cricetidae > Peromyscus > Peromyscus maniculatus. Next base: position 92,166,765 of record NC_134856.1, on the reverse strand, counting down.
GTGTAACTACCACAATTGATTACATGAATTGGTAACTTGATGGGCACATGGGTGGAGCAGAATAGAGAAGCAAAAATAGAAATGCTGAGCTAAGTTTTTAAAAGGCACAAATGCAATTCCACAGAGGAGAGGCAGTCTTTCAACCAATAAACAGCTAGGCTTCCACAGGCAAAGAGGAGAAGAGGAGGTAAATTCTGAGACATCTGTGAAAATCAAGAGGAAGTAGAAAGTAGACTCAAGATGGATGGCCTTGAGTCAGCTTGACTGGGTTAGGAATCCTCAGGAAACTGGTGAAGCACACTTCAGGTATTTGTGAAGGTGTTTAAGAGATAGTTAGATCATGAGGGCTGAGGACTCTGGTTTAATGAGTCCTTTGATCCATTGTATTTTTAAAATTTTTGTTGGCAATATGGTAAAAATAAGAAAGGTGAGTCTGGTTGGAAAAATAGGTTATTGGGGATGTATTTTTTTCCTTGCTCATTCCTGTTATGGTCCCGTTGCACTTTCTGTCTGCCAGGAATTGCCTTCCTCCACAACATTCCTCCTGTTGCTTTGATGGTTTGTCTAGAACATTGGTTCTCAACGTGTGGGTCATGATTCTTTGGGGATTGCATATCAGATATTTACATTATGATTCATAGCAGTAGCAAAATTACTGTTATGAAGTAGAAATGAACTAATTTTATGGCTGGGTGTCACCCCAACATTAGGAGCTGTATTAAAAGGGTCACAGCATTAGGAAGTTTGAGAACCACTGCTTGAGAACATGGGGCCAAGTGACCATGAATTGACCCTCTGAAACAGTGAGCACAGATAAGCCCTCCTCTCCTTCAGCATTTCTCTTAGGTGTTTTTATCAAAGCAATAAAGCAGCTCAGAGTATCCAGGAGACTTTTAGGAGAAAGCAGGTCTTTGGTATCTAGAGCAAGAGGAAGAGTCTTAGACTCAACACTAATACTCACAGCAGAAAAATAATTTCTATGGCAAAGTATGTGCTAAAATGTACTATAGTTTTTCTGGATGTGATTATTGAGAGATACTGGATATGGTTACATGGAATCTTAGTCATTTCATAAGATACTATGCTCATTTGTGATCTTGAAAATAAAGATTTAAATATTCACATGCATATTAATCACATACATAAAGTCTCAAGGCTCATCTCAAAACTACAAATATGAATAGTTGGGCAGAGAACTCAAAAATGTTTGCTTAACAAGTTCCCTAGGTGATTCTGTAATAGGACCAGCCAGCAGTGGTCCACATGTAGTGTGCACCTCTCCTGTGAAATCATTAGGAAAGAGAAGACAATAGAAAGTTAAAAAAAACAGGCAAATATTAAGATAATCTAATATCATAAAATTGATTTTCAACATTTTCACTTGGTAAACTCAGCTCTCTTGATGTTCTGTATATTGAACATACAGGAAACTCACTCTCATGAGTTTAAGCATACACATTTAGGAGATTTGTGATATAAAGAGACTAAACATATATCAGCTCATAAGTCGTTAATTATTATGATGGAAAGAATGAATGTTTTTGAAAAGTGGCTCAGACCTTATATTCAGTAAACATCACAGTTACTCAACAGTTACAAATGAGAAACATTTAAGGAGTAAAACTGAATTCTTTCAGTATTTCAAACCATCTCTTGACATTGGCAATATATGACTAATATATGACTGATGTTGCAGAAAAGGCATTGCCCCTGAATAAGATCATGCATGAATTAATTTCATCTCAGTTACTATTTTCCTATAAACTTGAGGAAATAACCTCACCATGCATTTCACACATGCACTTTACTGTCCTTACCAAGGCAGAAGAGGAAGGGAATGATTAGCATAAAAATTAAGCAAAGGAATAAGTATACTGAGCATCCCCACAGAACATTTGTTGGACCTTTGTGCTACTAACCCTGGCAGAAGTGGATATGGAGAAAAGTCAGCCGCAGTCCCTCTTCTTCCAGCAGGAGGTGATAAATAGGAGGAAGGTAATGGTGACACTGTGGGGCATGGTATGATAGCAACATACACCTGATAGCTACAATTGTGTGCCAGCACTGTAGCAGCACAGAAGGATAGTGGACCAGCCTGGAGATGGGACAATAAAGGGTTGCCATGGAGTCATGGTGGAGAAGAAAATACTTGAGCATTGATATACAGATGAGGCATCTGGGTCACAGAAGTAGAGGAGATTGCTCCAGGCAGAAGAAATTGTCTTTGTAATGGATCCAAGCAACAGCAAGTGGAAGATGATCATTATTGGCTTCATTTGGATAAGTGTATCCCAACGTTCATATGTTAAAGGTTTGGTACCCAGCATGGCACTACTGATAGATTGTGGGACATTTAGGAAGAACAGCCTAATGAGAAATCCTTAGGTCATTGGGTACATACTCTTGAAGTGGACTGTGAGATATGAACCCCTTCCTTTCTCATTTTTGCTGATGTTCATGAGATGAGCAATTTGGTTCTTCTACATGATGCCATGATCCACTATTTTGTCAGTAATCCAAAGCTAAGAGAACATTATTTCATGGACTGGGAACTTCAAAATAAATAAATTAACTCAGATATTATGTTACAACCAAGGAAGGTATACTAAACATTACTGTGCGGTAGCATGATGTGTTGAATTCAGACACTTTGCTCTGATCATGAGGGGCTTTGTATTTAGGGAAAGGGTATTAACTGTATAATAAAAATGATGTGGAAACACTGAAGGACTATGGAGTTGGTGAGATACAAAATGTTGGAAGATTTTTCTAGCAGCGTTACAAAGTAAAAATTTTAGAGATGTTAGAAATGAGACAATGAGGAAGTCTTGTAATAATTAGCCCAGGAAGGGTATGTACCTACATCGAGGTGACATCTTTGGGTATAGTAAGACATCATAGGATCTTGAAAAGCTGAAGTGGTCTCCACATGTGTTAGGAGGACCAGACACGTGGATATTGTGATAAATAATTGTGGCAGCCCATGGCCACCACAGAGAGTTTGAAGAGGGATTCTAAGGACCCCTATCTTTAGTTAATGAAGGCCAATAGGAAGGAAATTGTTGGATAACAGTAACCTAGAATGAAAAAGAGCATTACCAAAAAATGGCATGGGACTCAAAGAAAAGCTCTTAAACAAGGTGGAAAAGTAGAATTTGAAGTGTGTTAGCATCTGGGCATGGCGTCAAGTCTGAAATCATTTCAATCAGCATTTAGGAGACAGAGGTAAGAATATTACAAGTTGGAGGATGTGTGAAAAACAAGTTATATATTAGGGAATCACACAACCAATCCAATGCAAGGAAATGAATAGTTTATACTATGGAAGGTTCAGTTATTTAGTTCAACTCTGTGATGTCTAATTTCAAATGTCAAGTTAACTGCATGGAGGGATTCACAGGGGACTGGTAAAGTACTATCTTTGAGGGCCTTTAGGTCAGGAAAGGGATATGGGAAGACATCCTCAACATTGGCAGTACTATCCTTCAGGTAGGGACCGGACAGATCAGGGAAGTGGATGAAAGAGCAAATAAATTTCCTCCTACTGTCATCCTTAAGCTTCCCACTGGAGGCCCATTGGTCTTGCCCCTGAGGTCTTCAGAAGCTCTCAAGCCTTTGGTTCTGGACTGGAGGATGTACTGACAGACTAATGAGAGTCTTTCAGCTTCTTGGACTAAGCATCTTTGCCATCTTCTTTGGCTCGTCATCTTGAAATCTAACATGGAACTTTCATTCTCTGAGATAAGAAGCTTATGCATCATCTCTTGTTTTTATCTGCCTGTATTTATTTGTTATTTACCTGTAAATCTATCACCTATCTATCTTTTTATATATCTAAAAATACACCATCTACCATCCACCTATTTATGTTTATCATTAACCTATCAGTTACTATCTTTAAGTCTATAATTTATTATTCATCATTTATTTATTTAACATCTATCTATCTATCTATCTATCTATCTATCTATCTATCTATCTATCTATATCTAGTTGCTTGCTATGTATACATTTTGTATTGGCTCCGATTATCTGGAGAACCCAGACTAATTAAAACCCCACAAAATATTTTCTGTTGAATTGTACTAACATTTTTAACATATCATTCATCATCATCATCATCATCATCATCATCATCATCATCATCATCACCATCATCTATTTTGTTGCTATTTTCAGCACAGGCCATAGCTCTTCCTGGACTGTTGATCAAGCAAAGAAAAATGTCTCGTTGCTTTTCACAGGATTATGTCTGTGTCAAAATCACCCTCCAGCACTTTGGCACATCAAACTCTTATTTCACTTTGCTTATCAAGAAGCAGAGCAAGAGGAAGGGGGCTCCTGAAGTTTGTCACTTGCTAATTTATGATACATCTCATTCAGACACGTTGCTCTGATTCAATACAAAGTTCACACTCTAACACGTGCAGCCTGTGGCAGCTCTGTAGATAAAGGATTTAACAAAATACGGTGATATATTCCAGCATGGCAGAGAGCTTCTTGGCAGCTGTCTCTTATTTTGTGCCTGCTGCCAGTTGAGATGTAAAAATTGTCAGACTATTTATTTCTAAATGGAAATCTTGGTGGCAACAATAATGAAAGTATGAATAAAGTAATAAGAAAAACCTCTGCTGCTAAATTTGTTTCAGTGATCCATAAGAGGTTAAATAATTAAATCTATTAAAATGTATCACTTGCTCAACATCTTGCAGACTGGAAATAGAATATCCCGATGTTTAAAAATTGTAGAGCAATTGTCTCCACAGTGAGGTAGTTGGCTGGCTTTGGCTGGCACTGTAACTGTCTCTAAGGCATTGATATTTTACATAAAAGTTCTTGTTGCTGTTTCTATTAGTTCTATCTCAAACCTTAATTTTTCCCTGGTTGTGGTTTTTGCCCCATTAGTTTCTATGTGAACTTTGCAACTCTGTCTACTTGCTTTGGAGGATGAGGGCTCTTTCGGATGGCTGGTCTCAATATTTTATTAATTGCTCTCAAAATCTTACCTCTGTTACAGCTTCATTTCTGGTCTGTACTTGGTGACTTGGGGACAGTCCTCTGCAGCACTGTCTGATGATTCCAGTGTCACTTACTAGACTGGACACTTAACCCTTGATTATTCGCTCATAAATAGAGTTCAATAGAAGTGTTTCTAAGTTTGTCAGAGTAGAGACTAAAAAAGGTTGAATATTCTGATTTGTTTTTGCATTTTAAGAAGGTAGCAGTGTGGGTGAATCCAACTCAGAAACAAAGAACAGAATTAAAAACTTTAGCATGGTGAGATGGCTCAGTTGTGTAGAAGCATCTGCTGACAAGCCCAATGACCTGAGTTCAGCCCCCGGGATTCACATGGTAGAAAGAGAGAACCTACTAACGCAAGTTATCCTCTGACCTACACACACATACATACACACACACACCGTGACACACAGAGACACACAGACACAGACACAGACACAGAAACACACACATACACACTGTGACACACATAGACACACACATGCATACACACACACACCATGACACACACAGACACAGACACACATACACATCATGACACACATATGCACACACAGACACACATAGACACACACACACACACACCGTGACACACACACCATGACACTCACACAGACACAGACACACATACACACCAAGACATACACATGCACATGCAGACACACATAGACATACCGTGACACACCGTGACACACACAGACAAACTGACACAGACCGACAGACAGACACACACACACCATGACACACAGACACACAGACACACACTAATTTTAAAAGAAAAAGCTTTTATATTTCAAAGGATGCTATGAAAGAAAATGAGCAGAGCATCTGCAGAATGGGAGAATATATATGGGAGTCATAATTTTGTTTTGAAATTCAATTCCAGAATATAAAATGAAATTTTATAGTCCAATAATAAAGAGACTCAGATAAAAACAGTATAAAGATTTGAGTAGATATTTCTCCAAAGAAGATATACAGATACCAAACGATGCATTACAAGATGTTCAATGTCATTAAGCATGAGGAAGTGAAAGTTAAAACTATGACGAGATGCCATTTCACATGACAGGGTGGACAGATGATACATGCTGGCAAGGTTGTAATTGCAGTCCTCATATATTTCATGCAGGTTTTACTGTGGAACCTGCATGGGACCGGACTAGACCCTCTGCATATGGGAGACAGTTGTGTAGCTGGGTCTGTTTGAGGGGCCCCTGGCAGTGTGATCAGTATCTATCCCTGGTGCATGAGCTGGCTTTCTGGATCTCATTATCTATGGTCGGACACCTTGCTCACCCCTGATAGAGCAGGGAGGGGCTTGGTCCTGCCTCAGTTGAGTGTACCAGACTTAGCTGTACCTCCCGTGGAGAACTTACAATGTTGGAGGAGGGGCGGAGGGATGCGGGGGGCGGGGGGGAAGCAGGGGTGCATGGGAGGAGGGATAAGAGGGGGATCTATGACTGGTATGTAAAATGAATGAATGAATGAATGAATAAATAAAAAAATCAGTCAATCACCAAAAAATGATGAAACCAGTTTGAAGAAAAAGAATATTTTCAAAATGCTACATATATTAGGACTGCATAATTCCATTGGTAGATAACATACCAAGGAGAAATTAGGACATAAAGTCACTTTAAATGACATATGGAAATATTTATATTAGCATTTGTATTCATAATAGGCCCAAATAGAAACAACCCGGCTGTTGGGAGGATCCACTGATGAGTAGATAAACAGAATCCAGTATGTTCATAAAATGGAATAGTGCTCAACACTGAGAAGAAATCAAGTCATAATTCATGTCAGAGCCTGGAGGAGCTTTGGAAACGTCATACTAAGTGAAAAAAATTAGACATAAAATTTACATGTTAGCTGGGATTTTCTTCCTTTCTTTCTTTTTAACACATGAAATGCCAAGAACAGGTAAATCCATAGAGACAAAAAGTAGATGAGGATTAGTTATGGTCCAGGAGAGGAAAAAATGATAATAGCTTATTTCTGGGGTAATTAAAATGTTCTAAAGTTAGGTAATGATGATGGCTGAACAGCTTTATGGATATTCAAAAAAAGCATTAAATTGAACACTTTAAAAGGTTAAATTTTGTGGTAATTGATTTAAATATCAATAAAGTCATTAGCAAAAAATGAGATTGAAATGCCCAAAGAAGTTTACATTTTTCAAAATATTTATTTATTTATTTATGTAGGTATGTGTGCATACATTTCTGCTGTTGTGAGCTGCCTTATGGGTTCTGGAAACCAAAACTGGGTCTTCTGCAAGTGATCTTAACCATTGTGCCACCTCTCTAGTCCTAATTTTTTTACATAATGAGTCATCTATACTCTCTACACTTAGGACACTTTCACATTATTTTAATCAAGTATGGGTCTATCCACTTGGAATCATTGCTTTTGGGGAATTTTCAGAACCCATTGTCCTTTGGGATTTGAAAGTATGAGAAGTTTTTGGGAAAAAAGCTTTGCCACTGTTGGGTAGGTGCAAGGCTTGGATTTGATTTGTTTTAATTTGGTTCAGAAGTATTTGAACATGTGAAGAACTGTAAACCTGGGGGCTGACCAGGTGTCTTAGTTAGTAAAGTGCTTTCCTTACAAGCACAATGACTTGAGCTCAATCCTAAGTACCCAGGTTAAAATGAACTGGACATGGTGGCACATGCTTCTAACCCCAGGAAGGTGGAGACAGGTAGGTAGGGCTTAATGGCCAGACGGTATAGCTTACTATGTCAATTCCAGGCTGGAGAGACTGTCTCATAAAAGTTAAAAGGTAGAGGGTGTCTAACTAATGACACCTGAACTTGACCTCTGGCCACTATGTGGACACACACACAGAGAGAGAGAGAGAGAGAGAGAGAGAGAGAGAGAGAGAGAGAGAGAGAGAGAGAGAGAGAGAGAGAGAGAGAGAGAGAGAGAACATGTATACACACAAGTCTTAACTCTTAACTCTGCATAGCAGGATAGAATGGATATACTAGTAAACAGTACTGTTTGGACAGCTTCTTAGAGGTATTGAATGCCTATATTTATTAATAAAAATATCCCAACAGGAACTGGCATAATCTTGATGTTTTGACATAAGAATCCAAAGGACTTCAAGACAGCTCAGGGCAGGCATTCATCCCCTGAGAATAATGGGGTGTAGAGGAAGGAGCATCAGATAAAATCCCCTACGGTGGAGCCTCCCATCATTCTTCTCCTATTTGCTGGCTCTTTAATTTTGATGTCATGACTGTATCTGTTTGATATAGCCATACTGGTTAGTGGATCAGTTTGGTTTATTTGGACAGGGCACATCTATTTATTTAAGACAAAATTCCCAAAGCTGTATATGACTTGATTAACACAAAAGATGAATTTATCAAGTCAAAATAATGTATCTGATTGCATTGGAAGTGCAGGGGAGACAGAGAGAGAGAGAGAGAGAGAGAGAGAGAGAGAGAGAGAGAGAGAGAGAGAGAGAGAGAGAGAGAGAGAAGAGAGAGAGCCTACATAATCCATCAGAGCAGATACTTTTGTCAACCGCAGCACAGTAGGTGGGCAAGGAGCCCCCTCTAGAGACAGCCACATCCTTGGTCTCTTGCCTGCCTTCTGCTATTGATTTGCAGCTCCAATTGCGAGTGGCCATGTCTGCACACAAGTCCCCAAGCTCATTAAGGAAAAGTGCTTGCTCCGTTTCTCATTCAATTGCCAAGATCATTAGAAGTGCCCCAGACTCCAGACTTAGCTGAGTTTACTCAATTTTTACTAGCTTTTCTCTTGGTTTTAATTCACTTTGATGCCATAATTGCCTGGTTTGAAATTGTCACATGTTACACAATCTTTGGGCACCAAATGGAGCTTTGTTTAGGAAGATCTGGCATCTGAAAGGGTGCTAGGCACTGTCTATTTCTTCTCACCACACCCTGAGAAGTAAGTGCTCCATAGTCCCAAGTTTACAGGATGAAGTTTTTAGATAAAATATTCCAAATCACGTAGATCATATTACAGGATAGAGCCAAAATCTAGGCTCAGACAATTGGAATTCCAAGTCCATAGTCTTAACCACTTTGCTTTGTTGGCAAGCCAAGACTAATTTGAGGGTGATTTTTTTTTGCCCCAAACATAATTTTCTTACACATTCTGCATATCTTTTTTCATCTTTATAATAAAACACAATTTTGAAATAAGTGAAATGCATGCATGGTGTAGGTGTATGTAACTATATGGAATATAGTGTATGCTTGATCGGCACATGTATGTGTGTGTACGATATATGTATGTAGTTTGTGTGTGTGTAACATGGAAAATTTCACCAAGAAAAATATGTCTGTGGGAAGGGGGCTGAAGGTTGGGCTGGGAAGGTGATGGCTGCGAAAAGAGACAGTGGAGTGGATACTGTAGCTCTCAGAGCCAAACAAAGGGAAAGGGAGACATTGGCGGTGCTGCATCAGGTGGCTGCTGCCTTCAAGCTTCTGTATGCTTTGCAGAACCAGGTAGAAAGAAGCAAGCTGTCAACTCATCTCTGTGCTGTCTGCTTCTACTCCATCATACTACCTGTAATGTGACAGTGATTGCTAGTGCCTGAGAGCTGACAGTCAGTCTAGACCTGATGGCTAAAATTAAAAACAAAATCTCTCAAAGCAAATGGACACAGAGTACTCCCTTATTTTTATAAATACATGTAAATAAACTACATAATGAAAGTGCTTGGATATAAAGTTATTCAAATAAGTTTGCATGAGTAGACCAGAAGTTTACTGTGAGTAAACATGTCTAGAACTTTCTGAGTGATGTTGGGTGTTTTCAGGGTGGTCTTTGCTTTTCTTGATGGGGACTGGCAAACAGAAAAGAAGTTTGATTTGGAGGGAGTGAGTATTTAGTTACATGTAGCAAATGGATTAATTGATGACATGTCCTATGAAAGAGATCGGCTTTTTGGTCAAATACATTTGAAAATATTTTATTAAATGCCTTGATGGTTGTGATTGATGTTGGTATCATGGGTATTGATAGTTCAGATGTCAGATATGAGCTTCACAGATTCATCACTGTATGCATCACATGCTTCAGGACAGTAGGAATATTTCCCATTCATGTGTACAAATGTGTATAGACAAAAATCTGTTCATATATACATGTCTGTATAGATACACACACATACTCCTATACACATTATTTTAATCTTATTTACAGCTGAAAATCTGTGCATATTATACACACAAACACACACTTCTGTTAAAACTCATAACTTTACTAGATGATTCCTTAAGATTTCATGGCTAATCATTTTCTGTTATGTGATGATTTCTTTTTATAAGGAATTATCTTGCACAAGTCAAATATATTAGCATAGAGTTAAAATTAAATTAGCTCCCCCACTTCTATTTTGGAGACAGCATGGGACTTGTGTATTGAAGGCTGGTCTTGAACTAACTATGTAGCTAAGGATAATTTTGAACCACCGATCCCTCTGCTCTACTTCCTAAGTGTTGGGATAACTGGTGTGAGATACATGTCAACTTCATATAGTACTGGGTGGGGATTGAAATCAGAGCATTTGTGCTTGCTAAGCAAGTACTTTACCAGAGGAGCTTTATCTCCAGACCACAAATTAACTTCATATTTTAATGTTTGAGTATTAAAATTGCATCTCTCTTTCTCTCCCTCTCCCTCTCTCTCTGTCTGTCTATCTATCTATCTATCTAGTGGTGTGTGTGTGTGTGTGTGTGTGTGTGTGTGTGTGTGTGTGTGTGTGTGTGTCTACCAATGTGTGTGCAAGTGGAGACCAGAGGACAACTTGCAGGAGTCAGTTCCCTTCATCCACCATGTGGGTTCTAGAGATCAATGGTTTGCCAGCAGCTGCCTTATTTGTTGAGCCATCTCCCTGACCTGTTTGAGTTTTTAGAAGTATGTGTATGATTTCCCAGGGAAGTGCTTGGATCAGGGACATGGCTACAGCACTGTGGACAAAGGGTCTTCCCCCCATTTTTCTCATGGTTTCAGAGTTGGCCTTCTTTTCCCAGTGCTGTGACAACAGTCTTAACCTATGTTAACCATGGCATAATCAGATGTGTTGTGATGACTCGTTCTAATTTCAAACCCTTGCATAAGTTGAATTCTGAAATTTCAGTCCAAGTAAGAATTATTTAGGGGAATTTGTTAAAATATATCTCAAGAAACTCTGGTTTGCTTAGTCTATGATAAGGGCCCACTATCTGTATTTTTAAACATGTTTCCAAGTTGTGGTTTCGGCCTTAAATGGTCCCCAAAGGCCTATGTCAGTTCACAGCTCACAGCTCTTTTCAGAACAGGTCTAGTACAAGGTATAGGGACATTTCTTTGAAGGAGATACTAGGATTTCAGGCTCTTCCTTTTCTTCCTGCTTCCTGGCTGAAATGAGGTAAACCACTTTGCTCCAATATATGTTCCCTGTCATGATGCTCTGATGTGTTAGAGGCCTGGATGATGGAATGAATAGCAATAGAAAAATGAAAACCTCTGAAACTGTGAACCTGAAACTGTGAACTTTTTAGCATTTTATTTGGTATAAGTTGATCATCTCAGGCACTTTCCCACAGTGACAGAAGGATAGCAGAGGGAAAATTTTATGATGAGCATTACTGGGATATATATGGGAAACCTCTTGATTAAACTGTGAGGACCTGTCAAGGATAATACCTTATCCTAAGCACTTCTCTGGGTATTCCAAGCACTTGGCATATGACCTAGGAAAGAGGTCTCACTATAAATGTCCACAGAAGGAATATGAATAGATGGACAGAGAGATGATAGATACACGGAAAGAAAGTTGAGTGATGGAAGGGATAGATGATTTCCTAGAAATACAAATAGATGGTTGATGAGTAAAGAGAGAGGCAGATGATTGCATTGTGGAAGCCAATCTCTTTTCAGGTAAGCTTGACCACAATCTATAGGTTGAACAATAAACAAAGTTAGTCATCTATGTTTTTTTTTTTTTTAGTACCAGAGGACCCTTTTGATATATCTCAAACAAGAATAAACAAGTTCCTGCCTAAGTAGGAAATATTCTGCAACTTTTCTCAGATTTCAAAAGCCATAAAGCTAGATTTGCACATCCTGATCATCTTATTGTTTTACAGCTAGCTCATTGCTTGTTTTACTCTGTTTAGAATATGCAAGTCAGAGATATGTTTGCATTCCAGACAGACAGCCTTCTGAGTGCCTCCACATTGAATCTGGCTTTGAATAGTACTAAATATGCCTTCTCATTTGGCGGTGGTGGTTAATAGGAACATTCACAGACTGTTTCTATATATCTTCACAACAAATATAAACACAATTAGCTCTTATTCAGAAATAATTTGGTTGTAAAACCCAGTGATTTCCTAAACATGTCCCCCACTTTAGGAAATTCCAGCAAGCAAACATTGAAATTTGTAGAATGCTCAAATCTAGCACCAATTCATCTCAGAATTATTCTTCAACTTACCAAGGGGTTCCCAGAAGGAGATTTTTAAACAATGAGATCTTGTAATGCATTTAGACCTTTACTCACTTTGGGATAGTTAGCTATTACCCTTTAAGGGATGTGGTAACTCCTCCATCACAGCAGTGATCTCATTATTGTGTGTTGTGTGACTATTCTCATGCTGTCTCTCCTCTTCTCTGTGAGTTTAACAAATTTATCATGTTTGTTTCCTTAGTGTCTTAAATTAATACTTTGCTTCATTAATACTTTGTGGATCTAAGGGATATTATTAAATTTCTTGCATATCTTTGTATCTTTCAAGATTACTAATACATCATGGGAACACCCATCCACAATATTTATTAAATGAATGTCCTTACTGTAGAGAGGCGGATCATTCTATATTATGATGTATGAGTACTGTGTAGCTGTGCAAGGAAAATGAAGGGTTTAAAGGTTCCTTAGATATTTCTTCTTGTTATAAAATAAGAATGACCTTTGCAACTCCTTAGGTTTAGCTGCTGATGAATTATGAGGAGTTCCTCATGGAAAAGGCATTTTCTACAGTCGACTTACCCTCAGAAGAACATGTGACTTCTCTGTAGAAAAAATTGCACTTCCTTAGTCCATGGAGGACTACCCATGTCAGGGGAAGTTTTATTATTGTCCATGGCACTAGAAGGAATATTTTAGGCCATTACTTGCTGTCTTCATCAGCAGTTCTCAGTGGTAATAACCTTTATGGTGTGTGTGCCATCTCCCACACTGGGAGACAATATAGAGGACAATGACTCAAGATATAAAACAAAAGTACATATTGAACTAAGTTATTTTAGAGAAAAAACCCCTGATATTTCTCTTACTCTTTTACTTGGCAGTTTTGTGTGTAATTTACCTTTTTCCTATTTTTAAATTTCATGTGGTATTTTTGAGTTTGAGTCTTGCTATGTCAGGCTGACCTCAACTCACTATGTAGCTCAAAGTGACCTTATACTCACAGTATCCACTCAGCTTTTTTAGTATTGGGATTATGGGCATAAACTACTACACCAGGCTCTGTGCATATTTTCAATACAACCAAGAACTGACTTTTTATAAAGTGAATTAATTACTAAGAGAAAGTAGGGAGTAAGTCCAGATGGTAACCTACTCAAAAAAGCACATGGTATAGGGGTGTATACATGTGTGTCTCCACATTAAAGCTTTGAGAGGTATAGCAAAATTAGAGATAGACAAAATAATCAGGCTTATTTCACATAGTATTTAGACTCTAACTATGAATGCTAATGGCACCATAGTATCAACTTCAGTGAAGTAATGCACACACCTGCTTTATAGGACATGATAACTTTGATAACTGGTGTGAACTGACTCGTAAAGAGCTGAGTAGTGTAGTCTACTGTGTTGTATCATACAGGTGATGTCATTGAATATTTATTTACCTAGTGCTTATCAGTTCCTTTCTATCTCCTCATATATCTCCAAATCTACGTCACATTATTCTGGAATGAATTCTCTAATGCCCATTCTTTTACTTGACTTATTTCAGTTATTCACAATATTGAATTCAGTTTTATTTAAAACCCATTAAATACCAGGATAAATTAAGAGTAAGTCATAGGATATCTGAAGGTAGCTGGTTGGAGTACAAAGATGGAGTGTCCTGTATTTTCAAAGTGACCTTAGAATTCTCCTTCCAGGTGGTAATCCAACAGGATCTTCACATCAGGTAACATTTACCCTGAGTGCCATGCTCATGTTGTGAGATTTGCTGGGTCTAACATTTGCTTATAATTAGAAGCATTGGTGAATGTTATTATTTACCAAAACAAAAATATCTGTGCAAAATGGTCACAAAGAGCAAATTCATATGGAAAAAAACCACTGAGAAAGAAAACACTTCCCAAAGTGTGGCCAGTTCATTAAAAACCAGACACCCAAAAAACATGGCTGTCATTTCTGCTTTCACTCATGCCGGCTGATCAGTGTTCCACCGTTCAGTACTATAGAAGTTCAGCCCAACATATTGAAATTTATTCAGCCAAAAGTTTAGCTATCTTATGTGCCAGAGTTTCAAATGACTGTCCACCATTCACTGCTTCTCGTCTCTAAACTTAGTTTTTTTTTTTTAAATCATTTTTCCTATTTCTAACTTTTGTCTGTTGGATCTCTGTCATATAAAATGTTCAGATTTAGCCATTTGATTAAAAAATTCCTACTTATGGCAAAATATGGAAATAAGAAAATCAGGTACTTTTGGTTATAGGAGGAATGGTTTAGAATGACACACGGTTCTCCAGGTGGTGAATTCTATATTTAGGATGACCCTCATTGGGCCCAAAGAAGCATGCCAATAACTCCAGTTCCTCAAGAGGATGAGGCATGAGGACCACATGTTTGATGTTTACCCTGGCAACTTCCCAAAAAAACAAAACATCAGAAGAAGGCTGAGGATACAGCTCAGTTGGTAGAGTGCTTGCCTAGCATGCATGAAGCCATGGCTGTGTGTCTCTGTACTGTCTACAATGGGTGTGGTGGGCATGAGTATAATCCTGGCACTTGGGAAGTAGAGGAAAGACAATCATTCTCTCTTAAATAGGGAGCCTGAAGCCAGCATTATGTATATGAGATTCTGCCTAAAATTATGAAGGCTGGGGATATAATTCAGTGCAAGTGCACTTTCCTAGCATATATGAGGAGGCTCTAGGTTTACTTCTAGTACTGAAGAGGAAATCAGAAAAGGAAAAGAAGATGAGAAGGGCCCCAAACATGGGCCAATGAATTCTTAATTTGGCAATGCCAATTCTATCTGTTTTCCAAACAAATCTAAAGTGAAAGTGAAAATGGTCACCCAAAGAGAGCCTTCTGGAACTGTAGCAAGGACAGGTAGATGCATTGGCGGAGGGACTTCAAGGTTGAAAGAGAATAAGTTTATCTTCCCCCCTTTTCAGCCAATCAGGTCCTGGGTTCTCAAAACAGTGATGGATGGGCTGTCTTCTCCTTTACACAGATTGAAGGCTGTGGCCTACTAGCTGGCTCGCCCCACTGTCCATCTTGTTAATAGTAGTTTGGGACCTTAGGGGTTGATCCTCTTGACTCCTCTCCACATGCAATTTGCCAGCAGAGCAGTCCTCACAGGGTCCCATATCCTGGATTTGAAGTGTCTTCTGTTCCAGTCTCCATTGGCCTTTTTCTGTTTGTCATGTCTCTTCTTTCCTGGGTGCCCCATTCAATTCTGGCCTGAACTAAACCAGAATCAAATTGCATCTGGTAGTGGGAAAGTGTGAGTAGCAAGTAATACCCAAGTCCTGGGGCTGTCCTTCTGGGAGCATCATCCACTCTTCTTTTCTTTTGCCTACTTGCCTGCTTTCAAGACAAGCAGTTAAAGTCAATAAAGTGGTTGTGTAATCTTACTTTTCATGAAATCTTGCCTTTTTTTCTGGATGTATCTCATGTAATATTGAAACACACATGACATTATCCGTGTGTGTGTGTGTGTGTGTGTGTGTGTGTGTGTGTGTGTGTGTGTGTGTGCTACAAAACCATCTCTCTTGTAGTTGGTATTTATAGAGGAATTTTTGTCTGTATGCCTTTAAGTTTGAGTGCTTGATGAATCCACAATTCCCTTGAATGCATTAATTTAGGAAAATACATTTTAGAAATGTCTAATTGTGGCACTATTGTTAGGAACTCACGTTCCAGTTTATCACCATCTAGGCATCATTAGGCTCCAAGATGTACAGACACATGACAAGTTTGTGATGGTGAGGGAGTGTGGGACTGGGATCTGGGAATAATGAGCTCTTATCTTCCTCCCTGAGTGGGTCTCACAGCACTCTAGTTCTTATGATTTCATGGAACTGTGCATATAGATATCCGCCACCCTCAGCCCATGGGAACAGAAATTGTCACTGTATATTACTTAAAATGCATCACAGATGGTGACAGGCATTGATTATAAGATTTGTATCCTAGGACTTAATATGGCTGTGTCTCCATGCTTTACAGTGTTCTGAGGGAGCTCCGAGGAGTGGCCCAGTGAGGCACGAAAAGCTTTGGGATGCAGCATATTTAAACAGACCTGACATTGAGCTATGTTTCTGACGTATAGTCTTTAAGTTGAAGTGAAGATGGGATTGTTGGAGATAAAAGATCCTCTAGTGTGTCCTTACCTCTCCCTTTGAACACTACAGGGGGGCAGCAGGTCCCCCAAAGTCCACTGGCTTTGGTCCACCCCTATCTGGTGAGGATAACCACTGTTATCTCCATCATTCCTGGCTGTCCAGTGTCTTCAGTTTTCTCCTTGGTTTACAACCTGTATCTTAATAAAAATCACCACTGGAGTGAGAAATACAAACTCTGATTTGGGGCAAGATGCTGCAGATTGCCTGTCAGCCTGAGGATGCCTCTGTGTCGCTCTTTAAATGTTAAAACAAATAGCGGCTGCCGGCATATTGTACCCATACTGCATACATCATGTTGCCATATGGGCATCTTGTACTGGATTTGTTTTTTTAAATGTGAGAGCTGTAAGCATTCAATCACAGTCTTTACTTTCTTATTATTTAAAGATATTTTAATTTATTAGTTGACAATTTTACACAGGTATGTGATGTGTTTTGATCATCTTCCTCCCCTCATTATACTCTCTTCTTCCTCTCCTACTTTCACTGGACTGTCTCTTCTTCAGAGAAAGGCTCCTTTTTCCACTTTCACATAGTTTTCTTTGTTTTTAGAGTCACTGATTTTAGTTAGGGATGCTTACATGAGCATGGATGTGTGGGTATTTTCTGGAGCATCAGCAGTTTACTCATGGCTGCACCACTGAAGAACAGTGAGTTCTTACTCCCAAACCATACTGCCAGTAGTTCCTTAGCATTGTGTGTAGCCTCAGGAACCTTCCCTCCATCCCTGCTGGGATGTCGACAAGCTCCATTTTATGCAGGTAACAATAGCTAAACAGCCCTTTATTTTACAGGCAAGGAAACTGAGGCTCAGGAGTGGTCAAATGTCATCAAATCCTGCTCCCCACCTCCCATGCAGTCCCACTTTTCTTTCCCACCCTAAAAATGGGTTAGAATGGCTCATCTAAATTTTCTTGTAATACTTGCCCCCTTTCCTCTCCACTGGTGGGGCATATCTGTGGCTGTCCCTGGATGAAAAATGAGAGATATCTCTACAGTGTCTATCTCTGTGTCAAATGCCGTTTTAATCCCAGTACTAAGCTACTTGAGTCTCCTGACCATTCTGGTGTGGGAACTCTTAGGATCACCCCATCACACGGGGTCAGGAAACAGAGGTCCTGGGGACCAAGAAGCCTGTGAAGTTCTGTAGTTAGTGAGTTTGTGCTTGCAGTCTGACTAAAAAAAGACTAGTTAACTCTTTTCTCTCTGTGTCATATCCCCCCACCCTTCATGGATAAGCATCTCTGGCATGCATCATCTCCCCAAAGGGAGCTGAATAGCACATAGGACAAGGGCTCAGGACTTTATTTCTAAGCTCATTGTGCCCAATATCTGTGTGATCCTTGGCAACTCTTTGGACACTTCACTCAGGCCTGGAATACAGCAAGAACTGCACAAACAATTGCTGACTTGTAACTTGTACAAAATCACTCTCCTGAGATCATTTGTATGTAAAGCACTTAGGACATTCCTAGTGTATCTATCAGGGACAATGAGCATGCATTAGAATGGGTTTGGGGTAACTGAAGAGATAGGGGGCTTGAGAACATGTGAACTTAAGACCTCACAGGATGGTTGCACCACTGCCCTGACAGGAGTTTACAGAGTATGGGGTACACAGTTCATTGAGGTGGGATGGGGTGAGAGTAGCTAGTGAATTGCTTTTTTAGAGGCGAGAACATTTCCTTTCCTCACTGTGTATAAACTCCCTTGAACCATCTTTGATACAATTTTTGCAAGATTCAGTCAAAAGTTAGTCCAGGATGGATGGTAGATTTTCTATACAGCCATGCTGTCTAGACTGGTCTGGATCCTATTTCCTGCATATGAATGGTCAGGGGACCATCCTCTCTGCAGCACCTTTGAGTAGTCAAGCTATTGCTGTCTTTCCTGGATTTCCCAAGGTGATGGCCAGGTTCTGGGACACCTGCGGCATTTGCCGGAGTCATCAGAGTTTGTAGGGGAAGCTCCCGGTGGGGGGGCTGACCTTGGGTTTGCTGTCTTGTGCATTATACAGTCTGAGGTATTCTACCCGATTATGTCTCTCTTCCTTTTCCCTCCCACTGGCCTATGGGTTTCCATGAACAATTCGACTTTTTTTTTTCTCCAACTTCTCTGCTCTAACTCAACAACAAAGCTTACATTCTAACTCCTATCTGCCATTGGTTGTTCAGGGAACTAGAGCTAGGATGAGGAAGAGCAGAAGTTAAGGACAGTGAAGCTCAAGAGTGAGCATCCAGATTCCACATCTGTCTAGGCTCTCCCTGAGCTTTGCCGTCAACATGTGACCTCACTAGGCCAAGCAGCACTGTGCAGTTTCTGCTCCATCCTGAGGCCTCTCTTCCAGCCATCTTCCTAGCCTCTGCCAGGGGTTCACAGACGCCCACTACTTAAAGTAAGTCACCCAGGTGCCAGAGAGAAGACAGAACAAATCTGGAAAGGGAGAGAGACCCTAAAGGAGTGAGATCTCCCCCAGGTGCCGTTTGGGATGGAAAGACAAAGCCAACGCTGCCACCTCCCTGGGTGTATTCTTTGTCTTCTCCCTCTAGCTTGGTGGGGTGGGGGTGGGGCTCTCCTTCTTTTCTCCTGAGTAGTCATCTTTTCTTTCTCTGACTCATTTGCATGTTGGCATTCTACCACTTGTCATCTCTTTCTGCCATCTCCTTTTCAGTATAACAATGAATCCCAAAGGAAGGGGGCACCCACCCATCCCCAGAAAGTCCATCTACACAAGTGCGGCTGTAGGTTTTAAGTCGACAAAAGCAGCCGCCTTCTCAAATGGGAGCCCTTGGCAAGCTTCCAGCACCCTGCTGCTCCACAGAGGCATCAGCAGAAGCCCAGAGAGCCAGGAGGACAGCTTTTTAATGGGAATTCATTCATGAGGGCAGCTTAGAGTGCTGACCTTCTTCAGACTTCCTCCTGCTCCAGTAGGAGTTTCTACATACTCCAAAATCAACAACCTGCTGGAACATGACACCCATGTGTGTGCCCCGCTCCAGCTGCCAATCTCTCCTTGTAGTTAGTTAAGCTCTGCAGTCTTCCAAACTCAAACCAGCCCTTTCCTTTGTCAGATCACAATAACTTTTCCTTCTTTGGAAGAACTAATAGCAAGTCCCTTTAAGCTTGCTTTTCCTAAGTTAAAAGCTTCCTTTCAAACCAAGAGTACTCAATTTCCTTCACAAGCCAGAAAGCCACTGGGAGATGGGGGAGTGACAGGTATCTTAAGGACGAGGTCACTCACTACTACAGCCCTACAGAAGCCAAGTGCTGGGCATTTTTGTAATTGCCCTCCTTTCAATTTTTAGGCCAGGGCTTACCTGCCTCAGAAGGGCCTCAGCGCAGTCATCTGTCAAATGGGAACATAATTAACGTCTAGTGATAAGATTTCATTTGAGGGTGGATGTGCCATTATATGTAAATACAGAATTAGAGTCATTATAGATCAAGTGCCTAATAAATATTAGCTGCTATGTCACCACCACCATGATCATCATTAATTATGGCCATGAAATGAGACAATTGGCAGAACTTGGCTTGTAGACACTGCTTAACTGATGAATAGTTACACCCACAATGTTTAAAATGCCAAACTTAGTAGAAGCATCAAGCTTCAATGCCTGTTTATGAAATCTTTGTACTCATTTCATCATTCATGTTTCAGTGGAAAATAAGGTAGAAGCTATCATATCAATGCACAGTGTATTGTATGTTGTGTGCGCATTGTACAGATGTACAGTCTATAAGTATATAGGGATGCTACATATACATTGATAATATATATTGTACACATGGATAGTAAATGTGATACATACATTGTATAGACTTACAAACATGTATCTACAAAGTCTTCCATGCCTAATTAAGGACATGCTCTAGTAAAAAGTTGTATGCATGTTGTTTTGGTGTGTGTGTGTGTGTGTGTGTGTGTGTGTGTGTGTGTAAGCACCCATGCACACTTGCCACATGGTTTGTGTGGAGGTCAGAGGACAAGTTGAAGGAGACAGTTCTCTCATTCCACCACAAGGATCTTTGGGATTGAACTCAGGTTGTCAGGCTTGACAACAAATGTCTTTGCCCTCTGAGTCCTCTCTCAGGCCCAACAGGTGTTTTCCAAGGCTATTTTTCTCACATGTAATAGCCATGAAATGACCTTTCGCTATCATTGTAGCTGCTGCTTCTGGGGAAACAGAACATGCAGAAGGGGCAAATTGGGGGACAGCTAGGTGTGTGAGAGGGCGTTTTCTCTTGGTAAATGATCACCTTACCCTCCTGCATAAACTACAAGAGGATGTGTGTAGCCACAGAATCTGGAAGGCAGAGATGTTGGAAGGAAGAGAGCCAACTGACTAGTTCCTACTTTGTGTTGCTAATAGGTTAGGGGAGAATGAATGCAGAGAAACAAGTGACCTTTCTGGGATGGAAAGGTGTGTAGAGGACCTGGTTACTATGTGGTTAGTTAGGCCCAGCTTGATTTCACCTTGTTCAGAGAACAGAACCATCACAGGGAGGTTGGTGGGAAATGATACACCTTCATATAAACCACAATCTAGGAAGTACACCTTTGGATAAACTTCCCAAAAGGAACCAAAAGGCGTCAGAGTTTGGGTGTTTATTTTCAGAAGATCTTATAAATGTGACCCAAACTAAGAGGAAAATCCTATTATTTTTCAAAAAAGGACATTACTTATTATTGTGCAGATGCGTATGTTATGTGTATGTGGTATGTGTTCACAAGCCATGGAGGACAACTTTGTGAAGTCACTTCTCTCCTTCACCTTTACAGAAGTTCTGGGGTTTAAAGTGCCTTTCCCTGCTGAGCCTTCTCACCAGCCCACAAAGAGCCCATTTTTAAGATAGTATGATTGATCCTGGCCCAAAATGCCATGCATGTCTCTGTCTCGCCTTCCTCCACCACTCTTAAAGTACCAGCAAACCAAACATCAGAGTTTTTTAATTTTTAATTTTTTTATTTTTTGACAGGGTTTCTCTGTGCAGCTTTGTGCCTTTCCTGGAACTCACTCTGTAGCCCAGGCTGGCCTCGAACTCACAGAGATCCACCTGCCTCTGCCTCCGGAGTGCTGGGATTAAAGGTGTGCACTACCACTCACATCAGAGCTTTTAAGAACAGGAATTAACTTCCGATGAGGAAGAATCATGATTCAGCAAAGCTATCCTCTTTCTCACATTACATAAGTTATGGAATTATCAGGAGTTATTATTGGGTAAGAAGGGCTCGTTTCCTACATGAATAATTTATTCCACAATTTATGTACATTGCACATGGAGGTCATTGCAGGAGGAGAGATGTGGTATGCATTTTTAACATTTGGTTCCTGGGCTTTATTGTCAGGGGCTCCTTCTGGGGCATACTTATTTCAGACTCTTGCCAATTTTACACACCTGAGGCCATAGGCACAGTCTTCTCCAGTGGGCTTGCTCGTTCAAATCAACCAACCTGTAGGAGTCACTTTAGAAGGCATTTCCTCTCTTTCTTTGAGGAAACATATGTTTTAGTTGCTTTGACTAAACCCTTGTAAAACACCATAAACACCAATCCACTTGATACAGAAAATTTAAAACATGAGGAGATGAGAAAGGGTGAATGAGAAAACTGCAAACAAGCCAATTAATTCTCTTCTCAGATTTACTGTGTGCACAGGGAAAATCTAACTTTTCTTTAGCTCCCTGTGCTGGGATGTACTTTATTTTTTTTCTAACCAGTTTTTGAGCAACAGAACTGCTAAAAAAAAAAAGGCATTCTTTCTAAATCCATGCTTTCTGAACTCAGATCTTTTCATGCCAGAGGTAAGACTGTTATCATTTCTAGGTAATGAGTATTTATCCACTCTCATGCTCTTGTTCTAGTTCCTATGATTAGCCATGTTAGCCTAGAGGGGTCTTGTACCAACTGTAGATAAACAAAACATGAAGGATTTGGACAGAGCCTCCAGGCTATCTCTCAGTGGGCATCATCATTTTCAACAGGTCTTTACGGAGTCCCGGGACTGCACACTTTCTTATCATCATAGTAAACCCTACCTATTTATGTCTGATCCATGCTTTAAAGACATTAATAAATGTTTACTTTTGTTACTTTGGCTAAGACTCAGCTCCCAGGTACACAACATGGTGAAAATTAGACCCTGATGAACTCACTCTTGCAATTTGAACCTCTGCAGTGAGCATCATGCAATTGAACTCACCATTTCAAAACCCAGACTGCAGGTATGACATGGACTCTTGCTCTGTTCCTGCTGTGCCTTTACTTTAGGTAGTTTAGTAAAGCTGATGGTTTGGATTCTGAACACAACATCTACCATCATGTATTTGAACACACTCCAAAGGTCTCAGGGGCAAGTTTAGGAGGTTACACTTCTTTAGAATTCTCCTATACATCCCGTATACTCTATGTCTTCATTCCAGAACCCACTAAGATTCTCAGCTGTGTTGTATGTGTGTGTGTGTGTGTACAGGTGCATGTGTGTGGCGCGCATGTAGAAAGCGGAGGTCAACTTCAGTTGACGTTCTTCAGGATAACTTCCTCCTTGTTTCTGGAGACTGTGTTTCTCTTTGACCAGGAGCTCACTGATTCAGTTAGGCTGGCTGGCTAGCAATCCAGGGATACATTTGTCTCTAAGTCTTGAGTTCTGGGATTACAAGGGCACACCAACATGCCGTTCTTGTTAAA
The DNA here is from genome assembly GCF_049852395.1 of Peromyscus maniculatus bairdii. Classification (NCBI taxonomy): domain Eukaryota; kingdom Metazoa; phylum Chordata; class Mammalia; order Rodentia; family Cricetidae; genus Peromyscus; species Peromyscus maniculatus. The sequence goes on along the minus strand of NC_134856.1, from coordinate 92,143,421 downwards.
TGGGTGCTGGAGATAGACCCAGGTCTTCTCGCTTGTATGACAATCAGTTTACTAAATGAGCTATCTCACCAGCCTCAACAGCTGTGTCTTAAACATGCTTTCCTGATATTCCTAAGCACTGGCACACAGGAAGTATTTGTTTCAAAGCCTATCATACAACTAAGAGAATTCCCACTAGGATGCCTTGAAGCCTTGTTTGTAACACTAGTTTTTGGTTAAAACACTGAACAAACTACATTTAGTTATCTTCTATGGAATAACATGTGTGTCTTGGCTATCCTGCAAATTCGTCTTACATAGGGAATTTGGGAAGACAACATTAAATACTGGTGTCAGTGTCCAAGTTCCAGAAATTGCACTGTTACAAGATTCTCAAAGCAAACTCTGGAAGAATTGTCCTTGCTCAGGGGAGGTGGAAAGTGCCCTGTTCAGAGAGCCCAAGCAATGGTTTTGTGAAGATGTTTGGTTTGCTGCACCCAGGGCACTGCTAGCAGAACAATCAGTCAAAGATCACAAAAGGACACATCTCTAGAGACCTGAACCTCAGAGTTATGTGCCTTTGGGACCAAATGTTTACTTGAACATCCTAGAAGGATGAAGGTGTGGTGTTCATGATGTATATATCATCAAGGAGGGAAATTCATGAAGTATAAGTGAATGATTCTATGCTTCTTAGATGAGGGGCACAGAATATTTATGGGAAGTTTCCATGATGGTTAGATGGGTGGCCCATGATGAATAGGTTGTAGTCCACAAAATATAGGGAAAGGTTCCATGATGTCTTGATTGGTTATTGGAATGTGTATACAGAATGTTCACTGATCTACAGATGGGAGCTTATGGTCTATAGGCAGGGAATTCTGCAATTCACAGATATAGTTTTCCCGAAGTTTCATGATCTATAGATGAGAGAGAGGCTTTGATATATAGGTGGGGATCCCCTGATGTATAGACAGGGGTTTATAATTTGTGCATAGAGTTTCTATGATCTATATAGATGGAGTATCTATGATCTATGAGTGAGGCACTCAGGATCTAGAAACAGAGGTTTGCATGACATGTAGACAAGGTTCCACAGAGCATAGCTAGGACTTCTGTGATCTATAGACAGAGGCCCCATGATGTATTGACAGTGGTTCTGAGATAACACAGTTCCTAGAAGGAAGGGGTTTAGGCTGACTAGGAAGACAGACCAGCACTTACGGTAAACCTGAAAATTGTTTATTTTCTTGTATTCTCCCCTGACCTCAAACCCTATCTAGGACAGGCTTTACATTTCATCAGTCCTGATTCCCATTGTTATGTTTGCCCCCCACCCAGCTATGGGGTGTACTTTTCAAGGGTTCTGAGGCGAGAGGATAATGAGCCCCTGGCATGGCTGTACTGCTGTGGTGTGATGAATGGCCCGCAACCCTCGAGCCGCTCCATGCCCTTCATCATCCAGTCGGAGTGGTTAGCAGTCTGTCAGAGAAAAATAATTTAGCAGCCATGGCTTTAACGGATGTGCTGCATTCTGGGGTCAAATGACTATTACAAAGTAGTAGCGCTGCCTGGCTTCTCCATCGTGAGAGCTCAGAGTTGACAACATGAAAGAAGGAGGCATCACACCCAGAACTCACCGACGTCCTTCAATTTCACACAGTAGGAAGCAGAAGAGAGAGATGGGGTGGGTGTCCTAGTAAATAGATAATCCCAGGCTTGTCTGGGAGTCTTGCGGGTAGCTCCAGCCTTTTTGCAAAGTGGCATCAAGCTGCCACAGAGTGAAACAGCAGTAGGGGCATGCCCACAATCACTGTGGGGCCTTTTCAAAATAAGGAGGCAAGAGAGATGAGCTGATCAAGCACATGCCAAAGGTCATGGGCAGTTTCAGAAGGGGCTCATTCTTCTGCCCAGCCTGAGTCCAGGCAATAGGGAGGAGAGTGCTACCATGGCTGTTCTGCAAGTTTGATTCCAGGTAGCAGAAGAGTAGAATGGGAAGATGCCAGGAAAATAAAAAGACAAAGGCATAGAAAAGAGAGGAAGCAAGACCATAATGTTTCTTGCTAGTAAGTGCACAGGGGTGGATCTAGAACGTGTTCTTGCTTCTTTCACTGTTTTCACTGGGGCTATGCATTTATTTGAGCATAAGTTGAAAGGCAAGATTGATGAAGTTTATGGTCTACCCCCTCCCACATGCTCCTTAAAGTGATTATGCATGTGCAATAAATGCTTGAGGTAAAGTAAATGAATGGGGGGTAGATTGGAAAAACCACCATCCCTCAACTGGGACTCAAGAGCAGGAGAAACCACCATCCCCCAATTGGGATTCATACATAGTTTATCTTTTCTCTCACCCAAGCTTTGTGAAAAGCAGTACATCTTATGGCCAAGAACATGGCTCAGTCAAGAAAGTGCATGTTCTACAAGCATGAGGACCCAAGGCTGGATCATCAGCATCCACATAAAAAACAGGGAATGGTAGCATGTGCCTGTAATCCAAGCTTTAGTGGGCTAGAGACAGACAGAACACTGGGGCACGTTGACCAGCTATTCTCACCAAACTGCTGAGCTTCAGGGTCAGTGAGAGACTCTGTATCAAAAAATAAGGTGGAGGGCCAAGAGATGGCTCAGCAGTTACGAGTGCATACTGCTATTGCAGAGACCTCTTAGTTCTCAGAACCCACATCAGATGGCTCACAATTACCTGTAACTTCAGGTATGGGACCAGGTAATGGGACCACTGCAGTCAGGTACATACCCCCTACATGTACACATAATTAAAAATAAACATAAATAAAGGTGGCGAGTGATAGAGGAAACACACCACATTGATCTCTGACATGCCTCTATACACATGCACACAACACACATATATACATCCAAACACACATACATGCATATGCTGCAAACACACACATATGCACAGACACAAAAAACATCTGCTGTGGCATCTATCCCATGTCTGCTTAGAGTCGAATAAATATGGAATGAGTTAATGAATGAATGAATGTCCCATCCCGTTGTTATTTAAGGGAAAAATCCCTTTATGCTCTTTGTGGCTTTACACATATCCCTGAGCAGTATCTGGGGTTTTGATAACATCCTGAATTCTTTTATGGATTCTTTATCTCCTAAGGCAAAATAAGGGATTCTGTTCCAGGCACTGTGATGTCATGATGGTGGCGATCACAGCTATAACTCATAGTTATTAAGTACTTATGATGAATCCCACACAGGGCTAAGTGCCTTTTAACTATGTAAAGTGTTTCTTCCCTTGATTGATGCCCAGAATGAATAAAAATAATTTTCTGTATTGGCCACATTAGAGAGATCTACAAATAAGTCTCAAAGTGATAAGAGAAAAGATAATTTGCATAAATAAGCAATTATAGAACTTGGCAGAATAAGGTTGTCTTAAGTGGTGTGAGAGGAATTCTTGACACACAGGTAGTGCTACAAAGGCGTCTTAAGCAAGTGAAGGTAAACTCCTGTAAGAAAGCAGACTCGAGGGCTGGGGGTGTAGCTCAGGGAGACCCCTTGTCTAATGTGCAAGTGGTTCTGGTTTTGAACCCCAGTATCATCAAGAAAGAAAAAAATGAAAGTAGACCCACCATTGTGTTGGTAAACCTGGGAAAGATCCTTCCTTCCTTCCTTCCTTCCTTCCTTCCTTCCTTCCTTCCTTCCTTCCTTCCTTCCTTCCTTCCTTCCTTCCTTCCTTCCTCCCTCCCTCCCTTCCTTCTTTCCTTCCTTCCTTCCTTTCTTCTCTCTCTCTCTCTCTCTCTCTCTCTCTCTCTCTCTCTCTCTCTCTCTCTCTCTCTCTAGTACATGCCAGCTGACCTTGAACTTGCTATGTAGCTGAAGATAGCCTTGAACTCTTTGTCCTCTTGCCTCTACCTCCCTGGTGCAGGGATTATGGATATGCAACAACATTCCTGGTTCATGCAGTGCTGGGCATTGAACCCACAGTTTCGTGCATGCTGGGCAAGCATTAGACCAACTGAGTCATATCCACAGTCCCCTAATTCTCATTTCTAACTTCTCTACCTTCCAGCAAGTTTTTTCTTCCCACAATTCTTGGTCTGTGCTGGTGTCTTACTGGGGAAATTCCCACCTGGTTGGAAACTATAGTTACAGAGGTCCTGGCCACTCCCAATGAGACAATTCCCATCTTGGTTTCCCCAGAGTAACTAACTAGAAACTCAGCCCAGACCACCAACCAACACATTTTTCTTCTTGGTTCTTCACTTTCTAAGCTACTGGAGGGTCTGACAAATGAATCCTGCCTTTCCTACAGCCTGGGCTCCTTAATGGGGACAGAAGACCCTGCCCCCTGCTGGCTCCACTTCTTTCCTGTGACTCTAGCTGGCTTTCCTCCCTAGTGTTGATTCCATCATTGTGGAAGTTGCCTAGCTTCATGAATTCTCTCATGACTTCTGCTCAGTTGCTGTGTTGATGATCTCTTTGCCTTCTCAATATTCTCATGATTCTCTATCCATAAAACCCGGCAATTTCTCTCTGTGTGCTTAAGAATGGGCCTTTTCAGGAAGGCTAGTGCTTCACCATACTCTGCTCACAGACACTGGGGGAGAGGGGCAGGCTCATTCCCCTATCACAGCAAGAATATCCCAATTCACATCCATCTTTCCACCTGACAGGCAGCTACCCGAGAAGTCTCACCTGTGGCAAAAGGTTGCTTTTACTTCTGCTGGGTGTGTGGCCAGGCAGCCGGATATCGAAGAGGGCCTGTAAGGCAGCTTGTGCTGCCTGGCCCTTGGCCAGCTTCTTGCTGCGTCCAGAGCCTTCGAACGTCCTCCCGTCCACGCACACAGCCATGACAAAACTCTTGACTCGGGGCTTCTCGGCTGTTTCCGAGAGGCACACATACCGCAGACCTGAGCGTAACTCATTCAGCACCACTACAGGGTTCCTCTCACCCAGGGCCCCGGGGGCCAGCCTGGACCTGTCAGGCAGAGCCTGGCCCATGAGGTCCAGTGTGTGGTAGAGTAGCCGTCCTCGCCGGTAGGCAGAGGACAGAAATTCAGTGTCGACGGGACCACAGCCTGGGAAGTCCTCATTTCTTGAGGATGGTTCAAACTCCTTGAACAACGTGTCTGGGAAGTCGGCCTGGTCAGAGGTGAAGTCAGTGCATGAACTGGTACTAGTGCCCATGGCCAGGTGGGCCTGGAATGCATTGGGGAACTGCACGAAGGACTTCAGGGCCATCTCGGCTGCCCGCATCTTGGCTTTCTTCTTAGTGGGCCCCGTGCCTTCAAACGTGAGCCCGTTCACTTCTACAGCCACCGCAAAGACTGGGGCGTGTACTGGGCCCGTTTGTGACACCATCCGGTACTGCAGACCTGGCTTCAGCTCATGCAGCTGGACCAGCGCATTCTTGGGTGTCATAGACCAGGAGAGCTTCTTCCAGATCAGCTGGAGTTTGCAGAAATGCCCTGCATTTCCTTCCTCCAGTGGCCTTTTCCTTTTAATGCTGGGCGTGCTGCCTCTGGCCCAGTCTCCAGGGGGTAGGGGCCTAGTCCCCAGGTTGCTCACGTTTCGGTTTTCCTTCACTTCAGCACTGCTGGTACCTGGAGGTGAGAACAAATTAGTCATGACCCAGGGCACTGGCAGGTCACCACTAATGATAAAAACTGTTGCTAATGATGGCTCTGTAAGGCTGGGAATCCAGGATCATGGCTTTCTGGCCATCAGCACCTTCAGCCGGGTCTGGAGAAGGTGCTGTAATGACTTCTGCAAGACACAGGGGAGAAGCAGCAGTGGGGACTAGTTGTCTATGGGGGAAATGCCTCCATCATTGGGCAGTTCTCAAAAAGCCAGGCTTGAAAAGATGTGAGGAAGAGACAGGCAAGGGATGTGTCCTATGTGTGGTCTCACACTCCGTTGATTGTATGAGCTATGCTGTTGTCACCCATAAGTGCCTAACTCCTCAGCACCCACATTATCTCTCAAAATCAAATAGATTTTTGATTAGATAGGTAGATAGGTAGCCCTGCCTATGTATGGTTTGGGACAACAGCAGAGGTTACAACGGCTTTTCTTGCATTGATGAGTGCCTTCCTTCTTTACATGCTGCTGGGGCCATAAGGAGTGGTGATTGATGCTTTTGATGCCCTTAGCACTGAAGAGCAGGGTGTAGGGCTTTGTTGAGGCCATACTCTTTTATATCAAGCTCAATAGAGTTTCTCAAAACTCTGCCTCCCAATTCACATCTGGAAGTGAGAAACGTATCACCTGAGACCTGCATAGAGCAGACAGCTAGGAACCAATCAAATGGAGGTGCAGCTGCCTTTCCTAAACACCTGCATGCCACCTGTGTATGTCAATACAGTTGCTGGGTCTCAGTCATGCTGATTGTTTATAGAGCTGAGAGTCTGAGGGCCCCACAGGGTCCTGAGCATCCAGCCCCATGCTAGATTAGACAACACCCAGGGAGCCATCAAAAGCCACAGGTGCCGAGATGTGGCTTTGATTCTTCATCTGAATGTGGTTCTTGGACTTCTGTTTCACAATCTCCTGGGACTTCTTAACAAAGAGCACCTACTACAAGTTCTTTGTCCTTATAAATAAAAATACCACACATTGACATATCAAGGTAGGAAATGGTTCTAAATGAACCATATGGTTCAGCTCCAAATCTGGGACTCTACTTCCCCTACAGAACAGCAGGAATCCTTGGATTACTCTTCTGATAGCCTTCCCACCTTAGCCAGGCAAACATGTAAAACAGACCAAGATGCTAACATGTTTCTAAAGACATGAACCCACAGATCAGTGGGAATGAACACTGGCACAATTCCACTGCAAAAAAAAATTTAGGGACACCCACCGACAACCAAGAAACACTACCTACGCAGTAATATGTCATTAGGGACACATCATAGAACTGAGACTAGTAAAGATGTTCATTGTAGCATAACTTTTTAAAGCTGAGAGTGTAGGAAATACCTAACTTCCCACATCTAGAGGAATGGTTAAGTTGTAGTAGAATCAAACAGCAAAATGACATACAACAATTATATCTTAATGGACTCTATATGCTTCAACATAAATAAATCTCATCAACATAATGTTAGATGACAAAATGAACTTGCAAAATAATCCATTGAGTAGGATAGACATCAAAAGTATACTCACAGGACATATTATTTATGTAAACAGACATGAAGGAACAGAAGACAGTTATATCATAAAGACATATTCCCATCTCCCAGAGGGGTTGGAGGGAAGGGAGGAAAAGAAATAAGGGGCCAAAGAACAACTTCATTTGTACTTCTAACATTTTCTTTCTTTTTAAAAAAATTACACTCTGTGTGTGTATGTGTGTGTGTGTGTTTGTGTGTGTGTTTGTATACACACCATGGCACACATTTGGAGGTCAGAGAACAGCTTGCAGGAGTCGGTTCTCTATTTCCACCATGGGGGTCCCAAGGATTGAATATGGGTCGTCAGGCTTGGTGGCAAGCGCCTTTACCACCTGAACCATTTTGTTGATCCGACATTTCCTATCCTTAAACTGACATAAAGTAAGTTCAGCAAAACCATCACTTGCACACATACACATACAAACACTCACTCACACAGGTCCTGGGGCTGATCTGGCTGGGCAGAACTATGCCCAGGTTTCTCTGTGTGCCTTGAACATCTTCTCAGGGCCCGGGAGCTCTCATCTCTGTGGCAGGTGCGAATGTGCTTTTTTCTCTCATTAAACAAGTGGAAACTCCAAGTAAATTTTCCCGTGAACTCACAACCTCAAAACAGACACTGAAAGCCTGGCTGGCTGTTGACATGTGAACCTGCTTCTCTTGTGCAGCCTGAGAGCTACTTATATATAACTATAACTTATAACTGAGTGGAGATGAATTTAAAGGTGATTTAAGACTAGCCACCTTGGATAACTATTCTCTAATAAAGTTGTCCTGTTTAGGAAATCCCAGTTGTGAACTGCCACATGACCACATGGCCCCTGCTGCACTTTGCTAGCGTGTGTGCTTCTAGAATGCCAAACTCTCAAGTTTATTATAAAAACCCAAGGATTATGCCTGTGAACAGCCTGCCATCTTCTGCTGATCCCTGCCAGCGTTTATGTATTCTATTGAGAACCTAACTTTGCTATATTTCTTTTTCCTTAGTCCTTGGCTAGTGGCTAATAGTATGGTCAACATTTTATAAGCAGGCAGGGGGAAACTGAAACTCAAGGAGTTGAAATAATTTGTTTACAGAGATTGCATGCTATGTTGTATTCATGATGGGCCTCAATCCTTGGGCTCTCACACTCCTCTCATCTGTGCAGTGGCTATAAGTTGATTTTATGGACACAGAATGATTGTGACATTTTCTTGGCCTTTGTAGATTAACACCCCTCCCCAGGCCATCTGGATATAATGAAGCCAAGTCTACCCCATGTGTGATGAGTCCTGGGGCTGATCTGGCTGGGCAGAACCATGCTCAGGTTGCTCTGTGCACCTTGCACATCTTCTCAGGGGCTGGGAGCTCTCAGCTCTGTGGCAGGTGTGAATTTTTTTTTCTCATTAAGCAAGTGGAAACTCCAGGTGAATTTTCCAGTGAATCCACAGCTTCAAAACAGACACTGAATGCCTGGCTGGCTGTTGACACGTGAACCTGCTTCTCTTGTGCAGCCTGAGAGCTACGTAGGTTGAGACCTGCCAGAATGGCTGCTGTGCTCCTAACCCCTCAGTTTATGGCATTGTTGTTGGGGAATAATGAAGAAGAAAGTACAATTTCACAGCCACAAAGGATGCCTTTGAAAATCAGGTGCCTTTCAGAGGTATCCCAACATGGGAGAATGTTCTTTTCAGCATGTACTCTACCTCCTCTTCGCTCAGAGCTAACCCATCAGTCATAGCTATCATCATGTCTTTATAAAGGAGCCAAAACAGCCCTTGCTAGAACGCTCCAGTGGGGGGCACTGGGCACTGCATTAAAACCCAGCTCAGCTTTTCAGTTTAATTTTATAAATTGTGAAATGGGCTTACTACTATCTCTATCAGTTTGCTACTAAAAAGCTATTAGGCTTGGGGAGGTTAGTTTGTTCAAAAGTGTGAATCTGAGTGCTTTCTAAGTTATAACCTTGCAACACTCATTTGTTACGGATCTCGGCAAAAATAATTACCTTTTAGATAGCAAGTGCTAAGTCTTAGGTGTTTGTGTTAATCGTTGTGTGCTCTGGGTGTGCACACTGCAATGGACCCTGCCATTTAGGGTATTTCAAGCCAAGGGAAAGTGCACGTTAGATTAAACCATGTGATTTTCCCAAGCTGAACTCAAAATGGAAAAATAAAGAGCAAACAAAACAATTCCCAAATCCCCACATCAGATTGCCTAGAAACCAGCTTGGAGCCTTCTAATTTCTTATTGATTTCTTACAATGTGGGGATTTAATAAGCGTGCCAGTGTGATTATGGTGGACAGCATATCAGATGACCTCTGCTGTATCTTAGAGAATCGAACTCAGAAAATAATGTTTTTGTTCTGCACATGGTGAAATCCTTTTTATTTGCTTCCCTTCTGTAATTCTCAATATCTTACTACTGTTGTAATTGGAACTCTTCATATAAACTTTGATTATTAGACCATGGTGTGAGTTCCTTTGTTTTCGTGTGTGTGTGTGTGTGTGTGTGTGTGTGTGTGTGTGTGTGTGTGTGTGTGTTTTCACTTGTGGGCATGTTTGTGTATGTGTACATGTGCTTGTGTGTGTATGTGGAAGTGTGGAGACAAAAGGTTGATGTTGTGTGTCCTCTCATCTTGAGACAGGGTCTCCAACTGAACATGGAGCTTGCCAAGTAGGCTAGGCTGGCTGGCCGGAAAGCCCTAGATCTTCCTGTTTCTGTCTCCCCAGCACTGGGATTACAGGTGCTCCCAGTAGACCACTTGTCACCTGGGTGCTGGTGTTTGTGCTTGTGAAGTAAGCATAACCATATGAACTATCTGTCAGCTTCTATGAACTCCTTTATTCATAATCAATAATTAGCAGCAGTTGATTAAAAACTACAGACGTTGGTCCCTATCTTAGACACAAGTTAGACTCTCTGGGATGACATTACCTATGGTAATATTACCAATGCAAAATGTGTTGGTTAACTGATTCTCAGAGTTTAGCAAGTGCTTCAGAGCCTATCTAGACTTAGGCTGGGGTCTCTGTCCTGGGACCCTTAGAACAACAGGCCGTTCAGTGCCCAATTCACAGAGTCTAGAGTCAAGCATGTGAGAGATCAAATGATGCCTTTGTTGTTTATGCTTATTGGAATTTTAGATCATTCTGTGTTAGCTTCATTTCTCTAAATGGCAGAAAATGAAGATTTTACTTATATTTGCTTTATCAGTTGAGTACAAGTGAATCTACGAATCTATCTATCTATCTATCTATCTATCTATCTATCTATCTATCTATCTATCTATCATCTGCCTATCAGGCTTAGCAAAAAGATGACCACAGGGGCAGGTGGGAAGTGCAGCAGGGAGGCAGTGCAGGACCCCCTACTTCTATCCATGTTCAGCTTCTCTTCATGACTATTTTATTAGCTGGTGTTTTCCATCAATATACCTAGAAATTCCAGGATGTTCCCGAGAGAAGGGTGAGTGGTTCTTTCATTTCTCTGGTGTGCTGGATGGTAGATATTGATCTTACCACCCAGAAATGTGGGCAAAAGAACAGCACTGGCTCCCTAGCAGCAGAAGAAAACACATCCCTGGTCTCTCTCTTTGCTCAACAAGGCAAACATTCACTCCTATGAGACTGTAGTGCATTGCCTGTACATTCACTCATGTACATGTAAGAAAAGCCCTATCTTTTCTTCTTGGGCTCCTTTATGTCAATGGAAGCAACACAGACATGGGTAATTCTCCTCTTGTGACAAGGCTGGAGACAGAAGGACCCTTCCTTACTCTAATATTGCCTGCAGTTACTCAAATCCCCATTGCAGCCAAGCTCATACCTAGGTGCCAGGTGCATGTGGGCATTTTCCTGCCAACTTTTCTGTGGGCTCTTCATATCTCTAACTCTGACATACACATTCGTATTTTCCTCTTCACAGAGAAGGCATTAAATACGTTCCACTTCCCTCCTCTGACCCAGGAAATTATATTCATTTTTTTCTCCATTTAGTTAATAGGTTTTATACACCCAAATTGTCACATATAATAATCGACAGATTAAAAAGTCAGGAGATCAAAAAAAAAAAAACCCTCTGACTTTTAAACACAGTCTGGAAGAGCTACTTTTGAAGGCATACATACACTTGGAAAGTAGTGGGGAGATCCTTGTATCCTACAAATAAATGTGGAGGATTGTGTAAACACTGTGGCTCTTGTGCTGTCAATTCCTAGCCATGCCCTGGGATTCTTGCTCTGGCAGTATGTGTACATTCCTGGCTTGTGAGGGGACATGAGGACTTTCTACCTGCTCTTGTTCTTCCTACCCAGTGGGTACTTTCTTTCTTTGAATATTAGACCTTTCTCTGAGTATTCCTGGAGGCACCTGGGGTGGAATCAGCATGTGCTCATTGGCTGAGAGTAGACTAGACCTTGGGTGATCTTATCACAGACACACATATGTGTATATATACAAGTGCATATTCATGAGTGTATCAGACCTACCTCAGGATGCTGAGGAGGCAGACAGGGAAGCAGAATGATGTTGTAACTGTGGTGATAGAATAGCTATCTGAAACTCCACCTGACACATAGAGTCTCAGCTTACATTTTCCCCCTTAGAATACTCCTGATTTGGGTTCCAAACACCTTTCCCTATGAAACTCACTCCCACAGAGACCACATGCATAGCCTCAGTGCCCGTGGTCCTTCTGTCTTGGTACAGTGGCAAATTGCCTCATTCTTCAAGACACTGTAAAAGAAGACATCTCAGAACTGTGACTCCCATAAGGTCTTTTCAGGGAGTCACATGTGTCTTTCCATTGTGGAAATTAGAGAGGAAAAAGCAAGCAAATAACTTCAGACGACATTAGATAAATACCATAAGCAACGGTAATAGAACAATCATGAGCAATTTGGAGACCGCCAGGCACTGAAAGAAAATATCTAAGTCAGGAAGGCATCTGTATAGGAAAATGAAAAATGAAATTATTTCCATTCTGCTTCCCTCACACCTGGATTCTTCTCCAGAGCCTTATAAGTACATTATCTCATTTGACAAAATGTGTCGACAATTATAATGCTAAGCTTAAAGGTCTAAGGCATGAAGAAATTGCATTTTGAACAGGAAGAAAAATCATTGTATATTGTCATAGCTGTGACTACATATTTATTTTTCAAATAAATCTGTTATTTGCAATTTATTAAGTTTGATGACCTGGGCTGATGACATTCAGGAATTGTTAGACAAGGTGGTGGTCAGGTCTTAAATAGGATCATATGCCTATCATCCCTAAGAAGCCACGCTTGCTTGTGGATTTTTTTATGTGCCTCCTCCTTCTCTGCTGGCTCCCTTGCAGGCCGGAATCTTCTACCCAGTTATTATGAACACCCGGCTTCCTCTCATGGCTTGGCATCATTGGGATTGTATGCATCAATGGTAATGACACTGTCATGTCTGCGGGTCAGGAGGGCTCTGGAGAGCCAGCCATCCAGTGCGCCACGCTACATTTGAAGAGATAATATTGTTCCTGGTGAAGGTTATTCAGCTGCCAAGCAGCCCTGGTTTTAAAAACAGAACAGCTCCTCCCAGATGACAGGGCTTAACAACAACAGAATGGCAGGCAGCCTAGTTCTTCCTCCAGACAGTGGGGAGGGCTTGGTGTGGGGAGAGGCAGGAGATAACCTGAACCGCAGGGTGCATGACAGATAGGTTCAGGCCGAGGTGTGCCAAAGGCAGCACAAGCTTGGCATTTGCTGGTATATGTGGGTACGACAGTCTGTCAGATTGAACAGCTGGTAGAAGATGCCTTCTTCAAAGGCTTGTCATGAGTAACCCATGATGCTGTGATGCATGTGCATGGGATTCAGAGAAAAGCAGGAGATGCCCTCTATCAGAGTCCAAAGGCAAGATGAAACTCTTGTTTTCTGTTGTTTGTCATTGAATCTGGGCCAAATCCCAACTTCTGAGCGGAGGGTGGGGCCGGGGTAGACAGGGACACATTGCTTTTCAGTGTTGCAAGGTGAAGCCTTCTCAGAGCTGAATGCTGAAGGCAGACACGTCTTCAAAACACGGTATTGTATGAGTCTCCCAGCTCAGATCCAGTCTACTGCTGATTGGTTCCTAGTTACCAATGTTCTATAGACAGAGCCTAATATGTGTGTAGTGGATGTGTCCTGACTATATTTTTCTGTCTCTTTGCACCACTGCTTTAAATGGAGAGATTCACAGCTCTAGGCAATACCTTTTCTATATTCCAGGCTGCCAGGATCTAGATTGCTGCTGAGAAGCATTCTTGAACAGTTGAAAGTGTGTGAATGGTTAGACATGAACTGTCTTTACAGTAGAGCAGTATAGACACAACAGATCCAGAGGATGCAAATGCATGAAGTATGGGGTTAGAGGAGGTTCAAATGTGCTTCTTCTTCCCACCCATGCTTCCACACACATGTTCATACACACTACACATATGCAAACAGACATATACATTTACCACACATACCACTCTTGCACACTATAGACATATACATGAAATGCAAGGTCATGCCACACATATGTAGATAAACATGAATACCACTCACATCTTGGACCTATGCATACCAAATACAAATGTATAAAAATAGTTTCTATATGAATTACAGCATTTGGAGAGGAAGTGAGGTCTGAGAGATGATTTAGTGGGTGAAATGCTTGCTATAATACAAACAAGAGGACCTGCATTTTGGTCTCCACCTCCCATGTTAAAGTCAGGACCTGTCAAGGGTGTCTGTAACCCCAACACTGGGGTGTAGACAAAGGCAGATCCCAGCGGCTGCTGGACAGATAGCCTGATAGAGACATGAGCATCAGGTTCAGTGAAAAGACATTATCTCAAAATCCACAAAACGAAGTAAAACAAAGTGAAGGGAGAAAGATAGAGGAAGACAGCCAATAACCTCACCTGGCTTCCACATACATATGCATGCACAGTCACAGGCACTTATAAACACATGCATACACCACACACATACCTAACCACACACATACACATACACAGCAAATGAATCCATTAATCAAAAAATGAGGCTTCCCAAGCACTTCAAAAGCATTTTAATGTATAATAAACAATTAAAAGTTATTTTTATCAGTACATTTCTTTCCATTAGCCAGTAAACCAAATCAGAGGAAAATAGCTTTAATTGCAAGTATCATCCATCCTTGATTGAACATGCCTTGTGTTCTATGTCCCTGCATCTCCTCAACTCTGTGACTTTCTGTGCTGGTAACCTCCTCATCCCCATTTGCAAACTCACAAGTCCAAGAGTAAACATGCACGCCCCAAACTAGCCTCCTATTTTCTTGACTGGTCAGTCTCAGGAGGGAGTCAAATGTTGCTGCTGCTGCTGGTGGGTGTGGCTGCGGCAGCGGTGGTGGTGTGCGCGTGCGCATGTGTGACTTTTTCAGTGTCCTCTGGACAAAGCAGTGACTTTACAAAGGTCCTGCATTTTTGAGATCTTGGGCCTTAGTTACTACAGAAAAGTGGCTCCTGAATTTCTGTAAGTTAGAGTCCATTTGTTTCTCTCTCTCCAGAAGTTCCCTAGGTAACTCCCTGCTTCCTTCTCCTCCTGATTCAGTCAGCCTCCCAGCAGCTCAAGGTGGAGACAGCAGGAAACAGAATTCAAATTCCTCTCATGTCACACTAAATTCAGCACATACAACGTGCTTTTTAACTCCTCTCTTTCCAAGGTTTCTGAGGTAGTTATCCACAACTTGACTGATCCAGAAACTTTTCAATTCAGACCACCACAAGAGGATATACACAATATGTTAAGGTTTTGCTTCATACCACAAGCCTTGCTAAGAGGGGAGCCCAGAACCAGCATCAAGAACCCCTGTCTAAGCCCAGTCAGTTAATTCCCCTCTCCCTCTCCCTCTCTCCCTTTCTCTAGAGATGAAAAACTCCAAATAGAAAATTGTGACCACCTGGCACGGTTCTGACATTTGAGCACTCTCAACTTTACTTTTAGGCAGTGATGTAGGGAAGTATGATGCCTATTATTCATTGTCGACTTGACAGGATCTAGACATGATCCCCTGGAGAAAAATCTCTGGGCCTTTTTGTGGGGAAGTTCCTGGACTGTCTTAACTAAGGTGGAAAGACCCTCCCTAGATTTGGTGGCATCTTCCTATGGGCTGAGATCTTGAACTGAAAAGGAAAAAGTAAGTGGAGTACTTGCATCCATCCCTTTCTGCTTCCCTATGGAGGATGCAATGAGACCAGCCAGTTCCTGTTCTGTGGCCATGACTTCCCCATCATGATACCCTTGAATCATAAGCCAAAATAAACCCTCCCTTCCTTAAGTTGCTTTTGCTGGCATTTGTCACAGCAACGAGAAAAGTGACTAATTACAGGAAGAAATACCCATTTCTAATAGCATTAACAATTGTCTAGAGAGGGGGTGCCCACAATATGTTGTGATTCTTAGAGGCTGATGGCAGCATAGACAACATTCTCCTGGAAATCTCTGCCAGTGTTTTTGCCTGATTCAGCTAATTATCTTAGTAACCACCAATAGCACCTTGCTTCCTTCCCATCCACAACAAGCACATTCCTAGCTCATTTTAGTTGAAAATGAAGCCCATCTGTTAGGTGACGTTAAGACACAGAGGTGTTCTTATGGGATGTTTGGCCTCCTCTTTAAAATGATTGACAATATGCTACAGGTAAGAGGAGAGCACAGGACAAGCCAAACACTTGCAGAATCTTCCCCCCTTCCCTTTCCCTCCTCTTTCCTCCCCTCCCCTCTCTTCTCCTCTACTCTTCCTCCTCCTCTCCCCTCTCCTCTCCCCTCCTCTTCTCCTCCTCTCCCCTCCTCCCCTCCCCCTCTTCTCCCATCCCCTTTCTTCTCCACTCTCTTCCCCTCTCCTCTCTTCCACTGTTATCTCTCCTCTCCTCCCCCCTCCCCTTTCTCTTTCCTCTCTTCCTTACTTCCTGTTCTGAGCTCTCCTCGTTGATCTAAACAGAAGAGATGGGTATGACCCCCTTGCCTAACCCAGCTTCAACATCGGGCACCTAGCGATTTTGCCCCATTCTTCTCTAGCTTCATGCACAAGAGATATTTTAATGGAAACCCCCTTAGTTATCTTTTTTCTTGTTAAAGAACTGTAAAATCCATTCTCTGAGACACCATGAGATTGCAATCATTTAATTTTTTTCTGTAGTTAGAACAGGAGAATGAAGGAAAGAGAAAAGTGAATATTCTAAGAAAACTAGTGTATTTCCTACACTCCCTGGGGGCTCTTGGCCACACATTACTGATATTTTCTTATCCTTAAGATGATGATGGGACTCCAGGTAAGGACAGGATTCCATACTAGGACAGGATGCTAGATGAGACTGGGACTTCAGGTAAGGGTAGATTTCCTGGTGATAATAACTATGTAAGTGAGCTGTGAAGCTTTGGACAGGAAGGAGGCTGCACATACACCAACTGTGGATGAGAATGGGGTACTTGGTAACGATGGGGCAGCAATGGGAGATAGGATTCTAGTTAAGGGTAGACCTGCAAGTGAGAGTCGGATTCCAAATGATGACAGAACTTCTGGTGAGGATTCAACCACAGGGATGAGGGACTGCAAGGGAAGATGGTATTCCACTGGAGCATGAGACTCGGGGTGAGGATAGGACTCTGCATGAGTTTGGTCCTGAAGGTAAAGACGGATGCAGATTAGGGAGGATCCAAGGTGACGCTACCATGAAGATTGCATAAATTTGGTCCTATAGGTGGGGTGGGCTGATGGTCAGGGTCGACTGCAGGTGATTCTGGTACTGTCTTAACGATGGGATTACAGGTGGGTACAAGGCTGTGGGTGGGGATAAACACCTGTGTGAGTTTGGCCCTGAAGGTGAAGATGGACATCAGATGAGGACTATACGATGGGTAAGGACTCCAAACTTCAGGTGATGGTAGTTTCCTAGTAACTGTGGGAATATAGAGAGTGTGGCGCTGCAGGTGAGGATGGAACTATGGGTAAGGATGTAACTGTAGAAGAAGATGGGTTTGCTGAAGATGGGAACAGGATCTCCTATATTGGGCAAGATCAGCCAGTCCCCTCTCCATGGCTACAAGAAAACAGAGAAAGACATTCCCACCCCCATATACAATGAGTGAGGACCTCTCTGCAAGAGAAGTGGGGTTGCTTACTTAGATTGTCTTCATCCTCCGTGTTTGTGGTGCCAGGACTTAGGTACTTGAAGGGAGCGAGGAAGGTTGACAATATGCTTACTTTGTCTGGAAAGATAAAGAAGAGGAAATGCACTTTTGACATCAAGTTTCAGAAAAACCCAATGCTTTTGTATATTCTCATTACCAAAAGTTTGGACAAGGGAGGTGAAAAGTTAATCATGGCTGCAGACACTTCTTTCTGGCTCCATCTTTTATTGAATTTCTGACAGCATTTTTTTTGGTTTATTATTATTATTATTATTATTATTATTATTATTATTTTATAACACCATTCAGTTCAACATAATAGCCACAGAATCCCCTGTTCTCCCCCTCTCGCCCACCCCTCCCCCCAGCCCACCCCCCATTCCCACCTCCTCCAGATCAAGGTCTCCCCCGAGGACCGGGGTTGACCTGGTAGACTCAGTCCAGGCAGGTCCATTCCCCCCTCCCAGACCGAGCCAAGTGTCCCTGCATAAGTCCCAGGATTCAAACAGCCAACTCATGCAACGAGCCCAGGACCTGGCACCAATGCACAGCTGCCTCCCAAACAGATCAAGCCAAATGACTGTCTGACAGCATTTTTATCAAATTCCTCTCTCCATTCATTTAAAAACCTTATGATTTCTATCTTTCTTCCCTTATTTATTTATTTAATTTTAGCATCTACTTTGCTCTTGTCCCACATGCTTGAAAACTTTGTCTTCAGGATAATAACCTTTCATCTGCTTACAGGTGGGTAGGCTAACACCTATCAAGGAAATTTTTAGAGTGAAAGTTGAGTAAAAAAATTCCAGAATTAAGAGAGAATTGTCCCCCAAAAGACAAAGATTCCCCAACTCCCACACCTGTGGAACATTTGCTCTGAGCTCTTGAACTATATACATGAAGTAAAAAATTAGAAGCTGAGAAACACACACACACACACACACACACACACACACACACACACACACACACACACGCTCATTAAATCCATAGTCATTTCACTTAGTGGGTGTATTAGTAGGAGTACTAGAGGTGAGAATTAGGCCAGAATCAGGTAGAGGGCTGGAACTATCCTAGGGATGGTCAAATGTCATTGACATTGATGGAATTCCAGGGACCCAGGAACAGCTGGCTTTCTGCACCTCTCCTGTTGTGGTTAATGTGTATTTTGCTCTGTAGCCCAGGTTGGCCTTGAACTTGATATCTTCCTATCTCAGCCACCCAGAGACTAGGATTCCTGGTGTACATCCACATGCCCAGATGGCAATTTCTTTCTTAAACAGAGAAGTGGAGAAATGCTAGGTGGGAAGTGCTATTGGGAAACACATTTTAAAATGGGTAATTAAAAAAGTCAAAGTTCCTTATTTAGAAGTTTCCACTGAACAGAATATAGTGCAGAAGCTGCCAGTACCTGTTCACACAGCAAGTACTCTCTACTGCCAGAGGCTCAGTGCAAGGGACTCTCAGAATCCACACTCTCCTTGTGTCTGCAAAACCCTCTGTTTTGCTATGGACCCGGACCATAGTTATTAAAGGACCACAGATAAAAGTGCTACCATAACTTGTCTGTTGTGGTACCGTATTAGAGGCATTTCTGATCTCCTCTTAAGCTGCTGGCTATGAAGGACTTTGTTGCTGTGCTGTGCAGGGCCCTTTCCTTCTCCTCTACAGCCTTTCCCACTCGAGGGCAGGATGATTTAGTGGGGTCACCATGTTCAACACTGCCTCTTGTCTCTTCCTGTTATTACAAAGGAGTCCTGCCTGTACCAGTATTCCCATTTGCACTTATACCTTGATCTAAGTGCAGATACCCATGAAAACGCTCGCTGGTAGTTTTAACTGCCCTTAGCCTTCAGGCAACCAGACCCAGGCTGGAACTTGCTCTTTTCTTCCAAGGCTGAGCCTATTTTCTTTTTAGACAAGCTTTCTAGAGGCCAGGGGAGATCACATTGAAATTCATCTCAGAGCCTGTTAACAGCTGTTGTTTCCAGTAGAGACAGGCAACAATATAGTGTTCACACAAAAAGAACAATAAATAACTCTAATATGAAGTGCCTGCTCCTCCTTCATTCTACCAAACACGAAGCATCAATGTAGCTAAGGCTTTGCTCCCTCCGAGCTCTCATCACCCAAGCTCATTTACTCCAACAGAATGAAATACCTTACTTGAGTTATAATTTCATTAAGTGAGTCCAATAACGTTGCACAAAGACTGTGAAGCTCAAATGATTTTGTCTGGAGGATCTTGAAATGAAATTATAATTTTTTAATAAAGCAGGAACACTAGCAAAAGCCCCACAAAATATACCAAACTATTTCACAGCAAAACTGTGAAATATATAAAGACTATTTTAGATCCATCCAAGTCTTCACTTTTTGTCCTTGCTGTTTTTCCCCTTGTCTATCAAACAAAAATAGTGCATCCAGTTAAAATCGAATTTGAGACGAACAATGTTTTTCAGTGTACCTATATTCTCCATATTGTGTGAGGCAAGTGTAAACTCAGACAAGTACTTATTGTTTATCTGAAGTTCATGTTTAAGGCAAAGGGTGTGGATAGACATTTCTCTAAGGAAGATATTCTACTGGCCAATGAGCATGTAATGATTAATGTCAGCAGTTATTAAGGAAGTGCAAGTGCAAGGTAAACCACAATGAAACACCACACCACACCCACAGGATAGCTATTGTAAACTAGACAGGAAATAGAGTGATGGTAAGGTGTAGGGAAAGTGCAAACCCTGAGCTCCATTGATAATGACAAGAAACAGTGTGTTGCTGTGGATATAGCAATCCCTCCCATAGGTCTATACCTTGAAGAACTGAAAGTTTCACTTCACAGTAGCCTAGAGACAGAGGTTAAATGTCCACTCTTAGATGAATGAATAAACAAAAATGTGGTAAACACTCCTCATGGAATATTATTCAGCATGCAAAAGAAACAAACCATGTAATTTGCCTCTATATGGTTGAAATTATGGGCTCTATAGTAAAAGACAAATGCTATATCATCTCATTTATAGCATAATCTGAAAAGTCTAAGGCACTGGAGATGCCAGTCAAAGAACATAAAGCTTTCACCTATGAGAGGACAAAGTTCTGATTCCCTAATGAACAGCATCATGACTATAGGTAACAGCAATGCTTTGAACACTTGCAGTTCAATGAGAACAAACTTTACATCCTTAATACACATACACACTACACACACACAGTCACACACACTACACACATACACACTTACACGCATGTAATGGTAACTATGAGTGGTGATGAGTATATTAGCCTAATTATGATAATTATACAATGTATACATCTAGTAAATTATAACATGACACTCTTTAAATATATATGATCTCATGAGTCAATTAAATATTTTTAAATTAAAATAAATCATTGCCACATCAAAGACAGCAAATTTTAGCTAAATGTCTTTTATTTATTTTTAAAATTAATTAATTAATTATTAATTAATTAATGTGTATGAGAGTTTTCCTTGTATGTATGTGCATCGTATGCCTGCCAGGTGCCCTTGGAGATCAAAAGAGAGTATTGAATCCCCTGGAACTTGAATTATGGATGATTGTGCCACACCATGTGGATGCTGGGAATTGAACCTGGGTCCTCTGCAAGAGCAGTAAATGCTCTTAACCACTGAGTCATTGCTTCATCCCTCAAACAGCCTATATTTTATCTAGTAGTCTTAATGTCTTACGAAGTTTTATTTTCTCTGGTAGATTTTATATCTCAAGGGCCAGCTTATATAAACCAAATGAAGGCAACCTGTAACTAGAGTTTTCCTGCCTGACCCACAGTCAGGACAAATCTCTCTCACCCATCAGTCCCACAGCCACTCAGACCCAACCAAGTAAACACAGAGACTTATACTGCTTTCAAACTGTATGGCCGTGGCAGGCTTCTTGCTAACTGTTATTATATCTTAAATTAATCCATTTCTATAAATCTATACCTTGCCATGTGGCTCATGGCTTACCGGTGTCTTCACATGCGGCTTGTCATGGTGGCAGCTGGCAGTGTCTCCCTTTCGCCTTTCTGTTCTTTCTTTTCTCCTCTGTTAGTCCCGCCTATACTTCCTGCCTAGCCACTGGCCAATCAGTGTTTTATTTTTTGACCAATCAGAGCAATTTGACATACAGACCATCCCACAGCAGCAACCAAATAAATCAGGGAACTCAGACATGCACAACTAAAGAGCCAATTATTATCTGCTACCAGCATTGCTTTACACAAGAGAAATATCTTCATTCCAGAAATAATGGTTTTTAAGACAGAACTGAACACATCATTTTAATATTCTCAGAAAAGGGTGAACAATTACATTTTCAATACACAGAAAAACTAGAGCAAAGTTATTTGATCTCAGCGCCTTTCCTTATCGCCTCCTGGATGCCTCTTGTCTATTTGACATCATATTCAAGGGGTTCAGTATGCTTTAGTACTCAACTGATGCTCATTTTACAAGTTTCACAGACTTCTTTTGAAAAGCAGATTTCATACAGATTGCTAATGAAAGATGGAGGCCATATTTCACTGAACCCAATTCTAGGCATTTTGGGTCTATGAAGAATTCTTTACATTTCTAGTTGCCTCTTCAAACTCTGAATGGTTGGTGATGGGCCAAGTGCCTCTCCAAGGAGTGGCCTGTAAGGGCACACTGTTTTACTCACACTGTGAGTCCATTGGAAACTGACCCGGAGAGCATGAAGCAGGCTTGGCATGGCCCTAGTGGGGAAGAGAAGACTGGATTTCACCAAAGGTTGGCTCATAATTAGCCAACATATACTCTAAATGCATTGCTTGAAATGTTTTAGGACATTTGCATTATAAACCATATTACTTGTAGAACAAATAGCTTTGCTGTTATTGAACCAATTGTATATTTTTTGGGAACATGTGGGGAAATGTTTTCAGTGTATGGAAGGACTTGTCTAGAACCTGATGACATGAGAGAGCTGGAACTTGCAAGACAGAAGACTAAAGATGTCATGAGCATTATACTAATTTGGAAAACCGCTGTGCTGACATAGGGCTGGAAGATATACTTACTGGAATAACTAACTTGTGGCTATTTTTAAATCTTTCTCATCTTGTTTAGAACTTAAAACATCTCAATAGATTAATAGATTATGTATAGTTTCTTGTCAACATTAATCTTTGAAAATTTAATTCATGTATACTGGAGTGTCCCCGTATTTTGCCAATATTTTGGGGTGAGTATTATCTTTGCATGTAACTGTAGCTTATCTTTCATGAAAAAGACGTGAACAGACCAGCAAATTTTCATTTGGTAGCAGGGATTTTTGATTCCTCTAACATCCCTTCCAGAAGAACACTAGCTATAAAATACTGAACATTAAAAAGCATGACTGAAATATGTATACTAACATAGCTTTTTGCCAAACCAAAATATCTATATGTATTGAAGGTACTTTGTTAGGATAGGAGTTATCATATACAATAAGCAATGGCCTGATTTTCTTCTCTGGTGTATTTATTTCAGGTAAAGAAACAGAGACATTGGCTCTACAGCTAAATGACACACCTGGGCGAAGCCACAGTGCTGAAAACTTGCCCACATTCCTATCTAGGGGCTATGTCTGTTTAAGGAATTCTTTATTCCATCCCATCCACTCCCTTTTTAAAATCCCAGAGTGAAAATGTCTTTGCTGCCAAATTTTTTGGATTAATTGATCTTGTATTTTCTTTATCAAATTTTATCTTTACTGTGTTTTATCATCTGTCATATATTTAAAATCAAGAGAAAGTGTTATCCTTGATTTTAAGGCATATAAAGAAAAAGAGTCATGTGATGAATGACACTATGATTAAAAGATTTAAAGGTTAATATCTAGGACAAAAAATTATATGTGCTTTCTCCAGAAGGAACTACTTGCACTGTATTCATAAACAGAAGTTAACATGGTTAGTTGAAACTCAGTGACAGACCATGCTGAGGAATATCCCCCTATGAGAAAAGAGTGACATTCCCTTCTTTACTGCCCAAAGCCAAAGCCATAGGTTACACCACTGAGAAGAACAGGGTGCAATAACTTCTCAGTTAGTCTTGTTGCTTTCCTTTAGATGAAGAGGGGGAGTTGTAGAGGAACTGTCATCTCCTTCCTTGTGAGCAGAGAACCTAGGAGCATGTTATAGGATTCCAAGCCTATGCCTAGGTCCTAGAGAGAACAGGAAGGAAGGGTCATTAACAAAGGTGGGAAATGTTACTGGCCATGATGAATTTGATGGCTTGCCTCACTGTAATCAACATAAAAGTAAGATAAAATATATGAAGTGACTGTGTGCAGAGTTTGGATAGCAGGTGGTGAACAAAGACTGTCTTTGAGAAAAGGGAATCATTTTCTAGTAGAAAGATAGCCCCTACATTGTCCACAGTGATAACCACAAGTTGATCCAAGCAAAGAACAAAGTTTGTGCCATTAAGACAAGTGGAATTTGAGGGCAGAAGGAAGCACCAGACAGAGGGACAAGGCTCCAGACATGGCTGGAGTTCCGTGCTGTTATAGCTATACCTGAGCAAGGCAGACTGTGAGCCTGGCAGAGAACAGCCTCAGGGGATCTTAGTGCTGAAAGAAGAGTCAGGAGGTTGCTGAGCAATGAAAGTAGGTGTTCTGGTCAGGCAGAGGAGAAAGTTTCTTTAGTAGGGATCTTAGAAAGGTTGTGTCTCAGGACTGGTTACACCCTAGCTGAAATCAGCAAGCCAATTGGCTGGTAACAAAGTGCTTCCCAGAAGAAAAGTCAAGAGATACTACAATACCCAGATTCTCAACAACACAATGTCTTTGATGTCTAGAAGATAGAAGCAGTGATAATGATATTGTGAATGAGAAGCCAGAAAACAGAACCACAGTTAGGAAAAGCTCAGTTGTAGTGCTAAGGTAAGATGATGGTGAAATTAGCATAATGTCATTATATGGAAGTTATGAAGATCTTTAAGAATTTTAATGACGCCAGGCACCTTTAATCCCAGAGCTTGGGAGGCAGAGCCAGGCAGATCTCTGTGAGTTTGAGGCAAGCCTGATGTACATAGCAAATTCCAGTCTAACAAGGAATACATATTGAGATTCTGGCTCAAAAACAAACAAGCCATCAAACAAACAACAAAACAAAACAACAAAAAAGAATTCTAAAGAAAATGTGGATATATTGAGTGGAGAGATGGAATCTTGGTAGAGAAATAAAATTTTCAAATAAAACCCTAAAAATGAAACACTTGAGGCTAAAAAGTGTAATATTTGAAACAAACCATTGATTAGATTAGTGAATAGCAAAATAAACATACTTAAAAATACTAACCCCTGTCACTTAAAAAAAATAGATACATTGCTAAAAATTCAAAAGAAGTGGTAAAATAAAGCATTGGGTGTTACTGATTGATGCTGGCTTAAATGGCTCATGCTGGTAATCCAGCAGTAGAGAGGCCAAAGCAGCAAGATTGCTGCAGTCCATGTCATCCTGCAATACATAGTGAATTCTAGGCCTACTTGGGCTACAGAGTGAGGCCCTACCCAAAACAAACAAACAAACAAACAAGCAAACAAACAAATGAACAACAAACAAAACACAAATCAAAATCTAAAACCAAACAAACCTTCAAATCAACCAACAGACAAATAAAAAGTAACAACTCTATAATACAAAACAAAGTATAGCTCCAAAACAAACAGTAAAACAAACTATGGGTGATTTATGAAAAAAAGACAAGAAAGGGAAAAATGGCATGGGATACATAGAAAGTAAATTATCAGTTTGAAAGGCCTAAATCTAAATATACTATAATCCCATTAAATATAAATGGACTATGTACTCTAATTAAAATGCAGGGATTTAGATTGTGTTGAAAAAGTCAACCTGGCTAATGTTTGAAAGAAATCAACTTCAAATGTAAAGATCATAAATACATTGAAAATCAGTGTGTATGAAAAGCTATATCATGGAAGTACCAATAACAAGAAAGGTAGATGGCTAAATTAACAACAGATATTGTAAATCTTGACATGCCGAAAATTGCCATGAATTAAAAAAACATGTAATCACAATAAATTACTAAAAGGATAACTGAGAGTTCATTCACATAGAGTTTCAAGCAGCACGAATAAAAAACTAGCAAACTTAAGCTGAAGGATAGACCATACACCATCATCGAGATTTTAACATTCTTCCCTCAGTAACTTAAAGGGAAAGTAGGGAGGAAAGATGGCGTGCAGAACAAGAAGTTGAAGCAGAACCCTCAGCTAGGCCGATTTTAGTGACATGCACATAATACTCCAACCAACAGAAGTATGTGCTTTCATTTCACTCTCTCAAGGTACACCCACTGAGATAAATAATTTGTTTAGAAATAAAACAGGTCTTCATAAATTTCAAGGAACTGAAATCACAAGGGTCTATTTTTGGTTATATGATTAAATTAAATGTTTATAAATAAAAATTCAACTAAACAAAAAATTAATAAATATTAATCATACTGTTAAAAACAAAGAGGAACGCACAGGCTGGGATTATGTGCTTATAATTCAAAGAGTATATTTATACCCAGCGTGTAAGAACTCTTGTAACTCATTAACAGAGGCCATAAAATCCATTTATGAAATGGTCAAGATATTTGAACAGAAACTTCACAATAGAAAATAAACTCATCACCAATAAATTCACCAACTTGTACTGAACAACATTATAGCTTGGGGAAATGCAAATTAAAACCACAGTGAGATAATTACACACTGCTTTTAGAAAATTATGTTCAAAAAGACTGGTAATACTAACTGTGGTAAAAGATGCAGAGATAGTCACAAAGCACGGATTAGTAGATGAATTTTAGGAACCGTTGGATCATGCTGTACCTGTTTAATATACACCTGACCTATGACCTACCACCCCATTTCTAGATTTTTCTCAAGATAATATGAATGAAATAGGTATCTTCACAAGGGATCTATAAAGAGGTTCTTTTTTGTAGAAACTTTATCCATTATGACTCCAAATTCAAACTATCTCAAATGCCCATCAACAGAAAAACAGACAAATGAATTGTAATACACTTATATGATGGAGTAGCACAGAGCCAAACAAAACAAAATGAAATAAAAGGATCGAACTGTCAAAATACATTATGATATGGATGCATCTCAGAAGCATTAGATGGAAAGGAAAAAAAGTCACAAAACAGAATGTACCACTTGATTGCATTTAGAAATTTCAGAGCAGGCAAAAACACCTTCATGGTGAAAGAAAATCCATCGTCTGTGATGTAACTGTTTCTGCAAACTGCTTTTGGTGAGAGCAATCAGGCAGTCCCTAAGGTGGGTTACAGGGTGGCTGGAAAGAGGTCATGCAGAGTATTTCCGGTATGATGGAAACGCATTTTATGTTGGTAAGGCTGTAGGCTTTGTGTGTATGTATGTGTTATGGTATAGATATAATAAAGCTATGGGCTTTGTGTATGTATGCAGGTGTTACTACGACAACCTTCCGTACTATGTTAAAATGCTAAAACACAAAATCATAACTGGGCAAGAAAACAAATGCTCCAAAGCCTCAAAGTATCAATTTACCAGAAAAGGGAAACAGAGGCTGGGATGCACGTTATTTCATCTATAAAGAAGAGTCAGGATGGCAGACGTTAAGTGAAGGTATCAACTAGGATGAATAAATTATATGTCTGCTTATGGCTCCACTTATCAGAAATTAGAATTTATTACCTGTTTATTTTACAGTTGTGAATACTCAGATATATTAAAAAGCCCTGCCATTACAGTAAGAAAAAGAACAGTAACCTATATCCTCAAAGATAAAGTCTTGGAAGCATCCTTAGAGTCATGCGAAGGCGTGAACATGAAAGTACCAAGTGGAAAGTCGCTGGGGAGAGCTGAAGTGAGATTGCTAGAAAGTTGAAAGCTGAGGTCAGAATCATGATGGCTGCTCACACCTCTGCAGCCCTGAGGACTCAGCTTATTCACAGAGATGATTTCAGGAACTGCAAAAGATTGTATTTTCTAGAACCCATTTGTGCATGAAAATCCTGTTGTTTTTTGTTTTTTAAACAGGACCTCATGTATCCTAGGCTGCAAGATGGTAGACAAGCACTCCACCCACTGAGCTATACTCCCTGATAAAACACTTTTTTTTAAAGCAAGTAGGATGAACTAAACACAACCTCTTACAGTATGGACATGCCAAGTACCTAGAAAATCCATTCGTGTGAAATAACATAAACACTAGAATTTTTAATGAAAAGTGATAATTGCTAAAATATCTAAGAATTTGATCTTATCACTTGCCTCTAAAAGGTGGCAGGTATTTTTACAGGATGGGCTATTTCAAAACACATCAAGTGAATGTATTACTTCTGTCCTCATTTCAAAAACTGAAAGTGAGGTTTTTGTCCTCTTGTAGGCCACTTCGTTTCCATCCAGTACAGCCAGCCTGAACAATTATGTAACTGGAAAGGAAGGGTGACAGTTGGAGTCCACAGAACTCTGCTGGTACCCTTGGGCTACAATCCTTAGCCTCTTTTATAAGTTCCGTTCTTATGTTTCCTTTTGCCAAAACACACTCTGACAGATGGCCTCCCTCAAGCTTGACCCATTTTCTTCCATAACTGTATATTCTAAGGGAATGCAGGTATGTCTTTAAGTACATACTGCTCCTATCTAAACACAACCTCAAATAAGCATGAACACGTGAGCTACCCTCAGAGTCAGGAAACTAATTAACCTGCATGCAGGTGGGAGACAGGAATGGCATTTTGGGAAAGGGGTGAAAGATCGTATCTTACATACTTTCAAGGGCTGATTTTAAGTTCCAGTCCCACGAATCACACACAGTTAGTTAGTCCTCTAGTGTATAAGAGGACTCTAGGTCAACACGAAGTTTTGTAAAACACAAGAAGATTTGAATTCTTTTTGGTGATTGCAGGGAGGAAATATCTTTTGACAACTTCAGAGATGCATAGAACTCAGGTGTTTGGTCCTCGAGAGCATCCAATTCAACAATCTGGAGTGCCTGGAGTGCTGGAGCACACTAAGCTCCTGTGGGGATTCAGATGTGTTCTCACAATTCGAATGAAGTCTTAAAACTTCGTCCCTCATAATGTGACCATTTGGAGGTAAGATCCCACAGGTGGTAACCGGGCAGAGTAAGTCACCAGAGTGGAAGTAGCGATCTGCGAGCTAATGAAAGAGGCTCAGAGGAATCAAGTCCCTCACAAAGCCTTGATTCAAGTAAGACTCAGCCTTTAGAATTGTGGGGCAACAAATTTCTCCAGTTTAAGCCAACTGTGGCACATTGTTACAACAACTTTAGCTAACCAGTACATTCTTCACTAAGTATTGATTTCCTGCAAATAATTGCAGAGTTAAATACATGACAGGATGATACAGCATCCTATGCACTCAGGGAGGCAGGTTTTAGGAAGTAGCTGATGAGGTGGGACCTAGTAGATGATCATGTCTAGGGTTTAAGAAGCAGCAGAGCATCAATTCTCAACTTGTGGGTCGTGGCGCCCCAGGGGTCAAATACCAGATGTTCTGCATATCAGATATTTATATTACAATTCATAACCGTAGCAAAATTACAGTTATGAAGTGGCAATGAGATAATTTTATGGTTGGGGGTCACCACAACATGAGGAACTGTATTAAAGGTCACAGCATTAGGAAGGTTGAGAACCACTCAGTAGAGGATTTGAATGCAGTCTCTCACAGCATGTCTTATGAGGCTTTCCTCTCAGAAGAGAAAAGAGCATTCTAAGCAGGAGGAACACCATGTTTGAGGGTTCTAAGTAGTGATTCAGGATCTTAGTTAAGCTTCCTCCTTTTTTTGGTTCTTTGAAACTGGATTTCTGTGTAGCCCTGACCATACTGGAACTCCCTCTGTAGACCAGGCTGGCCTCAAACTCAGATATTTGCCTGCCTCTGCCTTCCCAGTGTTGAGATTGAAGGCATGTGCCACCACTGCCCAGCTATTGGTTTCTTATATGGTAAGATATATAGCCTTTGTATAAAAAAATTCCTTTATTTCTAAGGCATTTTGTTCTCTTCCTATGCAGTTGCCCATCACAGCGTCTTCTTGTGTCAATAAGGAATCATGTGTCTAGTAGGTTTTGGACCAATTACTGCCATGCTGTGAAAAGCTTCCAAAACCATACAGACATACTTGGCTTGATATATACAGCACATTCCAATGAACTTTGGCTTATTTTTAGAAACAGGGAAAAAGCCTACACACAAACAAGCAGACACCAGATTATTCCATGTACTCATCCAGATGTGAAAGATGGGCAAAGATACAGATGGTCTGACAAATGATTGACAGGAGAAGGTGAATCTTTGCAGGAAAATGTATTTAAAATAGGAAGATTCTCAAGGTATATGTTCACACTTCACTTGGAGGCTTAAAGTTTTCTAAATGATGTGCCAAGGCATTCTGTGGCTTTGCAATATTCTAAATAATTTCCTCATTTTATAGTTTGGGAATGGATGTTTTTAGATACGTATACATAGTATGACATCATTCTCTACATTTGAGTTTGGCGTCCTCAAGCAACTTTTCCATTTGGATACCACTGTAAGCTCCTTGGCTTCACTGCTGACATGAAGGTCATGAATATAAGATAAATGGATTATAGGGCCTGATGTACTGGCATCAAGCCTGACATTGTTGCACACTGCCCTCTCTGCTTGGGATATCTGAAATGACCACACCAAGTAAGATGGCTTAGGAGGTAAGGGTGTTTACCACAAGCCTGAAGACCTGAGTTGGAGAGAGCTGACTATCGCAGGTCATTTTCTAGCCTCTGAATGCACACACTGAAAGGACATCCTCAGTGATGGAATGGTATGATGAGCAACAAAGGCCACCCAGAGCTCAGTTGTCACACCATTTCCAATCCTCACACCAGACTTGAGAGCAAATGGCTCACATGATAAATTATTCTCCCAGTAAAATCAATGGAATGGAGGCTCTACAGAGCTATTCCTTCAGCAGGTGCCTCCTGAACCCATAAGCTTGCCAAGGATTAGTCTGGGCAGCTCATCTGTTTATAGTAGCAAATACACCCTGAAATTATTTAGCCATTTGGAAAGTTTTTACCCAAACTACAGTATATATTTTTTAAATTAGGAAGCAATATGTATTGCTTATTTATTTAACTCTTATATTCAAGTACTAAAACACACACAGGCATGAACATCTAGCATCCTTCATGGCATTCATACACATCTGTATGCATTTTCCTTCTTCTAATTTTATGTTGCTATAGACAGTTTCCTAGCTGTTCTTTTCCTTCATGATATATATTTGTTTCTTCTTAGCTAGACTTGGGGCAAAGTTTCTATATGCTCTAGAGGGCCCAGGCCTTTTACAGGTTTAAGTGTCATAGCTTTACAGTTTTATTGTGTCCATTTCCACGATCATAAGTAGGTGGTTTTTTTTTTTTTGAGGGACTATTTGCTCCTGAGGGAGAAACTCCATAGACATCTGGTCTTTGTGTTGGAGGCTCATTACATTTTTTTCCTTCTGTGTACATGTTACTACACCTGATCTTTTTTTTAAAATTAGGAAATGGCTCTTTATTTTATTTTACAATACCATTCAGTTCTACATATCAGCCATGGGTTCCCCTATTCTGCCCCCTCCCATCCCCTGCCTTGCCCCCAGCCTACCCCCCATTCCCACCTCCTCCAGGGCAAATCCTCCCCTGAGGACTGGGATCAACCTGATAGACTCAGTCCAGGCAGGTCCAGTCCCTTCCTCCCATACTGAGCCAAGTGTCCCTGCATAAGCTCCAGGTTTCAAACAGCCAACTCATGCAATGAGCACAGGACTTGGTCCCACTGCCTAGTTGCCTCCCAAACTGATCAAGCCAATCAACTGTCTCACCTATTCAGAGGGTCTGATCCAGCTGGGGGCCCCTCAGCCTTTGGTTCATAGTTCATGTGTTTCCATTCATTTGGCTACTACACCTGATCTTATCCAAAAGGCAGAGAATGATGTTTGCATGTTCTTATGTGTACAGTTACATGTGTGTGTGCGGAGGCCAGGGGACAACCTTGATTGCCGTTACTCAGGTGCCATCTACCTTTCTTTTTTCTTTTTTCTTTTCTTGGCCTAGATCTCACCAAGAAGATTAGGCTGGCTGGCCAGCAAGACCCAGGGATCTGCCTGTCTCTGTCTCCCCAGCCCTGAGATAACAAGTATATGCCACCAAGCTTTCCTTTTTTTCTTTTTTAAATATAAATTCAGAAGATCAAACTCAGGTCCTTTTGCTTGCAATGCAGGCACTTTACCAAAATAATCAAAAGTTATCTCTTCAGCTCTATCATTTGAATTTTTGAGAAGTACACCATGTATTGCTATCCCTGATGGAACTAGAATTATAAGATGCATCTGTTGCAGGCCTCTTCACAGACTTTCCAATTCCTCATCCCTTGTACCACAATAGAGCGTTTTTCTTAAGATCCAGAACTTGTGGGAGCCCACTACTCCTTGTCTTGCATGTCTCTAGTTTTTGCTAATGCGCTCAACCTCTCTGCTGTATAAAAGGCACACTGCCTCACAGGGCTGTGGATTTTGGATGACGACTTCACAATGACATCACCTTTGCCCTCCTTCACTTAGTACACACTCTAGGGACAGGATAAAACCTGCCCCAGCATGTCTTGATCTGTCCCAGTTTGTCCTGTCACTCCAGTCTGATCTTTAATAGCATCACTTAACTCATAGCTGTCCCAGTTTGGAAAACCCTACTTGTGAAGAAGATTCTCATTTGATGATAGTGGCTAGAGGTGCTATATCTATTATTTAACCCCTGAGACTCTTATGATTTTAAAGCTAAGTTCTTTACTTCCTACTAGACGTTTTAATCTATAGTTTTATAGGCACTTGATTCATCTGTTCGAACTGAAAATGTTTTGCATTTAATACTACCTACTCAAGGTCCAAATTAGAAATCTTTGGATCATTTCTATTTGTTTATTTTCCTCATTCCTTATGATAAATGGGTGTATCATCTAGTCTTTTCTTAATTGTTTACCAGGCTATCATCACCTTAACTGCTACATTTTTTGCAGTGATTTCCTACATATCACACGTATGTGTGCTTTAATGTGTGTCCCAAGTCACTCTTCTCCAGTGAGAGCCACACAGTTGTCCAGGAGACAGGAGACAGTGTGGTGACCTTGGAGTTGCATTGTTAGTTATTGTGGCTGGAGTTCAAGGTGAGCAGCAACAGAGGAGATGAGCAGAGCAGAGACACATCCTCTGGTGTTCCATTTGCCATATAATGATGTTGAGACTGACTGTGAAATGTTCATAGAACATCACAGGGTAGAAACAAGACTTGATAGTAATGAGATTTGAATCCTACAAAAATCACTATATGAATTTTGAAGAGGGAAGGAGCAATGTCAATGAAGAAATTACCTCTTATGATGGGTAAGGATACATACAGATGGAAGGGACCCCCTTTTAAGAGGAGAGTCTGTACTTGGATGAGGGGTTACTACTACACATAGACCCCTTTATTTTTCAATCCTAAGCCATCTTTTCTAAACTCACCATACAGAAACCTCACAGTTGAAGATGCTGGTTTGAAATGAAGCCTAATGAAAAAGCTAGATATTAGACTCCACTGTGGTTGGCAAGTGAAGAAGTAAGTGGCCATCTCTCCCCCATGTTTTGCATCTGAGGTCTAAGATGGCCCCAAATGTAGGTTGTGAGACACTGAGGTCTTTTCTGGATTTTTACCTTCTCCTTCTGATTTCCTTTAACACACCTCCCACCTTGCTCTTGATTATTACTGCAAGTTCCTACAATAGAAAACAACTTCCTCTATACGCTATCTCCCAGTGGGATTGTGTTTTCCTAAGGGCTAAGGCAAGTCTTGGTTGGTTATGAATTGCTTAGGCAGTTTTGAGTTTCAATACACATATAAGTTGCGAGACCTTGCCCAATTTTTCCGACCTCCTTAAATTTCAGTACAAATTATTACCACCACCATCAGCCTTGGAGGGGGTGATGTCTATGTCTCATTTAGGGTCAAGCACCTCAGCAGCATCATCACCATCATCACCATCAGCATTGGTATTATCACCATCACCACGATTACCATTATCACCATAGTCATCAGAATGTATGGCATGGGCCTGTTGTGCGACTTAACTGAGATGTGGCCCTACAATGAAACATGGTATCTGGCATATGACACAAACTGGAAACATGTTCCTCCTAGCCATTAGCTTTATATGGTTACAAAGTCTGGTTACCTCTCCCTGCATCTCACAAGAAAAAATAAACTCTCTCATCTTGTTTTCTGTAGATATTTTTAGCACGTGCATTTTTGAAGCCAATTGGATCTAGTGTTTCTTTTTGTTTCACTTTCCATTTTATTAAGGTACTGAACTGAGCTAATTGAACATTAGAACTAAGGCACAAAACCTTCATACAAGTCACCTTGCTTTCCTTTAACTTCAGTTAGCCGTGGTGTCAACACTGCTCTTCTTCAATGCTGTTAGAAATTTGGCCACTTTCTCATGTCTTACAGGGATTAGACATTCTAATAACTGTAAGTGGAGCAATGATCACATGAGTGATTGTTTAGAGAGCAGGTCACAGTGTCAGTACCCGAATTTGCAGGTCTAAATTGAATTACTTCTCTTTGATTGAACTTCTAGCTAATGTATGAAAATGGTATTTACCATTTTTAACCTCCTTAATAGATTGTTTTTTTTTTCATGCTTCTAATTTTCCTCTCTGGGGTTGACCAGAGTAAAATCATAAGATCAAAGCAGCCTTTTCCTGTCCTTGTGTGTATGATGACCTGTAATAGCCACAGGTGATACAGCACAGACATTCACAAACACAGCCCTCCAGAGCAGGAAATGGCCCCTTGTTCCTTCCCTTATCTTCCTCTGTGTCCCTTGGTATTCTTGCCATTCTTAAAGTCTGTCTGTGGTAAGTTTGAGATATTTGTACTGAAGGTGTAAAGAGCCCAGCATTCATTCATTCCACCTTACATTTATTCCACTCAGACTTGGTGGGCACATATCATACCTAGGATCCAATAATGGAGCCCAGAACTCATGCTTTTGCTTTATTTTGTCCGAAGTTTTCACCATCTACTCAAGCACTATGTGTTGTATTTGTTCACTGAATGCCAATCTCACCCAGTCAGGGTACAGTCTTCACAGGGCAGGGAGTCCTGTCTTGCTATGTTACCGTAGCTTAGTGTTGAACATGTTTCTTTGTGCACAGCAGTACAGACTATATGTGTGTTGGCCAAGATAGTTAAAATGTCAATCCAAGCAAGGTTATAAATGAAGCAAATCTGTTGCTTGGTCCTTCCTGGCCTCTTTTCTTTTGGGTTGATTTTTCCCTCTAGGATGAAGTTCTTAGCACCCTTTCCCTACAGAGCTCAGGATTCCTTTCTAGATACTCCCAAGCTCACCATCCAGATGAACCTTCCATGATTCCTTAACATCTTCAGAACACAGTTCTAGAACAAGAGCAGAGCAGGCACAAACCATATTAATCTGTTTTTGCCTTGAGATACGTACAATAGACTGAGGAACAATTTATTAACAGTTACACAGTTTTAATAGTGAAATTTCAGACATTGTGATAGATGTGGTATAATCTTTGTATTAATGCTTTCCTATGATTCTCAGAAAACACAGTTGACTCTGTGTTGTTTAGAGTACCTCAGTTTCTATGAAAGGCCAAGTTTATATGTGGGAAGAACCACCTTTTTCTTCTTGCATTGACAGTATAGTATATAGATTGTAGCTAAAGGGAGACTGGCCGTTCTGTCTCTTGGGACTTGATAGGAACTGTGGCTTATCAGGGAAACACAGAGGAGTTTTCCAGAGAGAATCCAAGGATGCAACCTTGTTCATCAAATACACTTGGTTTTTGTTGCAAAATCCTTGATTAGAACAGAGTATGGATTATACCATTCAGCAAGGCCACAAGAAATGTTCACTGAATGTCAGGACAAATACTGGGAGTCAAGGAAAGTGTACATTAAAGATGATCTAAGAGAATTCTTAGTCATTGGTTGCTGAGGTGGGAACCTCCCCCTAAATACTAGAACATTATTCCTGGGGCTGGAGCGATGGTTCAGCAATTAAGAGCATTGGCGGCTCTTCCAGAGGACCTGGGTTCTATTCCTACTACTCACAACCATCTGTAACTCCACTCTCAGGGGATCCAGTGCCTCCTTCTGGTTTCTGAAGGTATTGCATGCATGTAGTGCACAGACATACATGAAAGCTAAACATCATGTACATAAAGGAAAATTATTCTTCCTTCTTATACACAGTCTGTGAGTGTGAACTGGTGCCATATCACTGTGTTTAAAGTGACACCCATCCTGCTGTAAAATTAGAGCATGCTGATTATGGGTCAGTCATAGAAGGGAAAACTGCCTCACAAGATCTTGTTCTCTCAGAAACTTCTTTGTAACTAGATGAATGAAGAAGGGTGATAGTATGCCCTTCAGGGGTTGCAGAGGAGACCATTTTATGGAATCAGCAGGTACCAGACAAATGGGTTTTAAACAGAATGTTAATCAACAACACTATTTCTTTTAGCTACTGGTTTTCATTACAGTTCAGCATTTTTCTGCTTTGTGTTTGAATCCCAGTCAATTTCCAAGGTCACCCAACCCTGTTGCTTGGGGTCTCTCTGCCTCTCAGCTTCCTGTGAAGTTGCTAACCAATGTTCAGATAGAATAAGGTAGATTACAAAGATTCTGCAGGCGATCCTTATG
Source organism: Peromyscus maniculatus bairdii (assembly GCF_049852395.1). NCBI lineage: Eukaryota > Metazoa > Chordata > Mammalia > Rodentia > Cricetidae > Peromyscus > Peromyscus maniculatus. The sequence continues at coordinate 92,107,315 of NC_134856.1, read as the reverse complement.
CTATGTGGATAATCATATCCTAACACTGAACTCAATATGCACTTTCCTATATCCAAAGTTACTGTATCATTATTTGGAAGGTGTGCTAGGTGAATTGGTCTCTCTCTCTCCCTCCCTCCCTCCCTCCCTCCCTCCCTCCCTCCCTCCGTCTCTCCGTGTCGTGTCTCTCTCTCTCTTTCTCATGTGTGTTAGATTTACCTGTGTTGTTTGATTAGGACTGTAGGTTGCAATGAAAAAGAGGAAGAAACAAAAACCAACAACTGGCTGTCCTCAGGGCATTCATTCAGGGAAGGAGGGCACTGTGGTGTTCAGCTGATGTGACCAAGTGGAGGTGTTTGGTTGGAGGATGCTCAGGACAAGGCAACAAATTCTGTGCACACTTTATAGCACCCAGTACTTCAAGGGGCACTGAAGCATGTGTAGATTTTGTTGCTTGCACCCTTTGTGTCTGTCTTTGAGGATGAGGAAAGGCAGACGGCCAGGTGTGGTGTTGCATGCCTGCAATCCTAGCTACCTTGGAGGTTGATACAGGATGATCATGAGTACAAGGGCTGCTGAGGCTACAGAGAGTAAAGGACAGCCTGGGAAACTCAAAATACAAAGTAAAAACAACACAAAAAGGACCAAAGCTGGAACTCAGTGGCAGAGTTCTGGTTTAGTGTGCACAGTCCCCTGGTTCCACTACCAGCATTCAAACCGACAAAACCACAGAAAGAGATAGAGAAAGGAGAACCGCCCAGGCTTAGTGGAGCTACAACAGAACAGTGATGGTGGTATGAAAAGACACATAGGTACAGGTTCCTTTATTCACAAGCCATTGACTTTGCCTCTAGGCAAGATCTACAACATTGTTTATGTGTTAAGGGGGAAAACGTGAGTTCCTGATTGGAAGGACAGATCACTTGGTCAAATACTTACTTTACCAGTATGAGGACCTGAGTTCCATCCTCCAACCCACATAAAAATGCCAGATGTCGTGGCACACTTGTAATCCCAGGAACGGAGAAAGAGAGACATGTAGACCCCTGAGGTTCACTGGCCCGCTAGTCTAGCTTAGCTGGTGAACTCCAGGTCATTGAGAGAATCTGTGGTCAAAGGAGGTGGGTAGTCTTCCTGAAGCTGAGGCCAGGGGTTGTTCTCTGGCTTACATGTGTGTGCACACACCTGTACACACACCTGCACATGCCTAAATGTGTGCGCACATGGACATAAGGAGAAGAGGTGAGTCCTGGCTGCAGTTTCCCCATCAAACCCAAGCAGGCATTTTCAGAGACAAACCCGGGCCTGAACTTAAGTATCTACAGCAGCTTTCAAGTGAAAGACCGTTTACTGAGTGAAACACACTGCGTTGTAAAATATTAGTTTCTTATTACTTCTCGTGAACAGCCAAGTAAGTAAAGAGCACAATGCGGGAGATGGATTTTCTACAAGATGGGCGGCGTAGTGCCGCTCTCTATTAGATTCCATGAAAATCAATCTGCAGCCTCGTTCAGCCTGGTAAAATTAGATCTAAAACTATTTAATTTTGTTTCCAAAGTGTTTTTCTCATCCAGTGCCTTGCTTGAGGACACAGAGTGATAAAATACCCTGAGTTATTACCAGCTCCCGTGCGCCTCTGCAGGGTGAGAATTGAACAACATGACATGTTTTCTGAAGGTGTGCTGGCTGGGATAAAATGTCTTCCACAAAGACTATGACTCTGCCACCTTCCTGGTATGAAGAGCCTCATTTCTCATCCCTTTGCTTTACATTCTGCAGGGTTTGATACTAAAGCGTGGAAAATGGAATCTTAAAAAAAATTTTCTGAGTATTTCTTCTTCTTTTTTTTTAGTTTTGGAATCATTTACTCATTCTAGAAAGTAGTTATTTTGGAGATGAGGGCATATGGAAGGTGTGGCTAGGGAGGCATGCTAGGCCAAGTCAGCAAAGGTCTGGAAACAACAGTGAAAACAGAGGCAAAGAAGGTCATACTATCATCACTTCTCCAGGAAGTTGCTCCCTTTGGAGGTCCTGGTAATAACCAAAAAGTTGGAAAGAGAAAGAACAAAGGCTTCTGAGAACACCTGGTGTGGGCTCTTAGCCATCTGGAAGAATCCTGCCATATCCTGCTACCACACACCTGCCTGAGGCCTTTCCATTTCACCATCTGGGGTCTACATAGCTCTGATCATGGTGAGAACTAATATCAGGGTCCCCACTACAGATGAGAAAGAAACTCCACCGGAAGAGAAGCTTGCAGTGGAGTTGGTAGGGATGCTGAGCCTGGGCCTAGGTATTTGTGGTCCTGTTTTCAACTTTCTAACAAGATAGAACAAACAGGAAAGTGATATGACCTGTGAGTACCCAGGGTTGAATGGAGGACATCTCTAGCAGATGGGATTATAGGAGAGATATCTGTGGGGTCAAGGTGAAGTGACGTTTATCCAATTAACAACGAGGCAGGGATTTAATTGCACCTACATATTCTAGCAGACACCACTAATTAAACAATGGGGGCTTATGCATCAGCCCTGATTTTCAGTTATACTAAAGGGCCAATATGTTCCTCTCACCTTAGAGAAGAAGGCCCAGGTTTGGGGGTTGCAAAGTTATTACGTGGGGTATCATCAGTTCAAGCATTGTCGATGATGGGATAGATGTTGATCAGAGTAGATAACTACTCTAGTCATCACAGCTCCTCCACAAAGGTCAGGCACAGGCTCTGAAACCATAACACAGAGATCTGTACCACAGGCAGCGCTGATCTGTGGGAGCTGGAATGCAACAAAGCCATACTTAACATTCTAGGTAGTAAACTATGCATTATTGTCTCCAGTTAAATAATTGTGTGTGTGTGTGTGTGTGTGTGTGTGTGTGTGTGTGTATGAGAGAGAGAGAGAGAGAGAGAGAGAGAGAGAGAGAGAGAGAGAGAGAGAGAGAGAGAGAGAGAAGGGGGAAGGAGGGAGGGAGGGGGGCAGATGTATACCTCTGGAGGTCATAAGACAACCCACAGAGGTTGCCTCTTTACATGTAGAAACTTCATAATGATTTCTAGGCTGGCCTGGGCTGACCACACCATAGTTCAACATCTTTTTGGCATGCTCTACCATCTCATGGAGATATACATGTCACCCAAAGAAGTTGATTTGTTTTTTATTAGAAAGTTGTGGGGAGATCTAGGGGAGTATTTTCCACCTTGTGCTTTATGTGCACTCTTGAAATGCTGAGGTCTATAAGAGTAAATAGACTTCTTTACTGGGAATGCTTTTTTTTTTTTAATTAAGAGATTTTCTATTCATTTTACATATCAACCTCAGATTCCCCAGTCCTTTCTCCTCCCACCCCACAGCCTTCCCCCACCCAATCCACCTCCTATTCCTACCTCCTCCAAGGCAAGGCTTTTTTAGAGTTGGAGTGATATGCAATTTGCTGACATCATTTGAAATATCTGAGATGAATTGAGCATGCAATATTGCCTTTCATGAGAATCTCAAGGAACCTCTGTTTCACAGGAGGAGCTTGAGAAATGCTGACCCATGGACCATCAAAAGGCCCAGCCTGATGTCATTCAATCTACCCTGCAGATATTTCCTAGTTTGCACTTGGCTTTGAATTTCTGAGCTCCAGGCTGAGGGGCAAGAAATGGGAAGCAGTCTTACTTTTTTTTTTTTTTTTACTGACAGAAGTCAGCATCATGTGTAGAGAGGTGGTCTAGACAGAGAGGGGGTATATTCTAAAATGTTATTTATGAACAGTGTGTTCACCAAGAATCAGTGATTTTCTACACTGTGGGGGATTTGGCAGCAAACAGAGGGTGTTCCGTTGAGAAACAATGCAGACAAAATAAAAACATTTATTTATGTGTATTTGACTTAAGTTATTCTAGTGCAGTTTCACCATCCACACCAAACATGAATCACAACATATGTCAATCATTCCAAGACCAAGACAGCAGCAAAGAGTCTGATGTGTGATCTGTGTGATCCCCCATGTTTATGGACATTTATAGTCTTTGTTCATTAGCACCCATTTTCCTGCAAGTGGGCAGACTTCTTTTTCTCTGGGAGCACCCACTGCTGAGTTGTAGGTTACTAGTTGAATGAGGCTCACACCCATCTCACCTCTAAGGGTAGCTATGATAATCTAACCTACTCTGGCTTCTTGACCATAAGAGACTCCAAAATTTTCAGTCTGTAGCAGAATAAAACTATGGGGCCCCTGTTTAAAAAATCATTAGATATTTCAAGATGGTGACGCTGAAGCATTAATCTAAGGGTTGGTTCTACTGAGCAGGATGTGACACTTGTCCCATGCCTGAGAAACTACATACCTTACCTGGTGAGTCTTTCCTGGGTGGTCACAGAACTTAGGCCAATGAGTCAGACCTAGGGCTCGTGATTGACTGATAAGCATTCCTGCTGGGTGGAGTGACCAGATGAGTCTGGAGCATGTAACTCCAGGATACTAGACCTCCTAGTTACCACATATCTTTAATCCAGAAAAGAGAAGAGTTGGAGGTGGAGGAAGGCTGAGCTCAGCCTGCTCCTGAGCTATGATTTCAATCCATCATTACACTCTGATTCCAGCGGGATCTGAGCCAGCCCTGTCTCTCAACTCTCCAGTTCTGTGAGCCAAGACTAGTTATCTAACAGTTGCAACCAAATTTATTCTGACTTATGTAATGCTAATTGCAAAACTTCAATGCTTTTTTATTGGCTTCGAGTCCTTCATGGATAAAGTGAGAATCCTAATATCTCCTCAGGTTATCGAGAGGACCTCGACTCTATTATCACTCTCCTCCCCTTACATTTCATGGAACTGAGCATTTGCTTTATCTGGGATGAGAGTTGGAACCCCACATTGAGATGCAGAAATAATTGCTATGCTTGGTATTGGCAAGGTGTAGGCTGGAACCCTTCAAATTGTAATGTATTTTCTAAAGAACTCTTTTGCTACTGTAGTCAGTAAGGGGCCATTATCATTCATTCTCACCTGATTCATGCCAGAATGAACAGACTGAGGCTACTGCTTGGGCCAAGCTAAAATGAGCAGTCAGTTTGAAAAGTGCAGAGTCTTTAGAAAAACACAGGGGGACTGCAACGGTCTAATATTCTAAGGGAAAAAATGGCTTCCTAGGAACTTAGCTCATTTGGAGATTAGTGATTTGGCATCTCCCTGGTTGCAGCCTGAGATCCACTCAGTGTGCTATAAGGTCTATTCCCTCTTTAATCTTTCCACACTCTTTCATTTAATGCAGTATTTCAGATGGGATCCCTCCATCAGGCTTTTGAACTATCATATAAGTACCTTTATCAATGTGATGATTGCATCACTCTCTGTTGTTTCAGCGAATTCAGCTTCCCGATTCACTGTTCGGATCACAGGATCACACTTGCATTACTGTGAACCAGTCACAGAGCTTCTGTTCCACAGATACTGACTGACTAGCTGTAACATCTATGGAAAAGTCTCACAGCTCTAAGGGTCCACAGGTCCAGGATACTGGCTGCTCTTTGGGCTCATTGGGAACCAGGACTAGGGGCTCATTCATTATAAGCTGGTGAGATACTCCATTGGTGAAGTGCTTGCCTTGTAAGCAAAGGGACCTTAGTTTGAATCCCCAGAAGAATGTGAAAAAAACTAAGCATGGCAGTGCATGTTTATAATATCAGAGCTGAGGGGTGGAGACAGGTGCATACTTGGTCTTTCTGGCCAGTATGTCTAGACTATTTGGCAAATTTCAGGAAATTGAGAGACCCTGTCTCAAAACTAAGATAAGACAAAATAAGATGGATAGCACCTGAGGAGTGACAGCTGAGATTGTCCTCTAGCATTTACTTCCATGGGCACACACATGCACCTTCATGTCTACATGCACACTCAGAAGTGAGGACACACACACACACACACACACACACACACACACACACATAGACAATGAGGGGTGGGGGAGTCTCTGCCACTGGCACAACTTAGGAGTTCTGAGTTGACTAGGTTGAGAAATAACTTCCATCCAGGGAACCCACTGTTTTCTCAATGACAAGTACTAAAGGGCTTAGTCAATTAAAACATAAGCTTGAGCTGGAGGGACAGCTCAGCCATTAAGAGCATTACTGCTCTTCCAGAGGACCCAAGTTCAATTCCCAGCATCTACATCAGATGGCACATAACTGCTGTGGGATGTTCTGTATGCTGTGACTATGTGTTGCTCTGATTGGTTGATAAGTAAAATGTGATTGGCCAGTAGCCAGGCAGGAAGTATAGGTGGGATAAGCAGATGAGGAGAATTATTGGAAGAGGAAGAGCTGAGTCAGGAGTCACCAGCCAGACACAGAGGAAGCAAGATGACAAGGCAGAACTGAGAAAAGGTACCAAACCATGTGGCTAAACATAGAGAAGAATTATGGGTTAAATTAAGTGTAAGAGCTAGTCAGTAATAAGCCTGAGCTAATGGCCAAGCAATTATAATTAATATAAGCTTCTTCTGAGTGATTATTTTATAAGCAGGTCTCGGGACTGAAGGGGCTTGGCGGGACCCAGAGAAAACTTCCAGCTACACATAACTGTTTATTATTTTGGCTCCAGGAGATCTGACACCCTCTTCTGGTCACTGACAGCACTTGCACACACAACAGACATTCACACAGACACATTCATGTATATACACATAAATCAAAATAAATAAATAAATAAATAAATAAATAAATAAATAAATAAATAAATAAAAGCTAGTTGGTCCCAAAGGAGGATCATTTCTTCAAGAGAAAAAAAATTTCTACCAGTCACTGCCTTTGAACTTTGGCTATAGAGCCTAGGCAGTTAAATTAGAAATATTTACATTAAGAGCTCCACTAAGTGACCTCTCTTCTGGGTCTGTTTAACTTAAGAGGATGGATTCCCAAGCTCATCTCATGGGATGTGCTATCATAGCCATAAGGGAGGTGTGCACCCCTAGAAGCTGCTGACAAAGTGTCATTTCAGCCAAATACTCTGCAGGGACAACATGGCCCAGTGCTGGACTGTCATTGCTGATTTATTTATTTATTTATTTATTTATTTATTTATTTATTTATTTATTTATTTATTTTTTATTTTTTATTGTAAGCCAAGGACAGCACCACCTTGAGTAATTTAGGACAGGTTACATGTTGTAGGGCATCAACTTTATTTTGCCTGTGCCTTTATCACTGTGTAACTTGGCAGTCTAGATTTTAAATGACAGCAAGGTGGGGTTCTGCAGATGGCAGAGACAGCACTTGTGCACGGCATGGGCTGGAGCTGGATCCAAACCCATTACACTCCAATCCTCTCCTGCACTCTTGAACTACTTTAAACTCTAAGGAAGGTAAAGAGCCAAACTGCTTCAGGCCACAGTTTTGTGAGTTTTTTCTTCTAGTTTTGTTAGCAATGAAATTCATGGCCCTAAAGAACCCCAACTAGATCTCCAAATGCAGCATGATGAGAAAGATTTAAAAAATAAAAATAAAAAAAGGAGTTCTGGAAAAAATACCTTAAGTCTACCTTCCTCAATTCCCTGAAAAAATAATGGATGAATTCCCTTGATAGCCATTCTTTTAATTTTTATTATTTAGATCATTTAAGAATGTGTAATGTGTTTAATCAACAGAACACTATGACCTGCTTTGTTTAAATGAAGTCTCAGAAGATTCTTATACAAAATTCCTGATGTACAAGTGGAGTGGGGACCACTCCCCAAGTCCTCCACCATACCTCTAGGACTTTTCAGAGATTATAAGTTTATGTGGGAAATGATCAATACCTAATGACAGAAGCAAGTGCAAGCCCCATGTCTCAAGTTATGATTCTCCTCACGCCTTATTGTGTAGATAGTAATAACAGGCATGGTGCTAATGAGTAAGTTTTATTGCATATTGACTATGTTTCAAGAAAAATAAAAAGCATTAATTTACATGTAATGAATCAATGCTTATGGCAACCTTCTGAGTTAGCAGCAATTATTGTTCTCCTTTTTATCCAAGAGGAAGTCAAGGCAGGCAGGGATTAAGTAATCTCAAATTCAGCCCAACTCTGGAGTTTTCACATAGTAATAGATCTTTACATATAAGAGTTCTTTGACTCAACCATAATACACTCATCCATTCCCAATGAATATTGACACCTCTGAGAATAGTGGCTTTTATACCTTTCACCTACAGATTAAGTTACAAATTGTTGCTTTCAATTTGTGTTAGTTACTTTGATTTCTCTGTGACAGGATTCTAGCTGCCAGAACAACTTAAAGGAGAAAGAATTTATTTGGGGGTGTGGTTTGAGACTCTACGGTAGTCCATCATAGTGGATCAAGAAAGAGCTCAGACAGGAAATGGGGCTGACTGTAAACTTACAGCCTCACTCCCTCATATTTACACCTGCCAGTGAAGTCTCATGTCCAAAGGTTCCAGCAACCTCCCAACAGTGCCATTGGCTGGTGACCAAATGTTCAAACACATGAGCCTATGCTGGGGGACATTTCTTATTCAAACCATAGCAGCCTCTGTAGTGAAAGAATCCGTTTTATCTTAGTGAGCATGCTGAGTGATCAGCCATCATGAGGACACTGTAAATCTCATAGTCCAGCTGCCCTCACTGCAAGATTCATTAAGCAACATGTCCCGGTTCCTTCTACATGTCAGTCTATTCCCGGGTGTCCAGGTACAGAGTGGGAAGCCCCAATTTATTTTCAGGACACATATGTTGGTATCCGCTGTCAAGGGCTCAGAGTGATACCCTACCATTGTATGGGTTCAATTTAGTCCTGAATATTTGAGAAAGGTAGGCATGGAAGTTGGCTCAGTGACAGATGTGGCTAGGTCATGACAATTCACAGTTGGTCATCTCCTTCAAGAATTTGCTTCCTTCTTACTTTCCACAGCTTCCCTATATGGATACTGTTGGTTTCTGGGTCTTTCTGCCCATGGATTGCTGTGTCCTTTGAACTTTTGAAAAACGAGCATTTAGGGCAACTCCATATGACACAAGCAAAGTGGAGTATTGGGAAGTCTAGGTAGATTTAGAAAAAAATGCAGAGAAAATGTTTTGTCTTGAAATATAAAGAAGGCTTCAGGCCAGGAGAATGCTGACATCCTCTCTGACTTTCATGGAGGACATGTGCTTAAAGTAGGATGCCAGGTGTTTGCAGTGTGGAGTCCTGCTGTCCTGTCATCTCTTAACATTCCCATCTCTATGAACCACAGCCCTGGCTCCTGCCCCATTCCAGGATCGAAAGATGGATTCTGGGCTTTCTCACTTAGTAAGTGATAGATAGGGAGAGGAGAGAGAAGGAAGTGGAGACATCTCTCAAAACAGCAGAATTAGCTGCAGCTTTCCTCAGCATAGCCAGCAGACATGAGTGACCCGTGCCCTGTGTGGAAGTGTCTTTTCTTCTCAGCATTGCTGCTACACAAAGCTAGCAGCCATAAAACCCACTTATTTTTATAACCATGCATTAAATTAAATGTGTTATTTTATACAAGCACTTACAGAGTCCACTAAATACCTGTTAACAGCTCCCTTACTCCCTGACGTGGTAACAAGACCAGCTCAGAGCCCAGCAGATCTCCACATTGATTTTCTGTTTCTCTAACAGGGATGTTTGGCTTAGCTGGGAAGCATCATTGACTTTTAATTGTCTCTCCTACTCTTCTCTTCCTGGGAGGATGGGAGGATGGGTTGTAGTAGCACGGCACACATAGAGTCATCTGTCTCCTACAAGCACCACTGGAGGAGACATCTTAAGTATGGTGTCTCCTGGCACCTCTAGTGGGGAGGTTCCCTAGCAGAGCAGCAGCTATTTATGAGAACTTGTAACAGCGGAGAAGGAAGGGGGCTGGAGAGATGGCTCACAGGTTAAGAGCACTGGCTGCTCTTCCAGAGGTCCTGAGTTCAATTCCCAGCAACCACATAGTGGCTCACAATCATCTGTAATGAGATCTGATGCCCTCTTCTGGCAAAACACTGTATACATAATAAACAAACAAACAAATAAATAAATAAACCTTTAAAAAAAAAGATGAACCAATGGGTAAAATCGCTTGTCATGCAGGCCAGATGACTTCAGTTTGACTCCAGAGCACTGTGGAAGGAGAGGACATCTTGAAAGTTGTTCTTTGACCTACACATGTGCAGCATGACATGTGTGCTCTACCCCCCATCATACCTATACACACAGGTTTAAACCTTTGACTCTCAAGAGTTCGCAATTCATTTATTTACTGGCTCTTTCCTATGCAGAGCTGGGCTTTACTTAGAAAATTTTGAATTCGTTACTTCAATTTAGGTCAGAGGCTTAGTTTTGTGGGCAGGAGAGTCACCTAGTGATAATGTGTCAACATTTCCCAAGACCACAGCCTGAGATATCTGTTTAGTTATATCCTAGAGTAAGTACTCTTGTTGCCATTACTCCTGCTAGTATTGTGCTAGACCAGCAACATCAGAAAAGATTTTCATAGGGTTTCAATAGTCTAAAATGCTGGTTTAAGACATGGGATAGAAATTCTGGGAGGGTTCAACATGGTCCTGAAGGTGGTGCCTATACCCCACTTCCCTACCCTGGTTCTTCCTGCAGACATTCTCCTGAATCCTTCCCCTCTGCCTTCCCACTCAGAGGTCTCTGCCTCAGCTTTGGCAGGTTCTGCTCTATGTGATAGTTCTTGGGTTGCACTCATGGTCAGAAAGACACAGCCTTCCCAGTTAAGTGAGAGATAAGAAAGACAATGCCATTTGCATCAAGTCTCAAAACCTAATTCCACCTTCCAAATGAATGTCTAACTATTGTAAAAAGCATGCAACATTTTAAAAATAGAAAGTGCATTGTGTACAACCCAATCGTCTAAGGAAGCACAATGTAAATCATTTATTTCCTTTGTTACTAACTATTTTTTATTAAAAAGTTTTTTTTATACACTATATTCTGATTACTGATACTCCCTATAGTCCTCTCAGTTCGTCCCTACCTACCCTCCCATCTAGATCCACACTCTTTCTGTCTCTCTTTAGAAAAAAAAACAAACAGGCATCTAAGGAACAATAGTAACATAAAATATAATAAGATAAAACAAAATCAAACAAAACTAACAGGCAGGAGAAAAAGGGCCCCCCCCCAAGAAACACCTATAGATGCAGTGACCATGTGTTTGCACATGCGCAGGAATCCCTTAAAAACACTATTATTGGTTGCTCTCCAAAAACTGACAGTAAGGCCCTAATGTTGAAGACATTATACACTTATAGGACCCACTGAACACGGAGAAGTAGAGTTGGTACCTGCCTAGAGCCTTCACCCCTACAGACTAGTGTTCATGGTACTGGAAGGTATTCTGTATGCTATCAAAGGAGAAAGGTAAATACCAACCCAACTGTAAACCCATTGACCTACAGTCATGGCCTGGCTGCAAAGTACACTGATAAATAGTGGCACAAAGCTTGTCTAACTAATATCTGATTGTATTTAAGGCCTGATACATGTGTTGGAACCCAAGCTGGTAAGGGAGAGTGGATCAGCAAAATTAGGACTTTCTAAAATACTGTTCTCCTAATTTTTAATGCACTTACAGATGCATCCAAGATGCTGTGGATCCAGAGCCAAGAATTTGTCTCTTCTCTTTCACCAGTTACTTTCTGACACATCCCTAGGTTCGGCCGACTTTTGAATGAAGAGTGGCCTCAGACGGAGATTGGGGGTGGATGATTGATACTGTTAGGAGTTAAGTGGAGCTGGTAGACTTGGGGCAAACTCTTGTATTGACATGTCTTCAAAGTGTTCTTTCTTTTCACTGTTGTTAAAAGCTTTTTGGGTAAAAAGAAACTAAGCATGCCCAGAGTATTCATGTCTACCTTTAAAACCCTTTGAACATGCTAAGCATTCCCAGGGAGGTATCTTCCATCTTTCTTCTTGACCTTAAGCTGAACATGCTCAGCCAGTGATGTGCCTCTTAAATTGAGCATGCTGGGGAATGTACCCACCTCCAGAGTGCTTTCCTTTATAAGCCTATATGGCTTCCCTAAAAAAAAATCCCATATCCTTTTGTGCAGAGAGGACATTGCTTTGGAAATAAATCCTAAGCATTTCTTACCTGATGCAGATAATAAATCGTTCTCTTTTTTCTAATTTCTTTGCCCATACCTCTTTGGGTTTTGCATTCACTGGGATGTAAACCCATCCAGTTCAGGTTACAATATTATGTGACTGACCACAGTGCAAATGTGACTTTTGAAGAAGTGCCAAATGTAGGAGACAAGCCTGCTTGTAAGACTCAGATGAACTCCTGTTAACAAGGCTGCTGAGAGAATTTAGCAAGGTGTCACTAAGGTGTATAGCAAACACCACTCCATCTTGAAAAAACAGATGATTCTGCAGCAAAAGCTATTCTCTGTCTATATGCATTTTCAACTGAAATTTGGTAGCAGCCACTGCCTCATAGCTGCCAGCATACTTCTTTTTTGTATAGAAATCACAATTTAAAGCAACTTTTAGCTAGAATTGACTTAGCAATTACCTTTAGCAATGGCCTATCAGATGCAGACAATCCAATACACTTGGCCTAGTACTTACCCTCCCTTTCTTCTTTCCTCCCTCCCTCTCTTCCTCCTTTCTTCCTTCTTTCCTTTCTTCCCTCCCTCCCTTCTTCCTTCCTCTTGGGTCAACTTCCTGGGGATTTTGAGGAGGATAATCATTTTCTGACAAATTTGCCATCACTCTAGGGCATATGTTGTGCAGGAAGGAAGCAACTGAGATGTTGATACCGTCTCAAGGTCCTTTTGTCAACTTGAACCTCGGCTCAGATACCATGCCAAATCAGTTCAACATGCCCTACAAGAGGCTCAGCCCATATTTTTAGGATCTCAGGGGCAGATACAAGGGTGGTTCCAGTCTATGAAAACTCTTAAGTCTTTAAAAGAATGCTCAGATCCATTTTAAAGAGTTAGACTTCTTTTGCCTGTTTACTGTGTCAACCTGAAGTATTACTTGAAAAGAAAAGCCTACAATTCACCAGAAAAAATTCTTTGAATAAATTAACTTATTAAAAGCTCTATAAATGCTTGCTGAATTTGAGCTTCAGTTACCTTGGTTTGCAACTTTTGCCATTTTTGTAAAATAGAATACTGTTTTATGTGAAAGCTACTGTATCTATAAAGTAAAAATATATAGCTAGGTATAATGATACAAGATTGTAATTCAGCATTTGGGTGGCAGAGGCAGGAGGATTGATATTTCATGGCCGTCCTGGGCTACAAGGGGAGGACTAGGCCAGCTTGGGCTATCTACACTGAGAACTTGTCTCAGAAAAAATTCCAAACTAGCGGTAAATATTTCTTTTATATTAAAACCAGCATCACAAAAGGACTGCCCATGTCTGATAGAATTGAGTTGGATAATATCCCATGCAATCAACTCAAGAGCAATAGATAGACTATTCCTGAGTAGTAGACCAAATCATCAGTCTGATTAACAGTAGCTGAACACATTTCTGCTCAGGACTTTGTGGATGGATGTGGTTTTCACAGAAATTGGGGACATGGCTCCAAAGTGTATTCTCCTATCTCATTAGAGTTACATAGTTCTGGGTAAGCCAGGCCACTTGTCTAAGGTGTCAATTCTCTACAAAAATTTTACCACAAAAGACAACTAGCTACTTCATAGAGCTGTTGTGAATACCAAGTAAGAGGATCCATTTATACATATCTGAGGCCTGTTTCTGTGACAAACACACCTTTGTTTTCTCCCACAGGATTCTCTCTCTCTCTCTCTCTCTCTCTCTCTCTCTCTCTCTCTCTCTCTCTCTCTCCTTTTATGGCCTTTACTTCACTGGACAAGGCTGGTGCTTTGTGTGGGGCTGGTATGAGGTGACAGACGGTGGACAGGAGAATCCAGAGGAAACTTCAATATGGTTGCTTCTCAGGAGAGGGGACTTTGAAAGCTTAGTAGAGACGTGGGCAATGAATAGTGTAGAATAGTCAGGAAGCCATCGAGACCACACTAGTCATAGGCAGGGCACAAAGGGTTAGAATCAACTCAAGCAGCTGATCAGACAGAGCAGGACCTTTGGTGACTACAGTAATGACTTGGTAAGTATTTGAGGACCAACCAGAGCTTCTGATGTTCTGTTGAAAACACTGATCTACTAGTTCCAAATAGTCCCTATTCTAATGCATTGGCACCAATCTGTAACCCAGGCCCAATGCCTGTATCACTGAAAATTGGTCATTCCATGGACACAGTCTTTTCTATTTATTGAAACAGGATTCTTTGAACTAAGTAGATGAGTTCTAGAACAATCTTATGATTGAAGTATGAAATGTCCCTCATAGACTCATGTCTTTGAACACTTGGTTCCTGGTTTGAGATGTTGTAGAATCTTTGAGAGGTAGAGTATAGTTGGAGGAAGTGGGTCACTGATGGGCAGGCCTTGATGTCTGTATTCCTGTCCTCTCTCTCCTTTCTGGTATGTTGAAATGTGAGCAAGTAGTTACTCTCTGCCCCCACTACTACAGAGCTGTCCCCCACCGGACCTTCCCTGTTATGATGGATTGATGGCTCTCAAACAACCAGTCAAATAGACTCCTTCTGTCAGTTGCTTCTTGTCAGGTATTTGGTCACAGTGACAAGACTAGTAGCTGATACAAACAACACTTTTAACTCACAACTGGTCAAAGTGCAAAGCATAAGTGACTGTGGAATGCTCAGCCACAAATGTGACATCCAGGTCACATCTCCTTTCTATGGTTCAGAGACCATCATGGGTGAAGGGACTGTAGGAGCCAGTGGTTGGGGAAGACCAGAGTGAAATGGTGTCTTCTGGACTTGACAGGACTGCTGCACTTGGGAACTCACAACAGTTGCACCTGCCAGCAGTAGACCTGTATGAGATAAAGCCAACCAGAAGTCTAGCGCAGAGTCAGAAGATGTTCATGAGCCCCTAACTTTGACTAAAGAATGGACAATTAACTTCTGGAAGAGAAAACGTCAGTTTTCTTTAAGGATGAGGCTTCTGGTAAGTTGACCACACTCCACTGAGTGGCCCTACAATATACAGAAGTAACAAAAGGAAAATGCCCAGAAGCAAAAGGTAAAAGGGATAACTTAAGTTAAGGAAAGCTGGCTAGAAATAAGCCAAGCTAAGACTGGGCATTTATAAGCAATAATAAGTCTCCATGTGTATTTATCTGGGAGCTGAGTGGAAGATCCTCCAAAAGAGCAAAAAGTAAAGAGCAAAGAGTAAAAACAACCAACAACAGAGGTCAGGAAGTTGGATGGTAAGGAGGTGATGGTAGGTCTAAGAGAAGTAAAGGAAGGAGTTGGGGTGAATATGGTTTTAAAATATACTGCCTGAAATGATCAAAGAATTGATATATTTATAAAAGGTATATTTCTATTTCTTCATTCTTATGTGTGGCCCTAAATTCACACTTGGATGTTATGGGACTTAATATGCACTCAGTCAGTGGTAGTTTCTCTCCTTCAATTAAAATAGCTGAAATCACTAGAGTAGTTGTTATATGGTTATGTGTCCCCTCCTCATTTCCTACTGTCTCATGAGAAGGCTCCTCTTATCAGTCCTGCCTTGCAGAGCAGGAACCTGGGGGATAGAAACGTTGGTCCTACATAGAGAAGCCCAGTTTCCCCAGGCTGCCACCTGTCTAGTGGTCCAGAGGCAGTGTCCATTTGCTGAGTGGCATCTCAACTTTGTCCTTGAGCTGCTTGCAGGCTGAGCACTGAACAAATTAATCTTTTTTGATTTTTTTTGTCAAAACCCACATACACTTCAATAAAAGCTGCTTTTCCAATTATGCCGTCAACTCTGCCAAAATAGATAGAAATGCTTAGTGATATTCAGTAAATGTTGGAAATAAGTTCAGTTAAATAGGATAAAGAAATTCCAGTCCAGTAACAGTGAATCATCCAAACTTAGATACTCACTATGTGCTGAGCCAATTGAAATGAGAAAGGAAGGGGATATGTTTTTGTCCTTGGGAACATTTGTTGATGTCTGTAGATAGTTTTGACTGTCATGACTATGGGGTGAGGAATGCTACTATCATTACATGGGAGGAAGCAGGGATGCTATTGACACTCTATAGTGCTTAAGAAGTAGAATGATCTGGGTCTAGATGATAGTACGGCAAAATTGCCGAGACCCTGGAAATACAAAGACCATAGCCTTTGTGGTTTGAGAGCTAAGTCTGTTTTCCTTAGTTGTCTCTAGATATAAAACTTAACAGGTAACAATCTATTAGTCTTCTACCATCTTGTACCTATTCTAAGCCCTATAGCCTGAGGAACGTCTTTGTAGATATGTGGAGAGGTGCAGTCCTTGGTACCAACAGCTTGTCTCTATACCATGTTGGATAAGCTTCTTTATCATCAGGTCTTTTTGAACTCTCTGAGGGTCTTGCCAGTTCATGTTTATTTTAAGATAATTAGTAGTTGAGTTGGTAGAATGTTGTCTAGCATGCACAAAGTCCTGGGTTCAGTCTTCAGCACTTCCTAAACTAAGCATGGTGGTGTGTGCCTATAATCCCAGCCCTGTCAACATAGAGGAAAGAGGATCAGAAGTTCACGATTATCCTTAGGTATATAGCATGTTGAGGTTAGCCTGGAATACATAGGGCCCTGGAGAGAGAGGGGGTGGTATTTATCAATTTATCTCTGGTCTCACACAAGTATACTGATTGTAGGAAAATCAAAGCAAAGATGATGCTCTTGGAGGACACAGTCTTACCTGATAGAGTGGGTGAACAGTGGTGTAGCAATCTCAGAAGGCCTGTCTTGAGGATCTGCACTAAATTATGAGTGGTGTAGAGGTGTTTGTTGGCTCTGTAGTTTTATTAATGCTTCATTATGTCTCTAAGCAGTTCTTATTACATAACTGAATGAATTATATTGTTCAAGGTTATTGCTCAGATTACCTGCTGGAAATGGTGGTTTTCCTCTTTCATCATATGAATCTAAGTGTTAACTAAATGTGTGTTAGCTCTTTACGTTACATCGGAGGGCTCATTAGCCCTTACATCTCTGGCTATGTGCTTTGAGAATCTTTAGATTAAAGATGAATCAAAGTGATTCAGTTCTGTAAGGTTTGCACTAGAGACCAGGGTCTCTCTAGACCTCATCCAAGTGTAAAATGTAGCACAAATTGCCTTTAAAAATTAATAATTCACCAAATCTATGGGCTAAGCCCAGTCTGGCTTGAGAAGATAAGTAAAATAAATATTATAAAGTCAATTTTTAATAATCTGTGGCATAAAACTTAAGCACAAGAGAAAACATTTAGCAATTAGGCAGCTGCATTCAGCACATGATTAAATGTGAATAATAATATTTAAAGGCCCCATACCTTACCTGCCAGCATGAAAGATCATTTAAAGTTCTAATCTGGTACAGAGCAGAGCTCATACCATTTCTTTGTTTAATGAGCTCCTGCCTTGTGATTTTCATGTTTGAGCAGTTACTTTCATAAGAATTTCTACATCGGTAGTTATGTGTACGGATGACAAAAAGTAGCCCAGACAGATACTTGATGGGGTGATTGTCAGGATAGCAAGTCACTGAAAATAATATAATTAGAGCCTTTCCTGGACAGGTAACCAGTGGTTAGGTATATTTAACTATTGAGGTATTGCATTTACATCTGAGAGGATTTTATTATGAGAGGTTTGTAAAATTGGCAGTGGGGGTTGATCTCCTTATCTCTATACCCAATAGAAGCTGGCCTCTGGGTTACAGCTTTTCACAATGAGGAATACAATCCCTGATGACAAATGGCAGGTTCTCATCTTTCAGAAAAGAGGAATCAAAATTAAAGACATAGCAAATGAGATAGCTTGACTGAAAAATAGATAGTCAGAGCACAGAATTCTCAGAGTGTGAGCAACAGCTTGCAGCTGAAACATATGCTCTACTTAGGATCCAGACTCTGGAAATATAAAGAAGGAGGCACGAAATGTAACTCTGGAGGACATTGTCAATTAACACCTGCCTAGAACCAACAACAAATTATGACATATCTTAAAAGACACAGTATGAGTGGGAGTCACCAACTCCTACTGTTTTGCTAAATGGCTATATTATTAAACTGTCTTTTAAAATAGTTATGCTTAGACTCACAGATTCGTGCTGCACTCCCTCGTCAGCAGAGAGGCTTCTTAGGGCTGCAGGTGGCAGTTAACACAGAATCTCATAACTGGTCAGAACGCCAAAAATAATGATGGTGAGGGGTTTGACTCTAAATGGAGTATAGACATCACCCCCTCCACGGCTGAAAGAACACTGAGAAAGCCAAAAAAGTGCAAGGATGAGAAAGTATGATAAAAAGATGTCTTCTGGGCATGACATGAACTCATGGACTCATGAACTCATGGCAGCTGTGCCTAACTGCACAAAATTTAATCTATCCCCCATTCCATTCCAGGATGAAGGAAGAAGTCATGAAGTTCCATACCTTGTGGAGGAATTATTGGCAATTAATTGTTGCTGGGGGAGAGGGTGCTATTTTCTTCAGTGGTGTAGCTCCTGAAAAACTGTCTGTGCTCTAGTAAACAAACACTCATCTATGTTCATCCTATCAACCCTTACCAAACTCAGTGGAACACACACACACACACACACAACTGTGTGCATACACATAGCATGGAAGTAGGAGGGGACTTGTTGAGGAGATAGAGGGTTTTAGCAGAAGAGTGAAGGGGAATGGGGATGAAGAAGGCACAATATGAAAATCAATGTAGACCTGTAAAGAGCTTGTTTTATGGATATATCCTGAGAGAATCCCCAAGCAGAGGAGCTGGCCTTATGGATATACCCTAAGAAAATCCCCAAGCAGAGGAGAAAGCAACCACTCCAGCTGAAAATGAAGAATCCTTGTCAGTTCTGCTTTTCTTAGAGCTCCTTTATCAGATTTCACAATACTGCACTCCTGCCATTCTCCATTTGCTTATATTAGGGAAAACTATTCACCACTAGGCATAGCTCAACCTTTGAACTGTAAGAGGTCAAGGATTGTAGCCTAGGCAATCCCCAAGGGTAGAATACTGGATGGAGAAGGGATGGGCTTTGGTTCAGTTCCTTGGACCTACCTTGATTTAATCTAAATAAAGGAGTGGTCTATAATGGAGCAGGCAAAGTCTTCTAGTAAAACACTGTACACATTTGCCCACCTATATTCTGCAGATGTGTAGAACTGGGCAGATTGATACAAGGTACTGACTCCATATTAGACATCTTGTAACATTTATGCATATTAACTGGTCACATGCAATATAAGTAAAACAGAGGATCTCACATATCACTGAGTAAAGTTCCAGTACTGTTGGTATGTGCCACCACAGCAGTTGCTAAGTCTTTTTGGATGATAATTGTTTTTTCCCTTAAAAATATGGGATTTGGGAATCATAGGATTCTCTAGAATTTCTCTCATTACAAAATATTAGAAGAAAAATCCCCGCAGTAACTATTGGCATCTATTACAGGTCATTCTAAGCTCTGGGGTGGTAGCACTGAACAAAACATGGTGAAAGTGTTGCTTTTATGCATTTAGATGCTAGGATGTGAAACACACCATGAGTTAAGATGCATGATACTAAGATGAAATGGTGGAATATTAGGGAATCTTAGCGTTAAGCCAGCAATATTGACTGCTTCCTTTGTCCTTTTCATTAAAAGACTCACTCCATTATCTAAAGCAAATCCTTCCCTTCAGACATGTTGCTGGAAAGGAACATATTGCTGTGAAGTTAGTTGAGGGATGTGATGGAAGCCATTGCCTATCTGTAGATTGAGACAAAATGCTTGGAGAGTCCCTAGCTTAAAATTGGAGAAATAAAACACCTTTTCCCCCAAATCATATCGTACTTTCTTGATATTTTTTTCAAAAAAAAATGGAAAAAGTATGAAATGTACCCATTTATATTGTACTATAATAGTAGAGCTTTAGGCTTAAAACCCCAAATCTGAAAGCCGTTCTCTGGCAAGGGAACCCAAACTCAAGAAGCTCAATTATGGGTCATTGACTTCTACCAAAGAAATCCCTGGACCTGTCCAGGAAAGTAAAGACTTAGCCCTTGACTTCTATGAATTACAATCCAAAGTTTACAGAAAGAGTAGAATAAAGATACAGACTATGTCAAAAGAATTATCAAAAATATGTGGACTGAGGTCAAGTCCAGAACCTGTTTGACAGTGTCGTCCTTTCCTGAGATACCCTAAAAAACATACATAAGGTTTTTCATGCTCTGATCCTGTAAGTTTATTGATATAGACAGCTGTCCTAGAGTTGAGTGAATGCCCAGGAATGAGAAGAGAATCTAATGTTCATTCTTTCAAGCCAGATGGCAGCAAATGGTTCTGGAGACAGTAGCATCAGCCTGAGGCTCTCAAGATCTGGGCTCATCTGGGCATTTCAGTAGGGCAGCCTCAGGTTACATATTGGTGAGGACAGTGTTTTTTCACTGAGTTGAGTCCTCAGCAGGATACTGAGCTTACCACTGGTGGTAGCCAGGTATTTCCTGGTACTACCTTCCCGTCTCCATGAGCCCTACCTCTATCACCTAGGAGTCATTAGCTTGTAAACAGCATCTACATACACCTGTACTCAAAGACCACACTGTCCATGAGCTATTTGGTGAAGGCTGATGGTATAGTTTGAATGTCCTCTTCAAAATTCATGTTGAAATTTGACTTTGTAAAAGTGTTAAAAGGTAGGACCTTTAAAAAGAAGATGGCCACTACTCTCATGAATAGATTCAAATGGGCCTGGGTTCATTACCAAGAGAGTGTGTTCCTGTCAACAAGAATGAACTTGGACTGGTTTCTTGTCTCCTGCATATTTGCTTGCCTTTCTGTTCTCTTATGATTGTCCTAGTTTTCTAT
Source organism: Peromyscus maniculatus bairdii (assembly GCF_049852395.1). Lineage (NCBI taxonomy): Eukaryota > Metazoa > Chordata > Mammalia > Rodentia > Cricetidae > Peromyscus > Peromyscus maniculatus. The sequence continues at coordinate 92,086,452 of NC_134856.1, read as the reverse complement.
CTGTTTTTGTGACAAAACACTTTGATCAGAAGCAACTTAAGGGAGCATAGGATTCCTTCACTTTCAGATCACAGTCCATCATAGAGAGAAGTCAGGGAAAGAACCTAAGCAGAAGCTGTAAGAAAAAATTGTGGAGGAATGTTACTGGCTGGCTCATTCACAGCCTCAAGCTTAGCTAGCTTTCTTACACAGCCTAGGATCACCTGCCCATGGAATTATGTTGCCCATACTGGGCTGTGTTTCTTGCATTAATCGAGACAAAACTGTACAGACATGCACAAAGGCAAATCTGATTTAGCCAATCATCTAATTGAGCTTCCCTTCTCAAGTGATTCTAGACTGTGTCAAGTTGACAGTTAATGCTAACTAGGATAATTACCTAGCAAGAAGGCTTTTTATCATATGTAGCCCCTAGATATTTGACTTCCCAGATTCCAGAACAGAGAATTAATTAGTGCTATCGTTCATAACTTACCAGCCTGTTGTTAATATGGTCAATTTAATAACATCTAGAGTCACCTAGGAGACAATGTTTTTGGCATGCCTGTGAAAGGTTATTTAGATTCACTCAATTGAAGTAGAAGATCCACCTTAACTGTGGGGGGACATCATTTTATGAGACAGAGTCCTGGACTGATTGGAGAAAACTACCTGAGTTCAAAAATTCATTGCTTCATCCTTCCTTACTGCAGATGCAATGTGACCAGTTAGCTTAAGCTCTTGTCACCATGGCCATGACTTCTTCAATATAATGGACTGTACTTTGAACTCTGAATCAAAATAAACTCTTCCTTCCTTGAATTGCTTTTGTTGGGGTATTTTGTCACAGTAGCAACAAAAGTAACTAAGACAGTTGTATTCTACTGATGAGTAGAAATTAGACTATAATAGCTGACCAAGAACTCTGAAAAATTATGCTATTTATGACAATAATTGGTTAATGTGAGCCAAAGAACACAGGCAATCCCATCATTCAGACTAGAAGGAATCACCAGTGTTCAGCACTCAGGTTTGGTTGTATATGAAGGTCATCTTTTTTTCAAACTACAGGCCCCTTAGAGGGTCAGAACATGACTCTATTCTCCACATTAATTTGTGTTGTCATATTTTATATCAAATATGAAACATAAAACAATTTTCTGACAAACCCAGAACTGCTCAAAATGACCTGTCTGAGCACACAAAGGAGACTGTAACAGGCTTTCAGAACCTGCCCCAGCATTCTAGGAATGCTAGCTCGTGAAATTGGTCTGGATCCCTGAGCTCCACTTGGAGTTATTCATTCTTCCCCATGTTTGCACATCTGTCTCTGAAAGCTGTGCTTTCCTTGGACCCAAACTAAGCCCGGCCTATACCCTTTCTCCTGTAGTCCACTCTACAGATGGAGCTGAGTCTTCCTAAGAATGACCCCTTGAAATAAGGGCAGCAGGAATATTCATCTTTTGATATTTATAATGCTAAGCCTGCTAGGTCAATGATAAGTTGAGATCACTACAGAACTTTGTGATAGGTGGAATAAATACCCTCTTCCTACTTCACAGATTCAGATACTTATCAATTCTATAATTAGTTTTGGGGCCTAAATCAATAAAGAGGAAATTAGGATACCCCCCTACTCAAGACCCTTATAGCTTCCCTCATAGTGACAGATTTTCATCTGGCTCTAGGTAAACTCTGAAAATGGATCCTCTCTTGTTGCCTCCAAAGTTCTCCCTAAATTTAGTCTCAAGTGTCTGCATGGGTTCCCAGATTCATACTGGCCATCAGAGTGCTGGTCTCCTACCAACCTGGAACTGCTGTCCCCGTTTTTTTTTTTTTTTTTTTTTTTCTTCTACATATCTGATTTCCATTCATTCTTTAGTCTTGTTTGGCTCCTGTGTGCTCTGTAGGATTCTATGGCCCCATGGAAACCTCTCTATCCTCCTCACTTCTAAGCCCCTCATTGATGATCCCATAGCCAACCTCATTGCATGCTGCTTTGCACCAGTGGGCACCTTCACATGTGAACTCTGCACTCTAAGATTCTTTATTCCTAGTTCTCAGTGAAGCTGTGTGAATGCAAAGAGGTTCTCAAGGTCTTTACTGGTTAATATGAACTAAGCAACACAGACAAATATTAACATTTTTTTTTCATGTGGCTTTAGAGGTTGTAGGAGTCTAGGGCTTTTTAATCTAACTAATTATTTCTTGGTCTAATGGACATTCTATGTGTCTGTCTCAGGCAAGAAAAAAGGCATATCCCAGTCATTCTATCCCATATGTGTAGAGCCACATTTCCAGATTTCAAGAGCAGTAGAATGTTCCATGGCCTCTCCCTGACCTTTACCTACTGTGGTAAAGATTTGTGTTTTAGTGGAGTGTTTACAGGTTATGTTCATATCCTACTGGAGAGTTCTATTGCTTCATGGTATCATTTCCTGGATTCCATCCTAGGAAAGTTGTAGAGGTGGCAATGAAGCCAGCCTTTCAATGTGCTCATTAAATGCATGTGTAGATTTGGTGTTTTGTCATGATAGTGCATTAGAAGACTGGGGAAAAAAGACAGACACAGAGAGATAAATAAAAAATAAAAGGCACAGATGGGGCATGGACAGTTTCTCATTGCTTGTTCCATATGATAGAACTCAACACATCTGGTCTGCTACGAAAAGCATCTTTGCACTAATTTGTTTGTCAGTATCCATTGAGAGGACGATCTGTCATCCTGTCGTATTTTGGCTGCCCCGAGATGTTTGAAGACAAGACTAGCCACAAATTGGAACTGTGGCCACCTGGGAATGAGTGGAGGAAATCACCAGCTGTTCGAAGAAGTATCAACTGTAATTTTTTTTAGCTGAAATGTTACCATAAGCTCTCAAAAAAATTGGCAGCTGCATGGAAAATGCTAATCACAGTAATAGGGCAGTAAATTCATTCCTTCTAATGCCTTGATGTGTGTGTGTACGTGTGTGCGTGTGCGTGTGCGTGTGCGTGTGTGTGTGTGTGTGTACACACACACACACAAACACACACACTGTTCATGGAGGGAAACCACAGAATCAGGTGGTCAGGATTCAAAGAGGATTGAATCTTCCTTGCTCTTCCATATTTTAAGTCTTTCTAAGGGAACATCACATCTTGGTTTGCAGGAAGAAGAATTGAGATTTCATTGTCTGCTTCATTTGATTTCCTGATGGACTGCTCTAGTCATGGCTCTTCAACTTTATACACCACCTGTTTCTGAGAACACATTATGTTTGATGGAATCCATTTATTTTGGTTTTTGTATCCTTGAATAGATTTTAATCTTCCCATAGAATGGAGATACAAGTCTTTGTCCTAGAACACAATTATAAATGCCAAACAAGGGCTATTTGTATTGAGTTTATAGCTATACTTTTTTAACAATATGTGACACGTCTAATTTCTGAGACTGAATGTGCTGCCAGCTGATATTTCAAAGATTCCTTTGCATATCTTAGCTGTTCTTCATATGGCTGGTCTCTGTGGAACATCCAGAGTGTAGAGAGCTCTGTGTTCAGCTTTCTTCGATCTCTCAGAGAAAGATCAGGATCTTTACAAAATGTAACCCTTTGCTAGAATCCTTCTGAGCTGTCAGATGTTGTTTGCCAATAAAAGTTAATTTTGAGCCAGGTGGGGGTGGCACATGCATTTAATCCCTGCACTCAGGAGGCAGATGAAGGTGGATCTCTGTGAGTTTGAGGATAACCTGGTCTACACAGTGAGTTCCAGAACAGCCAAGGCTATACAAAGAAACCCTGTCTTGAAAAACAAAAACAAAAACCAAAACCAAACCAACCCCCCCACACCAAACAAACAAACAAACAAACAAACTCTGCCAAACCAAAGCCAAACTCAAACAAATAAACTCACAAAAAACTAGCTTTGCTTCCCAGTTTCCCCTGATTTCCCCTCCTTGCCAGGATGTTAGTTTGTAGCCTGAATTTACTGAACTAGATTCGTTTTGATCACTCTGATGACATTACGGGTATGTAACACACACGCTGGAATAGATTAGCAAATAGTAAGCCTTGCCAAAAGCTATTGCCTTCCAACTATAACTCAGATGTTAGAGAACGTGCAAATGTGGAGGGGAGAGAGAATGACTCAACATGGGACTCATTGGTGGGGGTTAATTCCACAGAGAAGCACTCCTCAAAAATGCTGGGACATGCTCTAGTTTTCTTCTCTCTTCATGTCATTTGGAACAGGTATGGGTTTGTCAGAGGCTGTAGTTATGTTATGTATTTGATCTGACACGAGAAAACAAACCAGTATAGAGAATGGACCCAAGGGCTGACATGGAAAAGGGACTCTGGCTTTTTTTTTTTTTTAAATGCTATTTTGGGCTTTCTGGCTAGCACCAGGAAGCAGAGTGTCACAGTGACCACATCACCACTACAGGACAACGTGTCTCTAACGTGGTTGTATCATTAAGCTGGGCTGCTCGGTTCTTTGAACTTGTACAGTGCTGTCATTCTCATAGTCTAAAAAGAAAGGAGTGCATGTTCCTTTCTGCAACCCATGGGCAAAGCACAGAGCTTACTATGTTGAATGAAGAACACAATGTAGGTAGCATTCTCTGGATGTATGCCCTTCATCCATCTGCTTCAAAGTTTCTGTTTGCTTAGGCCATGGGCTGTAATGGTGAATAAGACATGTGTTTTGCCTCGAGGGAAATGAGCACTCCATTACAGGTTCACCTTGAGTGTGTTCACAGAGGGGGCATGGAGAGGGGCAGAACTAGAGCAGGAGGTAGTATCTGCTATCTTAAATTATTTATCTCTAAGATTGAGACCTAAAGTTCAGATAACCCATAAATAGACCCACACAACAGCTGATTTTTGATAAAGATAAATAAGGGTTAGTTTTTTCAAAAACAGTGCTGGGGATCTTAGTGAAAGCACCAAGAGCACAATTCATAGAATCATAAATTAATCCTTATAAAAATTAAAAAACGTTTATACTGCAGAATATTTCAAGAGTGTAAAACAAAGTAAAGACTAGGGAAAATATTTGCAAACCATCTCTCTGACAAAGGACTGGCATCTAAAATGTATAAAGAATTTTCAAAACTTGGCGGTTGGGGCAGTCCAACTAGAAATTGGAAAAGATGAGGTGGATGTTGGGGTGGGCCAAGTCACAGTCCCGGTCGTGGGCCTGGGTGTCAGCTGGACTGGTCAGCCTGCCAGCTTTCTTCCATTGCCATATCTCCCTCTCACTCCCTCCACCTCCCTCACTGCTCCCGACACTCCAGCACTGCCTTGGCTAGCCCATCCAATGAGGCCTGTTCTGCTCTCAGGCCCTCGGTCTGGCTCACCCACACTCACACCACCAGGGCCAGCTCCACTGCCAGGCCTCAGCCAGGTGCCAGGTCCTCTCTCTGAACTGCTGTAGGGGGCAGACAGGGGCGGGTGGTCAGCTCTCCTGCTCTCATACCCCCAGGGCTGGCTCATTTGTGCTCCTGACAACTAGGTTAGCTCTTGTGCGGTGGCCCGGCAGGTTGCAGGGTCCGCTCCTTGTGTGCTGCAGCTGGTGAAGAGCAGGGCTAGTTCTCCGAGGATCATGATCCCTGGATCAGCTCTCTCTCATCTGCCACAGGTAGCAAGTGGTGGGCAGGCATCTTTCCCTCATCCATACCATCACAGGACAAATGAGAAAGACGGCAGAGTCAGCTCTCCTACTCGGGTGCCCTCAGCGTGGCTCTCCTGTGACACCGCCAACAGGGTCAGCTCTAGTGTACTGCCCAGGCTTGACTGACGCAGGGCCTGTTTTCCTGGGTGCTGCAGCAGATCCACCTCATCTATGAACTGCTGCAGCATGCGGAGGGGACAAACCTACAGATCCAGAACTGCAGGATCTCCATGACACAGGACAATAGGCGGAAGTCCCTAGGGGAGCTCAGGTGAGGGCCCATTGTAGATGGTGTGACAAAGGACAGGGGCCTCCAACCGGAGGGATGATTCATGGCAATGAGCACTTGCAAATGAAGGTGAAAGGACAGAGGAGTGAAATGTGTGATTGTGACTCACCGGGCCACACCACAGCTTTCACAAACAATACAACAAGATTCTTTTTTTTTTTTTCCTTTCTTCTTTCTTGTTCTGCTTTGTTTGTTTGTTTGTTTGGTTTGGTTTTTGGTTTTTCTTTTAAATTTTGTTTTGCTTTGGGAGGGAGGTTGCAAGGGCTGAGGGCAGATGGACGGGGGAGATGAGCAGGATTGGGATGCATGGTATGAAAACCACAAAGAATCAATAAAAATTAATTAAAAAAATAAGAAAAGACAAGTTATTTTACTGAAGAAGATATATAGATGACAAATTAGCATCAGGGGCTGGTGAGATGACTCAGGAGTTAAGATCACTTACTGCTTGCTTAGAGAACCCTGCTTTCCAGCACCCATGTTAGGTAGTTCACTACTTCCAGTACCTCCAGCTGCAGGGACTCTGACACCCTTATCTGGCTTCCATGGACAACTGCATACATGTTCATGTTCTCTCTCTCTCTCTCTCTCTCTCTCTCTCTCTCTCTCTCTCTCTCTGATAACAAAGCACATCTAAATAAAAAAAAAAGATATCCAGCATCATTAACTGTTGAGGAAATTCAAACTACAGTGAGATATTACCAGACACCTAGGAGAATGGCTCAAGTGAAAAGTAGTGACCATAGCAAGGGTGCTAAGACAAAGGGAACCTGAACCTGTCATTTATACTTTGTTGGTAGGCATGTAAAAAGTTACAGCCACTCTGGAAACCAGCTTAACACTTTCTTAGAAAACTAAACATGTAACTAGCATACAATCCAGAAACTATATCCTTTATATAAATCCTCGAGGAAATGCAATTTATGTCTGTGAAAACCTGTGCATGGATGTTCTTAGCATCTTTATTCATAATAGCTTTAAACAAATTAGCTGAGATGTTCTTCAATGAACGAATGGTTAAACAAACTGTTACATATCCACCATGGAATACCACTCAACAAGAAAATAGCAATGATCTATTTGTGTGGACAGTGATGTAGTAGAGAAAGTCTCCAGGGAGGCTTAATGATTAAAAGCCAGTCCAAAAAGCTTACATGATTTATGATTCTTTTTATACATCTTTAAAAATTGACCAGAAATGGAGAATAGATTAGTGATTGTTGGGGGTGGCAGGGGAGAGGAAGTAAGAAGGTCTATTTGTTCAGAGACAATATAAAGGATGCTTGTGGTTATAGAATGTTTCACCTCTTGACATTGATAATAGTTACACAAGTCTATACCTGGGGCAAAATTCCACAAAACATCTGTACACACACACGCACACACACACACACACACACACACACACACACACACCTACATTCAAATTTTAAAAGCTAGGGAAATCTAAGTAAGATGGGTGCCTTGTATCAGTGTCCATGTCCTAATGGTGATATTGTACCATAAGATGTTATCATGGGTGGGGTAATTGAGTCAGGGATACATGTGATAGTTCTATGACACTTTTATACAATGTAAATCTGTAATTATCTTAAAAGTTTAATTAAGAAATTTAGTTAACTGCTTACAGGGTTATGTAGAGTTTATGTTTGCATAAATTTCATAATTAAAATGATGCACTAAATCATGACTGCAAACTGCAGTGGTGCTTCTGGCATTATAGTTGATGAATTCTCATTAACCTGCTGTAGGACAAAGGACTCATTACCCAAAAGCACATCAGTGGCTTTCAAATAAGATAGACTGAAACTGCAGGTTTGAACTGTTTGCTATGCAGATGGGAATTCTGACTCTCAAACAAACAAACAAACAAACAAAATCCAAAAAGAAAGAAAGAAAAGGAAAATCTGACCCTGTAAAGAGAAACTATTTGTGTATTTGTCTATAAACTTGTGCCCACCTCACATAGAATGCTGTGTGAATCCAGTTAAAAGTTGCTGTCCTATTGGTCACATGTGTGAAGACAACCTTGTTAGCTTAGTGTTTTGTAGCATCATTCACCTTTCTGTGAAAAGAAATACCATGTAAAAACAATAAATCAAGAATACTTTTGTCAATTTCAAATAAAATAGGTTTCAAAGCAAAGAAAATCCCTTGAAACAAAGAGGAAGCTTATATAATAATAAAAGGGTAAGCCCACTGATAACTTATAACTGCCCTGAATGTTTATGCATCTACCAACAGAAATAAAAAAATATATATGAAGCAAAACTGTGGTGGTATTGTGTTCCCCAAAATATTGTGTACCTTAATAAACTTATCTGGGGTCAGAGAACAGAAAAGCCACTAGTTAGGCAGTGATAGCACATGCCTTTAATCCTAGCATTTCAGAGGCAGAAATCCATCTGGGATCTCTGTGAGTTCAAGGCCACATTGGAAACAGCAAAGCATGGTGACTCACACCTTTAATCCCAAAAGCCTTTAATCCTAGGGAGTGATGGTAGAAAGCAGAAAGGTATATAAGGTGTGAGGACCAGAAACTAGAAACATTTGGCTGGTTAAGCATGTGGCTGGTCAAACATTTGGCTGGTTAAGCATTCAGGCTTTTAAGCAGCAGTTCAGCTGAGAGCCATTGGGATGAGGACACAGAAGCTTCCAGTCTGAGGAAATAAGACCAGCTGAGAAGTTGACCAGATGAGGTTAGCTGTGGCTTGTTCTCTGATCTTCCGTTCACCCCAATACCTGGCTCTGGGTTTGATTTTATCAATAAGAACTTTTAAGATTCCTGTTACACAAAACTTGACATACATGAAATGAAAAACAAACTAGTATGCATTTACCACTCGGGCCTTAACCACTTCACTCTCACTGATTTATACAATTTCTAGATTGAAATTCATTAGAGATAATAGAATAATTAAATACCATCAACCAATAGGGTCTAATTGACATGTAAAAAGTTTCACAGACACATGCATTTTTCAAGTTCTTTGGAATATTCACTAACATGGAACATATTCCAGGCTATTCATCAAATTGCAGGAAATTTAAAACAATTGAAATTATATAGAATGTGTTAACTGACCACAATGCTGTTGAAATAGAAATCAACAATAGAACAATGACAAGACAGTCTCCTAGCATTCAGAAATTAAAGAACACACTTGTAGTGCATGCATCAAAGAAAAGGTCTAAAAGGAAACATAATGAAGGAAACAGCATTTTGAGATACATGTGGTGCAGCTAAGGCATTGCTGACAGGGAAATTTACAGGACACTTAGTATTTACATGTATTTGGAGTAGCTCTAAAATTTCTACATTAGAAAGGAAGAAAGCGTCAACTCAATAATAAAGTTCTTTTTCTTAGAACCTAGAAAAGGCGGGATTGGGAATGTGGTTCTGGCTAGGTCACTAGTAAGTGTAAAGTCCTGGATGTGAGCCTCAGCACTTCAAAAACAATCAACCAATCAACTAACTAGCCAACCAACCAACTAACAGCCAATCAATCAACCAACCAACTGGCCAACAAACCAACCAAACAATTAGCTGACCAACCAACAAACTAATCTGCCAAAAAACAAAACAAAACAAAACAAAACAAAACAAAACAAAACAAAACAAAACAAAACAAACAAAAACTAACCTACCAACTGGCCAGCCTTCTTCTGAACTAATCAACAATCAGCTAACTAACTTGCCAATCAGCCAACCAATCAACCAACTAACTGTTCAACCAACCAACCAGCCAACTAACTTACTGGTCAAACAACCAACTAACCAGTCAAACAACCAACAAACCTACCAACTTACTTACTTACTAACAAACCAGCCAACTAAAAGGCCAACCATCAAACCAACCAATCACAAGGAAAATAAAATAAAAACCAAAACCAGGTAGAAGTGAAGGAATAAAGATTCGAGAAGAAATTTATGAAATTAATAACAGAAAAATAGGAAATCAATAGAAGAAAACTTGGCCTTCAATGAAAACCTGTAAGAATTAAGAACATCTTGGAAAGATTGAGAAAGACAAAAAGAATAAAACAAAAGTCATGGATATCAGAAATATGTCATCATCACAGAATCTGCTGTCATTCAGTGGACAAGGGAAACTGAACAGCTTTCTATTCATAAAACTAACACAGAAGAAATGTCTCTAGATAATTAGAAACTAGAAAAGCTCATCCAGGACAGAAAAACAACAACCAGAATAGCCCCATAATCATCTAAGAAAATAAAACTGTAACTAAAAATTTCCCTAAAAAAAAAAAAAATACTTGGGACACACCCCCAACACCTCAGTGAGGTTGACTCTCCTGTTTGAACCCTGTTTCCTGTCTTTCATGAAGTTTATTACAATTCATAATTGTACACTGGCATGATTAAATGATGTACTGACAAGAATTCATTGAGCATTACCAGCATAAAGTCTGATTCCTCATGGTAATTTCATTAATAGTAGTTAAATAAATGAACAATATCTTTAGCTGAGAGAAACCCATTTGAGAAAGGTTTCTTGTTCTTTTTTTAGACATTGTAAGTCAAGACAGAGTGATTAAGCCATTTGACTAAGATCGTCTTGAGAAATAACTATAAGAGTCCAGGGTTATATCCCAAGTCTGTCCAATCCTAAACCTTTATTCTTTTTTCAAAGGCATATCATCTAACAATGGCAACCAAGTATTAATTAGTGCTTTTGTTATTTTATCTTCATCATCAACTTGTCTGGACTGGAATCTCCTAGGAGACATTTCTTTGGATGTATCTGTGAAGGTGTTTCTAGAGAGGTTTGAGTGACAAGGAAGGATCTACCCTGAATGTGGATAATATCAGATGTAGGCTGGGCTCTTAGATGGAATAAATAGGGGGAAAGAAGGGTGTTATCAGAGTGCCCCCACTCATTTGTCATTGCTTTGTGACTCAGGATGCCATGTGACCTCTACCTCACACTCCTCCACTGTGCCTTCCTGAACTAAGGGCTGTATCCTTCTTAAACGGTTTCAGAAGAAAGTCCTTTTTCCTTTAAGTTACTTCTTTATGTATTTTATTCTAGCAACAAGAAGTTCCTAGGAATCTACAAGGATGGCCCCAGATTAGACTACTAGCAATAGTGGGGAGGATTCCTGAACTGGCTTACCCCAGTAATCAGGTCGGTGAATACCCTAACTGTTATTATAGAGGTTTCATCCAGTAGCTGATGGAAACAGATGCAGAGATCCAGAGCCAAGCACCAGGCTGAGATCAGGATCCATCCCTGGTGCATGAGCTGGCTTTTTGGAGCCAACTACCTATGGTGGGACACCTTGGACAGCCTTGATGCAGGGGAAGGGCTTGGACCTGCCTCTACTGAATGGGCCAGGCTCTGCTGAGCTTCCATGGGAGGCCTTACCTTGTCAAAGGAAGGAATCGGAATTGTGTTGGCGTTGGCAGGCCAGGGGGGTGGGTGGGAGGGAGGCTGGTAAGCAGGAGGAGGGAAGAGAGGGGGATCTGTGGTTGGCATGTAAAATAAATGAAAAACTTCTTAAAAACAACAACAACAAAAAACCTGTCCATCATACCAAAGGGGAGATCTCGGGCAGAAAAAAAAATTGAAAGTTTGGACTATTCAGAGATAATTTAAAGGGCCATCAATGGGGTGCTTTGTTTATGAAATAGCATTCCCTCCATTAAAATTACTCCTTCAGAACTTAAATAATTCTGTCAATAATAATTCAAAGTAAATTTGGAAGTAAATCAAATTTCCTACTAGAACAAGCCATGGTCTATTTGATCTCAGACCTTAACCATTATACTCTTAATTATTAACATCCTCAAAGGTGCAGATATTTAATTACTTAGCAACTTGGTGCATATTGGGCAGATGCTACAGGTCAACATGTGTTCAATAATACTGTGAACTAAGTTTTGTTTGTAATCAGGAAGAAAACAAAAGTATCTTAAAGTGAATGTTAGAGAAATTTTGAGTATTGAATTAACCCATTTGATTCAGAGTAATCTGATAATGAGAGAAATTTTAAAATGGCAAAGATGTTATGGAGATAGAGGCTGGTGTCAGAGGCCACCTCAAGCCTGGGGAGATGGCTCCATAGATACAGTGCTTGCTACACAAACACGAGGACCTTGGTTTGGATCCCCATAACCTGTCTGCACAGCCAGACAGGGTAGCATGGATTTACTGCAATCCCAGTGCTCAAATAGTGTGATGGGAGGCTGAGACAGGGAAGCTAGAAAGAAGTTCATGAGCCAGTCAGCCTGGTATGTGCAGGAATAAACAAGAGATCCCGTCTCAGACAAGGCAGAAGGAGACTGACACTTGATGCTGTCCTCTGACTGCCACATGCATGCTGAGGTGTGATTAAAACGTTCCACATCAAGTATGACTTGAAAAAGTTTTACTTATCCCCTCTCTCATAATTAGTATGTCTTAGAGAGGACTGCTATTTCCTCCACACTCACCATAGGTTTTAGCTTCTTCTGATGGGCCATTCTCAAATGAGGAATACCCTAGCTTCATGGATGAGGCAGCCAGATTCACAGGAAATAGAAAATACAGTGGATCCATCTAAGAGGCCCCAAGAATACAAAGTAGGACACTTCAACCATAGTGGCTCAAGGCCAGGGGAGTATCCAACAAGAACTCTCTGAGCCAAAGTAAGGCAGAATTAGAAAGGTCTGCTTGCTTTATCATGTTTTCGTTCTTTAAGGACAAGGAGGTTTGGCAGGCTATATTTTACGAGAAGGCCCCATATGTCATTTGCCTCCTTCCAAGCTTTGGAAGGGGCTTTCCCTGCCACCTCTTCATGAGCAGGATGCTGGGCTGACTGCTCTCGAGGTAGCAATGATGAGCGCCTCTGTGAGTGGAGTTCAAGTAGACCAGTGCACAGGACCTAAGTCCAGACTGAGGTGCCCTGTTGCATCTAGAGACAGTACTTCACAGTGTTTCCCCAGCTCTCTAGATCTGACATTTAGTCCACCCCCTCTTCCATTATGTTCTCTGAACCTTGGGTTGTGGATGTGGGTGGAAGGTTGTCATATATGTCCTATTAGGACTGAGCTTTCATAGTCCCTTATTCTTAGCACTTAGACAAGTCATAACACGTCTCTGTATTATCTGCAAAAAGAAGCTTCTCTGATCAAGGCTGAAAGCAGCACACATTTCTGGAATGAGTTGCTGACACAGCTGTGCTGAGTTAAAAGGTAGTGTTCTCAGATCCTTCCCTCTCTAGCAAGTTCAACATGGAGCTGTGTGGAAGGGAGAACGGGAACCTTGATAATGGCACCTTAGGGTTGTGGGTTTTTGGTTTTGGAGAGGGAGGTTGTAACCTGTGCATTCCAGCTTGGCCTCTTTTTGGTCCTTTATGTCTGGGCTTCCCTTGCAGCTTCAATTGCTCTCTCCTGAGCAGCTCCTTACCTTTAAAAAATTTATTTTAAAGAAGCACTTTACTGATTTTTAGTGATCATGTTTATTTCTCATGCATCAAAACCAGTAAAGCCTGTCATTTAAAAGGTAATTATGTCTAGCTTCCCATTGGGAGCTACTTGTAAACCATAACACAACAATAATGCGTGACAGTACTGGGGCTGGAATCCTTTACTTTTCCTATAATACTATTCCTATAGTAGCATGGATATTACAAACACCATTACAAAAACCTAATAAAAGCATCATGAACATATAATTCTTGTTTTATAAAATTTTCTACCTTGCAAAGCTTTTAGGAAGCAGAACATTAAAATATGTTAATGCACAAGATAGATCTAAATTTCCCTTGGGGAGAAGTGACTTCAACTGCCATTTCAGATTTTACATTTTTGCTCTAAACCAGTGATTTCATTTAAATAAAAAGATCTTATTTTCTATGATGAAAATTCAGCTGCTTCGTGTAACCCTGAAGCGTCTTGATTTATTATTGACTGTATCTCTTTCAAGGAGGATATTTTTCTCAAAGACATGCAGGAATCCTTATATTTCTTACTCTTTGGCATTTTCTATTAATCTCACCATATCTGTGTTCATGCTAGTTGGATAAAAAATTAGAAAATTGTAGTGGTTACATATTTGGATAAATACAATTGTAGGAATCAATGTATTCTGCTCACCTGAATGAGCCTGTCTACTGTTTGCCATCAGCTGTGTTAATGGATGCTTTGAAGCTTAAGAAGCATCTTTAATGGGCAAAATGAAGGATATTGTAACAGTTATTTTTCATTTGCCTCTAAAATATGTAGTTTGTCAATATGCATTTTAATAATTGTCTTAGTAAAGTATGTAAGAAAAATATTTCATTTATATTTGTTCCAAAGAAATAGCTTATGTTCATTCATATAGGCACATATACATATAACTAAATTTTTACATGTATATACACTTGAGGATATGTATATATATGTACACACACACACACACACACACACACACACACACTGTTGTGTGAACAAATGTCTGTTTACTGAGGAAGGGTGTCAATGACAGATCAAAGAAATGATTTCACCCAAGTCTACATTGTTGAATCAGTGAGTTCATTTGGATTACTGTTGAGAGCAGGGAGGAGGGGTTCCTTACAGGAGCATGGCTGACTCAAAGGCATCTAGCTGCTTCAGAGAAAAGTTCACAGCAACATGAGAGATGACACATGAAAACTGCATTCTTAGAGCTTCCCGCAAAGCTTGAAGCCCCATCATAGAATTGGGTCCCCACAGACATTTGATTATTACTTTTATAATTCTGGGGAGGAGCCTCAGGAATCTGGAAGATTTCTAAACTTCCTGAACTTACTAAGTTTCAGGACCTTCCTGAGTCTTATGATCTTCCTTTTTCCCTTTAGGAGGAAATGTTTCAGCTCAAAAGAAATAGCAATATAACACATAGCAAAGTGTAGCTTTCGTTTATATATAGTTTTAATTTACATATTCCATTATAGTTCTTGTATACTTATAATAATATATATCTATAAAATTTACCTATATTTATAATATGTATTCATAGAATTGCAGTTGTAGCTCACACATGTTGTATAAAACTACTTTAGAAACTATTCCTGTCTGGACATTCATGTACAGACACACAGCCAATGGTTTATAAATAATGTAATAGAGAATTTTATTTGAAAAATTGTATACCAGCTGACCTAAAAGACAAAGATAAATGTTTCATGCCTTTAAGAAAGTTGAGTTGAGAGAAATGAATTATCCAAGCTAATTGGAAAATGACTAATAGCAAGAGCTATGTGCAGAAGGGAGGGGTTCAAGTGTATCTGAATATTAGGAGAAGCCCCACAGTGAAGAAGCCCTTTGAGAAGTTTTGAGGGAAGGAACAGTATTTACACAGGGATTGTGGGTTTCCAGTGAAAATCATAATTTTAAAATGGAAGATTAACAATAGTAAAGACTTTTGGGTAAAATTTGACATGTAACATGTAGGAATTAGTAAACAAACAAAAAAAGTTTAAAGTGTGTCAAAGAAAAGATGTGTATCATAATTTTAATTAATAAGCTGAAATCATCCTATTTAGTTACAAATAAATTTTCTGTCTTATGTATATTTTTGATCTGAGATGTAATTTCTTAGCCATTTATAATTCTGTATCATTCATGCACTCATGAGAACTGAGATTTCCACAGGTCCTCCTTTCTCTTCTTGTCCCTTCCTCATCTCTCCTTCCTCACTTCTTCCTCTTTGAATGGGGCAGAGTGGTGTGGTGCCAGTGTGGCCAACCAGAGTACCAGTAGAATAAAAGTTCTGGACTATTGGTATATACCATCAGTGTATTTTCAGTGGGATGAGGCAATCCATCAAGCTTTACATCTTCTAGCCACATTGCATGCTTACCCATGAATTTACTTATACTGTTTATGAACTGGGCACAACCAGATTTACAGAGACAGACTAAAATTCAAGCTGAACTTGGACATGTGTTGGTGAAATGATCCTGGTTAGTCATTCATTGTAAACCTCACTCTATTAATCACAGCTAATATTCTATATCTTACATTTTTTCCCCAATGTTTGCTTGACATTCATTACTATTTTCATATGGGGTTTAGTTTTTTTTCCTTTGGGGAGGGGAGTACCATACTTAAAATGTATAAACCCTGGCTACAGATTGCTTCCTAAAACCACAATTCACAAAGACTTTACCAAATTGTGGATCAGTTTCAGTGCCTTGATGATGAATGATATCAGCTATCTATTTTCTTTTCCTTTCTTTTCTTTTTCTCCTTTGCTTTACTTTGTTTTGTTTTTTCGAGACAGGGTTTCTCCATGTAGCTTTGGAGTCTGTCCTGGAACTAGCTCTGTAGACCAGATTGGCCTCGAGCTCACAGAGATCAGCCTGCCTCTGCCTCCTTAGTACTGGGATTCTTTAATCCCATGTGCCACCACCACCTGGACCTATTTTATTTTCAAACTGAGTTCCTGGTTTCCCACTCTTTGTAGCCCATTTTAGATGTGGTTCTTTGTTGGTTTATTACAGTATTTAAGGTAGATATGTAAATATTTATTTAACTGTAAATATTTCTCTATGACATTTTTTTATTGTTGGATAGAAATTGGTTGGAGACAAGGAAATCGAGCTGTTTAAAATGGAGAGATTAGGTCCTTGGGGACCTATGAACTACAAGGATTGAAGTGAATTTTTCAATATTTCTCATGCTTCAAATGAGACATTGAAAGACCTGATAAAACCGATGCACACATCTCACACCAGGGTTTGCCAGGCCTAGAGGGGGAAAAGCCTTCAAACTGCAGGAATCTTGTGATTACACTTTCTTTACAGGTTCAATGGCAAGCCAGCTTTTAGCTCACTTGGTGGTGTCAGCTGAATCACTTTCCTAAGTACAACTGTCAGGTAGACCAGATGTCAGCTTTTGCATCTGTGTAGTAGATGCTTAGTTTCATTTGTTATTGGGAGATTAGTGATTCCTGTCCCTAGTTCCATTTTATTACCCAGATTAAAAAGTATATGATACATTGTTTTCAAGGGAGAC
Source organism: Peromyscus maniculatus bairdii (assembly GCF_049852395.1). Classification (NCBI taxonomy): domain Eukaryota; kingdom Metazoa; phylum Chordata; class Mammalia; order Rodentia; family Cricetidae; genus Peromyscus; species Peromyscus maniculatus. Next base: position 92,069,542 of record NC_134856.1, on the reverse strand, counting down.
AGAAGAGAAAAAGAAAAAGTCCAGCAAATTGTTTTTCCCCAATAAGCTAAGTAGTCTGGAAAAAAATTGTTTCTGGGAAGGCAATATTTCTGTCTGCTTTTTCAATTTTTCCTTCACTTGCATTGCTTTTGACATATTCTTTCTAACATCAAAATGAAAGAAGTATTTGTGTGGCCAATCTTTCACAATGAAGAGGCAACTTTTCAGAGAAAAGTTAATGCATAAACTCAATGTTTTCATATGGTTCTTATTTTTGGAGGACTTTTTAAAATTAAAAACATAGTAATAGCTGGCATCATTATCCTAACTCCTTTACACACATTATATAAATGAACCCTATATTTAACCTGTCCCACATAGTGGCTATTATTTTTTACTCATACAAGATCACTCAGGAAGGGATCATTTTTGCTTATTTGCATAATATATTATTATAATGTTTTTTATTCTGTGACAATCTATCAACTTTGTAATAAGTATTCATAAGTAAATGGAATAAATGTTCAACATGCTAATATTAATCAATATTGAAAAAATATTCAAATAACTTTCGGGTTGAAGCTACAGAGTGAAATGTCTCGTAGACATTTATGAAGTCAATGGATTTTAACTGTATAAGATTTGGATTATTCTAATTTTTCTGGAGTAGCTTATTGTTACTCAGATTTTCCCCCACCTCTTTCAGTTTCCTCAGAGAGATCACAGCAGTGTTAAAGTTTCTCTCCTGGGTAAGTATCATTTCCTGGCATCTTGTCAAATTCCATTCAAGTTACACCTTGTCTGTGACCCCACTCCTAAACATCACTCTGGGGACTCACTTGTTGGTGTCAGTTATTCTAAACTTCAGTATGCATTAATGTGTCTTATTTTAGATATTAAACCTACACTACCGTCCTGGGTGAGGGAACTATGCAGCTCCTCACATTGAACCAGTAAACAGGTAATCAAATGTGTTCCTATGACAGTTTCTCTATTGGTTTGAATAATGGTGGCTGCTACAAGCTCTCCCACAGTCCACTGACAATAAACATTTTATAACACACAAAGACCAGACCAGTAGCTGTCCACTTCAAAGCAAGGCACACACTACTTATGAAATTGAACATTGATAAGAAGTCTATCAGATAATATATTTCACACACTAAAATTACAGAACAGAGAAAAATTTAAATGGATTTTTTTTGTTTCTTGCAAAATTTGGAAGGACTACAAAGGAAATTCTGATCTAGGACAGAATAGAAAGAGCATGAAATGGGCAAAGGGTGTAGCTGTGTCAACCAGTGTCCAACAACAAAACAACAAAACAAAACAAAAGAAAATGTGATAGGTCAGTCTGAAAAGTTAGACAACCAACTAATATGGATGACAGCAGTGAATTATGTTTTCCTGGAGACTTATATATAAAACAGGAAATGAAATATTTCTTTAGTAATATGGAGGCATAGAGAAATATACCATGATGGCAGGAAGATATAAGTACTATTACCTAGCTATCCATCCATTCATTACTTGTATGTACTCATGAATACATCACATAATACAAGAATATAAGAAATACTAAATAGGTTCATTCTATTAAATATCTTATTCTTTGGTTGAGGAAATTAAAAGTTACCAATAGCATAAGAGAGCCTTCAGTGGTATTTATGTAGTCTGTGGGGTTCTAAGAAAAGGATGGATGAACAGTGACTGTCTGATTCAGTGGAAAGGCTTATGCACCAATAATCTGATTAGTTTGCTGAAATAAAGTTTATTAAGAGTGAGATAAAAGGTTTACTTCATAGAAAGGAGAATTAAGAGGTGCAGTTGAGAAAACTCTAGAATGGATCATTTAGTATTTTAAATGAAAGATAAAATGAAAAAAAAATTTGTTGGGTCTTTTTTTTTTTTTCTGAGGGGGGAGCATTGTAGTCCAAAATGGAATCTTGCTCTTCACATAAAGCTTACTCTCTGTCTAGTAAGGTTTTGTCTTGTCACAGGTTTATCCACCATTTTCTCCAAGACTGGCCAAAATCTGACCACATACTGATCATTGGAATTCAATACAGTAGAAGAGTGACTTGAATGGCTGATGATAGTCAGGTAAAGATCACTAAAGTAATGTGTGTGTTTTCATAGAACAGGACAGAAAGTTTAAAACCACGAGTCTCTGTGTCTCTAATGTTCTACTTTTAGGCTATAATTACCTTGGAAAGTTCCTTTAAGTCTTAGTGACTCCATTTCTGAAATGGAAATATTGTTGTTATTATTATTACTACTACCTCAGATGATTATAATGAGGACAGGCAAAAGTTTGTCAACTATCTAAAGAGTACCCAAATATAATGACAGTAGTAAAAAAAAGGTTCATCTTTATTGGGCATTCACAATGCAGCAGCTGCTTTTCTAAGCACACACACATTGGTTTAATTCTTTTTTTAAAAACTTACTTTTATTTTAAAAAATCATGCATATATGTGTGTAACTATAAGTAGACACACAAACATGTGAGTGTAGGTGATTGTAGAGTCCAGAAGATTGCATAGGATTCCCTGGAGCTGGAATTATAGGCTGTTGTGAGCTTTTTGGCATGGGTGCTGGAAACGTAACTCGGATCCTCTCCAAGAGCACCACATGCTCTTAAGATGAGCCTTTTCTCTTGTCTAGTTGAATTTTTATTAATGTATGACATTACTGTTTGTTCTGTTTTACAAGTGAGCAGAAGGGGATTTTTGTATGGTTATATAGCCATTAATGAGACACTGGTCCTAGAAGACCTGTAGGCAAGTGATGTTACAGTGACAGAAGCATTGGGCTGCCTGGATTCATATGCCATCTTCTCTCAACTAAGAGCCATGCTTTTTAGGAAAATTTATTGGAAAACCCTACGTCTGTGTTCATACTTTTTTTTTGTGTGTGTGTGTGTGTGTGAAAAAGATAGTGAGTGTAATCTACAATGTTCTTGTGGGAATGAAAATTTTAGTATGTGTGAACTTATTTACCATAATGTTTCATTCACTGTAGATTTTGAAAAACGTTGTTTTTCTATGTATTTATCCCAAGGTTCTTCTTTTCCCACCTTTGAAAGTTCTTGACTTATAGCCAGAGAGAAATGACTCTCTTAGAAGGTTTCAACCTATGTGATTTTCAAATGTTCTGTTTCATTTTTCTTAATTTAATTACAGAACTTGGTTTATTAAAGTTCATGACTTCATTAGGGAAATATTTGAAAATTCATTGTTTAATCACTTAATTGTAAAACATGAATGAAACTTCTTAGTTAATTACAGTCAGTGGCTAAGAGTTTAATTATAATTTTATATGCCAGATTTACCCAAAGTCTTTTAGTGAGGGATTCAATTAGGGACTTTTGGATAAGCAGGTCAGTAAGATGCTACTTTGGGCAATACATGAAAGAAATTAGACAGTACTGAAGGAACTGCTTCACAATAGTTTGAAAATAGAGTGCTCATGGCTCTGCAAATATTTGAGATTATTTTGGGGAAATAATTTAGCTTCTTTGGGTTTTAGGTATTTTTGATCTCTAAAATGGGATTTTAATAACCATTTTCAAAAGATGAGAGGATCAAATGAACTTGGCCCTCAGTTATGAGGGGGAAAATGGCTGCCATTATAATTCTAATAGGGATAAACAAAAATCAAATAAGAATATGGAGGTCCAGCTACATAGCCACTTAATTTTTAAGGGAGGGATAATTATATGTAAGATCATTTACTACAGTTTTTGATTCATGGTGGGTTTGTTAACTTGTTTTCTTATGTACTTGTCCAATATTTTTTGTATTCATTCATATGCTTGAAAGTACTGGCTCATGCTTATCAAGGTAGTACATTATAATTTTGAGGGAAATATTGATTGTTAATTAAATTATGAGAAAAACCAACTATCAATATGGAAAAATGAAATTGGATATTGTGGGATATTTGATCACACTGTGAAACCTGAGAGTGTGTTAATAAAATCAACCTTCGATCAGGAGGCAGAGTCAGAAACTAGTTGGCAAGAATTAGCCATAGAGAGTACAGAGAAGCCAGGAAGATGGATAAAGAGACACACAGGAAGGAGTAGGGAGGCACTTGGAGTTTCTTGGTCTTTTTGGTTTGGGACAGCTAGAGAGATGCTCTCTTGCTGGGTCTCTGGCAAAAAAAGGAAGGTCAGCTGGTTGCTTTTCAGCCTCTCTGAGCTAACAGGTTTTCATCCCAACATCTGACTTCTGAGTCTTTACTGGTAAATAGAACAATAGAGACTTAATTGAAAACTACATTTGGTAGCAGTGGCAGAGCTGGGCCTGGAGAGAATGGAAGTCCCACCAGGCCACTGCCCAAGTGTTGAGACACTGACTGAAGGTTCACGGGTGTGTGTAGGGGGTACAGATGGTATTTAAAATATCAGTAGATTCAGGTGCAGTTGCTAAGCCTATGGAAAAACAGTAATGGGAATCTTATTTCCCAGAAAACAGAAAAAACAATTGCAGGTGTTGATTGGCTCAGGTTTCAATCTATTCAATTTTCAAATATTCTATTTCATTCTTAATTTAATTGTGATTTGAGGAAAAGAAGATCATTGCAAATATAAATCTAAACTTGATGTATTTTTTTAAAGTATCAAGGTGGAATAACAATCATATTCTCCACAGATGTAGGAAACACACATGTGAATTGTGTTCAGAAGCTTGTATGAAAATATCTATGAGGAGGTTCATGGAGGATCAGACTTGTGTGATCTTTATACTTTCATAAAGTGAAGGCAACTGTAACATAAGGAATGGAGGTGTTCATGTCCCAGAGTTTTGGAGTTCGGAGGAGAGTGCTTTGTTAAGTAGTTGGTGAAAAGAAAGACTCTCCAGTCTCCTAGTTATGAAGCTTCTAGTTTGTCTGAAAGCAGAAGGAACAAAGACACATGGAAGATATTGAAATTTATGCTCCATATCTGCACAGGAAGTACTGTGAGGATCTACAACTTGACAAAATTTAGCCATCTATCTGAATTTCATATGAATCAGGAAATGACTTAAGGGAATGAAGAATAGACCAACATGATTCCCTTTCTATGCCCAAGTCAGGCATGATGTTTCCACAAGCCACTGGAATACATATTATGTACCTGCCTTGCATAGTCAAGACTTGTAGCTTCAATATGCAGGGAGTGGAGATATTACATTAATCTAAGAGGCTACGTGAGAACTGCTTGTACATGCTCCCTACTGATACATAGCTGGTTTGTGAAAACTTTTCTTAGGAAACACCCAAGAGGGACAAGTGAAATGGAAGGTGATACACTGAGGCAAAAGCTTAGACGATGGCATAAACATGGCAGGTGTGAAATGGATTTGTGCAAAACAGGCAGAAACAAGCAGGAGCTAATATTATGAGTGATTCTAATATCATGTTGTGTAATCTTAATTTAAAATTCATTTCTACACTAAAAGAGAGAAAAATGCTAGAAAAAGAATGAACAGGTAAACAGATTGGTAATATAAAGTAAATGGATGAAAATGCATTATAATATTGAGGGAAAATATCAACTATTAATTAAATTCTGCTAGAATAATTTTCAATATGGAACAATGAAATTGGACTTCATCATAATTATCAATATGGCAAAATGAAATTGTGTGTCCAGGTGGGTAGAACACACCCACACACATTTGAAATGAAAACTATATGGAATTTAGTAGACTCTATGATGTTTAAGAGAGAATCAAAATAGAAAAAACAAAAACAAAAATGTAATAATCTGACTTCATTAGAAGTTTAGACATCTCTTCTAAAGAAACTATGTCTATGAGGAATGTACCTCAATATAGTCAAAGCTACATATGAGAAATCTATAGCTAACATTATACCAAGTGAGGAACTAAAAAACATCTCTTCTAAATTCTGCAATGAAACAGGGTACCTGCTCTCTTAATTCTTATTAAATATAATGCTTGAAATGAACAGGAAAAGAAGAAGACAAATTACCTCCATTTGCAGATATATGATTTTCTATGTAAGGGACTAAACACCTTACCAGATAACTCTTAGATCTGATTCTTTGAGCAAAGCAGCAGGATACAAAGTCAATATACAAAACTCATTAGCTTTTCTGTATACCAATAATAAACTTGCTAGGAAATAAGTTAAGAAAAATATTTCATTTGCAATAGCTTAGAAAACAACAAAACAGTTAGAAACCTGAGATGAAAGATCTAGGCAACAAAAAATTTAAGTCTTAAAAGAAAGAAATTGCAGACTAGAAAATGTAAAGATCTCCCAAGCTCATGGATTGGCAAAATTAATATAATGAACATGGCTATATTACTATAAAGAGTTATAGATTTAGCAGAGTCCCACTGAAATTCCAATGACATTCATCATAGAACTAGAAAAGCTAATCTTAAAATTCATTTGGGGAAACACAAAAATCTGTGATGAGTCAAAGCATATAAGCAGAAAAATTGAAGATGGGGGTATATCAATACATGACCTCAAATTATACTAAAAACCATAGTGACAAGAACAGTATGGTACTCACACTGAAGTGCACACATCAAAGAATAGACTAGAGGAGAGGACCCAGAAATAAATCCACATAACTAGTATCCTAATTTGTGACCAAGTTATTGAGACTGACATTGGAAAAAAGACAACCTTTCAACCAGTGGTGCTAGAACAATGGATATCCATATTTAGAAAAATGAAATTAGATCCATGTCTTTCACTCAGAATAAAAGTCAACTCAAAATAGATGAAAAACTTTAAGTCATGTAACACTGAAACTGCTGGAGAAAACACAGGAGAAATGCTTCAAGACATGGGTTTGGAGAAAAACTTTCAGAAAAGGACTCTTGAATAGCACACGGAATATCCTTAATAACTGATAGATTGGATTACATGATATTAAATGGTTCCTGTGTGGTAAAAGAAGCAATCATCTGAGTGAAGAAGTAGCTTAGAGAAAATTGTTTGCAACTACACATCAGATGGGGGTGGTGGTATAAATATATAGAATACATAAAGAACTGTAAAATGTGAACATCAGTCCTGAGTAGTCTGGATATATGCAGATGTTACTGGCTTTGAATAAAATGTACATGCTTGAATATGTGTAACCAATGATTACCCCTTTAAATGGCAGAGCTTAGGAGATCTAAAGAAAGAAGACCATATGAAATGAAGTATACTCCAGAGAACTGAGAAGGATTGGATGGAAGAATAAAAACTCTACAGGAATATGTCTGCTTTATGGGAAGCTCCAGGAGTATGGAGACTGAGTGATGAGGCTGTAGCAGAGGATACAGCAGGTGAAGCATCTTTATGTGACTGGAAGGTCAATTACACCAGAATATTTGGAAATAATATCCAAAGCTTTTTGCCTACCATAGAATTTCAAAACTTACTTTAATAAGAAATTTAATTTGGATATAACATGAGATAACTCATATGGATCTTTAGGAGTTAATGCCTGTGTTGCAGTGAGCAAAATATTTGATAATCAACTAGAGGGAGGAAAGGCTTATTTTGGATCATGTTCCAGAGAAATTTCTGTACATTCTGGTGGAGAAGCAGGAGAGCAAGAGAGGCTCACAGCAACGTGAGTTATAGCAACGGTTGCTCCCATGGCACAGGCCAGGAAGTAGAGGAAGCAGAGCATAACCAGGGGCAAACCTTCAAAGACCCAGCACTAGTGACCTACTTTCATCATGAAGGCTCCACATCTAGAAGACTTCAAGCCTTTCAAAATAATGTGTCGTTGTGGGAATTGAGCACTTGGGAGGAGGTGGTGGAACGGTGGGGAGACATTTCACATTCAAACTGTAACAATGAGATGTCAAACTTCCTATTTGCCACTGGTTGGTTTGGGCCTCCCTCTGGACAAAGAAGAGTTTGTGTTCACTACCTTGTGTTCTTCAGAGTCTTCTGGTGGGCACTATCAATGAACTGTGGGCCTAAAGTAGTATGTGGGCATGATGTCTCAGAGCATCTGAGCTCCCAGGAGTACCTATCCTACAGAGAAAAATGGAACAGCTGTCACATGCTGCATCTACACAGTAGATCATATCTTCTTGAAATGTGGCTCTACATATCAATCTGACTTAATCCTAAAAGATTGCCTTCAAACTGAAAATCAGAAAGATAGGCTAATTTTATGTATCAGGCTTCAGGCATCTGAGCGCCCAGTTACCAACCCTAGGTGATTTATTATTATTATTATTATTATTATTATTATTATTATTATTACTATTATTATTTTTCATGAAGATGGAAGCCTGATAGTAGACACTTCAGCTTACTATTGGACTTTTAAACTCCATTTTCCTACTAAGAAATGCACACATCATTCTTGGAGCTTTGAAAATCAAGACAAACTAATTGAATCTGCCAAATGACCTAAAATATGACAAGACACAATGCAGAATCTGTTTGTTCTTATTAGTGAGACTGCCTATCCAGGTGAACTTTATGCCACACTGGGCCCAGCATGCACCAATATTAGCCTCATGGGGAAGTTTCATGCTTCATTTAAAAAGCAAAAGGAGACCAGACAGAAAAACAATACAAAAACAAACAGGAAAAGGAAGGTGGTGTGCCCATTTCACAAATAAATTGCATGAGATGTCTTAGTTCACTTATCTGGGCTCAGGGGAAGAAGAGGTAAATCACTCATAAAGAATATTTGCAGAGTACTAAGAGAAAGATGGACTCATAATCCATGGAAATAGAGTCTAGGAGATTGATGTGGAGAATTTTCCAGCTCTCCAACTTTCAACCACTTAGAAGTTCCTCTCTCATCTTAGCAATAGTCTGAGCTTTCTTTAGCCATGATCCTTTGCAGGTATCTCAGGCAGCTTCCAGATTCTGCTCCATAAGTGAAAATGTCCTATGTCTGTGTCCCATTGTATATACAAAGTCTAGTCTCTCACATAAACTGAAGAAGTGGTCCCTGTGAGAAACAGGCATCAGATCCAAAGTAGGGCATGTGTGAATCTGTACACTGGGGCTTGAGGGTACACTGTTTTGACTATTTATAACCTTGAGTCCTTCTTTATTTCACCTGAAGCGGTCTCTTTTTCTAGTTGCACAATACACACATTCTTCAGCATTGGTCACTTTCCATTTCAATACTATGACTCACTCATTGTTTCTTCTTTTCCATTGCCCCTTCACTTCTGATTTTTTATTCTTGTAACATAGGTCCCATTCAGACACCAACAATCTGTCCTTTATCAATCTATATGATTCAGTTTCCCTCCTCTACTGTGTTCATGCAGGCCCAATTTGTTCTTAATGTGAAAAATTCCTTAAAATGTCAGACACTGAGAGCAACAATTAATAAATGGGAACTCCTGAAAATGAGAAGCTTCTGCTAAGGCAAAGGACTCGGTAAATAAGACAAAATGGCAGCCTACAGAATGGGAAAAGATCTTCACTGACCCTGCATCTGACAGAGGGCTGATCTCCAGAATATAAAAAGAACTCAAGAAACTAGACATCAAAATATCAAATGATCTGATTAAAAATGGGGTACAGATCTAAACAGAGAGTTCTCAACAGAAGAATCTCAAATGGCTGAAAGACAAAGGATTACTCAACATCCTTAGCCATCAGGGAAATGCAAGTCAAAACAACTCCGAGATATTACCTTACACCTGTCAGAATGGCTAAGATCAAAAACATTGATGACAGCCTATGCTGGAGAGGATGTGGAACACTCCTCCATTGCTGGTGGGAGTGCAAACTTGTAAAGCCACTTTGGAAATCAGTTTGGAGGTTTCTCAGAAAACTGGGAATCAATCTACCTCATGATCCAGCAACACCACGCTTGGTGGGCATATACCCAAAGGATGCACATTCATACCACAAAGATATTTGCTCAACTATGTTCATAGCAGCATTATTTGTAATAGCCAGAACCCAGAAACAGCCTAGTTGCCCCTTAACTGAAGAATGGATAAAGAAAATGTGGCACATATACACAATGGAGTATTACTCAGCTGTAAAAAACAATGACATCATAATATTTGCAGGCAAATGGATGGAACTAGAAAAAACCATCCTGAGTGAGGTAACCCAGACCCAAATAGACAAACATGGTATGTATTCACTCATAAGTGGATAATAGATGTAAAGCAAAGGATAATCAGACTTCAACCCACAGCTCCAGAGATGCTAAGTAATGAAGAGGACCCTAAGAGAGACAAGCATGGATCCCCTTAGGAAGAGGAAATAGATAGAGATCTCCTGAGTAAATTGGGAGCATGGTGTGGGGGAGGGGCAGAGGTAGGGAGAGGTGGCAAAAGAACATGAGGGAACAGGATGGTCAAGTTGGGGGAGGGACAGAGAGGGAGAGCAAGAAAGGTGATATCTTGATAGAGGGATACATTATGGGGTTAGGGAGAAAGTTGGTGCTAGGGAAATTCCCAGGAATCTACAAGGATGACCCCATCTAAGATTCTGAACAATAGTTGAGAAGGTCCTTGAATTGGCCTTCCCCTATAATCAGATCGATGAGTATACTAATTGTCATCATAAAACCTTCATCCAGTAACTGATGGAAGCAGATGCAGACATCCACAGCCAAGCATCAGGCTGAGCTCCAGGAGTCCAGTGGAAGAGAGAGAAGAGGGATTCTATGAGCAAGGGGCATCAAAATCATGATGGGGAAACACACAGAGACAGCTGACCCAAGCTAGTTGGAGCTCACTGACTCTGGACTCTGGGGAGCCTGCATGGGACCAAACTAGGCCCTCTGAATGTGGATGACAGTTATGTGGCTTGGGCACTATGTGGGGCCACTGACTGTGGGACCAGGATTTATCCCTTGTACATGAGTTGGCTTTTGGGAGCCCATTCTCTATGGAGGGATACTTTGCTCAGCCTTGATAGAGGGGTGGGAGTGGGATGAGGGTGGGGCTTGGTCTTGACACAGCTGATATGCCAGACTTTGTTGACTCCCCATGGGAGGCCTTACCCTCTTTGTGGAGTGGATGGGGGTGGGGTGGGGTAGAGGGAAGATGGAAGGTGAGAGGGAGGAGGGAAAGGAGGGGGAACTGTGCATGTAAAATGGAAAAAAAAAAACCTTAGAAAAAAGTCTCGTACCCGTTGCTCCTTCCTGTTTGTCCCTTTCTTCCCCAGACTTGTCCTATGACCTCTACTGGATCTTGCTGAATTTTTCTGGTCCCATACACTAGCAGATCAAGGAGCTTCTCATGCAAAGGATTCTTACAAAAGAAATCAGAGCCCCATACAAAGAGAAATCCCATGGGAAAAGCCTAACAGTGCCCACATAAAACTTTATGTAACTCCCAGGGGGTGATGGCCTTATTATTAGGAACTAGAGGTTTTATATTATGTGAAAGGAGGAGACTTCTTAGTGAGCTAGCCTTCAGTTTTGTGCAAAGTCATTCCCACAAGATTGAAATATAGTATCTCCAGGTCCAATTTAATCTCTATTAGGCACTCAATGGCTAAATTAAGAACTTTATGGATACCTAATTTAGATAAACCTTTAACTATTAACCTCCAATAATGTCATCATTTCAGTGAGTAGAAAAGAAAACATCTGGGTGAGTTCAATTAGCCAAGGGCGTGGATGTGGAGGTGGCTGCAGAGCCTGTGCATTCTAATTGCGTCTCATTGACCTTGCTGGGAGATTTCATCCATGCAAGAGGCTCCCCGTTGTCATGGCACCCCAAAGTGGACAGACTCTGCCTTTGTGTACAGAGCTTTTCTGGGGGCTTTCCATGTTGTCTGATATGCAGGTGAAGGGGGCCCCATCTCAGTTGTGACAAAGGAATTCTTTATGCATGGTGTTAATTCTGAGTAAGAGACTTATTAATTTTCCTGCTCTTTAGGATTTAGAATAAACCATTTTTTTGTCCATTATTATTCGTTATGTGAAAGACTTCAATCATTTTCTAAAAAGATAATTGTTTGAGTGTTTGCCTACTTTCCGTTCAGTGGCCTCAGTGACCTTGCTCTCTTCAGCAGCTGTGGCTGCGTTTTTTGTGTTCTAGGAGGCTTGGACGTTGCATAAATACCTGTGGGACAGGAGAGTGTCCATTCTTTCTCCTCACTTTTCCTACATTTGGGGGCTATTCAGCATCAATGCCCTCATTTTGACCTCACAGTGTAGCACATTCCTATCAGTCTCTTTAACTTATAACTCATTATATCAACAGCTACCTTTTGACAGTTTTTTCACTGAGTATGTCTGGTTCTTACCATGTGGCTATGATCAAAAAAAGCCAAAGAAATAGGAATTGGCTATTTTACATTATTTTCTCTAGAAGAAAATTCCAAGATGGGAATCTGGATGTATGGAGCTCTGTCTGGAGATGGTGATGGGAGACATTGGTGGGAGAAAATTCCAAGATGGTAATCTGGATGTAGAAAGCTCTATTCTGGAGGTGGTGATGAGAGACACTGGTGAGAGTAGAGAAAGGTATTGAAGAAGAGGCAGATGCCCATTCAGAAATCTGGTTCCTGGGGCTTTGGAGAACTATATATAATTTGCCCTCGAGTTGTTCTAACCCAGAAGCCAGGAATTTGAGTGGTTATCTACCTCTCATTCTTCATTAGTTGAAGATAGCTGCCAGAGGTGGGAGATTTCAACCCCTGACACCTTTAGCTTGCTATTCAATCATGTCCAAATTCATTCACTAAAAGTGTTTGTAGATGGAGGCTTCTGGGTTCAGGGATTTGGTAAGTGTTGAAGAAGTTGATAGTGTTTTCTACCTGCTGTCATGAGCCTGCTTACAGGAACTCTCGAAATATATTTATGCAGGGATGGAGAGATGGCTCAGCAGGTAGGAGCACATACTATTTAAGCAGAGGACCCTGGTTTGGTTCCTAGCATCCACACCAGACAGCTTATAACTGATTGTAACCCCAGTTCCAGAGAACCCAACACCCTATGGCCTCCATAGGCACTTATATACATGTAGCATGGATAAACTCACATAGGCGCGCACACACACACACACACACACACACACACACACATAAATAAAAAAATAAATTTTTGTGCTTAAATAAAGTTTGAAAAATGGTATCTTTGTGTCTTGGGGCACGTCAACATTTTATTAATAAAGGTTGTTTGCCTATCCTGGGCCAGGGAAAAGTAAAAGAAACCTAATATGTTCATCTATGAATGAGTATTTTCTAGAAATAGTTCACAAAAGATCAATTATTTGTGTTTCAGATGATATTTAGTAGTATTGTCTAAAATGCTTTATGAAATAATAAGTTAGTGATATAAATGTTTCTCTTGATATGAAAGAAAGTGAACTGTATATTAGTGGGGATCCATGAATGGGATGCATCCCAAGGAAAGGGGAAAACTTCAGCACTGAGCTTTACATTCAAAACAGTCGTCAGGAAACTCAAGCGCTCTGTTGGCAATGTTAAGAAGTGGTGGGACCTTGAGGAGGTGGGGCCTGAGGGAGGTCAGTGGATCTTTTTTTAAACTAATAATTAATTTTAGGTGTATGGGTGTTTTGCCTGAATGTATGCCTGTGAACCATATGTATGGCCGGTGTTCTCAGAGGCTAGAAGGAGGTATCACATCCCCTGGGACTAGAGTTACAAACAGTTGTAGGCCATCATGTGAGTGCTGAGAATCAAACCTGAGTCTTCTGGAAGAGCAGCTGATGCTCTTAACTCCTGATCTGTCCCCCCGACCCCCCCACCCCCCACCCCCGCTTCAGGTCATTGGATCTTTTGGGGTATGCTGTTGAATAGGATTACTATTCTTCTTATAGACATAAGCTTTGTTCTAGATTCCTGCTTGTGTTATATCCTCTTCTTCATCATCCTTTCATCTGCCAAAAGGTGCTCTCCAGAGCCAAGTGGATGCTGGGGCCACACTTTTGGACTACCAGAACTATGAGTTAATTACTATGGTTTCATTAGAAAATACTCAGCTTCAGGTACTTCATTATAACAGCAGAATATGGACTTATTAGTCCATTAACAGGACCATACAATATTCCAAGTCTGAGCTAACTTGGATCAGACTCCTAGGTCAACACAAAGAGGGAACACATCTGAAAAGGAGGGAATGCATATGTATGGAAAGGTCATGCTTATATGTGGAGGGACATGGAAGGATGGAGAAGGGTTAAACTTACTGGAGAGAACACATGGTCATAAGGAAAGGAGCTGCAGCAATGGGCAAAGAGCTGAGTGGCATATACAGTTATGTGAAGTGGACACACGGCCCAATCAGAAGTCCTTTTTCTTCCATACCTCAGAAGGATAGGAAATTTTGGGCATTTTGCTTATGGAGATAGAGAAATCTTACTCAGATTTTTCTAAGAATGATTCTGGATTTTTTGTTTTTAGATTGGTCACAGATTCTCATCTATTTAATAAGGGCCAGAAAAATAGCACAAAATAAGAGTATGAGTTACAGAAAATTGGTAGAACTAAGGTCAAGGTCCAAAATGCTGAACTCCTGGGTAATGATTGTCAGGTACCTGGCCTGAAGGCAGACCAACCTTTATCAAAGTCAGAGTCTCTGCCATTGTCAAATAACAAATTTTGGTTTAATTTATGCTGGTTGAAAAGTCATCAGCTTTCTTACCTAACTGCAAACACTATGACCTAATAATAATGACTGGCCTGACAAGATATGCCCATTGGTACAATAGCATCATGAATCTTATGGCAATCAATAGCTTTCTGATTGGATTTAAGATTGCTCCACAGGAGAGAACACATACCTGGTATTATAAACATGTGGCCAGGGAGGTTTTATGCCCTAAGGGAGAATGCAATACTGTTATTTTGCTAAATGGACATAGGATCAAATTGCCCTCTAAGTATTTAGCCTTGTACCCATAGATAAGTGCAGTGATCACTGCTCATCAGAAAACTTTATTGCAGTAGATGGTGATTAACACCAGTGTGGAGAATAAGAGACTGTGGCAAGTCCCAAAGGTGACATCATGAAAGAGGAGACAGGAATATTGCAAGAGTCAGATGTTTTGGAGGACTGGGGAGAATAAAACCTTTTGGACACAATGGGGCCCTTGTACTCATGAACTCATAGCAGCTCTGGTTGCCTGCACAAGATCAATACTCACATATGAAAGAATGAAGTCTGGCTTTTTACCAAATGCTATATACAAAAATTACTTGAAAATGGAAACAAACCTTTAGTGTAAGAGCCCCCAAATAACACAGTCTTAGAAGAAAGTATGCTAAACACTTCATGACATTGAATTAGACAGTGGTTTTCTAGATGAGATACCAAAAAGCACAGAACACAAAAGAAAAAAAAAATGAGCCTTATCAAAATGAAAAATAAAGCACGGAAGAGACTTATAAAGCATGTATTTGATGGGCGATTAATATCAACCCCAGGCAAAGCATTCCTACAACTGACCACAAAAGACACAACAGCCAATAAGAACTAAACCTGAAGAACGGGCTGGAGAGATGTTTCGGTGGTTACAGCATGCATTGCTCTTTCAGAGGCTCTGGATTCAGTTCCCAGCACCCATTTCAGGTGTCTGGCTTACAGTCACCTGTAAATCAAACTCTAGGGATCTGATGCCCTCTTACGGCCTCTAATGGCACACTCATGTATATATCCATACAAACAGGGACACACACACACACACACACACTAAAAATGACAAAAATGGCAGAAAAAATGTGACATGACAGGCTCTAAGAGCAGTTTCTTCTTATCTTTTAAGATTAGTAAAAGGTCAGACCATGTCATTTGACTGTTTTGATATGGGACAAACCTCCAGAGAAAGTTGTCAGTAAGCTCGATCATGTGGAGTGGTTTGCTCACAAAACAGAGGACTAGAATTAGATAGACTTAGGGCTCCCTCCCCATGGAAAGACTTCATTCATTGTTCCTAAACAGTAAAGTGTTCACAGGTGTAAGGCATGCACAAGAAGCACTTGGTCCTGCTTGCACATCTATGACGCAGTCAGCAGATGGTGGTTAGTAAGGGCTGCAGGTGAGAAGATAGCGAGCTATTAGAAAAAAAAAAAACACCCTAAAAAACAGATGGTTCCCTGTTCTTTTGCCAGATGCAAACCAAGTACCACCTGGAAGAAATTTAATCATTTGATATGTATTTAAAAATAGTCACTGCCTGAATTTAAAATGTTAATTTATAATGATTATGATGAAGACAATAATTAGGAAAGATAGTTTTATTAACTTAGGGTGCTAGATAATTCAGACGATGATTACATTCAATTACTGGTCTATATGTAGATTAATCAGATAGACCTGAGAAGGCAAAAAAAAAAGTTTAAAAAAGACAACAGAAGTCACAGTTGAGTCATAATGTATAACTCAAAACAGACATTTGGAAAGTTAAGCTTCAAACAGTGTTTTACCTGAGTTTGGGATGTTACCATTTTGTTTTCTACAAAAGGTTTGAGTGATGCACACAATGCTTAAAGGCACTGGGAAAGCATTCCTCTGCAGAGTGTTAGTTCTCTCAACTTTATGATACTACAACTAATTCTGAAGGAATTAGTCCATTTGTGATGGTCACTCCCCAAATTTCTTAGTAGATACATACCCATTTCTAAATCATATGATTGCAGACTTACTTTTTGTGCTAAAGAATTTACTAAAAGAAAGGTTTTTTTTTTTTTTTTTTTTTTTTTTTGTAAATGTAAACAATTACCTCTTTCTGGCCTGGCCCTCTCTCATCATAATACAAATATGTCTTATATGAATATAAACAAAATGACATAATCATAAGCAAATAATTCATCTTACTTAAATGTATATGTTCTACTTCACACATTGACCAAGTTAGTCATGAAAGAATAGTTTGAAAGCCTTATATGATATTCAGAATATATATAATTTGGTTATAATTATTTGTATATTTTCTAGTCAAGTCATAATGATCCTACATAAAGAGATCCTTCCATGCATAACTAAGTATTTCAAATCAACGATACTTGCAGTCTTATCTAATTTCACCACTGGTCCTGGCTAAAGAGAAGGCTTAGAAAAAATTTCAGATCTTGTCTACTAGTAATAATAGTAACCAATGTAATTTCTTGTCCTGGTGTTAAACAATACTGGGACCATAACTTCACTACTTTCTCCAGGAAATATCTGTACCTGCAAGATAAGCTCATGAACCAACTAAATAGCTTACTTATCAACAAGAACACCTTGCTATGAGGACTCATTTCCAGACTGTAGCTGTGCTGAGGAATCTGAAACATCATGAACACGCCATTCAGTTCAGGTCTCTACTTTCAAGACCTGCCTTAATGTCTACCATCGCAGGCTCCAAATCATATAAATAACCCTAGAATGTCCACTCTGAGACATACTAAGGTCATCCAAGGGAACATTTCTTTCTCCCTGCTCTGAGAAGCCTAATAACCTTGACTGTCCACCAGAAGATCTTTTAATTATCTTCTTGAGGGAGTTCACAGTTGGCACTGTCAATCACCAAAATGAATTCAGAATCTAGAGGGGTTGATCAGAAGGTCACCAAGGTCATGAATGGTCCTTTCTTGCCTTCTTCCACGCCTAAACATATATTCATTTAGCCTTTTACTTAGGATAAAATGAAATATTGAGATCTTTGGACTGCCTGAGAAAAAAGATCAATTCTTTTTATTGGGAAGAGATTACATTTCTTGATCTCCTGGGACAGATCTTCATAATAAACAACACATTGGGCCTGAAAAAGTCAATGAAAACTACTACAAAATATTTTTGGAAAATAATTTTCTAGGTAACTAAATAAAAAATATTAAAGACCATGCAGGCTAATGAAATTGTGGAAAGTACAATATAGCAGAGACAGCATGCCCTGAGAAGCCCAATTCTGGAAGAATTTGGGGGTAACTGACATGAGCAAACCTAGCCTCCAGCTGATGTCTCATACTGCATTCTCTTTTCTGATTCTTCCCACTGAAAGCTTCCTTCCATCTGTGGAATGGGGGACACCTCATTAAACCCACATATAAAAGGCATCTCACAACCTTCTGAGTATCTCTGTCTTGCCTCCAATGCATTTGTACTGATATCTCTAAAAGGCTGTGTAAGAAGAGCAGCAGATGTGTACATTCAAATTTCCTGCAACTCCATCTGCACAGCAGTCACTTCATTCGAAATGTAAATAAAGTTGCACTAGGAAATAAGCCTCTTGAGTCCCAGACAAATTCATCTCTTGTGCAACTTATTGATCAGTTACCTTCTATGAACTTAAGCTTCTTTGCTTTGCATTGTTTTTGAGCATCAAGAGTCAGAGAAGAGAGCCAGAAAGTCAGTCTCCCATTCAAGGCCTGACCTGATAGTGGCTCCATCTTTGCCTGCTGTCCCTGAGATATGCTTTGCCACAATGAGGCAGAGGCCATCTTTAATGGATGAACATTCTACCACTTCTATTTTGATAACTCTTTACTCTTTCTATCATGAAACCTTCCAATCCTAGGACACTACCTTCTTCCCTGACCTTTCTAGTTTCTTGCATTGCTGACTGTCATTATAGGTACCTAGTCCTCCTGAAATTCAGTTATCCACTTCCTATAATTATGTAAGGCCGGATTTTATCCAGGATATGGGTTGGATTGGGTGTCCTTCCAAAAGCATGTGTTGAATCCCTAACTCCAAGCAACTTAGAATGTGACTGCATTTGGAAGTAGGTTCTGCATAAGAGGATTAAATTAATATTCAGTCATCTGTGTATTTCCTAATCAAATATGACAGGTCATTTCAGAAGAAAAGGACATTTGCAGGAACAGATAGTAAGAATATTCAAGACAGAAAGTGCTGTGAAGTCACCAAGAAAGCAATGTTATCTACCAACTAAGAAAAGAAGCCCAGGAGTACTCAATTCTATTCTGATACTTTGTTTTCAGAATTTTAGTCTGCAGAGATGTGTGACACAAGCATCTGTCATTTAAGATGCTCAATCTAGTGTTTGTTACATCAGTCTTACTTGACTAATACAGTCCAAGAAGACTTTTGTGAATGGAGTCTACGCCTAAATTTTGTCAGTTACCCTTGTGTGTGTGTGTGTGTGTGTGTGTGTGTGTGTGTGTGTGTGTGTGTGTGTGTGTGCAGGTCAGAAGACAACTTCAGATAT
Organism: Peromyscus maniculatus bairdii; assembly: GCF_049852395.1. NCBI lineage: Eukaryota > Metazoa > Chordata > Mammalia > Rodentia > Cricetidae > Peromyscus > Peromyscus maniculatus. Next base: position 92,050,463 of record NC_134856.1, on the reverse strand, counting down.
CCTCCTCTAGATCTGTACAGCTTGTGTTTTGAGACAGGGTCTCTCATTGGCTTGATTTCACCAATTTGACTAGGCTGGCTGGTCATCAAGCCCCAGGGATCAACCTGTTTCTGCCTCAGTGCTGGCAAGTGAATGCCACTGTATCTGACTTTTATATGGGTTCTGGAGGACAAACTCAAGCTCAATTTCTCATGCTTGTGTGGAAAGCATTTTATTGGCTGAGGCATCTCCCCAGCCCTTGGTTAGTTACTCTTTCTCTCTTTCTCTCTGTCTCTGTCTGTCTGTCTGTCTGTCTGTCTGTCTGTCTGTCTGTCTCTCTCTCTCTCTCTCTCAAGCAGGCAGTATGTATGACAGTGCCATAGTCATTGTGATCTTTTGAGTAACAGGCATGCCTTTTTAAAAATTCTTTCTGCTTACTTATGGAGACTCTAAATGCCTTGCAAAGTCAGCTTTCCATAGATATGATTTTAAAAGACTTATTTCTGGTATACTACCCAAGTAAGAACTTTGTGCTTAGTGTTTCTGGTAGCATGTTCTTCTCAGGTCTTACTGAACATTCAAATTAGTTTCCCATCAATCGACATCCCAACTTTATTAGTCCCTCATCTCCATGCTTAGTTCTTTAATTGGTGTATGGATCCGACTTCCTCACTTTTCTTCCTGCCCTTCACTCTATTAGCTAATAACATATTAGTTCTTAAATAACTAGAGCTGTTGTCATCTAAAAGGATGCAACAATGAGATTCCATCCACCAATATACGTAATTATCCCTTAATGTATGTATTTTTTTGTTCTCAATTTGCATAAATATTGTATTCAGTTTGCTTAAAGTAGGATAGACAAAATACTCAGTGGACCAAATATGGTGGGAAAAAAAAGCAATTTTGTGTACAATATGCTGACAGATTTTTACGACCATATTTAAATGCTAATTTAGACTGTATATATCCTGTTGTTTTTGTTCATCTTTACTAAGATGAGAGAAGTGGGTTGTTTGACCCAATTGAATTAAGTTCTTTAAAAAAATCCGTTCCTGTTATATGTCCTGGCTGGGAATGTGAGGGAATAATTTTACAATTTTACAATTCAGACCTTGACAAAGAACTGTTACACCAATGACATCATGAAAAATGCCTTAAAACCAATTTATTTTTGTGTCATCATTGCTCCTGGTCGAGTTAGCTCCTGTAGGTCATTCTCCATTTCGGATAACCTGTCCTATTGTCTTTACAAGTACACGTGTACTTGTCAAGCCTGCAGTCCTGATGTTTGGCTCAGAAAATATGGTCATTGTAATTATAGTTCTTCCCAGGGTCGAGGAAATGAGAGTCCGACTCATAATCCTTTTATCATCGAGGTGGATGATTTATTTCTTACCAAATGAGAATAGAGAAATTTCAAGGGCGATTTATCTAATTCTTTTTCCACACAGAATTTTTTTTAAAAGAAACTTGCCCCAATCAGAAAAAGCTTATTTCCAAGAAAGATTCTCTAATGATACTGATTTCTAGTGCCTTTTCTGGCCTCTGATAGACTTTAAACGAATGTCCCAGTGAAGCAGGTGTGTTTCTGAATCTCCCCCCATCGTCCCAGACAGTATCAGGGACAGTTGTTTTAATGATTATTTTGCTCTCAGGTTTCTCTTTTCCAAAGCCAAATGAATAAGGTATACTTTCTTATTCTCTTTCTGACCTTTTGTGCCATACCTACTATTCCCTTTGATGCTGCCTATGTGGGTGTCTACCCTCCCTCTACTAGATAGATACCTTACTGCTACCTTCACCCAAAGCCCACCTGTAGCTACCCTCAGGCTCTGCTTGCTCACTGTTGTTGGTTCCTGTGAAACCCCTTGGAGAAGAGAAGCTTAAGGAGAGAAGTAATGGTGACAATAAACACACTTTATTATTGTTTGAATATAAAAATGCTCCCATAGGCTCTTGTGTATTTGAACACTTGGTCTTCAGGTGGTGGCACTGTTTTTGGAGATTGTGGATCCTATGAATATGAGGCCATAGAGATGGAGCTTTAAGTTCTAAGCCAGCTCAGCTACTCTCAGAGTGTTCTCTTCTAACTCATCAGCTCAGTTATACTGCAAGGCTCCCGTAGACCTAACTATTCCAGATGTCCCAGTGGCCATTTCTCCCCACCAAGAAGGACCTTAACTCTATGAAACAGGAGTACAAACAAATCCTTGCTACCTGTGTTGTTTCTATCGGATGGCCTGCCACAGCAAGGAGAAAAACTAATACTTTGTAATTGGATCTGGAAGGAAGGTGTCAGGTTCATTGTTACCTACCACTGACTGTGTCTTGACCAAAAAGAGTCACCCCAGGGTGAATATGACAATCTACAGAATGGGATGAGGTTTGTGCGCCTGAGAATTACCTAATGTATATGTGTGTTTATGTGCAATTATGAATTAAATAACATATAATCATGAACATTTTTAAATGAAGATAAACCCATAGGAGGCTCCCAAAGGCTCCTGGGTATTTCTATGTCATGCAGTTTGAAGACATGCTAGACTGATAGGCTTGTCATCTCAGAATCTACTACAGCTAGTTTCAGAAAACCTGTTGAGGCTGGATGGGATGGGTCGGAGGCAGGACAATGAGGCAGTAAGTTGTGTGAAGATAGAGAAGGACCAGAGTGAATGCAGTGACTGGGAGTTAGTGGATGCTTGGCGGTTCATGAACCATGGATATGATCTCTGCCCACTGTTGCTAAGCAGGGTCATTGGTAGAAGGAGGGAGATAATACCACATTTCTGATCTCTGTGCATACAGTACCAGGATCACAGCTGTTTTCCTTTCTGGCTATCCATGGCATTTTCTGGCTATCTTTCTTTCAGCTCTCCTCACATATATAGAATCCTTCCTTTGTGTACCCACCTCGCCAAAGGGAGAACTTCCCACAACTCATCTCCATAGAGTTCTCAAGTCAGTTTCTGGCTCATTGATGATATTCAGAAACATTAGGCTTGGGGATGTAGCTCAGTGTTATAGCACTTCTCTACCATGCATGAGGCCCTGGGTTCCATTATAAACACCACAAAACGAAAACTAATTAAAATAACAGTTGAAAAAAAAATAAGAGCTGTTCAGTGTGTGAGTTGGTGGAGGGGCATTTTTATGTTGTGATTAGTGGCACAGATGGAAGTCTCAGCAGGTTTAATGTCACTTGTTCTGACACTAACCCAGAAATGACAACTGCATGCTCGCAGTATGGGAACTGGCTCTCTGTGACTTCTAGCAAGGCCTTTCCCAAGGTTGCTATTGTACTGTGAAAAAGCAGTCATGATAATGCTGTCTGCATAGGTTAGTGATCTGAGCTTTTCTACAATGGCTGGTTCCATTTGAGCCCCTCAAAAACTGTGTGGAGTGGGTACAAATGCTTTTATTATGGCTATTTCACAATGAACAAGCTATAGTAACACTGAGCTGAGTGCAGTAGGCAAATGTGTGGGGCTTAGTCTACTCTCCAGCCTCCTAGAATCAGATTTCCTGTTTACATAGCATGTGCTAACATTTCTTTAATGGTCAATTGTGGATCTTTTCCCCACTGGTAGTGTTTAAGGAGAGAATTTCCTGTCTTCCTCAGGTTTGTTAAAGCCTCCTGGGGAACGTGAAGAAGAAAATGACATTCAAACATTCTTTTCCAATTTAAAGTCATCTTTCCTCAGAGGTGAACTTTGGGGCCTTTCTGGAAGGCAGCCAGTATGAGCAGCAATGTTTGATCCGCACATCTCCACAGGGAAGCCTGCTCGCTAGAGGGAGAAAAGGCTGCCCTCAGCCTTCACTGGTCTCCCGTGAGCAAAGCAAGTTGGGGTCTTGAACCCAGTGAGATGGCACAGCAAGAGAGAGCATCTGGTTTTTTTGGAGATGTGGTACTGACTCTTCTTCACCGTCAATATTCCCTCTAGCATAGCATAAGGAAGCCCAATGCTGAAGCTCATGGATTCATGTAACTTTCCTCAAGTGTGAATAATCAGTTTTTTAGGGATTCAAGTTTGGGATGAAATGAGGTAGACTACATAAAGCATCTTGCCTAGGGCCTGGCTGAGAAGGCAAACTACTCTTCAGAGTCTTGTGTGCTTCCTGTGCTCAGGTACCTGCCTCCATAAAGAAAATGCCCTCTGCCCGAGGATGTGCTCTGCCACTTTTGTCGCACATGTAAGAGTGAGTCATGTTTACTAAATGCCACGTGGGCTCTTCCCCAGTCTAGGGTCACTATGAGATATGTTCACTGTTCGGATCTGTCCTATCTGACTGTGGAAGCAGTTCTCTGCTCTGGGACTTTGTTTGATCACTGCTACACTAGTTTTGCCCATCAACTAGAGCCTGAATCATATCCTTGAGGTGATGGCAATTGTCTTTTATGAACTCTCAGTTGACTTTGGGAAAACAGAAGATGGCTTTGTCTTGGTCTTGGGAACCCAAGCTTTCTTGTGGTTGGGATCAGGAGGCATGGGGGAGGGGTTAATTCAAGACTTTGTAGAACTTGAACCCACAGAGACTTGGGGCTCAGGTGGTAGCATGTGAGTGACAGAGTAGGGGTAGGTTTTGACAAAAGCTCAAATCCTTTCATTTTTATTCTTTTTTAAAGTTTTATAGTATTGAGGATTGACCTTAAACCAGTTGCATGTGCTAGCCAAATGTTCCCCCACTGTGTTCTATCTCCAGCTCTCTCTCGGCTCTTTGTATCAGGGTCTTGCTAAAGTGACTAGGCTAGTTGGGAGCCTGTTTTTCTGCCTGGGCAGGCATTGAACTTGTGGTCTTCTTTTGGCATGCTGGGCAACTGGGATTATGGGCTTGTACCAAAGACCAGTATCTAAGTTGTATTAAAGAACTCACTTTAGGTGCAGGGATTCTCCTGCATCAGTCTTCAGAATGCTGCATAATGGGTATGCACGATCATGCCTGGCATTTTCCTATGTGCTCTTCCAGGCTGCTACTGTTCATGTTCCCAGGCAGGTCCTTTGCTTGACCTCTGACTTCCTATCATGACACCTGTAGCTCCCCATGCCTGCTTGCTTTGTGGACCACGGAGGAGGCTGCAATTTAGAGGTTTCAGAGACAGAAGACTGCTTATAGCCTCATGAATGGAAAAAGATGTTTCAGATGGATTGTCTTCCTCCAGGTCTCACACAGGTTAGGGAAATGCTGGGTAGCCTACAAGGTGGTTGTTTTGGGATTTTCACATTATTTTCACTCATGTGTTTCTCTTATGTGCACATTGTTCCCTAAATATGTCTAATTCCTCTGAAATCACCTTACACATGGACAACTAGATCTTGGAGCTCTGGAGGGGAGGGGCAAGAAGCAATTATATATTAGTGGTTAGGCTAAGTTTTCCAATTATCCTATTCTTAATGGAATACCATTCTTAGCATATGGGAGGAGTGGTCACTTTGCTAATAACAATAAAAAAAATGCTGGGGACAGAAGCCTGGAGCTACATTCACAGTCAAAATACATAAGGATAAACACATTGCAAACATGTTTTTGAGATAGCGTTATTTATGTAGCTCAGGTTGGTCTCAAACTCAGTGATTCTCCTGCATCAGTCTTCAGAGTGCTGGCATAATGGGTATGCACGATCATGCCTGGCATTTTCCTATGTGCTCTTCAAGCCCATCGTGATGATTGAAATTCTACATTCAGACTTACTAGGTGTTTCTATTATATCCAGGAAAGTCCTACATGGAAAGTCTGGTTTTTCTGTGAAGGACTAATACCTTGTGGGTGTTTTCATCCTTCTGACATCATGACAGCCATTGCCATTTACAAAATTCAAACTTCAGAATTGCACAATTGGGCTACAAAAACAATGAATTGTAGAAAAATCTCTAATTTTTATTAGATTAGTTTTGGAGGGTGCCTGGGTCTTTGTAAAACAAACTGAGCCTAAGTAAAGGCAGATTTAAGTGCAGCTAAGAGTATGAACCTCAGAACAGTGGGCAAACATTTGAAAAGTATAAGGATGGAATTCTGAAGACGTGTTTCATGTCATTCTGAAGAAAGTTTCAGTTTACCCTTTTCGAAGAATGGGTCTTGACTAAGTGACTCCGTTTCTTTGGTTTCAAATCTATTTACTTTAACTTCTCCTTTCTTCCTGCCTTTGCCTGCAGCACTTTGATGGATTCTCATAAACTAGGAGACTTCCTGGTTTATATCTACCATATAAAGTTACAGTACTTTCACTTCTCTCAAAGCAGTTGGTATCTGTCTTTAACACTGTAAGTGCTTATCAATTTAGCTCTCAGCCAAATTCAGCAAGAACGTGTGTTTAAAATCCTTACTGTTTCTTCAAGCTTCTGTCAAGTCTTCAAAGCAAACTATCTGTTGGATAGAACCCAAAGTGGGGAAAGGCCCAGTTGGGTTTTCAAGAACTAATTAAGGTACTGCACAGTTTCACAGGAAATACCTTCCCCTGCCTCCTTTCCCTAGTTCCTTGGAAATGAGACCAAGGTTGGAAAGCAAATCGGATACTAGTTCCAACTGTGGTTTTGTTTGGGCTGTGTTGACATATTAAAGCCCCATTGCTTCAATTGCTGGCATCAGAGCAAGATGGAAGCTTAGGGACAGGCCAAAAGTGACAAGTACAAAAGGCACTGTGCCACCTCTGTGTGAGAATTTAATTCACTGCTGAAACTGTGCCCAGCAAAACCAGCAAAACATTGGCTATGAACTGGTCAGTTTTATTCCCAGAGGCATAGAAGGCACACCACACACACACACACACACACACACACACACACACACACACACACACACACGCCCCTCAACATGAGTAATGTAAAGCATTCCCAGTGTAACTCTGGCACTCCACGCTCTGGGAAAATAAAAAATAAATGTTTATGCTGGCAGATTGTAAAATCTCCTACTACTTCCTTTATTCCATCTTGTGCTTTTAAATAGAACACATTAAGCTCGCCAGGGGAAGCTGGGTCTGACACAGCACTGTGTCCCTCTTCATGAAATGAAAGCAATCTGTCTGACGAGGACATTGAGGACCAGTAATTTACTACCTCAGCTGTAATTTTAAATGCTCCCCACTGCAGGGATTGATGCTTTCTTCCTATAATTATAGTGGAATCAAAAGACTAGCACACTAATGCATTGAGCTACTATGCCAGCTCTTTTTAATGGTAGCTTCTCAGCCAATATGTTTTTAATATGTCATCCATGCAAGGTTGTCTGGATTAATCCTGTCCTTTTCTTCCTGCTTATTTTTTTTTAACTAAAAGTAATATTATTACTTAAATTTTTATGTGGAGAAAAAATAGCCATAAATTTAAAAAGTCAATCCCAGTTGCCTGGTTAGTCTGCTATAGAATATCATTTTGAGACTGACATCCACAAAGGAATATCAAGGACTGCTTGAGATGGAACAGCAACCTCAGGAAGGGCAGGTGCATACTGCAGGTACACTACCCATCCTGGTCTCTGAAGAGAGCAGCCTTCTTTCTTTGGAAAATATCTCTTTTCTATGTTATGGAACCCATGTGTTTCTTTGTAGTGCAATATTATCTCATTCACTGTTTGCTTGTCTACATCATTAATCATGACATAGTCACATTTATGTTACTAGGTTATGAAAAACAGTACCCCAACACCATGCATACTCCAAACACTGTGCATATTCTGTAATCTCCATGATGGAGTAGATAGCAACCAACTTCCATTCAATGGAAAATTCAAGAGAGACCTGCAACAGTGTCCATAGCCTGGTTTGGGATAATTGAGACTTGGAGACTTGTTTCCCACTTCCCCAGCCCATCTTGCTACAGGACAAAAGATCTTCTTAGGCTGTGTGGCAGGCTCAGTTGGTAAAATGTTTACCTTGTAAGCATGAGGACCTGAGTTTGATCTCTAGAACATGTGTAGAAAGTCAGACATGGTGGTAAATGATTGCAATCCCAGCAATGGCAAGATGGAAATTAGAAACTTACTTGTTGAAGTTCTGAGCTAATTAGAGACCATCTCAAAAAAATAGAAGGTGCTTAAGGAGCAAAACTTGAGGTTGTTCTTGGGTGTATACACACACACACACACACACACACACACACACACACACACACACCACGCACACATGAATGCATGCAGAGTTGCTCACCTGTATCTCCCCATCCCACCCCACATCACCTGCACAAAGAATATCTTTTACCCTGACAGACATAGCAGCCACGTGAATGGTAAAGTTGATGCTGCTAAAATGATACTACAATGAGTGTAGACAGTAAAACCCCATGTCTAAGCTAGACCATTTTATGCTTCCTGAATTACTGAATATGAAGTCTGGGAAAAGCCTGCTGAGATTTTGTTACTCTTCAGATGAGAACACTGTACATCAGAAGGTTGGAGCCACTTGCCTACATGGCACAACTGGGCTGATCACCTGATCATTGGTTCATGTGCATGCCACTACAGTGACACTCTCACCGCTTATTGGTCTGTCAAGGCTGCCCTATGATGATTGGCAGTGGCCCCCAGCTGCAGCCCTTTTATCTCTTTCCTACATAAAATACAGATGGCAGACACTGAAGGAGTCGTTTTTATTATCGAGAGCAATTTCAGGGCTGGCTTTGATTTGAATCCTGCTCCAGCAGAACCAACAGAGAGGCCTCTTTCTTGCTTTGCTCTGCTAAAGTGCACTGTTAACTGCTGAAAGCAGGAGCCTTCCTCTGGTTGCCAAATGTGAATTTTTTTAGACAGCATTTGGTAGTCATATCTTGACATCTATCATCTTTTTCCTCTTTCTCATTTAGATTTAAGAAATCATAACTGAGGATTTATCTTTAGAAAGTGCTAACAATTTAAAAACCATTAGTCGCTCTAAATTTCACTTAAGCTCACAGATAATAATTGTTCCAGTTTTGATATCTCACTTTTACATTCTTATGCAAGTTAAATTTAGAGGCCTATTGAGGAATTCTAAATAATGAGAAAACTCTAGATTGATTGGAGAATACCAAGCTAAAAAATCTTGAAATCAATTTATTGAATCAATTGGTTTAGTGATAGTTTTCTTATTTAAAAACATTCACTGATTCCTCCACACGTCGAAGTTTTTAAAGCAGTCTGTCAGGTTTTTCTGGGAAGAGAAAAATAAGCAAGATACGGCTGCTATCTTGAAGGTATGTATAGAAGAGAAGACTGATGTGTCTAGGCATTGTAATATGTAGAAATAGATGTTAGAAGAGAAAATTGGATAAAGTTTTTAAGGAGGTCCTGAGAAGGTGGTAAGTGTGAGAGGTATTTTGACCCAATGGACTCAATGAGGAGGTGTGTAAGTATGAATGAATGGATTCAATTTGAAGTCATGCAAGTGAGAGAAGGCTGAACAAGACTCTCTTGGGGAATGTTGATCTGTTCAGTTGTATGAAATGACTTTAAATGGACACAGGAAGGGACTTAAACATGAACAGGTGTACCTTGGACTTTGTCAGGGTAACATTAGAGAACTATAGATTCAGGGTGTAATAAAGTCCTTTCAAGCTCTGTAGTATAGCCCTGATCCATGAATTATGTCTTAACCTTTCCCATCCTCAGTTCTTGGAATGATACTGTTTCATAAACCCATTTCCACTTGTCTGTGCAATAAAAATCAAATAAAACAACAGCTGTTTCTAGTACTTTGATAATCGAAGAATGTTGTGTGCTTATGTACTTCATCAAAATGTATATTGGTTACTCATGGTACAATTATAATATGTAAATCTTTGCAAATCTATAGAGGGTAAATTGTAAGCCAGATTAATTTTTGAAGTATGTATGTATTACTGTACAGTGGAGATCTATGGGGCTGATAAATGGCATATAGCAGGATAATTGAAAATGTTAAATTAACATTGATTTATATATAACAGAAAGAAGAGAAGCAGCTTACTACCATGACTAACTCAAAATAATGTTAAAGTTGTATTCAGAATGAGTATTCCTGTCCCCATCTTCAGGAATTCTACTCATCTCTGTGTGAATATGGTTATGGGAGCGTTTTAACAACTAGAAATTATTTCAAACACATTCATTTTAGTCTATTAATTCAAGAACATTAGCTTTTAGTAAATTTTATGAATCGTACTTTAACTTATTTGTAGATGATTATTAGAGGGAAGAACAGCTAAAAATCTGCTGAGTCCATTGCTGGCAAGAACCACACAGAGGCACACACAAAGAAATCCTCACAGTTTTAGTAGCTTGGCACCCTACTGGGAAATGATCCCAAAGGAGTGGTTTTTCAGCCTTAAAAGGATCAAAACTCACTATCTTACAAAGGATTTCATTCTGTGGAGCTCTCCAGAGAGTCTTCTCACATTTGTAGTCCCACTCCTTGCAAAATCTACCCACTGTCTTCCTCTCAAAAGTTCTCAGAGCAAGCAGAACTCTGCATGTCTTCACTTTCCAAAGACAACCAACAGTTGTTATTCCTTTCTTCAATACTGTGTAAATTTTTAAAGGAATAGAATGAAACTAAGAATATAACCCTGCGATTTCTTATTAAACTTTATGTTCCTCAATTGTTTGCACTACTGTAATCTGCTGAATTTTTTTTTTTTTTGCATTCAGAGTCTAACATCTGTTATATTTTCCATGCTACTCAGGTTCTTGTTCTTTCATGAGTTTATGACCCTTGTACAACTAAAATATTGACTAAGACAGAATGAAGGATGACATCCCATGTCTTATAAATGTAGATTATTCTCTGTGTAATCAGTTGTCTCTTGAACTAAACAGTAAGATTTTAGTTGGGCCCATGAATAATAAATGATGACAATTCAAGCTTAAGCATGCTAAATCCCAAAGGAGGCAAAGCACCAATCTAAGAGTTCAATAAGCACATTGAATATTTATTTACTATGTGCTAGCTGAGACTAATGAGATGAACAAGAACCAGTATCTACTCTCAAGACGCAAGGAATACTGACATTTCTTTAGAGAAAATGAATCTGAAACATCATTTGGAAACCCTGTGGCAAGTGTCATGCTAGAAGAATGCATGGGCTGAGCAATGAGACCGTAGCAATGGCAATGATCACAGTGTCTTCCTTTCCTAAATGATTAGTTGAATAGCCACATGTAAAGAAGATAGAAATGCAGATGAGGGAACTGCTCAGGGAAAGACAAAGATGGTAAGCAAGCAATAAAGTGCACAGATGAGGTGCAAGGAGTTCTGTTCTGCTGGGTGTGGGTTAGGTATGTTGGGCTTGGAAGGGGCGGTCTAGACTAGGACAAATCTTGTGTGTTTCATTGAGCATTTCACACTCTACTGGGAAGGAGCACCAGGTAGATAAATCAGTGCAAATGGAATCACGCCTATGTAATTTTTTTTTTTAATGATTTGGTGGCTGACATTTACTAGGATTTTCCCCAAGATTATACCTACCGAGCTCTAGCTTTTGTTTTATAGCTGCCCCTGTTTAGAAGTCAGTGAATGTTTTCTTCCTTCCATTAACTGCTCATAATTGGGGTGAAGGGAAAGTATCACACAAAGAAAGGTCTGTCTGAAGGTCTGGCTGTAGTGGGTAGCCATTGCAGCTTTGACCTGGAAGTTCCAACCCGAATTGAGGCTTCAGTAACGGTCACACCTACAAGGTGGGGCTGAGAGAGGACCCTGAAGACCGGAGATCCAGATGCGCCCGCTCTCTCTGTGCCTGGACCCTGGATGGTGGAGATTGATTGTGCTGAGCTCCAGAGAACACCGCTGGATTGCTATACGCCTTCCCCAGACCCCCGCGACCTATCCGTTCCTTCATTTGTAAGTCATCCACTAAATAAATCTTCCTTTTAACTACGTGGAGTGGCATTTATAATTTTCCCCAATATCTGGAGTTCATGTGTGTATTAAGTTAAGTCACTAGATGACCAATGGGGCAGAGTGAGAAGTAAGTGAGACGAGGGTCAAAAGCCACAACAGATCATGAGGCTGTACAAACCAGTTCAATACTTACTGATCTTATACAAAGCAGAAGGAAGATTATCTGGGGAGAATGAAGGCGACCAAGGAGGAAGAAGAGGTTGGTGGGACAGAGTGAGGACACACAAAGAAAAGATGATGATGGGTGGCAAATATTGAAACATTATTTTCTGTGCTTACTAAAAATCATTTTTAAAAGCTTTATGATTTTACCCTCAGGCCAACAGGACACAACCATGATAAAACACACATAGAACGACTGACTCAGATTAATACAGACTAAGGGATAGTGCAAGAAAGGTGGACGACAAGCTAGGGAATCATTCTGCAATCCACTGAAGAGCCACAGGCGGTCTGTCAGCAGCAGGGGTGGAGACTATAGACTGGAAAGCCATAGAATAGTCAGGCTCAGCAATACATCAGCAACTATGCTGGACGTGGAGTTGGGCATGGTGCACTATGCCTCTGAGCAGTCACTAGAGCCAACACGTTAGGCCTTGTGGTTTAGTTTGGCTACTTACTAGGCCTTTGGCATTGGGGAATATCATCTTCTCTCTGAGTCCAGTCATTCTTTCTGTTTCAACTAAATAGGGCATTACATCACTTATCTGGTATATGTGCTGTGAAAATTGCTGAGTAAAACATAAAAACTTAGTCCATAGTAGCAGATATTGGATTTGGGGGTTGAAGGAAGAATATGTCTATGCTAATTTCTGGTTCCTGGAGCAGGCATTGTGGAAGAGGTCTTGGCAGAAGAAACCTTCTGGGAAACGGAGGAAATGATCCTCCTGTGTTATTTGTTCCTGATATGGGGAATTCTGGTTAATTAATATGAAAATAAGAAAAAAATGACATCTTTAAGGGCAAATGAGATGTTTGTAAAAGATAGAGAAGTGAAGAAAAAAAGGTAAATTTAGGAGGCTTTGCAATATAATGTGGCCAAATAATAGAGCAGGTTGTGCGAGGCTTGGGAAAGGAGGGGCAGAAGGAGAGATGGGGAGCAGAGCACAGCATCAGGAGCTTTATTGGACAGGTCAACATCACTGTCTTTATGCCAAAGTGGAAGGAGGATCACTGAAGTGTTTTAAGTCTAGGAATAATTAGATTTGCATTTTAGAAAATCACTTTATCACCAAAGTTACAGTTATCTAGGAGAGAAATGATCCAGAGTTGAATTAAAGGGGCTGCTCCTGGAGATGGAGAAGAGCTTCATGCTATTAAGGGAATATGAATTCATAGCATTTGTTGACTTGAAATCTGGAAGAAAGGGAAAAAGAGATGGGTATGGTGGGGAGTTGGATTAGACAATTTGAGTGGCTTTTTGTAGCCTTCATTAGGATGAAAAATGTAAACATGGAAGCCAATCTTAGCTGAGTCAGGGGCTCACATTTGTAATTCCTGCACTGAGAAGGTGCATGTAAGAGCATTGTCATGAGTTTGATGTCAACTGGGGTTGTCAAATGAGACCCCATATCAAACAAAGAAATCCTAACCAAACCAAATTAAATCAAGCCAAAACATAATAAAGAAATATTTCTAAGTGAAGGATGTCCCTCAACTGAAGAATAGATTAAGAAAATGTGGTAGATATACACAATGGAGTACTACACAGCAGAGAAAAACAATGACATGAAATTTGCAGGCAAATGGATGATGTGAGTTCTATGTTAGTTTTTAAGTGTGTGTGCATCATCCCATAGGGACAGCAAATTGGTAACCAGATCATTTTTAGGAGTAAAATAAATCTTCCCTTGTTGAATCCCACTGCTGTGTTCTATGGAGTATCTATTGTTGATACCCTCTATATACATTTGTGTTAAAATTTCAACTTCCATTTGTGTGTGTGTGTGTGTGTGTGTGTGATAGTCTACATTTCTCCTCTGAATTTATAGCTATTGCCTACACTGGCATGGGAATCTGATAGCTTTGAGCTCTAAGCATCTTCTTTGGTTTGTGAGATAAAGGATGTACAGCCTAATCCCTGCCCTCCGAGATGCAAGGAGAAGGAAGGCAGATGTCTGCTGATTAAAGCTGCAGTAAGGGACTGTATTTTGCAATAGATATGCATGGGAAACCCAGAATTGCACAGAGGAAGTAAGAGTTCTACGATGGTGGTCAGTGGTGAGCCTTTTAGAAACTGATGAGAAAGGCTCTTCTGATAGGAAAGATGAGATGAAGAGAGGGGTTGCATCCTCCACTCCAGCATATGCGGGACAGGAGTGTAAACCTGCAAGATTCCTCCCGAGAGGACAGGAAAGGTTTCAGGTGTAACTAGGGAAGTGTGGAAAGCCTAGTATGATGGTTAATATTGCCAATATGAAAAGGTCTAGAATCACTTTTCTGCGCGTGCGTCAAGGCATTTTCAGAATGGATTAACTGAGGAAGAAAGGGATACCTTAGATGTGTGAGGCACCATTCTGTGGGTTAGGGTTCTAGGCTGAAAAAAAGAAGTGAGGAGAGCACCAGCATTTATCACTCTGCTTCCTTACTGTGGGTGCAGTGTGACCAATTCCTTTAAACTCCTGCCACTGTGACTTTACCTTTGCAGACTGTGTCCTCTCAAACTGTGGGAGAAAAGAAATCATTTTTAAGGTTTCTTTCATTATGTATTTCATCATGACAACAAGAAAAATAATGGATCCATGGTACACTGTATGCACCTGAGAAGACAGGCTGATAGAATGTAAGCCACAGTATGTTCCGAGTAACTAGGGAAGGGCCAATCTAACCATAAAAGGACCCTGTATCTGTAACATAGGTGTGGTGAGAAAATCATTCTCTTACGTTCAGGGTCAAAGTAGAGGGAGAGCTGGGATCCCCCTGTTTCTGCCTTGTTATGCTTTGATTACAAGCATATGCCATCATGCCTGGCTTATTATACGAGTTCTGGGTATCAAGTCCAAGTTCCTAGGCTTGTATGACAAACCCTTTACCAATGGATCCATATCTGCATCCTCAAGGGTTCCTTCTGCTGCACATTTATTTGCTGTAGTGGGACAGAAGGGAGGGAGGGGCTCTTATTCTAATTTGATGTTTTCTCCTAAATAACAAATTGTTTGCCTCTAGGACTCCATTACCTTTATTATGAAGAGGGAGAATAAAGTTTCCCCTGCCTCTTTGAAAGGGTCGAGCTATGAAATATCTCCAGCTATGCTTTGCAGATTGGCAAGTTGTAGATATATTCCATAAGATTTTTCCATACTGAAAAAGCATTTGAAAAGTGACACATGTCTAGAAGAACGCAAAAGGGAATTTGTTGGCTTCTTATTATTGTTTAGTGTGATATGCACATAATTAAAAAAAATCAATCTTAAAAGCAAGGAGTCCTGCAAGTATTTTATGACTGATGAATATTTTGTGTAAATCTGGACTCAGTTTGGAAGTGATAATGCTCGCCAATGGAAAGAAAAATGTGTAAATCAATTACCCTTTTGTGCCTTCACTTTATCTCAAGATACAAAGGCCATAGAAAATGAGTCCCAGTCCCAGGAATGTAGCCAAAGAGATAATTGTATGAATTTTCTAGGCGCAGGAAGGTGGTGCCTATTCACATTCAAACACTAACATTTCTGTTTCTCTGCAAATCTCATTGAAAATCATTTGTCTTAAAGGCAGTTAAACATCGCTGTGAGAAAATTCTCAGTTTCTTTGAAAACAGTTAAGACTCTTTGCATTTTCAACAAAAAGAAATGTGTTTTGGAGGTGAGAAATTGTCACCACACAATTAAAGAGAAACTTACAAAAGGACAATACCATTGGGTGGGGAAGAGAGAGGAGAGGGCAGGATGGGACTTTAGGACAAGCAAAAAGTTTTGTGTCAAAGAACAGTGGGCAATCATTTGTAATGAAAACGGTGAATGATGTGGTCCACAAATCACAGAGCATAGACAGGGGTCAGGGCGTCCCACCTAAAGAGGGAGAAAGCCAGTTTGTAGGAGTCAGATTTCATGCCTAGGGTTTGCCCCTCTCATGGTCTTAGACCAGGCCTCTCTCCAGGAAGAGCTTCTTCCCCTGGTGAGCTTCAGTGTGAAGAGCTCTGTATCCAGGGCTCATGGTGGTCAGGTTTCAGAGTTTTGCACTGAGAATTTGTTCACAAAACTTCCAGTTCTTATGGGATGAATTTGAGGCTCTTTTTAGGAGGCCTAAGTTGTCTGATTGACAGCCTAGAAAGCGGAAGGCCCCCAAATGCACTTGGTGAGTAGTTATTGCTGTTGCTTCCATGGCAACACACACAAGATTGGGGGAGACAGGTAAGGTTTTAAAGACAGCCTTCTTTTTATAACTTCCCCTTACCTTATCCTTCTTCCATCTGACCGTGGTTTCCATGGCAACCAGATCAGAAAGGCCATCCACAGCCAGAACTCTGATTTGCACTGTGGATTTTCCAAGTGCCAGACAATTCCTTGCACATCCAAGGGAGGCAAAGGCAGACTTCAGCAACAGCACACCTGTGAGTCATCTGAAGAGCAGCCAGACGGAAACTGCCAGAAATTCCTAGGATGCCATGGCTCTCTGGGATGTGAACACAGCTTCATGTGATGGGCCTGGGCCAGGGTCTGTGCCTTTGAGCAACCATGTTAAATCTATAACTGACAGTCCTTAATGTGTTTTATTTACAAATAGATATAGAAATATCAGGCTGCCCACGGCTTAAAGAATTGTAATCTTGGGGAAGTCATAGTGTTTGCCACATACGCTCATTTAGCATTTGAGTCAATAACCCAAGGTACTTTCATTGTCACACAAGCAAACATTACATTCAGGAACTGATCTACCTCTTGCAGTCACTAGTGACATGAACTTGGACAATTCAGTGTTTACAAACCTGGTTTCATCCTCTATGAATGGAACTAATCTTCCTTTTCACAGTAGACTGCATGATGTACTGGATAATATTGTTTGTCAACTTGAGAGGATCCAGAGTGACCTAGGAGATCAGCCTGTGGGCATATCTATGTGGGAGTTTCTAGATGGGGTTAGTTGGGTGGGAAGACCTATCCTAAATGTGGGTGACATCATTCCATGGGCCAGAGGTCCTGGACAGAATAGAAATGGAGAAAGTGAGCTGAGCACACCAGCATTCACCTTTCCTCTGCTTCTGGGATATGGATGCAATGTCATCTGGTCAAGCTCCTGCCACCATGACTGTGTTGTCATGGGGATTGTACTACTGAACTGTGAACCAAAATAAACCCCCTTTCCTTCCTTAAGTTGTATTTTGTCAAAGAAAGGAGAAAAGAAGCGAGTAAACACTGACACATGCTAATTTACCCGAAAACAGTGAAAAGAAGCACATAAACAGATAAAAGGGGAACCAAAAAAGTGTTTTGTCATGCTTCTCTTTTCAGATGATAGATCTCATGCTTTATTAAAAAAACCTTTAATACTATTTTGTATAGATTTAAATACAGACTATATCTGTATATTATTTTATTAAATATTGAATAGATATTGGATGTTAGATATTTCAAATGTCTTTGAAAATACTCTGTCAGGTGTAACTTCTATCCAATACATACCACATTCCTGTAAATATCTGGCATTTTTCATCTGCAGGAGGACCTCACTCATATGCATAAGACCAATTTAGGAGAAGTTTCCTGCATTTGAGATATTTTAGGTGGTCACTGCAGGACCTTAATTATGCCAAGGTAAGTTGACCAGTTGAATGTGTGATCAGTATCTTTGCCTGTTAAATGAAGAGTGTTCTTAAATAAACCTCCAAAAACCTTGAATAAAAATCTGGTGCCCGGAAAAAATAAGTAAAGTGCCAATAACTTCCTATCAGACCCAGACTCCAGTCACACAGTCATGAGCTCTGCTGATTTTCCCCCATGATCTTGGTAAAATGCTAAGCTGCATAGTCAGTGATATTGATGCACAAGACACAACACAGACTACAGACTGGAATAAGACCTCCATTTTTCACCTTGACTTTGACAGAGAGCATAAATGATCTAGTGGTTGACTAGAGTTACAGAGCTGTCTCATTGTCTACTCTATGCTTTTTTAGTATCCTTCTTGACATACCTTAACACCTGTGTTCAACTATCAAATCTGTCAGGTAGAATGTGTGCTCTCTAGCCACTGACAGTTATCCAGAGGCTTTGAGCTTCTCCATTCAGTGATTAGCATCATCTTTAGGTCAATACCTAAAGATGCATTGTAGAGGAGAGCAATAGTAAAAATGTGGAGAAAGGATAGTCTTCAACAAATGATGCTGGAAAAATTGGAATGTAAAACAAAATGAAGTTGGATTTAATGTTATATTTAAAAATTAACTCAAAGTAGACTGAGGATATAAACATAAAACTTAAAATGACAAAACTGTTAGAAAAAGTATAGGCATTAAGAAAAAAAGAAACTTCATCAATTTTTTTTCTCAAGACAGGGTTTCTCTGTGTAGCTTTGGAGGCTGTCCTGGATCTCGCTCTGTAGACTAGGCTGGTCTCACACTCACAGAGATCTGCCTGACTCTGCCTCCCGAGTGCTGGGATTAAAGGCATACACCACCACCACCCAGCAACTTCATCAAATTTAATACCTTTTGTGCATCACAAAGCACCATCAAGAGAAAGAAAACCATAGAGTGGGTAAAATATTTGCAAGTCATATAAATGACATCTTTAATATTTAGAGTCCATAAAGAACTAAAACTCAACAGTACATAAACAAAAACAATTTCTAAAAAAAGGTAACAGAATCAAATCAATCTGTTCCCAGGGAATGAAAAAATGCTCATATTGTTTCTCACTGGAAAAGAAAAAACAAAGGTGTGAGATGCCTCTTCACAACCATTTGATGAGGTCATGGAGAAAGGGGAACTCTTTTGAATTTTATCATGTTTAATGATCAAGCTTCACAGGAAAGCAGTATGGTAAGTCCTCAAAAGATAAATACAGAATGACTGTATGATCCAGAATTTTCTCTGCTTTGTATGTGTTCAAAGTAATTGAAAGGATATATTGAGTAAATATTTGTACATTAATTCATGCAACAGCATTATTCACAGTTGCCAAAAGGTAGAAACAACCAAATTTTCACTGATCAATAATAAAAATGTCGTCTAGATAATGTAACAGGGTTCAGTCTTAAATAGAATTTTGGTAATTGTGAAAGCATAGGTAAAACTTGAAGATTGGTAGGTAAAGTGAGTCAGGCACTGTGAAAGTTAATCTCAATTATTAAGTTCATGAGATCTAGAATTACTGGAAGAGGAAACTGGGCTTTTTTTTTTTTTTTTTTTTTTTTTTTTTTTTTGTGAGGATATCTTGTTTCATTAAATGAAATGGGAAGCCCCACCACTGGGGGCAGCATCATTTCTTGGACTGGGATCCTGGAGAAAGATCTGAGAAAGAGCTGAGTACATGCCTTCGCTTTCCTGTTGCCTCCATAACGTGGATACAATGTGGCCAGCTGCCTCAAACTTTTTCCTACCGTGAGTCTGCTACAGTGAACTGTATGCTAGAACCTTGAACCAAAATAAATCCTTTCTCCCTTGAGTTGCTTGTCAGAATATTATCACAGCTACAGGAAAAGTAACTAATGTGAGCACAAAAGGAAACTTAGTGAATGATATCCAGTGTGAATGGTTTTTATTGTCAATTTGACACAAACTAGAATTACCTGGGAAAAAAGTCTCAAGGAGGGATTGTCTAGAACAGGTTAGCCAGTAGGCACATCATAGGGGATAATCTTGATTACATTAATTGAGGTGGGAAGACCTATCCATCCTGGGTATCACTATTCCCTAAGTAGAGGATCCTGAACTATAGACCAGTTGGGAAAGCAAGCTGAGTATAAGGATGTGTGCATTAATGCATTTTGTTCTGTTCTTGACTGTGGATGTCATGTGACTAGCTGCTTCTAGTTCCCGCTGCCTTGCCATCCCCAAAATGATGGTGGATTGTAATCTGTAATGATGAGCTAAGTAAACTCTCTATCCCTTAGGTTTATTTTCAGGAAATTTTACCAAAGCAACTGTAAATGAAACTAACACACCATGTATACTGACTGCCTAAAAGAGTTAAATTCACAGAGATGGAAAGTAAAGCATTAGCTACCAGAGCTGAGGCGAGGATAGCATGAGGAGTCAGTGATTAGCTGACAGAATTCTGATTTGAGATGATGAAAGGGGTCCTGTGGATGAATGATGGTGATAGAGTATGAGCAGGCCCCTGGCTTCATTTTGTGTTCTCAATACCTTTGGATACATTGGGATACTTTTTACCCTATGAATAGCAATTTCACAAAATTTTTATATGGTCAAATTTTTCTTCCTATGTCAATGTCCAAGAAACCCAGACGTAAGTTTGTGGCTCTCCTTAAGCCTGTTAAAGGCTGTCTTCTGGAAATGACATAGCTATTACGCCTCTAAATTTATTGACTAGAGTTATCTGCACTAGATCTGTACAAGATCAAGCCAGCTAAATTCTAGCATGAAATAGAGAGGGACTCACAGAAGAGCTGAGGAAATACTGGCAGCTCATAGCATGGAAGGGAGAGTCTTGTTTTAGGGTGTGTGTGGCCGTGCTAAGCTGCCCAGGTTCCAGTGTATGGCCTTATAGCTATGCACATATGGGCAGCACTAACTGGACTGGGTGGGGTATTAAAAATAAATAGATAGATGAATAAATTAATAAATTACTAGGGCATGAAGTTGGAAGGTGAATTTGATAGGAGGTTATCTATGAGTAGTAGAAGGAGGAAATGGAAGAGGAATTTGTTCATATTTCCTTGTATATATGTATGAAATCATCAAAGAGCTAATCAATTAAAAGTTTTATAAAGTGGAAGAATAATTGCATATATAAATACACATATATTTATCTTGCATTGGAAATTATATTCCTCTTTTTTTCCCACTCCTGGCTATGATTTTAATGTATTCCTTTGTCTATTTCAACACACTGGAAACATTATAATAGCTGCCTTGAATGCTCTGATAAGCCAGGTATTTAGTGTAAGAAAATTAGCCCTTTAACCCTAGAGTTTACCATTTTCTTCCTAAAATGCTTATGAAATTTAAATTATGGATCCAAATGGAACTGAAAATAAAAAGCAGCCTATTTCAAAGTCTTCTCCCTCATCAATATCATTATTCCCTGGCCTATTTCTCCCCTCCGAACACTGTTACCTAAAAGGGTCTGGATAATGCGATCACTAAAACCCCACAGTTTTGATGGTATAACTATCATAGCAGCCTGAATAGCAACTTTACCATTTGGCAGTCATTCCAAGAAAATTTTACAGTTATTTTACTCTAGCTCTACAAATGTGTGTGGAAAATAAGGCTGAGCTCTCCAGGGAGAGAATAATTTTCAACAGCATTTTGCTTGAGAAATTTTCTCCATGGAAAACTTGGAAATCTCTTTGTCCCTGTGATCCTAGGATGTTATTTATAAAAACTCTCAGTGGGGCTTTTTACATGATAACATAACACCGATGGATTATGAGGTGATTTCCACTATTTTTTTAAATAGAAATACCCCCTCCTCTTCCTCCAAACTAATGAAAGCAAACAAATCGGTAAACAATAAAAGAAGGCCGGAACTGGCTGAGTCTGGCTGTTACTTTGACTCCTGGTGACACTCAATTACCTCTTTGTTGTCATTTATGTCCAAGACTCAGGTGTCTCCTCTGATCCTGTCTTTGTCTGAGAGAGTTTAGCATTTACAAATGTGAAAAGATAGTAAATACCCGAGTGGCTGCAACAGGATGTCATTGAATCAAGTGAGAATTGAGCTTGTTAGAGCTGGTGCAACTTTCAAAGTATTTACAAATCAGCAGTGCTGGAATTACCCCTCTGGTTTCAAATGTGGCACAGAAGTGACTTAAATGAAAACCTCCTCTCTGGTTCCACTGTGTGCCAGAGGACTTTTCCTGAATGAAAGAGTCAGCATCTCATTTATTAACAATGCAGATACACATCAAAGCCACTATTGAATCTGTCTCTCCCCATTTATTTTGCTTTCCCATTTCTACAACCTATATTTCTTGTTTAACAAATTGCTCTTGATGTGACGTATTCACAATATGCCCATAAGCGCAACTGAAACACAATTTCCTGCTAGCTTCAGTCAAAATACATTAATCCTCTCGATATTTCCCAGGACAATACTATCTCTCATGTGCAGACTTTATTTCTCTCATTTGGCTGCAAAGAAGAAAAATCTTTGAAAATTGGTTTGAAACACACTCACACACACACATACACACACACAAATGTACCCATGCACACACACACACACACACACACACACACACACACACACACACACATGCATGCATGTGCACAGGATCAGAGCTAAATTCTTCTTGCATACAATTTTCCTTAAATGCTCTTATTTTCATGATGCACCATTACAAAAAACACTCATGTATGAGTGGAATTAAGGTCATTTGGCAGCTGAGTCTCTATATTGAAACAACAACCATGGTTGCCATCTTTGTATCAATCAACTGCAGTAGTCAAGCTATATACTTTCCCACCACTCACTTTATGTCTGTGAAAGCTGAACACAGTGCTTATGAAAGAGGAAAACCTGAATGCAGTGCATTTTTATGACCAGTCACCTGGGGCATGCATGTGAACTGCTTGACACAGCTCAAGAATTTATAATCAGATAGATAAGTGCATGTATATAGGAGGTAGGTACATATGTATATGCACATAGGTATACATGCCACTGAGAGCTATATACATATATATTTAATATATATGTAGATAAATAGACGTATGGACCATACATTCAGGTAGCTACATGGAATGCATATGTATGTGCATGTGTGTTATACAGGTAAATATATGCAAATGTATGTATCTGTCGATAGGTATATGAATAGGGAGGTGGGTACATATATAGGTACTAGAGTATGTGTTCTAGATGTGGAACATGGGTGTGTAGGTATTTATGCAAATAAGCTATGTATACAGTGTGTATATAACATGTACATAGATAAGTATAAATATGTATGGACACGCATAAAGATATACATGTAGGCATGTTAATATATGTGCAGTCAGACACATTTTTACATGTCCATTGGTTGATACTTGCATAGGTATGTATTTAGTGATGGATATGGTGAATATACAGGTAGGTGTGTAGGGACACATGTAGATGTATATATAGCTACTCACATATACACATCTATAGACATACCTGTGTATACAGACATATACAAATGCAGGCATGTATGTACAAACATAGATAGAGACATGTTTGGTTATATATGTAGCTATGTGAATGTATGTATTTATGCACACATACATTGGTTAATGCTCCTCTATCTTTGCCTGCCTTGCAGAGAAGGCTTGGAGAGGATATCAAGTGTCATAGGCCTTGCCAGCCACAGTTGATTCCTAGTCTTATTCGTACCAAGGGCTGAAACACTAACTTGTTCCTTTGAGCCCTGATGGTGTGTGATAACGATGTCTCACCTTGCAGGGAAGGTTTGGGCTAGTACTTTCTATTTCATAGTAAGACAAAGGTGGCAATGAGTGTCCTTTGCTCATCTCTCCATGCTATGCTTGTCGTGTATTGGACAGTCTGTCCATCGGGTCTAGAACCGTTTACATTTCTAATGTGGTACTAACCTGAAAAATGTTAGCCTTGGTTTGGAGAAAAACAGAATAGATGACTTCCCTCCCTCTTCTGGCCACATCACCCGACTTCAGCAACTGGATATTTGAGAAAGTCTGGCAAGGAATTAAAATTCATTTCCACTGGTGAGAGCTACAAGGTGCTGTAGTTCTGGTATTTGGAAGGACTTAGCAGAAGAGAGGCACACGACCTACAGATACCCTATCAGCTGCTGTTCACTCCAAACTTTGACACTTGGCCTAGGATCTCAAGGTGTTCTTGTAAACCTTGTTAGAGAAACAGTAGTGAGAAAGCATTTGCACGCATGTGTGTCTTCATTGCGTACCTGTGTGCATCTCCTTGTTGCCTTTTCAATGGCAACCATGGCAGACCTTAATCTTGGGAACTGAGAAATAGGATTCTAAATTATTGTATTTCTCCCTTTAAATTCCAGATCACAAGTATATTCTACCTAGGTGACTAGATAGACAAGTAAGATCTGTATCTGTTATCTCTATAATTGTCATTTGTATAATGTGGTCTATAAGTTTGAAAATTTTAGATCCAGGGATTGAAAACACAAATGTCTATAGGAACTAGATACGATCTGACTAACGCTGAGCAGAGAGCCTTGCACTTACAATACCCATTTATGCTCAGTTGGTAGTTGGAGGTCAAGATCACTCTTACCCCCAAACAATTAATTTGTGTTTCTCTTGGTGTTTCTCTTGCTTTGTTTTGTAAATTTTACTTTTTATAGGTGTGCATGTGTGTTATATGCACACGTGTATGGGTGCACCCATATGTTCATATGTATGTGTATGGAAGGTGGAGTATGATTTTTGGACATTATCCTCAGGAATGCCATCCACCTCCTTTGGGTAGGGTGGAACTTACTAAATAGGTTAGACTGGCTGATTTGCCTGTCTCTGTCTCCCCATTGCTGGGGTTAGGAGCACACACCACTATATCCAGCAACTTAATTTGATGTCTGGGAAACAACCCAAAATCCTCATGTTTGCAAGGCGAGCTCTTTACATTGGTAAAGTTATATATTAGAGATAGAAGCAGTGTTAAAAAGCAATCAGCATAGTCTCAGCTTTGAGGAAGTCAGAGGTCAATGGGGCTAACTAAAGCAACCTCTAGGCCTGTAGTATTATGTGGGGATGCAAGTCCAGGACTCTGAGATGTTTCAAGGAGAGCCAGAAGTCTACATATGTATGTGAGAATGTGTGTCTGAAAGAGGGCAGGGGGATGGATTCCCAAACTAAAATGCCCTAAATCTGTCATTAGTTGAGCTTAGATATAGGAAATAAATGTAACGATTTGAAGCCTGGAAGAGGAAAGGAGAGAAAATACTTAGTATTTTTTTCTTAGTTTCCAACTTGGACTTAGCTGATTGGGATTTCCTTGGCTCCAAAACCAAATTCTGTGTCAGAATCATCTTTAGCAGCCTACAGAAAAGCAGAACCCCAGACCCCAGTTCAAGTCATGTGGGTGGGTGTGGGAGCCCCAGAGGCTGACTTTCTGGTCCCACTGTCAAGGTCTTGCACAGCAAACCTGGGATCTCAAAGTCTCCAGCTGAGTGGAGCTGAGGGAAGGTTTCATGAAAGTTCTTGATAACTTGATGCAACCCAACCTGAGGACTGGGGACCTTCAGGGTACTCATATTTCTTAAGCTTCCTAGCTTCAAACTATTTACAGCAAGAAAAACAAAGACTGAACATGTCTGCACACACTTGCACACATCCTCTTTAAAAAGACAACAGAATTTGGCTTTCAAAGCCCTGGCTGGTAGAAATTCATCAAAATTTGTAGAGAATTTTGCTTGGGATAAGAACTTTCATTTTCGTTTTTTTTTTTTTTTTTTTTTAAACTTCTAAGAAAAGGGGACAGAGTGAACCATCTAGTGAGTGGAGACAGCTGGAGCTTGACTTTGGCTCTTCCCCAATTTATTCTAGTCTTTGAGTGCTGGGATAATGACCATAACCTTACAGTATGCTGTTGTGGGACTGGGGTTGGCTAGGACAAAAGCCATAGACCACTACTTGAGACATCATTCAAGATACAGTTAGATTGAAAAGAAGGAGAGACTGGGTAGGGGAGGGGAGGAGAGTAGAACAGAGGAGGGGAGGGGAGAGGAGAGCAGAGGAGGGGAGGTACACATCATTCAGTGAACATACTTTGGGTATAAGTTTTAGACAACACGAAATGTGAAAAAAGATGTCCATTTTACAGTTATTTTTAGGCTCATGTGTAATAAATGCGGCACCAAATATCAAATATCTGCAAAATCAACAGCAGTCAGAAAAAAAAAATGACAGTGGTTCTTCCTTGACTGGGTTAAAGAAATTGTCCTTGGTGCAAAGTCAGTGCTTGACATGATTCTGGAGAACTTGGTGGTGGTGGTGGGGGGCAGTGGAGGAAACACAGGTGGATGGGAATTAATTGAATTTAGAGTGCATTGGAATCTTTCCATTGTACAAACTTAAATATTAATATATCAACTACTCATTTTTCAAAAACCACAGAAACTAGCAGAGAAGGTCAGACATTTCTTTATTTTTCCATTTTGCTTTGTAAAAGTATTTGGCATAAAGTATTCATTCTGTTACTTTTTATATAGTAAAATATCCCTTAAACGTGACTAATTCACAATTTAGAAACTGGTGTGGACTTTTGAGGCAGACACGTTTGAAAAGATATAGATATAATCATAGACTCAGAGAATCCAAGTGTGTACAAAATCCTACAGTCATTGCTGCCTTCTTAATGGTATTCAAAAATGACCCAGTACAAAATGAAAATGGTAATATTTGTTTGCACCACATGACCGGATCTGAGTAGCCAATGACCTGTGTCTAGCTTGCTAGAGTGTGATATATTATAGTGCCTACAATTTGCTGCAGGCAGAAATCTTAATTAAGGCATTTCCTAAAGAGTGACCTTCAGGGAGTACATTACCAAATTGGTATAAAAATAGACAAAGGGCCAAATGGCATCATTGCAATAGGAAGATGTTGGATATATATTTCCCCTCAAAGACTATTGTCATTGATATTGGGAGGGCTGCAGGGCTCATCACAGAACTATTAGCCTTAACCTCTAGGAAAGACCTTATTACTAGCGCACATGTCAGGTGCTATTCCTTAGAAGTTGATTAGACAAGTGACTGGCCAGCAAGTGCTGGATCTACCCGTCTACCCCCTCAGTACTGGGAACAAGGATGTGCCATCACAAACAACTTTTATGGGCACCGGAAACTGAACTCAGGACCTCATGCTTGTACATCAAGCCATCTTTGATGACTAAATCATCTTCCTAGCCTCAAGCCTTTTACTTTTTCTTGTAACCAGTCACATGTGTGTCCATACTTCTTTAAGTGGACAACTCTGCTGAATGTCTGCAGTTCTTGATGACATTGTTCTTGATGACATCAAAAACACTGATCTAGTTGGGCAGTCTGTAATGTGCGTTGTGCCTTTTCTTTCGACAGCAGTTATGTGATGTCTTTTCTGAAGGTAAAGATGGATTGCTGGCCTTCAAGGTCCACAGACTGCTGGAACTGGACCAGCCAGTACAATGATGTGGCTCAAATCAGTTAGATTATTTCTTCCAGATTTCTCCAGGCTGTGCAAAGTGTCGTGGCCAAATACTCCTTTCCTGGCCAAAATTATTTGCTGTTATTTTAACTCTTAGACATTTGACCAGCTTCTCATGAACTTGAGCAGGCTCACAGAGTCAGCTGACCTTGTCCTTTTTGGCAGAGCATGACCATGTATTTCTGGAATACATGAAATATGTCAGGACCCAGAGCTAAGTCATCTGGTGGCATTTGAACATTAATCTGCCATTGGCATGGCACAGCAGCTTGTAATCCAGCATTCATCTGGGATTCCAAGGGAAGAAATAGCTCAGCAGCCCCAGCTTCATGTGTTTGTATAGAAGTTAATCCACAAATTCAGATTTTCTTTTCATCCTCATTTTCTTATTCTTTTCACCTCTACTACCCCAACCCCAGGCCCCTTTCTCATCTTTAATTGTGTCTCTTCTACTTTCAGGTCGTAACTTCTCGACTTTACTCCCCCTTCCTTTACTCCCCCCTCCTTTACTTGGCCCTCCTTTACTCTCCCCCTTTACACCCCCCCATTGCTTCCTTCTTTTGTTATTTTGTTGTCCTACGTAAGAGGAAATATGATATTATCTTCTTGGATCTGTCATTTTTAGCTCAGCATAGAGTTTTATATTTGTGTTAGAAGAATGAAGACAATAATGTCAGTCTCAGAGTTTTTAAAACATGTAGTCAATAAAGATGGAAAATAATCTTTGGATAATAATGATCATTCTATTATTACTATTATTATGTCATTCATTTCAATATACCTTAACTCAGCTGAACTCTACATTTCTCAAACAAGCATCTTTAAAGACCCAGCCTATGAATATGTGGGGAACAAATGACTACAACAGCTTCAATTTGGCAAAGCTATCAGATGATTTTGGCTTATTAACAGGCATCTTCCTAGGAAGAGGAAATAAAAGAGATTCTGTGGGGGGACTAGGGGCACTTGGGGATGGGAGCAGGAGGGATCAGGTGGGGCAATGATGGAGAGAGTGCAGGGAGAGACACCTGGATTGGGGGACATTTGAGGGGTGGTGTGGAAGCCTAGTGCCAGAGGAAACTTCCTGGAATCTATGAGGGTGACCCAAGTGAGGAGTTCTAGTAATGGAGGATACAGAGACTAAATTGGCCTTTTTTCATAGCCAGGTTTCCAGTAGTGGGACTGAGTTGCATTAGGTTGAGTAATTGACTGAGGGGGTCTGGTGGAGAACCTCAAACAACCCAGGCTGATGCTAAGACAGAGGGTTTCTCTATGAAACTTGACAGAGGAGTTCTATTGATGAAGACAACATCCACACCACTCATTGAATGTAGAGAGGTCAAGCTGATGCTAGCTTGGAGCCTTCACCAATATGTTCTAGTCTCTTTGGTGCAAGAAGGTACTCTGCAGGTTATGGAAAGAGAAACCTGGACACCAACCTAGCCACAAAATCTTCCACCTACAATCTCTCCTGACTGCAAGATGTCCTGGGGCAATGGTGGCACAGAATGTGTGGGAATAGCTACCAACCAATGTTGGTTTAACTTGGGGTCTACACCATGAGAGGGAGCCTATACTCTACACTGCTGGATGGCCAGGAACCAGACACTGAATAGCCTAGAGAACTAGGGTAGAACTAAACAGGACTGGCAAAGCAAAAACTGGTTCTTAGTGATATTCTGCTCTACTCATAGATTGGTCCCTTGTCTGGTTATCATCAGAGAGGCTTCTTCCTGCAGTAGTGGAGTAGGTTCAGAGACCCACAGGGAGACATTACGTGGAGAGTGAGTCTAAATTGGAGGGCTCCATCAGGTCACTCCTTTTGGAGATCAGGGAGCCTCACAGAAGAGGGGCAGGCAAGATTGTAGGAGTCAGAGGGGATGGAGGACACAAGGAGAACATGGCTCACCACATCAGCTAAGCAAGGCTCACAAGGGCTCACAGAGACCAAAGCAGCAAACACAGGGCCTGCATGGACTGTTACCAGATCCTCTGCATGTATGTCATGGCTGTTAGCTTGTTGTTTTTGTGGGACTGTAAACAGAGGGAGCAGTGAATCTCTGACTCTTTTGCCTGCTCTTGAGATTCTTTTCCTCCTATTTGGTTACCTTGTCCAGCCTCCATATGATGGCTTTTGCCTTGTCTTATTATATCTTGTTTTGTCCTATTTGATTGTTATTTCTTGGAGGCCTGTTCTTTGCTGAAGAGGAAACAGAGGGGGAGTGGATTTAGGGGAGAGGGGAGCTGGGAGGCGTTGGGAGGAGTGGAAGGAGGGGAGACTGTGGTTGGGCTGTATTATATGAGAGAAGAATCTATTTTGAATAAAAAAATCAAAAAGAGGCACTGAGGTAGCTGTGAACATTTAAAAAAATCTTTGCACATGTGCTTATAATCAAGTGTATGAATATATGCAAAATATGTCTGTACATTTGTGTGTACATGCAGGTGAGTATGCCACAGAGGACAAGCCTGAGTGTTGGGGTCAGCCTTCTGCCTTGATGAGGCAGGGTCTCTTGTAGTTTTTATTGCATATACAAGGCTAGCTGTCCCTGGCAGGAGTGTTGGGATTACAGATGCATATTACTGAATCCTGCTTTACATGAGTTCTTGGGATTCAAACTCAGGTCCTTCTACTTTCTCAGTAAATGGTTTACCCACCAAGTCATCCCCCCAGCCTATAATTATCAACATTCTTTCTTTCAGTTTCTCTCTCATGTAGCTTTTCATAAGGTGGTAAGAGAGACAGAAAAGTTATAGGACATTTAAATTAAAACACTATACACATTTTGTAAGGAAGGTTTACTTCTGCATGCTGTTGTTGTGATGCAGTTGTGAGCTGTCTATCACTCCCTCAACTGACAACAATTACAGATGCAGATATTAGTTGTAAGGCCAGTCAGTCTGTGAAAAAGATTGTTACCAAGGAACAAACAGATCAAGGGAGCAGCTATAATGTTGGCAATTAGAAGAACGTTATCCAGACTAGCCCTGGAGGAAGACTAGGGTTCTATTGCTTAGACAAGCAATAATAAGACACCTATAGCTGGCAACTCTATACTATAGATGACATGGATATAATGATTTAAGCATTAGGCTCCACGATAAAGTAATTGTGTATCTACAATCATCTCATTATTTACAAGACAAGCTCAACTGTATTAGTTCAAATGGCTTTTATAAAAAATACTGTGGCAAGTTGTCAACAAATAGGACCTCATGGAATTAAAAGCCTTCTGTGCAGCAAAGAAAATCTGACGAAAGATTAATATCTAGAAGGTACAAGAACTGGATGACCACACACCAGGGCAGGCCCCAGTCCCAAGACTAGCTGGGTTTTACAAACTGGGCTCTATGGGGAAAGAAGGAAAAAAAATCCAAAGCTGGGGGGGAAGGGATGGGTGGGTTGAGAAGGTGGCAAGGGGTTCGAGGAACTGACAGGGGTAAATATGTTCAAAATACATGTAGGAAAGTCTCAAAGAATTATTGAGAATTATTTAAAAATGAGAACAAATGACCTAATAAAAAAACAGGCTAATGATAGGCATGGTTGTGTGCCTACCTGATACCCCAGCACCGTGGGAGTTAGAGATAGGAGGATCATCGGGGCTTGTTGGCTGCAAGCCTAGCTTCAGGTTCAGAGATAGACCCCGTCTCAGAGGAATAATGTGGAAGTGACAGAGCAAGGCATCCAATGACCTCCACTGTTCTCTGAACATACATAGCTGCACACACCTTCATATGTGCATGTATAACACACACACACACACACACACACACACACACACACACATTACACAGAAGAAAATGGGTAAATGAGTTGAATAGATAATTTTCAAAAGAAGAAATATAAATGGCTAATGACTATTTTAAAAATTGTTAAACATTCTTAGCCATCAGGGAAAGGCAAATTAAAGCCACATTGAGATTCCATTTCATCTCAGTCAGAATGGCTATCATCAAGAAAACAAACGACAAAAAATTCTGACCAGGGAGTATAAAAAAAGAATTTTTATTCGCTGTTGGTGGGAGTGTAAATTGGTGTAGAAATCAGTGTGGAAGTTTCTCACAAATCAAAAAATAGAACTACCATATATTCAGCTATACAATTGGTGCACACACACCCAAAGGACTCTATATTCTACCACATACTTGCTCATTCATATTTATTATCCCTGCTCTATTCACAATGTCAAGAAATGAAATCAGCCTAGAAGCCCAAGAACAGAGGAATAGGTGATTAAAATGTGGTCAAGGTATACAATGGACTTTTATTCAGCCATAAAGAAAAAGGAAATTATGAAAATTTCAGGGAACTTAATGAAATTGGAAAAGATTATATTAAGGGAGGTAAAACAAACTCAGGGTCAGAAAAACAAACACTGCATGTTCTTTCTCCTATGTGGATCCCAGTTTCTAATTTTTGTTTATTTCTTTTTAATGTGGGAGTGAGTGTGTATAGAGACCAGGAAACTGTCAAGGGACCAACCCATGAAAGGAGAAAACAGAGACCTCAAGGAAGAGAGGTGAGGGGCAGGCAATAGGACACCCGTGATTTGGAAATGAAGGGAGAATACTGAAGAAGGGTTTAAGCCAGTATGGGGAGCAGGGAGATGGATGGGAGAGAGGACTGAGTGGGGAGGCTCAACTGAAACCAAGTATGTATGAAATGCCATAAGGAATTCTGTTCCTTTGTAAGCTAATTAATGTGATTGCCTGAACAGGACCTGCACACACACACACACACACACACACACACACACACACACACACACGCGCACTCACATGCACACCCACACGCACACACAGACATGAAAATAGGAGAGAGACAGTAGAAGTAGGAGGTGTAAGAGAGAATAATGGAGAGGGGTGTATATGATCACAGCATGTTTCATACATGTATACATGTATGAAAGAAATGGCAAGATTATCCAAGAAATACTTCTGTGGATAAAACCAATAAAATTAGTTGTTAAATGGCTCAGTCAAGGTAATAGCAACACAGAAATAAGACAACCAAGAGCTGAACTTGGTTCTTGCTTTTATTTCTCAAAGCTAACATACTTTGTGAAACTCACAAGTCAGCAGCTAGGAGACCGTGTTAAAAACTTATTGGCTAAGGGACGGGAGTTTGAAAAATGAGTTCTAACAGAGTACATTATACCTGTTAATAATAAAATAACAGGTGAATAAATGAAACTTATTTTATCCTAGTTATTTCTTCTGGTTCCTATAACATTACAATTTTTTTTGGAATTTTTTTTTTTTTTTGCTATTTCTGTTTTAACCAATTTTTTTTTAAGATGGAGGGCAGAGCAGTGGTGGCACTTGCCTTTATTTTATTTTATTTTTTAAATTTATTTATTATGTATACAGATCGCATTACAGATAGTTGTGAGCCACCATGTGGGTGCTGGGAATTGAACTCAGGACCTCTGGAAGAGCAGTCCGTGCTGTTAACCTCTGAGCCATCTCTCCAGCCCCTGTTTTAACCAGTTTTATAATCTCGTTGACACCGCATTCTCGCACCTACTGAGTGTATCAATGTCCTTGAACTGATTTAACAAACAAACAAACTATGAAACCTCTTGACAACAAGTCTAAAAAGGAAGGAAAGGCTTTAAGCAGTGTGTGTTCTCAGGGGAAGCCCACCTTCTTTGAAACTTTGTCACCTCAATTGTCATTCTGCTTGACAATTAACAGTACCAATTAGTTAAAAAGTCCAGCGCCAAGGTGCATTGAGTTTGTGGAAAATGAAAATGAAATGAGCAAAATCAGATTTAATGAGTCCTGCAACCTTGAGAAAATCCAACCCATAGCCTTCATCTGGCACAGAGCGTGCAGTACACTCTACTTATTCCTCCTTCCCATATATAGCACACCTCACAACAAGGTTGTAAGTTTGTTTGACATAAGATTTCAGGGGGGAAAAAGAAAATGAAAAGAAAAACAGAGACAAAAGGCCTGCTTTCATGTTCTGCCTGTGTTGTTCACAGCTGAGTGAGCCACCTCTTGGAGTTTCAGTTTTCCCATGTTAAAAAGTAGGTAACAATTCCCTTGTTTGCCTCTCTGGATTATTGCAAAAATCAAAGGAGAAAAGACAGAAGAAAGCTACTGCTCACTGGAAAATGCTTCAGAATGGAATTTTTTGTTATTTCTGTCTCTTAGCCCTTAGCAACTGCTGCTGTTTATTTTGTGATGTGGATATTGGTCCTTCATTCAGTGGTTATTCATTCAGTCCCTGCCTTTTGATTTGGGAAAATGAGTTTAGAAAAAGATAGAGAAGAATATTGTCTTAGTTATGCTTCTATCACTATGATAAAGACTATGGCCAAAACCATGAAGGGAGGAAAGAATTTATTTCCACTTACAATTCCCAGAATGACTCCATCATTGAGGGAAATCAAGGTGAGAACTTAAGGCAGGAACTTGGAGTCAAGGAACCAAAGCAGAATCATGAAAGAATGCTGTCCTCTGGCTTTCTCCCCCGTCACTTGTTCAGCCTGCTTTCTTATACCATGCAGGACCACCTGCCAAGGGATGGCATGCCCCCAGTGAAATGGACCCTCCAAAATCTATCATTAATGATGAAAATGCCCAACACGCTTGCTTACAGGCAATCTGATGGAGGTAATGTCTCAACTGGGAGTCCTCTTCTTACTTAACTGTAACATGTCAAGCTGACAAAAAACCAACCAGCACATTTATAGAAATAAAATGTAGTAATGAATGAGATTTGCTAGGTTGTATCAGGTATGGTGGATCACACCTTTAACCTCAGCATTTTGGAAGCTGAGGCATGGATTGTCTATGAGCTAATGGCCAATTTAGGTTACAAAATACATCTCAGGCAGTGAGATCCTGTCTGAACCAAACATTAGAAAGAACGGGTAGTCTAGGCTCTAATAACTGCTACCCAAAGAAATAAAAGAGAAGTAGGGGAACAATCACAGCTGGGAGGGAACTTTATTTATCGATTACTGTGGAGTATACTGTGTGTCTCCCCTCCACAGACAAGTGATTAGGCATTTTGCCAATCCCTAAGATCTCAGAAGATGAACTTGACCTGTTCAGATGCATGGTCATTACAGATGGTGTGGGGTGGGGCCATTATCCAATATGGCTAGTGAAAAGTCAGAGAGTTGTTTGGAGAAGGTTGTGACAAATAAGACAAAGACTGGCATGTGACGGTAGCTCTTTAGAAACTGAAAGGGGTTGGAAGTAACTTCTACATCCTGCAGGTAACACATCCTTGTTGACACCTTGACATTTGAATTTCTGGCCTGTAGGTTTCAGATGGCACAGAACAAAGAAACATTTAATTCTTTACTGTTTACTAAATTTTGCTTGGTAATTTGATTCCAACTTATTTCTTTGAATGCATTTTTTAAAATAAGGGTCACTATTCCAGTTTTACACCACGATAGATTCAGATAAGAATAATGAATATATAAGGACTCAGAGGACAACAATGCTAACATTTGTCTCTGTGAGCTACAAAGCAAACTAAGTGAAGTCAAAGGACTCAAGTGCACCTTTGTTAGCACTTCATGATGATCTGATCAAAGTCTTTTCAGTGGCCTGTCTCAACTAGATTCACAAATTAATTCTTTCCTTAGTTAACTTAGTACTCATTAGGGCCAGTGCTAAGAGAATATTGTTAAAAAATAGACGTGATCCTGTCCGTTGTCTGAAAAAGTGATATAGCCAAACGTGCTAGAATCTAAGCATCCATATGCCAGGCACAGTGTAAATATGCATGCTCATGAGCAAAGGAGCACCTAACATATAAAACAAAAACATACTCTACTCCCACAATTTCTTACTCAGAATACTTATTCAAGCATTCAGTAGAAAAGCCAAAATTTGAATTTCTAGTTCTAACACTGTCATGGATTATTTTGTTTCTTTATTTGTTTTGATGGTGGATCAGTACATAAAAATATATCTGATAGTGAAAGTATAAAACCCAATGTGAAGCTTCACAGATTCAGGATGGTTAGTCTATCTATCTGTATAGAAGGTCATTGATGAATATACTTTGGGTCTGGTTAATTTCTGTGTGTGATGTTTTTACTTGTACTTTTTAATAATAAAGTTTATATTTTAAAAGTTAGAAAAAAGAACAGATAGAAAATAATGTCAACTACATGCTGCCCTGTTCTTATTCTTCTCAAAGTAAATGTTATAATATTGAAAGAATAAGTTTATCTTAAGGCAATATCCATGTCTCTTTTTAAAAGCTAGCTTGGGGTCTTGGGTTAACCAGCATCTTTTGGTTGAAACTGTGTTTTCTGGATTTCTGCTTCTTGTCTACTATTAAGTCTATCCATATTTGCATAGGTATATTGAAATAGTATGCTTTTTAGTGAATGTCTGCTTATGAAAGCCACAATAATAACACCACCACCTACGAATCTTCAGCGAAAACGACCCTTTGTTCTAATTTTTAAAATCCATGGACTACAACAGCACCCTTGAGGACTATAACCCATACAATAGATTAAGAGCCTGTTAAATGTTATTTTCAGCTTGGCAGAGCACCAACTGCTAGGTTACCCTTTAGCTCTGATTATGTTGAAGTATGGCAAACTTACTATAGCCAGGTGACAGCACTAATGTGTCATTGTGGAATGCTTTTAAATAACTGAACAAGCAAATGTAATGAGCTTTACTATCTAATTCCTGGGTAGAAAATCAGCCTTGCAGACACAAAAGACAAACATCATGAGGTTCCTCTCGTATGTGGAAACTCAACTGTACACCTGTATGTATGATGTGAAAATAGAAAGAAGAATCTTTGGCAAGAGGAAGAAGACAAGAGAGGGCTATAGGGAGGGTGAAGACTAGGACAGGACAAGAGAAGATCACAGGGGAGCGTGACCATAATTAAAATAACTAATATACTTGAACAGAATTATTTTATGAAACTCATTGCTCTGTAAAACTAATACAGACTAATAACAAAAAAGAAAGAGTGAAATGTTGCTGCATCAAGCTGTGAACTTGTGGCAAGTGTGTATGTGTATATGTATTGTTGACCACCATGCCTCCCCCCCCCCCCCCATCGCCTATTCTGGGCTTCAGTCCATCATTGATACATTAGGGAAGCTTCAAGGAAACTCTCCCATGCTTTTCCAAAGTATACCTATGTACCAAAATTTGACAAGGACATTTGGCTAAAATCTACAAAGGTTTTCTTTTTAATTGGTTTAAGGATTTTTTAGGTGTTCTTTTCTTCCTGTTTTAAATTTCCTATCAAATCACAGGTATAATTTTCATTTTTTTCTGAGTAGAATATCCTGATTCATCTACTGAGTTTAAATAGTTTCATTCTGATTAACATTGCATTTTTAGGATAGTGCATATTGTAAGGCTGATTTGCAAATTGCTTTTTCATATGTTGTAGAAGTATATATTGCTGATCTGAATTCCTTTAAGATGACTACAAAACTGACCTTGTGAATAAAGCAGATGAAAGTGTTTGCTGTGCGAGCCTGGTCACCTGCGTTTGGTACCCCGAACTGATATAAAAAGCCAGATGTAGTGGCATACATGTATAATCCCACTATTTTTATGATGAGATGGGAGAAAGAAGAACTGTACAGAAGCTTGCTAAGCCATCTAGCCTTGAATATGTGGCACAATAGCAAAAACAGAGAGACCCTGTCTCAACAAGGTGGAAAGAGAAATCAACACCTAAAAGTTGTTCTCTGACCTCTATATTTGTCATATGTACAAGTATCATGGCTTCTGGAGAACTACCAGAAGGAAAAAAAAAACAGATAAATGATCTACACTGTAAAATATATATAAGTTATGTTTCAAATAAGTAAAATTAATATCTCATTAATGCTGTAGAACAATTCTTTTTTACACCATGAATATGTATTACTCTCATTGGCTAATAAAAAGCTGATAGGCTGGTAGCTTGGCAGGAAGTTAGGTGGGAAAGACAAACTGAGAATGATCAGAAAAAGGAGGGTTGAGTCAGGAGAGATGTTAGCCAGCTGCCCAGGAAGTAAGACATGCTAGAGGACAGATAAAATCATGAGCCATGTGGCAATACATAGATTAATAGAAATGGGTTAATTTAAATGTGAGAGTTAGCTAGTAACAAGCCTGAGCTATTGGCTGAGCATTTATAATTCATATTCAGCCTCTGAGTCAGTTATTTGGGATAGGGAGGTTGAGACAGTAAACATCCATTATACATTAACATTTGTAAATACTCATAAAGCTCCTCAAATTACACAGGGAAAACTTATAATGTCTGAATTGAATTGAAAATACCTTAGAGTTGCTAATTTCAAATAGATCAGTGCTAATATGACAGGGATTTAAACATTTATACACAGGTTAATGCATGGAATTCCAACCCTATGGTAGAGTTGGGCAGGCAAAACACAGTCTTAGAAATGATTTTGAGCAGACTTCTGTTCCTAAATTATACCAAGTTTTGATGGGCTTTAGAAATATTTCATGTCACTTAGAATCTCAAGAAAAGTACAAACCTTTCTAGTCATCGTGGCTGTCATCATACCATCAACATCACCAACATAATGGTCATTATTACCATCACCATGTTTTTTTTTTTTTAATCATTATCACCATCAGCATCATCATTATTGTTGTCATCATCATCACTGATCAGCACACATATTTTTGCCTTAGTTTCTTTTCTGTAACTGTTATAAAAGATCTTGACAAAAGTAAAAGGAGAAAGGTTTTAGCTTCTCACAGTCCAAGAATATAGTCCCTTATTGTGGGGAACTCATGGCAGCAGGAATAGAAACACAGAGCCAAATGCAGAGTTGAGAGCCCAAGAGGTCAGAGCAATAGCTAAGACCTAAAAACCCTTTCTTAACCTTCACTGCCACTGCTGTCCTTCCCCTCAGCAAGAGACCTACTTTCTGTGTATCTGTCTTTTTATTGGCTTTCTGTTCTGCCTTCTCATTGGTTGTAAACCCAACCACATGAGCTCCTCATCACTGCCTGTCTGTACAGACCTCCAGGTCTTCTATGGTTGGTATTGAGATTAAAGGCGTGTGTCTCCATTCTGGCTTTATCTTTGAACACACAGAGATCCACCTAGCTCTGCCTCCCAAGTGCTGGAATTAAAGGTGTGTGCCACCACAACCTGGCTTCTGCTATAGCTTGCTGTTAGCTCTGACCCCCAGGCAACTTTATTTATTAACATACAAATAAAATCATATTTCAGTAAAAATAAAATATCACCATACCCAGAAATCTGTGTCTCAGGTGATCTTAAATTTTGTTAAGTTGGTAATTAACATTAACCATCACAGTTATCGATATCATCATTACATCACCATCCTTATCCTCTTGCCATATAACTTAGCTTCCACTACACATAGCACAGTTCACACCAGTCTATGGACAACAGTTAAACTAGATTAATGAGTTCCTTTGAAATCCTGGAGAGACTTTGTTCTCTCTTTCTGAATAGTGACACTGATTCCCAGTCTGAGGTGCCCAGTTCCAATGCACTGTTCACCTTCTGCATTTAGGAACTCTACCTGATTCCTTCAGGTGTCATTACCTGCTTGGACACTATGTCTAGTTCAGTTTTCTTCTTGTGCCTTAAATAGTTTTAAATCTAGGCTGGGCTTGGTGGTGCTTGACAGTAATCTTAGTATTTGGGACGTTAAGGGGGTAGGATTGCCTTGAGTTTGAAGCCAGCCTGGGAAGCAGAATGAGTTCCAGATAAGTCGGGCTATTGAATAAGACCCCTTCTCAAAATGTAAAAGAATGTGTTATCTGTGTATAAAACATATGAAAGTATTGGTATGTTTTTCTCTCTTTAGAAAATTATAGAGGGTAGATCTGGCATTACTCACAAACCATCTTTCCAGTGGAAATTCTGTTTTCAAAGCTGTCAAAAGGGACTGCATGACAAGGATAATGACAATTTTCTAACCCATCTTAGTACTTATAGGGTGACTATAAAATGACAATTATTTGTTGATATAAAAGAATAACTTAATTAATCATATATTTATTCATGAATGTCTACAATACAAAAGGTAATATATTCAGGGATGAATTTCAGCAAAGGAAATTTTGAGTAGGTAGATCATGTAGGAATAAAATAGATATGCATTAATAATAACATTGGCTATTTAACAAATACTGGATATTTCAGGAAGATAACTAAACAGAGCTAAAGTTTTTGATTTTTATTTTTGAAAAAGGATGCTGTATGTAGCCCAGGGTAGCCTCAAACTTTTGATCTTCCTGCTTTAGCCTTCAGAGTGCCAGAATTTGTATATATCATCAAGTTCAATGTTCAGGTTTTTTTTCCTGACAAGGATCTACAAGGCAGAAAAAAATCAATGTCTCAAGTGAATATTTTGATAGTAGCTTTCTTGTAGACAATGAAAAGTAATTATCATGATATTTTGTAAGAATTAGAGGAAGAAAACAAATCCATTATTTATTCTGGAAAAGCTGTCGCCAAAACCTGGAGAAAATCTCCTGTGTTCTTCTGGAGAGTGGTATGTAATGTGCTTGGAAAGCTTAAACATTTCTTCACTGAAAAGAGTTTTAATTTGTCCTTCATGAAAACACCTTAGAGGATCCTGAGATTGCACATAGAATCTACCATGCATATATAGGTATTTTTTTTCTGGAACTAATTATCCGGTTATCTCTCTGGGTTCTTGAGGGTAGTTTCATCCACAATGTATTTTCTATATAGTTGTATGAAATCATAAAGCTTGGTAAAATACAGAGTTCTGGGCCCCACCCTAATCAGAATCACTGAAGGCAGAACTTGAGATGAAGAATAAATGGGCTCCCTGTGCTCTCTTTCTCGCTCGCTCACACATACTTGCCTTTCTGTTTCTCACAATTATCCTTAATTCAATTAAAAACAAAAAATAATCAAAAATCAATTTAGCAGGAAACAATTCCACAGAGGGTCTCAATCAAAACGGCTAAAATATATCACTCTCTCACAGTCTGTTTTGATCCAAGGGTAAAATGTAAACCAGTCAGGGGAATTTATGGACTTCATGTCCTTCACACAATCCTCCATAAATATCATTTCTCCCCACTGGGCATTTCAGGAGGATTAGAAAACAGAATTCAAGGTTTTCTTCACTGACAAGAACCTGCAGGGCAAAAAATTCAGTGTTTTAACTCTGGATGAAGCCATTGTATTTGTTAATCAACTGGGCAGAGGGCAAGATGGAGATTATGTTTTTGTCTTCCGAAGAATTTTGTCTGAGTGAATTGGCTACTTGCCTATCTGATCCCAAAGTAGGTCAGTGGGTGTTACACTTTGGGAATACCCTGGTGAGATCTGAAATTAAAACTGCAAGGGGGAGGCAGTTTCTAGAACATCAAGGCCAATTGTTAGCAGCCAAATAAACCAGCAAGAAAGCATGCTACACAGATGATATTTACCTGGGAGTCAGCAGCAACTGACTCCATATTTGCCTAGATCATGTAGAAATAATTCTATGCCAACCCTAATTGACAATGGCCTGGGATCCTTGTTGTACCTGCTCACTTCCTGGTGAGGTCCTTCCAGGGAATGTCTTATACAACTGTTTAGTTTTCACTATTGCTAATAATGTGGAGAAGTCATAGTAGAAATTCACTTCTTAACATATTTTTAATGTTGTATTTTGTCTGTCTATACCAGGAAGAATAATTCATTCTGCACTATGCAGAAACATACATGCACATGCACACACGCACACACACACACACACACACACACATTGTGTTTCTAGAGAGATAGCATGTAGTTTTATCAACTGTATGTAGCCTTAAAAAGTCTTAATAATTTCTCTGAGATTTCCTGTCATCCTTTCCCAATCCGGAAGGAATAGTGAAGCAAATTACAGAGGAAACAAATAGGATGCATTTATATGTCTTTGAAGAGGAACAAAGCTACAATCAGTGAACTTGAAACTACAAGCTACCTGCTTGCTGTGTGCTGTGGGTTACTCACCCTGCTTCCAGTCTGGGTACATCACATTTGTATACGAAGTGTAAGAAGTCTGGATTGGGGATGTAGATATGGCTCAGTTGGTAAATTGCTAGCTTGTGGAATGCCACCTAAGGATGGCATGTGAACCTGCATGTACACAGTCGTGAACACACACACATATGCATACATACACACACAGTCTGAACTACCTTCAATATGAGTGCATGAGCTTCGAGCAGGGGTGAAGTTTAAATCACAGACTTTCTAACTTGTACTATCTTAACATTTATTTTTCATTAAACCACTGTTGGATAGAATAAGAAATGGGATTACATTGTCTAGTTATTTCATATAAAAGTCTTTAAGCAGGCAAGAAAGATTTATTTTTTCCACAACATTTTGCTAAGATGCCTGTACTTCAGACAGAGCTCTGTAATGGCATAACCATATGGTGCCATTTCAGTATTTTATTCATTTCCTTATTTTTCCTGTTGCAATCTAGCATATTATCTTAATTATGTTTTAAATAACTTATGGAAACTAAGCATTAAGAAATATCAGTGAGATTAAGCCTAAGCACATGTATAATATACACATTTTATAATAGCATTTATCAAAAAAAGAATGAAAAGATTATGGCATATACACATATTATTTGGAGTTTCTTTATATCACTCCACTATAAATAATATACACACATTTAAGTTTTAGGAAAGAATCCACTTATTATGCAACATCAACCTGTCTTGAGGGATTTATTGATGAATAAGATAGTTTTTGTAGCTTCAACGAGTCAACACTTTTCCATCCATATTTTCTACAATATAATCTTTATGACTAAATCATGAAAATTGATACTCAGGTTTATAGAGTGATAAAACATATCAACCCCAAAGTTCTTGGGCAGCATAGTATCCTTCCAAATTCAAAACATACTTACATAATTTAGCATATTTTATTCGCCCTCAGGGATCTAGATAGGTGTGGCGCCCTAAGGCTCCTGGATCCTGTGGACATCATGTGGAAAATAAGGGCTAAGCTACTGTGCTGATTGTCAGCTCTTTTGGACCACTTTAGCTACCCATGATCATTGAGAACTCTCCCAATTTTTTTTTCCAATCTCTGTCACATGGCAGCTTTGTCATAGCTTTCACGTTTTCATTGAGTCCCTTCATCTTTGTGTGACAACTTCACTGTCAAAGGCTATGGCAATGCTATTCCAAAAAGACCCATCATTCTTCACTCTCTCTCCTTTCATTTTAGCTCTTTTGCTGGCTATGCTTTGGTTGAATTACCACATTTGGATTGTCTTTCTGATGACCTTCTTGAGACTTCAGACACCATGACAAGCCTTTCTAAAGCATTCAAACTATCACATTATAGTCCTGCTCTTAATACTAGTCATAATTTATGTTAATTGTTATTTTTTTTTGTATGACATAGTTTGGATCTGAGTTGACATACACTTTCTGAAAAGGGAAATATAATGGGTATTTTGGGCCAATCAGTTTTATTCCATTGCTACTCAACTTTGCCTCTGTTGAAGGAATAGAGGCATTTGTAAAATATGTGTAAACAGTGTGGCCATGTTACATTAAACTTGGATTCAGACACATTAACCCATTCTTTCCTTTCCATTCTTCAAGTTTCATATCTGTTCTAAGTTGCTCTCTTCCAAATCCCTTTAAATTTACCCAACATGGAAACCGTGATATCCAACATACCCATCTTCTCATGCTTCCCACAAGCAGACCTGTGCTGTGCTCCAGGCAGGATCCTGTATCCTCTTCCCTCACAACTCTTAAGTTACTCCAATTGGTTTTATTGTCAAGTGCCTTCATTTCTCCAAAACAGCTCATTTTTTTTCCTTCACAAAATAGGAAACGATCCATCTGGATATAAGTATCCTGGCACCTAGTTCATGTCTCCTTACAGACATATCTGTGTCTGTTTTGTAGTCAGAACACCCTTGTAACCTACCACTGGATAGGCACTATCCTGAGGTGCCACCTTCCACCTGTGTGAACTCAAATATCTGCAGTTGGGCCTGTGCTAAAAGCATAAGATGTTAGTACCCGCTTTTCATGTCTGCACAACATGGACCAACTATTCCAAAATGTCACTCTCTAGGCAAGAGGCAATCCATAATAGGTTCCTTCAGGCCATAACCAGAGAAGAAATAAAAGGATATTGAGGTGAAACTTTTATGTAACTATATTTTTCAAATATTGAAAAAAATCATTCAAATTTTTTCCATCCATTCATTTATTTATTTTGCTGCGAAGACACAAGAGTAGTTGACAGGCTCATGTGCCCAACACGCTATTTTAAAATTTCAGTGGACTGTGAAGTTTACAAATCTGGGGCTGCACTTACACAGCCTTGGGCAAATGACAAACACCCAGCATGCATTGCATTGCTCCATTTAACGCATATTCTACATAAACAGAAAGACCACAAAGGAAGGCAAACACGAAGGGAAGAGGGCATTCAGATAGTAAAGTGGGTTTCTTTTCTTCTTCTTTCTTGGCAACAAATAACTCAGATGCCAGTTTTCCTTTCCAGGGAAGTTTTATGGTTGGCTTAGCTGAGTCTCAGGGAGGTTAAATGATTTCCCTAAGGCATCATCTGACACACATCCACACACACCTTCTCACTGGCGAGAACCGTTCTGCATGAGTTGGGACCCAAGCACCTTCCCGCCCTGAGCCATTTGCTCTAACTACCGTTCCGAGAGGCCCCCAGTGGGCAGCTTGCTACACAGCATCCCCCAAGGTCTGCTGCTCTCTTTTCTTGCCATCTGTTTTCAACAAACATCTTCTTTTACTAAGAAAACCCCCAAACCACGAACCTTTATAGTATTTTATTTCTTTGTGTGTATGATGTTATAAACAGGTGATAGGTAATTTTAAATTTTTCTGCCTTTTCATGGCTTCTCACTGCTTCATCTCAAAATTACAGTATATTCTAATAGCCATGTAATTGCTACCAGTGATTTCCTTCAATATCTCTTAGCATGCATTAACCCTTCATCTGATAATCTATATTATTGGATAGTCTCCATTAGATATGTTTTGACTAGCTACAAGAATCCTTTACAATAGTTTTGTATAAAAATGAATGTCAGATTGATATTAGTCAGGAAAAAATTAATGATATGATGTATAAAAGTTTGAATTTTGTCA
Organism: Peromyscus maniculatus bairdii; assembly: GCF_049852395.1. NCBI lineage: Eukaryota > Metazoa > Chordata > Mammalia > Rodentia > Cricetidae > Peromyscus > Peromyscus maniculatus. Next base: position 92,006,211 of record NC_134856.1, on the reverse strand, counting down.
CTTCGACACTTCCTCCTGAGATGCCTCTGGATGAGAGAAATTATAAGCAGAGAGCACAGAGAGCTGCCTTTCTTCCTCCTCAACCCTTTGTCATTTGGGGACACACAGAGAAGGCGCCCACTCGCAAATCAAAGAGTGGATTTCCACCACATTCAAGCTCTGCCAGCACCTTGTTTTTGAAACCAGTCTTAGAACATAGAGATAAATGTCTATTTGTAACTTTCCTAGCCTGATTATTTGTTACATAGTTTTCAAAGTTACCAAGATGTTCTTCAGTTCAAGTGCTTCAGTCTCCTAAGATATCCATTACTAGGTCTTCAAGTACTCCTGGAGGAACTAATTGATAGCAGCACTAGATCAATAAAGCAACTAGAGTAAACACATATCTATGTAGGATGATGGAAGATGGTAATGCTATAGAAAAAAGTAGCAGGAAGTGGCTCCAATGTGCTGAAACAAAGAAGAAACCCATTTTAGGGAATAGAAGGTAATTTAAGCTTTCTGTTTACGAAGGAACAACACTCCTCCAGCTGGAAAGAGACACACACAGGCACATCAGCTCAAAGTAGGGATGCAACAACGGTGCCTTTGGGCAAGTCCTTGCCTTCTGTGCTTCACTACAGCTTTCCTCCAAACTGTTTCCAGCTGTTTCCAAAGCACATACCCAAATCCAGTCTCAGCTCTTTCTTCATAGTGCTAACCTGATAGCCACATCTAGTGGAGTTTGGCTTTGCCAACAATGTCTACACTTGATCAGGATGACAGTTTCCAACAATGTGACTACAAACTGCGAATGCAATTTATCTTACAGATATCATCAGCTAGCTGGGGTGGAAGGGGAAGGAAGCTGAATCTGATGGTCAAGGAAGTTGAGGCAGGATCCGGTTTGAAAGGGTCCCTTTTTCATCTTGTTGCCAGCTCTATCTTCTAAGTAAAATGGTTTTTGCTGTCCCTGGCATCCATGCAGCTTCCCCGCTCAGATGGGCATGAAGCTGATTCCAATGGAAGATAATCTGGAAGAGCCTGTCTCTTCCTGGTCTCTGAATCTTCACTATCTCCACCACAGGGGAGGGAAAGATGTCTTAGTGAGCTTCTTAGTCATAAGGCACTAGTGAGATGATAGGTAATTTTAAAATTTCACTCCTTTTCATCTCTTTTCAAAATTACAGCTCATTCTAATAACCATCTAAGTTTTATGTCTGATCTAGGTTCCATCATTTGCTAGTCTCATGACCATCAACTGTTGCCCTGTCTTTATGGAAAAATATATGCATCCAATTCATATGTTAACAATGTCAAATTAGATCATGCTTAAATACATAAATATACAAATTCTTAGTGAACACATGGACACAAAGCTCTTGGGAGGTTTTTTTTTTTAAACTATTTTTTGATTAATTAATTCTATTTAAGAGGAACCTGAATGTATGGAGAAGCTGTGTTGGTTAGATGTCTTATTTGTTTCTAAGACCATTTTCAGTAGAGGTCACCCTTGACCATGGGACAGATGAGGAAGACATAGAGGCTGTGTCTGGATCATTGTCAGACTGAGTTGCTGGTGAGCATGGAGCCTCCGTTTCCTCATTTATAAGATAAGGAGTGTAGTAAACCTCCTTCACAGAATTCATGTGAGAGTCCTAGGAGACCTTTGCGTGGCAGTTTAGTTCAATGTATTGTTCTCTGAGGGAGTCATATTAATTCTCACATCCTCCAAGAAGCTGCTGTGGTCCTAATGTTTACCCTTGAATCCACATACTGAACCTTCATCACCAGTGTGGTGGTACAAAGAGACAGTGAGGTCGGTGGGAGCATTCTAGACCTCCTTCTGTTTTACTGACTCTTTCACCATGTGAGAATACTTAAGAAGCCCCATCTATGAGGAACAGTTCAGATACTAAACCTGCTAATGCCTTGATCATGGACTTCCCAGCTTCTGCAGGAAATCAATTTCTGTTTATGAATTATACCATCCCAGGCATTCTGTTATAGCAGTGCAAATGGAACAAGGCAGAAACTAATCTTGACTGTAATAAATGACAGAGTCTGGATGTTTCTGAGAAATCCCACGGTCAGCTAGGCTCTGCTGAGAGTTGTTCTGTGTGTGAAGCAGGCTCATCTTGGCTGACCTGAACCTCACCACAGGGCTGGCAGAATTCAGGAAGTGGTATGGAGACAACTCTAGAACAGCAGTCTATTCTGTGTTTCAGAGCCTCCTATGAGGAAATGGTGGTCTACTAAGATCATAAGTGAGCCTTGTTTCCAACCTTCCTTGTGCATCCTGTGTGAGATGTGTTAGTCACAGCCTCATAGCGGCAGCATGTTGAACTCAAATGTCACGTCCTGACTAAAACAATCAATCTTTCTGACTTCACCAGTAAACATTTTCCATTGGGGGGTCACTAATATGCTTTTACGACCTCACTGTCAGCCATGATGGCATTACCAAGCTTGATAAAGTACCCTTCTGAGGCTTCCTTTTAATTTTATTTTTTTATGCAGTCATGGGAGACGATAACCAATAAATTTGCTTGATGCTTCCTTACCACTGACTCATTTTGAAGAAGCCCTTTGGGGTTTGTCAGGCCTCAACCCCTTCGAAGAGTTTGTGCAGGATATTGGAAATGATATCTACCATGGGACCAAGGTTTAAGCACTGAGCTGCTACTGTTTTCTTTGCCATTAGAGTTACAACTTAGCTAAATGTCACTTAGTCAAAATGCTGCCTTCTGCAGGCTTTGCCGACAGGCCTGACTATTTGTCTTTAATAAATTCATTGCCTCACAGAAGAGGTATTAGATGATTTGTTTGAGGAAAGGATGTGTAAGTGGTACCAGACTGCTGATGTGCGGTTTCTCATTAGGTCCATGTGGGCTCAAAAGTGCTCAAATCCAAATTAAACTCCAGAGTCTTTTTGGAAAACATTGCAACAGCTGTGAAATGGAAAGGGGAATTTAAATGAGAGTCCCAGCTAGGGATCTTAAAGGGGTATTAGCTCAAGCCCTCTCTTTGTACAAAATCACAGGCCTACCTATTCTGTGCTTTCTTTAAGTCGATTAAGGGGTTGGGGGTTTTATATTTGTGTTTTACTTATTTATTTGTGTGTGGTGCTTGTGTGGTGGGAGAGTGAGGAAACCTGTAGGGGGGTGTGGGGGTAGATTTCGATGTATTGTGTCTTGGTCTATCACTCTCCACCTTATTTCTTGAGTCAGGGTCTCTCGTTGAACCTGGAGCTCAATGATTTCGTTAGACTGCCCAGTAAGCCCCAGGAATCCGCCTCTCTTGTCTCCATCTCTGCAGTAATTAGATTACAGGGGCATGCTACCACACCCCACTTTTATGATCTTTGGATCATCTCTACAGTAATTAGATTACGGGGGCATGCTACCACACCCCGCTTTTATGATAGGTGCCTGGGATCTGAACTCAGGTCCTCATGCCTGTGCAGTAAGCACTCTCTGGCTGAGTCATCTGCTTAGCTCCCCAAGAGGGGTGTTTTAAATTTGTATTTAATGCTTGAACTGTTTCTCAGATTCACTATCATAAAGCCATGCTGCAGGAGCGCTTCTAACTACCGTTTTCAGCTACTGGGTACTTACTGCCAGTGATTATTTTCAAGTTAAATTTAAATTTCAAAGATGTTTTTAGCTAACTATGGGGAATAACTTTTTTTGACTTTCATATTAGTAACCCTTTATGGAAATTTTGGAAATAAAGGGGAAGAATGGATTACATCTTAAAGTAGGTTATGATTCTACTGTAATTGTTGGTACTCTTGGATCAAAACTCCTCTCCAACATAGTTGCTTCCTCACAAGTATCTAACCTAGGTTTTGTATTAAAAAACTGTAGGCTTTTTTGCCACAAAAATCAATAATAAAGTATTATGAGAGGAGTCTTCAATCTATGACTTATTGTTATCTTTTTACTTGTTTTGTTCCATTTGTGCATATTTCTGGGGAGCTGGAAATGATATTGCCTAAGTATACCATTGATATTAGTGAATGCTAATGTGCACATCTGAGGATCTCCTCTCAGATGACTCTAGGCTGTGTCAAGTTGGCAGGTAAGACTATGGTTTACCCTGTAGTTTAAAATAATTGCCAGAGACACGTTCATTGATGTTAAGATGTGGTCATAAATTTAGAACTGCAGCAAAAAGGAAAATTTGAAAAGTACAAATAAAAATAATGTCAGTGGAAGATATTATACCTGGATTCAGTGAAAATTCTCAACAGAGGTGAAAGTTAGTAAAACAGAATTATGAAATCAAGATGACTGTCCAGGAGTTATACAATTTTAGGCTGAAGAAGAAAGAAAAAAGAATTTGAGAGTAAAGTTGACTTATGAGAGTTGTATGACCTCAGCAAAGAAAACAATGCACATTATTATTCAGGGGAAGAGAAAGAAGGACAGAAAATGTATTTGAAGGCATAATGGTAGAAAACTCTTTAACTCTGTGATAAGAAATAGAAAACCATATCCATGAAGTCCAAAGACCACCAGATAGTCTGATTTCAGATATCCACATAAGGACATGAGGCAAAGATAGGGTTGTAGCTCAGTGGTAGAGTGCTTCCCTAGCAAGCATGAGGTCCTGGGATCAATCCCCAGCATGAAAGAAATAAAATGACACACCCCAATGAAATTGTCAAAAGTTAAAGACAGAGTGTGTGGAAAGCAGCATCAGAATGATTAGCCACCTACAATGTAATTGTCATTAGACTATCAGGGGGTTTCTTAGCAGAAACCTTGTAGGCCAAAGTAGAGTGGAATAAGATATTCAATATCTCCAAAGGGGGAAAAACTGTCAAATGAGAATACTTTACCTAACAGTTCTGTCATTCAGAAATGAAGGATGAATAATGACTTTCTCAAACACAAGAAAATCTGAGTTTGCCACCACGTAAGTTACTTAACAAGGAAACAAAGACTGACAGATGACTTACATTAGAACTTCATAATACTTTTATACAAATGGCCAAAATTCCATGAAAAAGTACTGAACATCTTTAGTTGACTGAGAACTACAAATTAAATCCAGAGTGAGGTATCAATTAACACTTAGAGCAATGGCTGTCAGAAAGATGAAAGAGGTTGAGTGATTTAGTTAATGCTTGTAATCCCTCTACTTGGGGAGCTGAAGCAGGTAGCCTGACTGTTCAAGGTTAGCCTGGCTACATATAAAATCCCAGGTAGCCTGAGCTGTACAGGGAAACTTTTTTCAACAAATAAACAAATATGAAAGACAATAAATGTTGGTGAGAGTGTAGAGAAAAAGGAATTGTACAGTCTTGGTATTGTTGTAAATTAGTTTAGTAATTTTGGAAAACAGTGTGGAGAGTGCTCAAAAGCTAAATATAGAATCAGCATATGTCTAGCAATTTTATTCCTGAGTATGTATGCAAAGAAATTGAAATGAGTTGGCTGAAATTATGTCTATGCTCTCATGTTCATTATAGGAACACTCAAAATAACCAAAGTATGAAACAATGTAGGTCCCTGTCAGTGGATGGGTGAGTTTAAATATGCGCTATTATCTGTATACAAGGAAATACAATTCAGCCTTTAAAAAGCAAGAAGTTTGGTCACTTGCAATGCTATGGATGAACCTAGAGGAATTTTTGTTTGTTTGTTTGTTTTTCGAGACAGAGTTTCTCTGTTTAGCTTTGTGCCTTTCCTGGAACTCACTCTGTAGCCCAGGCTGGCCTTGAACTCACAAAGATCCACCTGCCTCTGCCTCCTGAGTTGCTGGGATTAAAGGAGCGTGCCACCACTGGCCAGCTTTAGAGGACATTTTGATAAATGAAGTAAATCAAGTGCGAAGAGATGAGTACTGCATAATGCCATATGCGAAAACTCCATTAAACAGAGAAGAACAGAATTTCCAGAGGCTGGGGGAGGGGCAGCAGCATTTCAGCTGCAGAAGAGAGAGGTTTCACTGCATTGCATGTGACCACAGTTAATGATGTGTATTTCAGAACACCTAAAGGAGTGGATTTTAAATGTTCTCAGCACAAATGGTTAACTATTTGGGGTGGTAATATATTAGATGGCCCAATTTGATCATTGCACAATGCATGCATGTATCCATAAACACACGTGTACTCCATCAATATGTGTTAATGATTATCAACTAAAAGCAAAGCAAAGCTTTTTGAAAAGAGGAACACGACTGGTGAGACAGACTAACTAAGTTTTAAATTTACCTAATTTTGTTGAAATTTCAATAGCCAGTTGTGGCTGAAAACTAGTGTATTTGTCAGTACAAACACAGAATGAATGATGTTGATGGTTGATGCCTGTGAGGCTTAAAATTTTGATACATTCACTTTTTTTTTTTTTTTTTTACCAGTTTCATTTGGCAAGAATGAGACACACTTTATAAAAGGGTAATTATTCCCTGTCAAGTACATGGACAGTCATGCAGTTTGGCCACATTGCATAAACTAGTAGAGCCCTGCCCCCCCCCCCCCAGGACTCAAACAATGGCAGGAATAGAGACCTGGGTCCGAGAACTACCAGGTCCTTGAGTGAACACTCACTTCTTAAGGCAGAAGCGACTGGCAGAGCCTGAGAAGAGGTGAAGGAGAGAGGGATTTGGAGAGGTCATAACATGGACAGGTACTTATTGTTGACGGGAACTAGAAACTCTTGCTTTACAGCAGTAGACAAGTCCATCGGCAATGTTCAAACTCAAGTTTAGCTGGAGGCTTTGGGGAACTTTGGGGGAAACTGTTGAAGCAGTGGTAGTGCAGCAACATAGAAAAGAACGTCACTGGAGAGAAAAACTACACAATGCCCAGGGAACAGCCCGAATTGCGGCTATTCCAAGGCAGAACCAAGTCTGTGTACCAGCACGTCCTGAGAACGGGGGCATGCTATGGTCTATGCAGTCCTAGCCAACAATTAGTCTTGATTTGTTTGGGAAAAACTCTTGTTAGCAAACAATATGGACAACCTTAAGATATTATAATGTTTCAAGCATGTCTTTGTATTACTCCTTTCAGGAGAACTTGAAGAAGTGGGACAACGTTTTAGTTTCAGGCTGCATCTCCAGTCCTAGCTATAACCTGCACTCTAGCTCCACTAGCACTTTATGCTCCTGTGCCTAAAACACAGGTGCATGTCATGAAGCCAGTGCTTCTTCAGAGACCAAGGGGAAAGAATACCAAGATCTCTAAATACTATATCAAGATCTTCATTCACTCAGTGCTGAGTGCTGATGCCTCAGTCAGCACCTGTGGCAATGAAGCAGTTTGTGTTTGAATGTGTATGTGTGTGTGTGTGGGAGGGCTGTGTATGCTCATGCATGCATGAGGGTGTGTATGTGCATGGAGGGGGCAGATATCAACCCCAGGTGTTGTTTCACCTTGGGTTTTGAGAATCTCTCGTACTTTTCTCTGGAACCTCTAGATTTGGATAGGCTGCCTGGTCAGTGAGCAACAGGGACCTGCCTGTCTTCACCTCCCGAATGCTGAGATTACAAGCACACGTCACCAATCAAGCATTTAAGGAGGGCTTTGGGGACTGAACGTAGATCCCCCTGCTTAGGTGATACACAGTTTACCAACCAAACTATCTCCCAGCCCCAGTGAGGCACTTCTTACTCGGCTCTTTTGTGGTCAGATTTCTCTGATTCTTTGACTCTTCTTTATGAGATTTTTGGAAACTGAATCACATTTCCTACCCCCTTGGTCTTCATATTTGCTTTCCACTCATTCTAAACACACAAGCATGTGATGCTTTTGTTTGGTTTTATCCAGCTGTGCTTTCTTTCTGTACACATAGAGCTGGAGTTTGAACCAGGCTTATATTGGAATGTACCAAACCCAATTCAGATGAAGTATTGTACACATTGTTGGTGTTCCTGTAGTGCAGCTGAACCATGAAAACTGGCTCTTCACTTCTTTCATATGGAGCCAATCTTGGAGTATGTTCCTTCTTCAGCAAACCCTATAGCTACCCCAGAAGCACTAAACTCTACCGCCTAACAGAGAAGTCTAGCAACTTTGAGGATGTAGTACTGTTGGCTGACATTCCTCTTTGTAATTCTGCTGTCTTAACCTACTCCCACATCCTCAAATGTCTTCTAGTTTGCTTCTTGTGTATCTCTCCAGTCTGATAGATTGGAGATCTAAGCTGAAGATCTCTGGTTGATAACTGTGTTTAATAACTACTGATTCAGCACAAACAGAATTCCCTTTCTTCTCTCTTCTCCTTTCCACCATGCAGAGCCCAATTCAGATGTGTAGAGGCAGCTCATTACTCAAGCACTCAGTCTTGATATACACACTTTGTACTCATCTTCTGCTTATTCACCTGTGTTGGCTGTTCTGAGCTGGAGAAAATGAAGGTTGGTGTGATTTTCTATGATAATGCCATCCCATTTCATAATAAGGGCTAGCTAGAAAAGAAATACTTTAACAGTGTTTCTAGCCAATAGTACCTAAAGCAAAGCTTTCTACAAACACTCTTGTATGCATTTTCAACTATAATGCTATGGAAATAGAAAAAGAACAATTAAAGTGTAGAAATAATCTGCAAGATGATAACAAAGGGATTGAAAATGGCTGTCCCTTAAATATTTGAATTTTAAAGTTCATGGGCAATGATGGCAAATAAAAGATTTGCCAGGTCGTTTATTTTAAATTTACTTGCTTACAACTCAGACTTACATGTTCTGGGGTTGAGGAGAGTCATTATTCATTTTAGATAGCTGAAGTGATCAGGCAACTCCTCCACACTGGTCAGTGCTTCCCTGGGTTTACTTCGAGCACCTGCTGTGGAGAGGAACATTTGATCCCAGTGATTCTGGCTGCTAGCCTCCTTGACTACTGGAGGGAAGATTTCCATTAGAAAATTTTAAATTCAGAGTTTGAGTTGGATGCACCAGTGTGTGAGAAATAATGTCTCTCGGGTGCAGCCCCTGGGAGTAACTCTTGCTTTCTGCTTTTCTGTACTGGACAGTTGACATTGTTTGCTTAAATTCTTTAGGGATTCTGGTTTTAAAACATTTAAAATTGTGTTATTATTCTGAGAGGGAGGAGGGAGGGGAGGAGAGAGTGGGGGATTGCCTGCTTGGCACTCAGAGCATGTGAGGACAGAGCATGACTCCTGGGAGCCATCCCTTCCTTCCTCCTTTACTTGAGTTCTGGGGGTTGAATTCAGGCTTGTCAGGCTTGCTAAGCAAGCACTTTAACTCACTATGTCACATCACTGGCCTTTAGAGACTTCTTGTCATTATTTTCCTGTTTCAGATTAAGTGAATTAATAACACAGGACCACATTTTTTCGTGTCCTTCTTCACATGCTCTATAAAAACAAAGGGTGGAAGAGCAGTCCTGGAATGCTGTCAGTTTCTCTGTTGAAAAGCTGGTATTATCAGCCCAAATCTCTCAGGGTACTAAGTGGACATTTCCAATAGTACCTTGGAAAATCAGCTCTTGATATGACAAGCAAAAGACAGGGACAACTTTACTAAAATTTATATTTTAAAGGTTCTGTTCTCCTTTTCTTACTTTCCTAACCAGCTCCCACCACATCCCAATATTCACCTAGCAGAGTGCTAACATGATTTTCCATGCTGGCTTACAGTTAATGATTTCTGTCAGGTTCCTCAACATGGTGTGGTGTTTAGTGTTAACTGTCAACTTGATAGAATCTACACTATCACAGGAGACAAGTCTCTGATCCCACTTGTGTGAGATTATCTATATTAAGGTTAGCCTCTGAGAAGGTCTGTGAGGGATTATCTTGATTATGTTAATGGATGTAGGAAGACCCATTTTAATTGGAGGCAGGACCATTCCTTCAGGAAAAGAACATGACTGAATAAAATGGAGCTGAGCCCTAGCATTTTTTCCATCCTTGAAGTTATAATCTAATTAATCATTTCTCATTTCTTCTCTCCCTTTCCTCCCTCCAAACCTTCCCATTTACCCCTCCATATATATATATATATATAAAATCACTATAATCAGATCATTCTGTATAATATTACTTGTATGTGAAAAGGACTGACCATTTGATAACCAATTGTTGTCCTCTTCCCAGGAGAAGGCTATTTCTCCCACTCTCAGCATCCTCAGTTGCCTGTAGTTTGTTTTGTAGCACTGAGGCCTTGCAGCCTTTCTCCCATCCACTTTGGTATGTCTCTTGCTATTGCCCCAGTGTAGCTCATGTTTAGGAAGTCATGTTGGAGAGACTTTGTGGGTGTAGATTCCGACATTACTAGTATATTTGCTAATCCTCTGGCACTTAAAATCTTTCTACCCCTCTTCCACTTAGCTAAAGAAGTGGTTTGTAGATTTATTCATTGGAATTGGACTCCACAACTCTGCATTTTGATTGGTTGTGGTTTTCTGTAAAGGTCTCTGTCTATTGCAGAGAAGTTCCATTGATGAGAGGTAAGGACTACATTCCCTGTGGATATAAAGACTAATGTCTTGAATGTAGTTAGGCATTATACTAATTTAGTAAAGTGGTGGTTGTACATTCTCTGTGAAGATCCGTGACTTCACTAGCCCTGAGTACTTATATAGGTTTACAGTACCAGGCATGATTTTCCTCTTGTTGAGAGGTTTTTAAGTCCAATTAGAGAGTTGTTGATTACTGCCAAGGTATGCACGCCATTACTGCACCATTACAATAATTGTGCCATGCTGGTGGTTATTGTGGTTCTTAGCATTGTGGTTTGAATGTAATTGCCCCCCAGAGACCCATGAGAGTGGCACTATTAGGAGATATGGCCTTGTTGGAGTAGGTATGACTTTGTTGAAGGAGGTGTGTCACTAGGGGGTGGATTTTGAGGTCTCAAGTGCTCAAGCTAGGTCTAGTGTGACATTTACTTCCTGCTCCCTGAGGATCCAGATGTAGAACTCTTAGCTCCTTTTCAGCACCATGTCTGCTTGCATGCTGCATTCTGCCTTGCTTCCCACCATGATGATAATGGACTAAACCTCTGAATGTGCATTTGCTTCTAGATCCTGCTGCCTCAAACTTCTCTGCCACTATGGACATACCTTGAATTGTGAACGAGAAACAACAACAACATCAACAACAACAAACCAAAACCTTCTCCCTTAAGTTTGTCACTGAATTTTATACACAGTAATTGGAGCAATACACAGAAAAAACAAAAAACAAACAAACAAAAAAACATGGTTTCTTTTTCTTCTCTCTCTCTCTCTCTCTCTCTCTCTCTCTCTCTCTCTCTCTGTTTTTCGAGACAGGGTTTCTCTGTGTAGTTTTGGTGCCTGTCCTGGATCTCATTCTGTAGACCAGGCTGGCCTCAAACTCAAAGAGATCTACCTGCCTCTGTCTCCCGAGTGCTGGGATTAAAGGTGTGCGCCACCACTGCCTGTCAACACATGGGTTCTTATACATCATCCTAAAATGGCTTGGATTCAATGACAGCAGTCCATTTTGACAAAGAGTATGCCTCTGAAAATTACAAGAGATTCCTTTACATCTCTATCATTAACTACTGAGGAAGCTACTTAATTTCATCAGATTCCTGTTTCTTCTTCTAGATAACCAGAATGTAAGCTCTATAAGGAAAAGGGTTGTTGGTTTTCTTCCTTTTCCTTCATAACTACAATCCCCAAACCCAAGGCAGTGCACTATATGGAAGGGGGTCCCGAAATATTGCTAAGTGATTGCTAGCTTGGTAGAATTCACATCCCTTTCAGCCTAAAGTCATTTTGAAATAGACTTTCTTAGTGGGAAAGTAAAAACACGTCAGTGGTGAAAGAAAGAAGCATAGCAGATAACATTTACTTTATAAAGAACCAAACATTTTTAAAAAAGGGACTCTGGCATTGAAGGGAGGGATACAGAATTCTTGCAATCAGATAAGAAAAAATCACATGTGCCACCTAACTACTGGGTCTCAGTTCTCTCCTGTGTTTGTTTGTTTATATAGGAATGTAAAAGCAGAGAGTAAAGAGAAGTGAATATACAAAGCAGTGAACGATCTCACAACTTGATTTTTCCACTAATTTTACTCCAGAAAAATGTTACCAAGAAGCTAGATTTGTTCAATTCTAAGACAAAGGATAGAGTTTAAAATGATCTATTGGTGAAGATTCCAGATATTATTTTTAAAAATATTACTTATTTAAAATATTTATTTTCATAAAAGGGTCATGCTATGTAGCCCAGGCTGGTCTCAAACCTGTGACCATAGTCTCCCCAGTGCTGCTTCTACTATTATTTTAAGACTTGAATATTATGTTGATTAAGCTTCCCTGTTAAGTTGATAAGTTTTACAATTACCATGGAAACATACCTTTGAGCTTTTCCAGAAAGACTTAACTGAGCTGACAAAACCCATCCAAAATGTGGGTGGCACCATCTCAGGGTGGAGGTCCTGGACCAAATGAAAAAGGGGGAAGGATAAAGCTAACTGAGCACCAGTGTTTATCACTCTTTTCTTCCTTATTGTGAACATGTTGTGAGCAGCTTCCTCGTGCTCCTGTCAACATGGCCTCCCTGCCTCGATGGACTGCACCCTCAAACTTTGGGCCAAAACAAATCCTAACTTCCTTAAGTTATTTTCTTAGGTGTTTTGTCTCAACAATGGAGCAAAGAAACTAACATGCCATTGTGGTAGTATTGTGTTTCCCCAAATATTGTGTACCTTAATAAACTTATCTGGGGTCAGAGAACAGAAAAGCCACTAGTTAGGCAGTGATAGCACACACCTTTAATCCTAGCATTCCAGAGATAGAAATCCCTCTGGATCTCTGTGAGTTCAAGGCCACATTGGAAAAAGCCAAGCATGGTGACACACGCCTTTAATCCCAGAAAGCCAGCCTTTAATCCCAGAGAGTGGTGGTAGAAAGCAGAAAGATATATAAGGCGTGAGGACCAGAAACTAGAAGCATTTGGCTGGTTAAGCTTTCAGGCTTTGAAGCAGCACAATTCAGCTGGGATTCATTCCGGATGAGGACTCAGAGTCGTCCAGTCTGAGGAAACAGGACCAGCTGAGGAACTGGTGAGGTGAGATAGCTATGGCTTGTTCTGTCTCTCTGACCTTCCAGTATTCACCTCAATAACTGGCCTCGGGTTTGATTTTATTAATAAGAACTTTTAAGATTCCTACTACATGCCATGTCTTCTTATCATATCTATGAAAATGTGTTTGCTTTGACTTTCTGCATGTGTCCTCTCAAGGCATTGCTCTGCACTTCCTTGAAACTTTGTGGATTCTGAGAATATGGTAAGATTACAAATGAATGAAGGAACACACATCAGAAGTGTCAAACAAGATCACTTAGGTTCAGCCCTGTTATTCATTTTACCTTTGCTTCTTTGAATTTTAAATCAATCAGGATAGATAGTATGAGTCACCCATTAGGCTCTGTTATTAACATTTACACATGTTTAACAGTTATATAGAGTAAGTGAGGTAGAACTACAGCATGAATTATATATTAGTTGTAGAAGTGGGGTCTATTTAAGATCTGTTTGTTAACACACATAGTACTACTTCTCCCTGAAACACAGGGATTGGTATCGTATGTGTTCTGAGGAGGCTGCGAATGTCCTCATTAAGAGCACAGATCTGACATCAAAAGATCTAGGAATGCAATCTGCTTTATCTACTAATCACTTGTATTTAATCTTAGGCAACAACAAAACTTCTGCAAACTTCAATATGTTCATGCACAGTCCTTGATGTGCCCCCAAAAGTTCTGCTTCATATGGTTGTTATAAGAGTAGAGAAGGAGCTTCTGATAACCCCACAACTGTCTGGATTAAGGTAATTGTTTAACAAACAATATCATTGTTTTGCTGCAGTCCCTTTTATTGTTATAGTGTTATTAGTTGCATGCTAAAACACACAGGAAGAAGAAAAGAAATGACTGATGAGGTAAATTGCTACAGGGTCTATAGCAGTGTATAAGAATACCTACTTATGGTAAGATGACCCTCTTCCCTACTCATGTGCATTTCTGTGTAACACACACACACACACACACACACACACACACACACACACACACACGAACATACAAAGGCACATGCACACAGATTGAGTGATAAAAGAAAAAGGAGATAGTCAGAACATAAAAAGAAATCTAAAACTAGTCACAAGACAAGGAAAATGTTGAGCTTGAAAATTCATGGGCACTTGTGTTTTTCCTGACCAGGAAGATGTTCTTTTCTGGCATATCAAGTTGAGGCAGGACCAGGCCCCTCCCCCCCTGTATAAAGGCTGAGCAAGGTATCCCTCCATAGGGAACGAGCTCCTAAAAGTCAGTTCATGTATTAGGGATAAACCCTGGTCCCACTGCCAGTGGCCCCACAAACTGCCCAAGCCACACAACTGTCATCCACATTCACAGGGCCTAGTTCAGTCCCATGCAGTTTTCCCAGCGGTCAGTCCAGAGTCAGTGAGCTCCAAGTAGCTTGGTTCAGCTGGGTCTGTGGGTTTCCCCATTATGATCTTGATGTCTTTGTTCCTATAATCTCTCCTCCCTCTCTTCGACTGGACTCCAGGAACTCCATGCAGTGCTTAGCTGTGGATCTCTGCATCTGCTTCCTTCAGTTACTGGATGAAGGTTCTATGATGAAATGAGACCTTTCCCTTTCTGAGGAGTGGATGGAGGATGGGGTGAGGGGAAGGTAGGAGGTGAGTAGGAGGAGGGGAAGAAGGGGGAACTGGTTGGTATGTAAAAATGGAAAAAAAAATAAAAAAGTTCTTTTCATTTATATATATATGCATATATATAAATAAATTATATATATATATCCCCCCCCCGTGTGTGTGTGTGTGTGTGTGTGTGTGTGTGTGTGAGTGTGTGTGTGTGTGTGTGTGTTATATACACCAGTTTGCAGAAGAAGCCTTAGGGAAGTCCTTTGTTTTACTGCCCTGATACACTCCAGGAGTGAACTGAGTTTTCTATCTGTTAGAGCTCCCACCTTTCACAGATTGTCCCTGTATCTTCCCCTCTCTGGTTCTTTCAGTTTAGAATATATAGACCAATGATCATGAGTCTTGCCTGTTGGTTCTGTGTTTGGCTTTTGTTACTCTCTGCTATTTCAAATACAAGATTCTGAGGATGAGAAATACCTATATATTTTTAAGCTAACATATTTTAACTCTGGCTTTAGTAGCTTTTAGAGAATACTTGGGATCTTCTTTTCAGAGTGTCCCTGTGTCATTGGGTGGGAAGAGCATCCATGAAATCCCTGGCTGTTTTTTATGTGCAGTCAGAGCCTCGTCAGCAATTCCTAACCATGTGGCTCATTTGTGCCTTTTGTTTCCCAGTGGTATTAAGACTGCCCACTCTTACTAGAGGGAGGATTACAGTGTTATTGGTTATAAAGCCTTTAAGCTCTCTTTTTAGGTGTCTTTCAAATCTAGATCTCTTTAAGCTAACCGAGCTCTCTGCTTGGCTAAATCTTGGGCCAGATTTAGATGGACAACTGTGAGAGAGTGAACAGTTTGACAATATTATATTCCTCTCCTGGTTTCCCATTCAACTCCCCTCATTCATAAATGCAATAATTAACATTTTAGTTAGCAAATAATCAATGTTGAAGGACATAGGCTAAAACTGAACCTGCTGTTTCATTTTTTAAAATTTATTTGAAGATGAACAAATATAACAATTATAATCATATATTCTGATGACACATTAATTAACAATGAGATATATGCTATATAAGTGGAAAAATAAAACCTAATATAAGTTAGGACCATGCTGCTGTGTAAGCAAATGGATCATATAAGTCTTATGCTGGTGACTGGGAAGTTCAATGGTGGTATGGCTAGGATGCCCGGATGCTTTGAATGCTCACACAGTCATTGTGCTGGGCACACAAGAAAGCTATTTTTATACACTCAGAGCTGACTCACTTACATCAAGGATTGGCTATAAGGCTGTGTATAGAATCAGGTCTCTATATTACAAGGTCCTACATTTTAATTGTCATCCTTTCCTGTCACTTACAACCCTCTGATCAACAGTGGAATAGTAACTTTGTCAATGTGTGTCTTACAAATTCATGGCAGATCTTTCCTTCTCAGAAACAACCAGTGACTTAAATCTTGACAGGAGTAAAAGTAAGAACCTTTACTCTGGGGCTTGATTTCCTTTAAAACCTAGTTAGTGCTTCTTCATTGTGTTTCTATCAACCTATCAGGAAAGCTCCTGAATATTTATACTTCTAATATGTTCGCCTTTTTACCTCTTATTCTGTAAGTGCTTAGTCTTGTGTAAATGCTGTACTGTAAACATTTATTGACTTCCAGGTAATTTTAACCAATCTGGCTAATTTATTAGCTTATCACCAACCAATTCATCCATTCTTTTAAAAATATTTCATTCATTTATTCTGTGTTTCGTATTTTCCAGATAACAGTCTGAAAATGGAAAGACAGACAGATGATAGATAGATAGATAGATGGATAGATAGATAGATAGATGATAGATAGATGAGACTGATACATAGATACATAGAAAGATAGAAGATAGATGAATAAGCAATTGCCAATTCTTCATGACTAGAAAGGTTTACTATTTATTATAAAATGTCTAAGATATGACACAGTTTTGCAATTACTATTTTTGGTGCAGTAGAGCAACATCAAGATTGGTGCTGTGATTAAGAAGCATTCAACTGAGTGTACTGGGCTTACCTGTCCCCCCATGGAAGAACTTACCCTTTTGGAGGAGGGGATAAGGAGGGAGGGAGGTGGAGAGGAGCAAAAGGAGGGATGAGAGGGGATCTGTGGTTGTTATGTAAAATGAATTAAAAAAAGGAGCATTTCCATCCAATAAGTGTTCCAATGCCACTGCAGTAACCAAGCACAAGTCTGAATAAGTCTGTATTCATCTGTTCTTAAAACTTATTAGTAAATGTATAGAATAAAATCCAAGTTATTAAAGATTCCTCAATTATTTCTTCATTTTCTGCCACTAATAGAAGACTTTGGGGCAATTTTTCAAAGCCCATTAAAGTTATGATTGTGTGTGTGTGTGTGTGTGTGTGTGTGTGTGTGTGTGTGTGTGTGTGTGTGTTGACTGGACTAGTTATGGGTTAGCAAGAAAGCAATCCTTCTCATATCAAAGCCTAAAAGCTTCGGTGTGATGGATCTAATGAAAAATTTAATATCTCCCACTTCCTTCTTCTATTGCATTTTTGTTTGGTTTTCATGGGAATCTAATTCTGAGTGTTTGCAGTAGCCTGGTACTTTCCCTCTCCTCACCTTTGATTAAGAAATGGTCAGTGAATGGAGTCAGTGTGTGTACACGTGTGTGTGTGTGTGTGTGTACATGTACTGTGGGGATCTAGGAATAAATGGTTATCAACAATGAGAGCTGTCATAGAGGCAAGCTGCTTCATACATTTTAAATTTTGGGACTTGGAATCTAACTGAAATGAAACACACACACAAATTGTAAATCAGTGAGCTGAAGACATGGCTCAGTGGTAAAAGCACTGACTCTTCTTCCAAAGGACTCAGATTTGATTCCCAACACTCACATAGTGGCTTACAACCACTTGTAACTTCAGTTCCAGGGGTCTGACCCCCTTTGCAAGCACCAACATGGTATACAGATATAAACATAGGCAAAATATCCATGCACATATAATAAAAAATGAAAATTTTAATAAATTAAAATGGCAAATCAAATCTAAGCTTGAACTTTGAACCTCAAAGATTAAAGATAATTTATCCCACATATCACTATTACTTTTTATCCTCCCATTTTCTTAGCTAACTGCCAATTTAAGTAAGCATCCTTACTTTGGTTATGGATCTTGATAATAAAATGATAACTTCACCAACAGGACTAGATTCTATAACCCAGACTTTCACATTAGTTAACCACCACCACAGAGCATGCTTGAAGTACTAATAACTATGGAAAGCTAGGAATATAATATGACTTACTCAAATAATTTCTTTCCATTGTTTATATTTGGAGAAGGGGGAATTTCTGATTCTACTTGTCAAGTGTCAGTAAAGTTACACACTGCTTCAGTCTATGACTCTGAATGTTTGAAATACTCATTATGAAAATTATAATTATTACCAGTTTGTTTTGTTCAGAAATTTCACAAATCCATCTGAGCAGATTGTTCTGAAATGTGAAAACATTTCTTTAAGTATGATTCCCTTAAAACACTCCTTTGTTCTTTGGCAATCTTGACACAGTCCTATCTCTATTTCCCAACATTCACCTGCAACTGTTACAGTTGGAGAATCTTTTAACATGTTGTATTTCAGCAATGTGTCACAATGACCAAAATTCTGCCATCAGACTTGTGTCTGTTTTCCTTTGCAACCTTTGAGGGATTGTGCCTATGAGTTTTGGTGAGAGAAGGTGGGCTCAACAGATCAGGGTACCTTTTCACAAAGACACCTCTGCTTTGTACATAATTGAATTTCAGTTGTTGCTAAGTGAGAACTGACTTTTTGGATGTGAAGAAGGTGGACATCCAGAATATATCATAGGCAGAAGTGGTTTCATTGCAGGTTCAGGTTGCAAAGGAGCAGGACAAAGTCTTGCTAGTCAGAGTTGAAGAAGATGGCAAGTCAGATGTTGGTATTGAATAAGGGCTGAACTCGATCTTCATTTCATTGATAAAGTGAGTGAGCTGTTCACCAGATCTCACTAGTAGCAGCATTAACAGGATTAAGCTACTGTTTCTTGGCTTCTTTTTGGTCACACTACGCATTTCTAGGTTATATATTGACCATATATAATAGTTGCCGCAAACAAGCACATGTGGCTGGCAGTTGTGCTGTTTGCTCGGTCTTCTCCCATATCCTTCACAGATGGCAGGCACACATTCTAAGCATTCCAGCTGTTTTTGTTAATAATATGGAACAGAAAAGATGGATCCTTCATTCAGAGCTTTGGCTTCTGAAACAAACTTTCCTCCAAGTGTTTGGATCCTTCAGAACTTGGGGATGATGTCAATCAAGTGACTACATTAAGCTACTCTTGAACTAGGCAACAATTACATAGGAAAATAATTATGATAGAAAATGCCTCCAGAACTACCTAATTTAAAAAATATGATATTTATTACAAATTCTTGCCTCTAATTTGATGTAGAAATCTAATGTTTATATGTTTGGGACCCTCATAAGCTATGTAATTCTCCTAGTCTGTAGATTACACAGTATAGGTTGAGTCTATCTCTTTGCAAATATGTACAATGAGTGTGCTAGTTCTCTTTAGGGATGTAGAGACCTTTAGGTATATGCACAGGAGTTGGGTAGCTGGGTCATATGGTAGTTCCATTTTTAATTTTTTAAAGATAACTCCACACTGATATCCATAGTGGACAGAAAAACTTACACTCTATTAGCAGTTTATAAAGGTCTCTTTTTGCATAGTCTCACCAGCAACATTTGTTATTTAATTTATTGATGGTCGTCTTCCTCATTGGGATAAGGGAGGAACATTGAGAGCAAAGATGGTCAGTCCAACAGAGAAAGTATCATAGGAACATGGAAGGGGAACAGGAGATAGGGAATCAACCCAAACAAAATATGTATGAAAACCTCATATGTGTAAAAATCTTGGAGAAACAGTCTTATACCTGCAGTATAGATAAGCCTTGTTGAGGTTGCTTTGATTCTAGGGTGACATAGGGTGGTGCCTAGAGTTATACTTTGTTGATTTTACAGGACTTTCTGAGTAGTAACTTCCTGAACATTTGATGGTATTTAAAAATTCTTTCATTTTCATTTTAAATCGGTCAAAAAAATAATCAACAAAATTAAGCTCAAACCACACCTTTAACATAGCTGACCAAAAGGGCAATGTTGTTTTTTGTTGTAAAGCAGCTGGTGATGAAATCCATCATTTTATGTACAGGATGATTAGAAAGTTAAAAATATAATATTGTATGATGTTATTTGGCTTGGTAAAATGGGAATAAGATATTATATTGGAATACTTTTCCTTCTGTTTGATCACACATTTTATTGAAGGCACAAGCAAGTCTTCCAGCATGAGATATTTTAAGCTGTGTTGGTGAGAACATCAGATAGATGATTGGGCAGAGAGAGCAAGCCAGCAGCAGCAGAGAGAAGAAGCAGATGAGTGATGGGTCTTTGCCGTCGCTAACATTCACAAATCTATCATTCGGGATGCCCAAATTAAAATTATTCACCAAGCAAGAATGGCATTGAATTGTACCTTATAAAATTCCCAGAGTAAGTAGGGAAATGCCAGGCTGATATATCTGTGCAGTAAGACACATATAATCATGCCACCATCAATAACAGCCCTCACACTTTATGAACTCTGGTCTTTTTGAGGAGGCTATGAATAACCAGCACACACAGTCTCTTGCCAAATGCACAGCAATGGATTGCATTCCATGTTCGCCACCATCTGACTCCATCTGAAGCAATTAAAAGATCCATTTAACACGTTTCAGTTTTGTTAACGTTATTGCACGATAGCATGACAGAGCCATTTTACATATTTAGTGAGTTCAAAATCCTCATCACTTAAATTACTACCTGCCCAGATTTTTCAAGCCTTACCACATTTCTTATTTTAATGTAACTAACTAAATATATGAACTAGAAACAATTATTTATTGAGTCATTTCTAAATGCTAAGTGGCCAGTTTAAGAGTTAAAAGTTAAAGTGTGATAACTTTTATTTCTTGTTTATGATAACCTGATGAGGTATACATTTAAAAAGCTATCTTTTAGGACTTCAAACATGTATACAATGTATCTTGGTTTTTTATTTTGGCATTAAAAATTAGGTTAACATAAAAGTACTGGGTTTCCTTATGGCATTTTCGCACATGCATGAAATTATTCTTCATTTATACTCATACTATTCCCAGCTACCCTTCTCCATGCCCTTACCGCCTTCTGGTTAGTTGCTTTGTTTCCTCCAAATAGTTCCTATATCTACTTTCATATCACACATATCCCATTACCCTCTCTTTCACCAACTTGTCACTGTATTAAGCAAAATAAGCTAGACTCAGAACATAAAATATTGATTTTTTTCATATGCAGTACTTAGATTCAAAATTATTTGTGTATTTATGATGAAAATATAAAGGGGGTTTTGGAGAGGGTGAAAAAGATCTTGAGGGGTAGACATTATAGCCGGCTGAGAGCTTCTGGGGACTCTCTGTCTCTGCCTCTTATTTCACCATAGGGGCACTGGGATTCCAGCTGTGCTCTAAGGTGTCTGGTTTATGTGGTTTCAGGTAATGAGAACTCAGTCCTCCACACTTGCATTGCCAGCGTATTACCTACTGAGTCCTATACTAATCTCAAAGTGCATGCTTTCATCTCTGTAGTAAATGGTGGCCCAGAAATTTTAGGCTGACTGCCTGTCTGTGATGCCAGCACAACCTGGATTTGTGCCCATTCTAGTTTCTCTTTGTACTCAATCAACCCTCCTGTCCTTCATTTCAGTTCTGGTCTGGGATGCTCTTGCCCTTTGGGTGATGAAGATGTGATCCTATGAAGAGCTCAAGCAATGAGAGGACCTGCTCCTCCTGCTCTCAGGGGCTAAGGCTTTGCTTTTGACTTCCACATCTTTCTAATTTTTCAGATGGAAAATGCATCTTTTGTTATCTCTCCTATATATTTTTTTGCCTCAACCATGTCCTTATCACCATATTCTAAGCCTTAAGAAACCTCTCTCATTTACAAACAATATTTATTTATTTATTTTTTTTGCTGGGCCTCTTCCTTGCTTCCCAGTCAGTTACTTCAATAGTGGGAGAAAAGTTTCCTCCAAGAGACACTTGATACTCAAGAGATATTTTTAGTTGTCACAACTTACAGGGTTGCTGCAGAGATGAGGCATGCAGAAGCAGAGATGCTGATAAACATCTTTCACACTCAGGTTAAATAACAAAGAATCATCCAGCTCCATGGGTCAGCAGTGTTGAGGTAAAAAGAACCCTCTTTAACTAATTACCTCTGTCTATTTTAGCCTATTACCACTGTCTATTAGAACCACAACCCCCACAATGTCTACTGATCACCTGGAACCTCATTGTAATAAGGCTCCAGACTTCATCACCAAAAAAGGAACCTACTTATTGCCAGTCATTGATGACATCCTTCATGACTCCAAACTGAGTGGACATCTCATCTTATTTAAGCTCTATATGAAGGCATTCTATATTCTCCATTTTTCCTTTCTTCTCTTTTGATAAGATTTATTTTTAATTATGTGTGTGGCTATATGTGGGTAACTGTGAGTTACTGTGAGTAACTGTAGACATCAGAGGCATCAGATCTCCCAGAGCTGGAGTTACAGGTGCTTATGAGCCAACCAATGTAGGTGCTGGGAACTGAACTTGGGTCCTCTCCAAAAGTAGTACTGGCTCTTAACTACTGACACAATTCTCCAGCCCCCTTTCTTTCCTTCTTAAGACATTTTCTTGTTGGTGTTCCTCATCATGTTTCAATAAATTGACAATAATCACTGACACATCCTTCTTTATCCAATCTGGTAAGATTATGGTGAATTCAATTTATTGCTTTCTCCATCGCTGTATCACTGTCTAGGATTACCTGGTATATACACTGAAGCTTTCTAGATGATCTATCAAGATAGATCAACTTCCCCCTCCCTCTTCTTTTTCCATGATTAAGAATGGTAATTTTTTAAAAATATTTTTATTTTATAATTAACTTAATTACACATATCAGCCACAGATTCCCCGTCCTCCCTCCTCCCACCCCCCAGCCCTCCCCCCATTCCCACCTTCTCCAAAACAAGGTCTCCCCTGGGGAGTCAGTCCAGCACGGTAGACTCAGCAGGCCCAGTCCCCTCCTCCCTATACTAAGGCTGAGCAAAGTGTTCCAGCATGGGCCCCAGGCTTCAAAAAGCCAGCCCACATACCAAGGACAGTTCCCGGTAATTTCTATCCAAGAACTTTATAACATGCTTTCACTCAAAGTCCTCCATATATGACATCTTCCTCTATTGATGTCTGAATAAGACCTCTAAGGTATGTGTATTTTGGGTATTCCCTAAACCAAATTCCCTTTGTATCTGTCTCTTTCTCTTTGTTCTGTGCATCTCTGGCTCTCCTACTCAATCTATTTATTTCAGGCACATGCCTTTGCCTGGTGAAAATGCCCCTTTTTATTCATTGAATTGTACTCATTATTCAGGACTCATAACATCTGTCCTCTTCAAAGAAGCCCATCCTGATCCTCTCCATCTTCCCATTAGGCCAAATCTTTTAGTGAGAGGTGTTCACACCAGGCATCATATTTTAATTGCTAATTAATTTGTGTCTCTCTTGGCAGACTGCAGGCTATCTTCTCCATAGAGTTATGAGTGAGCTTTTCATGCACCTATGGGGCTAAACACTGTGTCCCACACACTTAATTAATGGTTGTTGAATGACTGAAAAATTAAAGGATGATTGAACAGGATTTGTCTCTCTGAATTTTGGGATTATTTATAATCCACCCTTTTAGGACAAAATTAATAGGATACTGTGCTCTAAAACACAAACTCACTGTTCTAGTGACTCTTTGGTGAAGGAACTTACCAGCATTCCAAGGATGCAAAGATTACCTAGGCCACTGGTTCTTCATATTTCCTACATTAAAAATTCCACAGTGAGGGTTAGAGATTTGCAGTAGTCTACACTGATTGCAACTCAGGTAAGTATCTTACTTACTGAGGTGATGACTTTTCAGATTTATTATTATTATTGTTGTTGTTGTTATTACTATCACTACCAAGTAGTGACTATGTCTTTCAAATCCAAGTTTTCTTCTTAAAAGAACATAAGTCAATAATTATATGCCAGATCTCCGATATCATTTAAAACTCTTTATAGTTTTGTATGTGATTTTTGTTTGTTTCATTCTGTTTGTAAAAATCATTGCACAGGGTTTTGGGATAAGTACTTAAAACAGATACTTACATTTGAATCAGTGCAGAAACAATTCCTGGGTATTGTCTGCAAAGAATTAATGACTGCTATTTTTACCGCATATGTCCTCCAGACATTTTCTTATAATATTAGTGTTTCCTATCCTGAACACAAACAAGTTTTGAATAAATATTCTCCTCTTGGATGATGAGTGGCTGTTCATTTTTAATGGAGGGAGAATCTAGTCATGGTCTTCACATCGTGACATGGCTCTGTTTGATCTCTCCTGAGCCATCCACAGCTCGTCTGTGCAATTTCCCTTTTGGCCTATCTTCAGAATGAGCTCAGGGGACTCCAAAATGAGTCTGGGGACATTTTGTCTTTTATGTATTATGTTTTAGAGAGAAGGATCTCTTTGAGGTAAAGGAGAATGAGCACTCTGTGCACTTTGCAAACAGAAATGTGTGCCAAGATGAATGAATATGTTGTCACAGAAATGGAGAAAGAGCTAGAACACAGTGTTTGTAGAGTATTGGCCTTGTCCAACACAGTCTAAATACTCACGGAGATACCAGTTACACAAGACTCCTTTTTTTTTTGTAATATTTGTATCCTAAAATAATTACAGAAGTGTGTTGAAGAAAAAAGTAAGAAGTTTGTTGGCTTTTTCTAAATGTAGTAGAGAGTGTAGAATTCTTTTCTTATTGAGTTTGAAGGCTTCATGGCCTTCTTGATCCTTTGGGCTTTTAAATATCTTCATACATCCCTATACTCCCATTACTCTTGCCAAGGGCTTCTTAGCACGAAGCATGCTTATGTTATCAGTATTTATTCTTTCCCACCTTATGTCCTTCCAACACTCTGATTAAAGAATTTGATTGAAGAAAACTTAGTTAGATACAGTTATCTAGATGCTCTGAAATCAATACTGCTTAGATAACAGGATCTTCCCAGGACAAGCATATTTGCTAATATGACTAGAATATCTTTCATAGACTCGACATTCTTGGCACACTCATCTAGGTGACTATCAATTAGATTGGAACAACTTTGGACAAAATGTGCATTGTCAGAACACCGCTGGAGGTTTGCAATGTACCTTCTTTCATATTAGAGCTATTACCCTGTGCTCATTATTGGAAATTTTACTTTTTGATATCAATTAGTAAAATATGATACCAACCATAGAATTAAGACATAACTTCCCACAGTTGAGCTAAAACCAGGAATTTCATTCCATTACTTGGTCATAATATTTGTTCTTCCTTATTCTACCAATTTGCACTTCCTCTTTCATTCTATTGACCTTCATCTTCCTTTATTTATGAATGCAAAGATATTCAGCAATTAAGCTGCTGAAAACTTTTACATTAAAGAAGGATGGTCCAGAGAAGGAATTACTAAGGTAAACTTCAGGAGAAATAATGGGCATCCTGAAGAAACTTAATTTTTATTGGTAGGGGTGATCTTGATTCAGTTTCCTTACAATAGGATCATCACCCTGATGTATACCCACACCTCCATATGACCTAAGGAAGGACTATCCTTCTTTCAAGTCTCATTTTTTTTCTATTCAGATTTTTCTCATATACATCATCAGAGGACAAGTCAGAGACATGTAGGTCTGCTAATAGATCCATAAATATCATTGTGTAGGTTTGGGGTTGCTCATAAGATGCTCCTGGTCAAGTCCCTGCATCTCTTTGAGCTTTGTTATCATTTATGTAAAATGCTAAACATGGCCCATGTACCTGGGCTGCAAGCAATGTTGAAGACACAATAATTAGAGTGTTGTATTTGTGTTTATAATGCTCCCCCTTTTACCTTCTCTCAAGGGTTTTGATACCAGAACTGGTAAGATTTAGTATTCACAGTTTGGGAATTGTCCCCAGGTGTTGTGGATAAGGAGCTCACGAATATCTTTATTCCTTCAGTCTTGGATACTCTAGGTACCTGGTGGGGAGCTGAGGATGTCTAACATTGTTCTTTCATAGTTCTGCATGTACACTCAAGAAGATGCCTCCCTACATATTTTCCAACAATTTCAAGCACTGAAAGCTATCATTTTGCCATGTAGTTGCTGTTTATATTATGTCAAGTCTACAAGCATAAGCCATAGATGAATGTTAGTTTTCTTACTATGATAATGAGCTAAAAAAAAATATGGGAGTGTGTCTAGTGTGAGTCCCACCCAGCCTGTCTACACAGCAGGGCCTTGTTACGTGCTATTGACTCAAAGAAAAGCCAATTACTTCTTTGAGTTCTCTCTGCATATTCTATAAGTTCCAACTAAACAAAACACTGTGATACTGACGATCAGCTTAAGAAAATTATGTTGAAAGCTATAATGGGGGCTTTTGAACAGTGTCTCAACTTTTTGTCTTTTTACTTTTTCCTCATTTATTTATTACCTTAAGGGTTAAGAACATCCTTTGCAAGTTTGATGTTGCTAATGAACTTATTTATGGTTGTTTTGAATTAGTCCCTAACTTTCAGGTGATTCTGCATCTGGTCATTAGGAAGTAAGTAAGCTTCCTTTACAGGAGCAGGGGTTGGGTCTTTCATCTGTCAGTTATGGATATTTACTTAGTAGAGCCAAATAAGTCCCAGTGGTTCTAGAATTTGAGTAAGGGCAGAGTTGTTCTCAGTTCACAAAGCCTGAAGATGACCTTAGTCACTGCTATCCCTCTTAGAGGTAGTAGGTGGACTGGGGAGATGATGGGTAAGAACAAGCACAAGCACATAACATTTCCAAATCACAAGTCTGAGTCATGCATGGCATTTGTAAAGGACCATTCTTCAGAGAGTTATCCTGTGGCTGCCATTCTATGAAATCAACTGTCAATGTGGTGCCTGTTCTTTGGGAGATTATTTTAAACGCTCTACAAATCCTTACACATCTCATCATCTTGTAATTTGTGTTTCCAACATATGAGTGCATGCATGCATGTGCACATTGAGACCAAATATTAGCATCTGGTATCTTCTTCAGTTGCTCTCTACCTTCAATGTTGAGTCAGGATCTCTCACTGAGCCTGGAGTACATCAACTCAGCTAGGCCAGATTGCTGTGGGATGGTCTGTATGTCAAATGTGTGCTCTGATTGGCCAATAAATAAAACCCTGATTGGTCAGTGGCTAGACAGGAAGTATAGGTGGGACTAATAGAGAAGAGAATTCTGGGAAGTGGAAGGCTGAAGAGGACATTGCCAGCCGCCGCCAGGACAAGCAGCATGTGAAGATGCCTGTAAGCCATGAGCCATGTGGCAAGGTATAGATTAATGTAAATGGATTAATTTAAGCTATAAGAACAGTTAGCAAGAAGCCTGCCATGACCATACAGTTTGTAAGCAACATAAGTCTCTGTGTTTACTTGGTTGGGTCTGAGCGGCTGGGGAACTGGTGGGTGACAAAGATTTGTCCTGACTGTGGGCAAGGCAGAAAAACTCTAGCTACACCAGATGGCTGGGAAAGCTCTAGGAATCCTCTGTCTATGCTTGTCCATGCTTCCCCAGCACTGGGATTACAGGTACCTGTTAGTATACCTGGCTTTTCACTTGGGTGCTGGGGATTGAACTCACATCCCCACACTTGTGTGACAAGAAGTTTACCTAAGCTGTTTCCCTAGCCCATATTGTGTCCCTATTTTTAAGAAGTGCTTCATGAAACACAGAGAGGCCATCAAAGCCAAACCATGGAGGTCTGATTCATATCTGAGTCTCTGCATACTTTTGATGCATTCAGTGTCTCCAAAATGTACCTGAATTTCATAAAATATTGCCTGCTGATTGCATGTATTTTCTCTGAGAAATAAAGGTTTATTAAATAGTGGTCCATAAAATAAATAAAACATGAAATGAGAACAGACTGGGGTCTTCTGAGATGTGTCCTTAATATAATATTAAAAGCATCCAGAAATTCTGAGGTGGTTTAATTGTGCGAAACAAGCAGAGAGCCAGGTCTGTATCAGATATGAAAGCCAAGGTGGCTGAGTGGACATCATGGAAAGCTGCTTGGCTCTGGCGAGGAAAGTCTGGAGCAGAAAATTACAAGTGTACACAAACACATGTGTATCACGATTCTCAGGAGCCCTCTTTTTTTTATTGACTCTTGCCCCTAGCTACACCAGACTTGGGAGGAACTTTCATTTTTATAATAATGAACAGAAGTGATCAAACACGTTGCTCAGATTGTACAAGATGGAAAAGCCCTGGGCAGTTTCTGAGCTTAAGGCTCTTTTGAGAGTCATGGAGGTTGATCATGTCAGGGCTGGAACTATGGAAGTCCAGTGCGTGATGGTCCTGGCATCACTGCAGGGTTGGGAGGTCTCATGACAGATATCTTTGCAGAATCCCTGGCAGTTTAAAGTTCTCCGACTGCCTCACTCAGTGAGAATTTCCCTGTGCTGGTGAGCACAGGTGTCATATCTCAGCGTGGAGAAATAAAAAAGGACAGGTGACATTGATTGGTAGGGGAGCAATCAGGTCTTTGATTCTTTGGAATTATCCTTTTATCACCTTTCCTTTCTCTCTTCATAGTCCTTTCTCCATAAAGAAAAAGTGTACAACTTCAGAATCTGTTCATGGAGCCCTGCAAGGGTGTTACCCTCATCTTGCTTGGATACCTTTTCCTCATAGCCACTTCTCTTGGCTCAGTCCACTCCAACTTACAATAGTTCTGGGGCTCAGGGTTTGTGGTATAGACTCTCTTAGGGATGTTGAACATGGGTCTCAGCAAGAGATCCTACAGATACATGCTTGTCCCCACTGAAGTACAATGTCTCCTTCCCTAACTACCTGTATGTGGAAGAGAAAGCTCCAAGAATAGGGAAGAGCATCTCCAATCCACTCATGGTGGCTGCTCTGGTACCTGTTGTGTCAACTGCTGAGGAAATGTGTTGTGGCCTGTCTTCAGATAAACTCAGAAGAAGTGGCTCAACACACACACACACACACACACACACACACACACACACACACACACACACAGAGAGAGAGAGAGAGAGAGAGAGAGAGAGAGAGAGAGAGAGAGAGAGAGAGAGAGAGAGATGTGTGAGAACTGCAAGTCCTTTGGTTAGAATAGGGGCTATAACTTCAAATGGAGGTGCACCAAGAGCAGTTCACATGGCTTCTAGGACCCAGTTCCATTTGGCAAATGACATCCCTGTGGTCATCTTAATGGAGTAAGTAGAAACAGTGATCATCTTCAGCAGGTGAATTAGCAGGAATTAACCAGTTGAACCTCTTAAATGTAAAACAATGAAATAGGTCAATGGCTTACCCACTTTTCTGCAGTGTGTTTAACAGTCGGCAATAGTTCACCAAGGTATAGCTGGGCATCAGTGTGCTTTGATTAGGAGAAGTGAGTAGGTAACATCACAAAGCTTGGGTGTCCTGGTCTTGATACGGGAAGGCACTCTCCTGCTCTTTGGTGACACTTCATAAGGATGCATGTATGGCATGGGCCACTTTCCTGACAGGGCATGGGAATTACGTTATTTAGCAATGTCATCTCATAGAAATTACTCCTACACTATAAGGCAGTGTCCTAAGTCATTGTCCTATCGGCCCCCAAGCTAGGCAACCCCATCAGAGACACTGAGACAACACCCATGAGCAGATGATAGGTTTTTTAATAATCCCTAATACTAGCAATAATGATGGGAGTCCAACACACTTCTATAGGAAGACATGATTGCCTGGTTAATGGCTTGAAGCCCATTCCCCCAGCTGGCCAATAATTCTTTTATTTTTGTGAGTGGATGAAGAAGCATCAAGCCAGAACCCGAAAATGTAAGAGCATACATGGACATAGAATGGAAGAGTTTTCAATGAGCATAAATCTTGATAATAAGGCACATCTCAACACCTCAGGCTTGTCCCCAGGAGACCCACATAAACCTTAGGCATGTAGGCAGGGCCTGTAATGAGATCCTACTCAAATGAGGAAGAAAAATAGCATTGCATTTTATTATCCCAAGGGAGGTGCAGGGCTGGGGTCCTGGCATTCAACCTTCATTGAATCCAATGCTCATTACATTTTCCAATTTGCCCTGGAGAGTAACCAGCCCTGATCACTATTACTTGGGTAAACATCATCTTTTAATAAGCAAGTAGAAGGCTGTGACCAGGGCATCACGATGGAGTGGATCCTATCAGGAATGCACAGTTATTTTGAAAGTACTTTGGGACTGCTTTAGGGCATCAAGAGGCCACTTTAATTTCCGACTCTGCAGTTCTTAAGCACAGGGAAGTATGGGTACATTGCCCTAGACCAATACATGTATGGATTAAAAATGATAGGAGGATAGCCTAAACTTTCTTGCAAATAACTCAAGAATTAGAGGATTAAAAATTAGCTTGGAAAAGGTTTGATACATCTTTCATCTTTTCTTTGGAGATAATAGAAGCATAATGCATGTCCAGGTAAGTCCTACAGTAAAATAAAACTTAAAATAAATTCTCCTTTTGCATTTCATTTGGTCATTTTCTGCCCCTTTCCTCCAAATAATCAATACTGATGGCTTCTGCAATTTGACAGTGCTTTAACTCAATTATTGGTCTATTAAAAATATCATTCTGGTTACTAAAACCATAGTGACACTACTGTAAATAACCCCTGGATACTCAGTATAAAAAGATTGGGTTTTGACAGTATTCAGGTTGGAGAGAATAAAGAAGTGATGAACCCCAGGACCACAGCTAGTGAGCTGATTATGCAACATTGAGAAGACAGAGAATCAGTGATGTTGCTGCCAGTCTTGAAATGATAGCCGGGACTCTGAGAGTGGGGTGGCAGCTGTTATGATTGCAACACAGCAGAAGTCACAGGAATCTACCTTTTTTCCCCTCTCTCTATTTTTCTCATGTTAGGCAGTGAGCTATACTTCAGTGAATATTAAAAGGCAACTATGCAGATGCCCTGGCTGTTGACACTTTCCTAGAGCAAAAAGGAAAGAAGACACCAGTCTCTTCCCTTTGGCCCCATAGAACTTCATTTTCCTAGTCCAGGTAAATGTCTTGGGGTATAGTATGTACAATGTAATTTTCCCAGTGGGCATTCTTTTCAAAAGAAACGCTTCACAAAAACTAGCTACTGTTAGTTTTCTAAAAGAGGCATCTCTCCAGTTGTGGGGCATTTCCATAGACTTATAAATACAAAACTCCCAGGAAATATCCATAGTCTGTATTATAAGAAAAGCACAAATAGGAAAAACAGTTCCAAATTCTGCAGCCAAGGCTGACCTGGAGTATTTCCACATAGATGGTCTAGAATAATATCATTGGGCAGAAACTCTCAGCAGGTCTAATAGACAGTGTGCAAGTGTTGAATTTTATATCATATCACAAGATCATTATAATCATGTGCTTTCTGTCAAAGCTCCTTAGGGACACCAAACAGAGGAAGGCACAGATAAGAACACACCAGGTCAGGAAGGAATAAGCTCTGGGGTGTTTCTTACAACTAATTCATGGGCAAGGAGGGTCCTATTATTCCTGAAGAAATAGTAAAAGGTCTTCTCGCTCCTAGAGAATTTTAGAATCTCCTACACTGATAAACACTGAGTATTTAACACCAAATAAATGCTTGAATGAATTGTTATCCCCTTCTCTTACTGCCCTCCCATAAAGCAACTGTCTATGGGAGGTGAGCAACAGGGATGTAGAAGGAAAATACTAGAACATTTATTTGTACAGAGATGTATCTTAACTCTTACCTTTGAGTTAATAGGTTATTGTATATGTCATATAGATATAGTATAAATGTTTCCTTATAATAAGTGGATGAACAAAAAACTACATCTTTTAAAATGTATTTTTAGTAGGGGGTGTCTGATCACACGTTTAGAAATAAAATGGGAACAATTAATCTATGTTGTTAGAAGTCAATTTAGTGATAATCATTGGGGAGTCCAGGATTGTGGCACCCTTGTGGCACTTTTAGATGCTAGAAAATTCTGTTTTCTGATCAGATGTTTGATAAATGTGAGTGTTCACTGTGTAGAGATTTATTAAGTTGCAACTGCTACTTTCCTTTTTTTCTTTCATGTATTTTACATTCAAATAGTAAGTTTTTGAAAATTCGGAGGTAACTACATTAGATGTAACTTGGTCAGTGGGGAATGCTTAGTGATTTTTCAACTGATTAGATTTTCAACCAAATCTAACCTCCCCTGTAAACTTGGACAGGAGACTCTGAAGTACTTAGGGAATGCCCCAGAACCACAGATTTCACAGTCAAATTCCAAGACTACTCCTGGGAATTTTCTAAACTGTAATGGGTAGGTGTAATGCCCTTTCATGCTTGATATATCCAGAGTTAGAGGACAGAGAATTGCTCTGAGAAGTATCCATATTTGTCAGGAGGCTTTTGAAGTACTTCTGTAGAGCCACAGGATTGTTAGGTCATAAGTCTATGACAGTGGCATAGGGAGGCCATTTGAAGTATCCATTCCTAGAGTTTTCAGGATGGCTAAGCACAGTATGAATTCTAATCCAGGGGCATTGGGATCACTCTGGGTTCTTTAAACCCCTTACATTCCATTTGTTCTGTAAAAATTTCCAACTATAAATGCTACTTTTATTGTTTTTAGTATCGTCTTTAATAGTATTGTCTTATCTAGCAAATGTCTAGTGACCTGTGGAAATAATGGTATGTTTTTTTTCTTTCTGTTTTTAATACCTTCTCCTATCTTAAGAGATAGTATCACTGATCCAGAGGGCCTAATCCAGTTGGGGGCTCCTCAGCTATTGGTTCATAGTTCATGTGTTTCCGCTAGTTTGGCTATTTGTCCCTGTGCTTTTTCCAATCATGGTCTCAACAACTCTAGCTCATACAATCCCTCCTCTTCCTCGCTGATTGGACTCCTGGAGCTCCACCTGGGGCCTGGCCATGGATCTCTGCACCCACTTCCATCAGTCATTGGATGAGAGTTCTACCACAACAGTTAGGGTGTTTGGCCATCTGATCACCAGAGTAGGTCGGAGCCCCCAACTGGATCAGGCCCTCTAGACAAGTGAGACAGTTGATTAGCTTGAACTCTTTGGGAGGACCCCAGGCAGTGGGACCAGGACCTGTCCTTAGTGCATGAGCTGGCTGTTTGGAGCCTAGGGCCTATGCAAGGACACTTTGCTCAGCCTGGGTGAAGGTAGGAGGGGACTGGACCTGCCTCAACTGAATCTACCAGGCTGAGCTGAATCCCCAGGGGAGTCCTTGCCCTGGAGGAGATGGCAATGGGGGGGATGGGTTGGGGGGAGGCAGGAAGAAGGAGGACAGGGGAATCCGTGGCTGATATGTAAAATTAAATTAAATTATAAAATAAAATTTAAAAAAAAGAACAGATTGGGATCCTGAGGCAAAAACTTAACAAATGGAGACAGAAGCAGAGCACTAGGTGGTCCAAACATCAATATTATCAGACTCGGATGTTAACAGCGGCTGATAGTTAAAGAAAGGAATGCACTGAGCACATTCATCTACAAAAAGAACTGAAAATGAATCTGAAAACAATAATTTACTTTTAAATAAAAATGATAATTAAAAAAAGAGATAGTATAAGTCATTTATGTTAAGTCTCTAAGTTTTCTTTGCCCATTTGACAGCAGAGTCAAAAAGAGTCTGCATCAGATTCTGTGCCATGGGCAGAGTCAATCCAGGAATTTATGATCCCTGAGAACCAAGATGAATCCCTTACATGAGTATTAGGTACTCTTCTCATGGCTGTGACATTATACCCATCAAAAGCAACTTAAGAAATTAAAGGTTCATTTTGGTTCACTCTTTGAAGGGACGCAATCTATCATGACAGAGTGGTGATAACGTGTAGGGTGTCTGGTAGTAGTCAGGAGGAGGAAAGAGGAGAGAAGAGCGGAGAAGAATGGTGCACTTAGTTAACTTTCGTTTTCTTTTTATATTTAATCTAGCATCCAAGTTCATGGGATGATGCCATCCACATTTATGACAATTTTTGTTTCATCTGTTAAACTTCTCTGTAAACACTCCTACAGACACAACCAGAAATGTGTCTCCTGGATGGTTCCAAATCTAGTTGACAACGAAGACGAACTGTCCAACAAGGTTGAGCAAAACAGCAGTTTATTGGACTTTTTAGGAGTATTCAGTAATGTTTTCCCCCCATTTCATTCTTGTTTCTGAAATCATCTCTTAGAGTAGGTGAGCCCACGCTCCTTTGCAGAAGGGACTATGCTCACTCTAGTTCTCTATTTTAATCAATGTTCAACTCGTGGATCCTCCTACTAACATCTGTTTTTAAGCTTTAAAATAATTTTACTCAGGCTCTTGAGTTGGAAGTAATGAGACTGGTTAGAGGAGGAGGTGACAAGAACCAGAAGGGTATGTGGATGATTCAATGTATAACAAACTCAGAATCACATCTCCATCAACCAGTGCTGAAAAATTCTGCAGGATTCTGACTGAGCAGCATGCTCACTCTGCCACCTTCTCCAATCTGTCATGATCTGTCATGGATCTGGAGGCTCTGCATTCTGCCAAGATTCTGCTGGTCATATAATCCCCAGGACAACAGAGAAACCAGTTCTTCCCTTCTCTCAGTGGAGTAAATGTAAAACATTGAAGAGAATCCCTCCCAGCTGTTAACACAGTCTTTATACAGGAGTCAGTTCAATTCAGAGGGAGAAATGAAATGAACATTTAGTGATACTTCAGCATCAGTGTAGCTAAGTTCTTGGTAAACACAATATACAGAAGTTATATTGCGTTCTGTTTCCTCAGATTAAATATATCTCATCCTCAGATTTATACTGGCACTTTATGGCTTCTGCAAATGACTACCTCGGTGCTGCAAAGTAATTCCACCCTGTCATATTTGTCTTTGGAAATTGTAACAAATTATGGTGATTTATAACATCAAACTCAACTCTTCCATTTTTCCCCAGACGGCAATGTCGCTGATGGCAAGATGCTGGGCCATCCATTTATTCAGGGTGGAAGGTGACAGCGAGGTATGCTTCATCTGCTACCATGACACTTGCTTTCCTTTGAGGGGACCCTGTAGACATAATTCAAGCTGTCCTGAGACGGATCTGCTTCTCTGCTTACCTGCATCCTCCTAATGAGATGTGACTTCTCTTGTCTGTGTGAGCTACCTCCTGCCTTGACTCTCCTTGCTCTAACCCTCTTGGTTCCTAACAGTCAACAGAAGTCAAATGTTAGACTGTTTTGGTACAATAACAGCTGGGGTCAGAGAAAATGAGTAAGCATTCTTCCTTCTTATCAGACTTCTTCCTTCCCATCATGGTTCTTTTATTTCAAAGTGAGGTGAAGCACAATCTTTCACTTAAGCCCATGCCCATTAACCAGGCTCAGGATACTTGGGTGAGTGGCCTGAGTGTATCAGTAAGGTATTGGCATGCTTGGCTCCCCTTCCAATGACTGAATCCCTTCAAGTTTACATGCTGAAGTCCTTGAATCCAAGTTTTGGAATTCATAAAGAAGTCCCATGCAAAGGGATTAAGGTTAGATGACACCATGAGTTTGTAGCTTCCTGATAAAAAAGAAAGACTACTACTGCCCCTTCCCTATCTTCATTACATGAAGACACAGGGAGCAGGTACCATCTATCTGCAACTCAGGAAGAGTGTACTTACCAGCAACCAATCTGCTGGTTATGCTGCTGCACCCCCAGCCTTCATAACTCTGGAGAGACACATATCTATTGTTTCAGCCATGGAGTGATGGTATTTTAAGCATGACAGCCAAGTAGACAGTGGCCCTGTTTCCTGCAAGCCATTCTATAAATCTTGGGGATAACTTCCTCTTTATCACCTTGTTCATGAGATACCAACAGTCAGAAAAACTCACTGAAGGTAAAGACATACTATGGATATCACCACCTCACAACAGTTTCCAATATGAGAGAACTGATTATGCACCCTCTTTTGATTGGTCACAACTGTAGAATCTATCTTACAAACTTAGTCCACAAATAGCTACAATCATGTTTATCAGAATTATGACTTTAAATGATGAGGTAGTGAGACTTATTTCTTCAACCATTACAAGTAAAATGACAAAATTGAAATTTCTCTTTTAAACAACAATTGGGAATAAATTCAGAACTATAAACAAAATAAAATGTTTGGAGTCACTAGTCTCACAGGAACACTAAGCAAGTTATAGAACTTCTCTGAAGGCCAAGTGGAGTATAAACTGATACAGTACAATGGGCATTTATGTATCTTCACTTCATCTCTCTGGACCAGTGCTGTGTCCTTGGATATCTCCAACATGTTCAGCAGCATTTTTACAGTCTGTTCCCGTAGCTATTGTCAATAGTTAGTGAAGCAGGCATTTTAGGAGAAGTGTACCCATTTCAGAGACTGCAATAGGGGAATGTTATCTAATCCTTCATTCATGCACTCTTCAGTTTTTACTAAATACTATAAGATCCAGAATATAAAAGATATAATCCATGAGTGTATGCTGGAGGAGATAGGCAAATAGCAACAATAATTCTGATCATAAATATTCTATTAGAAGTTCAAATAATCATTGTAAGGGCACTGAAAATGTCCTATACATGGGACTAGCAGGGCAAAGCTATCATGGGCACAGGAGCAGGGAGTTTTTCAAGTAGAGAGAAGGTGGGCTCTGGACAGGGGACACAACCTGTGTGGAGGCATAGGAGGTTGCAATCAGATAAACCACGAAAGTCAAAGTTGTTTGGGGTGACTAGAATGTTCTACCAGTGTGGGGAACACTAGGAGTCAAGCTTGATTCCAATCTGACTGCCTCTGGTGCTCCAGGCAGAGAGTAAGAGGGATTCACTGCAGAGGCACTCACACACTCCAAGTACTTCCCCATGGACTATCATGTAAGCGTCTCTACAGTCTTTGGAACTTGAAGGGCACCAGGTATCATTTTTAGGTGACACTTAAGAAGTCTTGGGGCAGGGAGGGGAGAAGACTGGCTCACCACAGCATTAATAGCAACAATGGAATATAAACCTCTGGAGACTTAGGACAGAGTTTTCTTTGTGGAATTATAGCCAAGGGGTATAATCTTAGAGTGGCCGAAACATTGAAACTTGAGTGGCAGTGATCAAGTCTGGCTTCATGATATAGCCTTGCTGGGCCTTGTCATATTATTGAACATTTTAAAACCCTGCAGTTAACTTTGTTCTTATCCAGGAATGCTGAAGGAATGTTAATCCCTTCACGTGTTTTAAGGAAAAACATACTAATTAAAATAAAGGAGAACAAAGATCTTTTACATGTAAATTTTGCACATACTGATCATTTGTAGCTACTGTTACTTCCTCTGTGCTTTGGGCTAGCCTGGCATAAACACACGGGGCACTACTAGGTGTCCCTAATTCAGAGATTTCAGTTAGAGGACATTAGACCTACAAATGCTAAGTGTAACATCTCAACTATAGAGTTTCCTGCCCATTCATTACTTCACTCTTCATGATAGCCAGGCTATGGAACTACCTAAATGGCCATCAGCAGGTGAAAGGATTTTAAAAAATGTGTCATATATCCACAATGAAGTTTTATTTAGCTATAAAGAAGAATGAAACTGAGCTATTGGCATAAAATTTGATGGATCTGGGAATCAACACATTAAACAAAATAAGCGAGACTCAGAAAGATAAATACCATGTTTTCCCTCATATTCAAAATCGATCCATCGATGGCATATATACTCCCATATGTATGACATGAAAGTAGAAGGGTCTTATGATGGAAGAAGAGGACTAAAGGGGAAAGGAAGGGTAATGGGGAAAGAAAAATAATGCCTACATGTTTTCTTTCATATGCAGGATGTAGACTTAATAAAGATCTCTCTCTCTCTCTCTCTCTCTCTCTCTCTCTCTCTCTCTCTCTCTCTCTCTCTCTCACACACACACACACACACACACACACACACACACGCCCAGTGAGAATGGTAGGAGTATAAGAAAGATTAATGCAAGGAGAATATGAGCAAAGTACAATGATATCTATGTATAATGTAATGGTCATTGTTGAAACATTTTATTCTCAATACAGCATTGCCGTGAGTTAAATTCTAAATGTAAAAACCTTTTCAGAGCAACTTTTAGATGGTTATACCACTAAAAAAAATGATAGCCCTTCACCCATTGAGATGTTAAGAAAAAGTGATAGTATGTAAAGATACAAAATAAAAATTATAAAAAGACAATGGAAGTGTCATGCCTTTAGGGCTCTACTGATTCTGCCAGTACTGTTCTGTAATTGAGGAGACTGATAAAAGAAGAAGAGTGAGCAAGACCATGCACAGACTGGTTTCTTAGGGAGGCTAAGGCTAATCCCCCTGGCAGACCAGGCTATTGTCATCAGCTCAGAAGGGGATTTAAAGGAACATATCACTGTTTGACAATTTTGCTTTTATTTACAGGAGCTGTATCAAACATATATTTTACTTGATAAGTGGGAAGTGTCAAAATGAGCCCCATAGAAAGTGGTGACAAAGGAAATCATTTCAATAAAATTACATAATGTACAACAAATCATGGAAACAGCCACATTAGTGCAATGCGGCATTGTGCAGTTTCTGACACTCCACAGAGAGATATTGGGTCTGAAGGAACTACATTTAAAAAGCAATTTGCAGAATTTCTGTTCTTTTAGTGGTTTGAAAGCAGTGATAATTTTTTTTTGGTAGCTGACAAGTGAACAAAAAACAATAATTGAATAGTACCATTTTACCCAGAAGGCAAGCTGATAATTAGAGGTATAACAGACAGTTTGGATTTTATCTGAGTAGTGGCAGATCTGACTTTTTTTTTTAAACACTAGGAACCAAGGCAGGTCTCTGTTCTCTAGAGCAATGAAAGAAGAAAACAGGACTTTTCAGTTCTCCACTCCTGACTTGTGCATGTTTTCTGGTCCCTAAATTAAAGTTCACTTGCTTAAGATGAGGAGGGTCCAGCTACTCAACAGTCTGGGGAATAAATGGAATTTCTTAGTAGCCAACATGGATAGAAATCTAATATAAATCAAGTCAGTCTATGGTACCCAGAGCACTGTGGGTACCACAGTAACCTCCTGGCTGTCTCATGAAATATTCCAGGGGAACTGGAATCTATCCTGCCCCTCCTGAGACAGAGGCTCCTCACTCAGAATCAGTTTGGATCCTGCAACTGTAGCTAACATTGTGAGCAGCCATAGTTTTCAGCCTGGTTTTTTGGTCATGGGACCATTTCAGGCTCCACTGAGAGCAACAGCGTCACTTTCTTGCTTGAGTTATTAGAGCAGATAGTATTCCGTCCATGCAATATTGGAGTCTTCCCCCTCTCTCGCTTCTCTCTGTATCCTAGAGTTGTAAGATGATGGCATTCCACAACAGCAAAATCATGAAGTCAGAAATGAAGCCCTGAAAAACTATATCCTAGCACCCTGCCACACCTTTTCAGATCCTTACTGAAGAAGGCTGGGTACTCAGGACTTTCAAACTTTTACAGAACAACTCCCGGGACAGATGTCCTCCAGGTGGGTCAGCAGAACAAACCCAGGGCCCTTTGCAATTAATATGCTAGAAACACGTTCTAAAATGGCTCTCTATTCCCTTTAATAACTGACACTGACAAAAGAGCCTGTTATTTAGTATTCCATTTTTGATAGCTCATTGTATCTAAAAAGAGATCAATTAAAGCTCTCACAAACCTCTCCAACTTAACGGAAGGACAATTGAGACATCACAGTAACACACAAATTATACTGCCCATTGTTACATTTATGCAGCATTGGAACTGTTCATGTCTCCCACAAACCCTGGGCAGATGAAGAGATTTCACAGAGAAAAAGAAATGTTAACATCAGAAGAAAGATAAATTGTCACCAACTTTATTCTTCAACGGATGAAGGGAGCTTTTGAAATAAAAAAAAAATCTGAAATATGATGTGGTGGAAATATTTGTGCCTACATTCTTCTGAATAACCAGGGACTTGTATTCATTATTCGTCCTTTGTAAAGGGGCAGCGCAGGGCTAACTTATTAGTGCCAGCAGCAGAGAAGTATTAAATTTATAGCTTGTGCTGACACAAGGTGGCTACGGTCAGAAACTCAAGTTCATCCCATTCAAGTCAGTTTTTGCCTATATTTCAAGAACTTAGCTCTTACAAAGGGGTGATGGTGAGTTTGCAGGCTTTAACCAGCCCGTGTATTATTATTTGTACTGAAAACAAGACTGGCATTAAGGAACGAAAACAAAGTTGGAGACTCCAGGAACTCAACATGTGGAAAATGGTGGTTGCATAAATTTCTTTCCCACTAACAAGACAACATGTCAGATGAAGGCAACTTGAGAAAGGATGGGTTTACTTTGGCTACAGCTTGAGGACATGGTGCACACGGCAGGGGCGTCATGGTGGCAGGAGCTGATCACATTGCATCCATAGTCAGGATGAAGAGAGGGACGAATGCTGGTACTCAGCTAGCTGTATTCATTTTGTGCACTCTGGGACCCCAGCCTAAGGAATAGTTCCATTCAGATTTAGGGTGGGCCTTCCCACCTCAATCAACCAAATCTAGAAAATCCCTTACAGATATTTTCACAGGCTTGTCTCCTATGTCATCCTGCCAGGTTGACAATATTATCCATCTTGATAGCTTCAATGCATATTTTCCCCATCCACCAGGAAGGAATGTGTTTACCTTGAGTGGGATAATACCATCCCACCTGCATGAAATCTAACCCCATTGATGCATACATACCAAAAGCTGACAGGAATGGTATGATAAGCCAGGTGAGGCTATGCTGGCCTTGGGTGCTATGCTGACTGTGTTAGCTGAGCTTCTTTCTCAGTTTTTAGGACCACCAGTTAGTGTCTACTACTCTGCTTTACCTCAGTGGACATCTGCAGGAAGTGTCACTTTATAGATGATGCAGACCTTTAAATAATGCACTGTCTTAGGTGGGCTTTGAGATGCATTTCTATACCTTTGCTCAGTGTAGCTATAGATGCCAGATACCTCAGGAGCATCACCTTGGGAGCTATGACTTTGCAAATGACTCATAGCCCACTTATGTGGGCAGCACATATTTGGATGCTTACCTGCAGGGATTTCTCCTCTGTCTTGCAATGGATCCCATCTTAGAGTTTCTAGGACAGGAAAGGGTGGTAGTTGATGACAGGGTGGAGGGAATCGAGGATTGGGCTGGAGTGAAATGCATCAAGCCATGTTGGGGAGGGTAATACTGGAGCTTGGGGCAGAGTACAGAGCAACAGGGTTATTTATGTGTGTATATATTCTACTGTGATATGAATGTAACATGTAAATCTATATGATAAACAAAGTGTGTGTATATATATACACACACAATGTATGTAATGCACAAAATAAAAATAATACATAAAGCCTATATAATATATAGCATTTAAAGTATACATACCATGTAAATGTATATAACATATTAAGCATAACAGGTGAAGTATATTTAGCATAATTATGTGCAATTAGTATATTTATATATTGAACTAAATATAATGAAGTTCATGTAATATGTAAAGTTTATATAGTAGATATGTTCTATGTCAAATATATACATAATGAACAAAATCATTCTATTTTGTAATAATCTAGTGAAATACCTGAGGATGGATAACTTTATGTAAGGAAAGAGGGCTATTTAGCTCACAGTTCTGGAGAGTGAGTGGCTCCCATCTAGGGATGCCTTTCTCATGGGTAGTCTCAAATTGGCTTTGGGCATCAGATGTCAAGTCTCCCTGTTGAAAAATTACTCAGATTCAATCCTGTGGCCTCTGACCTTAAGGACCTTATCAAATTCCAATTACTTCCAAAGGCTCCACATCTGAGTATCACTATGGGGGAGGATCCTTTCCTGGCTTAAGTTTTCCTTCCCTTATTATTCTAAAATGGAGATTTAACTTCAACACATGTATTTTCTAGGGCTATCCTCTAATCACACCTAAAGCACAGTATTGTAAAGATCACACATAAAGTTTATTTTACAAGTGCATTCACAAAGATATGCTTATGAACATGAAATACAAATATATGCACAGATATCATGAGTTTCACTCATTTTTTATTATCTTTCATAGGCTTAAAGTAATTTAAAATGATTAAGATCATCTAGGGGTATTTCCAATAACATGCCATAAACTGGGATGAAGTATAAAGAAAAACAAATTAAGATTAAGTAGAGCAGATCAGAGCAATGGATTACTTTGTATGCAAAGACATTTTCAGTGAGTCAAAGCTGGCAGAAAACCTGAATTCTGCATGAATTTTGTCTCTTTCATACTGACCCTTTTCTCACTGGCTTCACTTATTGGAAATTGACTGTTAGCCAGAAATGATGCACATTCAGAAGTGAACGTACTATTGCCATATCGCGAGATTGGCTGCCAGCAGTGGGAGGGGCTGTTGATGCTGGCCACACTCTGTTTCCTTAAAAGCATTAGCAATGTCAGTGTCACTGGAGGCAGAAACAGGAAACTTTAGGCCTGAGCTGTGACCTCACAGGAAACCTTGTCAGCTTTCTGAAGCATGGTGTGTTTGGGACAAAGCAAGAGGGTGGATGATGCACAGAATATGGGTTAGTTTATTTGTGATCTTGAACTCCACTTGTAGACACCTTCCCACTACAGTTGTATTTCAGCTGGAGACCTTTAACCAGATTCCAGTCAAGGCTCAGGTAGTGCAAACTGGAAAGGAGGTTTCAGGTCCCAGCCATACCTCCAATGACCACCTGCAACTTTTGTTTTGAAAAACACCACCAACAAAAAAATCTGCCTGTTTATCTCCTAATCCTAGACAGGGATTAGGAAGTGAAGAGCCAGAGCCAATGTCTGTAAACAGAGTCCTTTTCAAGGCACCATGCTCTTTTCCAAGCCTTTGTAGAAAACACTGCATCATTTTTCCTACAGTCTCCTGTGTTTTTTACATCTAAAACAAGAATGTAATCCCTAAATGACATCTTTATGCCCATTAAGGAAGTGGCTAAAATCTCTGTAGGAAGGCTGCCTTCGAACCAGAGAAAGGTAATGATTTTTAGGAGACCACAGCTGGGTTAAGGGTGAAAACAATGCTGGAGAGGTCAAAAAGGTCCAGAACCTATTACCAAGCTGCTGATAACCATTCCAACTAAAAGGGCCCTGACAAATGGCTCCCTGCAAAGCTGGATAAGCCCTTGATATTCATCAGCATATGCTGAACGAGGCTGGGAACCACACAAGGACTGGGCTGGCTGCTGCAGTTACAAGGACAGAGGTTTTGGGTAGGTGCTAACACAAATTCAGTTTTGTTTGTTTCTTTGTTTTGAGGAAGAACAAGCAGATGAGGTAAGTTAAGGCAGACAGAACACAGTAGACTGACAGAGTTTACAGAAAGCAGCAGCAGAGAATTAACACCTAGATCCAAAGCCTGGGCTTCCATCCATCAAAGCAAAACCTGCAGAAAGAGTAAGGTGGTGAACTGCTAGTGTTGAACTAATTCTAAGGGAAGTTCCCAAGTGCTGATTCTCTGAGTATACACACGAAGCAGCAAGGGGGGGGGGGCAGGAGCTGTCCTGAAAAGTTCTGAGGTTATGAGGAGTGTTTTTGGCCAGACTAACAGAATCACCTTTTGATCTTAAATGTGATGGGGGCGGGGGGGGGGGGGGGGGGAAGCATCAACAGTTTCTACCATTGAAGAGATTCGCTCAGCTTTGTACTGAAATACAGCATGCAGCTTATAACTTAGAGAGTGGAATAAAGAGGGTGAGACACATCTGGTAAGCTGGACATAAAGATGCCAGTAGTTCAGCCGGTAGAAGGCATCCTACTCCAGTGGACAGACAGTCATAGATCAGGGAAGAGGGCTCAGCCAGTAAAATGCTTGCCTTACGAATATGAGGACCCAAATTTAAACCTCAGAATTTACAGTTAATAAAGTCTGGCGTAGTGGCACTAGCTGGTGAGGTAGAGACATAGGAATCCCTAGGACTCTCTGGCCAGCCAGACTAGCCTCCTTGTGTAGTTCCAGGCCAGTGAGAGACCCTGTCTCAAAAGACCAAGATTGACATTGCCTGAGGAATGACCCCTGAGGCTGTCTTCTCGCTTCCATCCCCAGCCCCTCCAACAGAGCTAACTTAGCAGGCCTGCATTGCTTAGACTCATAACATTGCCAAGTCTTTAGGAACAGATATTAGCCGACTCTGGGGGAAGCTCTGAGCCTAAGCTGGCCTATCAAGTCAGAGTGTTTGGGTTTGAGGTTTGAGGCATGTGGCATTAGTTTGTTCTGATAGTTTATTCTAATAATACACTTTAAAGTGAGTCCCCATCTTCCTTTGATAGGCTGAGGTGTTAGTAGCTGTGGTCAGTTATAAGAGCAATGTTTGCACTGACTACAATAAAACCTCTGGACAGGAGGCTGCTCTTGTTGGAAATATTACTCACATGTTTTCACCCATCACCACTGAGAGAATTAAGTGGATCTGAAATGCCACAGAGACTAGATGCCTACAAGCTTGTGCCCAGTGTCTGCTGGAGTTCACCCTGCACTCCTTTCCCTTTGTCAATAACAATGTTTACAGCATCTCTGCAATCAGCTGTGTCAGTGACCACGCCATCTTACTGAAGTCTGTTAGTACTTCCAGGTGTCGCTGAGCTTAGGGTGGTCTCAGTGACTCCAGCGTAGTCACAGACCCCTTCCGTAAGGTGATGACTGTTGGATAGGCTCAGAAACAGTGATGTTAAAGTCAGTTTTGCAGACTTTGTATTCATCAGGCCAAGGGAATGTCCAAGAATAGATGCCCATAGGCAGCTGCATTAGGAATGAAGAAATAAGGCTTACCAGAGGGAATAGATGGAGAACACATTACCATATGGGTTACAATTGAAGCCATAGATGTCAATTTAAATGTATTGGAGAAATGGTCTAAGATAAGTAGAGGAAGATAAGCTTGCACAGTCGACAGAAAGAGCAAAGGCACGTGAAATTCTTATCACAGAAGCCACAGTATTCAAAAGAAGATTGACCAGTTGTCA
Source organism: Peromyscus maniculatus bairdii (assembly GCF_049852395.1). NCBI lineage: Eukaryota > Metazoa > Chordata > Mammalia > Rodentia > Cricetidae > Peromyscus > Peromyscus maniculatus. The sequence continues at coordinate 91,961,349 of NC_134856.1, read as the reverse complement.
ATCATAGGATACTTCAGTCACACTATGTCAACAAGGTCAAGTAAATTAGGGACCTGGAAAATTGCCACTGAGTTAGTGAGAGAATTATTTTGTGACATGGGATAACGGTTTAGTTAAAAGAGGAGCTAAGCACCAAGGTGCAATGAATTGAAATATGCCTGGTTAAATATGAATAAATTGCTAAAGAAATCTGACTATGAAATAATAGGAGGGAAAGACAAGTGTGTGTGTGGTTGTTTTTGTTACTCTTAAATTAAGTTTGTTGAGATGCCACTGGGATTTGGAAAATACTTGCGGAAGAATGTAATGGTGTTTCTAGCACGGGGTGGGAAAGGGGGCAGGAGTCTTTCACACAAGGCAAAAGGTACTAAAAGAAACTTCTTTTGCTTGGAAGATGAGCCCCTCTCTTACTGAAGAAGTGATGGGGGAAGGGCAAGGCTATAAGCTGGGAGTCAGACAAAGGAGTTTTTTTTTTTTTTTAATTGTACTTTCTGTGTTTGACAAGGACAAATGCCTGTTTCGGAACCTGTAGGACTGAAGGTGGAGCTGCTCTTCCTTGTTATCCCACTGTTCTAAATGTATTGAATACACACCAAAACCTGATTGTTGCAAAAAATATGCATAGGAAAGTAACAAAGAGAGGAGGGGGATGGGAGGTGGAGGGAATGGAGGGAGAGAAGTAAAGGGGAGGGGGATGGTAGTGAAAGTGGTCCAAGGTACCTGGTCTGGTGTTTACACAGGGAGTTATAGTGATTTGTTCTGAATGGTCCAGGAAAGCCAACACTTTTTATTCCTCCTCTGAGACCCATTTTGGTCAATTTGAAGAGGAAGGCAAAGGCAAACAGAAGAGTGTAGCTTCTTTTTTTTTGTAAATATTTCTGTAATGGACATGGTCACACTTATTGTCCCCATTTTTCACATGTAAAAACTGATGCTGTAATAATGAGGAAATACAGCAGTGAATCCAGAGGATTAAAAACCATGTTAAATTATGGACAACCTCAGACTTCTTATATCTTCTGTGATTCTGGAGAGACATTGGGTCCAGTGTCTCACCTCTTTCCTTGAAGGCCCAGTCTATATATACTATGTACTTAAATTTACAATAGAAAAGCTACTTACAAGTCATGATAAAGTTTTCTTTTATTTTTTTTATTTTTGGTTTTTAGAGACAAGTTTTCTCTGTGTAACAGCCCTGGCTGTCCTGGAACTCACTCTGTAGACCAGGCTAACCTCAAACTCAGAGATCTGCCTATGTCTGCCTCTCAAGTGCTGGGACTAAAGGTGTGCACCACCACTGCCGGCCATAATAGAATTTTGTGTATGTCACTTCTTTATGGAATTTCAAATGGAAAAATACAGTAGGCTCTGCTCTTCTATTAATTTTACTTTAAAAAAATTCCAATGCTTCCTAAATTCAAACAAGGCAGAATTCAGCATGGCACACCTGAGGTGTAAAGTCATTAATTCGTACTTTGTTTATTCCTGTATTGTGCAGGCTCACAGCTAACCAAAGGGTAAAGGACACTTCTCAGGAAGAGCTGGAGAACGCATCTGGCATCTCTTCCTCTTGCTCATTGTGGGTCAGACAGACTTAGGTTGAGCTGGTGACAGCAGAGCTGGTGGTTCTTGGCTGGGCACAGGCTTCCTCTGGTGTACATGTTTATATGTTAAGTGTGTATGTTTCTTCGATTTTTGTTCTCTTGGTATTTATCCATTGAGCTTTGAGCTTTTCTTACTTATATGAACTTGAAATACAGGGAATCCTTCCACAATAGGAAGAAAGGAAGGAAGGAAAGAAGGAAGGGAGGGAGGGAGGAAGGAAGGAAGGAAGGAAGGAAGGAAGGAAGGAAGGAAGGAAGGAAGGAAGGAAGGAAGGAAGGAAGGAAAGAAGGTACATTTTCAAGAGTCAGGAAGGGATTTAAAGGCTAACAGATGCATAATGAGAAAAAAATAAAAAAAAACAAAAACAAACAAACAACAACAACAACAACAACAAACCAAGCAAACACAGAAAGAAACAAAACTCCACATGCCCAGAAGAACCAAGGATGTTTTTTCTCTCCAAAAAGATCTGGAAATCAGGGTGCTTTCTCCACGCTGCAGCTGACCTGGAACCCTCTCTGTATTCAGCAAACACGCAGGCATCACTACATTGGCTTTGTTTTTCTCCTTGTACCTGGGATCAAAATTTCAAGCACCTCTTTGTTGCTTTGTTCTCACAGAATTTCCAGGAAGTGCTAACCTCAGAGTACCTTAGAAAATGCTTTCCTTACTGTACCTTTGGCCTGAGAGTGGTGAGTAGCAAGTGTTTTCTAAGGAAGCTCATTCGTTGAGATTTTTTTTTTTTAAAGAATTTTTTATTCATTTTACACACCAATCACAGATCCCCCTCTTCCCTCCTCCCACCCCTCCAGCCTTCCCCCACCCAACCCCAGTTCTCTCCTACAAGCAGATAAGGCCTCCCATGGGGAGTCAGCAGAGCCTGGTCCATTCAGTAGAGGCCAGTCCAAGCTCCGCCCTGCCTCCAAACTGTGCAAGTTGTCCTCACCATAAACAGTGGGCTCCAAAAAGCCAGCTCATGCACCAGGGATGAATCCTGATCCTACTGCCAGGGGGACTCTTGAGCAGATCAAGCTACACAACTGTCTTGCTTATGCAGAGGGCCTAGTCCAGTCCCTGGGAGGCTCCACAAGTGTTGGTCTAATTTTCATGAAAATTTTGATCTGATTATATTGATTTTTTTCTTTTCTTTTCTTTTCTTCCTCCCTCCCTCTGCTTCCTCCCTCCCTTCTTCCTTTCCTTCCTTCCTTCCTTCCTTCCTTCCTTCCTTCCTTCCTTCCTTCCTTCCTTCCTTTCTTTCTCTTTCTTTCTTTTGGCTGCAGAAACCTCCAAAGTGACAAGTCTTTGAGAGCCAAGAACAATTTGTCAAAGTGTTTTCATATTTAATGAATGTATGAGAGAGTTCATACATTATCCTGCTGATTAAAGCTCCAGGGATCACATGAGCCAGCACACTACTACTTATTTTATTTGTACCTCAAAAGGCATGGATTCTGGCTCCTTGCAAGTAGATCATTATGACATAGGTTCTCATGGGGCAATTTTAATTTCATGCACTTGAGACTTTCAAACAAAATGTTTTTTATTGGTTATAGATGTTGAGAATGATCAAAAGCATCTAGTAGATGCACTTATTTTATGGAGAAGGGAGATCCTGGGAGGTTAATCTGTTGTAAGAATGAGGGTCAGGGGATTCTGACTGAAAGCTTCTTTCACAATGGTGAGAGAAAGTAAAGTGTGTCAGGGTCACATCTGTATGACTTTGCATAGAGTTCACAGCATAAGATTTAGATACTTAAAATGTACTTCATGTGTTTGTTATGCTCTCTCATTAGTTGGATAGGATACCTTACAGAACCAAAGGGAGGGTTTGTTTTGATAATGGTTTGAGACAATGTGGCCCATCACTGAAGGAAAAGTGTGGTGAAGTCTATCACGGTAGAACCATGGGCTGGGGCTACTTGCTTCTTACTGGACCTGGAGGCAGAGAGCTCTGTGTAGAAGCTAAGCTGCAAATCCAATGCCTCTAGTGAAGTCCCACCTTCTAAATGCTGCAGAACTTCCCAGACAAAGCCTCAGGTTGGAGATAAGTCTTCTCACATATGAGCCTGTGGGAGACATTCTTATTCATACTAGCATGCTGCATTGTAGAAAGTACAAAGAGAGCTGGGAGAAGGATCACTGGGTAGGGTGCTTATTCTGCAAGACTGAAGACCTGAGATTCGATCCACAGAGCCACATAAAGCTGGAGAATGGTAACATGCTATTGTAATGTCAGTGTACCCACTGTGAGATAGGAGTTGGAGACAAGAGGATCTCATGAAGCTTCCAGGACACCGAACCTGGCACACACTGTGGCAGGGTGAGGACTGATATTGCCCGAGGTTATCCTCTGACCTTCACACATGTGCCATGGCACAAATATGTCTGCAATCACACAGGAATATACATACAGAAACATGCATAAATACATGACAAAAGTACAAACAAAATGAACAAAAGCAAAAAAAAATACTAGAATGGGCTGAAGAGTTCTCTCTCTCAAGTTTATTTGTTGAAGGACTAATCTATAGCATCTTAAAACATGACTGTATTTGGAGAGAGGATGGCCACAGAAACAGTCACTCAATGTGAGGTGACATGGTGGTCGTAAGGCAGCAGTCTTAACACTAGAGCAGTAACTGAGAGCTTGCAGGCAGAGAGAGAGAGAAGTGGGGAGAGAGAGAGAGAGAGAGAGGAAGGGAGAGAGAGGGCGCCTGGACCTGGTGTGGGCTTTTGAAACCTTCAGTGACAGACTTCCTCCAATGAGGCCACACCTCCAAATCCTTCTTATCTTTTCAGACAGTTTCATTCCCTGGTGACTAACTATTGAAATATATGAGCCTATGCAGGCCATGCTTATCAAACCATCATAGGTAGACTCTAATATGGACTGTTTTCCCTATTTAAAAAAAGGAATAGGAAATACAGTACATAGGATATGATTATTTGAAGACAAGCTATAAAGCCCCTAAAAACATGTGAGAGGGAACCACGGCTGCTAGCACCCTAAGGATGGACATCTGGTTTTAGAACCATGAGAAATGTACTTCTGTTGTTTACGCCATAAGCTTGCGGTACTTTGGCTCAAGGACACTGACATAAAGCCCAACAAAAATATTCTTCACTTTCTTTAAGAAAGGATAGGATATTCCATACAGACTAAGTTAGACCCCATTTCTCAACGATCCAATTATGCAGACGGGCAATCTCAGATCTAAGGAAGTCTACATAGAAATTTGTAGATACCGGCTCCTCTTTCCTGGCCCCTTTTTTCTGTCCTTTACTTTTGCTAGGCAATTTTTTAAAAGGCAAACAGGGAATATTTAAGAACCTAGATGGTATAATCTTCCCTTTTTGGATTGATTTAGCATGTGGATGCTTTTCATGTTTCAAAAGGAGCCATTCATTCTAGAACATTAAGGCAAGTTACAATTAGGTAATGGGTCTCTCTTCACCACTTAGAGAATCATGGTGCTTAGAGTTGAAAGTAATATTAAAGTTGCCTAAATCTCACACTCCTGGGATACAGGAGATTAACTTGGATCTTTTGGGCTCTACCTTTTTGGTGGATAGTCCCAATGTTTAACACAGCTTATTTACAAGGGAAAGGATGCTGAGAACACTGGTGATGCCTGGTGAAAGATGCTGGTATGTACTATGACTTTTGCCTTCTTATAGCCTCAGTCTCAGCAATCTAGCAGTTAGAGGACACAAACTCCAGGCATTTTAGAACTACTGTTGCCGTAAAAAAGAGCACTTAAATGGATGGCTTTCTCTCATGTGGGTGTATTTCTAAAGGAAAAACAGTTGAAGTTATTGCCTGCTTCCTTTCCACTTTCCCTCACTTAGTATTGCTAGTGTAAATACTCTTTGGCCATGTTCTTTTGGTGGAATTCAAGCAGCCATGGGAGTGTCAAATACATTTTCTCATTGGTAATAATAGGCTTAAAGAAAGCCAAACCACAGACTGAAAACAACAACAGCAGCAGCAACAACCAAAATCTAAAATAATTTCATTACTTATCACTCTGCTGATAGTCAGATCTGGGCAAATAAAGTGAAGATGTAGAATAGATGTTTTTTCCATCTGTCCCCTCCTCAGTCCTTCCCTCCTGATTGTGGATGCTCTGATGTGTCCACTGCCTCACCACCATGTCCCTGGCTGCTCTGACATTTTTGAATAAAGTCATGACATCAGATATATACATCAAGTCACAGACTTTGTAACTTAAAAACAAATTCACTATAAAGCTTCATCACAAAATTTTAAAACAGGAAGTCTTTCTTCCAATGGACTCTTATGTAGCAGTCAAGAAGTAAAATCCACAAAAGAAGAAAAGGAAGTAATCATCTGGAAGGTATCCTTGTGGGTATGCAGGCTGTGGGGATGCAAAGATCTTTCTCCAAGCATCCCCCTATCAGGAGATGGATCACTGGGGCTGGAAGGAATACCATGCTTGAGTAGGATGAATCTAAGAAAGACCTTGGAGGGCTTGAAGAAGATAACTTGTGTGAGAAACAAGGTACCAAATAAGTGAACTCCAGAAGTTATGGCTGAGCTCAAACCTGTTGGAACCTGTTGTGAAGAACAGACGACAAGGCAGGTGACTGGACAGTAGAAAGGACAAGAATGATCTACCTCTATCAGGGAGGCCAGGAATACACAGGAATGGTATAGAGAGGATTAAGTGGCCTGTAGACAAAGGATGAGAGTGGCAACCATGGGGTGGATTGGCTTTCTTCTTCAAGTCATTATGTCCCTAGAGAAGCCTTTTTTTTTTTCCAATACACAGGATGTGGAGACTTCTCTCTTAGAACCAATTATAAAACCTCCAGATTCTCCCTAAGAAGTTCCTGACCAAAGCTTGATTGGAAAGCTGCTCCTGCTTTGTTAAAGGTGGTGGTACACAGTCCTTAGGATGGATCTTAACAGTGGAAACCATTTGGACCTTGGAGACTTCCCTTTGGAAAAGCTCAGGTCATACAGTAGGAGCAGTTGAGATGCATGATTTCCAAGGTAGGCACACTACCCAGATCATCTTGTTATGATTTTTGTGGGCCATAGAAAGGTGACCAGCAGATATACTGCTGATGCTCACTTGAGAGTGAGTTAAGAGACAGGGAAGCACAGTCTAGGCTGCTTGGGTCCAATGTGGCATGCACATCTGCACGCCATGGTTTGGTAAACATACATGGCCAAAAAGCATAAAGCTTAAGTTACTACTCTGTCTAGTACTAGGGTAGGTTCAGCGGTTGTCTGCACTGTACCAGCTAACATTCTTCTGTAATTAACCAAGAAATGTACTATGAAGAGGCAGAAGGAGAAAGAAGAGATAGAAATATTCTCAGAATCAGCATGTTGCCATATAACAAATAGCCTTTGAGTCAAGTCCCATCCAGCTGTGTATTTGTCTCTAGGGGGAGAGCAACAGGTGCACCTCCCCCTGGCAGAAATCTTTATCAGCCTAAGATTTCTACACTGTTTTGGTCGTTGTTTCTCATACATTTGAAACATTAACTAGTCAATTTATTTGGTTCCTCATTCAGCAAACACTCACAAGGATGGTTGAGGCAGAGACTGTGTGTAGACTTCAGAGTCTCTGCCAATTAGCTCTTGGAACATTCCAGGACAGAAAGGAGAGAACAGTCCAGCCCAGAGCAAGGAGTTCCCTGTTGGAGACACTGAGCTATTGATAGGGATGCATCCTGTCCTCAGAGCCTGGAGATTATTCTCTGAACACCACCAGACACCAGGTGGCCTATAACAGTGGAAAATTACTGTTTTAATCATTAATTACCAAATAAATGTCACTTTGCTGGTACAATATATGCAGAGATTTCTGTCATAAATTGACATCTGTAAGTCATAAACTGCTTAGTTTTACTTGCTTTTAATTGCTAAATTTTCCCAAGCTGCATGGTGCACACATTTTGGATCTGGTTCAAACTTCGCTGGCACACGGTGCCTTCTTGACAGAAACATTGGATTCTGATGGCTTCAACAGTGCAAAAGGTATGAGATTTCTCACAAAGGCATTTGGCCTAATCGCAGCAGAGAAAGAGAGTTCAGTGGAAAGCAAGAACAGCCTTTAATCAGATTGGAGATTCTGGCGGATCTCACAGAAAGCATGTGGTTTCCATGGTGGAAATGGAGATCAAAGGGAATGATGTTCTAATAGACTCGAGGCAGGCTATGCCTTCGTATTGTTCACAAGCATCCAGGTTTCTTCTCTGTTTGACTTGAAACAAGTTATTCCTAGAGGAACCCACAGTCCTTTTTACCCAGAAGCCTAAATATATGTGCTTTTTGAGAGCACTGCTGTAGTAGGTTAAGGATGAAAAGGGATGTTTGGAGCCCAGGCAAAAAAGAACACGCAGTTTTCTTCTAAGTGTGGAGATGATTCTGAGAATAATGAGCAATGAGAGCTGTATAGAAATGAAAGGGGGCAAACTACCCTTTTCTGCTTCCCCAAGTACAAATCCCATTCATCCCATCTATAAATGAAATTCATATTTACTTAAAATCAACTGGATTCAGAAAACTGTACAAGTAAAGGAATCTTGGAAATGAGTGGTCTGAGAATAAGTGCAAGGTGGTGCTGGCTCAGATCTGTAACCTCTGGTCCTTTCCGCTCTGTTTCTCCTGCCATGCTGTCTTCTGAGGAGATCTTGAGTCCTTTGGACTCTGGGAGGTGACAGAAGCAGGGTGAGACTCCCTCCTAGGTACCAAAGGCATGTCCAGGGGTCCTGCCTCTGTTTCTCCCTCAGGTCTTACAAGGACTGTGTCCTGGTTATGTCTCCACTGAGTCTAGGCTCTGAACACCCCATTTTTTAGTCCCTTCATCCTTTCCTCCTTGGGAAGTGGTGGCTTCCCTACCTTCCAGGCTGCTTTCATTGGGTTTCTCTTTCCTTGACCATGGAAAAATTTTCCTACATTAAACATCCACTGGTTTAAACACTTAGTGTCATTTCTTTTGTCTTTGGTTTGGACCCTAAGAGAAGGAAGTGTCAGAGCTTGCTCTTGTTTGGTATATGTCAGAGATTCATTTTTAAAATACAAATGAGGAGCTAGTTCCCTTCTTCTCATCTTCCCTCTAGTTACAGAATGGGCCACACTGGGACAAGAGTCACTTTCCTTTTTAGCACAGAAAACAAATTTTTAGCATTAATCACATTGTTTCATTATTTTTTTTATTCTTTGTGTTTTCCACAGCACCTAAAACACAAAAACAAAAAACAAACCAAAACGAACCAAAAACCAAAACCAAACCAAACCAAACCAAACCAAACCAAACCAAATCAAAAACCAAAACCAAAACAAAACAAAAAACCCAAACAAACAAACAAAACTTCACTGGTTTTGGGACTTCAGTAAGGCTTTTAAAATTTTAGCCAGCATGTAATATATGGGCTGTTTTTAAAGTCATCTTTAGATTGTAATACTGAAAAGACATTTATCTTAGATACAATGTATAGTTTAATTATCTCTCTGAAGAACAACGGGATCTAGGTTTACAGGTGCATTCTTTTAATCCTAATGCTCTAAAGGCAGAGGGTTTTGAGTTCATGGCTATACTGGGCCACACAATGAGACAGATATTTGAAACGATAACAAAACAAGCAAAGATAACAGTGGGTTCAATATTATTTCATATAATCTGTCATCTGAGATTTCTTGAAATACATGAGACATTTGTCATAAGGAAATAGGACTTCATTAAAGAGTACAGAATGGTAGCACTGGAGGTAGTGGCCCATGCCAATAACCCTGTAGATTGGAGAGAAGAGGTAGGAGGCCCATGCATGCTTGACTCTTGACTTTCTTGTTGACTTGATCCTCCATCATGCTCATCTGGAACTATTTCAACCTTGGAATGACCCCAACCCTGGCTGGCACCAACTCACAGCCTATTTCAAGTCTGCACCTGAGCATCTGAAATATGGCTGGAGAGAGACAACAAATCTTGCCAATGGATGTCACCTAAAATTCATAGCATGAGCCTCAGACAGCTCCCCATACTGCCCTCCAATCCAACCACATTTCCTAGTTAATTTGTAATCATATTTTCTGGGAGACTCACTCACAATCCTATCTCTTTCAGTCAGTCTCCAATAGAGCTATCGCCTTCCTCATTCTTATCTATTGCCCATTGTGGGAGCCCGTTCTGGGGTTCCTCGTGGCTTTACCCAGCAGGTCCGAATAGAGGATGATCAGGACCACGGGCCTGAGTGCAGGTGTCTGAGATGGCCTGCACTTGGCTGTGCTGGGGGAGGAGGTCTTTTGCTCCACCCCTTGGCGTCTCTATAAAAACCCTGGACCAGAGACAGTCTGGGCCCGTAGTAATAGGTTCCAGGCCCTCTCGAGGCTATCCTTTATTTTCTATCTGTTTATCTCCGCAAGATTCTCTGCTATAAATCCTTCTATCTAATATTTCCTGCTGCTTGCACTCAAGAAAACTCTGGGAAGCTGTGGGGGTGGTGGGTAAACGCCCCGCAGCCCATGTTTTCAGATTTTATGTTAAGGTCATCCACTTTCTCTCATCTGCCTGTGAATGCCTTATCCCTGACACTTATCTGTATTCTGAGAGCCTGGCTGAGCCACAAGGGCTGGATCCTTAGGTCATTCCCTGTACTTTGATGTTGCCTTCTTCTCCTCTTGAAGTGTTGATCTTCCAGTTCTACCTTCTTTCTTTTGTACTATCGGTTTTACTTCTTAATGAAGAACTTCATTAGCGCAGATTTCTCAACTTAGGCTCATGAGTGATTCCATTGAATCTCACACACTTCTGCCTCAGTTCTCAGTAACAACTCTGCGCTTCCCATTCACTACTGACTCAATGAGGAGATTTCTCCACTCTTACTTCATTTAGAGCAGACAAGTGACCCTCGTCCTCCTCGACACCTTGTTTCTCTAGAAATCTGCAACATCTGTCACTGTCCTCCTGAAATACCCACTCCTCTCTGCCTCCAGGACATTCCACCCTCCGATTTTATCCTTTCCTCACTGGCCATTGTTTCTGGGTTTCCTTCAGAGGATACTTATCTTCTTGTCCTCCCAAATTTGGTTTTCTGGGTTCCTAGCTGGTCAACCTGGGTTTCCCTCCCCCCAACAGCCATTCACTAGATGACTTTAAATCCTACATGCCATTCATATATTGACAACCACCTGTTTTGATCGGAAGTATCTCTCTCCTCGAATTCAGGCTTACAGAACCACTGCCTATTTGGCCTTCTACCTGAATATTCAAGAAGCCAATGGTTTCAAAATCCATCCCTTCATAGCCTTCTCTTGTCAATAGTCCTTCTGTTTTGGCTGTTTCTTATTCTTTTTTCTGAACATCTAATCCACCAGCAAATCAGTTCATTCCTGAAAATGTACTGTAACCACCATCCTTCTCAGCATGCCACTGTCCCACCCCTTGTCTTAGGTGCTAGCCTCTGCTGCTTAGGTTGGTGCAATAGGTACTTGTCACAGATTGTAGTATTCAGGAATGGCATGACAGGATCTTCATTCCTAGATTCTCTCCTAGATATTTTTTTTTTTTTTGCATATTGTCAAGAGGCTGGCCTTATAACCTGTCTCCTTAAAACTGGGGGCAGTTTGTCACACCCCCATAAGTAGTATACAGGCAGCAGATGCACACTCCTGAGTTCTGAGGCTGGGTTGCAAAAGCTCACATGATCTTCACATTACGACTCTTTTTGCCTCAGCTCAGTCCTATAAACCAGTCACTGTACTAAGGACAGCTACCTAACTGTATTTCCTATCCTCCTGAGCCACAGCCCAGGTTTCAGCTACAGACAATTTTTTGACCAGACACAGCCAGGAGTTTAGCTTCTAGGCACTCTGCGGAGTAAGAAAGAGATAAACTTCATGGAGCCTAAAGCTGCTGAGACCCCCCCAACCCTGCCAAAGCTCTATCTTTTCCATCTTTCAGGTTGTAATCAAACTCAGTCCTCTTCTCCAAGTCCCCTCCATGAATTCACATGCATGCCTTGCTCAGCTTTGTTTTATACCAAGTTTATTTTTTTCCATGTCTGAACATGATATATATTGTTACTTGTCCTGCTCCACTAAAACTAACATTAAATGAGAACAAATACTTTCTGTTTTGGTCACAATGAGACCCTCACCTTATGTGGCTGTCTGGTAAGTGTTTGACAGCATTATTTCTCTGAAGGCTTGGAGAGGCCTGGCACATGTTTGGCAGGCAGCATTCTTAGTGCTGAGATGTCTGTGCCTGTGTTCTCAAGAGGCTCTAGAACACTGACACACTTGAGCTTCTTGCACTAGTATGACAAAAAGAAAGATGAACCCCCTTAGGGTAAAGGCCAACATGAGATACTCCTTAGAGAAGTGCATAGCTGTGATGGAGTAGGAAGGCCAAATAATGATGTTTTCACATGCACAGAGGCATGTCCATGTAAGTAGTTGTTGCTTTTAAAACGGTTACTTAGAATAACCAGTGTTCTTGAAATATGAATGTATCACGTGGTCAAAACATTTCTTAAGATTTGTCCTTGTAGAGGACAGTTTACAACATAGGATACCTAGGTCCCACAGAACAGATGGCTTTTTGTCTGCCGTTCGACAGGTCTTAAACCACATTCTTTTGAGATAAGGCAAGCACACACTCAGTCACACTGATGGCAACTGGGTATATAATGCTGGCTGATGGATTCCCATCCCAGATTTGATAGAAGGACAAGAGGAACCTGGAGTCAGGTGTTTTGAGGTCAGGGATGAGGTGGGGGTATGGATGGAGGAAGGGACAGGAACTAACCAGGAGAACAAAAGACACATTTCACTCCTTATATTGTTGCCTTGAATTGACTCCAAATGGTCTTAGAAATTTAAAGACAATTTACAAGCTCCTCTGTCAATTTGACAGGGTTTTTCCTCTTGAGGCAGGAAATAATGGAGGACTAAAAAAAGGAAAACGATGAAAAGTAACACAAACTGTAGTTCTTTTTTTTTTTTTCCAACAGGGGATCTTCTCAAAAGTCTTCCCTCCCTCTCGTGGAAACAGCTGATTCTTGTTATGATTCTTGTTATAAATATTGGGGTTCCACACCTGAATCTGTGTAGACAAAACATTCTACTGGGAAAAATCCATTTGAAAAAGTTATTTGGATATCTATGGCATAGTAAGGACAGGAGATTTCCTCTTTTGAGACCAATTTGGATCATTACCTGACAAATTCCAAGAGTCTCAGGCTATTCAGTTCGCTACCTTATTTCTATAAAAATATTTTAAAGATATACATTTCTGTTAGTGGTTTTGATCTTGCACACCTCTCTCCATAAGCCATATTTTAAAAATCAAGTCTTGAGCCGGGCGTGGTGGCGCACGCCTTTAATCCCAGCACTCGGGAGGCAGAGCCAGGCGGATCTTTGTGAGTTCGAGGCCAGCCTGGGCTACCAAGTGAGCTCCAGGAAAGGCGCAAAGCTACACAGAGAAACCCTGTCTCGAAAAAAAAAAAAAAAATCAAGTCTTGAAAAAAATGAGACTCTGTCTCTTTGTTCACTTCCAGAGGCCACAGGTGACTTTAGAATTCTTACTTGATCCCAAACACCTTAGTCTATCTAAAGTGGCAAGAGTCTCACAGTTCACTCCACCAATAACGGGCAGCAGAGAAACATCGAGAATGAGATGCTTCAGAGAGCAAAGTGCACACAGAGCCACCATGCTTGTATGAATGTCTGAAAGTCAAGTTAGATAGGAAGTGTTCTGTCCTAAGGTCTGCATATCAGGGATCTGGCACCCAAAATTCTAGTCAACACACGAGGCCAGTTTTGGGGGAAATAGAACAAATAGCACCTCTCACCTTGGTGGGCAAACACATTTAGGTAACCACTCCAGGGGCTGAGGCTGGCCATCTGTCCTTACTAGAACCACAGAGAAGGTACATTGTTGTAGGGGAGTTAGAAGATCTGAGAGTAAGTCTTGCCTCTGAATGAGGTCATCTGAGGTCACACAACTCACAGGAAAAACTTTAACTTCATTAACTATCTCTTGTCAATATGAAGGTAAATCCCTTTTGCTCCTATTTGGTAAGGGTCTTGCTACTCAGTGAAAGTTTACACTTTTATTATTTATTTATTTATTTTTTGCATCAAAATAGTTATATTGAGCATTTTTTATATTAAGAAATTTTTTATTCATTTTCCATACCAACCACAGATCTCCCTCTCTTCCCTCATTTTGCCCCTTCAGCCTTCTCCTCCCAACACCCCCCTCCTATTCCTTTCTCTAACAAGGTATGGCCTCCTATATATTTTTGAATAATGTACCCTCATTATCTGACTGAAATGTCATGTAGGCCACATAGGTAATTTTAAACTTTACACTACAGAAAAAAATTAAAGGAAATTTCAAAAAATATTTTTTATTAACTCAATATAGCACACCTAAAACTACTAATATGTCAACATGTTAGCAACATGAAGTCATGAAGGAGATATCCTATATTTTCTTTATTAGCACAAATTATTTGAAATATATTGTCTATTTTGTTTTTTCATTAGTTGCATATTTTGGCTCACAGCTTTAGGGTAAGTTCATTGTAGGAAGTGAGAAACTTGAAGCAAGTTTTATATTGCGTCTGTAATCAAGAACCAGAGAGCAATGAAGGGTTGTGCTCAGCTCACTTTCTCCTTTTTATACAGTCTAGGATCATAGCCCAAGGAGTGGTGCCAGCCACAGTGGGCAAGCCTTCTCACCTCAATTAACTTAATCAAGATAATTCCTTGAAGTCATGTCCAGAGTTCTATCTTCCAGGTGATTCTAGACATCACCAAGACAACAACTGAGATTAACCATCACATCACCCTTGGCTACATGAGTTTGTTAATGTCTACATGAACTTGAAAGCTTAGGCTACATGAGACCCTGCCATATCACATTCTACATATTTGTCCTTAGGTTAGTGTAGTTTTTACTCCTTATCAAGGAAACTTCTCTTTGCTACAGAGGGAGGACATTACAGAAAACTGCAACAAATCAGAATACAGAATTGTGGAGCCCAGCCCCAACTGATATATCTACACAACTCCTGCACTTAAGCCTCAGGGATTACTGGGGAAGAAGGGGTGGATCTGGGAATTTTCTGTGAAGTGTTTCTCCTAGAAATGTCAGAAGCTACCCCCATAAATCCTCACCAACGTGGCTGCCTAAACATGACCTAAATGAGGACAACACCAATAGACATGCTAACATGGATGGGAAAAAGTTCACCTTACACAAAGAAATATAGGAAAATAAGGAATGTCGAGAGTGGGAGAAATAAGGAAGAGCACAGAAAATTCTTATTTAGTGCTAAATGGTCAGTACTGAAAACAGATGCATGGCAGTGACATTACACAGACTGCGCATATTGCATTTATGTATTTAGGAATACCCCTGCCCCTCCCCTTCATATATAACAACAATTAAAAAAAAGAAGCCATGAATTTGAAAAAGAGCAAGGAGGTGGGAAAATGGGGGAGGGAGTGGAATTAGGAAAGGGAGGGGGAAATGATGTAATCGTACTATAATTTCCAAAATAAAATGGTGTTGAAATAGAGGGGGGAGTGAGAAAAGGAAGGAAGGAAGAAATAGGAAGAGAAAGGAAGTAGAGAAGAATGGAAGAAAGGAGAGAAGGAAAAAGAAAATAAAAAGGGTTTACATGTCTAAGGTACTTTTATTCCTAGAGTGATTTGTCACCCACTTATCTGTCTGTACACTTAACTCATCTCCAGGGAATGACACCCGGTTTTCATGTCTACTCTCCACGTTCCTCCAAAAATGCACACTTAAGGACCTCAGTGCTGCTGTGATGGCTTTCTGTCCTCTGGGATGATGTTAGGCTGGTGAAAACCGTGGCTGATGACAAGACACAACCCAGCCTGACTGTGCTTCACTGAAAATGGTCAGCACTTATTTGTCGGCCTGTTCTACTTCAAGGAAAGCTTTTATGTTAATTCTGCACAGAGAGAATGACCATTGTTGGCTTTGTCAGGGAAAGGCTTTGTTCTGCTCTTAGTGACCTGTTGCTGACTTAAGAGATTTCTGTTTTGGGCAAATCGTATCATTCTACACATATTTCTTCTTCAAAGCCCGGTTCTAGAAGTTGTTTTGTTTTTCTTTAATCTCTCCATCTCTCCTCACTCTCCCTCTCATTCTAATTTGTTTTCCCATGGTGCCACTCTAAGGACCAGGTGCCGTGAAACCTGATTGTTTTCCCTAAACAGCTGTGCCCATGAGAAGTAGAGATCATCTAAATACTTAGAAATAGCAAAACCGGTGTTTTAGCAGTTGGTGGAGAAATATTATAGAGAAAAAGCAACATATTCACCTTTGGCTAAAAAACAAAAACAAACAACAATTGTACGAGGTCCATGATGGTCAATGTCTAACAGCAGGAAGCTGAGTAAGCCATCCCATTCACAGTTGTGACATTAGTTTAAAAGTTAGTGTCATATATGGTCATTTGTATTCTAAATTGAAAGCTTATATTGTTTATTTTGCACATTCTGCATGTTATCTTTCTCTTTTTTGTTTCTCTGTCTCTGTATGTTTATACACACACATAAATGTATAAAACATGTATTCTGTATCCCTTTACAACATTTTACCATCTAAATTTATCAGCTATAGTAATATATGGGCCCTCCTCTCAATTTTTGCCTCCATAAAACTACATTTTTATAATTCTAAAGTTTAGCTTAAGTATTTTTTATGAACATAAAATATCACTATAATTGATTTAAAGGCACTAGAAAAAACAGAAGTGGAGACATTTAAGTAAAAATACATGCCAGAAATTAAAATGAAAACCCTGGGGCTAAGGAACATAATTTAAGTAAAAATTGTTAATTGTGGTCTCTTCAACTTAAACTTCAGAGTAGCTCCATAGAATGGTCAGAGTCTGGAAAGCAAAGGAATACTTGCTGCCATGGACTCTGGTAGCTATTTATAGTGAGAGACAATAAGACTATGATGATTAATAACCCTCATGGCAATCATGAAATGATGCATTGGCCTCTCACAAGAAATACAAACCTGTCTCTACCTATGGAATCCCTGTTGTATTCCATTCTTTTGGAATCAGCTCCTGGATCCATTTCTCAGAAATGTAGCATTCTTTCTTTGAATATCCAGTAAATTTTAAGCAAATGAGTTCCCATGGCAACAGGGCTGGTGTGGCACTCAGTCCACTTTAGGACCTCCAGTGCTCAGTGCTCAGCTCTCTGCAAATGATCATCTAGCCTCTTGCTTAGGAGTACCCCTTCTGACTTCTCTATGGAATCTACATTGATGTCATTCAAGACTACCCTACTACCATGTCTCTCTCCTCAACACCCACTCCTGATCTGAAGAGAAAGAGAATCAGTAAGCCCTCTGAACAAGCCATGTATAGTGTGTTCAGTGCTTAGGGTTATAGTTTCTACCCTGAATGCATATGTGATAGCTTGTATTCATATTTTTTTCCTTGGTGTGCATATGCATGTGTACAGTGTGCTTGCATAAATGTAGACACTTTTGTGTAACTGAGTGTAAATGCACATTGTGTGTGTGTGTGTGTGTGTGTGTGTGTGTGTGTGTGTGTGTGTAGAACAGAGGTGGATGTCAAGTGTCTTCCTAGATCACTCTCTACCTTATATATTGAGGTAAGATCTCTCATTAGAATCCAGAGCGCTTCAATTAAGTTAGTGTAGCTAGCCAGCTTGCACAGGAGATGTCCCTTCTCCCCTTCCTGAATGCTGGGGTTATAGCATCCACTTGGTGTTTACATGGATGTTAAGAATCTACTTTGCCCTCAAGGCTGCTCAATATACACTTTATCTGATGAGCAGTCTCCCCAGTTCCCTATATTCGTGTTTCAATAATGTTGCCTCTATCAAGTATATTTCCCTGTGCTTTGTGTATTGGAGATGGGAAATATTTTGCCCGTTCTTCCTCATAATGTCATTTCTCACAGGGATGAATAAATAGTAGAGGCTCAGAAGCATTTGGGGAAGCAGTTTTCAGGTGAGGAAATGATCCCCAGCGAAGTAAAGTCCCCTGATCATCTAGGTCTCAATTTATGGACATGTAGTCTGAAGTGTACTGACAGAACTGCAAAAATTATCACTGAGGTGAGTGAGTGAGTGAGTGAGTGAGTGAGTGTGTGTGTGTGTGTGTGTGTGTGTGTGTGTGTGTGTGTTGTTAGGATGCTCGTTTAGTGTGCACAAGGTCCTGAGTTGTGTCCACTGTGGCAAAGACAGGTGTGTGATGGCAAACACCTAGAATCCCAGCATTTGGGAGATAGAAGTAAGAAAAAAGATCTAGAAGTTCAAGGTCGTCTTCAACTACACAACACATTCAAGTTCATCTTGGGCTACGTGAAACCTTGTCTCAAACAAAAAGCACTCATAGCATAGCCTTACTCCCATCTTTTTGGGAGTCATGTCAAAAGTGATTGGTTGTGACACTCTCAGTTCACAGGGAACTTACAAAATAACAATAAATACAACTGGAAGAATAACTGCTTATATCTCAGTGACCAGCAAGAGATATGTTTCCTGCAAACTCTCCCAGGTAAGAGGAGTAGTTTATAGGAGGCTGCCATACCTACAGGCAGTGTATATAGTGTGGGGACATTTGTCAGAAGTCATGGGTCTCGCCTCCTCAATCTTGGAGAGCAGGTTGAGTTAGCCCTGTTCTTGAAGGTGCACCAGGGCCAGGCAACAGAAACAGTCAGGTGTAAAGCAGGGAGGAGATTGCATGTGAGGATCCCAGAAAAACAGACTTAATTACTCATCTATGGGAGAGTCTCAGCAACACAGCTGTTCACAAATGAAACTTCATACCAATCAGTGCAGGTCATTTGAAGTTTAACCCAGCTGTTTCAGTAAATGACCACTGCTAGTTAAAGGAAGAGAAGGTGGATAGGAGGGAGAGAAACAAGCTGTCAATTCCACATGATAGCCATCTCTCTACCAGTTCATAACAAGCTTGGAAATACTGCTCAGTAAAAGGAAAGTGTGTTTTACTGACTGATGCTGGCCCTGCCTTATGAAATGCTGACTTTTGAGTCTGGGATGATATTTACATGAATGAATTCAGATAAAATATGTACATAATAGAATAACCATGAGTATTCTAGTTCCTCTGAGTAAATTATAATTTATACGATGGTGTTGATGGACCAGAGAGTAGAGTAGTCCTATGGAATGAGAAGAGAGAGAGAGAGAGAGAGAGAGAGAGAGAGAGAGAGAGAGAGAGAGAGAGAGAGAATGAGAATTAAAGATAGCCAAGACATAAAGAGACATGGCAAGCACCACGTGTACTACATGTGTATTGCAATCCTGCCCTGGTCTGCACAAGGAAAGATAGGACCTGAGCAGAGGATGTGTTGCTTAGGGAACCAGCCTTCCTATTCCCTATGGGAGCAAGGCTGGTGAACCCAACCTCTGTAACACATAATGAGGTCAACAAAGGTTGCCTCTGGGTTCTTATGCAGTCTATTTTTCTGTTTCTAATTTTACTCTTAAATTCCAACCTGATGAGCTGCAGAGGAAGAAGCCTTAGGAAATAAGTATTTTTACCTTAGCACCTGTCTCCTTTTTAGAAATTATATCCATTTGCCGTATTTTCAAATCAGTCAAGGGTTTAATTGCCTATAAATCTGGCCATCTCTCACCTTAGCACTTTAGATATATTGAAATTATTTTCTGAAACATAATTTTTCCCCTTAAAATGTAGTATTGCTCACACATTTGACAGGTTTTAGGGGAGAAGAGTCACTTTTCTTCATGGGTACAGGCCCTGAGAGGCAATGAATGTTCCAGAAGATGGTACTACACCCCGCATACATAAAGGCAGCACTAAGTAGACACAGTGGGTTAAAAAAAATGATGGCACATATAGCTAGAAGGGAAAATTGGTGGAGAGGACCAGGGTGGAGCTAGACAGGAGAGAATGGAAGTGCTTTCGATTAAAATGCATTATATGCCTGGTATATCAAACAATAAAAATAGTATATACAATAATAAATGTAGTATTGCTTAAAAAATTATAAGATACTATAGTGAAGACTATCTGTGGGTATTTTTTAAGTAATTTAGGGGCTGCTTACTTTCAATCATTGTATTCTCATTCTGCCTGAGGATATGGGCAGGGCTTATGTCAGAAAAGAACCTAAGAATAATTTATGTCATTTTTCATTGTTTCCTGACTTGAATAAATTACTGAGTCACCCCTGAGAACTTTATCTCAAAAGCAATAGTTTTCTGCAGATAAAAACAACATATATTGACTTTAGGGTTAGGAAAGTCACTTCCAAGTCAGGTATGTGGTTACTTAACTGTTCATAAACTAAACATGTATCTGCATGTATTAAAATTGCCCTGAAACCAGTGAAACTTGAGGATTTTATGCACAAGTTATTAAAACATTTCCATTTGCAAAGTCTTGCTTTAAAATAGTATTTTTTCAAACCGAGCATACTCTTGTTTAAAGATATGTAAGTTATGGTCAACTCAGGCTGGGGTTTAATTAGAGACTGACTTGATAAAACACCTTAGAAATGCTTAACTGTTCTTTCTCTATTTGAACTTTTAGATTTCGACCCAACTAATAGGACTCACCTCCCCTTCAAGGTCTTCAGCACATTGTGGTACTTGGCTGAGTTTTAAGTTGCAAAGTGAAGGGAGATAGACAGACCATGTGCTCAGTGGCAAAGGCTGGGAACAGTTTCTTTTCTAAATGCTTGTTTCTCTCCTACTAGACATAGTATTATTTTGCTTCTTGATTCAAGAAACCAACTGTGGCTGTTTTAGTTCCTGTGTTGATGGACAGGCATTATGTCAGTTCTTTCCATCCATAAACACATTTTAAAAAATTATTTTTAAGTATGTATGTGTGTATGTGTGTGTGTGTGTGTGTGTGTGTGTGTGTGTGTGTGTCTGTGTGTCTGTGTGTCTGTGTATTGGTATGTACATATGAGTATAGATGCCTGTGAAGTTCAGAAGAGGGCATTGGGTACTCTGGAGCTGCAGTTACCAGATTTGGATACCTGGGACTGAACTTGTGCCACTTGCAGGAGCAGTGTGTTTTAAACCTTTGACCCATCCCTTCAGCTCTTCCATTCATAAACTCTTAATGATCACTGGTGTAGCACCTCAGGTTGACCAGGAAGAAGACTATGGTCGTGGGAAGAATGAAGGATTTAAATGGTACAAGGAGCAAACTGAAACTTGCTAATGTGTAGGAAAGATGGAAGAAGGAGATGGAAGGTGTGAATCTGAGCTGGGAGATTAGGGGGAGCAGGTATGAAAGCATTGGCGGGGAGCCACGTGGAGGGCTTGGGACTACAAAGACTGCTGACAGGCTCAAGCTTTTGCTTTCACAGGCTGGAGAAAAGCTTCGCTCCTCTTGGGAAGCGTCGGTCCTACTATGTTAATGAAAAGAACCACCATGTCACTGTTTTCATCTAAATACAATGAAAATATCTAGACAATTTCGGATGCATTCTTAAGAAAAAATTTTCTAAGTTTTGGGTGAGGAATCTGCCTTGTGGGTGAAATCTATTGCCCAGATCTGTCTATCTGTCTATCTATCAATCATCTATTGCTGATTTGTTTTGCTATAGGGTCTCACTATATAACTGAGTCTGTCTTTAAACTCAGGACCCTTCTCGCTCAACCTGAGTGCTTGAATTACAGGTGTGCTCCACCATACTACACTGGATCCTCTTCACTTAATAGAAATAAGTAAATTTAATTTTTTCTTGTAACAAATAAATAACATAATGAAAATGAATCTGGATTTCTATGAATAATTTCCGATGAGTCCTCAATTAAGGAGCATTTAAAAGGAAGTCCATGCCCTGAGATCACTTCCTCAGGTCATCATCTTGAATATCTGCTAATTCAGCAAAGGAGATCTGCAGTTGCCTGAAGATACAGTGACTATAAAGAGCCATAACTAATAAAAATAGCATAGCTTAAAAGATATTACTTTTGATCTATTTTTACATTTTTAAAAGAGCTTGCATGACAGATTTTGTTTATAACTTCATGAAAATATTTACATAGTATTTGCCCATTCCTCTATAATTTATTTCAGTTATGTTTGATTTCTTTGATATTTTCTTTCTATAAACTTAGGACATGAAAGAGAGAATGATGTAGAATTGTCTGGAGCAAAGTTGTTACCAAGTTTCAAAGGTTTATCTGCTGAAAGTGAATAGGGCTGTGTCTGGGAAGCCCGTGGATCCTGAGAAGCTTCTAGGCCAGAGGCTATGACCTAGAAATATCTCCATCATTTCCCACTCCTGTCTTTGTGGGGTGACTAGCTGCATCTCCAGTGTCTGGACCCCTACAAATAGGAAAAGAGGTGGCCACTGCTGCTTCATATGAGCAGTCTCATTTATGGACCTGTCCATGGTTTGAGGGAGGCTGCAGGTACTGGCCATCTCCTTTCTGACCCCAAACATACAACATGCTTCTCACTGTTTTCTAGTTCTGCCATCAGTGCAGGCCTGTGAGACAGCAAGGGCATCCACTCCATGTTTCTTGTAAGAAAAGAGGAAAGTTAAGAACACCTTAGAACCCCTCACTGGCCGATTTTTGGGTGGTAGCTACTGCCACTGTCTACATCTGGTCTGAGGCTCTACTCTGACCCAACCCTTCCCCACCTACTGTCCCCTTTACCCTCCTTTCTCTGCTTTGTGTGTGAGGTGGGAGAACTCTTATCTCATTCTGACTCCCAGGGATCTCAAGGAGGAAGGGAGGCACTGGGAGGATGTCACCAAATAGACAGACGTTAGAGAGAAAAAGACTCCAAGTCTGAAATGTCTCCAGAAACAGGAAGGTCATTAGCGTCCAGGTGTGTCTTTTATGCCATGTTGGACACTTGTTAGCACTGTTTCTGAGGCCTTTGTGACACTGGGCTTTTCCTCCCTTGGGGAATATACAAATCTAACTTACGTAAGACTGAATTGTCTGTCCTTGTACTCTGTCTTGGCCTCCGGGACTTGGGCACCCTCAGATAATAGTCATTTATCTATCTGTATGCTCACATCTTTGATTGGCTCACTTGCTTTGCTCATATGGACCTGGCTACAGTCAGAAAGTCAAGATCCCCAGCCCCATAGCTTAGAAGCTTCCTCTACAGAGGTATATCTATCTGGAAAAGAAGGCTTTGGGCTTAGGAAGAAGGTATATCTGCATGACTTACTTAGGGTGGACTTGTCTCCATCACAGAGAGAAAAGAGAGAAGGGGTTCAATGAGCCCTGGCACCAGAACTCTCAGATTTCACAAGTATAAACCAGGGTAGCATGGCTATCTTTGATGAGGGATACTCATATCGCAAATGCTTTGAACCTAGGCTCCCACCAATTCCATAATAGACTTATAACCATATAAAATTGGAACTTGGTGCATGGGAGAATGGCAACTTTGGGGTAAAATCCAACTGTCCATAGTCATCTACCTTTCCATATGTCATCTCCAATATACACAACTTATTTGTCAGTGTGAGCTAGAATGAATCATTCTTTGGGATGTTGCTGCTGTCCCGTTGGGGGTAAATACTGATTTTATATCTCTCCCTTGTTCTAGTGTCATCTCTGTTACTGTGATAAAACACTCTGACCAAAAGAAATTAATGGGAGGAAAGAGTTCAGCTTATAGGTTACAGACCATCATTAACAGAGTCAGGGCAGGAACTCAAGGCAGGAACCTGAAGAAAAAATCATAGAGGAATGCTGTTTGCTAGCTCACTCTTAGACTTATGCTTTGCTAGATCTCTATGTAGTCAGAGACCACTTGCCCTTTTACACCAACCAATAATTAAGAAACACTCCACACATACCCACAGGCCAGTGTGTTCTAGGAATTTCTTAATTCAGACTCCCTTCCCTGCTGATTTCAGACTAGTTGACAGTACAAGCAAACTAGGAATCTATATGTACACACACACACACACACACACACACACACACAAACAAGTCATATGATAGGATGCAGTAAGCCCACATTTTGAAGCTATTTCATTGCCCAGCATAAGGTGGTTGGGGCTAGTGTACACATGATGATGAGGTTTCCAGGGATATGCTTGGAGGTGTCTTACAATAGAATCTAGGAGACCCAGGGTCCAGCAACCCAAGGGCTCTGCTGACATTCAGAAAAACTGAACCCAAAGGAGAAAACTCTGAGAAGTAATATTTTAGCAAGCAACTCGATTTCCTGACTCCATTTTACAGGTTATTAAATTGGATTAGTTTTGTGGGTGAATTAAGATTATTGATAGAGTAGAATGAATCAATAACAGTAAAACCATAATAACTAGTGCTAATTAATTCACCCCTCATAGAATGACTTGCTGTGATTGGATTTTACGAGCAAAGCAATTCTGCTGTTTTTGTTTCTTAAAAAAAATTAAAACTAATATATTCCCCTGGCTGCTTAAGATGCTGCTATAAATTAATGGGCAGGCTGCTTAGCTCATTAAAAACTGTAGAGGTTTCATTCTGTATCTATGCTGCTGATATTCCTCTGGAAGGGAAGAAACCCATGACTCCTCCTTGCCAGCTCACAGGTGGTAATCATGGAGAATAATGGGTCTTAAAAGTGCCAAAGCAACACATTTCACACTGGAGAAATACACAGGGTGAAAAATACAACAAGCCAGTAAGCAGTGTTTCAGTGTAAGTACCTGCTGGATCAGAGAGCTGTAAAATATCCTGGTTTTAAATACTCTTTTGCAACTTCCCATAGGCACACACTCAATGTAAATGCACACATTGTGATTGTCCTTTGGGGCTCTGCAGCCATGTTTACCTGCCTGGCTCTCCCTCGCTGCTTCTGTCTGCCTCTCACTTGGTGAGGCATCTCCGTGGAGCCTTTCCCCTGTGTGCCAGCTCATGTTGTTGGGTAAGACCAGGGTGGTTGGCAAAGGGTTGTAATTGGACAGGGGAGAGCCAGGAAGGACAAAGCAATAGGGAAGGCCAAATTCTTTCTTTTTCTTTTAATTTATTTATTTTACATCCCAGCCACAGTTTCCCCTCCCCCCTCTCCCCCCAGCCCCTTCTCCCATGCCTCTCTGTTCTCACCCTCCAATCCACTGCTCCTCTGTTTCTGTTCAGGAAGGGCAGGTCTCCCATGAGTATCAACAAAACATGGCATATCAAGTTGCAGTAAGACTAAGCACCTCCCCATGTATTAAGGCTGGGAAAGGTGGCCAGTATTTAGTTTTTGCTTGAAGATAGTGAAACCTGAGGGACTGCTGTGACTCTAACATTAGAAACAGGGACTAGGCACCTTCCTAAATCAACCCTCTCCTAATCCATCACAGTCATCTCAGGACCCCCATTTCTGCCAGACAGTGCATGTCAAGGTCTGTTCTTAAGGGAAAACTTGAACTGCTGTGAGGCTCACTTAGGACTCGTATGAGGGGGTCACTTGATGCCCACTGGAAGAGAGGGAAACTCAAAGCCAGTTGGATATGAGGCTAATTGGTACCCATTGTATGAGGGTCTTACTTGATGCTCAGTGGAGCAGGGCTAGTTCAGTACCTACTGCAGCAGAAACTCACCTGGTGACCATTGGATGGGGACCCAAATTGGTACCCATTAGAGTACAGGCATTTTTGTGGGATCTGGACATCTCAGTGCAATAAAAACTGGCTAGGTGCAGTCCTCTCATACCTCCTGTCTGTCTTGTATGTCCAGAGTAAACAGGGAGGCAGTGTCAGTACCATGCTCTGTGATCAGGTAGATTGTATTATGGCTACTCTTACCTTTTTTTTTTTTTTTTAAACAATAACAACCTATGTCCCATCTGTGACATTCCTCTTTGGTGATTCAAATCCATTCACAGAGATACTACAGACCTCATTGTACCCTCTCCTGCCCCAAACTTAGGAAAGTTCAATAAAAACCTTCAAAAATCCTGTGCTGGGGCAGGATTTTATTGCATAGTTTCGTAGATATTGGTAGGTGCAGAAAGAAAAGCAGGTTTCTGGGTGAATCATCTATGGCACACTAACAAGCAGGGGCATGGCTAGCAATGCCTCAGGTTTTTACAGGGTGATATGCTCTGTATTTTGTCTAGTTGGAGTTGTAGCTGCTCATTTCCTGAGCTGTTTGATATGGAATCTACTTTCTTCTTGTCCCACACAGTATTTCCTGGTATAGGTGTAGCATTTGACCCTTAGAAATAGTGTTCAAGTTCACAAAACTAAGTGAGTCTGAGTGTTGAATTTAAGCAAATGTGATTCATTCTTTATTCCATCTTTTTACTATTGGTAGCAAACCACTTCTCCTGGGTCCTAGGAGCAATGAGTGATTTCTACCAGGACCTGAGAGTTAAAATCTACACTATCTTATTTGTTCAGCACAATGCTTGGTGTGTAGCAAGATATAGTCAATTTAGTACTGATTCATTCAAGGTTCAGCTCATAGAACAAGTTCAAGCATTGATTCCAGGGGCTCTAAAGGAACACACATATTCTGCACTGTGTGTTATTAAGGAGGCAGCCACATTAGGATAGTATTATTTCTATTGAAAATTTTATATTAATTTTCAAAATTAAAAATGTCTGGCCTATTTAAGACCTCCAAAGAATACGAAAACTTAATCTGCCAATGACATTTAACGGAGGGAGCAGCTTTGAATGGTGATTAGAATTAGATGAGGTCATCAAGAAAGAGCCCTTATGATTGGATGATGGTTCCTTTATAAGAATATAGAGAGAGACCACACAGAGAAAACAGTGTCACATAAAGATGGAGGCAGAGTTGGGAGTGACATGGCTGCAAACTGAGGAATGTTGACAGCTGTGGGGCTCTGGAAGAATCAGGAAGGGTCCTCTGCTAAAACTTTCAGAGAGAAGTATACACAACTGTTACAGATTAAATGGTAACCCTCAAAAGTTATGTCCATATTCCAGCCCCCAAAACCTGAGAATGTAACTTTATTTGGAAGTAAAGTCTATACAGACATAATTAGATAAAGGACCTGAAGGTGAGATGATTCTGGTTTGGGCTGACCCCTATGTCCAATGACAGGTATCATTTTAAGGGATCAAGGAAAAACAGATAAAAAGACAGACAGACAGACAGACAGACAGACACAGAAACACACATACTCTCTCTCTCTCTCTCTCTCTCTCTCTCTCTCTCTCTCACACACACACACACACACACACACACACACACACAGAGAGAGAGAGAGAGAGAGAGAGAGAGAGAGAGAGAGAGAGAGAGCGCACAGATTTCATTTCTTGCTAAGTAAAGATGCACAACCCTGAGATAATTTAGTAAGAAAGACAGCATCATAGGAGGTCCTTTGATCTTAGACTTCTAGAATCAAAGGTGAAATAAATCTCTTCCTAAAAAGTTGTCTAGACTCAAACATCTTATTATAATAACAGAAAATGAATAAATATAGCCATTTAAAGTAAAATTATATTTCAGATCACACAGAAAAGTACTGTCAATACCTAAATGACATTTTGAAATTCAGGTCTAAGTAGGCATGTTCTATTTTGTTCAGAAGCTCTATCCCTACCCCAAATCAAAGATTATGAATCCCATATTAGAGTTGACCTGGGAGACCAAAGCTTTGACAAGACCAGGTGTACTGTGAATGTTCTAGGCATTAGACCTGATAGCCAAAACTGAAGAATATGGTGTCCTGGAGATGGTACAAGAGATAAACAGGTGACAGAGACATCTACAGTCTTCATCAGTCTTGATGGTGAGGCAGGTGGGTTAAGAATGGATAGTAACTTTTTATAACATCTCTAGGATCATGCAATGTGCAGTGTATGGTGGAGTTTAGTTTTCTCACTCTAAATTCCTGTCAAACCCTAAACCCCAGGACTTCAAGATGTGGTTATATTTGGAGACAGGACCTTTAAAGAAGTGATTAATGTAAAATGAGGCCATTGGGGTGAGCTGCAAGCCAATATGACTATGCCCTCATCAGATGAGGGAATCTTGACAGAGACACTTTCATCCTGGGTTTTCAGCACTGTAAGAAAGTAAGCCATTGTTGTGTATGCTGAATGGTTTGTGGTACTTTATTGTGACAGGCCAAGCTGACTGTGCAACCTGCCTTTTCTCATTTACTCACCACTACAGCTCTGTAGGATGATGAACACTGCATCTATTGCAAATGAGAGCAAAGACCAAGTTTGGAGAGGTTACCATTTCCCAAAGTGATATAGAGAATATGTGGCAGAATGGGGACTACTCTATCCCAGAGCCAAAAAATCATAGAAAAAAATAGTAAGTTCCAGAACATTCCATGGCATTTTAGTCCAGTTTTCAGTATTTTAAAACTATTTTGTTCACTATTTTTCTTCAAGAATTATATATTGAGATATTTTAAAATGAAAACAGGCTTCATTTTATTATTGCAATTGTTTGAAAGTGAAATGCTTTCTACAGACTCATGTGTTTGAACAAATGCCTGAATAGTGGCACAGTTTCGGAGATTGTGGGAAATTTACAAGGTGAGGTCTGACAGGTTGAAGTAGGCCCCTGAGAGAGGGCTTTGTAACTTAAGCACAGCACTGCTTCTGGGCCAAACTCTTCTGTTTCTTGACCATGGATGTGTGAACAATCACCTCATGGTTTCAGCAATTTCTGCCACCATGGACAGGAGCCATTATGAATTCAACCATACCTTCTTGTACTGTGAACTGTATCCTTTCAAATTTTGAGCCAAACCAAGCTGGTTCTTGTTAGGGGTTTGGTTAGAACAATAAGAAAAGTGATAAATACAATTATTATTGTGTCCTGAATTTCACAGGAAGGATTTTAATTTTTAGGGTGACTCTAAAGTTAGGTTTGATTGGCAGCAGCATTTGTATTGGGTCATACACAACTCTGACACACAGTTAAGCTTTCCTAGACAGTTGATGAAAGCTTTCTGTGTGCTAGGAATAATACAGGGTTGATGATGCTGTGGGAAACTGAGTTTCTACGTTCTTGTCTATGCCTACTTTCTTCAAGATGCACACACTTTCTTTGTACCATGTCATTTTCCTACACACACACAGCTATACATAGAGATATGTATATATATGGTGACACAGGGAAAGAGAAGGAAACACCCACACAGTCATGCACATAGACACACATGCCATATACAGACTACATACTACATTCTATGCATGCTCATACATGTAAACACACACATACCACATACAGATATATACACAAAAATACATACAGACATAAGCACCCCTCCTACCACCACACACATACTTTCTGGTCCTGATCTTTGGGGAAAATGGTGCTTCATACTCAGGCTGAGAAGACACCCCAATCAGGCTGGCCAAAGTTGATGGCACGGGCAAAATTTTCTAGCAGAGTGTAGGCAGACAAAGGCAGAAAGTATTTAAGTAGGTGGAAGCAGTCCTGAGATCTCTGAGTAAGCCAAATTGTTGAGAGCCAAGAAAAGGATAGCAAAAGACAGATACCTGAGACATAAACTTGTCTGTCTTGCCTCAATTTACCTTGACTTTGAGCCCCAACTTCCAGAAGCCCTGTAAACACCCTTTCCTCTTAGTTCTCAGTATAGGTCAGGCAGAATGAGGCACTCCACAACCACACAGAGCAAATATACTCTTGAAATGCATTTCCCACCAGATTCAGAGTCTTAAAAGACCAAATAATAAAGAGAATGCACAACTAATTTCCTCAGATTACAGCTTTGGGAAGCCCAGCAACACATCTATTTTTTGCAGTTGGTTCGTGTCATTTCTGAATTTTATTAAAGAAAGATGAAAATGGAGGAAATTATAGTATATGTGTGACTGCAAGTTAATCATCATTTTGGTACAGTGAAGAAAATTGTTTACTATGATTTGAGACGTTTCTGTTCAGCTGCCAAGCAAGGCACTGTACACCAGAACAACACAGATTCTTTTTGGATTTATATTTGATAGAGACCAAGAAGGAGACTCTCAGATACACTCCAACTGGGTATCACAACAGCACTGAAGTACAGTTACCCAGCACTACACTTATCTACATAAATTAGAAATACTTCAGAAAAAGTAAAATTTCAAGTGAGTGCAAGCAGAGTTAATCAGGTAAGTTTAGCTTATAAGCACAAGGAAAGGCAAAATCTGGCCTCCCATATTTAATGAGATCTTTAACCATTTTCTGGATTTCTGTGATTGACTCATCTTTGAAATCTTCTCTGATTGCTGAACAGCCATAGATCATATCATATTTACAAAATCAGTTTCCACTCTCTAAGGATTTGCAGTTAGGTGGATGAGACTAACAAGCAAATGGTCCAGAGTAGAACTGATCTCATGTAGACTAGCTCCTTGCAATTGTTTAAACTGTATGTTGTACTTAAGAAGTAGCATATATACATCTTGGTGTGCTAATCAGTAGATATCTCTTCATAGGAGGTGAGGAAGCTTGTCTTAACTCCTTTATTATTTTAATCTGCTTCTTAGGTCAGTTTTAGGTTGAAGCAAAATTGAATTGTTCAGAGTTCCCTCATAACTCTTGACTTCACTGTGTCCCCAGGAGAATGGTGTGTTTGTTGAAATTAGTAACATTGACACACTATCATCACCCAGGGTTCACAGTTGCCTCAGCACTCACACTTTATGGGTTTAGACAAATTTATAAATTTCCACCACTGTCATACCAGACAGAATGATCTCACATCTATAAACATATTTTTGCTCTCCTGTTGCTTATTTCTACCTTTCCTTAACCCTTTTAATTGGTTCTATGGTTTTGCCTATTCTATACTGTCATTTAGGTATAATTATATCCAATGTATGTTTTAAAATTTGACTTCTTTAATGATGCAAATTTAAATTTCCTCCACGTGTTTCCCTGACTTAAGATTAAATTCTTTTAGATGGGAGTAACATTTCATTGACTGCATATATCTTAGTTTATTTATTAATTCACCTACTGAAGAAGATGTTACATCTGAATTTTGGTTATTATGAATAAAACCACCATAAATATGCCTGGAAAAATTTTCTTTTGTGGATACAAATTTTCAATCCATTTAGGTATATTCCAAGGAGCTCAACCTATGGTTGTGTAGTGAGAAGATCCTTAAAGGTACCCATGTCTTCATTAATTCACAGTAGAAAGAGACAAAGCAGCTTGGGCTTGTAGAGTTATCATTGAGCTAGCAGTCTCCAAATAATGTCTAGGTGTAGAGGAAACTCTTTATGAAGTTAGGTCAGATCTGCCTGAAGTTCTCATGTGACTTCTTTTTGTGAAGTACAGATGGGTTGTGCACACACAAGCTCATTGAATACACATGCCAATTCGTTGCCACTCACTTGTCCATGGATATTAAACATTCCTTCTGAGTATAGGGATCTGGGAAGCCACAGAGGCTTCCCTCTGAAAGCAGAAGACAAGACAACAGCACATATCTTGAAACAACCAGCTTGGATCCCTCACCTGGTTCCCCTTAATGTTACTGAGGACATGGGGCTAGCTAATTACCTTCAATACAAAGTTCCAAATGAAATAATGATGACAGCTATTGCATGCAGGGGTAATTTTTGAGCAATTTTTTTTTATTATTTATCAGATGTAATTATTTTTCCCGAATATTAAATAAGCTAATGTGTATGCATATATAGAGATTTTTGCTTCTATATAGATCAAGATATGTAGAAAAATTAATGCACATAGTATGTGAGAGTCCATATATATATATTTAGATATATATGTACATGTCTATGTGCATATGTGTATATATATGGAGAGAGAGAGAAGAGGAATGTTCTGAATAGCTAATCTTAGCTTAGCTGCTCATGCATGACAAGCCCCATTTCACTGTTTTAGTGCCTCCAAGTTGGATGCTGCTGCTGCTGCTGCTGCTGCTGAGGTCTCTCCCTCCCCCTCTCACTTGGCACTTAAGCTGCACAAACAGCACTTGAATTGAGGTCCGAGCAGACCTTCTTAATCTAATCAATTCTGAACTACTCGCTGTCGAGGGCTAACAGCCTCTTGAAACTTGGGGCTGTTCCATGTTTCATTTACATGATGGATGAGATGCACAAATGGATTAAGTGGTAGATGAGCACCTTGGGACAGAAAGAAACTACTATCTCACTGCTTGTCCGTGTCCCAGTAAATTCAGCTGCAGTGCCAACCCATACAGTCCTGTGGGATGGGAGCTGGTCAGGAGCTCCACATCAGTGTTAGCCTCAGCCAGGGGCTTTCATGTCACTGACCCTCCCCAAGCTGGACTCCATTACAAAGTAAAATCTTGTGCTGCCCTGATTGTACCCCACACCTCTAGATATGTTGGTTCTCTGTGAGGAACTTAAATAGCTCAGAAATTAGATCACACGCAGGAACTGTAATTGATAAATGATAATAGAATTAAATATCAGTGCTTGGGGACTCTGGCTCAGAGGCTAAAGTATCTGCAGTGCAAGTGTGAGGACCTAAGTTGGATTTCCAGTGCTCATGTAAAGTTGGACAAGGTAGCACACAGCTGTTAACCCAGGTATCCTTCAGTACGACAGAAGAATCTGCTGAAGCTCACAGGTTGGTGAGCTTAGTATATGCTGAGAACAACCAGAAACCCTGTCTCAAGTGAGGACTGACAAAAGGTGGCCTGCCTGTAGGTGTGCACTCAAGTTATGCATATAAATGGTCATCCATGCACATACACACACACACACACACACACACACACACACACACACACACACACACACACTCACAGATTTAGAAGAAAAAAAAAACTCCTGTATTTTTCTTGATATATTACTCATTTTTTATATGGGATTGCTGACATTAACAGTTATGAAGTTACTATAACTTCTGTTATAGGTACTCATCACAAAATTTTAAAAGCAGTGAGTGTATCAAGTGATATCTTCACTCAATGATGTTTTACTATTTTATTTTTAAAATTTATTTTATTTGCTGAGATTATACCATAGTTACATTATTTTCTCCTTCTTGTTCCTCCCTCCAAACCATTCAATATACCCCTCCTTGCTCTCTTTCAAATTCATGACCTCTTTTAAAATTAATTGTTGTTACTGACTCCTGCTATTTATCCTTTGACATTCACATGTGTGCGCGCGCGTGCGCGCGCACACACTCACACACACACACACACACACCCATCAATCAATCAATCAAGTAACTAAGCAAACAATCAATAAATAAGTATAAATTCTGTCTCTGAGAGTTGGCTTTAGTCATGTACACTTATGTGTACATGTGTACTGTTTCTGAGTTCAGTCACAAGTTGACGTGTGTGTGTGTGTGTGTGTGTGTGTGTGTGTGTGTGTGTGTGTACATTTACATGTATGAAATTTCCAAGTGTGGATAAGGGACAGCTCATGAGGATTCAACCCTACACTAAGAAATATAGGCAATTAAGGAATCCTGAGATCCGGAGAAATAGTCTTCTCCAGGGATGAGCACATCAAGTGGTTAGCCAATGATTTCTTAAAGCTTGAATTAACGGTCTACCCAAGAGACTCCACAGTCCAACCCTCCACCATGATGTAAATGGGAATTTCTATAGGCTGATTCCATTTCTATTGTTTTTAAGATTTCCAAGGGCTCCATCTTATAGGGAAACATATTAATCATATTGATTAGCATTAATTAAATGGTGTTGCAATATTCATCATAGTTCTCTTTCAGAGCTGGTTTTGATGATCTCTCAGATCTAACCTCATTACTGCAAGAACCTTACCAGCTCTGTTGAACTAAGATAAGGGTTAGTCATGGGCTTGCCTTTGAAAGGATTCTCCCTATGGACTGAGACTGTAGCTCATCTATACTTACATAGGCAATCACTCTATTATTTTTAATTTTTAAATTTTTTGAGATAATACTATAATAACATTTCTCTCTTCTCCTTCCTCCCTCCAAACTCTCTCATGTACCCCTTTCCTCTCTTTTTCAAGTTAGTGGACTTTTTAATTAATTATTATTATACATATATGTGTGTATATATGTACATATTCATTCCTAACTCAATCTGTAAAATATTACTTATATGTGTGTTTTCATGGATGACCATTTGATATTGGATAACCAATTGGTGTGCTTTTTATGGTCTACTTTGGCATGTCTATTGGTGTCCTACCTGTTCAGCACTTGTTTGGACGGCCATGTTCATGAGTCTTTATGGGCAGGGCATTTGACATTGCTAGGAGACACAATTTCATATCAAACTCCCTTATCTTCTTGCTCTTATAATCTTTCTACCTCTTCTTCCACAATGTTCCTTGAGCCTTAGGTGTGGGAGTGTTCCACAAATTCACTAGCAATGAATAATTAGCTAGGTTTCCAGTACCAGACATGGTTTCACTTTTATTGAGTGGGCCTTAAATCCAATTAGAGAGCTATTGGTTACTACCGAAGTATATGTGCCACTACTGAACCTTTAGGGTAATTATGTCATACTGTTCATTGATGTGGTTCACAGACTTTATAGCTGGGTAGAACTGTTGGTTGTCTGCCTCCTTTGGAAGCTTACATGGTGCCTTCTGGTACCACAAAAGCTACTCCTCATGGAGGAGGCCTTCAGTTTAGTTCTAGCTCAGGGGCCCCTGGATTCTGCTCCTGCATTTTCAACAACAGAGACTTCCCTTTGACCTCTGGGTGGGTATGTAACAAAAGGTAATAGCCATAGGCTATATGTTTTGGGAGTCCCCAAGATAGCCCTAATCAACAGTTCAAAGGGCTTCTTATGCTTGGTGTTGGGGATTTTTGTTAGATGGTCTTTGGCTTTTGGAAGAAGCACTGTCAGACTGAATAATGGAAGTTCATTAAAATTGTATTTATTAAAAAGAATTATGTGTTTTATAAGTATTTTATATAGTTAATATTTTGATTCCTATGAATTTTGAAGACATTCTTATTGTTATACTCTATTCGTTTCCTTCTCTTTCCTCAGGATTGAATCCAAAGCCTTGTGCAGGCTTGGCAAAGGCTCTGCCACTAAACCAGTTACCCAGTTCTCCAGGCTGTACTTTGTATGAACAGCATCATTTTTCCTGGTTGTTGTGGGATTCCATCTATCATCATAAAGTGATTGTCTAGTTATGTGCTGACACAGGAATGAACACTCACCCAGGATTATAACAAACTGTCACTTTATGTCATAGATAACATTTGATGAAGCTTTCTTCCACTGAGGACACATTTTGATATTAAATGCTTCCAAAATTTTGCCTCTCAGGAGATTTGTGAAAAATCCCACACAGTAAGATAAAAACATGGGTATCAGCATTATACAAATGGTCAAAGAAGTCTACAAACTGACAGGACCTTTCATATAAATACGATTGTGAACATCCATAGAGCTTTGCATTTTACAAAGTACTTTCAAATTTGATTTATGATTTGGTCTTTACAACAGCCCTCTGTGATATATATATAGCAATGTTTTGGAGATAAAATCACATAGGCCCAAAGAAAGAAAAGGACTTTCTATGATGAAAAATGAAGCCCAAAAGGAACACAGGGCACCCTTCAAAGTGAAATACTTGTGTATAAATCTAACAAAATGATACAAGGAAAACCAGAAAACTGATAAAATGTGAAATAACTACATGGATGAAAGATAGATGTTCTCTATCTGTGGGCAGGGAGACACAATATGGCTAAGGTATTATTTCTTCTTGACTTGATCTCTAGATTCAACATAATCATAATCAAGTACCAGTAAGTTGTTGGAGTCTACAGCTCATATGAAGAGTCATAAAACCCAGACTAGGCAATATGACGTTGAAGGAAAAAGTCAGAAAATGGGCAATACTCAACTTGGATACTGACTCTAAAGCTACAATAACCAAGACAGTGTGGTGTTCTCACAGTGTCATGCTAGATATAAGGAATAGATCAGAGGGGTTAGAAGTATTCATGCACAGATATAGTTAACTGATCTTAGACAAATGTGGTGGAACAAGGTATGTGCACAGATACAATTACTCTAGGCAGGAATGTTACTCCACTAAACATCTCCAGTGAATTCCAAACCCAAGATGTGAAAATATGAAATTCTTACAAGATAACATAGGAAAAAAATCTAGATGATATTAGGTATAGTGATGCATTTTTAAATACATCAGAAGTATGAAACACTACTGATAAGCTGGACCCCACCATAATCAAAACCTTCTACTCTGGGAAAGTGAATGTGATATCAAGAAAATTATAAATTTTTCCAAAGCCTGAAAGAAAATATTTGCAAAGGAGATATTAGATAAAGGACTATTATCTAAAATATGGGAAGAGCAAAAATTTGACAAAAAGAAAACAACAAAAAAATGGGTTGAAAAACTTTAACCAATACCTCACCAAAGACACACAAATGAAAAATATAGGAAGCTTCCTGGGGAAAAACAAATTTAAAACATCAATAACATATTTTTCTGCTACATTCTAAATACTTATCCTTAGACATACAGATAAGTGTAGCTTTCATGTTTCATCAAAAACTTCTTTTTTTGCAGTAGTTTGGAGACTATTAGCAGGATCTAGAAACTGGTCAAAATACAGGGAACAAGTGATTGTGAGGGTGCCCAATCCCAAATGATATGTCTTCAATGCAACCACTACAATTAATGATTATGGACTATTTCAGAAAAATTGTAAGAGCCAGAGAACCATGGTGCTTACATTTGATAGTGTCCTCTAGACATGATTTTGAAACTGCACCAACTGCAGCAATATAATCGCCTGAAGAAGATCTGCATAATGACAACACAGGTTGACATGCAAACATGGACAGAGGAAATCCTACAAATTCCCATCCCCAGTATGTAGTCAATGGATGTTAAGAGAAAAATAATCAGTTTCCTCCAGGGATGAGCTCCCTCATAGGTTGTCTAATCCCAACAAGTAGCCATCTCACGCACACAGGTAATGCTAAATTGACACATTAGATTGTGTGTGTGTGTGTGTGTGTGTGTGTGTGTGTGTGTGTGTGTGTGTGAAAATAATAAAGAAGAGGATATGAATTTGGAAGGAAGTGGCATCACAGGAAGAGTTGACATGGAGTAGGAGGAGCAGAAGTGATGAAGTTTCAATGCTCAAGTATGAAGGTCTTAAAATATATATATTTCTTCCATCTACTAGAATCAGCAAAACTCACAATAGCAACACCATCAAATACAGGTGAGAATATGGAGAAAACTAAACTTCTCCTAAGCAGATAATGGATCTCTGGCTTCTTGAAACTCTCAGTTGTAGCTAGTAGAAATGTAAAATGACCAGCAACTTTGGAAGATAGCTTGATGACTTCTAACCAAACTAAATGTGCCTTTGCTTTATGTCATCAGACATGCTTCGTGTAATTTACTCAGAAATTGAAGATTTATATTCATACAAAAACCTGTGCACATATGCTAGGGTGGTGGCTTAGTGAGTAAAGAACTTGTTTTGAAAACCTGAGGGTCTGAGTTTGGAGACATAGAACCCAACTACTAGAACAACAAGACATAGGTGAATACTAGGTAAATGGACGCTGGTAACTTGGCTAAGAATACCTAAGTCTTATATTTAAAAAACTAAGGAAAGTTGAGAAGATGGTTAGTGATTGTAGCCGGAAGTTTCTCCAGTCCTGCTTAGCCCCATGGTTGGGATGAATCTCTCCCACCAGCGTCCCTCAACAACTTAGTCCCAAGTAAACACACAGAGGCTTATATTATTTACAACTGTGTGGCCTATGCGTCAGGCTTCTTGCTAGCTAGCTCTTATAATTTAGCTCATTTCTATTAATCTATATGTTGCCACATGGTTGTGGTGTTACCAATCTGCAGGCATCTTGTTGCTCCTTGGGTGGCAGGCTGGCGTCTCCCCCGACTTCACCCTTCTTTGTCTTGTCTTTAGTTTGAATGTACCACCTAACCTTATCCTGCCCTGCCATAGACCAATGCAGTTTTATTTATCAACCAGTCAGAGCAACACATATTCACAGCATACAGAAAGATATCCCAGAACAAGTGATGTCTCAGTTCACATTCTCTTTTTCTCTCGTGTGTGTGTTTATGTGTATGATAGTACACATATGTGCATGTGTGTGTGTGTGTGTGTGTGTGTGTGTGTGTGTGTGTGTGTGTGTGTGTAGGAAAGAAAACAATCTAGGTTATTGTTCCTCAGGTGATGCCCTCCCTTATTTTTTTTTTTTTTCAGTCAGAGACTACCTGACTCAGAACTCCTCAAGTAGGCTAGGCTGGCTGGCCAGTGATTCACAAGAACCTGCTCATTTCTTCTTTGCCAATTTTGGGATCACAAGTGTGCACCACCATGCTCGCCTTTGTTATATACTTTTTTTCACATGGGTTTTGGGGATTTAATTCAGGTCCTCGTGCTTTCAATGAAAACGCTTTACTTAGATATCTCGCTAGCCCTCAGCTCATATTTTCTGATATATTAGATTTTACTCCAAGCAAGCAAAGAAGCCCTTGTGCAAGAAGATCCATATGACTGGCCATTGTAACACAGAGCCCTTATTTTGGTCACTCATCTGTGTTTGTCAATAGACCTCACCCAGGAGAGTCACTCTCCTTCCTCCCTCATGGAATGACAAGAACTTACTCTGGGCTTTTGTCTTTTGAATAAAACTAGAATTGATTTTACCTGGGGAAAAAAATCACAGGAAAATGAAATCTTTCCTAAGAAAGTAATGGATTCCCGACTTCTTGAGAATTTAATGTAAGTTGAACAATGCTCCCATTATTGTAGTAGGAGGAAAAAAAAACTGATGTTGCACCAATGTGATTTTCATTCAAAAATTATCTTGAGTTTGTAAGTAGTATAAAGGAATACATAAAAGTCTTCTTTATTAACTTATTAAAATTTAAAACAATAGACAGAAATAAAATATAATGTAATGAAATCAATATATAAGCTAAGGTTGCTTTTAATTATAACTTAAATTAACCAGAGCTTCTACTCTGTGGAAGAATTCATTTTCAAAACAAAATGAAGTCTGTAAAAGTATATTCAATTATAATTGTCAATTGCAAATTTTCTATTTTGGGTTGTTCAAAAGATTATTGTCTTGTTTCTGGCTAAAATTTATATAACTATTGTATGCTCATTCTGCTACCAAAGGGTCTCATCTCATTTCTTGTTTACAGATAATGTGGATGTAAAATTAGTTTGCTTTGAACAATGTTTTTTTTTTCCTTTAACCTAAAAATAACCTTAAAAAGCCAAAAAACCAAGTTTCTGGCATGAAGATGCTAATCTATTAACGAGGTTCTTTGTAAATCTGGGGCCCTTAAAACCCTCTAGGTGTTTCCCTGGTTTAAAAAGGAATTGGTGAGGCTTCAGAATT
Organism: Peromyscus maniculatus bairdii; assembly: GCF_049852395.1. NCBI lineage: Eukaryota > Metazoa > Chordata > Mammalia > Rodentia > Cricetidae > Peromyscus > Peromyscus maniculatus. The sequence continues at coordinate 91,922,437 of NC_134856.1, read as the reverse complement.
CTGAAAAACTGGAGGACTGAGTTTTATCACAAATATATGACTTTTTGAGCTACTCTTGGATACAAATTTTAAAAAAGGACATGTATTTGAAAGTCACTGTCTCAATAGGAGTAATGATCATAATAGAGGTTAGATTTCTGACGGGATTCTATGAAAACCTGTTCAGACATTTATATTCTTACTTGGTTTTGTGGTGTGGCATATGTGCACGTGCATGTGGATTGAAGATCAACTGTGAAGGTAACGGATGTGTGAGATCAGTTTTGACACAAGGTCATAGGAAAAGGCTTGGTGTGCTTAGCAGATGATCTAGACCAGTATGGAGAAAGAGATTCATTGAATGGTTATGCAAATTGAGAGTGAATTTGTGAAAAAAAATACACATTCTGAAGTGTGTTTGAAGCCTCTGTCTTGATTGTGCTGCTACTTCTCAAAATTAGAGGCTCAAGGGTCCCCAAGAGGTGGCAAGTTTCCAGATTCCTGTTCTGCCTACCCCTAGATTTGACTTCTTGTTCAAGAAGCGATGGTACCTGAGAATTGTACTTCCAAGAAGCATGTAGGTTATGCTGATGTAGTCACCTTGCTTGTTTAGAAGACAGAAAATTGTGTTTAGTTATGTCAACATATTCTAAGAGATAGACTGATACTTTAAGGAATCAACCCAAGAAGGAGAATCAGCTGCTGAAATATTGCGTTCCAGACTCAAGAAACTCAAGAGGAGCATGGGGAATGTGAATAAGGGAGAATCTGTACTCTGTTACTTAAAAATGTGCAATATTAAGTGGAGTGTGGTGGCTGGCACATGCCTTTAATCCCAGCACTTGGAAGGCAGAGGCAGACGAATCTCTGGGTTTGAGGCCAGCCTGGTCTATAGAGCTAGTTCCCAGATGGCCAGGGCTGTTATACGGAGAAATCCTGTCTTGAAAACAAAACAAAACAAATGTACAATTTTGCTACGGCTATCTGCACAAGGGAGGCCTACCTAGGAGCTGTGGTCTAGGATGCAGAGAGAAAGAGATTTTCTCAATGTTAGAATCTGGCAAGGGCACAATTAATTCTGTGAGTATAGAACAGGCTCTGTTGAAAGAGTGGGTCCCTATTCCTGGATATAAGGAGGTGGTGAAAATGACCTTCAAGCATGAAGAAGGATAAAAAGAAAAGTAGTTGCTGGCCCAAGAACCTCCCAAGGCTATTTCTTCATTCTCTTCCAATTTCCTGCTTTGCTTCTTTTCATTTTCTTTCTCTTGCCCATCTTCTTTTTGACACTTAAGACTTAACTTAGAGGTCTGGCAGTCACTGTGTGTGTGTGTGTGTGTGTGTGTGTGTGTGTGTGTGTGTGTGTGTGTGTGTACATGTGAAAATGGTAGTTCTATTTGTGTATGATGGGCTCTCTGCTTGTCTGGTCATGTCTTGATGGCCCAGCTCTTCACTGACTATTGTACCAAGACATTTGGAAAGGTCCCAAAAAAGAATATTCAAAAGAGTCAAGAAGTCAGAACTGTGAAGAAACTTAGCATCCATCCCAAGACATGAAAATGAAATATGAAGTTGTATTTGTGTGAATACAATACATGTATATAACCATGTGTGTGTGTACTTACATTTCTGCACATATGCAAGAGAGATGGAGAGGAAGAGACAGAGATAGATGGAAAGAATAAGAGACAGAAATGGTAGCTCTTAGCCTACCTAGCATGAATGCTTGTTCCATGCTCCTGCTAAATAATTTTCTATTGACTCATTAAAGGATGTTCTCCAGACTAAAAATGCTATCATATGGAGCCTCAGCTGACACCTGTAGAAGGTAACTCTTAGAATTTGGTTATATTTATCACATTGAAGAGCTTCATTATTTTCCTTTTTCATGATCCTTTTCTTATGGCTGAGTCCCAAGCAGACATGAAACCTCATATTTTCTATAAAATTGGTTCTAAAACTCAGAGATGACTGAGTGTTCTTTAGGTGTCTCTAACTGGAAGACAGTGACTCACTTTTCTTTTATACACCCTCTGATTCTGAAAAATTAAACCCCTCTTAACACTCCTTGTGGGTGGTAAAGTTTGGAAACTATTTATATAAAAGAAATGCAGATTCTGGGTTTTTAGAGGCTTTATTGAGATTACGAATCTCAAGCTTGTTTCCCCTGCTAAGAGACCCTAGAATTGTTTTCAGATGTGGAGGGACAAGGGTAGAGTAAAGGGGGAATGTAATTCATGAATCCCAAACCTGACTTCTCCACTGGGAATGGAGGTCTTCCTTTCTTGCTTCTTCTCTTAAAACACCCTTTGCTTTCCAGATATCGGTTAGAGCTGGACAGTACCTCTGTTGTCTCCTTCTTTTGCATTCACATCAAGAGCTGTGCTCATACACATAAGCTCAAGTGTCAAAGGCTTCTCATTCAATCCCTTATTATGGTTAGATGGCTTTGGTACTAAAGTTATCCTCCCTGCCTGCCCTAGAGAAATGAGCAGGGCTCTGAGTATCCTTTTCAGATGTGCCAATTCAGTGGAGTCAGAGAACATGGGACTCAACAAACCCTTTGCCCTGAAGACGAAAGGGTACCTCCAATGGTTCACTGTGACTGAGGTGACACAGTGGTCACTTAGCACTGTATCAGTACATTTAATTCAGAGAAGTCCTAGAAAGAGCCGATAATCCTCTCCTCTCACACTGCCCTACTGGGCACAGGATAATAGGGAGTGTTCAGGTGTGTAAATGTTTGGTGTCATGGCTTGCCCAGCAGGATAAACAAACAGCATTGGTGGAAGGATCAGAGATGGGTTCCCTTCTCTTATCATAGCTCCTAGTAGCGGGAAGCAGAGGGAGTGACTGGCTTCAAGCATGGCTTCAACCATTTGAGAGGAATGTGGAGATAGGAGAAAGAAATCATGAAGAGAATTTAAAAATCTAGTTAGTTATGTTGAGAGCTTTGGCTCAGGCAGCAAGTCACTGAATGTGAAATAACCCTGGTGGGCAGGCAAAGAGGCGCTAGAGTGGAACACACAGTGGTGGTGTGAGTTTGGGAACGCTGCTGAGGCTCACAGTGTGGTCATTTCTGTAGTTGCAAGGGATGGTCAATACTGCTCTGAAATGTCAGGCTCATCATCTAGTTTGAGCATTTATGTTCCTAGAGAGTGGTTACCCTTCAAATTTCTCTGTGTCTCTGAGATCAGGATTCCCAGCCAATGTCTCAGAGGCTTTAATTTGCTTTACATGCTCGTATCCAGGCCAGTGCTGCTAGGATGGTTGATCCCAGTCTCAAAGGATTCTCAGGGGCTCTTCCCCAGCTCTCTGGGGATGGGTGACATATGGAGCCAACTCTGGGCAAGGTTCCATTAGGAGCTAAATAGCCCATGTGGTTTGCCAAATGGGCTCCTTCTTAGGGAGCCTTTAAGGTTATCTTTTGTTAGAAGATCAAACTACCTTTAGAGGGCAAAGCTGATTAATAGTATAGTCAGGACTGATAGCACATTCTGGTAAGTTCCAGACATTTTTTTGGCCTGACATATAAAACATGGTTTCAATGCTATTGTATCTCTTACATGCTTATCTCTCTTCTCCTTCCTGTAGGTGCACTGTTTCCTCAGTGGCTCTCTGTGTCCACTGTTCTGCCTGCCAGGATGGTCTTCTCATCATCTGTCCTGGGAAACTTCTGCTGGTTCATCAACACCCAGCCCAGGACACCTCTACTCGGGAGCATGAGCCTGAGTCTCTAAAGATATCTTGGTTTTAATGATTAGTAAGCATTGAACTATGGAGAAAAGGCATTTCCAAGGTGTCAGGGGAATGAAAGTCAAACTTCCACACTACTTGAGAAGCCCATAGAAACAGGTGGAGGCCATTAAGAACAGAACTGGAATAAGTAGAGGAATGAGTGTTTAGCTGGGTTGGGAAGTTTGACTGAGGCCTCAATGCACAAAATGTGGAATAAGATTCATTTGGAAAAAATGAGAACTCTGTAGTGTTCCTGGATCAGTTTTGTACCTGGAGAAAAATGTAGTCTGTGTGTCTAGAGTCATATAGGAATAAAACATGCCCATGGTGGCTAGATATTTACAACTCTGTAAATGAAAGAACATATCTGGAAGTCTGCCATTTATGTACAAAATTCAAATTAATTAAGGATAATATGATCAAGACACCAGGAAAGCAAAATCAGACAGGCAGCAAGCAACTGGAAAGTTCAGGGGTCAAAGATGTTGGTGGTATTGAGGATCTCTGTGAGCTTCAGGCACAGAATGTTATGCGGAATTGTAGGTCTATAATCTCTTGTTCACATTTAAAAAAACTTGAATACTCAGTATGATTTGCAAGACTTTCTAGTCACAAAACTTAACCCAAAGTGGTGTGAAGTTATTTATCTTAAATAGTTTTAACATAAACAGAAATTTCATTTATCTCAATTACTTGTATAATCTCATAATCTAATCTCATACATCTTGTTGTCTCTACCATATTCCTTTTACATAGATATGCCAACTTCCCAAGTTCTGAATTCTGGACCATTTTAAAAGGAAGGATCGTAGTCATTTTTAATCATTGCTAACTTGTGAGAGAATGAATCACTGATATATCAATCAAATCATGATGGGTTCTGGGGTGTTTGTCTTGGTCTCTGCTGGCTTTTCCAGTTCCGTCAACACTTGTGGATGGGCTACCATCAGGCTGAGGGCTTCCTGAATCCCATCCTATGTGCTTATCTCTAAGGCTAAGAAGACATTCTCATCAGCCAGTGAGCTGAGGTCTGACCTTGTCACCACATCTCATTCTACAGTCTGAATTCAGAAAATGGTCCTACAGAAGGGCTTAGAGAGAGATGGAGACAGAAAGCAGAGGTGTCAAAGTGTGGGCTTTGGGGCTGGGCAGACAACCTGTGTGATGCCTGCCTCTAATGCTTATTTCACATAGGAGCCCAGTAAGTAGATTTCATTTAACTCCAGTGTCCTTGGCTACTTTCCAGGTTGTATGAGGGATAGTATACATAATGCTTAGGACATCAGCTCTGCAAAAGTTTATGGATATTGCTGTTTTTTTTTTTTTATACTCTAGCTATCTAAGGACCTATCTAAATAAATGAGCAACTTGAGAATAACAATTACTACCAGGAATTCAACTTTAATTATGTATGGGAGCAATAGGCTTAAGATAATGTCTCATATTTTGAAGTTTACTTCATAGTGTTGTTTCTTCTTATATGATGTATTCATGGTGATTTTTTAAAACCAAAACTTACTTTTATAATACTTAGCATATTCACATGGCTTTATTTAAAAAAATGAATGCATACAAATAAAGCATCAATCTCCATTCTATACCCTAGAGGCACATTTTATGGCTTCTTTCCATGTGAGAAATACCCAACTGTCTGGTGACTCTTGATTCCCAAATGGTCACTAGTACAGGGACTAAAATATTTTATGGAAAGTCTATGAGCTTTGATAAAGTTTCTGGTTTTGTTGTAGTCTTTGCATTTAGTGAGCTCATATATTGGTAAATTAGTGAACTAATAATAAAGGTGGGGACTAGATATGAGGTTACTAGGAGCTGAGGGTAGAGGAAAGTAAACATATTGTTGGAAGGCAGCAGCCTTTTAATTATCAGGTAAGTTAGTCCTGGTTATTTATGGCATACAGTGATAGTACTGTGTTATCTTTGTTATCAGCTATTTTTATCCGTATCAGCTGATAGCTATCAGTATCAGCTATTTTTCTTATAAATATGCTCATGTGTGTTTGAGCCCATGTGTATCCATGTGTGCAGATAAGAGGGCAACCTGAGGTGTCATTACTCAAATTTAATCCACTTTGTTTTTTTACACAGGGTCTTGCATTGGCCCGAAACTCACCAAATAGGCTAGGCTGACTGGCTAGAGACCAGAGAGCGCCAGAGATCTACCTGAACCATCCTCTCTGGTTTTGGATTACACATACTCATCACAATGTTCAGATTTTTCTTTAAATGGGTTCTGAGTGGAACTCAATTTCCTGGTTGCACACAAGCACTTTACATAGACCATATATTTTGTGGCTCTTCCAAAGAAGACTTTTCAGTTTCCTGACTGGGTTGAGAATCTGGAGAGAAGCCTGATTTTAAGGAGCTCATGGCGTCTGTGTCCTTGATGGATGCCGTGGGCTGAGTAGGAGTGAAGCTTGGAGTCCAAACGTCCTTCTGAGTGGTGGGGGTGACAACACCAAGGAAGAGTCTTTCAACAGTGACAAGCAGTTTCAAACTATTCCCCATTGTGCATTGAGGAATGCACTTTTCATAAGGAACTGACAGAGATGGTGCTACTTGGCATTTGCTTGTCTTATCTTACTACTTTCTCCTGAAAATGCACCTTTACTTCTAGCCAGTGTTCCCATTTCTAAGTACTGTTCAAGCATTTGCCGGCAGGACTCTGTCATTTACATTTATTGGTGAGTATATGGACTCAGTGGTATTCAAGACTCCTAGACACAGGGTTATGTCATGGGAAAATGGATCTCCCTTAGTACTTTCTGAATTCATGGCACTCCTACTAGGTTGTGCCACACTGTTGCCTTCAATGTGTGCTAAATTGGTAGGACACAGTTTGCTATTCTATAGAGTGTGGTAAATGAATCTCTTGTTTCTCGTTTCCTCTCTTACATTTCTGCCACTATACTCCATATCTCTGTCTTTGGATCTGTATCTCTTTTGTGATCTCTCTCTCTCTTTCACACACACACACACACACACACACACACACACACACACACACACACACACACAAGAAATCTCACCCTTTCTTGTCTGACAAGCAGTTGGATGGTGTTATGCTTGTCCGACATAATTCCACTTATGTCTCTACATGGCAAACTCCTTAGGGCAGAAACTTGGTTCAGCACAATTTCATCTATTATTCAACAATCTCTGCGTGGCTCTGGAATCTTATAAGTGATAAATTATTGTAATGAAGGAAAATCTGCTCACCAGTTAGTCATGGAAAATACAAGATCAAATTCTTTCAGCTAGCATTATTCACCTTGTTCAAAAAGTCCAGGCCCTTGGTGCTGTCTGAGCTGTGTTGGAAGACATGTAGTGTCCTGCGTGTGATGCTGGTATCAAGAATGTTAATACCACTCATCTTAGTCATATTCTCTTACAAGGGTGTGGCCAACTTACAACTACTTTGAGAATCTGTTTAAGAAGGTGTGAAGAAGATGTTAAGAGCATCAGACACTCGAGGAGTGAAATAAATTCCCATTGACTCTAACAACATTAAGGGATCCTTTCTTTCAATTTCAGTGAAGTCAAGGTTCTCAGGGCCTGACATCCATATTGTACTGCATGGCTGTTTGCCAGGCTCAGACCATCCACCAGGTCCTATTTCCTCACATGGTCCTTCTCTTTCAACCTATATTCTTTAAGCTTCCTCTTCTAGCTTGACCAAATGTGAAGCATACCATGAATGTAAGGTGGTCTTGAATTTATTAAATGTACATTACACACATCTGTTAGGTATTTCCAATTAGATATAAAAGTAATTTTAAAAATCACAATTTCCAAGTATTTTCCATTGTACATAATTTCTGTTAAATATTAATAATAAAAATTCAAAAATGAGAATGGTTACATAAAAACAGAAAAAATAAAATGCCTTTTCAATAAATTAATTAGCTTGTTGGATTGCTTATCAATGTGAAGTTCTTTAAAACTATTAATATGCAAACCTAAATCAACACAGAAACTTACTGTGTTCAAACTTTTTTCTGAATGTATTTGACTTCAGCATTCTTTCTCTTATTTCTTACTTTCGTGTTGAGTGGAACAATTTTGGGAAAATTCATAAGAATAATGTTTGCCTGAGAATATTAGACAATATGCAAAATGCTTTTGCATGCATATTTTCAGTTCAGCCTATCTCGCTGGACTCAGGAAGCTGCAGGACACGAAGATCACACAGCAGGTCTTGGACATGAATTCGGGCCTGTTAATTGCATGGTTAGTATTATTTATTCATTGACTTTTGCATTGCACATTTGCATTCTGCCACACCAGGCACTCAGTACCAGGCTTTCTGTCTGTGATAGCTTTCTTCTCTCCACTCTCCTGCTAAAGCCTTCAGTGATAGGGCTATTTACAAACTTCGGCTTCCAAGAGTGGAAGCTTTCCATCAAGTTTTGTTGGAAATGATTTTGGCATGGACACTTGCTATGAGCTGATGTTGCTAATTAGTTGTCAAATGGCCCAAACTCTGAGCATGGGCTGCACACCACACAAACCAGGCTCTCTGTGTTTGTCAGCGCCCTACCATGCCAGCACAGAGGCTCTGACAAATACTTGTAATGGCTTTAATGCTATGGGAAACATTTGCTCATCATTTTCTTGGCTGACCAGAAGACTCCTTTTCAAAATTAACATTTAAAGCAGCTTAAGCTACTGGAGCAAGATAAAGTGTAATTGTTGGAAAATAATGAAAAGACCTCAGCTAGTCTGCAGCCAGTTGTAGGAGCTTAGATCCTGCAAACCCTATAAAAGAAGATTCAAGAATTTGAAAATTAAGGAGCCTTTCCTTCAACCCCTTCAGTGGGTAAATACAGGTCCAATGTGACTGGCTCATTTATTCATACATCATTCCAGTAAGTGAGCATTCAATGAATGTTTACCCCCTGCACAATACCTGCTGGGAATCTGGGCACAGAAACTGGAGAATAATGAGAAGCAGACTTTCCTTAGGAGTCTATAGGAATGGTGAACTGCTAATACATATCCATACTAAACACAAGCAACTCAGGTGCCAGTGGGGTCTGGTATGTAATGCTATGAAGGAATTGGGAGCTGGTTAATAGCATATATATTTGCAATGAGCAGGAGAATTCTCCTGATGGACAACTTGTGAGTTGGCCTTTAGTAAATGACCTGTATACAACTAATATTGTAGGAAGTGGTACAGGCCTCAAAATAGGGAAATAACAGCAGAGAGACCGAAAAGATCTTTAGAGCTGCCAGTGATGGAAGGATTTGGATAACATGACATGAACTCTGGACTTCATGCAAGCATGAAACTTGTGAGTGTTTGGAGGAGATTATACAATATGAACTTCATTAGACTATGTGCTGTGGAGAACCAGTCTGCAATCAGGGTACAAGACTCATACAGAAAGTTATAAATATAACTTATATTTTAAATTATATATATTATATATAATATATACTATATATTATATTATATATTATAAATATAAAATATAAACATAATGTGGGGGGTCAGTTATATATGCAAAAATACAACTATATTATTGACTAGGTTATATATATGTGAGATAAATATTATGGAATAAATTATTATATAATAATATAATAAATATAATATAATATAATATAATATAATATAATATAATATAATATAATATAATATAATATAATATAATATAATATAATATAATATAATATAATGGTATAATATAAATATATTATGGGGTCAATAAGAACTATGGAGTAAGACGCTGAAATCCTTCTCTTTACACCTAGTCTTATGACCTTTTCTTTCTAGTTCCACACAAGCACCTGACTGGTCCCCTCAGACATTAAGGGAAATAGAGAAGAGTGGAATGTGGTACCTGCCATCAAGTTATAAAATCCAGCTGAGAAGACAAATACTTGGCACTGAACATATCTGATTTCCAATTTGCTTGTGACAGGTGTCCATAAAGAATGGAACAGCTCAGATGCTGCAGCTTTTACAGCTGCTGTCTCGGCTTCACTGTGTGAAAATGAGCAAACTTCTGAGAAGGCTGTGCTGTGACCTACTGACCTGTTTAATGCTTTCTGAAGTCACCCATAGGTGGTGGTGTCATAGATCAGCCTATAGCTCTACAGTCTGCCATGTCTTTTGTGACCTCTTTAGGATTTGTTCCTAGAATAGTGAAAGGTGTTTACTCATGTCAGTGAAATGCTAGGTAAAAAGAGTGCAGAATATTGGATACTAGGGACTGCTGAGTTAAATATAATTTTATATTTTTTTTATAGTCTATGAATTCATATTAAAAATAATAATAGCCTGAGATGGTAGTTCATGAGAATAGCATTATTAAGTGAGAAAAGATTTTTACAACAGAACTATTTCTCTTATGTCTCAATTTCTTCAGAAAAAGAAAACTGACAAATCTATTTTGCTTAGAAACAAAAGAGGTCAAGTATAAAGATAATTCCTTATATGAAGAAGCAACTTGTTTCTGCAATTAGTAATACTCTCAAAATCATTTAACAATACCAATAATAACATCAGTGGGTAGGAGACTGAAAATTTGATGTCAGGCTGTCAGAGTTACTTAACAAATGTGTATGTGCAAAATCCTCCATTGAGAGCCACAAAGAACCTTCTCAATGCATTGGTTTTTGTTTCATTTTGTTTGTTTTGGAGGACAGCCTGCATTACTGATGTCTACTCAAGACAAGAAGGTGTCTCTGTGCAATGGTTTAGGAAATGGTTAATGGTGGTATTTGGTGACTGGTGATCAGTAGTCACACCTATGGCCAGGGCTGAGGGGATCTGGCTCTTTAGGAAAGGAGGTTCCATTGACATCAAACAGTAAGTTCTGGCTCACAGATCTTTACTCTGGAGGGCCCACCTGGAAGGCCCTTCAGTTCTTGTAATAGAGCAGACATGCCAGTATTGATGAAGGGAAAGACAAGGATGAAAGTAACAGAAGAAAACTTGGAAAAAGCCCACAGTTATATGGGATCTTGAGTGTGTGTGTGAGTGTGTGTGTGTGTGTGTGTGTGTGTGTGTGTGTGTGGTATGTATGTATGCATATAGAGCCTAGAGGTCAATCTTGGGGTTCCTGAGTTGCTTCCCATCCTTATTCTTTTGAGACAGGGTCTCCAACTTTAAGGACCCAGGAATTTGCCTGTCTCCACCTACCCAGTGCTGGCATCACAAAGTCACAACACTGCACCACTTTTTTATGTAGGTGATGGCGATACAAACTCAGGTCCTCATGCTTGAGTGCAAGCTCTTTGTTGCGTTAAGTACCTCCCCATCTCTGAAGTCCTCTTTTTTATTAAATCTCCCTGGTGCTAATAGCCACCTTAGTCTGAAATGTGTTCAGGGACATAATGATACAATTCCCTCAATGGTAGTGCACTATGCTAAATGTTCAATGAACCTTCTGCCCAGGGGGCTACTAGTCTCATGTAAGTTCACTAGAACTACCGACCACAGGCTCAGGGAGTTATGATTATATAAGCAAAGAGCATAAAATAATTATAGTTCATGCTTATGGTGCCTTTCTTCTGAAGAGCTCTAAGCCTTCATTAAAATCTTTCAAGTGACAGTAATGAAATGAAAATAAAGCCTTTCAAGTAAAGCCCTCTGGGTGGTTTTCTTTTCTATTCAGTTTTAGGGAGTTATACGTGTATGTAGCAAAAAATAAAGTAGATATTTACATGGCTGTAATTTTATCCTCTTTAATGCAATTCTCCATCACCCAACATGATGGTAATTCTTGATTGTCAAATTTGTGAGACATAGAACTACCTTGGAAACAAATTTCACCTATCTTTGAGAGGATCCTATAAAGTAACTGACACACACAGCTTTGCTAATAAGCACGTAAGCAGACCAGCTGCCATCTAGAAGTGAATGATGTATAGATGCAGTGGTTTTCTGAGAATCACAATGTTGGCATACATTAAATTCCACAAGGTCCTATCTGTAAACTCTGGGCTAAAATGAAATTGCTATAAGCCTTAGTTAGTAAGGAATCTGCAATCAATGATCAGAAATACTTGGGAGAGGCAGGTTGTTCCCCAGGCAGAGTGCTGCTCTGATGTGGAATCTCTATAGGATCACTCAGAAATTAACTGTGAAAAGATCCAAGAGATACATGGTCATCTTAAATTCAAATCTGTTAAAAGAATTAAAATATTAATTGCCACATAAGAGAATTGCATATCTAAGAAGAAACATATGGCAGGGAGACAGTTTCAATGCCTATGGACAAAAATGAAAGGAGTCTTGGAGGACACCTGTAACAAGATATACCCATGTAGGAAGAATGACTCCCATACTTAGAACAGACTCCACATGTTTCTACCACCAAACCTCTCAGGCATCAGCATGCACTTGCAGCACTGAGTGAAGGAGGATGTGCAGACACACTTAAGTGCAGAGCTTGATGGGAATATGAAGACCATGACTTTCATACTATACATATATCTCATCAATTTATGGTACAGTTGAAGAATGTAATTCACAAGCCATATATCAAATGCTAATGAAATGCCTCAAAAGAAATTTAAATTGATAAATTAAGAAATGCATCTTGTGAGCTAATAATGCATTTAAAACATAAAATTCAAACTTCCCAGTGTGTGATTGGTTACTGTGGCTGCTGTGATAAGGGTCTGAGGGCCTAGGAATGGTAGAGAATGACCAACTAAGGCAATGGATAATCTCACTATTCTATTACCAGGAACTTACTTATGTGCTTCGGTTTGCTGGTCTGCAAAATGAGGATGATAATAGGTTCAAATTTGGAGGCTTATTGTGAAGATTAAGTGAGAAAACATATATAGTGTTGGTGCTTTGACCTATAGGCATGCAATAACTATTAGTTGCTGTGAATCTCGTACTTTGTTATCATTATTGCGACCACTAACACCTCATATCCTCTGTATAATGAATACATATCCCTACAGGTACTTGATAAGATGATGGAGAAGTTATTTTATTACATGGGCCTAGAAAGCACATGCTTTAGAAAAGACTTACTAATACTTAATATAGTTTCCTGATCATAAAGGACACTCACTTTATTGTTGGGACAATACAGCCTTCCCAGTTCAACCTTAAACCACAGCAGAAAGATTATGTATGCCAGAAGTTAATAAAGAAGCTTAAGGAAAACAATATTCAAACAGAATTATTTTTATTTTAAGTTTTTAGACAGAGTCTTTTTATATAGCTCAAGATGGTCTTCAACTGCGATCTTCTAGCCTCGGTCTACCAGGTGCCTGGTTTACAGATGTACATAGGCATGCCTGGCAAACAAACTACCTCTGTCTATGGAGTCTTTGTGAAATTTTGTTTCAATTGAAAATAGATTCTTTTTTTATACAACACATCCCACCCACACTTTCCCCTTAATTCCTCCTAGCTTTCTCTCTCAGATTCACTTTCCCTCCATTTCCTCTTCAGAAAAGAGCAGGCCTCCAAGAAATGACTGCCATGCAGGATAAACAAGATCCAATTAGACAAGGCAAAAGCTCTCCTATCAAGGTTGGACTCTCAGCAACCCAATAGGAGGAAAGAATTCTCAAGAGCAGAAAAGGAGTCATGGAAACACCTGCTCCCACTGTTAGGAGCTATGGTGATATATTGTGTACCCTAATAAAATTTGCCTGAAGATCAGAGAACAGAACAAGCCACTAGATTAAACATAGATGCCAGGCAGTGGTGGCACACACCTTTAATCCTAGCACTCGGGAGGCGGAGATCTGTCTGGATCTCTGTGAGTTCAAAACCACCCTGGACTACATGAGATTGACTCAGTCTAGGAGAGAAACAGAGCCAGTCAGTGGTGGCACACACCGTTAAACCCAGCACTCGAGATCTCATACCTTTAATCCCAGTATTTGGGAAGCACACACACCATTAATCCCAATACTAGGAAGGAAATGATGGCTTGGCAGAGAAAGGCATATAAGGCATGAGGAGAGAAAAACTAAAGCCTTTTTAGGCTGAGGAATCCTAGAGGTAAGACATGGTAGTGGCTTGTTCCTTTGTCTCTCTAATCTTTCAGCATTTATCCCAAAATCCGACTTCTGGGTTTTTTATTATAAGACCATTTAGGAATTTGTGTTACAAGGAGTCACCAATCTAACAAGTTGTAAAAATATAAATTAAAAAGTTGACGGGAGGCAGAGCCAGGCGGATCTCTATGAGTTCGAGGCCAGCCTGGGCTACCAAGTGAGTTCCAGGAAAGGCGCAAAGCTACACAGAGAAACCCTGTCTCGAAAAACCAAAAAAAAAAAAAAAAAAAAAAAAGTTGAAATAGCATTAGAAATCTTTAAAAAGTCTTAATTAGGCATTGGGGAGATGGCTTAATCACTAAAGTGCTTGCTCTGTCAGCATGAGAACATGATTTGGACTCTCAGCATACATGTAAAAGCCAGACATGCTAATATGTGCTTATAATCCCAATGCTAGGAAGGTAGAGACAGGCAAATCCCTAAAGCTCACTTGCCAGCCATCTTAGCCAAATTAGTAAGCTCCAAGTTCAGTGTGAGACTTTATCTAAGAAATAGAGAGTGATTGAGAAAAACACTTGTCATTAACCTCTGGCCTCCATCTGCATGCACATGTGCATGCACATACGCATGAACACATACACGTACCACATACACATAAATTGAAAATGTCCTAACTATCCAATAAAGTCAGGCTCTCCTGTTGGCAGGACATATATGGTGTAAAGAGTGTAGAACTAGAAATTTCATAAAATGAGAATCTGTCTACAGAGATAAATCAAGTTTTGTAGGTGTGCCTGTTAAGCATCGACCTTGGGTCATTTGCTCACTCATAGCAACACATACAGAAACTACACAGGCAATGTCTCATAATCAGCAGACTGCTGTCCTTTACTTCTATGATCCAATATTATTGTTAGCACTTACTATATAGTGGAGATTAAGATTCACTTAGGAATCTACATAGCACAGCAGATAATAGATGCCTTCCCTGCCTTGAAACTAGTCAATGTTTATTTCTACCTTCACGTTCATCCATCCTGTACTGTCATTTAACAGCTCTGCATCTTTGGACACATTCATGATTCTCTGAGCCTCAGGGCTCTGATCCATAAAGCAGTGATACTAATGGTACCCTCTTTCACAGGTGTTTGCAACGACTGCATCAGATGATAAATATGAAGCATTTAGCATGCGGTTCTCAGAACAGATTAGCTGGTAGCAGAGATGATAATAACAATAACAGCAGCAATAATGTTTTAATGTGAGCAGCAGTGGCAGGGCCTTACTCAGGCACAGAGGGTTGATGCCAGATACAATTTATTGGGGGAAATAATCTCTGAGTGTGAAGAGCCCGAGTTATTCAGATGCAAAAACAGACAGGTTTCCATTATCCACACTCTGCCAACCTCCTTGGCTGGTGTCTGCTCTCTTGGAAACTGCTAACTTGTTTCCTAATTTCACAGGGAAGCCTGGAGTGAGGCTCTGAACTTCAGAACCAACTCCCTGCTGTTTTCACTGTTCCTGCTAATGGTTGCTTGCCTGAGGTCAGGCATCAGGGACCAAGGGGACAATGCTGTGATATGTACCAGGTGGTACCAGGTGGGTGTTAGCATGTGATCATTGGATAAAGTCCAAGATCATTTGTGCCATCTGATTCTAAGCTAACTAAATTTTCTCACTCTCTTGCTGGTGTATCCATCTCTGTACAGTTGCTGCAGTTCTCTGAATGAAATGCTTCATCTGTGCCTTGCCAAATAATGTCAGTTTTTCTCTAACACTGTGATTTAAAGCCTGATGTTTTCCTAAACACATGTTTTGGCCATTGTTTTTTAGGCTGATAGTCTTTTGAGGAAGAACTCCAGTGTCTTTAAAGGTTTTGCAAAGATTATAAATGTGTGTTGAGTTCACGAGTGAAGCTGATAGGCATTTGAGAGGCATTGGAAGGGAAGACAGTGTGATCATAAAGAGCTAATGTCCACTTTGAAGGCAGGAGACAGTGGCTGTTGTTGGTTTTTGCATACTTCTAGGTACTTTTAAAAGACATTTTTAATGGAATTTATTAAAGTACTTCTTATATGTCACAGTTTATATAATTATTTTTTTTAAAAAAGCCAAGCCAAAGATAAGCAGAAAAAAACAAAACAAAACAAAAAAGAACATGACCAAGGAAGTTTCATTCCCGTCATAGAAATCTGTGGACTGGGCGAAAATGAACAATCTTTATAGAGTACAAAGCTTTTTTTTTTTTTTTCCCCTGAGATAAGGTTTCTGTGTGATGGCCCTGGCTGTCCCACTCCCTCTGTAGACCAGGCTATCCTGTCCTGGAATTCACAGAGATCTGCCTGCCTCTGCCTCCCGAGTGCTAGAGGCATTGCCCAGCTGTGCCATCACTGCTTGGCCCCAAACTATTTTAACCTACCATCCCTCTGAGGTTGGTCCTCATAAATGCTATGGTGAAAGAGTTACTTGAACCCAGGTCTGTTGGGTCTAATGCCCAAACTGAAGAACAGGGGTCCCCTGGGAAATGCAACAAAGGCGTGGGAGTATGGTTGAAAATCTCCTGCATCATTCCAATGAAGTTTAGAGGTGAGAAAATTACAGTCTAGGGATGGTTGTTCCTACAATTAGGTATCCCATTCAGGAAGAATTAACTTTTCCCGGGATGGTTAATCTTGATTGTCTACATGACTGGGTTGTGAAGAGCCTGAGTGATTAATGAAGCTCACTTGTGAGTATGTCTGTGAAGGTGTTTCATGAGCAAATGAGCTAAAGATAGAGAAGAGCTGTCCGTGAATGTGGGTGCGACAGGCAGAATAAAAGGGATGATGGAGAAAGCCCTCTTTAACATGGATTCCCCCTGCTTCACAGTTGTCATATGTGAGCTGTCCTGCTTCATCACACCACGCCCATTTGTGATGACTGAAAACCTTCAGAAACATGATAAAATAACCTCTTCTTCTTTAACTTATTTTGTCACAGTGACAGGAAAGCTATACGCTTCCTGAGACAGAGTTTGTTCACCTGATTGGCACCTGACAAATGCAGCCTGGGCAGCCACAGCCTCAGGATGCGTAAGCCATTCACTAAGCTTTGTTTTGTGTCCCACACATCTCTAAAAACCAAGTTCACTCTGCTTTTAATATTGTTTCTGCTTAGCATTTTTTTTAATTTCCTGTACTGTCTTCCTTCCTCAAATTAGCTATTCTTAACAGCATCCCAGAGAGACAGACCCCTTGAAGGATGGAGGAGAAAAGGTGGCCATTCTTCTTCCCCTTTTCCCTCGTCTCTCTGGATGTCGATTCACTTCTCAATGATAAATGAGGAGGTGCTTGGCCCCTTCTGCCACCAAAGAAACTGACTCCATCATAATGCACAGCAGGATATGAGGCTACCTTGGCTATTTCTTTTAGAAGGCAGTTTGGTTGTAGCTGTCTGTACAAATAAAGAAAAGAGCTCAGGGTGGAGCCCAGGGTGAGAAAGATCAATTTGTAGAGAAATTAGTACGGTATCTCACTTGGGAAGACAAGCAGGGTGGTGTCAGGGACAAAATAGCCATTGTTTTTCCTGAGCAGATAGGCCAGATCCCTAGTGCCCCATCAGTCAAAGTTGAAAGCAGAGCTTGCTTGGAAGCAGGTGCCCCCTGCAGATGGTCAGCTCTGAGCATTTTAGAATTCTGCTCTGAGCACAGCCTGCCCCATCTGGAAGTGCTGCAGATATGCATGGGGTTACATAGCTGATAGCTTTTGTTTGGAAGAAGAAAGTCCCTAACATCCTATCCATTGCATCTGAAGTTACTTTGATTTGAATGGTTTTCTTAGCCTTTAAGGGAAACTTATGTGTAACTGAGAGTTCATTAGGTGTCAAGGACTGTGTAGGGTGTTTTGAGTATGCTAAGAGTTAAATTTTTATGACCTATGATAGAATTCAGAGATACTATGGTGAATAAATAATGACTATAAATGTCATAATGATTTAATACTAAGATCAAATTTTCTACCATTTTAAGTTATATAACCCCCAACCCACCCTGTGTCAAGGAAAAAAAAAAAACTAAAATTGATCATTTGTTACAAGCCACAGTATGAAGTATTGAAACATTAATTTATATTCATTCCAGATAAATAGCATTATTTTAGCCATGATAGGAGCCAGACAAATGGTACTCCTAAGTCTTTAGAAATTTGCCTTATAGCCGGGTGGTGGCGGAGCATGCCTTTAATCCCAGCACTGGGGAGGCAGAGACAGGTGGATCTCTGTGAGTTTGAGGCCAGCCTGGTCTACAGAGCAAGTTCCAGGACAGGCTCCAAAGCTACAGAGAAACCCTTCCTCAAAAAATATTACCTTATAAATTATCAAAAATATTACTAATTTCTCCAAAATTGTAAATACAATATGCCTTTTGTACTATCTTGTGCCTTTCCTTATAATAATTATTTAAAAAGTTGTACAAATTGATATTAAAGGGTTACATTACTTTCCTGTTGTCTCAGGCTCTTGTAGAACTCATAAGGCACAGAGTACCAGGACTTCATGGACAAGGGAAATGGAGATGATTGATGATGAATGAAGCAAGACATAGGTAAAATCTTCTTTGGCTCATACTACAGAAGTTCATATATAATAGCTAGAAATATGTTAGTGAAACTTAGAAAGCATAGGCAAATACATCAACTTGGCAGGGTGTTAATTCTGTACCAGCCATTTATTTGGTCTGTGGTTTGGGATAGAACAAACTTCTGTGAAGCTCAGCTCTTTCTCTGAGCCACTCTCCAAGTCACCTGCCTCACACACTTAATAAACTGATCCCTTACTCCAACATGCATGATGAGCCAAATTCATACTGTGTGGTTCAGGCCGGCCTTCAGCTTTGTGACCCTTTCATCTTAGACTCTGCAGTAGCTAGCATCGTGCCTGACAAGAGTATATTTTCATATATTTTGATACCAAGTGCTCTATAGTTATTTCTATGTTAAATTAAGTCATAATTATATTTAAATGGATAAATCACCTTGAGAAATTATTCCTTTAGTTAGTAGCTTGGAGTTTCCTCCAGAGATGTCTTGTAACGTAAAATGTCAAGATAGTACCACCATCCCATGAACATATTTGGATTTGGTTGACTGTCTCAGGCCTCTTAATGCCCTTCCTTTGAGAAAGGCTGTAAAGGATGTACCATATGGTTTAATTCAGGGGAGCAGGGGATATTGGTACCATAGACATGGACACAGTCATTTGACTTCTAGACAGCCAGAGGTATACTCTTTTAAAAATCCTTCTGCAGCTTTAGCAAAGCTTCATCTGCTTTGGACATCTTCAGTTATATTTTAGATTCCAGTTTTCAAAACACACATTGGGCTCCTCATAAAAATGAACTTGATTTCTACCTGAGGGCAACTTGTCTGGTTCAGGTATTTCCACATCATGGATGTGGAGGTCAGAGGATAGCTTTTGGGAATCAGTTTTCTCTTTCCACCATGTGGGTTTCAGGGATTAAACGCTGATTTGCATGCTTGGTGGCATGTGCTGAACCTTGTTACTGGTCCTCATTTTTTAATAAAAGGAAATAACTGGCTGGAGACTGACATCTGTAATTGATAACATTTCTTGTCTAAGTCTACTCCTCCTTCACGTGTGTGAATAATATAATAAATCCACACTCTACACATCTACAAGTCTGGGCTTATTTGGCTTGACTGTAGGTTTAAAGGGCACTGGCTGACTCTAGGGGTAAGTTTGAAGAGAAAGTGTGTGTGCATTAAAATCTAAATACTATGTGTCTTTCTGGCTTGTCATTTGGACACTATTAGTGAAGAAACTTTTTTAAAAAGCTGTTCATTCTTCTGTCCTCACAGCTAAAACTTAGAAGACTGAGATAAGATAGAGGGCAAGCTATTATGACCGGAGAGTTCACAGGGCACATTTCCCATGCAATTATTCTTATAATAGCAGAACAAACCCATTTATATAATGGAGTTATGCTAATAAAGAGTATATTAAATTTTCCTGTTGGGAAAATAACTTAGCAATGATGGCAATCTCATCTATATAAATCCAGGCTGTTTGCAAACAGACTACCAGGGGGAAAATCAGTTTTTCCTATCATTTTCCCTTTGAATAGTCCCTTCTTTCTAGTAAATGCAGCTTTGCCAGTGTGGCCTCTGGGGTCATCGAGAGCCTCATTCTATCAGTCCGTAATTTACAGGGGACCTGCAGACATTTGTTGGTCACTAATTTAATCAGATTTTTTTGATTACATGCAGCTCCTACTTTAATTATGTCACTGTCCTTTATATTAGTACTAATGCCCACAGAGTGAAGGGGTCCAGAATGCCACTTGACTGCCCTTTCTTCTGAGTAAATTCCTGATTCTGATTTGAATGGCGTGGTATCCTCTAAGGAAGCTGGATTCTGGATTAAGCAGAAAATCCAGAGTATTCACTTCTCATTGCATGGCTATGCCTGGGGAGAGCAATTCCTTTGGCTAGTAAAGAATTATTTGCAGTTTGCAATTAGTAATTGCCCTGCATATATGTATGACTTGTTTCGTATGTGTGTGTATATGTGTGTATGCACACACGAGGGTGCACAGGTATGTGTCCTTGAATATGGAGGCCAGAGTGTTCAGATACTTTGTACCCACTCACTCTCACTTAGAAATAGAGAGTTACCATCTGTGGATCACTATGTAGGGGAGGATGCCTGGACAGTGCTCAGAGGGATCTACCTGTCTCCTTCCCAGCACTGAGACAAATGTGTACAACTGTGCCTTGTCTTTTTGCTCTTTTTTGACATAAGTTCTGGAAATAAATGAAAACAGGAAAAGGCCATGGGAAAGCTGTGTATAACTGGAAGTTTATCAAGAGAGAACAAAAGTAGCAGAGAATCCAGGTCCATGGTAGCACATACCTTTAACACCAGCCCTCTGAAGACAGAGGCCTGGTCTCTACAGAGCATCTGATCCCATGTGACTACAATTATAGATGACTGTTAGCTGCCATGTGGGGGCTGGGAACTGAACTCAGGACCTCTGGAAAAACAGCCAGTCAGCAACCAGTGCTCTTAACCACTGAACCACCTCTCTAGCTTGGGTCTGGTCTACACAAGGATATCCAAGACAGTCAGGGACACATAGTGAGAATGGTAAGCCCCCCTTTTTGTTTTGCAGAGAATGGACTGGAGCTATAGCACAGAGGGTGAACAATTGCTTATCATATGTGTGAAAGACGCCTATAATATTAGGGGAAGACATAGTGCCTTCTTGAATGGATTCTTGTTCTTGACATCCTGTGTGCTTAGAGCAGGCAGGAAGCATGGGTTGGAGTCCTGGAGGAGCTGCACTGTTCCTCCAGAAGGAATGGGAGGCTTAATAGGATGGTCTTTGCTTCCTAGAAGGGAAAGGAGCCTGTGAAAACAGGCTGTAACTAGTCACAAATTGAACCTGAGGTTAAAATGATTTCAATGAAAGGGAACATGTTTTTTATCATTTTGGACATTTTGGGGGATATCTATGATAAAACACGGGGCACAAAGACAAGAGACTATGTCAAAGAATGAAGAATTTCTGCACTGGAGTCCATAAAGTTTCCTTGTAAAAGTCAGTGCTATCCACTCAAAACCAAAAACCTTCATTTTAGTCAGGCCACAGCAGTCAGTGTGTTTCTTCTTTACATAATACACACTACATGGAATAATTTATTTTAGAAAGCATGTCTTTTACATTGTAGTAAACACAAAACTTCTAAGCTCTAGTGGAAGGGAATGGAGGCCAGCTGAGGAGGTTTTGTCTTCTGTCTCCCTCGACAGCAGCAGCAACAGGACATCTTTTATGAAAGGCCAGAAGGGATGGGATTCTCTGTCACTTATTAGCAATGATGGGCCAGGAGTCTGGGAGAGAGGTTGCAAGGTCCCTGAAATTCTAGAATCACAGAAATCAGAGACACACTTGCACACACGGGGCTAACCTTGGCTATGATACTCCTATCATATCAACAGTGCTTGTGACTGGGGTACACATCTCAGACACAGACAACAGTACTGAAATGGTCTGGAGACTAGGGATATGGCATCCAATACAAATCCCAGTGAAGACTGAGGCCTTGTATGCGGACCCCTTATGGACCAGTCTCTGTGTCTGCTGCAGTCACTCTCAAGAAAAGTCAGAGTATGCTGTGGTTCTTACACAATGCAAACCACTGGAGCTCAGAAACACAAGGCAAAAGGGATCTGAGCAGTATTTCCAGATTTATCCTGAGGATGCTATGCAACCACATACTAGAAATCACAAGGCTTTTGGCTTTCTAGCCCAGGGAAACATTCTGGCTGCTTTGAGCTCCATTCACTGACCTGTGTGTGCAGCTAATGGTATGTACCTCCAGGGGTTGTAGGAATTTAAGTAGAAAACTGGCTTCTAATAGGCAAGCAATGGCTGTGCTTAGCACTGCCACCTGGCTGGATCATTCCAAAGAGTGCTGTCTACTGATTGTTCCCAATACAACAGCATGCCATAACAATGAAATATAATCCAATTAGCTCCTGAGGTGCTAATCCTGCAGCAACTGGGGATTAAGCTAACATGTGTCCCTTGAAAACAAATCTAGGTTTTGAGAAGATTAAAAAAAACGATAAAATAGAGTTTCTGCCTTAAAATTATTTACAATTTTATTCACGGGAGACTATGCAAATGAAAAGTGATCTGAAATAATACAGAAGCAAGGCCTGGAGTCTGGAGCACAGCCTGGGAAGTTGACAAAATATTATAGACAGAGGAGGCATACTGGGCGAACCTTTTGTATTTGCCCCACAGTTTATTTCATAGATTTATGTTAACTGGGCCCCTCAGTCCCACAGCTAATGAAGAGTCAGCTTGCCTGTGTTTGAGCTAAGCCATTTGTCTACGAGAATTGAAATTGTTACCCTTAGCAGGCAATGCTGAATGTGTAGCCTCTTACTACATCTTCAGTGACTACTAGCAGCAAGGGGGGGGGAGGGGCGGGAGGGGTGTAGAAAGGAGTGAGGTGGGGGAGACAGAGAAATACAGAAAGCTCTGTTTCTGTCACAGTTCCAGCTGCTATGTCTTGCCTGCCCTGCTCAGCAGTTGTGGGCAGAGCCTGATGATGTTGTTATGTATTAGTTCTGTCTTTCAGATCACGGCTTCTCGAAGCCCCTGCTCATTGTTGGGGTGTGCATGGATAATATGGAAAGCTGGAAAGATGCATGCTACACCCTCCAGCAAACTGTAAATGAATGCAGGAGACCTCCAGGAAAGATATGGGCTGGGGGTGGAGAAGGCAGTCCTCCGCTCTCCTTGTGTGGAGTGTGACCCTCACTCCTGGAAAAGCATTTCTCAGATTTGTTCAGGTCACAAGTGGGATGGAAATGAGCTGCTGGGCTGCCGCTTCACACATCCGGATTTAATAGACTTTTTTCCACTGATAAAAGACCACTAATGAGTTCATTTTCAAGCTATTAAATTGGCTATAATAGCTAGTTCTACTGATGATTGCGAGGAGACCTGCTGGTCACAGTGGGTTTTGTCTCTTTCTTTAACTGTTTGCTGCCCTGGTGCTGAGATCTAAACAATGCAAGCAGGAAGGCTGCATGGGGAGGAGGGGACAGCTGCCAGAGAACTCTCTGCATTTCAGGTCCTTAGGTCTAAGAAGTACTCACAAGGACCTAGGTCTATACAGCTGGTTGCTACGACCCTGAGTCCTTGTAGGAAGCTCTGGTTTTAAATCAGAGTGTAAGCTAACGAAGGTCGCACATGTGACACAATGGGACTGCATGCTTTCCTAGTTGTGCACATAAAAAGATAAATCTTGGGATATTGCCTGGCCTCATGACAGTGCTTACAAAGGGAACATCATTTGGGGGTATTTCCTATTTCCTCATACTGACAACTGTAGACGTGCAGGACAGTTGTAACCAATACTATAGGTTTCTGTCGACTAGGCAAGTTGTTCAGCTGAAGTGACTATGTTCTTCTACGTGTCCACAGCCATTACTACACATGCAATTAGCAAACAGCCTCTCCAGGTGTCTGATTTAAATACACTTCTCTGGTGTTTAAAGGCAAGTAATTAATAGCAGGGCGCTCACAGTACCAGCCTGCCCTTTTCATTATGATTTTAGCAGGGCAGGTTTTGGATTGACTCTTAATGCTCCTGTTTATTATAAATTTGTTTTTAGGTATTTAAACAAAGGTACCCAGAGCCCTTCAAGCTTGGGCAACCACCAGCAGAATTGGATTATGATTTTCTTAATTATTATTATTACTGCCTGTTTTCCTTTTAAAGACTCTCTTATTATGAGGTGACCAACAGGTCAGAGACATTAAATTGCAGTGATAAACTATAATGGGTATCTATTAATGACAGTGGCTCATCCTAAGTAGGCTTGTGGCTGAACTATGTGGAAGTTGAAGCAACCTCACAGGGCCAGGCTGTGGGCGATTTGGAGGGCATGAACCCTTGGAGCCGTCCTGATTTCCTGAATATCCTTACAAAGTGGATCTGGGCTTAGGCTGGACATCTCATGGGTGTATTGTGTTCTGCTCCATGTAGGCTCATTAAATGAGGTCCCTGAAGAAGGACACATTGATTGAAATGCAGTGTTTCCAACCACAAAATCTTGAACGAATATATCACTATAGAATAAAGGCACCATTATTTTCCAACTTCTTAGGTGCCCTTAGAGTCAGCTAGAAGGGTTACATTTCTAAGTCTATTCAGAGACTTCCAGCTTTGTTGGCATTTTCTGAAGCAGGTCCTCAAGCTTTGGTCAGGAGAGAGAGAGAGATTTGCATATATAGAGAGAAGCAAGGGAGTAAAACTCATATCCCTTGGCGCCTCCTCTGACAGCCAATCCTCACCCATGCTTCTAGCATCGTTCCTGTTCCTGTTTGACTCACTTCTTCCCTGCCATTCCAGAGTCCACAGTCCATAGGCACAGTCTGCCCTACAGTAGGAATCTACACCAAGTACTCACCTAGAGCCCAAGTTGGTGTTTTTTTTTTTTGACTATGTGTTCTTAGATCCCCATTCCTCTATGCATTCTACAGCAAAAGCCAAGAACCTTCTCTCTCTCTCTCTCTCTCTCTCTCTCTCTCTCTCTCTCTCTCTCCTCCCTCCCTCCCTCCCTCCCTCCCTCCCTCCCTCCCTCCCTCCCTCCCTCCCTCCCTCCCTCCTCTCTCTCTCTCTCTCTCTCTCTCTCTCTCTCTCTCTCTCTCTCTCTCTCTCTCTCCTGTCTATACCTCATTCAGTGCCAGGCCTTGTATCCCTTCAGTGTCTTTACAATGACAGAAGGAAAAGTTTCAGTAACCATCACTACTTTTTGGGTAAAACAAGCTGAGAAAAGAAAACTATCAAGATGCTGAGTGCCTATAAAAACTAGATAATTTACTTGGGGTCAGAACAAATGGTCTTATTCTTGGTTCTTGTCCAGTGTCTCCTGCTGTGCCCAGCATAAAGGGAAGAAAGCTTTGCTGTTTCCCTGTTCCCCATGCTGCTTATAAGAACTAACTCCCCTCCCCCATAGTGATTTATTTGATTCCTCTCTGGTCCATGAACAACTCATAGTCAAGAGCTCTTTTTATTTGTGTCATAGCATTTAATCAAGTCCCTGGAGACAACGTAGGCACAGACTTATGATTGTTCTCATCAACTTTAAAGTTTCAAGATGAAAATGAAACAGTAACCCAACCAAACCCAAAGAAGGATGACAGGCAGGACTGACTACAAAAATGTATACACACACACATACACATATACAGACACACATTTACATAGACACTTATGTCCAGACACAAGCATGTCCACACACACACACATACTTAGACATAGACACAGACAGACACACAGAGACACACACACACACACAGAGGAATAGCGAGAATGAGGGAGGGATGAGGAGAGGGAGTGTGTGTGTGTGTGTGTGTGTGTGTGTGTGTGTGTGTGTGAGAGAGAGAGAGAGAGAGAGAGAGAGAGAGAGAGAGAGAGAGAGAGAGAGAGAGAGAGAGAACAGACATATAAATGAATGCAGAGACAGACACACTAAGGTATGTAGTTATAGACACCAATATACAGGCTGTTAGGCACCATGTGAAGCACTTGGGGCTAGAGCTTACACATGAACTTTTGTGAACGTAATTTGGCCCCAACAACTTGTAAGACTGAAATAAAAAGAATCTTGGATTGTAGTAATAGGAAATACATATGGTACTTATTGCAATATCGATGTTAAAATTGGTTTATGGGCTTTCATGGGCTCAGACAATAAAGTACCTGAATTCTGGGCATGATGAGCAGAGTTTGATCCCCAGAATCTACATAATGTAAAGCATACATTTAAAGTCCTATGGCTGGGGAGGTCGAGACTGTCAGGTCACTGGGACTTACCTTAACCTACCTCCAGGTCAGTGAGGGGCCCTGTTCAAAAAACAAGGTGAACAGCTTCTGATGCACCATACTGGCTTTGGCTTTCCCATTCACATGCATAGATGTGAACCTTTACACACACACACACACACACACACACACACACACACACACACACACAGAGAGAGAGAGAGAGAGAGAGAGAGAGAGAGAGAGAGAGAGAGAGAGAGAGAGAGAGAGAGAGATAAATCAAAATAAAACTTCAGTTTCCTGATTCCTGGTAGTGACGGTGGTGGTGGTGGTGGTGGTGGTGGTGGTGGTGGTGGTGATTGTGCGTGTATGAGTGTGTTTCTAAAATTTATCCTTTCTCAAAAATGGAAGGCATGTGTTTTCTCTACACAATGACTCTTCCATATGGCTGAGCATTGTCACATGTGTGATTCTCATAAGTATATCTTGGAGGTCTGGAGTGAAGCCATAGCATTTTAAAAAGTATCCCCTCCCTCTCTCTCTCCACCCCTTCCCCTTGCTCTCTGTACTTTGAGTCCACTGAAGGCCTGTAAATCAGTTCCTGAACTCAGTTGCTGTGAAATTCTGTAATATGCAGTTCTTTCAACTTACTCTCAGAACAAATAATTTAAGACATTAAGACAGTGGCAGTATATTTGATCCAAGGGGGAAATTCACTCCCACTCCTTTGGAAACTGCCTGTCTGGATGACATTCTCTTTCTAGTAATTGGTTTCCTCTTCTTGCAGCCTTGCTAATCCAAACCTATATCGCTGAAGTTTCTCATTTCCCCAAAGACCCATGAACAGAAAGGGTCTAACCAGGATGAGAGCTTTGTCCCCTCTCCTCTTTCCTACTCTCATCTCTGTAATGCATTCTACATTTGCTCTCTCCTTAGGAACAAGACGCTGTCCTCCTGTTGACATTCTTAAGACAAGAATGTGACACATACATTAAGATGAAGGAAAAAAAAGTGTCTTTGGTGTCATTTCTGCCCAGAAGTATGGGATTCATTCCAGGTGACCTTAGCTCAAGGTGACTTGCTGACTTGCTGTATTTTTTTCAACAAGTTCTTTTTCCTCTCTCCCTCTGTCTCTCTCTCTGTCTCTGTCTATCTGTCTCTCTGTCTCTGTCTCTCTGTCTCTGTCTCTGTCTCTCTCTGTCTCTGTCTCTCTCTCTCTGTGTGTGTGTGTGTGTGTGTGTGTGTGTGTGTGAAATCCCCCTTTCTTTCCAGGAACAACCCTGGTAGCAGCAGAGAACACTGCAGAAGTAGAGTCCTTGGAATGCCTGAGTATTCTACCATTGTATGAGTAGACTCACAGTCAAGAGACTCCTCCCAGCCTGGGGATCCATGAGTGTTTTATCTGTTTCATCCCATGTGGAGCCATGAGGGTCATCTTTAGTATTATCAGAAATTAAGAACCATGATGTATCTAAAGGCTGAATATTTAGATTCTTATAACCCAAACTAGAGAAAAGTGGATGTTTTTCTCCTTAGTAACTAGACCAGTTCCTCTCTTCCATTTACTCACTGGGGCTCATAGGGTGTTGCAGTTATATAGAATAATGGGCTTCATTATGTCATTTTCATACACATATTCAATGCACTTATATCATATTCACCCCATTATCCTATATTGTTCCTAATCACTCTCACTGGTCCCTCTTCTGAACTTTGACTGTTAATCTGAACCTCTCAGTACCCTTTCCTGTTAATGAACCTTGGGCTGAATTTAGAGTAGAGCCTGTGTTTTAGTCTGTTTGATGTTTCATTTACCTGTGTATTTATTTTATAACCCACAAAATAACCATGTTTTTACATGTTTAAGTGGTTCCATTTTAAGTGTGTCTATAGGTAATGTGATGACTATTCTTGGCTGTCAACTAGATTACATCTGGAATTAACCAAAACCCAAGCAACTGGATATACTTGTGAGGGATTTTTTTTCTTAATTAAGTAATTTAAAGTGGAAAGATATACCTTTAACCCAGATCTATTGAAGGGGGAGATCCACTTTTAATCTGGGCCATACCTTCTGCTAGCAGCCTATATAAAGGACAAGGAAGAAGGAAGCTTGCTCTTTTTTCCTACTTACTCTTGCTGGCAAGTCCATTTCTTCACTGGCATTAGAGCCTACTTCTTTAGAATTCTGGTTATCAGAATTCAGAATATCAGCTGAGACATCAAGCCTGGTGGATTGAACAACTATTAGGTTCTTGGGTCTTCTACTGGTAGGCAGCCATTGCTGGACTAATTGGACCATGGGCTATAAGCCAGTCCAATAAATCCCCTTTATGGAGGACCTTTACTAACATAGTAGCAATATAACATTTGGTTTTGATGCTTGCCCCCAAATATTTTCCATATGACACTGAGGATAAGTTTGCTGAACCCTGCTTTAAATGATCTGGCTATTGTGATTAGTAGCTGAAGTACATTTCCTTTTGAATTAAAGAAATGACTGATGTTTTGGGTGAAAGCTACTAGTGATGAGGTAGGATTAGGTTAGCACTTCCTTTGACATTTAGAGTCACAGCACAATACTGATTTAATGATATTTAGCAAGTCAATGGGCATTGGGACAACAAAAGACAAGTGATGGTTTTCTAGAACACATAGGCAGAGAAAAATAGGAATCAGATGAAAAGTGAGATAATTTACTCATAAGTCACAGTACAAGTTGTGGAATGTCTGTTGAGAAAAATAAGCATTTTGTTGCAACTGAAATACTTTGCTGTCAGTTGAGTAGCCTAAGATCCATTCCATTGTAGATGAATTTCTAAACAATCTCATTAAATAAAAAACACAAAGCCAGATATAGGGGTGAATACTTGAGAGATTAGGGAAGTAGAGAAAGCCACAGCTAGCCTCACCTCACCAACTCTGCAGCTTCCAAAGACAAGCTACTTCCTGTCTACCCAAGCTGATATGCCTTGCTGTTCTTCCATCTGATTTGCTCTCTCTGTCCAGCCACATCACTTCATCTTCCTGCCCAGCTCTGTTACTTTCTGTCTGTCTGTACACACCTCCATGGTTATCTAGTGTTGGAATTTAAGGCATGTGCCACCATGCCTGGCTCTGTTCCCTGTGTGGCCTTGAACTCACAGAGATCCAGACAGATTCCTGCCTGCCAAGTGTGGGGGTATTGTGTTCCCCAAAATATTGTGCACCCTAATAAGCTTATCTGGGGTCACAGAACAGAACAACCACAATATTAAACATAGAGGATAGGCAGTGGTAGCACACGCCTTTAATCCTAGCATTCCAGAGGCAGGAATTTGTCTGGATCTCTGTGAGTTCAAGGCCACAAGGATACAGCCAAGCATGGTGACACACGCCTTTAATCCCAGAAAGTGAGCCTTTAATCCCAGAGAGTGATGGCAGAAAGCAGAAAGATATATAAGGCATGAAGACCAGAAACTAGAAGCTTTTAGCTGGTTAAGCTTCAGGCTTTAGAGAAGCAGTTCAGCTGAGAGCCATTGGGATGAGGACACAGAAGCTTCCAGTCTGAGAAAACAGGATCAGCTGAGGAATTGTCGAGCTGAGGAAGCTGTGGCTTGTTCTGCATCTCTGATCTTCCAGAATTCACCCCAATAACTGGCCTCAGGTTTGATTTTATTAATAAGACCTGTTAAGATTCCTGCTACAGCCAAGTGATAGGATTAAAGGAGTGTGCTACCATTACCTGAATTCTGTTTAATATAATGGCTGGCTTTTTCCTCTGCTCCCCAGGCAAGCTTTATTTATTAAAGCACAAATAAAATATCACCACATGCCATAAAATATTTTAAAGCAAAATATGAAGGACTGAGGTTAAAGCCCACTGACCTGTAGAACTTAGCATATCTGAGAGTCTGGGTGCTATGGCCAAGATTGTACTTATACAAAAGATCTTATGTTTCTTTAGCAGAACATCTTTCTCATTTATTATCCCCATTATTGTCACTATTATTTTTATGTAATACCCACAGGACATGCTTCAAACCTAAGAATTATCTATAATTTCAAAGAAAAACTCCAAAGTCTATAATAGAAGCACTGGGTAATTTGCTTAGGATTCTAAGCACTGCAGTGCAGTCATCCAAAAGAAAAGTGACTTTTAAAGCAGGTGTTTAATTAATGTCGATCTGAGTAATCCATTAACACTTTAAGAGTGTGCTCGTTTACACATTGTAATCTTACTTGCCCATGGCCTGAAATTTGATGGGTAATGTTATCTTTTAGTACAGTCTTCAAAGGTGGAGTAGAGACTTGTTATTTCTTAGAAGTTTCTACCACTGTGTGATTAGAAATGCTACTTTCATGTACAAAGCTAATAATAACCAACATAAGGTAGCTGCAGAATGCTGTCAGCCCATGGCATTATACCAAAGAGCAGCAAGCCAGTGGTTAAACATGCTTGCCAATCACAGAGAGGCTCAAGGAGTTTATTTCTCCAGGCTTACAAATTTGATTACTATAGAGTACAAAGCTATTAAAAATATGACCTTTCTATTTTTTTTATACCTTGGCAAAAAGCCAGATAATAACTTTGTTTGACTCGGTTAGTATGATAGAGTGCTTATTCAGATGGAAATAAAATGACTTTTCTTTACTAGAAATTATACCTTGAAGTCTAAATGTCCATCACTGATATAACACATAGACAGGCATGTTAATTCAAGCCTGAAAGCAGCCAGGGCTGTTAAAGAGGGAAATAGAACCTTCCCATCTCAGGAGGAAAATGCATATTGATGTGCAGATGTCATCCACTTAAAACGGTAAAAAGTGAAATTTTTGTTTTAGGACAAGTAAAGTGAAAAGACTTGATTATACCATATTATCAGAATATAAAAATTGTGTCTTATGACAGCATTAAAATGGAAAGAAATACGGTGTTTTCTCTAAGCCACTTTTTTCACTGTGAGACTTTTGAGCCAGGAAAAGCAATTGGAATTTGGATACATCATCCCAAGTCTTAGTTTGAACATTGCAAAATGCTGGAAAAATAAAGAATTAATTTTTTTTCTATAAACCATGATTAAATTTTTGAAGCTTAGACTATGGATAATGTTATCAGAATTCAGACAATGAAGAAAGTCATTGGAGTTTGATAACTAGCATACATTTATGGTGAAGGAAACAATATTTCCTCTATGTGTGGTAGATGTTGGAAAAACAAGTGGCTCAGTGGTCTATGTAAGAGGCTAAATAGTTTTGTTTAGTTTCAGGACCACGTGACCTCCAGGGTTCATGTGTCCTCATGCTTTGTGCCCTGTCACAAGTGGACTGCATGGGCTATTTGCTCTGCCTTCTGAGATGGTGTGCAGTAGATTACTTACAATTATAGAAGGAATCTTTCTGAAGTATACTCTTTCTTTTTCTTCCATGCTTCCTGCTACCCAACCCTGCATTTAGAAAAATAATAGTGGTGTAGTGGTGCATACCTCTAATCCCAGCACTCTGGAAACAAAGACAGGAGGATCTCAGTGACTTTATGGCCAGCTTGGGCTACATAGTGTGTTTTAGGTCACTCAAGGCTACACAGTGAGACTCTGATTCAAAAAAAAAAAAAAACCAAGCAAATAAATACGAACGAAAAAGAAAATTATGAAAGCCAAATACATATGAACATGTAAATGAGTAAATAAGTAAATCAAAATAATGAAAAGGAAAAATAATAAGCTTCAGCACTCCATGTTTCCAATTAAGAGAAGAAAATAAAGATAAGTATTACAACAGTGGAAAATGTGGTAGAAAGTTCTGGAAGGGATCAGAAGACACACTATAACTCTTTGTCTCACTTTACTCTTCAGACTCTTTCTCCTTTGTCTAACCCTGTGTTTTCCTTTCCCAGGATGCTCCACTTGGATCAATTGGGTTAGAGAGGACCTATAAAGGAACCATGTGCAGCATGGAGATAATTTTCCTAGAAAGATAACCTTGTACAGAGTCTCTTGTCAATAAACTTGAAAAATCCCAAAACCCAAGATTCAGGGGTATTACAGAAATAAGTGCCATTTCTTTCAAAGTTGTGGTGTAACTGTACAAGCAGCCACATTAATCCTTCTACTGTACCCCCTGTGTATTCTGTACGCCATAACTCTGAAAGAAATGGCATAAACTTATAACTTGATGGGAGCCACAATAATACTGATTATTAGAAAGCAATGTTTCCACACATCTGGTGCCAGGACTCAACCTTGAAGCATCCTCCATTTCATCATGCTTCCAAACCAAATGTCTAGGGGTAATGGACATACAGCAGCAGCAGATAATTGTGGAGACAAAGTCCAAGGTTACCTTTCTTTCTAATAATATGATCTCCATGTTGGACATGGAGAGTACCCTGGAAGATAGCATAATTACTTTATATAGTAGGCCAAAACTGTTCCAAGGACATTTTTTTTAACCTTTTGGCAAGAAAAAACAGGCCATTGTCTTTGAATGTCAAAATTGTTTTACATGAAGAGTGAGATGTTCCCCATATAGAGTTGTGCTGGGGACATGTAGAATTCACTAGCATTCTGATATCTATTGCATTTGTCAATGGAAACCTCTACCTCCACATAAAGAGACTGCAAATAAGGACTAGGTTCTATGGCAATGAAGATTCAGACCATCTCAAAAATTAGCAAAGGGGCTGGCAAAGCATAAAGGTATTTTATAGAATTGGCAGTGGGGGGAGCTAAATATATATATATATATATATATATATATATATATATATATATATATATATATATATATACATCATGACTTCTGTTAGCAGCAATGAATATGGCAACTGTGTCTAGTTGATATGTAGTTCCCTCATTTCTTTTGAAACCATGTAGGAAAGACATTAACCTTTTGGTAGACTGCCTCAGTGGAAGTGTCTTTCAAATCCTTGGAAAATTTATATTTCTTCTACTGATGGCACTTGTGTCTCTTCTTGTGTTGGAAACTTGAATGACTGATCCAGGTAAAACTGAATGATGGTCAAAGAAGCAGTTGGGCTGGATGCAGTGTCGCTTGTTCCAAGACTTTGTGCCTTGGAAACTCGGTATTTGAGGATTGCACTACTCATATTTCTCTTAGTTTCAACTCATAGGCATGTGTGGCTGCATTTCAGAGGGCGGGGCTAGGAGCTCCAGACTCCTGTGTTTGCCAGTCTCTGACTGTAGTTGTGCCTCCCCACCTAAGACTGAGACTTCTTTTGAACGACGTTCCTCTGCAGCTACAGACCTCTGTGATAAGAACTCACTGTCTTTTCTTAGGCTATGCATTCTTGAGCACTTTGTTATCTTTGCTTTTCCCAATATTCTTCACATCTTTGAGGACATTTCCTTTTTAAATTTCACTGTGAGTGTGTGATTTGCTGCTTCCACAAATTGTAATACCCAAATTTCAGCCTTTGCTCAAATACTACAGATATTAGTGAATCATATAACTGTTCTTTTAAGTTAGAAGAATAGACTAATTTGTGAACTCTTCCCCATTTAAAAGTCTACATGTTTAGCTTTATTTTCAAATCCATAACCATATTTTTAAAACTGATTTCAAACAATGAAAACTTATCAGTGTTTATAGTGACTATTCCAATAACAGTTAGTATTTAGCAGCTTTAAAAACTAGCCTATAACTATAGGAAATGCTGATATTTAACTAAGAATATTATTCCTCAAAATAATTTTTATCTCAAAAGATCATTTTAAAAGGAATTATTAATGACATTAAGTTTTAAAATTAGACTTTAAGTGATACTACTTATCTAGAGTTATGGAGAAGAGGGGACAGAAAACTTATGAGAGCCAGAATACCAGAAAGTCTGCTATGAAACAGTCTCTTCTAGAAATGGCTGTATAGACAAGGCCAGAACAGTGGAAATATTGATAGACATGCTAATGTGGAGGGGGGATTTGCATGCCCTAGACAAAGAATTATAGGCAAGTAATGACTACCAAGGGAAAGAGATTTAACCTCCTGGGGTATCGGCCCCTACCCCGCTTTGGTTATCCAGTACAAAGTGATCATGCCTGAAACCATATGTATACAAAAAACAGAAATGGAGGTTGTACTTATATATTTGTTCACACATATGAATGTATCTAATGGTAATAAAAGAGAGGTTGTCAATTTGGAAATGGAGGACATGGGAGGGGTTGAGGGGAGGGCACCTGGGAGGGGCTGAGTGGAAGAAAGGGATGGGGCATTGATATAATTCTAATTAAAAGTGTTGAAAAATTAAAAACAAAACCCATGACATGCTGATATATATGGGTTGTAGATGAATTTAATGAAAGGAATAAAGAGTTTATTTTCACAGAAAGATCACCGTGGTTCAAAGACAAGACAAAAAGAAACCCTTGAAAAGAAATTTTAGGCAAGACTTCCAGCAATGAACAGTTGAAGAAACGCGCATCTCTTCCCCTTGAAAGAAAATATAGAGCTGAAGCCACTCCTGACCTTCAGCATGCAACAGAGATTTTTACCAGGCAAGAGAAGTCTACAAGAACATGCAGCTTTGTGGTAGTGTGCAGAGGTTCACTTGGTTTAGAGTAGTGAATGATTTGAAAAAAAAAAAAATCAATGGTGGAATTAAAGTGGCACATCGAACCACTGGAGGAGAGATGGAGAAAAATAAAAGGCAGGAGACAAGGGAAAAGAAGTGGCAAAATGACAGATCCATATCCGTTAATAATTTCATTACACATTAGTGATCTAAACATGCAAATAAATAGGCAGAGATCATCAGATTTGATAAACAAAGATTATTTAACAACATTCTATTTTTAAGTATATGTGCCATAGACAGAGAGATTGAAATAAAAAAAAAAACAATGGTTAAAAACACATCCCACAGAAATAGGAACCCCAGCAAAGCTGCATTTTCTACTTTACTTATTGATAAACAATTAGTTGGAAAATTAAGTATTTAAACAATTGTACAAACCCATTCAATCTAGCTGACATATACAGGCACTCCAGGAAGAGCAAGAAATTTAACAGTGCTCATTTGCAATAGACATGATTATCTACACACACAAATCTGATAGGATACACAAAGATTATTAGAATTAATGAGTAATATTACTAAGGTTTGTAAGACACCAGAGTACAACTATGCCAAGCATATTTGATGTATTGCTGACACCCTGAAAATACAAAGTAACAATGAAAAAACTATTACATGTCCAAGGGTAAAAATAAAATATGAGGGATACCATTAAGAAAAGCAAACCACATCTGTATACTGGGCTCAGTGAAAGAATTACTGTGATGAACTGGAGATTGGAGTAAATACAGAGACATTCTCCATTTTACTATTTTAAAAACTCAATAATGTGGCTGGAGAGAATGCTCAGTGTTTAAGAGTGCTTGCTGCTTTTCCACGGGGTCTGTATTTGATTCCCATTACCCATGTGGCAGCCAGTAATTGTCTATAGCTCCAACTCCAGGAATCTGACACCCTCTTCTGGCTTCTGCAGTCAGTCACATATGCTCCCACATACATAAATATTAATAAAAATAAAATTTAAAAAATGACATCAAATACCAATGTGAAAAGTAGTTTGGTAATATTAGTCATTAGGGAAATTCAGTCAGAATCACAATGGGGCATTTTTACACACCCTCTAGACTCTACTAATTAAAAGAACAAATGACACCCAGTGTTGGATAGGATATGGAGAAGCTTGATTCCTCTTACGTTGTTTGCTATTGGGAATCTAAAATGGTGGATCTATTTTTGAAGAAACAGCTTAATAGCTTTTTAAATATTTGAACATATACTTGCCATAGGGCAACGTAATTCAACATTGATGAGTTTAACGAAATGACACAGAAATACATTGCAACATAAAGGCATACAAGGAGATGTGCACAGTGACATTCAACAGGTGCTTTGTACATTGTAATCACACAACTGATCCTGTTGTTCTGTCCCAGTGACCCAAATGCAGGCACTAGGCATCCTGGGAACTGCTGTGTGTGTTTGAGATGCTGTGAATGCTCCTTGAGATGGTGGCATCCTCCTATGAAATCTATAATCACACACTGAGTGATTCTTCATGAGATTATGACAGTTTTCCACCTCTGAAAATAACATTGATTGATATGTTTTTAAGAGACTGACATATGTAACTCTTTATTAAAAATTATTAAATAACTCCTTGAAATAAAAAGGCAGTCATGTAATTAATAGTTATGTACTGCCTGACAGCGTAATTATTCATTACCAATATGCAGGAACAAAATGACTGCTAATTTCATCTCCAGAGTCCTTGAAGGTAAAAATAAAGAATACTCTGAAAGGAAGGAAACTTGGAAGAGAACATGGCTTTTGTAATTACTGGAGAGTTTCCTTGACTTAGTATGAAAAATAAAAAGGCTAGAGAGGTGGCTCAGCTGGTAAAATGTTGGCCTTACAAGTATGCATTTGATCCCCCATACCCACATGAAAGCCTGATGGTGGTGTGCACTCATGATTCCAGTACTAGAGATACAGTTGGAATCCTGAGGGTCATTGGCTCTTCTAGCCAGTCTACCTGGTAGGACTCAGATCCCAGTAAAAGACCCATCTCAAAACACAAGATGAAAGGTGCCTGATGAATGACATGCCAGGTTGTCTTCTAGCCTCCATGTGCATCTGGAAACACATGAATATGCAAATACACCCACACATCCACACACACAAGTACCCTTAACCACTAAACTATAAATGATACTATAGACTATATTTATTTAAGGAGTTTTCCAAAATATACATTTTGATCAAATAGAATTAAAAACTTGTTTGTAGAGAGGTTTCTAGCATTATTTAATTACTTACTTATTTTGGACAGATGGTAGGGATTGAATCCAGGGTCTTTTGCATGCTAAGCATGCTGTCTACTTCTGAGCCACATCCATGATCAAGCACTTCTTATCTTTCTCCAACCATTGTTTTAGTTGTTTTTTTTTTTTTTTTTTTTTTTTTTTTTTAGGTCTTTGGAAAAACATGAAATTATCTATTTGTTTAGTGTTGGCAAAATGTCTCCATAAATTATTCAGAATTATTGATGAGTCCTAGAATCTAAATCTCAATAGACTTTTTCCCCTGACATTTCTGTAAGTTTGAAACAAATGTATTTAGTACAAGTCAGAGCAAAGCTTTCTTTCTAAACACAGCCATTAAGCCTCAGGTCTTGGGTTGAATCTGAAGCCACGATTGCCTATTTTATTTTCATGGAAAAACATTAGGATATACAATGTTAATATGAAATATAGTACAATGACCCTTTCACATGTAGGTAAGGCATTCCAAAGCTCTGGCCATAATGAACCAGTTAACAGTGACTTTGATCTAGACCTCAGTACTTTGCTTTGTCTTTTCTTCTTTCTTTTTTTAGAGCTATGTCTCAGACTCACTGTACAGGGTTGGAATGTGAGCTTATATTGTGGTGTGTGGTGATATTGTGTTCCCCAAAATATCGTGTACCTTAATAAACTTATCTGGGGTCAGAGAACAGAAAAGTCACTAGTTAGGCAGTGATAGCATACACCTTTAATCCTAGCATTCCAGAGATAGAAATCCCTCTGTATCTCTGTGAGTTCAAGGCCACATTGGAAAAAGCCAAGCATGGTGACACACGCCTTTAATCCCAGAAAGCCAGCCTTTAATCCCAGAGAGTGGTGGTAGAAAGCAGAAAGATATATAAGGTGTGAGGACCAGAAACTAGAAGCTTTTGGCTGGTTAAGCATGTGGCTGGTTAAGCTTCAGGCTTTCCAGCAGCAGTTCAGCTGAGAGCCATTGGGATGAGGACACAGAGTCCTCCAGTCTGAGGAGACAAGACCAGCTGAGGATCCGGCAAGGTGAGATAGCTGTGGCTTGTTCTGTCTCTCTGATCTACCAGCATGGACCCCAATAACTGGCCTCGGGTTTGATTTTATTAATTCGAACTTTTAAGATTCCTGCTACAGTTGTGGTCAACAAAAACTTCACCATGCAAACTCCAATTACTTCTTTAAGAGTTGAGAAGCCACTGGGCATGGTGACTCTCTCCATAACACCAGAACTTGGCAGTTGGACTCCTGTGAGTTCAAGTCCAGCCTGGACCTCACAGTGAGTGTCAGGTCAGTTTTGACTGCAGAGTGAGACCTTGTCTCAAAAATGTAATAGGGTGGATTAAATGTTCTCTTTGTAATTAAAATTTTAAAATAGACATATGGAATATAAAACACAAACAAACAAGCAAACAAAAATATAAGAGGGAAGCCATCCAGAGTTTTTCAACTTAATCACATCAATATGTGGTAAACTTGAACTGATGACACAGCTCAGGACTGAAAACTGCTTTTTGGCAACCAGGTTCTTACATCATCTAGAATGACAGCCTTAAGAGAATCGGCTGATAAAACTTACAACTTTTTTTAAGTCAATCTAGACTTTTACTTCTTTCCCCTTCCAAATTGATTATGGCCATTAAGATCCCACTGTATTATACCTCCCTCTGTGTTTGTATTTCCCCTTTCTTGCCTTGA
Organism: Peromyscus maniculatus bairdii; assembly: GCF_049852395.1. Lineage (NCBI taxonomy): Eukaryota > Metazoa > Chordata > Mammalia > Rodentia > Cricetidae > Peromyscus > Peromyscus maniculatus. The sequence goes on along the minus strand of NC_134856.1, from coordinate 91,883,858 downwards.
CATCAGTCTGTACTTGACTTATAATATAAACTCCATTTCTAGTCTGTAATTTTTCCTCTATTACAATGCATCAGATATTACCTGTGCTTCGCTTTCATGGTCTTTTCTGATACTATTGCCTGAACCCTCTCTTCCAGTTGTGAGATACTTATATAGTCATTGAAGTTAATTTAGCTAAAGAAGTTTTCAGGATATCTGTGCCAGGACAACTAGCTTCATGTCAAACTTATAGCAATTGGTGCCTTGAGTCTATCCTTGGACCCAACAGAGATGAATAGTCTAGAAAAATCTATTATAGCCTTAGATGGAGGACAGGATGGAAAGAATGGAGTTACCATAGATGACTACAGATATCCCAGTAATCTGTTATTCTTATGACCTATTACAAGACATTCATATATAGAAGCTTCCCAGATGTCAGTCAACATATGAAAGAATAAAGAAAATGTGGTGTATTCAACTGTGATGAAGAATGAAATTATGTCATTTGCTGGAGATCACAATGTTAAGAGAGAGGGAAGTGCTTTCTGACCCTTTCCTTCCTACCGGGGTCCTTTTTCACCCCTGAGGCTCAGCTCACCTATTCTCCTATGAAATACTTTCTAGGTACTATGACTGGTGTGCTGCCTCTATACTTGTTCATATATGACTTGGTTACCCCAATGTGCTAGACATAGGTCCTTAAGTAAATCACTCATTCTAAAAGCACTAAGACTTACACATTTAATAAATCTGTGTGTGGTCAAGCAGGGGTCTGGCTAGCCTCTGATTGGAGGGCATTGTCTAGCCAACATTACTGAACAATTAGAATCTTGAGGGATGTGTTGTTATAGGATTTGAGATATGAGAAGAACTTGCTTTGGCAATCATGAGATATGTGGTTCCATTTTTGGGGTAGAGCCAGTCTGTGTATTCAAGATTGCTCCATTCTTCATTGGATTGCCTTTCTATCTTAGCATCCCCTCCCCTCTCTCATCCCTTAGTGATATATCTGGAGGTTAAGGAGAACATCCCAGTGTCTAACAAACAAGTTTTAGACTTAAATCTCAGTTCTTACACAGTCCCTATAATCATGGTACAAAAGCATCAGCATTAAAAACTTCATTTTCCTTGTTGTGCACACATGACCATAGCTGCACTTTTTTTTTTTAAATGCTGTGGTTTCTAACAGGATTCTCTTTTGCTGGTTTATTTATTGTAAGAGAGAAGTTCCTGTTTTACAAAATTACCACCAGGACTAGGGATTTTTGTCCTAAATTTTCACTCAACAGTTGTTCTTTTCTGTCATCCTCTGTAACTGTGCCTTCTATTCTTTGCGTCACTACACAAATAAGATACAATAGCAAACAACTCGAAGTGCATCATGTCTTTCAGGTTGTGCTTTTCCTTGGGGTTACTTCTCCTAAGTTAGGGAAACATATGTTCTGGTCTAGCCCAAATAACCAGTATCTTCTACAGACTCTCCAGATACTGTGTTTCTTTCTCTACTGATAAACCTTTTTTTCTTCCACCTTTCTGTCAAACTTTATGCTTTCTTACTTTATGCATGTGTGAGTGTGTGTGTGTGTGTGTGTGTGTGTGTGTGTGTGTGTGTGTGCGCGCACATATGTGTACATGTTTATGTGTGTGAGAGTGCATATTTGTGGGTACATGGAGGCTAGAGGACAACTTCCTGTGTGATTCATCATACTTTATCCATCTTATTTTTTTGGACAGTCTTTTAATTGCCTGGAACTGGCCAAGTAGCTGAGCATAGAAGGCCAAAGAGCTCTAAAGGTCTATAAAGTGATAATCAATAAAGGTCTATTATTAATTTATTAATGGGGTGCAATGGGAATACAGACTCACAGGTACACCCCAAAGCCAGTGGCTGAATGGAACGAATTCCCACAACAGATCTACATGTGCTAGGATTACAAGAGAATGACACCATGTCTGACTTTTGAATGTCGATTCTGTGGGTTGAGCTCAAGACCTACTGCTTGCATGGCCCCAACTACAGACTGGGCTATCGCCCATGCTCTTGTTGGTCATTTCTGTTTGGCTTTTGTCACACGGTGTTCAGATAAAAACCAAACCAAACAAAACAAAACCTCTTTTCACTAAACTAAGATCCTCTAGGAGTGTGGATAATCCATCATTACTTTTGTCCCCAACTTTCTAAATTCTTTTTTTTTTAAATATTTTTTTAAAGATTTATTTATTTATTATGTATACAATGTTCTGCCTGCATGTATGCCTGCAGGCCAGAAGAGGACACCAGATATCATTACAGATGGTTGTGAGCCACCATGTGGTTGCTGGGAATTGAACTCAGGACCTCTGGAAGAGCAGTCAGTGCTCTGAACCTCTGAGCCATCTCTCCAGCCCCTAAATTCTTCACTTTGTTCCTTACCACCCTGTAGATGACAGTGAGTTAAACATTGCTAGAGTTTATCCATTCATTACGTGAGGAAGAAACATGAGCCTGGGACTGACAAGTTCTGACTACACTTAATATGATGCTAATTTACTTTCATGTTTTTGTGTATATTAGCAACAGACACTTGAAAGGAGAAAAAAGGAATTGCTTTTGGCTACATCCCAAGGCACTAGTCATTTCCATCAGCAAACGTTTCCTGGTTACAGGTTGGAGTGCTGATTCATTCATACAGAGAGTACATTTACTTTGACTGGTGCTCGGTAGCTTGTTCAATACCTATCCGTTTTCTTGTTAGGAATTCATTTGAATGTCACAGAGTGTGGAATAGGCAAAACCAGTGGGAAGTGTCCAGGAGGAAAGAGCATATCCCAGCATTTTGCTATCACCCTCCCTATTTTCCTCACCAGTACCATGGGCAGATTCATCACCGTTGTTAATCAGCCAGGCCCTTCCCTTCAACCTAGGAAATGGAGCAGTGAAGTGTAGGCTTTTGTCTGTCACTCTGTAAATAGTCTCCGACCCACTTTATCTGTGGGGTGATCAGGAGTACAGCCAGCTGTGAGTAACCAAGGTACAGCCATCTTGGGAGAAGATTGTTAAATGTATAATGGGGCGAGGGAAAAAAAAACCATGTGAATAAGTCCATCTCTCTGCGTCTCCTTCTGCTTTTCTTGGTGTGCTTAAAACACACTTAATACATATATTGGAAAAGACCAAGAGCAGTCTCATCAGTGCTGTGTGATAACGGAGCGTAAATCCTCCTCTCTATGGGTAGTTGCCATGATTAATTGCATTCTGCCGACATTAGGCTGCGTTATTATCAGCTGCTTGCTGTTCAGCACTTGCTAGGCTGTTAATTATTGTTGTGTGGCTCTAAGGAATGTTTTCAAAACATTTTAGAATTCCACCACTGTGATGGCTCAGGGAGGAAGTTAATATGCCACTATTCAGCATAAGGAAGACAAACAGATTTTTTTGTTTTACAATAAAAATAATTTAATTATGATTTTTCTTCCCTGGCTGTTGGTAACAGAAATGTATTCTTGACATCTTTCTGCATGTTACTTGTGGGTCTCAGCTGTCCTGAATTTCTCTTTTATTTTGTACATAAATGGAATGCTTCTGGATATGGAAGATAGATTGAAGAGAATTAATTCGAACACTGACATATCTTAGCATGGGCTTTATATATTTAATTATGTTCTACTAGCAACTTAAAAAAATATTTACTCTTTTTTTATTTTACATTGCTTTTTTGTTAAGAAGTTTTTTCATTCATTTTACATACCAATCCCAGATCCTTCTTTCTTCTTCTCCCCACCCAGCCTTTCCCCACCCCCATCCCATCCCATATCCTCCTCCAACAAGGCAAATATTTACTCTTAAGTTGTGCAAATGTGAGTGTGGGCTCCTGTGGAGGTTAGAAGCAGGAGTCAGATCTTCCCAAGCTGTGACATAACCAATGTGGGTGACAGTGCCAGAAGCCCCGTCCAAGGACTGAGGAATCTGGATGCAGACATCCACAGCTAGGCCCTGGGTGGAGCTCCGGGAGTCTAATTAACGAGAAAGAGGAGGGTTTATATGAGTGAGAATTGTTGAAACCAAGGTTGGATAAAGCACAGGGACAAATAGCCAAAGGAATGGAAACACATGAACTATGAACCAAAGGCTGAGGGGCCCCCAACTGGATCAGGCCCTCTGAATAGGTGAGACAGTTGATTGGTTTGATCTGTTTGGGAGGCAACTAGGCAGTGGTACCAGGTCCTGTGCTCATTGCATGAGTTGGCTGTTTGAAACCTGGGGCTTATGCAGGGATGCTTGGCTCAGTCTGGGAGGAGGGGACTGGACCTGCCTGGACTGAGTCTACTAGGTTGATCTCAGTCCTTGGGGGAGGCTTTGCCCTGGAGGAGGTGGGAATGGGGGGGGGGGGCGCTGGGGGGAAAGGGAGAGGAGCAGGAGCGGGGAGAACAAGGGAATCCGTGGCTGATATGTAGAACTGAATGGTATTGTAAAATAAAATAAAAGGAAAAAAAATGGCTAACTAATTAAAAAAAAAAAAAAAAGAAAGAAAGAAAGAGCAACAGGTCCCCTTACCACTGAGAAATCTCTCTAGCCCCACTACTGGCATTTTTATGAACTAAAAGGAATGTAGTTTCATTGGTGAATCTTTATTCTGTATACTAAGAAATAGAAATGAATTGAAGTTTTTATTTATTTGCATTTTGGGGCGGTTTTTTTTTTTTTTTTTGAGACAGGGATTCTCTGTGTAGCTTTGCACCTTTCCTGGAACTCACTCTGGCCTTGAACTCACAGAGATCCACCTGCCACTGCCTCCTGAGTGCTGGGACTAAAGGTGTGCGCCACCACCACATGGCTATTTATTTGTATTTTATGTGTGTGAATGTTTGCTTATATGTATGTATGTGTACTGCATATATATGTGGAGCCTGAAGAGGCCAAAAGAGGGCTTCCTATCCCAATTTACTAGAGTTGTAGACAGTTGTGAGCTGCCATGTGGATGCTGGGAACCAAATCCATGTGTTCTGCTAAAGCAGCAAGTGCTCTTAACCACTGAGCCATGTCTGCAGCCCCTAAAGATGATTTGAAGACAACCCTTTCCTTCTCTGTCATTCCCTTTCTGAGCCCGGGGCCCACCTCTAAGCCAGACACAAGTTATTATCAGCTAGGGTTGTCTATACACTTTGAGATACCTCACTAAAATTTCTATATATTCAAGTTTTAACTTGAGATCTGTCCATGTTTCTATCTTCAGTGTGAGGGCTGAGTATGCATCGAATTAATTTTGTTTCAGGAAAAGACTTGACTAACAAATACAAAGTGTGAGACAGAAAAAAAGGTAATCCTCTTCTTGGGGCTTCACAATGAACCAAAAGAAGATGCTATTATTGAAACGGGGACATTACCCTCAAGAGGACACACAGTAGGGAGTGACTCAAGCCAGTCTTTTTCAAATGTCCCTGATCAACCCAAGAATCCAAGAATAACATACACTTTCATTTCATGTTCAGGAAGTTTAGACTTTTTCTTTATTTATTTTAGGTTTTGCAGGTACTTGAGTCACTCTTTCCCTTTCATTTCACTAAGATCCACAGAACCCCACTCCAAAGACACCCTGATGGGTGGCCTGGGCCTAGAACATGGAATTTCTGCTTGCCATTTTGTAGTTCTTTAAATGCTTTTTCTAAAGCAATTGTCAGTTTGTTCCTTAGGATGTGGCTCCTCGAGAACAGACAGTCATCTCTTCATTGGGGCATTCATGGTGTCTATACTTGGATTCCTATTAACTTTCTCCAACTTTGTCTTCTGTCATTTGACCCAAACCATAGCTGTCTCCACCTTCCACAAGTCATCTCTAATGTTTCAATGAGGTCATTCTAGTTCTGACCTTGTATCTTGCTCTAGGTATCTGAAAATGCTTCCACAGGAACATCTCCTCCCTGGCTTCCTTTATAGAGGAGCTTCCTCGGAGTATCCTACCCCAATATGCAACTCCTACTTTCTAATAACCTAGAAGCTTGTTACACCAAAAGCAGTCCATCATAAAACAGCAGGTAGTTTTATTTGTTTTAGTGACTTGCATGGGAAGACACTGGGAAATACTGTCATGTTCCTGAATTTGCTGGAAACTCTATGATGGCAAATGGGCAACTTGATGTTGTCAATTTAGAGACATCAATTTAGCTACTATTCAGAATTATTCTGTGACTTCCAGAGTAAGGCAACACAAACTTGCCTTGATGTACAATCAATATGTACTGATTTAAAAGACATTAACATGAAAACATTTATACTGACTGTAAAAGGAGTTGGGGGGATATGTCTTGATGAGATATAAAATATAAAAGAAGATGCAGGAAGAGAATATTTTTAATGTCATCTGACCTCATTCATGTCTTTATTTGTTCAATGCCCCCAAGTAGAGCTTGTATTTTCACTCTGCTCTTGTGGTCACCCCAGAACTTCTACTTGCTACATTTTATTTTGCTCAAGATTATTTGGCTAACTGATTAGCATTTCAGTTATGATATATACTATCAACAGTCCTAGGTCTTATTGCTTTAGGCTCTTCAATAAAGAAATAGGAGATTTTTTTTTCACATATTAACCAAATATTCTGAAAGAAACACAATCAGCCAGAAAATGTAATTTCTGGGCTTTGCTGAATGGGATTCTTATGTTCAAGTGAGGATTAGGGTAGATGAGACACATGCAAATAGAGAAATAAGTTCAGTGAGTGATAAATGCTACACAAATCAAAACAGATAGATTGCTAATCAGCTGCTGCTCTCCTTCACCTTTATATCAGCGTGTTTATGGGAAACAGCTTATTTTGCACTTGGTTTTGGTTAAAGTAAACTCCTTTGTGAAATGTGTCATTTACATGTTGACCTTAAGAAGTGGCTTTAGTCTCCATCTCAGTTCAAGTATGTGTGTCTAGCTAGCTGACCGTGACTCTGAGCTGGGTAGTTGGTGGTGCTATGTATTCAAATGCTTGGTTTTAGACAAAGAAATGTTGAAGGTGTGAGTCATATGTCAGTGCGTATGTCCAGTAGGTAGTGCATTGGTGATCTGTGTTGTAATGTAAGTTATACTGATAAATTGTTATGTGTTGTTTGTGCTACTTGAAAGCACACTTGGAGTAAGGAGGGTCCTCTTGTCTCAGACTCAAGTACATTTATTTCAAATGTCCACCAAGACTCCCTATCCTTGGTCAGGCTGATCCCTGATTCTGTAACAGAGCTGAGGAAAAAAAGCAAGCTGCCATGGGCATTAAAACATGGTACCCTCAAGAGCAATAATTTTCCAGCTGAGGTTGCTATTGTTTAATCCCACGGTATAAAAATGACTGTAGTAAGAACAAGAAGCCATAAGCTCATCCTTGGAGAGAACTCTTCATATCACCAGGGATTCTTAGTCGTGAACTCCATCATGACAATGTCAGAAGGGCTTCCCCAGACATTTCTGCAGAACGGTGTATGTATCCGATCTGTTCAGGCTTTGCTATCTATATATCTGCTCCTTGCTATTTGTTCATTTGCTTTTTCTTGCTCCATGATTAATAAACTCACTTACTTAGAACTGGAATTAAAGCTTCAGTAACTTGTCCTCTGTACATAACATGCTCACTTAAGATTTCAGAATTATGGATATAATAAGAGAAATTTGTGCAATGCCACCTCTTCACTGCTAGTTAGCATGTTAGGAGAATGGTAGATACACTAACCCACCATCCATGAATTTCCAACTTCCACAGAGCTAAAAGAAATTAATGTTTGTCAATTACTTAATTAACCAAGAGTCTTCACATATAAACATGAGAGCATTTAAGGAAATGTCCATGCTTCCATCCCTTCTTATTGCGGTCTTCCTTCTTCCTTTCAAGTACTCAACATTAGCAGCCTCTGAAATGTTTTGGGAACACAGCTGGGAACAGATCACTCAAGCTTTGTCTCAAAGGCGCCAAGCATTAAGATACCTTCCCTCAAGGCTAACTCAAGCAACTGTGCTGGCTTGGGCTCAAAGCTAAGTGGACTTCAGCCAATGTCATATAATCTTTGTAGTGCACCTTGTTAGAGACTAACAAAATATGCTTACCACTAGCCTCTAATGAACAATGTCATTTTTCCCTTTTGTGGTGGTAGTGTATCAAGCCCAGTGACTCATGCACATTAGGGAAGTGCTGTGGCACTAAGGAACATCCATGGTCCCATCTTTATCATTCTTTGATACTTACAAAAGACTTCTAACTAGAAGTGAGAGGCAATTCTTTGGACATCAGGTACAAATGTAGTGAAGGAATATAGATAAACAGTGAAGAGGTTTAATGAGCATGCAGAGAATGGGATGCTGAATATTTGGTATCTTTTGAACCAATCTTTTATCTTAAATATAACAGAACATCGGGATTTAGTAGTACAATGTGTTCACTATTTATACATGGTATTATAAAAGAGAATATATAATTCTAAATGCTAGCTTGTAAAGTAAATTGTTAGAATGTAATCAGATGCCCTGAGTGCTTTTGGAAATGCAGAGTACCACAGAAATTCTAAATAGCAATTGTTCATGCATTAAAAATTGTCACCTGTCTCTTGAAACTGTTACAAAGAGGTGCCAATGAATACAGAGAGGCACTCTGCTTGTTGCGTTTGTTATCTTTGAAAATAGCAGTAGTAGGGCTGAAGGATGTCTTAATGAAAGACTAATGGATTTCAAAGTTATAAATCTTAGAAACACTATTATCTTCAGCTAATTTAAACAATCTCCAGAAACAGTATAAACTGTGATAAATTCATAATGGCATTAAATGTCCCACAAATAAAAGCACGCAGATCTTACACACACAGCTGTTTGGATATGCTCACATATTTGCAAGCATATAAGTAGAGTGCGTGGATGTGCACACATGTACACACATATACACACATGTGCTAATATAGACCTAGCACACAGAGACACAGTTTGGTAAATCAAACATTGGTAGAGGCATCTCCCTAAATTCTCTGGATATTCATGTTGACAGGGAACCAAAGTGATTTTAGCTCCACTTTTCCTTTAAAAAAAAAAAACAAAACAAAAAAAAAATCAAGCCCAATTTCCTGCTGCCTGTTTCCATCTGAGTTCAGGCAATGCACATACTTAAAACTTCTTCCTTCCAGCTAGCCCTTCTTACCATCGAGCACTTGCTTTTTCCTAAGGTTTTTATTTTTTATTTTATTTTTTTATTTTTTTTTTTTTGGTTTTTCGACACAGGGTTTCTCTATGTAGCTTTGCGCCTTTCCTGGAACTCGCTTTGTAGACCAGGCTGGCCTCGAACTCACAGAGATCTGCCTGCCTCTGCCTCCCGAGTGCTGGGATTAAAGGCGTGCGCCACCACCGCCCGGCTCCTAAGGTTTATAAGTTATAGTTACTCCAGGTGTAAGTGTCTGGAAATGAGTTCACCAAATATTATCATACACTCAGAAATACTAATATACCTAATTTATGGCCATTATAACATTTCAAATTTCTTGAAAACTTTATAAGAAAGACAACATTCATACAGTCATTCCAGTTATATACTTAATGGACTATAGATTATATATAATCAAAATACTTTTATTGAATTCAGTTCAAAACAAAAAACCCATAGTTACTAGCTGAAAGCATACAAATATGCAAATATTCATCAATAATTCAGCTTTAACTAGCTCTAATAAGCTTTTCATAAAACAGTGGTTACTTTCTAAAGCAAACACTTAATTTTTTTGTATTCCGTTCTCAATCTAGTCAATTCACTGTTGGAATGGGATGCAGCTAAAACAATCTGCATTCTAGAAGCCAGTTTTCATGGAAACCCTTGAAAGTGGACATAAACTTAAGCATTTCTCTAGGAATCAATATACGTTAGTATATTTGTGAAACTGAATATACGTTAGTATATTTGTGAAACTGGGGGTGAGGGATAGCTCAGCCAGTCAACTGCTTGCTGTGCAAACACAAGGACTAGAACTCGTGGAGAGAAACCCCAGTCATGGTGTTGCCGTCAACACCGGTGAGGTAGAGAGCGACTGGCCAGCCAGTCCAGCTGAATAGCTGAGCTCCAGCTTCAGCTAGAGAAGTCGCCTCAAAAAATTAGGCAAGGAGCAATTAATTGATGGAGGCTCTCTGGACTCCACACATGCACCTACACACAAGTGGAGAGAGAGAGAGAGAGAGAGAGAGAGAGAGAGAGAGAGAGAGAGAGAGAGAGAGAGAGAATAATGCATGCTAGTTTGTGACATTTTTATAGTTAAATTTACCTTACCTATACTAATACATTTTGCTTCTATAAGCGTTGGATGCCAAGGTTTAAATATACACACACTTTTAAGAGGTTATTTGAGAATGGTTGTATCCATTCACTATTTGAAAGATGTTATCATGTGAAATGTTTATCTAGTTATTCATTCAATAGAGATTTGTAGCATGAATCTTAAAAATTCTTATTAATAATAATAATAATAATAAAAAACCTGGACCCAGGTACTGGGGTCAACACTGGAAGATTACAGAAGGAGAACAAGTCATAGTTTCCTCACCTCACAATTCCTCAGCTGATCCTGTTTCCTCAGACTGGAAGCCTCTGTGTCCTTATCCAAATGGATCTCCGCTGAACTGCTTCTCGAAAGCCTGAAAGCTGAACCAGACCCTAGTTCCTGGTTTTCATGCCTTATATACCTTTCTGCTTCTGACATCACTTCCTGGGATTAAAGGTTCACTTCCTGGAATTAAAGTTATGAGTCACCATGCCTGGCTGTTTCCAGTGTGGCCTTGAACTCACAGAGATCCGGATGAATCTCAGCCTCCCAAGTGATAGGATTAAAGGCATGTGCTACCACTGCCTAACCTCTGTTTAATATTATAGCTATTCTGTTCTCTGACCCCCAGATAAGTTTATTAGGGTGCACAATATATTAACCACAGTTTTTGGAATTTTAGTGGAAAATGCTATGAATGGGATATTAAATTTGTTATGGTAGTCCATCAGAAAATGATCTAATTGGCATTTGCAGGTGTGTACTGAATATAACTTGTGAAAAAGCTGAGAAATTTCCATCTGAGATAGCTGAATGTAGGGACCACAATGTCCCTACATTTTGCCTTTAATTTTTTCCTTCGATAGGACCAAATTCCCTCCAGAGGTTTTCTACCTTGTTTGGTAGCTTGACAATCTACATACATGCCTGTATCCAACCCCAATACTGAGCATTCCTATGCTGGACCTCCTTATGTTGGATTTGAAGCATCTTCACTTTCTCTCCATTAGTTTTTTCCTGGAGAGAATCGGCTGCATGTTTTATTGTAGAGTCAACAGTCATGGAAGCTGAAGAAAAGGATCAATAGAAAAAGGGTTGCTGAGCAAGCAAGAAAACCACTGTCTGGATCCCTAACTGGATGCTGAGTGGGTATGTAGTTCCAGTACTGGAAGAGAGAGACAGGGGATCCCTGGAGCAAGCTGTCTGGCAAGACCAGCCATATCAGTGAGCTCTGGGTTTGACTGGGAGATCCTACTTCAACAGAATAAGGTGGAAGATAAGTCAAATAAGATTTTTAATATCAATCTCAGACCTCCATATGCATGTGTGCACACATTTGTACCTGCACTGCACACACACATACACCCCACATATTTGCTGATGTGTTTACACATGCACATGCACCACACACATGATCTTTAAGTGAAGAAAAAGTAAAAAACAAACAAAAATCATCGTTCAATCACTTTCCATTTTCCTCTGTTGAATGATTCTGGTCCCTTTTATCTTCCTCCAAATTTCTCTCCAAGCAAACTGTAGCTTCTCTGTGATCCTGTCTGTTTTCATCTTTGGACTATCAGTAGTGTTTCTATCAAAGTGTCTCTATTTATTGAAGGGCTTATTATCTAGAAAACAGAACTATTGAGAGCCTTGTGCAGAACCCCAAAGTCTGATAAATCAGAAATCCAGGTGACTGTGCAGTATAAAAACTGCCATGGTAAAGTCCATGCATGGACATCAGCACAATTCCTTCTACCTGACTCTGAGCTCTGTATTGTGAACACAGTCACCCCTTTCTTATGTACAAGTTCTCACTGGATAATGGCTTGGCAGCATACAAATGTGAAAAATAACTTATCAGAAAAACCAGAGCAATCAAAGGCAGGTAGTAGAGGGACAGCAGGCCTGAGAGGAGAACCAAAAAGGACAACAGACTGAGCAACTAAAAAGAATGAAAGAAACTGTGCTATCTATTTTGGGGATGTTTCACATATGTGGTACCAGGAAGACATCACAGGTAGTACTGTGCTTAATGTCAACCATGATGACTATAAGGAAATGTTGATGATGTGTAATATTTCAACTTATTTAGTATGAATTTATACACACATATGTATAATATTTTTTTCAAAGATTCCATTTTTTGGCCATTTTGTTTAACTCTGACACTTAAGAGAACAGTATTTTTATGCAAAAACAGAGTTCTATTATTTATACTTCTGGACCACTGAGAAGCTTGAAATCTATTGGAGAATTGTGTTGTGTAGACGAATATCTAAATGGTCTTATTAAATAAAAAACACGGAGCCAAATATAGGGGTGAAAGTCTTATAGAGATCAGGGAAATAGGGAGAGCCACCAGCCAACCTTAACTCATCAACTCTGCAGCTTCCAATTGTGAGCTACTGCCTGTCTACCCATGCCTTTACATGCCTTGTTGTTTTTCTGCCCTCTCATTGGCTCTTAGTCCAGTTACCTCATTTCCTTGTTCTATCTGTCTGTGCAGACCTCCAGGTCTCTATGGTTGGTACTGGGATTAAAGGCGAGTGTCACCACACTTGGCTCTGTTTCCTAGTGTGGCCTTGAACACACAGAGACCTGCCTGCTAAGTGATCAAATTAAGTGCGTGTGCTGCCTGACTTTTTGTTTACTTAAAATGACTGGCCTTTCCCCCCTGATCTCCAGGCAAGCTTTATAGCACAAATAAAATATCACCACAGTGTTGTCCCCCACAGAAGCAGGTGTACTGTACAGCTTGAGGCACTAATGCCATAAACCATTTATTTATTTATTTATTTAACCATTTAACCATTTATTTATTTATTTATTTATTTATTTATTTATTTATTTATTTATTTATTTACTTGCTTGCTTAGATAGGATCTCATATACCTCAGGCTGGCCTCAGTTTTATTGTGTAGTCGAGGGTGACCTTGAACTTCTGAGGTTTCCTATCTTTACCTCCCCAGTGCTGGAATTACAATTTAGCACCACCATACCTGATCCTTGCAGTGCTGGAGATCAAACCTAGAGCCTTCTAAATGCTAGACCAGTACTCCTAACTGAGCTACATTCCCAGCCACGGTTTACTTTTAAAATATGAACCACCCCCTCCCCTCATGGTGGCTGTGTTGTTGGTATAAGGTATGTAAGTCTTCATTTGTCTGCTGCAATGATGTAAATCTTATTTATATAGAATCACTGAAATGTGTTACCTTGGCAGTTTGGGAACAGAAAGGATGAGGGGTACCACTTGTCATGAGTTTCAGTCTTTAATTATGACATTCTTCCTTGATTAGAGTTATAATCACTCAGTGCTTTATAAATCCTGATTACTGGCAGAAAATGCAGACTTAATGAAACTCAGGATACTATTGAAAAGCAAATATACTTTCCTTTAGACTGTGAAGATTTTTTTTTGCTTAAACAATTACCTCAACTTAGAGTTTTAGCATATTCAAATAATTGTACATAAAACAACTCATTTGGGACTGGGGAGATTTCTCAGTGGGTTAAGGTGCTTGCTATGCAAGCATGAGAAGCTGAAGTTTAGATCCTAGAACCCAGATAAAAGCCAAGCATGCTGGTACACATCTGTAACCTTAGTATACTTGATGGCTACCCAGCCTAATCAAAATGGCAAGTTTTGACTTCAGTGAAGAAGAGACAGAAATCTAATAAGAAAACTAATACTCATCAAAACAAGAAGTTATCACAAGCTGGATGGCATAATGCATGCCTATAATAGCAGCACTCCCGAGGATGAGGCAGGACTGTAGCAAGTTTGAAGGCTAGCCTAGGCTACATAGCGAATTCCAAACAATGCTGAGCTAGAGTGTAAGATCCTATCTCCAGAAAATAAAATTATTAATGTAATTTGGATGAGAATGGCCCCACATGTTCCTATATTCGAATCTTGGCCATCTGTTGGTGTTGGAAAAGATTAGGAAGTGTGGTCTTATTGGGGAGGTGGCAACTGAGGCTGGCTCTGAGCTTTTAAAAGCCATTTCTAGTGTCCCTCTCTGCTTTCTACTTGGACATCAAGATGTGAGCTCTCAGCAGCTCTTACAGCCATGCCTTTGCTCTGACATATGGTCTCTAACCCTCTGAAACCATAAACCCAACTAAATTCTTTCTTTTATAAATTTTTCTGATCATGATTTTTTTCATAGCAATAGAAAAGAAAATCAGATGGTTATCAAAATGTTTTCCAAACACTTCATTGTGCATGTGTACATGGAATTTAATTTTTTTCCATTCTTAAGTGGCATTTTTATAGGGTGATGTGTCAAACAATTGCTTTCAATAATTTGCCTTCTCAATAAGCTAACATATCTGAGTGGCTTTTAATTATAAGACAAAGAGGGCCTCTGCTGCTCCCCAATATTTCATAATACCCCTTTTCTTGCTTCCATAAAGATATTTACATCAGGAATTCCAGGTGGAACTGTAGAAATAAAAATGGCAAAGTCATTTGATTGGCATGGGAAAACATGGCAAGTGTTTCTATGTGAGCATAGAGAATTAAAGCAACTTTCAGCATCAGATGAGGACTGAGAGCCGAGGGGCAATCATAACCATTGGGTGACTAGGAGAAAATGGCTAAGACCATCTTTCAACCTGAGGAAACTCTCTTACAATGAAATGTTGCACTTCCAAATCTCATTCATTGCTATGATAGTTCTTGAATTACCTTGTCAAATCCAACAGCCAATATAAACGAAGCAACCTTTAATCATTCTGGGAGAAGCAGAGGACAGATGTAGATATTACAATTCAATATAGGGAAATAGTCTCAAAATGTCATTAACTTTTGAATTAACAATGAGACCTGATTGTTTGAAAAAAAGATGACATATTTCCCCATTTAGACTATGGGACAAGAAGTTAATTTAAATGCTTAGAGTACATATATTGGAGTAACTTGATGTCAAATAAATCTTTCAGCGTTAATATAAAAATGGCATTTATAAAAGCTATAATGAATGTAGCTAAAGGCAAGCTTTCTCCCAGTTTTACTCAACTGAGACCTTAGATAGAACCATTCCATTGTTTGACTTTCACTAGGCTTTTATTTTCAGGTCAGTTGGAGCAAATAATATATATTCTAACTTAGTATTTATTGAGTATTGATTACTGATGAAATAGTTTTCTTTGTGTCATATACAGTGATTTTTTTTATGGTTTCCTACAACAGCCTTACAAGGCAGATCATTTTCTTTTCAGTTCATAGGTGAGGAAATCAACATTTAGCATTTGTCTAAGGACATATATATAATGAGCTCTACATCCTGTTGCAGCCATCCTGTTAGGATGTTTAGGATAACAAAACCAGACCTGCACTAAGAAGAGAGAAATCTTCCTTTCATTATCCATTTTATATTTGCTTAATATTAAGTGTGATTTACTCACACATTCTTAATTCATTCATCCACCTTACAGATAATATATCTCCCCTCCTGCCACCAAACTGGGGTAGAGGGCACTTGGCTGATTTTTCCTGTCATTCAGTTTGCTAGTGGGGAAGAAACTGCCTTACTGGGTGTCTTGGTTTGGAAATATCTGAGGTATTATCTTTCATGACAGTCAAAGGGCGATTGTAGCTGGAGTAGAAACAAGACAAAACATGCATTCAACCTTGTCAGAAAAGTTTCAGATGGGAGGAACTCCGGTACAGTATAAAAAAACCTTCATCCTCTGAGTGCAATACCCCTCTCAGAGCTCAGGCCTTTGGCTCAGTTTTCTGTTCTCTTGGCAATTAATTGTCCTTGAAGCTTGCACAGTCCCCCACAGCCTTCAAGAGTGCCCCCGGGCATCAAGAATCAGGGAAATGCCATGATCTTTGAATACACCACACACACACACACACACACACACACACACACACACACACACACACACACACACCTGTTTCATTTAGTCTCTCCTTCAGTTCTGAGATGCTGGACTATTCAAAACAGCTTGCTGAGCCGTATTTGTTCCACAGCCCTGCAAAGGAAGCACTCGGTGCTTGTTCGAGTCTGACCTCTACCAGTGCTGGTTACCACATTGAATCCCAACTCACAGCTTGCTTTGTTACACACAGAGTAAAACTTTAGACCTTAAAAGGATAGATCACAACTAAAGTATGTTTTTCCCTTTTATTGAAAATAGATTACTTTCTTATATAATATACCCTGATTACAGTTTCCCTACCATCTTTCTACTCTTCCCAGTTCCTCCCCATCTCCCCTCCCCTCTGGATCCATTCCCTTTCTGTCTTGTCACTTTGAACTGGTCAAGACAGCAGGTCAGCTATGTTTAAACATCTTCCTTGCTGGGAAACTTACTACCTCTCTCTCATACATGGTTCCGGTATTATCCTAATATTGTACCTTTGTGGAAATTCAGTTTAGCAGTCCTATTAGCATTGGGTGATCACAGTCCTACATCTTAGAAAGAAGATGTTGAATTTAAAATCTTTTCTAGCTGCTCAGCTCGTTAGTGTGGACAAGTTGGGAAGGGGGAGAGAGAATGTTATTTTCTCTTTCAGCGTGATAATTGCTAGTGATGTTTAAAAGCAAGTAGATGAAAAAATGACAAATGAGCAAAAAGCAATTTCACCTTTCAGGAAAAGTTAAAAGCAAGTGTGATTTACCACAGTTAAAGGGGCCCAAGTGTCCTATTTACATTTTGACTTGAAATAGGAGAAAAACACAATCAAGAGATAAAAACAATAAAAAATGAGATGCTCAGCCAGGTGGCGGTGGCACATGCCTTTAATCATAGCACCTTGGAAGCACAGCTAGGTGGGTCTCTATGAGTTCAAGGCCAGCCTGGTCTATAGAGTGAGATCCAGGGCAGGCACCAAAGCTACACAGAGAATCCCTGTCTCAAAAAACAAACCAAACCAAAAATGCTCTAAACTCAATATATAGATTGAACCAACCATCTTACACACTTTATAGATAACAGACCAATCTGCAGTAAATCTTGCCATTTGCTGGATTATTTATAGGGTTCTATGATATGAATGAAATTCAGTTTGTATGTGTGCATGTGTATATGTTTATTTTACCATCAATACCTTTATAGGACATCCTGTGTGACAATATTGTACCACAAGAGAAATATTTGCTGTCTTTATATGTTATCTGAAAAAATGTATTACTAATAAAAATGACTTTTAAAAGGAGACTAATGACAGATAAAGAATTTTAGTCAGAAAAAAATTTCTGAATGAGACAGGATGGTGTTCATAACTCGTACCAGCAGAGCTATAGTTATCCTGGATTCCTGCCTGAGGTAAAAATGAAAAGATTCCAAAATTTACTCTTATCTAAAGGTAATGAATACCCCAAGCTAAGGAAAGTTAGCTTCAAGAGAAAAAGGATAACCAGTGCTGTTCTCTATTAGTCAATGTGGCTAAAGCTTACAATTAGTTAAATCCAAGGTAACTATGGCAAGTCACAAATCATTATTCAAATAAAAATGCATGTAATTACCATGGGATCCATGAGTAACCAGTGCTAGAACTTGGATACAAGCATAAAATATCCAACAAAACTTTTAGGAATTTACATTTAAATTCAGAATTGTGAAGGAATTAAATATTACCAAAAGAGTTATTAAGGCCTTTTTATAAACTCCCCTTGAACCAACAGTCCAAAATAGGTTTCTTCACTCTTTGCCACGCTGTTTTCTAAATTGAGTGAAGTTGAATTTGCCTGCTTATTGAAATTTCAACAGTGAAGGGAACAATCTACCAGTAGGTCTAGACCCATACAGACTATTGTTTAAATTGCATACTTTTAAGGGGAAATAGCCTATATTTGTGTCTAGATTCTAAGAGCCACTTAGGTTGTAAGCTCACTTCACCTAAAGTTAAAACAACAGCAATAGATAGCATTTTAGGATTTGGAAGGGTCCAGTTTTCCTCACATCTTTGTTATGAAAGTGTAACCTGGCAGACTGGCCCCTCAGCCACCTTTGTGTTCTGCTAATCAATGATTCTGTTGTTCTTCTGCCTCCTCGGAGTCTTTTGCTAAGATCTCATTTTGAAATAAATATTTTCCAATTGCAAGTGATTTATATTTTACCCTATAACAAATAAATCTGAATGTAGATCTAACAATATACATATTCACATATTTAAGTATGTATAGCAATAGAAAAAATTTTGCATGCAAGATTTTGTAGTTGATTTTTTTTAATGAAATGAGAAAATTTCTATTTGAAGAATTTTTAATACAAAGTCCTTGTGCACATAAACTAGACAACCAAAGACAAGGAAGTAAACATTGTATTCTTATCCATATTCACTCATGTCGTATATGACCATTGTTATTTTTACTATTTATTAAATTTTCCTACATTAGAAAACTGATGGCTGTTCCTAAATCAGGGTTACCAGGAGTGTTGCTCATGGTGTGGGATGGGAGGCATGGTGAGAAGTTCATTTCTAATCCTCCAATACAAACAAGAATCAAAATCTGATGTAAAATAGTGACTTCAGTTTCAACAACGATGAGAAAACAGGGGAGTGAGGTAGAGGAGGGAACCCGAAGAGACACTTCAGTGAGGCTGCAAAGGCAATCAGGGTCTTGCACAGTTCAGTGCATATTTGTGTTTATTATTTTGACTTTTATATTTTGTTCATCTAATTCCAAATTTTACTGTTTTTTTTTTTCATAAACAGGTGGTCTCTGCAGAAAACCTATCATAGATATCTGAGTCCAATTCTAAAAACGTTTTGAAACAGTGGGAGTGACTGTTCCAAGACAGAGAGCTGCCTGGTGGATTTGTCAGCGCTCACTCAAGCCCCGGATGCTCTCCTTGATCAACAAACGCAGAGGTGGCATGGTTTCCTGGCTCTCTCTTTCACTATGAAAGGGTTAATCACTGAACATCATCACAGCTCATTCAACCAGCTTTGTCTTCTCTTGGCTCAGGATAAATAGATACTCCAGGTTATCACATGCGCAGGGGTGGGTACAGCTAACACAAGGCGATGGGGCTCTCATTACACCATTTATACTAGCAAGGGAGAAATGATCAACTATCTGAGTCAACTGCCAAAGAGCTCAAGAATAATTTTTAAATGCAAGGAGTATTTCTCCTGGGCTTTGGTATGTTCTGCCTCTGGGCTCCATCCACCTTCACTAGTGTGCCAAGCTGTGCCACCACTGATTTACTTCTCTAGAAGCAGTACTCCATCAATGTCCCCAAGCTGCCACTGCCACCAAGCTTTCCCTGTCCCCAGGCATCTTGCTTACAGAAGGAAATTATTCACTTGCTTGTATGCTACATGCAAAACAAACTATTTTTAGCTGTTTACATCTATCACCTCATTTTGCTACCAGGGCTTGGTTGGGGAAGGCAGAGAAGGACAAAGGGGTGTTAAGCTTTATCTTAAAAAAAATCACAAGCGTGCTGTCTGTGACACGGGTTATCATAGGCAATGACAAAGAAATGTGCAGGCGGTTCTAGTGGCTGTCACATGAGCTTTGTTTTGTCCTGTCAGGTAGCAATGCAAAGTGGACAATCAATGATGATGGTGGCATGCACATAATTTTTCTTGTCTACTCTGGATAGGCTGTGCAGGGTTCCTGCTACAGATGTGTTTGACTTTTTAAAAAGGAATGGAACCTCTTAATTTTCTGATGGACTCTTAGAATGCACAGACATCAAAATCCTGGTTTTCTTTTTTAGGCTTTTATTATTTTCATTTTGTTTTCTAAATGTTTATATTTATGAAATGAGATTTCACTTACACATGATAATGCCTAAACATCTGTTTAGGTATGGCTTTCTGATGCTAGTTTTCCTTGATTTATGTGTGTGTGTGTGTGTGTGTGTGTGTGTGTGTGTGTGTGTGTGTGCATGTGTGTATGCACACATGTGGGTTTGGGGGATTTTGATTTTGGTTGTTGTTGTTGTTGTTGTTGTTGGTGGTGGTGGTGGTGTGTGTGTGTGTGTGTGTGTGTGTGTGTGTGTGCACCAGAAGTTAACATTGGGTATCTTCACCAGTGTCTTTCTACTTTATCAGGGTCTCTCACTGAAACAAGAGTTCACTAATTTAGCTAAACTGGCCAACCAACAAACTCCAGGGACCCTTCTCAGCTTTGGGTTTATATGTGTATGCTGCTGCATTTGACGTTTTTACATGAGTGTTGGGGATCTCAAGTCAGCTTTCCATGCTCGCATGGTAAAGTGCCTGCCTGACTGAATTATCTCTCTAGCCTTGGTAATACTAATTTTCATAATCATTTTCTAAAGTATATATTACACTTGTAAAAATACAGAAAGAAAATATTGAGGCCAAATATAGAATTTCAATGTCTGATTAAATGTATTTTCCACAAGATTACTAGATGTAAAAGAAGTATATATTTGAAAAGACATAACAAAGAAATCTGGCTTCATAGGGGAAAATCAGCAGGTACTGAGGTACTTTCAAGGGGGAAAAGAAAGTGTGCATTCCTGTCAGGGGATATAGTGTGATGTAGGAGCCAAGGATCTGAGAACTTAAGATGCTGAAGTTGAGTAGCTAATAGGAGAGCTGGCTGTGAAATCACCATGCTGCCTTGTTCAGTCATACTATGGAACAATAGATTGAACCAGTTCAGAAGTCTCAGATGAGGCAGAACCAATAGCCATGGTTCAGTGTGTCTGTATTGGAGTAAGTGGACCCAGGTAAGAGATCCATGCAGACCAATATAATCTGTAACCACATGAAGCTCAAGAAATTCCAATAGCCCAATCAAAGTAGCAAATCATCTATGGAGGCTGGGGAGATGCCTCAGGGGTAAAGTGTTTGCCATACAGGCATGAGTACTGAGTTCAGATACTTAGCACCCACATATAAAGCCAGGCACGAAAGCTTACACATTTAATTCTGCTGCTATGGAGGCAGACAGGAAGATCCATAGGACTTGCTGCACAGCCAGTTTAGGAAATCTGTAAGCTCCAGTTTTAGAGAGGGAGCCTTTCTCCAAAAATAGAGTAGACAGTGAATAATGAAAATGCTCAGTGTCGACTTTTGACCTCTGCAAATATGCACAAAAAATATTCACACACAACAGCATACACAGATGCACGCATACACAAACACATTCAACACACATGTGTGCATGCACGTGCGTGTGTGTGTGTGCGCGCGCACACACACACACACAATAAGAATGATTATTTGTCAATAATAGTGAGGTTTAGGAAGCATGACATGTGGGTAGTGCTTAGCCTAATGCAAGGGCACCTGTGAAGGGTTCCTGAAGGACAAGTTATCTATATTCACAGGGTGAGGATGAATATGGGACAGTTGAGGCCATCTTAAAATCATTAGAAGATTTCTATTGGAATAGAAGTGGGTTTAAGGGTTGTATGCTCTGAAAATTATAGGTCTCAGACTTCAGAATAGCTGAGTAGTAGAGCACTTGCATAGAGTGGGAAAATCTGAATTTTGATTCCCAGCACCAAATAATAAGAAACAAAGATAAGAATGTTAACAATAATGACAATGATGGGTATTGGGAGTGCTTATATTAGTTTTCATTTCTGTGTATGTTGGCCATGTTAGAATCCATCGAATACAGCAGAACAACATCTTCTCAAGCCCATAGATAAGCCTATGCTGTACATACCAGAAGAGTCTTTTCTGAGTCATGGTATACTTAGACTGTGTTTGTGTAATTCTTTAAATCCACAAAAATTATTGTTAGTCTTGTTTAATACTAAGAAAAATTTAATCATTTAAAGAAAAACTCCTAAAGGCATGTTAATGACTGTTGTGAAACTATGGTAACCTTTCAGGGTGCTGGTGGAATTTGATTTGACTCTCAGGTGAAGTCACAGTGCCTTCAACATGATCACATAAAGCCACTGTGTTGGATGGACGTGTAGTGAAACACAGATGATCCTTCACAATGGGTGCAGTGCTCAAGGATCAATTCCTGGAGAACTCCCTTGCTTCTTGAGTGTGATTGCTTCCTAATTCTAACTTCTGACAGTTTTCTGTATTTCTAGTACCATACCTCCTAGTCCATGTCCCACCTTCACTTTGATTTGTTTCAGTGTGGAAGATAATTTTGAGCATCCATAAACTCAATAAAAAATCTAGAATATGATAAACTGGACCTTCTGTATGCAACCAGCACACAGCTAGGAACCATGCACACATCCTTGGATATAACTCTGTCATGGTATCTATACCTTGAAATAGCCAGAAGCGGAGATCCCTTTGAATCTAGAAGAAAAATCATGCACTCGCTAATGATGAAGGTTGGTGAGAAAGTTTTAAATCCCAACAACTTGGAGGAGAATAAAATTCAGATGAAAAACCTTCCCACAAGTCACCACTAATGCTCATGAGTTCCACTGTTACCTCTAATATCTATTAGAGCTCCTTGTTGCTTTTAAGGCACAATCTAAAAAGATAAATAACTGAAGAGACTCTCAACAAGAAAAATGAATAGTCTGAAGTCTTTTCATTTTTATGTATTTTTAAGAAAGGTATATTAAAAATAGAAAGTATTTTTAGAGTTCTTTGTAGGAACTCTGTGGAAAATAAATGCAAGGTTTATGATCTATTTTTCCCCTTTAGCTGTGTTTTTTTCTACCATTGGTCCCATTTCTATCTCTGTCTCCATCTGCAACTCTATCATCTCCATTTATATCATCTCCATCTTCATCCCCATCATCCCCATTTACACCATCTCCATTCTCATCCACATCCCCATCTCCATCTCTATCATCTCCATCCTTATCCCCATTCCCATCTTTATCTCCATCATATTCATTTACATCATCTCCATTCTCATCTTCATCTCCACCTCCACACTCATCCCCCTATCAACCTCAGTCTTCATCCCCATTTCCATCATCATCATCATCATCCCCATTTATATATCTCCATCCTCATCCCCATCTCCATCATCTCCATTTCTCTCTCCCTCTCCCCTCTCTACCTATCTTTATATCTATTTCTCTATATTTTTCTCTCTGTGTAATTTATTTATTTAAGATGTATCAGAAACTATATGCTCTAATTTATGAGCCTGACATCATTGAGCTGGTGTAAGGATTTCTAAATTGATACATACCATTCTAAATAGATAGATACACAGCTAGAGGAATCGCATAGAGCAATTTAACAAGATTGGGTTTAAGGACATGTCGATATGTTAGCAGGAAGCTTAGAAATCTGAAAAATATTTTTATAGTTTTGAAAAGCTTCTTTTTTTTTTATAAAGTGTAGCATTTCTCTGCCCTTTTGAGCTTCTGAAGATTATTATATGAAGTTTATACTGCATGTGTCCTAGACTCTCTCCTTTGCTTCCTAAAATATTTCATCTTCCTCAGAAATGCTCTCTTCAAAGTCGATTTATTTCTAACCCTTTCACACATAGCCAGGCACAAAGTGATGTGATTTAACTTGAAGTTGCCAGTTGAAGGGCAGGAAGTGAAGCAAATTTTATCTTGAACCCTTCCATCAGGCACTCTCAGGATTGGATTAATGAAAACTGGTCTATAGTCAGGTTAGGAATGGCTGAGCAAGTTTAATTTAAATATTTGTTCAATGATTTCCTTAGTTTTACATAATAAACCACATTATTTTTTCTTTCTTTATTAAGAATTTTTCTACTCACTCCACATGCTATCCACAGACCCCTCCTCCTCCCTCCTCCCTCTTCCCATCCCCAGTCCTCTTTCCCAAGCCACCCCACAACCCTATATCCCCCAAATCAAGGTCTCCCATGGGGAGTCAGCAAAGCCTAGTACACTGAGCCTAGGCAGGTCCAAGCCCCTTCCTACTGCACCAAGGCTGTGCAAGGTGTCACACCACAGGCACCAGATTTCAGAAGCCTACCCATAGACCAGGGACAGATCCCGATCTCCCTGTAGCTTGATTTTTCCGCCTCGCCCACAGTCAGGACAAACCTCTGTCACCCGCCAGTCCCACAGCCGCTCAGACCCAACCAAGTAAACACAGACACATATATTGCTTTCAAACCGTATGGCCGTGGCAGGCTTCCTGCTGTCATTATCTTGCTAACTGTGCTTTTATCTTAAATTGATCCATTTCCATACATCTATACCTTGCCATGTGGCTGGTGGCTTACTGGCGTCTTCACATGCTGCTGGTCATGGCGGCGGCTGCAGCCTCTCTGGTCATTGCGGCGGCTGCAGCCTCTCTGGTCATTGCAGCGGCTGCAGCATCTCCTTCTGCCTTTCTGTCCTTTTATCCTGCCTAGCCACGGCCGATCAGGTTTTATTTATTAACCAATCAGAGCAACTTGACATACAGACCATCCCCCAGCACAGCCAAGTGCAGACCATCTCAAACACCTGCACTCAGGCCCATGGTCCTAATCATCCTCTATACGGACCTGCTGGGTAACGCCACAAAGAACCTGAGAATGGGCTCCCACAGGACATACAGAACATCCCACAGCATCTCCCTGCCTGGGTGCCCCCCCAAACAGTTCGAGCCAAACAACCGTCTTCTGTATCCAGAGGGCCTAGTCCAGTCCTATGTGGGCTCCACAATTAATTGTTCATATATGTATGTTTGTATGTATTTGGGTAGGGAAGGTGGCACTCATTCCGTGGCGCATGTGGAGATAAGAGGAAAACTTGCAGGAGTTTGTTATCTCTTTCCACCATATAGGTTCCAGGGATCAAACTCAGATCATGAGTCTTTATGACAAGTATCTTTTTTTTTTTTTTTTTGGTTTTTGGTTTTTGGAGACAAGGTTTCTCTGTGTAGCTTTGCGCCTTTCCTGGAACTCACTTGGTAGCCCAGGCTGGCCTCGAACTCACAGAGATCCGCCTGCCTCTGCCTCCCGAGTGCTGGGATTAAAGGCATGTGCCACCACTGCCCGGCAATGACAAGTATCTTTACCCAGTGAAACATCATGTCAGCCACCACGTTTTCTTTTGAATTAGTTTTGTATTCTCTCTTCTATTATAGCTTTAGAAAATAAGCATGTACCTCGGAATTGGTGCATAGTCATGTTCCATCAAGAGATCAGGACCACCATTGTAACTTCTCATATACACAACCTCTTCTACTATTTTAGTTGCTTTTCCACTTTTATGCACATTCAGAAACTAAGCCTGTAGTTATACTAACAAAGCCTAGTACTGGGGAGTCTGAGCTTGAGCTTGCAGCAGAACAAGTGACGACTAATTAGTGAGCAATTTTTCTATACCATTTATTTTAAAGATATCTTTTGTGCACTGAGCCATCGGGTTAGGAACAATGCCTTGTGGCTGGTGCTATTGTGATTCTTTAATTTAGCAGAGGGGACCAGGAGTTGTCTCAGACACTGCTGATTGCCTGTAAGAGGTAGCACTCCCTCCTCCCCTCCCTCCCCCCCCCCCCCCCCGACACATACAAGGTGGAACTCTCAACTACTGAGTCATTTCTCCAGCCTTCTCTTTTATTTTCTTTGGTATCTTAAATGTTTAGGCATATAAAGCAAAATTGAATTTGTGGATTGCTTTAGAAGTAACCACCCTATGACTGGGGAAGATAGCAAGATAAGTTGTCAAAACTCCTGGTTCAGTAGGGGTCTCCTCCTTATGTCAGTGGGGATGTGTCTCAGCAGAAACTACTGACAGTTGTGGACTCTTCCTGATTCCAGCTCCCCTTCCACTTACTGGCTCACTGAGCCACTGGTTTCCAGTGTATCATTTCCAGGTCATAGAGATTTGGGCAGTCAGGAAAAATCCAATGTGGACATGGGAAATTCCACATGGTTCCACTCCTAGATGAAGAGCTACAGGTGATAGCTGCTGGGAAAGGGCGAATCAGTCTCCACCCATCTAAGCTCCCACATAGTTTTCTAAGTCCAAGTGGTCAGTCCTGGACACCTGTTGCTGTGGTTTGAGTAGAAATGGCCCTCATAGGCTCAGAGGGTGGCACATTAGGAAGTATAGTCTTGGTGGAGTAGGTATGGCATTGTTGGAGAATGTATGTCTCAGTTCAATGCCTGTTGCCTGTGGAAACTTAAGATGTAGGACACTCAGCTCCTTGTCCAGTACCATTGCTTGCATGCCACCATGCCCTGCCATGATGATAATGAGTAAACCTCTGAAGCTGTAAACCACCTCCAATTAAGTGTTTTCCTTTATAAGAGTTGATGTGGTCATGGTGTCTCTTTGGAGCAATAGGAACCCTAAATAATAATAAGCTTAAATAGACTCAGTATGTTGTGTCTAACATGTACCTGTATATATGTATATATGTATGTATTATACATGTAACAATGCTAGTTAAAGAAAAGATCATAATTTGGGGAGAGGGTGTCCATGGGGGAAATTAGATGGAGGAGGAAGGGAGAAGCAGGAGTGGTGTAGATGCAGTGCTCATGTATAAAGTGTCCCCCCCCCCAAAAAAAAACTTACTGCAAGAACTTACCAATGAAATTGCAGATTATTTTTGAATATCTTTAAAATGTCAAATATCACTGAGGCACCACATTGTATGCGCCATAGCTATTGGTTCCCATATAGAATGTAGCCATAAATACTGTGATGGTTACCCTGTGGTTTCCCCACATTCCCCCTTCAAACATAGAGTTAAGTGACAGCCCTACCAAGAGAGAGATTTACAGGCTGGTTTATGTATTTATGTTGAGGGGCATCTCTCCGTGTTTCTAGAAGCTACTCAACCTCAGTCTGTGTCACTTAATGATGAAGAAAATGCTGGGTTTGCAATGGGAGCCTGCTGATGTTTTGGTTAAGTCAGCATCTACATTATGGGACGGTAAAAACACTTTGATCAGATATTTGAGATGCTAAGTACTTTAAGAGTGGTGCTAGAGGAGAAGGCTACAAAAGGAAGCAGAAGAACGAGGGTACAGTCGCTGGGTAAGCAGATATGAAAAACAGATTAAAAAACAACAACCCACAACAGAAAAGTGGAACTTCCAAGTCTTTGTGTGTGTGTGTGTGTGCGTGTGTGTGTGTGCGTGTGTGTGTGTGTGTGTGTGTGTGTGTGTGTAAGTCATAGAACTATGAGATATTAAATGTCAGACACCAATCTAACAGCATCAGAAAT
Organism: Peromyscus maniculatus bairdii; assembly: GCF_049852395.1. Taxonomy (NCBI): domain Eukaryota; kingdom Metazoa; phylum Chordata; class Mammalia; order Rodentia; family Cricetidae; genus Peromyscus; species Peromyscus maniculatus. The sequence continues at coordinate 91,856,593 of NC_134856.1, read as the reverse complement.
CAATGCTATTGGTCCATAAAAGGTTTAATTTAATTTTTTCTCTCATAATCTTTGCCCAAAGACATCACTCACCTTGAATGTCAGCAGAGTCTTTCATGATGTGAAATTTTAATTCTCTGTTTACTCGTTGTGGTATTGCAGAGGTAGTGTGGGAGCAGACCTGACATTGAATGTCATACCTGCAAAAGATGCATGTCCCTCCTTTCCTTAGCCACCTGCTGTATTTCCCCAGCTGGAGCAGAACAGTCACTGTCAAAGGCTAACGCACCACAATGACTTAAATGTGCATGATGGGGAAAGCTTTCTCCTGGGATGGCCGACAGCACGGTCTCTGTGTGACTTTCAGAAAGGCTCAAGGATTTTGAGAGTCTCCTGCAATTCCTTCTGCACCAAGGTGAACCACAAAAATGTTTCCGGTGTTCATCTGTCCCCTCCTGAGACAGTCAGCACTGCGCCTGCATGGCTTTAGGGCTGGGAGTGCACCAATCACTGGCCACCGAATGACAAATTACATCCCTGCTACTATCAAAGCTGGGGCAGTTTTCACCACAGCATCCTCCAGATGGGCCTAATTAAACTATTAGCCAATAAGCCAGGTCTGATGGCTCCATTAGAAACCTCATGTGCTTAGACAAACAGCACCAAATGTATCTTCATGGGAGTTCTTCATACATGCTGCCCCAGCCCCTGAGTACAGTTGCCAAAGGTGCACCCTGGCAACCCTGACAGGAATGCCTGGGCTCTGGCAGCCATTTTTTCCACATTTCACAAATCTGTGGAGACACATCTTGAGCCATATATTATTATTTGCTGTGAAGGAGGGAAACCATACTCCTTCCAGCTGATTTCCAGGGTCATTTCCACTGTCAGCCCTACCCTGTCTACTGATCTCATCTATAAAATCCATATAATCACTTTTCCTGACTGACTGATGTTTCCAGAATTATCTGATAAATCAGGAATGCTAGTCCGTTGTCAACTAAAATCATTTCTCAAACATACAGGGATTTTAGACAAATGTTCTTGCCATTTATAATAATTATTGCTATCTAATGGCAAAATTCAAGTATAATGGATACCCATTCACATATAATGGATAAAGATACCAAGAACAACATGAAATATATCCCAAGCTTCTTGGTCCCAGGTGCCCATAGATCTAGAGAGGAGCTGGGCCTACTGGGACCAGCTGATTTCATTTTCCTCTATATATTTGATGGTGATGACCCACATAGGAATTGATTCCTGACTATTGAGACTTGTCATTTAAACCCAACCTGTAGATCTCAGTGGGAGCCTGTCTGGGAATAGACTGCTTTCCCCATCCATCCCATCTTCCAGTATTTATGGATCCCATGGCATTTTAGATAAACAGAAGCTGGAAATATGAGTTCCCTAGAACAAGTAAATTAAGAGATTAAATGTTTAAAAAGTGTAAACTAAGAAACAAATGAAAGTTACAGTGTTCAATGCACCAGCAATGTCCAAGTGGCTCTACTTCAGACTGTCACAGGACCTCCTCTGCATTTCTCACCACTCTCATCCAGTCCATCATTGTCTTATGATAGACTAGGCATCAGCTCTTCACTGGCCTGCTTCCATCTCTTTTCTGGACTGCCTTCTATGGACTGATTGTGTCTTGCTAAGGTCTTATGAAATCCTAACCCCTAGATGATAGCTTCAGGATATGAGATTGGGAGTCGGTAAAGTCTGCACAAACAAGATTAATTGCCCTAAAAAAGACCCTAATAGTTTTCTAGCCATCTGTGTACCATACAAACACAGGAGATTTACTCATTCTGAAGGCTAGGGGGAAGCCCCCAGGAGAACCAGTAGTTCCCCAAACTCAGACTCCTAGCTGGGAGAAATAATTCTTTTGTTCGCAATTACTTTGTCTGTGGGGTTTTTTTTTGGCAGCTGGAGGAGAGTAAGACACCATCTTATGTCAGTACGACACTAGTTCCATCCTTTCACAATCTAGGTCCTGTTCTATGACCTAACCTTGCTGTTCATTGATCAGAGCAAAGAACACAGTCTTCACAGACTTCTGTGATTTTTGTCAAGTCCCTTTCTCACTAAGCCTCAGCTAGTCTTTACACATGAGCCTCAGTTTTTTTCTTTCTGGTAGCTGCCCAAAGACAAAGATTCTGGCCTGGATAAGCTCCTGTGAGAGTTTCTTCTCTGACTACCCAATGGATACTTTTCCATCAGCGAACTCCATTTTCTAGTGCTGGCTTAGAATTCACTTTTCTTATTTTTATAGTATCCCTTATCCCAGGCTCCATAGCCTGGTCAGGTCTCACAATTCATGCTTTCACTGAGCTTCCTCCTTTCTGTGCCATGCTCCGCCCCTCCCTCAGTCCCTTGTGTGCTCAGTTTTTTTTTCTCCAGGAATTGTAGTGCATACTTCCTTGCTTTTGTTGTTACCTGTCCTCTGCCTACTTCGTCTAGAACCTACTTTCTTCCCTGTGGCACTTCCTCATTTTAACCCAGATTTATTCCAATATGAATAAGTCCTGGATACAGAGCAGTCCCACAGAAGCTGGTTTGAACTTCCTGCCTATGATTCTGAACTTCTGATACCATATACCAGGCATGTATATGGTATATGTGGTCCTGGGGATTGAATTCAGGGCCTCCAGCATGCTAGGCAGGATCTCTTTTAGTTAAGCTATATGCTCTGCTCCAAAAGTATCTTTCTATAAACTCTATTTGGTAATGACAATCACATGACACATAGATGACTGTTCTATCTTTCAAGGAAGGCCTTGTGGGAGTAGGTCAGCCCATGTGTGTCTGCCTGGAAATCACAGATACTCCTTCTTTCGGACTACTGAAGCTGCATCTTTTACCTCTGTTTTCACCTTCCTCAATTTAGCCTCTGATCACACAGGTGCAATTCAAGTATCCACAATGAAATATCAAGGTTGTTTTGAATTGTTGATAAGATCATGGTAGCAGAAATGCCAGTGTTTGTATTTTCTTCATTATTCTTTATTTTGGCATTCTTTTCAAAAGACAACTATAATTATTGAGGATGATGACAGAGACCAGAGGAAATCTTTACTTCTCAATACAAGGAATATAGGGAAATGTAGGAGAGGATCAAGACAGGGGGGCAGTTGGAGTCTGCAGATTGCAGTTTTTCTCATGTGTTTCTTTGTGAAGCTACTGAATACACAGGCATCATCATCCTGAAAAGCAAACCCTAGAACAACCAAGGGCTGCTTATAAGAATGCACAATACATTGTCATGGAAGATGGTGACTTCTTTGAAACCCTGTGGTCTAGGTAGATGAGGCAGATGTAAAATATGGAAAAGTGTTTGTTGGCAGATCCTCAGATGGGCCTTTCTGGCTTGCATTTTCTCAAGCCTCATTGGGTCCATTAGGAGTAAACAGTCTTAATTAGTACTCTGAGAACACCTCTGCAATGCATACTTAATTATAACTAATTTGCTATTGATTAACCATTTATCTTAACACAATCACTGAACGACTGTCTTGTGTGCTTAACCATCACAGTGAAGGAGTACCCACAGCTTCTCTGTTTCCAAACATTCTGCTCTTTAGGCCAAAGTTCAGCTTTTCAGATGATTCTCTAGAGAGAAGATGGAAATCCACATTAGAAATGTGGAATTAAAAAAGTATAGTTGAAGGTTGGATAATGCTATTTTATTAAAAGTTCCTCTAGTGGGTATAACTAACATTGGTAGGAAACTCACAGTTAGTATTCCATCTAACTTGTGAGAACTGAGGCCTGAAAGTTTTGACTATTTGGCATTCCTATTCAAAGTCACTCTTGTGGGTGTAAATTATCTCTTCCTGGTGGGAGCAGAAGGATTCATTTTTTTTATGTTGATACTGCATTAATTATGTTTATTGCTGTGGAATATTGTTCTCTATGCTCTGAATGTGTGTTGCTCTGATTGGTTAATAAATAAAATGCTGACTGGCCAGTAGCCAGGCAGGAAGTACAGGCAGGATAAACAGACAAGGAGAATTCTGGGAAGAGGAAGGCTAAGTTGGGTGTCACTAGCCAAACACAGAGGAAGCAAGATGTGAAGTCAGAATTGAGAAAAGGTACTGAGCCACACGGCTAAACATGGATAAGAATTATGGGTTAATTTTAAGTGTGAGAGCTAATCAGTAATAAGCCTGAGCTAATGGCCAAGAAGTTATAATTAATATTAGCTTCTGAGTGATTATTTTATAAGCAGGCCACAGGACCGTGGGGGCCTGTCAGGACCAGAGAAACTTCTAACTACAGTTTATACTACATTGATTGCTTTTAATAAAATTTGTTTTGGGGGTAAGATGTGAGTGTTGTTAGAGTTATGTGTTACTCATATGTACAATGTAAGTCTCATTTATCTGACTTTAATTTAAATAATGAAGAGTAAGGCCTGAATATAACCACAAGCATTTCTTGGTAACACATTTCTGAAATTTTAAAACTGACTTCCATGCCTTTTAAAACAGCAAATTAACCTTTTTGAAGGTGCAATGCCAGCCATGTGAATGTCTATTACCATCATGGAAAGTAATACTGAAATAATTCCTTTTGGGTTAATAGAGTGTTCAGAAAAATATATTCATATTGGAGGGTTCCAGACAGCCTCACACTCAGGGGTTTACAGCATAATTTTTCAGTCCTTAGTCATCTCCCACCAGCTTTCTTGGGTCTATGTCTAATTCTACTCACTTCTATGCTGAATCTCCTAAACCCAAATAAAGCTTATGCAAAATGTTTAAGATGTAATAATCAGTTTGTTCAATTTTCTTACTGGCTAAATAGAGAAGGAGAGATAATTATATAAGACTATGTAGTCTTCTGTGATAAAGTATATGCTTTTGTGGGTGACACATTGCTTATTTCATAAGAGGCCATTTTTTAATAATTGGGGCTCATCACTATGACCTAGGATGTGCAGATATGGCTCTTCAATACATGGACTGCATATAGAACCTGGCTAAAATTTGGGCTAGGGCTGAACTTCATTAAGCCAATGCATCCATTGTGATCACATTAATTTTAAAAAAACATAATTAATATTTTAAAAAGAAACGACTTATAATTTGTGGCAGATACTTGAAATTATTCTTCTCAAGTCTTAGCTATTCTGTCACTCAGAGAGTGTAGTGGTTTTTTTCCCCACAACATGAAGTAGAGGCATGAAGATAAAACAGAGAAAAACGGATCTAACTTTAAAAAATAAAAATGTTTTAACTTTTTAAAAAAAAAATTCAGAAATTGTTTTCCTAAAGGGATGTTATCATCCAATTTTACATTAGCAAAAGTGCTTTTGAAGCTTGGAATTTCTGACTATTCAGTGATGTTGAACTCTACAACATCATATTCTTGTGTAACATACTCCAGAGAAAGTATGAGACTTGTGAAAACGTCAAAGGTAAGTTTTCAGTGTCAGATGTCCAGGTACCAACTTTATTCAGATTCAGATTTTTAAAGAAGGAAAGAAATTTGCAAAAAAGTTATTAATTAAAGCTCAAGGCACATTCCAACCACAATTAGTTGTTTTGGGGAGAATTGCAAGTTTTAATTAATGGTTTGCTCATGGCATACAGGAAATGAGACTCCTCCTTAGGAAAGAAAGTGGTGGAAGACTGGTGTGATTTAAAACTGGATCTTATTTCAACTTTAAAATATTTTCCTTTTATTAAACCTGACAGAAACAATGCTTCTTCTTCCTCATATTAGACATTTTCAGGAATTTCTTCCTTACTCTCTTGGTCTTACACAGATTATGGTAAGATAATGAGCCCCACTGTCCACCTCACCTTGGAAATTACAAATTGCTGAGTCTCTTTCTTTTTAAAGACTACCTAGCGTGTTCAGTAGAATGTAGCATCCCCTCTGTTGGGAGCTGTTTCTGAGAACAATGCAGAAGACTGCAAAAGCGCTGAACATTACCTGCCCTGTCAACCAAGTACGTCATTTTAGAATTTCAGAAGCCGAGAGCCAACATGAAGGCTGCTTTTGATAGGAAAACAATGAGGGGGTGATCCAACAGCTGGGAAGTTCCCTGGTAACCCAGCAGTACAACCCCTGTCTCTGTCCCCATCTTTCTGTTTCTTTCTCCTTCCATCAGATTTAGCACAGGAAATAACAGCACTGAAGTACAGACCCACAGAGCAAGGGAGTCCTGATGAGCCTTGCTGGGAGTCGATGGAAAGCAATTCTTTCTAAACTGAAGCATTTCATCCTGGTGGGATCTCCTGAAGACAACTCCCAAGTCTCAAGGAAATTTTCATGATTTGCAAATCCCACTCTCTCTCCATTCAAGGATATCTAAGTAGTAAGGCCTGCTTCTGAGAAGTGATTCTCTCTCTGACCTGTTGTGCTATCTGTAGCTCATGCCAGGTTGGGATATTTGGTGACATGATGGCTTTGGGCCATCAATCCTCCTGTAAGCTCATTGGTTTCCCATGTTGGACATTAGTAGAACACTTACTTTGTTTTCGCTGATTCCCAATCTAGAGGCAAAATGACATTTGTTTATGTCTCTCTACAAAACGTTACACACAAGTAAATGGATCTTACTCAAAGAGTCCTTGGCCATGAGATCTAAGGACCTACTTTGCTCCTGGTAGGATCCTTGGTCCTGAACACAGCCATAAATCTGCCTGAGGCTGTTATAACGTTGACATAATCATCTCAAATGCAGTGAAGAAAATGGCTTTTGTGTTGTGTGGTTTGAGCTATTCCCTTTGTGTGGGAAGCTATTGTTTCAGATCTGGCTGTCAATATTGTTATCCTGTTAAATTTCACAGAAGTTCTGCTTCTCTGTCAAGAGTGCCAGGATGTGATGCTAGACGAGTGGGGAGAAAGGTCCTTCAGAGACTCAGTTGTCTTTTTTTAAAACCAGACACTGTGGTTCTCTTCAAGTGAATTCACTCAAGTTGTGGTTAACATAAACACTACAGAGAGTATGACATGTCAAATTAGCAGCTTTGCAAATCTCCTGTTAATTGTCAGCCTAATTAAAAAATTGCTAATTATAATGTTTATAACTTCAAAGAACTGTTCAGCTATAAAGTATGGCCTGTCAGGTGTAAACAGGGGACTGGAGGGAAAAAATCAATCGACATCTGTTAATTTATCAGTGCAGTACACCGAATTGAAAAATGGATTGCCTATTGCACTGTAAATCTGCATTACGATAAAAAGACCAATTCATTCAACACCTGCTTAATAAATGGTAATGGCCATCGTTACTGGCTTGCCCCAGGGTCTCTTTGCTTATCTAATTCCCATCCTGTTTCAGAGTAGAAGCAAACACATACCAGTCACACCGACAGTACACAAGACCCTGTGTAATCCCACTAAAGAGAATCATTTAGCAATTTGTACTACCAAAAATAAGTTAAAGAAAGTACAAACACTAGAATGAATTATGCACACAAATTAGGTAGTAAAAGTGTGAAATTGTTCCTCCCTGAAAGGATTCTGAAACCTAAAGGCCCATTACTTGGTTTTCTTAGTCCGAATCCTCAAAATGTACCAGATACTGTCAGAAGGGAATGTAGTACAAACATCAGTTGGTAAAACCTATGTAATTCTAATGCAAGTTTTATGTCATTCACCATACAGAAGGTATACAATTACTTAAAGCAGATGCTTTGCCAATGAACTAGATTGTATCAAGCAGGGTCATTTCCCAATTTATCCAAGGTTATTCCTTTTGTGTCTTGTAAGCTGCTGAGAGTAGGAGCCTCTTACTTAATCCCCTTTCCCAAGCAACCCACTAGGACCTCTAGGAGAATAGAATTCTGTACATTAATCCTCCATCCCTTGAGAACAGACACAAAGCATTGACTGGAGGAGCAGTCACAGGTAAATTATTATGTATTTGTTTAAAAGAACTGGTGTTGTCTAGTTTAAGCTTTGATTCATTAAAAATTCACTGAGACTTTTGTTTCATGCCAGAAATTATATTAAGATAGTCACATAGGTCTTATCCCCGGAAAGTTTTCAGGCTAATGAGAATAACACACCAAATTAAGTTTGAAGGGAATGTTGCCATTTCAGATGACAGTTTTAAGTCCTTGTTGGGAACTCTTGTGCAGGGATCAGTAGAACTGTGGATTTTACTTTGTTACACCTCAGTTTGACCAGCTGAATATTCCAGAAGCAGGATGGCTCATCCCATGATTACTTTCCCCCAGTGGGGCCCAGCTCGCTCCATCACTGAACCTAATTTATTAGGTGGTCAGGAGTGTAAAATGACCTGTGAGCTGATAACAAGCTATGTGGATGCCTCGCCTGCCTCAACCTGTTGCACTTTTCCTGACTCTGTGTTTAACATGTTAGATGACACTACATATCTGGCCTTTCCATCCTTCCACGGTGTATTTAATCCCACTCCTCTGTCCTGTTTGAGTCATTTTTTCTGAGTTAACATCTGGCACATGTTTCTTCTTTTTCACACCTACAGGTAGTATGGTTTTCCATATTTTTGAGGTGAGAGGCAGCTACATCCTATGGATTATCTTTCATTCCTATCCTGAAATCTCCTCATCTCATCTCTTTACAGGGGAGAAAGAAAAAGGATGGTTGAATATTGCCAGGTTCTTTATTATTATTATCTTTATTTAATTGGCTGCTTTTGTATGTGTCCTCAGCAATCTGAAGAGGCAGAAAGATTTTTCCTGAAATAGGGAGGTGCCCTTGGTAATCAGAGATAATCTAATCACCCGTAACATCATAGAATTTTGTCTCTTTAAAATCAGAAGCATTGTAAGCAAGAAAATGTCCAACCCACTGTAGTTAAGGCAGCCCTGGGGAAGTAACACAGATTCACTTAGACAACCCTATGCTAACAAAAATGAAATGAGCCTTCAAGCCTATAATCTTAAAGAAGTGAATTTAGCCATCATTCTGACTGGCTTTCCAAGTGGGGCTCATGTTCTCTGTGCTCTGTTTATATACTGCTCAGACATTTAGATACACAAAGACTATAAATATCAGCAAAATACCAGAATATGGTTTAGGAGAATTGCTCATTAATCAGATAGTGTAAACCATGACCTGCTGAGAGTAGTTATCTGAACTTAAATCAATTTGGCATGCATGCAACTCTAAGTGTCACTAACATTGCTTGATAAATGAATTTGCTTAATAAATCCTTGTGGCAAATAATAAAGTACTTTTAATCTTATGTGCATTATATTTGTGCATGTTTGTGTGTGGTGTATGTGTGGAGGTCAGAAGACAATCTTAGATGTTGCTCTTTGCCTTCAAAAAGTTTGAGACATGGTCTCCTTTTTATTTTCCACCACTATATACACCAGGCTAGGTAGGCTGTGAGCTTACAGGGATTCTCCTGTGTTTGTATCCATCTTACCATAGCAGTACTGTAGTTACAGACTTAGATGACCATGCCTTATTTTTCATGGGTCCTAGGGATTCAAATTCAGAACCGCATGCTTAACCACTGAGTAACCTTTGCAGCTCAATTAAAGTAATTGAAAATGAACATAAAATTTAAGAGCAGTTTTAGGGTTATATATAATATAGAGATATTGAGTGAGAAGTACAGATGTCACACTAGACTCTCTCTTCTTGCACATACATTTTCCTGGTTATCAACAACTTGTATCAGTGTGGTATATTCCATAGATGATGAAGCTATACAAAAACATTGTGATTAACCTAACATGCACTTTGTTCACTCACTTGGTCATAATGGTTGTGTGGTGTTAAAAATTTGTAACAGCTATCATGGTATTAAAAAAAATTCACTTTCCTACAACACTCTGTTTTGCCTATTCAACCTTAGCCTCCAAAGCCCCTGAGAATGCTTCATCTTTTTAATTTACCACTTCAATAGTATTGGCAACTTAGGATGTCATATAGTCAAAACTATGTAGTCCATAGAATTTCCATATTGCCTTCTTTCACTTAATATTGTGAATTTAACTTTTCTTCATTTTACAGTTTGATAGTTTCTTTTTTTAGTGGTAAATAATATATCACTGGATGAATATACTATAGTTTATTCACTCAGTTATTGAAAAGCATTTAATTATTTATTTTTAAGTGTGGCAAGTTTGAATAAAGTTGTCATAACCATTTAAGTGTAAGTTTTTGTATGGCTGTGAGACTTTTAACTAATTTGTGTTAAGACTAAGCAGTGTGATTGCTAGACAACATGGTAAAGGTACATTAAAGTTTAGAGGAAACTGTTAAACTGTCTGCCAAGTGGCTGTACCATTTTGCATTTGTGCCATCAATGAATGAAACTCACGGTTGCTCCATTCAGAAGCCAGACAGACCTAATGACCCGTATGATGCTATCATCAGGGGTTCCTTTCTAAGAAGTGGCCCATAGTCCAGGGAACTAGGTTTTACTAATGTCATCTTAATGGGTTACTAAAAAAGTCACCTCCCCTCCTGTACATGCTATGTGCTTGGGTGGAGTGGGGGCATTCATAGGCTTCATCTCATTTAATCATCTGAATGCTTTGTTAGGTGGCTATTATCTCTCTCTTGGTGATAAGAAACTGAATGTAGGGAAGGTTAAGTAACTTCCCAAAGATCTCAGTCAGCAAATAGAAGTGGAAACTCAAATTAAGCTGACTCAGAAGCCTGTGTTCTTCCTACCCCCTATCTCTTTTTATCACACCATGACATTACTTATGTTCTGAAATGCCATCTCAAGCACTGTCAAGGGTCATTCTACACCAAGCTGAGTGTGCTGGCTGGTTTTCTTGAATCAACTGGGTGGAGAAACACAAAAAGGGGAATCACACTTGGGAATCTACAAAACTCTAACAGAAAACAACCAGGGGATTCCAGGCTACTGCAGATATCCTTGACCAGGAGCAATATAGAAAGATTCTAAGAATTTTAACACTAAAGTCACTAGAGTTATAACTTTTCTTAAGAGTTCCTCTTTTCCCATAGGATGCGGTGGCACTATAATTAAGAAATACGAAGAAGGAACAAAAAAGCTTAGGTCATTGCTAACTTCCAACTCCAACATCTTTAATTTTGCTTATTTCCCCTGGCTCCTTTGCTTATTGCCCTAGATCTTTCCTTAATATTTAAAGCTTTGCATAACAGTTAATATAAAACCTGCATGACAATTTCCAGTTAATTTAAAAAAAATGTCAAGCAGGGATTGTCTGTAGTCTTGTGTTTGGTCACTAAGAGGGGTTTTAGGGACAGAGGTCGAGCTAGATGTATGGTGAATGCTTTCAGCTTAGGGTATAAAGCACATTTGCACCCATTCCTAACACATGATAGCTGAGCAAATCTGAAAGATCATCTGGTGAAACATTCACTGCTTCCCATACACCACCTGCAGCTCAAGAGATCTGATCCTTTGGCCCAATGCCTCACCTAGATGGCGGATGGGTTAATGGCAGCACCTGGCAGCTTGGCTCCAATCCAGGATTCTTTCAACTTTACCCCATGCCAAGAAGTGATCATTGACAATGAGGGAAAATGTCAGCAGCTAGAAAGCAGTACTGAGAAATTAACTCAGAAATAGAAATTAGGGAGCATATGCAACTGGAATAGGGTTTGGGTGACAGAGGGATGGATTGGAGTCTCTCTGGGGGGCTTCTTGGAAAGGATTTTATCCTTGGGGTAGAGGCTTTGATTGCCAGAGAGGAATTCTCAGAGCAGCAGGGCTGAAGCCTCTGAAGACTTCTGTGATCTATAGAAGTTTCTGTCTGCTAAAAACCCAGGCACAGGACTAAGATGCAAGAGAACCTTGGAACATCGAAAGGAATCAGTCACAAAAGGATACAACCTGAGGTACTCAATCAGATATTTAAGTACACAGAGCTTAGCCTGAAGGAAAGATATGGACAAACCATAGCTCCACAGGATTGTCCCAAGAAGTAAACAGGGCTGGCCAGGGTAGAATTTCAAGGATGTACAGCAAGCCTAGATGACAGGCCACTTGAACCTCAGACCAGTGCCTATTTAGGACCCACGCATCATGTGTAGAAGAAGATATATTTACTGAATAGCAAAATAGCATAGAGGTATGCCAGGGGTTTGGGGGCAGAGTAGAACAGAGGAAGAACAAAGAAAGCATGAGAAGTCTGGAGGACATTGTAAAACAGCGGGACTCTGAAGGCAAACAGAGAACCACAAAACTTTCTGTCTCAACCTGTCTGTGCATCAGAATATCTAGACAAAACCTTCTCAATCAATGTTCCTTAATCAGAGCACAACCTCAAGTTAGTATGTTTTCTGTACTCTGTCTGCTCTTGAGTGATTCTTGGAACTGCAGATCTTTGCTGAGCAGCAGGTCCAGTTTGCATTCCACAAATCACAGTTCTTTTTGGAAGATGATATTTTTTTTCCATTATGAAAAAACAACATGCACATCATTTCTTTCACAGCTTCTTGGAGGCTTCCCTATCACAGATATCTAACAATCTTCCATAACGGAATGTGTGCCCTGAATTATGAGGACAATTTCCAGTGGGCCACAGTCTCCTCAAATGAGTACTCCTTCACTGGTCTATTGCTTTTTCTTGTCCCAGAAAAATCTTCTAAGCATTGGAAATGCATGAATCTATAAAGATGTAATCTATTGATAAACTTTAGAAATTTCTGACTTGTCAGAATCCCTAGTATAAGAAAAAGACAAGTATGAATGCTAGGAAGGATGAAGGAAAGGGAATGCTTATACACTGTGAGTGGGAGTGAAAACAGGTCTAGCTACTGTGAAAAGCAATTCGTTTATTAATTAATTAATAACTAAATAAAGCTATTGTATTATATAGCTATTCCAATTGTAGGTTCATAAACAAAAGGAATGAAATCAATGTGTAATTGAGATAGATGTACTCCAGTGAGTCCTGCAGTGTTGTTCACAACAGCCAAGATACAGGCCAACCATAATATCCATCCATGGAGAAAGGGATAGGGAAAAGATGATATATCTATATAATGGAACTTCATTTAGCTATAAGAAGAATAAAATCCCTTTTTTGATTTTTTTGTTGTTTATTTTTTATTTTTTGTAGCTTCATGTTTGGGGCTGAAGGACATTGTGTTAGTTAAAATAAGCCAGACAAAGAAAGACAAATGCTACATGCTGTAACTAACATGAACAGGACAAAATGCACATTTCAAAAAGATTTAGAGGAGAATGAAAGTCACTAGAAGCTAAGAAGATAAGAGAAAGTGGGTGTCAAGAAAGTGGGTGTCATTCAGGTAATGAATACAACATATAGGCATATTGGATGGATTAATTCTAGTATTCTAGAGTATGATAGATAACCACACAACAATCGATTCAGTGTTGTAGAAAAGAGCAGTTTTAATTTTCTCAATATGAAAAAAAAGATAAATGTTTAAGTACCTAGGGATGATAGCCACTCTGATTCGATATTTACATATTGTATTCAAGAATCAAATTATCTCACTCTGTGTCTAAAACATGTACAATTGTTAGTGTCAATTAAGAATGAAAAAGAAAAGAAACTTGCAACTTCAGTATGACCAGATTTGACAAATAGTTGAAATCTTTGGACACGATGCTCATTCAATGACACTGACTGCAGGGTTTATATCCTGGTTACTAAAGTGCTGAGGAGGACTGCTGGTAAAGACCTTTGTAAATACTTTCAGTATTTGTAGAGACTCTGAGATGACTCAACATAATCTATTACAAAATTAGAGCTATTCAGGTATTGTTATGAAATTAACATCGGCATTATCAGAACTCTTTAGTCTGCTTTGTCTTTTTTTTTTTTTTTTTTTTTTTGAGACAGGGTTTCTCTGTGTAGCCTTGGCTGTCTTGGAACTCAGTCTGTAGGCCAGGTTGGCTTCAAACTCAGAGATCAGCCTGCCTCTGCCTCCTGAGTGCTGGGTATAAAGGCATGCCGACATCACCACTCGACAATTATCAGTATTTTTAAATTTTTTCGCAGTTATGAATATATTTGGATGAGAAATTATTTGCATTGATTGTCCCAAAAAGATTTAAATTTGAAATCATAAGTTTAATAGTTTTGTCTTCTTGGAACACTCAGAATACCAACGCAAACTTTATAGTAAGTGCCATATGATAATTCATCAGACACTGCAAGCTTATAGCTAAGGTCCCTCTGATTTTTCTCTTTAGTTATCAAACCTAAAGCATATGTTTTATGAGGGTTATAAAACATGCGAGTGTTGTGTTTAGGTATGTTTTAAAGACTTTTCAGGCACTCAGATTTGGTGTGTTTAAGTTGATCTCACACATCATGTAAGTAATACTACACCAAATTACAGATGGGGCTCTTTATAAATAACCTTGCTAATAAAAACATTTTCATTTAGTGTGTAAAATCAGAAATAGCTCCAGAAGAATAAACCATGCATTTATAAACTGCAATTGATGAAAAAGAAGTGAACTGGACAGTTTTCTGGTCTTCAGGGAGACTGAGCAATCCTTGTTTTCACAGCTGAATATTCAGAGGGATGTTTACTATAATTGGAGAACACTTGGCAGTTTGAGTAGCCCACACTTAGCAGGCTTAAAAAAGGTCCTAAATTATTTGTTGCAAACCCCTAGATAAACAAGAAAAGTGCTGTTCAATTGTCCTATAAGGACCCAAATTAGAGGCTTTTCTGGGCTATCCCTCGTGATTTCTGAATTTAATGATAAAATTCTGATTTTCATTTGTGTTAATATGCTCTTGAGCTTTACAAAAGCCATCCTTCAGTTGCAGAGCTCACTATACCATGCAAGCATGCACTCACACACATACGCATCATACTATGCCTCTGTCTATCTCTCTGTTTCGGTGTCTCTGTCTCTCTCTCGCTTGCTCACTCTCGCACCTTACCTGTGTAGCACTGTTGGCAATATGTTGGGCTAGGAATACATCAATTCCTCCGTTTCCTTGGCTAACAGTGAACTCCCTCTATGGTCCCTCTGCAAAGTGATTGTTGTTGCCCTGCAAAGACCAGTTTTAGTCACACTTCTCCTGAGACTTCATTCTTACCTAGAGGTGTGGATACCAACCAGTTCTTCCAAGAAATTTTCTTCTACTTCATTACTTCACCCATTGATGTATTGGAGTTAGACTTGGTCACTTGTGTTACAATCATGTGAATACAGCACTTCTTACCAATTTGATCAACTCCTATGATGTTTTTTTCTTTTTTATATTTGTGGTAGAATCCAACTGTATAATGACTTTGCTTTTCCAGATATGATGTATTCAGGATGTCTGAAGAGTCAAAATAAACAGCTCAAGTGTTAAGACACTGAAACCAATGCTGCTAGTTCAGTGGAAAGCACCCCGCACAGGTTCAGATACAATCTGCCAATGTTTTAAATGAACATCTAAACATCTGTATTCTTGGTTTCCAAACTTCTGATACTTTTTCATCAGCTAGTTAGAAGTAGGGGCTGATAGGCTTCCTGATAGTGAGGATATGTGGCTGAAAGCAGAGCAGACACAATGACAAGATTTCAAATAGCAAGTTGCAACCTGGGGGCCAGGGGGCGGTGGTAACTTAAGGAAAAACACAATAGATCGCATGTGAACTATCTGTTGCGTATTATTATAGCTGATTTCCACAATGACAAGCCTGGCTTCCAAGGAAAGGGTGGTTTGTTCCATATATGTTTAAAATGTAGGTAAAAGTGGCATTTTAATTTCTTACAGCATTGAAACATTTAAAAACCTCACCCCTACACAGTCCCCCTCCAATACACACCTTCTAATTAATAATTAATTTCCTAATGAGAATCTGATCACTGCAGATAGCAAAGGTTTTACTGGATAGGCAGGGATGTGATTGGTGCCACCGGCTTATTTTATGGATTCTTGTGATTTGTGTCTCCTTTCAGACACTGACCATTAGCCAGCACTGTCCATGGTTCCCCAATCTCTCCCACCTTTGTTGAATCTGGCCTTGTTGAATCTTTGTTGACATCTGGCCTAGTGTACCCACTGAAGTCTTTTGGGTGCCTGGGAACACTTGAGTGTGCAACACTTTATAAGGTCCAGTTACTTTTCCTATAACTTCAGGGCACTGAGGCTCAGCAAGGCTGAGATTTAATAAAAAGGTCATAGACCCTACGCTTAGATGTAGGGCCAGAAATCAGGTTTCCTGGATTGCCTATTCTGTTCCTGCTTCTTGTCAGTGCCCTGTGTGATTCTATATAGAGTGATTACAAGCAGGTGATTAGGATGTCTGTGCAGGCACCAAGACAAGAAATGATTTCAGACAATGGGAAGCTCAGACGCCTGGAAGGGGTGGAGGAGGCAGGAAGTCAGTGTCACTGATAAATGTGAATTGCATTTATTACACGTCTATTGAGTGAGTCAGCTACACACCTCAAGCCTTTTTCTTATTTTGATTTTTAAATGGAATTTCAAATTCTTTATATGGAAAGAAAAAGAAAGGTCAAATGCAGGTAATTTCATCTTCCTGTCATACATCTACTTTTCAAACATAATTTTCTAGGTTTGCTGTCTGCTCTCATATCCCCTCTTTTTCCTTCTCTGCCAAGTGACAGTCTGTTTCTGGGGCAATGAGGATTCCAAAAAGGCATAGCTGTCTGCCTATGCCAATCCTGTCTCCTCACCCACGTGCAGAGACTCCTAGAAGTCTGGGCTCTGTTTCTTTGCCTCCTTAGAACTTACATCTTTCAAGGCCCACCCAGGGGTTCCTCACCACAATTTGTGAGAGACAAGACACATGTATATTTTGGTGCTTTTCTTTGCTTATTAAACTCAAAATATTTGTCAATTCTAGGTCATCTGATGTACAACTTGGCAATATATAAAATGAGCCATGGGTTGTGTGTACTTCCATCTTTTCAACAACACAAACAGGCTCAGGAGTAGAACTCATACTATTGAATCTGTACAAAACAGACCCCGCCCCATTTGAGGCGCATCAAACAAGCCTTTCTCTGGATTCTACCTGACACATGTCACAGCCCTTGGCAAATGCTGTCAAAATCATGAAGCTGATTACTGAAAAAAAAGTCAAATTTAAAAAACTGTGGTACTGTCCCCTTGTATCTAGTGGCCCGGCCTCAAGAGATGCTCCATAGCTCTTTGCCAAGCTGAGGTGTGAGTAGCTATTCTGTCACAAACATGCTCTGTAACATCAAGATGCCAAAACACACCTAGATATTTTGCTATACTCATAGATTGTTACCTAGCCCAGTTATCATCAGAGAAGCTTCACCTAACAACTGATGGAAACAGATGTAGAGACCCACAGCCAAACATTAAGCAGACCTAGGAGAATCTTGTGGAAGAGGGGGAGGAAGGTTTACTGGAGCCAGAGGGGTCAGGGAGACCACAAGAAAACCCACAGAAGCAAGTAGCCTGGGCTCATAGGGGCTCACAGAGACTGGTCTGACAACCAGAGTACTTGTGTGGGACTGACCTAGGCCCTCTGTATATATGTTACAGGTGTGTAGCTTGGTCTTCTTGTGGGTCTCTTAACAGAGGGAGCAGGGGCTTGCTCTGACTCTGCTACCTGCTTCTGGGACCCTTTTCCTACTGGGTTGCTTCATCCAAAGTTAATAGGAGAGGGGGTGCCTAGTCTCATTGCAACTTGACATGCCTTGGCTAGCTGATATATACCTACACAGGAGGCCTGCACTTTCCTGAAGAGAAAGGAGAGGATGGTGCAGGAGGGGAAGATAGAGGGAGACTGGGAAAAGAGGAGGGAGGGAGGGGAAACTGTGACCAGGCTGGGAAAAAAAGTTAATTAATTAATTATTTTAAAAAGGAAAAAAATGAAATTCAGAGTGTGAGGAAACTCAGCTGTAAATCTAACCTGTCTGTCTCCTTTTTACTGGAAGGAGCTATGTTACTATTTCCCTCAAATAGAAAACTCCCTTCTGGAGGAAGAAGGATCATAAAATTGGCAGAGCTCAAGAATCGAAGAAAGTTACAAGGGTCACAAGGCCCCTTCTTAAAGTTATATAAACAGCAAACAGTTGCTGAAGAGAGGAGGCCCTGGAATTGCCTGTGAGTTGGGTGTGGACCTTTATAGGGTGTAGCTCTCTTGAGTCATCTCTGAGGTTGGGGAGGGCCTTTGTATGCTACAACAGCCATTGAGGCAGTCTTACTTCTAAAACTCATTGATGGATCATTGGCTTCTTTGGGTGGGGTCATTTCTTCATTCTGACCTTGGTGCCTTATCTGAAGTGAGCAGACATTTTCTCACATTTCCTTAGGTAACATCACAGAACAGGTGTGTGGGGACCTACATTAAAACCTTTGCTCATCAGCATGTTTGTTCTTTGTTCATGTGCTCCTGTTGCCATATATTCTTCAATGCTGAGATTCACAACATCCCACGAAAGACTGGCAGAGGATCGCTAGCCCCACACCCACTGTCTCTTGTTAGTGTCCTCATGGTCATATCTAAGACCACATCTTCCTTTATCTAGGACTTCCTGTACTTTGCATATGTCAGAGTGAACAGTGATAGGCGTTCCAAAGATGTGGTTCTAAGGATGATGCTGAGGTGCCAGAATCACATTTCTTATTGCCTTGAGACTCTTGGGATGGAAAGTTATAGTATAGAGGATGGAAGTTAAGATTTTGGAGGATAGGGGTAGGGTTTCTATCTCAAATTATAGACTCCAATGAGGGCTGTGATGTGTTAAGTAAGTATGAAATTAACATCTCTCTCATTTGCAACATTGTGTTTTTCTTTCTTTTTGGAGAAAAGTTTCTTTCAGGTAGGCTTAATCGTAAATGGTACATGATTTGTAATTAATATCTCCTGAGTGAATGTTATTGATTGTATAATTGCTATTGATAACTTAGTATTAAATTAAGAATGTTTTTTGGATAGGTATAGTAAAATCAAACCTTGCCAGAGAGGAGGATTGACCTTCAATAGCTGGTATATATATTGCTTGAATTTCTCCTCACAGCTCATCATCTTCTCTCTTAGTGTAGCTCAAATTATTCTCAATGGTGTATGCTTCCTACTCCTCCTTCCTAATGCATATCCAAAAACTTCCACCTCTTATTTTCTAGATGGAATGAATTAGTCAAAGACAAATCATTTTAAAGCAAAACAAAACAAAGCACAATAAAACAAATTAAAACAACAACAACAAAAAAAAACAAGACATCTAAGAACTAGAAATGGGATGCAAGGGTTATTAATGAATCAGTTGAGGTGAAAACATATTGTTATACCAGGACTTCATTCCCTGCTCATCCAATGTTAGCAGCTTTGGATTTTAAGGGCTGCTAACAGGCCAGAGTCAGAATGAATGAAAATACCTGATCCTGCCTCAAATACTGCACCATTGTATCAAACACACCTCATCTCAGCACCTACTTAGTAAAGCCTCTGCGGGGGCTCATGGTGATGATCTGAAATTTGATGGACTAAAATCTACAATTTTTGCATTTGGAAAAATCCCAGGTTAAAGTCTCAAAACATAAATTTTATTGTAATGACAAAGTGTGTGTGTGTGTGTGTGTGTGTGTGTGTGTGTGTGTGAAAGAGAGAGAGAGAGAGAGAGAGAGAGAGAGAGTTCAGATGTAACAAGATTCTTATTTCTGTATATATCCACAATAATTTAAGTTACATTGTAAGTAGACAACTTAGTATCAGTATCTGAGACTTAGAATATACTAAGTGTTTTTTTTTTCTTATGGATTCTACCATAATCCCAGTCCCATAAATTGTTGCAAGCCCTTGGCCACAAACACAGACTTGGATAAAAATCAATGGATCAAAAGCAAAATTAAAAGGCATTCATGTGGGAAAAGGAACTGTAGGGAGGTAGAGGATATGACAGGGTGGGAGGGATAAAAAGAGGGAGGAAGTACATAAATAGAACGTACCATATACACATATAAAATTTAAAACAACAAAAATTTTAAATTAAATACTTATAGAACCATCACAAATGTTTATTGTATTTATTTATTGTGTGTGCATGTGTATGCATACCATAGCACATATGGAAGCCGGAGAACTTTGGGGAGCCGGGTGTTTCTTTCTATCATTTGGGTCCTGGGAACCAAACTCAGGACCCCACTCAGCAAGTGTCCTTACTCACTGAGCCGTCTCACCAGCTTATTCGTAACTTATTAATGACGACTGTGACTGAGATATTGATTGCTCTCAGGAGAATGTATGACATAAGGAAAACACAAAACACTGAGAAGAAGAAACATGATAAATGTGGTTGACCCATATGGATGGCAAAGAGAAGTTTCCAAATTTTGAATCGATCTCCATGATGAAAAATGATGGCTATAGCTACCTCTTAGTGAGCACTGGCTGTATGCAGGGTAGTGCTGAGTTTTCACATATGTTTCAGAAAAGGCAACTGGGGTATGTCCTAACTCGATGACTTCTGGGACAGTATCCATTCAAGGTGAGTTGTTTAACTTCTTTGAGCCTTCCTTCACTCATTTGCAAAAAACATATCACCTTATATTGGACACTTACTTGTCACTGTGACCAAATACTTCACAGGAAACTTAAAGAAGGTAGGACTCATGAGAGAGGGGGGTGTCATGAGGGGAAGGTAGTTGATGGAGGGAAAAAATAGATATGTTATGGTAAGGACCTTCAAGCCGCATTCCTGAGGGGGTGGCAGGGTTCTCCCTACCTATTGATTTAGGGATTCAGAGATTTCAATCTATCATTGCTTGAAAATGAGGGAAGCCAGAGAAACTCTGTCCATTGTAGTGGTAGCTTGTAGTGGAGGCTTGTTCACATAGTGATGGACAGGACATAGAGTATGCAATTCTGAACTAGAGGCAAGTATAGCCATCAAAGATCATCCATAGTTAATTATGTCTATTCACCAGGCCCTATCTCCTAACAGCTCCATAGTCTTCAAAATAGTGGGCCAAGTATTCAAAATGTGAGCCTGTGGTGGACATTCTAGATGCAAACTATAACCCATCTGTTTCATAGAATGTGTCATTGTGGGAATTAAAGGAATTAGTACCAAGAGTACTCATTCATCTTTTATTATAATACCCAGTATTATTTTGAATAATAAATAAGTATCAAGGTGTAAAAAATTAAGCAAAACAAATGTGTGCTTATTGTTTTTAAAAAAGTTCTGTAGCATAAGTTTTAGGCTCTGCAGTTAAAGGAAGTAGAATATTGGATATGAGGGATGAGACAAGGCATCTGGGAGGGACTGGATTGGCCCATCGCCCAGAAATCACCTCTTATGCTGGGAGTGCTTTTCATAACATTTCTCTTTCTCTGCTTCAGAACAAATGATTCTCTGAAACATCCATTGTTTTTAAACCTCTAACCCCTATGTTAGAAAATTGGCAAGTGTGGTAGCTTTAGCAGCTTGAACTTTCTAAGTCCTAAGAGTCTAACTTAGAGCAACTAAGTTTCATCCAGTTGATTATATGCATTCACTGTCATTGCCCTTGATGCCCTAGGACTTCTCGGTTAGCATTCTGAGGGATTTGATGTCACTCTGACTTAAATAACATTGGTTGAATCACTTTTGAGCTTGCTTGACATTAAAAGTCAGGAGAAAACCGTAAGTACAACCTCACATAAAACTTTGTCACTCTTGATTTGATAAACTACACACAAATTGTTAGCCCCAAACCTCAAGTTATTTGTACCAGGCCCTTTGTTCATGTTGTGGTTGAAAAGGTTAAAGAGTGCATGTTGGTTTTGATTTTTAGCTTCTGGATCAAACTATGATACATTTCCTTGGAAAGACCAGTCCTGAAGGTCACGTCCTACTCACTAATCAACCTAGAGTATATAAAAGAGGCAAAAACATATCTCTAGGAAATCTAGTGTCCAGGAAGCAAACTGAGGAGCTGAGAAGATTGTTTCATACCATACAAGTGTGAAGACTTGATTTCAATCAACAGAACTCATACAAAAATGATAGGTACAGTGAGGCATGCTTTAATTCCAGGACTGGGGAGGCAGAGACAGGTGGATCCCTGGGACTGTCTGGCCAACCAGCCTAATGAAAGACCCTATCTCAAAAAACCAATATTGTCAGCACCTAAGGAATGACACCTGGGATGTCCACTGGCCTCAACATATAGGTATGTGCACACATGTATACCCATGTGTTGTGATATATTTGTTTACACTGTAAAGATGTGTCTGTGCCAAGGTGCTTTCTGATTGGTTTAATAAAGAGTTGAATGGCCAATAGATAGACAGGAGATATGGGAGGGATTTCTGAGGTGAGAGAAGAACCTCGAGATGAATCTAGGTGCACAAGAGACACCGTGGGGATGCTGAACAAGTTGGACACACAGAATGAGAGAGAGGTAAAAGCCATATGGTAGGACATAGATTGATAAAAATATGGGTTAATTTAAGTTATAAGAGCTAGTGGGACAAGCCTAAGCTAAAGGCCAAACTTTAATAATTAATAATAAGTCATTTGAGAGCTAGCTGGTAGGACAGAGACTCATTACATCCATGCACACTTACTCACATAGCATAACATGCACACACACACGCACACACACACACACACACACACACATACACACAGAGAGAGAGAGAGAGAGAGAGAGAGAGAGAGAGAGAGAGAGAGAGAGAGAGAAATATGAATGGTATCCAGATATACGGATCTAATGGATATGTTTTCTGCTATTGTATGATTCCAGAAACAAAGGGCCTGAGTTTGGAGATTTGAATTCAGAGATAAACATTTATAGGATCCTAAGACCTTTTATATTCATTGCTAAATTTGAGCCAGTCTCCAGTAACAACTGAGATAATGAAGTTCTTTTCAAAGGATTGTTGTCCAGAACCAATGATGCCATTTGTGGAGAACACTGAATGGGATGTTTTGCCCTTCTTAAGATGCTCATTAAATAGAAGAAAAAAAAAATCCAACAAGTTCTAGCTACAGGAAATGATTGGTCTTAGCAGGTAGACAATAGCCTCATGTTCCCCACCTTGAAGAAAGTCACGTGCCAGACTCTATTCTGAGGAGTAGCTCAGGTAAATGGGTTTTAGTTTTCCATACAAAAAGGGTATTTCTAACTCCTCACAGACAAGGAACAAATATGAAAATTCTTGAGAACTTAACGATCCACCCACCCAGATGAAGAGTGTATTAATAGGTCTATCATTGTGGCAAAATTCTTTGGGTCTGTGTGGGCCTATAACCTATACTCAGTAGCAAGATCCTGCCCTGAAGATTCTAATGTAGTTTAGGGTAACAGTTCCCTTGGATTGTTTAGGAAAAGTGTGACATTAAATGAATTAGGTAAAACTATTTGGGAGAACTCAGGAGAGAGGCATTAAAATATTACTACTGCTATAGAGGGCAGGGGGAGTCAATATTCAGATCTGCCAAAAGTTTTGTTTGTGTAGAGTTCACAGAAGCAAGTATTTGTAATATCTATTCACAGAGCCACTGAATCTGTGAATCAGGCATCCATACATGCATAAACCACAGCATGTGAGCCCTTGACTCAATAGCCTGTGGTGTTTTATGTTTTAAAAATGTTCATGAACATTTTATAGCAATATGTTTAAAGCATAGAATCCCCTTTAAAAGCAAGATAGTTCATTAGTTTTAATAACCAAGGGACCTCAAGATGACACGTGTATGACCACATTAGACACTAAATGGGCTGTGGTTTTTCTTTTCAGTTTTACAATGACCATTTTGAGCCTATTCATAGGGAGTTAAACATGGGGTCTTACAAATACCAGGGTGATGGTTTAAATAAGTCCATAGACTCTACTTTCATGGGTATTCTGATTGAGTATTGCAACTTTTATGTTTTAAATGAGATGATCATTTGCCAAATCAATTAATGTTTGCACGGAAACCAAAATAATGATGGGGAAGAAAATGAAATGTAGGCTATGAAATTGTGAGAAACCAGAGTCTTATTGTGAAGCGTGGGGCCTCAGCACACAATAGTGGTAGATTTTCTTTGTCCAGGATCCCCCTAACTGCCCAAGAACCACTGTTATTCATCTGTTCTGGTAAACAAGGACCCTTATAGTCACCAACTATGAGATAATCCCTCCACCACCACCCCCAACTAAAGAACATACTCTGGTCCTCATATTGGGTGAAAGTACCTTTACCTGCTGAGCCACCCCTCTGGTCTAACTTTGTAAGCCTAGAATTTGTTGAGTTCCTTTATATGAATTTGTCATTGTTGTTTTTGGACTACAGCTGCAGATAGGGAGAGCTGCACTTAGGTAATGTAATTCTTGTTTTGTATTAAAACATAGAAATAGGTGCAAAGAGTTTTATGGAAGCAGCCTTGACAAGTCTTCTAAATCTCGGAACACACTGGAATTGGACAGGCCTGGACTGGTGTTGGCTCAGTTGAGAAGATGACAAATATTTGCATATAAATATACATAGGGTTGCTAGGTCCATTAGAGAGAGTTTGAGGTCATGGGGACTTCTTTGGGGAAAGTCAGTTGATATGTTCCTTTGGCAAGCATATAGACACATAATGGTGAGATCTTCAAGCTACAATCTCGTGCTTAGGCTCCTCTACACCCAATATATTGATTCAGACTCAGGTGCACCTAACATAAGAATCATAGATTCACAGCATTAAAACGATGACTGTCTGCCCATCATGACTTTCATTTGTCACCTCTTAGAAATAGTAAATAAACTTTGTATTTGCATAATGTTTTCACTGTAATAATAGTGAGGTGGCAGCATCTTCTTGTTCATACCCAGGAAAACCTCAGACTGGGCTGAAAGCCTCAGTGGATTCCAGATGCTCTTTGAATCCTGCTGTAGTCAGAAGTTTTTCTGTGTCCCACCTGGCCCACAGTTGGGATAAATCTCTCACCCATAGTGCCACAGTTTTTTATAAAATAATCACACAGAGGCTTAAAATTAATTATAACTGCTTGGCCATTTGCTCAGGCTTATTACTGATTAGCTCTTACACTTAAATTAACCCATAATTCTTATCTATATTTAGATGTGGGTTGACACCTTTTTTCAGTTCTGCCTTCACATCTTGCTTCCTATGTGTCTGGCTGGCGACTCCTGACTCAGCCTTCCTGTTCCCAGAATTCTTCTTGTTTGCCAATCCCACCTATACTTCCTGCCTGGTTACTGGCCAATCAGCATTTTATTTATCAGCTAATCACACATTCACAGCATACAGAACAACATTCCACAGCATCCCACACTGAGGAGTAGGCTGTACACTATGCTTCGTGTACTCTACCAGAAAATCCTAACTAGCTAAAATGTTTGTTATATCTATCTACTTTACACCAGTAAACAACACCATTACGTCTTTTCACAGTCAGCAAAGGGTTCCAAGCACAGGCTCTTTCTTCCAGCAAATTCTTCCCTGTAAGCATTTTGGATAACAGCCTGGTGACACCAGGAGAAAAAAGTGGATCACTTGGCATACACCAAAGACCTGTGAGCACAAACTCTGCAGCAGAGTCACTGACTTGAAAATAGTGATTTTAGCATCTAGCTGAGGGACAACGGTCACACAGCAAGTGTCCAAGTCAAAATCCACATGATGTCAGTGTGAGCAGCTGCACTTTTTTTTTCTTCCAGCATTTGGCATAGTAACAGCACAGGCTCATGCATAATAGAACCAAAAACTATGTGTTTCACAGCTGGGTCATTTGGAAGTTGAGTCTCTCTTTTGTCTTCTAGGTCCCCCCCATTCACTTATCTTTCCTTTACAGCATCTCATGAACTAAGAAACCGAGGCTGGGGAGGTGGCTTCATCAGTTAAGTGGTTACTGTACAAGTATGAAGATCTGGGTTTGATTGGTGTACCTATGTAAAATGTTGGTGAACAGGGTGTATTTAGAACTATATATGCATATGTGTGTACACATATCTATGTAACAACAATTAATGAAAAAAGAGACCATGATTTGAATGAGAGCAAGGAAGAGTATACGGGAGGATATGGAAGGGGGAAAGTGAAGGGGACGTGATATAATTATAATCTCAAAAATTAAAATAAATAAAAATTTAAAAGTTGGGTATACTGGTGCTGGTTTATAATCCCACTTGGAAAGTAGGAACAGAAGGATCCCAGACCAGTCAGCCTACCTGAATTGGTGACCTTAGACCAGTGAGAGGCTTCTGTGTTAAAAAGCAAGGTAGGTAGGTGATGCCTGAGGAAGAAGGACATTCGATGTTGTCCCCTTTCCTCTAGATGTATGTATATGCACCTGCACACACATGAATGGCCCAAAGCCCTAAGAGCCTAAAAGGACATGGAGGTCATCTGCTGTCTTGAATCCTTTAAGTGAGATTATAGTTAGAAAGGTGATTTTTTCATGGCCAAGAGTTCATTTGCCTCTAGCAGGGCATTTTCACTTGGAGCTAATTCCAAATGGACGTTTCTTCCTCTGTGGCCTTTGTGCTGGAATCATGAGTGGCTCCTTCTTCATCTGTGTCACGTGGTACCAATGCTTGGAAGCAGTTCTCCTGTTTCTGTACGAAACCTCCTCTCCTCTTGTCTGTCTTTGCCAGTCATCATAGTTCTTTACAGAGAATGTGTTGCTTCTCAATATCTCTTCTAGACTCTGGTGTCTAGCATTGGTTCCACCAGCTAAATTCCCACTAAGCACAAATGAAGCCAGAGACAAGGGTCTTGTATGGCTCTAGGGACTCGGAGCTTATTGCCACATGGTATCCAGGCCAATGCCTATGGAAATGGGACATGACTGCATTCTCCAGTTAATCTCTCCTAATCTTCTACCAGTCACGATTTGGGACAATTCTAACAATAAGAGACACCTGCCCTGTGCTACATTTCCTGAGAGGTGGCTTTAAACAACAGATATGGGACATTTTCTGTTTCATCTTTCCAAAGATAACTCAGGTCACTGGGAAATGAAAGGCAGAAAGGAGCAAACCTTCTCATTTATCCTTGGAGGACAGGTGACTCTACATTCCAGGTTGCCTGGACAGTCCCAGTTTATGCTTATTGTCCTGGAATAATTATTAATAGAGCCATCTCACTTTCAAAAGTGCCCTGGTTTGGATGATAAATGATACGATCATCCTATTTAGAGGAGACTGTGCAATGTGCCCAGTGGCAGAGGCCTCTCTATTTCCCTTGCTCCATCGTATCATCAGGCACATATCTTCCCAAGCAGAGCTAATTAGAATTTTACATAAATGGAATTACTAATGAGAGATTTACCCTTGTGCCATTATTTTGGCTGGAAAATTTTCCTGGACAGAATGGTTGATTACAGTCAAGGTGATCAGGTCCCACTTAGTGAAACTCCTGGACCCTTAAAATCTCATTTTGTGTGACCTGGTTAATTGAGGTGTTTTCATGGCAAGGCCTCATTATGGCCAAGAAAGGGAGCATTTCAACGATGGTGTTTGGATCACTGTCTGCCACAGCCATGCTAAATTCCAGATTTTAGAACTGCCAATTCCACTAATCAAGCATATTTTAAGATGAAAAAATGTTATAGTTTGAATACAAAAATCCTCATGGAAAGCTCACTTGTCAAAGGCTTGGTTTACAGACACTGGGCTTTTGAGAGGCCATTGTGTCACAAAGGCTCCAGCTTTATCAATGGATTAATCCATTGATGAAATAATAACTTAGTGGTCTGTTAAGAAGCAGAGCTGGATTGGGGGAAGTAGGTCACTAGATTTGTGCTCCGGAAGTGTTTGCCTTGTCCTGGTCTCTTCTCTGTCCCTGCTTTCCAACTGCTATAAGGTAAGAAGTGTTCTTTTCCACTCTGCCTCTCTTTCTGGATGCTCTGCCTCATTCCAGGCCCACAGTATGGACCAATGTCATGAAGCTACACAGCCCAAAATTAATCTTTCTTCCCTTACATTGCAGTCTCTGGTACGTTGTCACAGCAAAGGAAAATGAGCAGTGCCTTGGTTAGATAGTGATGGCCAAGTGTCTACTTTCTGGAGCCATGATAAGGTTGAACATGTTAGGTTGACAGGCCTCCCCTGAGTAGGAAGTGTGAAGCCAGGGAAGCCCATGGTGAGAATATAGTACAATGCTCTAATAGCGGGAGCCACCCTGCCTGTCTTCACACATGCCATTCTCACTTGTTTTCAGCTGATTTATTTTGCTGCCAGAGACAAGTTTACCTAGTAGCAGCAATAGAATAATTTTTATGACCAAGCCACGAAGACCAGAATGCATTCCTCTCAAATTCATTTCCTCAAAGCAGTCTACTCTAAGTCAGAGCACACACACAGCATGGTGCTTAATGTCCCTTCTCCCAACAACTTATAGAATAAAAGTCCAAAGAAATATTATCACGACCATTACTATTTCCTTTCTCCTTTTCAGAGAAAAGTCCAAAACTTGAAGCAGTAAACTAATGCAGTTCAAAGAAGAAAAAAAGCCCTAAGCCAGGAAGTAGAACACACAGATTCTAGTTCTGGCTCTGCAATAAATTATCTGTATGACTTTGGGCAAATTGTTTGGCCTCGGGGTCATAGTTTCCTCACCTGTAAAATGAGGTGATTGAATTGGATAGTCCTGAGCTTTCCAAGGCAGCCACTGTTCTGCAATTCTCCAGTGACCGGGAGCTCTCCAAAGAATACTCTGGCTTCATACCAGAGCTGTTGTTACCTTCAAACTCCTGCCTCTACCTTTATGACAGCATCCAATAACATTTTTTTTCCTATGCAAACAAATAAGCCCTAGAGGCTTGGGTGTTTGGTTTGATTTTCTGCAAATGATTCTCCTCACCACTGAATCCCAAGTGAGAGGGCAGCAAATTAAAGCGATGATTCAAAGGCAAGTGCATATACCACAGAGCAGCCTGACGTGGATGATAATGAGGGCAAAGGCTCTGGCCTAGATGGACCATATTAGGAACAGCATGTGAGGGTCAAAGTGCACCTGCGAGTGTGTGTGTGTGTGTGTGTGTGTGTGTGTGTGTGTGTGTGTGTGTGAATGAGTTTATGAGAACAGCCATGTGGAAGCTAGAGAATCATTTTGGGCTTTGTTTCTTAGATAGTGCTTACCTTTCATTCATTTATTTATTTGTATTTGTTTATTGAGACTAGGGCCTCTTTACTGAACTGTAGCTCAACAAGTATGCTAGGTCAGCCAAGACTCGGGAATCCACTAGCACTGGTCACTGGTGTTAAATTGCCACCATGTCCCAGTTTATTTAGTCATTCATTCATTCATTTATTTGTTTGTTTATTTATTTATTTTAGTGTGACTTCTGGGGATCACACACAGCTCTTTTTGCTTGAAAGGCAAGCACCTTATCAATTTAGCTATCTTTTTGACCCCAACATTCTTTTTAAAAAATATATAACAAATAGTTGTAGAACAAGTTATGCCCTAGGTCCTAACACATACTAATCATTTACATAAAATTGAAAGCACCTTCTCACTGTTGATCACTGAACTTGACTTGTGGAGGCAGAATTTTGTGAGTCAGGTGCAAATAAAAATGAACTAAAACCCCAGAAAGATGGAAAAATCCTCAGGAATGAGCAAGCACAAGCCATCAAAGCTCTCTAGACTCTATAGCACAAAGCCAGCAGCTCCCTGATGTGGCAGAAACTAAAACACAAAATAACCAGGACAGTCAGGCTGCAGTAATGTGTTCTCCTGCATGTTCTAAAGATCCACTAGGGTGTAAACTAGGAGAACAGCCATCAGATAATTTTTCCAAATGATAATAAATTCAGGAACATAATTGGCACTGTTAGGAGAAAAGTAAACACAGAAAATACCACCCACATGTCTGTGTTAAACCACCCAATCAAATGAGTAACAAAACTGTTAAGTGCCTCCTGAAGAAAATGACTGAAAAGGAACTTCAATAGTACATATTTTCTTTGCTTTCTTCTCCAGGCTAGCTGTTTTTCTTTCTAATCTAAACATGTCACAAAATGTAGGCATCATTTCTGAAAGTCATTATGATCTCCAGCTACAGTTATTTTGATCCACTATTTCTTGATGTTCAAAATGTGTCCTGGGATAGTCACTGTTTTCTACTTATAGGATGAGGAGAAGCATATTTGAGTCACTGGCCAAGTGTGCTGAAGAGCTGAGAACATTAGATGAGGTTCTATGAAAATTAAATTGCATATACTTAGAAATGGAACAATAATCAAAATGGGTAAGAAAATGCCCTGAGGCAGACTGGTTCTCACTGCATTCAGAATTAATAAGCTTAAAATATAGGAAGAAAAGTATGAGGTCATAAAAGACTGTTGAATTACAATGAGTAAGTTCATCATTATGGAGCCTTTCAGTTTATCCTGGGATAATTCATAAGAATGCAGAGATGGTTATCACACATACATCCATTTGTGTATTTTTCACAGTTTTCTTATGGTGTGCATATTTCTCTCCAATCATAGATGAGACATTTGCTTGCATTTTCCCAGTCAAAATTAGGAGTTACACTAGATTTCCTATCCAGGTAAAGTCTGCTTCCAGAAGTATGTGCATTTCTTATTTTGTGCTATACATCTCTTTGCTCTAAAATGAACTTAGTTC
The DNA here is from genome assembly GCF_049852395.1 of Peromyscus maniculatus bairdii. Lineage (NCBI taxonomy): Eukaryota > Metazoa > Chordata > Mammalia > Rodentia > Cricetidae > Peromyscus > Peromyscus maniculatus. Next base: position 91,826,156 of record NC_134856.1, on the reverse strand, counting down.
TGTAAGTGTTAAACTTGGGTTTTATTGACACTGATGCCATCTTCAGAATGTGGTTCAAAAAGAAGAAGTGGGGATAAAAAGAAACAGCCCAAGAGCACACCAATGATCTCTATTTTTTGAAAAGGAAATGAAAAGAACCAGTGTTCATCCCTAGATTCACCTCAAGTGACTCCAAATAACTAGAAATGGGAAATGCCGAGCTCCCTTGATGTGGTCCTTGATGCTGGCTTGCAACACAGTGAGCCACGTGGGTCAGAAGTAAGGGCAGAATTGGTTTATTCTTCGAGTAACCTGTGTCTTCAGCCCCAGAACTGAAGGGAAGATGTTTTTAACACCGGTTTCATCAATTTTCTAACACAGAGTTTAGACAGCTGATAACAACAAATACCTAGTGGTTAATGTGACACTCCATCTGATTTTGAAATGCCAGGGAGAGTAGATTGAAGAAAAAATACAGTGTAACTATTTTTCTATCTTCCCAAAACTTGTAGCATAGAAATTATAGCTTCCTTTGGATGATCAGAGAAATTCACAGAAGGTAAATAATGATGCAAGATATTCACACATCTAATAAGATGTTAAATATATGATGAATGCACTTAGCAAACATTGGTGCTTTGAATGGCGAAGAGAGTTTTCTGAATTAGGCTATTATAAAGGGATCATAGGAAGAATGACTTAAGTTAGTATGAAAAACCGTTATTGGTGTGTTAGAATTCTAGAGCTTGGCATAGAACTGCAATACCATGTGGTGTGTGGTCAAACCAGAAGTGGGTAGTCCTTCTCTAACAGTGTAAGATATTTTATGATTCTAAAGAGTATATTTTAGTGAACCAAATACAAGACAAAACAGCTTAGAATTCCCCCACAGCATAAGACAAAATTGTGTCTGTGTCACTTGAAGATAATAAGTCCAAACCAATGCCTCTGAAACCCATGACAGAGAAACAGACTTTTTCTGAGATGAATTATTTGAGAGGACATTAAAACCTGAAACCATAGTTCTCATCCATGAAATGAAGTTTATTTTGTTTGTTTTTAATTTCATCTGAAGTTCCACAACTTGTAAATATATTTTCAGAACTCTGAGAAGCAGTGAATGCAAAATATTTGTCATAAAATGTAACAGTGAGTTTTACACAGAAAAAATATGTATGGGCATATATGTATGTGTTTACATATCTCTTGATACTCATAGCATATTCATACATATATGTATGTTATCTATCTACATATATGTGTATCTATACACATATATATGTATACATACACATATGTATATGTGGTTTGTGTATCATTTATTTCAAATAGTGGAGTCGTGTTCCCTGAAATCTTTTAAATGGAAGGAGGAATATATTACAAGCCACTAGACTGTAATAGACTTCTCTTAATATTTCTGTTTTACACAGGACAAAAAGCAAGACCAGAAACATGGAATATCTCAACTGAAAAGCACCAAGAGTTCTAGTTTCTTTTCCTGTTAACCTGAAGACTTAGAGACATATATTTACCCAAATGGGAATGGCTTTGTCAATCCAACTTATTAATTACGACTGTGCAACTTGCTGTGCTTATACCTAAACAGTTGTTTAGCTTTTTTTATTTTGCAATTAATTTAATTTTACATATCAGCCACAGATTCCCCTGTCCCCTCTCCTCCCACCCCCCAGCCTTCCCCCCTCCCAATCCTCCTCCCATTCCCATCTCCTCCAAGGCAAAGTCTCCCCTGGGGATACAGCTCCACCTGGTAGATTCATTTGAGGCAGGTCCAGTCCCCTCCTCCCTACACCAAGGCTGAGCAACCGGGACCTGTCCTTAGTGCATGGGTTGTTTAGTTTTTAACTATTATGTGGTACCTGGTCAGGTTAGGTTTTGATCAGAGAAAGCTGATTGTACCCAAAGGCTTTCAAATTTTAATAGAGTGGCAGAAGTTCTCTATGATTTTGAACAAAAGGTGCCCAAAGCCAAGGAAAGCACCTGGTTCTAATTCTGCTTCTGTTTGTGCTTCCATAAGAGGTAAAGGCGAATTGAGGGCAATGGATGAAGAACAGGGAACAGCATCAGACCTCGCAGAAAAGAAAACATGAGGCTTAAGTAGCCAAAACAGGGTCTCCTTGTATTATCAGGACATATTAGCTATCTAGCAGCTGTCTGTGTTTCGTGTGAATGTGTGTGAATGAGTATGTGAATGTGAGTATTATGCATGTGTATATGTGTGTGTGTGTGAGCCTGTGTGTGCGTGTGTGTGTGTGTGTGTGTACGCGTGCGTGCACACGCGTGCATGCATCTGTGTATCTCCATGCGTTCACAGAGACAGAAGGTGGAGAGACAGAGACAGTAACCATTAAAGTAAGCACACAACTATCATTACAATTAAATTTTTCTGGAACAAATTTCAGCAAATTTTCATTTCCTTTTACAACAAATCAATTACTCAAAGTAATTGTTTTATTTTCAATTTAGAAACACGAGATAATCTTTTTACACTTGTATATAGCACAGATTCAACAAAGATAAAGAAAGTAAATTGTGGGGATGGTTTCATAGTTGGTCTTTCTTTTTCTTTCTTTTTTTTTTTTTAAACTAGAAACACCAGCATCTCTTTAAAAAAAAAAAAAAAAGTGCTAATGGTGGGGGCAGACCAGTCCTGAACCACAATTAGTACTACTCTCCGGCATCATCTGAGAAATTTCTCTGTGCAGTGGTGGTGCTTAACACAGGAGCTAATAACCGTTCCAAGTGCAGGGAATGTGACTGTAGAAGGCTCAGCCACAAGTGGGACATCTGCACCACCTCCCCTCACCCATGCTCAGATACCATCACGGGAGGAGTAGAAAGAGTCTAAGAGCCAACGGTCAGGGAGGACCAGGGAAAAACAATATCTTCTGAACCGCATGCAATCTGTATATGAGCATGACAGCCAACATTCTAGCATGGGGTAGGAAGGGGGGTCACAAACCCCCTCCTCTAACCTAGGAGCTAGGACAGTCGATGGCTTCTGGGAGAAGAAAAGTGAGTTTTCTTTAAAGGTCTGGCTCTTAGTAGATCATCCATACCCTAGTATATGGCACTGTTCCCCAAAATGTGTGGACAACATACATTGGAGACAGTGAGTGACTAAATAAAACGTAAATAAAAAAGAAGGAATGAAGTTAGCAGGGGAGGAGGAGCTGGGGATTCATCTGAGAGAAGTTACAGGGAGAGGTTAGGGTAAAGAATGTGATCAATTTTGATTATACATTATACGACATTCTCAAAGAATTAACAAAAATATTTTTAAAGTGCCAGCATCTAAAGAATCCTGCTGAGACCTCTAAGAGCTGGAATGAAGTTCTTATAGAAGTCATTGTATAAGCACAAACACAACTGACATTTATAGCTCCTGGGTGGCCGAGGGGCCTCAGTTACTCCACTGGAAAGAAAAGCTATGTGCTTGGCTGACAGGATTTTACATCTATTGGGAAACATGAAATTTTCAGTGTGACTTTGTCTAGGTGGGACATCTCCAAACTTATAGCTGATTCTTAAGAATTGCTTCTCCAGCTGGGCGGTGGTGGCGCACGCCTTTAATCCCAGCACTCGGGAGGCAGAGCCAGGCGGATCTCTGTGAGTTCGAGGCCAGCCTGGGCTACCAAGTGAGTTCCAGGAAAGGCACAAAGCTACACAGAGAAACCCTGTCTCGAAAAACCAAAAAGAATTGCTTCTCCCAATCCTCTCACCTTTCTTATTTCTTATACTTATCTTTAGAAAATTGTGTGTATGCATGGGTGTGTATCTCTGTGTGGTGGTCTTTTCCTTAAGTGTATGTGTAGAAGCTGGCAGAAGAGCATCCTCCTCAATCATTCTCCACTTTTTCTTTATTTGAAGTAGGGCCTTCACTGAATCCAGAGTGCACCATTTTGTCCATCCTGGCTAACCAGTAAGCCATTGGTGTCCAGCTCTTTCCACCTACCTGCTCGGGACTTACAGCTGCATGCTGTTGCATTTGGTTTTTAAAATGGGTTCTAATGATCTGAACCCAAGTCCTCATGCTTGAGCAGTTAGTATTTTATTCACAGAACTCTGTCCCAAGCCTATCTCCTTTTCCCTACTTTTAATCAGGTCAGGCCTGAATGGTACATGCTTCTCAGTGAAATAAACCTTGACATTTGAGAGCTGTTAGACATTTACCTGCCTCTTGGATTTGTCTACAAAAATAAAAACAGAAAGAGTGAAGCTGGTGATGGAGACTAGTGCTTTAATTTGAAGACTGGTACTGATGGCTGGGTCACTGAACTGCAGGTGCTGAGGTGATGGCTGACTATCTCTATGGCTTATTCAGATAGATGGTTAAGTGAAATGAATGTCCTTGTTATAAACGGGATGGGATGAATCAATTGAGTTGAACAAAGAGAGGATCATGTGCTGGAAGTTAGTACCAAATAGCTTTAAAGTAATCATAGTTGGAAAGCTACAGCTGCTGCAAGCTCTTGCAATCATGAAATTGATGAGCAGTTAATTTGCGTGAAACCAGAGAAAGGTCTAATGGTGTTTAGGTGATAAGAAACAAAAGCCGCAGGGTGCTGATGGAGCCCATCAATCTTTCGGGAATAGCTGAACATTCAGCACATGGGTAAGGAAACACATAGGACTCTGAATGAAATGGGCTTTGGTGCACAATTAACTGACATGATCGTATACCCCAGTTCCTGTCTATGGGTGAATATTATTTTGATAATTTTCCTGCTTGCACTTGAAGATCAGAGGCCATGCTTTAAACTATTTTATGTAGTAGGTGCATTAATAAAAATATTAATAATATTTTAATATTAATGATATCCATTTAGAATACCATCATTGATGCAATATCAATATGAATAAATGCTTATTGTTGATCATTTCAGAAATGATAATAACCCAAAGAATAACCCAACATTATGAGTTTAGATGTGCGTGCAAATGTATCAAGTAATTAATCATGATCCAAACTAAAATGAAGAAATTAAAGCATTTGAGATTTATTTCTCTTGCTTATTTGCATCTATACTCAATATGCTCAAAAGCCAAAAGTCTTATTTTTCCTTCTCCTCCCCCAATAAATGACTAATGTGCAGATTTCTTTCCTCATATATGTTTAAAGGAAGAGTTTCTGGGAATTTTTAATTGGCTCTTAAAGCATGATTGTTATTTGAATATTCTTTCATGGCTATATGCGGGAATAGATTTTTTTGTTTTGTTTTTGTTTTTCGAGACAGAGTTTCTCTGTGTAGCTTTGCGCCTTTCCTGGAACTCGCTTTGGAGACCAGGCTGGCCTCGAACTCACCAAGATCCGCCTGTCTCTGCCTCCCGAGTGCTGGAATTAAAGGCATGCGCTACCACTGCCCGGCTGGGAATAGATTTTGTATATGGTGATGGACAAAGGCAAATTAACAATCCCCATTGGATCCCCAAACCAACATAATATTCTGCCCAAAATTCTATACCCCAAACTTCCAGCTTGAAAGTTAACTACTGCAAAGGAAGCTTCATGGTTCTACCTGATTGGTTTATAATACAGTAAAATTCATGTCCTATTTAACAAAATAAGCTTATAATAAGAAATATAACCCACACTGATTTATTTGACTAATATTTTCATTGGAAAAGAAAATTTTATGATCCAAATTTTTCTGTAGGTTTAAAGACTCAAGAGTTCATGGCTTGATCTGGCTATTACTCCATTGACGGCTTGCAACAGCCAGACCAGGAACTGAGATGGATCCTGGGGATCCTGGAGGGATGGAGTGTAGGTGGCCCAACATTTAGACTCATGGTGAGGGAAAAAAAAAAGCTACCTATTCCATTAGGCTCCATTGTATTGGAGATTAAGAAGGTTTGAATAGGTTGATATTAAAATTACTAGTGCATAAAATGTGACAGTTCTAAAGTGAACAGCTTCAACATTTGTATGTCACACGTGCCATTGGATTCACAGCCTCCTTTCAAAAGACTGTGAGCAGATGACACTTCACTTATATGGATTTCTTTTCAATGATATCGTTGAGCAATGTCTCAAAATGATCATTATGTAAAATAAAATGATGCAACCTATTCTGCTGCACAAATAAATAAATGATAAATAAATAAGGATGGTTTAGAGGTCCTGGTGGTCTGGAAAGACAGGGAGATGTAAAAATAGGGAGCTTTAATTTAAAGGTTTGGTTACAACTGGTAATTGGAAGTTGAGAACAAGAAAGGCTTCCTTGACTGTGTTTTACCTCCCTAGTCCTGTCTCCATTCCCACACCCTTGGGATGTGTGGCTGGGCCTTCCTTCAAGAGAGTTCTGGGTTCTTCCAGGGGCAACCCGAAGAGGCACTGAGAGTGTCAGGGAGAGATGATGATATCCTAGTTACCTTGCTTGCCCCCTGTTCTTCACACTTCTAGATCAGATGAGACGTTGTTCCAAGTTCCCTGACCTTGAGGTTATCAATAAAGATCTTAGAGCACATGATGTTCTTCCTGCTTAGAATGCTCTTCTCTCTCCTGAGAGGAAAGCCTCACAAGACACCCTGTGTGAGACTGCATTCAAATCCTCTATTGAGTGGTTCTCAACCTTCCTAATGCTGTGACCCTTTAATACAGTTTCTCATGTTGTGGTGGCCCCCATCCATAAAATCATCTTATTGCTACTTCATAACTGTCATTTTGCTACTACTACAAATTGTAATGTAATATATGTGTTTTCTAATGGTCTTAGGCAACCCCTGTGAAAGGGTCATTTGACTCCAAAGGGATTGTGACCCACAGGTTGAGAATCACTGTTGTAGAATCTCCAAATCATCAATTCTTCTGTATATCTTTTAAAGCTAAAACAACAGATTATATAGTAAAAACATATTTACAAAGAACACAAATAAAGCTCTGTGGCATACTATTTTTTTAATTTTAAAGTTTTTTTTTTTTGTTTTATGTGTTCAAATGTTTTGCCTGTATGTGTGTATATGTGCCATGTTCATGTCAAGTGCCTACAGAGGCCATAAGAGGATGTCAGGCTCTCCAGAACTGAAGTTATAGGCAGCTATGTGGCTGCCAAGAATCAAACCTGAGTCCTCTTCAGAAGCCACAAGTGCTCTTAATTGCCCAACCACCAGACCCTACATAATGTTTTAGTAGATGGTGGACCACATATAAGCTGGTGTTCTGAAAGAATGTATTTCCTTGTAATAATACTGTGGTCCTACTTTGTATAATATCCTATGACGTCTATAGGTGATGACCTGAAGGGAACTATGAAGTTGGCCTGGCTTAGCTGCTTTGGAAGGAATGTGTCATAGGTTTTTCAGGTTAGAGTCCATGGGTCCTGGGGCCTTTCAGTTCCTGAGAAACTGATGCACTCGCTCAGGCAGTGAAACATTCAGGGCACTTTGTGTTTCTCTGTATGTTCCATTAGAAGTCAAGAAATCATGGAAGCCTGACAGGACAATTGGTCTTGGGCATTAATCTTGTGTACCTTGCATAGCTTGCAAAAGTCATTGTCTCCTGGCAACTACAACTATATTGATCCTGGCAATTGCCACTATATTCTGTTTCTGATAAGGGTATAAAAAGTCTGATTGCTATCAATAAAATTGTCATGCCTCAGTCTTGCTGTGGTCCCTCCAACCAGCCTGGTTTAATTCCTCAAGGCCATATCAGGTAACCTTGGACTGGTAAGTAAGTGTATGTGCTTACAATGGCCAAGTTGTCTAATGGTTCACTTGACATGTTATATCATGAAGAGATAATCACTGTGTATATGTTGAAATGTATGTCGCCTTATGTCCTCAGTTCCCTGTACCCCAGAAATAAAATCCGGGATGCTTTATATCACCCTGCAAGTCCTTCATGCCCGAAGGAGAATGCATGTTTGTATAATATATGAAAGGAAGACTCATCCCTAACAATATTACTCCAAATGCATCCTGGAGAACATTTTACTTCAGCATATGTAGACTTGTCCTTGTGTTTCATGATCATAACCTATTTCATGATAAGGCATGATATAATTTATTCACCATTCTCCTCTTGACAGGCAGGCATTTAAATGGTCTATTAAGGGATTTTGCTCTCAAGAGATGATTCAGTAAACATCCTTGTTCAACACTTTATTTGTAACAAATATGCATTATCACATAAAGATATGCAGTGTATGTTAATATGAAGTTGTTGTGTTGATGAATAAATGGATTCTAATAGCTAAAATTTATTCACCAAGTAACAGGAATCTTAACAATTGTCTCTTTACCTACATCTCTGAGGTAATTTTTAAGTGGTACAACTGAAGGTTCAGATTCCACTATTAAAATTACAAATGATTCCTAGAAGGAAACGAATTTCCTTTACAAACAATGCTTACCTAAGACTTCCTGCTGTCAAAGAGCTGGTGGGGCTAGAAAGAAAGCAGCATATTGCACACTTTGCTGGCTATTCTGAGGCAGTAGTCAGTGTAAAGATCCAGAAAGGAGAGATGACTTTCCATTGTGAATTCACAGCTAATGCCACAAGGTTCTGTGGAGGCTTATGTTTCTCAGCTGGCAGAAGCATGCACCGAGTTGAAGCTTAAGTGATGATAGTTTGCTGTCCAAGGAACAGAAACACAAAGCCGTGTGTTGGTACCTCACCAATGGAATCAAGCTACCCTGGGTATAAATAACTGAGGATATATTCACCTCAAGATACTAAACGCAGATTTTCACATGCTCATGTGTTTTTGCTGATCCGAAAGCTTTGGTGTGAAGGAACAAAAGATCCACTTTGGATCAGACAGTGTGGTAAGTGTGGGGTCAAAAGAAAGAGTTGCAGGATACAAAGTTGCATTTAATTATGACCGTGAGACTATCAGTGGAGGATTGGCATCTGTTAAAATCCTACAACGTGAAGAAGTTTGTTTATGTTTGTAAAAAATAATCTGAAAGAGAGAAAATAGAAGGGGGAGGGAGATAAAAAAAAATGACACATGCTTCTTCTTTGCCATTCTTTTTTTAACATGGTTTTATTGGTATATATTTACCATACCTAGTATTCAGTTGGGTTTCATAGACATTTCTGTCCAAGTACACCATATAGATCAAACATTATCATCTTCTTAGCCAAACCACTTCAGAAATCAGTGTGGAAATTCCTCAAAAATCTGAAATTAGAACTACATAATGACCCAGCTACACCACTCCTGTATATACCTGAAGCATTTTTCATCAGCGATACCAACCTTTAAATTAATAGAGAATAATCTGATTTATTAAAACTATAGTAGTTGTTTTAATTTCAGCAAAGATTTTCTTCCACTTTCTATTTGATTAAAATGGCATGTCCAGCCTACATCTTATGTGTTCCATGTAGCTACATGCAGGAGAGGATAATTATGGATACAGCCAGAACAAAAAAACATAAACTTCCTTAAAATATTATGAGATTTTTTTTGTTCTGTTTTGTTTTGTAACTGAATCACACAGCTGTTGAGCACCAGCTTTGTAGATGATTGTATCTTGTTGCACGGTCAAAAGGTTGAACATGCCTGCATCCCCCAAGAATGGATAAAGATGAGTATGGCTGGAGATGAGTGCCATGGGAGCTGTTGAAGAGACTGCCTTCTGACTTCAGGTTATTGGCACAAGTGGACAGTGCTACTGGGTAGCTTCCAGTTCCAAGCTAATAGAAATAGTTTTGGACTCAAGTTCTGGGGTCTTGACATGAACAAAAAACACTGGCAGATTACAGAGGAGGGAGGTATGTCTCCTTATTCCACACTGGGATAAAAATTTAAGGGGGAAAGTTGTGAAAATCTGCATATCAGATGTTTCAGATAGCTATAATTGACTGAATAATACTTTCCTTGTTTGGTAGATGGAGATCTATAAGTATTTTTTCTTGAAGCAATAAAAATAGATAGTAGCAGCTTATAGATATGGCTCAGTGCTTTAGAAAACTTAATGCTCTTCTAAAGAACCCAAATCTGGTTCCCAGCCACTCACTTCTAGTGGCTTAAACCTTTTGTATCTCCACCTTCAGTGGTTCTGACATTTGTGCTCTTGCAAAACATCTGAATTCATGTGTAAATACCCAACACACACACACACACACACACACACAGAGTTAAAAATAAACAAATATTAAACTAAATGAGTGGAATAATAATAAAGTGGACTATGGAAGCTATGTCTAAAATATTTTCTAAAGTCCAGAAATGACAAATATGAAATATTTTTATTCAAGATTCTATTTTGAAACTCCAAATGATAGTAAGCATGTTAATGATACTAAAAAATTATATTCACATAGATTCTAGTTCCTAGAACATTCTTGGATTGATTATGTTTTCTCTCTCTGCTTTTCCCTCTTCTCATTTATTTCATCCCTCCAGAAGGGAGCCTCAAACCTCCAGTCCTTGGAAGACTCTTCCCTATATCCAGGGAGAGTTTTATGTCATCATCTATAAGTTACTGAACTCATTGGTACCAGTGTGTTATGCTCTCAGGTATTTGCTAAGTCTTTTTATCTCTAATTATGCAACACATAGATTTGTCTATTGGTGAAAGTTGTGGGGACACTACAGAGTATAAAAACCTTGGGTTTTTCAAGCCTAACTTGAAAGGGTCTTAGAAGCAATCTGTGCCCTGCTTCTCATTTTCCAGCTGAACAGTCTGAGTCTAGGGAGATTAAGTGTGCTGTTGAGGTCTCAGTCCAGTCTTCAGAACAAACCCTGATAGGCAACTGCTGGATAGTAAAAAGTGAACAGGGGTGCTCAAGACATCAGTACAAGTTTCTATACCCCAACCTGACATACTTTTGTTTCCCTTATCTCCTTTTTATTATAATTCCTGTGTAGTAACTCGAATCAATAACCTAACTCTAAGTAGCTTTTAACCCTTTGATTAAAACTAAACAAACTACTAACTTTTTAGGAGATACCATTTAGAATTTAGTTGGGCTCAAAGCATATTTGACGATTGCACATGGCAGCCAATGCCATATTAAGTATGCAAGTGTGACAGTCTCCTTTGAGATACTAACCCAAGACCATCACTGCAGAGGCTAAAAGGATGAAGGGTTAAACTCAAATAAAATGTCACTTCATGTTTCCATTGTAGTTATATTAAAGAAATGTAAGGAAAATAACATATATCTTACAATTCCCTTTAAAGGTTTCTTGGGGAACTGTACAGTATCTCTTTCCCTTGCAAATTATTTTAGGAACTGATATTCATCTAGGCTTGCCCACAGCAGTCTTTCAAAAATGTCTGTGGGTCCATTCTACAGGGTTTCCTAGAAGGTGAACTATAGAACACCAGTTGCTTAGGACATCAGCAGACATTGCACATTTCAGAGATGCTAAAGCCAAATGGCTTCTGGAAGTCTGAGAATTTCTTAATGAAAGGTTTTGTATTTTAATCTACATACAATCTGGAGTATATTGCATATAGACTTCCCACATTTACTTCATTAGTATTAAAACAATTGCACTTTGGCTTTAGATTTATTTCCAAAGAGTATTTCTCATTATATTTTATTACAAATATCATTGACCAGGAAATAATGAGTAAGCTTCAGCCCTTTGTGTGAAATTCAAAGCTTTTGAAATCCATTCTTATGAATAGCAAAGTATTTCATATATTAATTAGGACAACATGCTACTTAGCTAATTCATTCTTCTAAAAACTCTCAGGTGGAATGTGCATTAGTCTTTTGTAAGGGCCAATGAAGTATAAATAATGCATATATTTATTCTGTCTCTTGAATATTGAATTTTGACTCTTATTTGATCTCTAATTGAATACAAATCATGAACCTCTATATTTATCAACTATAATAGCTAATCACACCTTTCAGTCACTAAATTTGTCTGAACATAGAGCTCAGTGTGATGAATGTACTAGTGATATTTAGGAAGGACCTCAGGGTCTGGTTTGCTTTGCAGTTGGTAAACCTGGCTCATTGTATATTTTGCCAATATATAATTGATTTCCTCAACTGACACTCTAACTGATTAGTCATATTAAATATTCTGTGAAATGGGAGAACCAAAAACAAGGTACCTTTGGACAATGAGGACATCAAATTAAACATATCTACACTTTTAATATGATGTTTGCAAGCAATGAGAAGGGACTGAGACAGATTTAGGTGGAGGGTTAGTGGCCTCTGATGGCTCTGTGTCCTGAGTTGGGGCATTTGTACCAGGGCTAGGTGTGCCCTGGTAGGTGCAAAGCAGAAAGTTCCCCGTTGTGTAGTGTATCACAGGGGTCCATGTTCAAGTGAAGGGTTAATGCAGCTGTACACCTACAGTCAGAAGGCATGTAGCTCACTATGGCTCCGGGGCTATAAGTGGTAATAAGGATTTGCAAGGCAATGAAACTTAAACATCAGTTAATGCCTGATCCTGGACATTTTGCAGCAGAAAGGGTTGTAGTGTGGGAACCTGCAGTGAAAGAGAAGCACTGAGTGAACTGGCAGTAGACTAACTCATCTACAGACTGGCTTTGGAAATATCAGGGGGCTTCTCAGTCCTTCTGAAGCAGATGCAATACTGCACTGCATAGTGAGCAACAGGATGTTGTTTATTAGAAAGAACAGCACGCAGGGAACTGATCAGACCTGGCTTAGCCTCTAAGCATCATTGTTGCCCAGTGTGGAGCATGGTGGGCACTACTGATGGTCTCTCCTGAGCCTCAGCTTACTCATCAGCAACAGCCAAATGAGCAAGGAGCTGAGCACATACCAGCAGCTCAGCAATGATGCTTTCCATCCTTTTTCCTAGTAAGCTACTCACATTAAGGGCAATAATCACCATTGATTCAATCCTTCATTTAATCATCAAGTGTTTATTGAATAATCTTGAAATGAATATAGGTGGTGAGATAAGTGAGGGAGTTTAAAAGGAAAGTTAGAGCCAGGAAGTATGTGGGTAGTAATAGTAGTAGTAGTAGTAATAGTGTGTGTGTGTGTATGTATGTGTGTGTGTATGTATGCACATGGACAAAAATGTGCATGAGTGTATATGTTCATATTTGTTCATGAGTGTTTGTATGGGCATGTGTATATATGCACCTGTGTATATATGAATAATATAAGCTTGCTTATACAAATACACACTACGAGTGTACACATTGGGTGTGTAAATGTGCATACCCATGTGTGCAGTGTGTAGATGGTAGAGTGAGATTGTAACAGTCAAAGTCCCTACATATTATTTTCATTTAAAAGTAATGGAACAAGAGGAACTCTTTTTTTTTTTTTTTTCCGAGACAGGGTTTCTCTGTGTAGCTTTGTGCCTTTCCTGGAACTCACTCTGTAGGCCAGGCTGGCCTTGAACTCACAGAGATCCGCCTGCCTCTGCCTCCCAAGTGCTGGGATTAAAGGTGTGTACCACCACCGCCAGGGTTCCAGAACACCTTGTGCAAGGTCCCGCCAGTCCTGTGGTATTATCCTATTATATGTTGACCAAGAGTTTAACATTTGCTTTACATATGGGGAATGCATGCCATAAGATACTATTGCCTCCTTAAACCTTTTTAAATCCAACATTTCAATTGGAGCCCAATTATTTTGTGTAGCCATCATTTGATCAGGCATCTGCTGTACAGTTACAGGATAAATTAAGGGTGACTGTGTGAAAACAGGCTTTCTTTCTGTAACCTTATGATCCAAACTTGAACCAACTTCACTGTTAATTTCTTCTCTCTGAATTTTTACAGGTTTAACAGGTTTTTCTAAAGCTGTTATCCTGGCACTTAAATCGACTATCTTTTTAAATAGTAAAATGAGAATAAGCATGGTGATAAACTGCATAATTCCCATAATACTAATCTTTTCATATAGTTGTTCCATTGTCAGACTGCCTAAAATTTCAAACAAAACCCATTCTTCCAATGTACACAGGAAACCCATTTTTTTTTTAAATGTGGAAAAAAAAATTGTCTTTTAAATAGTTTCCTTTATGACTTACCAAATCTGTGTAGAACAGTAGAAATCCCAGTGAATTAAATCTGCGTAGAACAGTAGAAATCCGAGGGGATTTTCAAAACAGCCACCTAGTGTCCCAGGTGTAAATCCAAAGAGAGAGAGAGAGAGAGAGAGAGAGAGAGAGAGAGAGAGAGAGAGAGAGAGAGAGAGAGAAAGAGAGAACAAGAAAGCGTAGCTGGCTAAAGTTTAAATGCAGCCACGTGTTCCCTCTTGTGCCGAGTCAAGGCTTGGGTCTGGCTTCCTTAAACTCTGACCACGTGTGTTGGCTTTACAGGCAGGGCCCTGTTCGGCAGGGCAGGTCTGAGTTGTTTGTAGCACCAGCTTTAAGCAAGCTGCTCACAGACCTAGGCCCGGGCTAGAAGCTGCCGCTCGGACTAGGAAGCCGGCAGCTTGGACTAGGAAACCGGCAGCTCGGACTAGGAAGCCGGCCGCTTCCTGCCGCTGCCTGCCGCCGCCTGCCGCCGCCTGCCGCCGCTTGCCGCCCTTGCGGGAAAGCGGACCTGCCATCAAGCCAAGCGGTTTTTAATGGATTCTTGTCACGTTGGGCGCCAGATATAGATGTAACCAACCGTCTTATTAAATAAGAAACACAGAAACAATGCAAAAGAGAAAGCCGAGAGGTCAGAGCTCAGAGCTAAAATCTCACCCTTCTGCCTGCGGTGTCCCAGCTTCCCGAAAAGAGCTCTATTTCCTGTCTGTTCGTCTATTTAAAGTATTTTGTTCTGCCTTCTCATTGGTTGTAAACCCAAACACGTGACTGCCTCGTCACTGTCTGAATGTACAGCCCCCTAGGTCTTAAAGGCATATGTCTCCAATGCTGGCTATATCCCTGAACACACAGATATCTATGGGATTAAAGGCGTGTACCACCACCGCCACACTCTTGCTATGGCTCTAATAGCTCTGACCCCCGGGCAACTTTATTTATTAACATACAATCAAAATCACATTTCAGTACAATTAGATTACCACCACAGGTGAGGAACTCTTTTTTAAATTTTTTTTGACATTGAGGATATTCATTCTTTAAATAGTCTTATTTCAACTCAAATTACCTGTGCTGTGATTAAAACTCATGCCCTATTGCTTTGTGCTCCAAGAATATTTTAGCATAAAATAGTAGACATTTAGCTATGGGAGAAACATCTGGTGAAACTAGTTTCCAGGTGAGCTAACCAGAGGATTGCATCGCAGTGCTGTTGTGACAATGTCCAGCTCAGTTTTCTTTTATTTATTTTTACTTTTGTAGTTATATCTGTATTCATGACATGTGTATGTATATATATTCTTCTTCCATATAATACATCTTGACTGTAGCCTCTCACCTTCTCCTCCTCCAAGTCCCTCCCTGTACCTTGCCTCTCCCCCAGATCCACTGCTCCTCCATTTCCCTTCAGAATGAGAATTTCAAACAGTATATTTTCATCCTATTTACCTCCTCTCCCAACCCTTCCCTGAACCACCCTTTTTCTAACCTATCCAACTTTGTGTCCTCATTCAAAAAACAAAAAACAAAAACAAAAACTAATTGAGACCCATTTGTTTGGTTTGTTTAATGTATTTGAACCCATATACTCTTCGGTGAGTAGTCACCTGCTGAAGTGTGGTCAGCCTATGGGAGGAGACAGATATACCCTTAGAGTTATTAGTTGCTAATAGTTCCTCAGCTGGGGATGGAGTTTTGTGTTCACCTCTCCTGGCCATGCTGGGATTCTGTCTGACTTGCGCTTGTACAGGTCTTGTTCATGCTGTCACAACTGCTGTGAGATCATCTGGTACAAATGCTCTGCTGTGACTAGAAAACGCTGTTTCCTTGTGTTCCTGATGACTTTTCATTATGCCCACAGATTAGTGCATCTCTCATCACTCATCAGAGAAGTTCCTTTCTACCACAGATGGAGGTTAACACACAGACCCACAACTGATCACGGTGCAAAGAAAAGGGACTATAGAATGTTCTGTCCTAAATGGACACCTATACCATGTATATCCTCCCAACTGGGGGATCAATTATATCTGACACATTTCAAATGGCCTTGGTGTGAAGGATGTTGAAGCTTGTGTTAAGATGACTGGAGGCCGCTTCAAGGAAGCGCCCTTGAAGCTCCAGCTCTCAGAATCTGTTCTGTTCCCTGTCTGGCTTCCAGAGTCTCTATGTGTTTCTCTTTCTGCTTTACTAGACTCGACTTTTGCTCTCATTTGGACAAGTG
Organism: Peromyscus maniculatus bairdii; assembly: GCF_049852395.1. Taxonomy (NCBI): domain Eukaryota; kingdom Metazoa; phylum Chordata; class Mammalia; order Rodentia; family Cricetidae; genus Peromyscus; species Peromyscus maniculatus. The sequence goes on along the minus strand of NC_134856.1, from coordinate 91,809,989 downwards.
CAGCTCAGGCCTCTGCATAGGAGCCGCATGTGTGGAAAGGGACATTTTGCCACTGACCAACCCTGCAACACCCCAAATCTCTCTCTCTCTCTCTCTCTCTCTCTCTCTCTCTCTCTCTCTCTCTCTGTCTCTTTCTCTCTCTCTCCCTCTCTCTCTGTCACACACACACACACACACACACACACACACACACACACACACACAGAGAGAGAGAGAGAGAGAGAGAGAGAGAGAGAGAGAGAGAGAGAGAGAGAGATCACCCCCAAGTCCATGACCACATGGCAACATAGTCTTCTATTAGGGAAGTAAAATAAAATAAGAACAGGGGAACATGAAAATGTCTCGAAGTCAGCATTTTGTTGGCATGATCTTATTTTCTTTCATTTATAACTGGGATTCCAAATTAACAGCCAGTCATTAATGCCCACCAAAAATGTGTAAAACAAATAAAAGAGACCACAGTGTTTAAAATTACCCCATGATTGGGTATATCTGTGAGGAAAGGGTAAAGAATATGAGAAAAAGCTACATTAAAAAAAAAGCCCCCAAACCAACAAATTAAAACAACAAACTAAGACACACTAAGGAAGTTCAGACTATCCAAACACTGAAGAAAATCTTCAGATCTTATACGGAGTCTTCCCCTCAGATGGCTTCACATGTCCACCCTGAGCAAGGACAAGATTGAAGAGAGAGAGATTACAGCTACATCCTATGCTCTTAACATCTCATGCTGTGTCATGAGCTCCAGGCCCCTACAGAGAAAGATCCAGCGCTAAGTGCCTGCTGTGTGCTAGAGTGAATGATATCAAGATGATGTTAAAAAGTCCTGATGGACTTCTTCAATTGATCTTTTCATGCTTCAATTCCTCTAACTCTTGGCAATTTTCTTTCAATCATATTAGTGCTGGATCTTTGAATTGAATACCCTTCTAACTGAGGGTTTAGTTTAGATGAGACCACAAGGGAGAAACAGGGTTACCGAGTCATGAAAAGCTGAGAAAGAGCAGTTACTTACCAAGTTCTCTGCATGAAACCAAACTGTTCTTTCTGTCAGAACAACTGCACATGTTCTTTAAGAATGATTAATCTCTCCTATGCAATGCACTTGAACTAGAAGTCTCACTCCCCTCATGTGTGGATCTTACTGCTCTATTTGAGAATTTCTTACATGCTCTGGCCATTCTTATGGACATATCAGTTGTTTTCTGCCTTAGTCCACCATTAGTTTGCCGGCACTCAGCTCCACTCTAGAACTCTATCATTTCACCTTGTCTTAAAAAAATTATTTCCTTTTTAATATCAAAGCAGAGCTGTATCCATCTTGACTGATCAGCTGATTCAGGTGAATTCTCAAACTCTAATACCCCATTTAACATGCCAATGTACATTAGCCTAGTTGAGACCTACAACACGTAGTTTTAAAAGCAGCAGTAGCTCACAAAACTCAGGTTTTTCATGAATAGATTGCACTACATTTTGGTATTCTGAATTCTTCCACAAGATGATTGTGCAATTTCATTTGTGGTTCCCAATATTTCTTGTCACTACTGAGTTGCTTCAGATACCTGATGACCTCTATCTTCCTCCACAGTATAGCCTGGAGGAGTCCTGGAAAAGTTTTAATGGTCTTAGAGGTAGTTATAGCTTTAAAAAGTTACACCATCTCTAATCTACTCTGTAATATCCTTATAAGTGTTTTATGATATAAGAAAACCCTCATCTTTACAAATATTTGAGTAAAAATAGTATTCCATGTTATTTCATTCATATTTTACATTTGCATAATTTTAAACTCATCCCCCAAGAGACTTTTGGCAATCCAAAGATTAAAACATGGAGTGTAGGAGTGGTTGAAATATACACAGTAAAGGTTAAACAAGTATTTATTAAAATAGAAGTTTTAGTTAGTGTTATGTTAAGAATTTAAGGATATATTTTGTCTTAAATTTTATCTGCAGCTTGTCCCCCCCTTCTCTCCCTCTCTTATGAGCAGCCCAAATCTTTTATTTTCCACAATGCCAAAGGAATGTGCCCACAAGTTGTTAAGTAATCTGGGACTGGCATCTTTTGTCTAAAGGAAGCAGAGGGCTCAGAGATCATTCTTGTCATCATGAGCCATCTGCAGCAGAAATTGCCTCAGCAGCCTGTGAAAGTCATTTTAGTCCTTTAGATACAACTATAATCATGAAAACAAAACAAATACACATAATTTAAAAGGGAGTCAGGCTTTACCATGCTGCCTTCCAGGGAAATGAAGGTCCCTATGGCTTGTCAGGATAACAGTATGTTGTTTATTAACTTTGTAGGATTCAAACATTCCATCATTAATACTTCAGTACTAAGAGTCATGCCAATATCACAGTTAGGAATGAGAAATGTATAAGAGTAAAAACTTGATTTCACAAGTAATTTTTTAATTCCTGTGTACTACTAGCTCCAATGTCTGGCTCTAAGAGAGAGTTATAGTAAAGTTACATGCCACACACACAAAAAAAAAAAACTTGGAAGTTAATATGTCTGGTGTTCAATTTTTTGTTTGATATTTTTGTCTTAAATTTTTCTTTTTTTAGATTTTCTGAGATCCAAAGATTGTAGAACGTGTTAGAAGTGAATTCCAATTGTTTCATGCCCTATTTTAAAATTTGCACTATTTGTCATTTTATCTTCTCATTTTTCTTCTTTGAGGTACTAGTCCACATAAATGTCTAACCAACCATTAGCTTTTACTAGTAAAGCTAAAGTGAATGGCAGCAATATGATTGGCATAAAACACTGACCTGCTTTTATAGGCTGTAAGATGGGTGTGTTTGGGATTAGCCTGTGTTCTTGTTTTACTCTAATGGCTAACACTGGCACTAAGAAGCTGGTGTTTACCTGGTCTGCTCTGAAGTCACATAGCGCCATTCCTCTCCTAAAAGCTATTGATTCTTCAAAGGTGTGCTTGTTGACATCACTGAGCTCATGTTGCTTACTGCTCAGAAGCCAACATTTCATGTACATGAAATGGGTAGAAGAACTGAGGGAGAGCTTTGGGTGAAACAGAAGATGAGAAACATTCCCATGATTCAGAATCCTGCATTCCTTGCCCCTGTTTCAAATGAGTCATCCTCCCCATTAGCTCAGGGGAGACAATCTATAGGTTTTTATGTGTGTAAATAGCATTTTTACAGTGCAGTCACTTTTCCCTTTCAAGATAATAGATTCAAATGGTGTTCAGTAGAGTATCTCCATTTTCTTTTGATTACCTCAAGTATATTTATTTTAAAGATGAAGCTGGAGACAAAATACAATACAATTTTACAGCTATTGAAGTAACTTAGACAATCCAAATCTAGTTCCTTTATTGTTATCTTCTTCATGTGGATAAAGTAAAAGATTCTACTCCATTAGACAAATCAAACACTGATTGCCAGAGTTCTTACATTTTAAAAATATAATATTTTTATTAGCCAAGAATTTCACACATATAAACAATGTATCTTGATCATATTCACCTTGTCACTTTTTGTTCTAACTCCTCCTAAATATATCCTGAGCCCTACCCCCTCAAAACTTCATGTTCCATTTAATCTTTCTTCTTTCCTTCCTTCCTTCCTTCCTTCCTTCCTTCCTTCCTTCCTTCCTTCCTTCCTTCCTTCCTTCCTTCCTTCCTTCCTTCCTCCCTCCCTCCCTCCCTCCCTCCCTCCCTCCCTCCCTCTCTCTCTCTCTCTCCCTTCCTTCCTTCCTTCTTTCTTTCTCTCTCTCTTTCCTTCCTTCCTTCCTTCCTTCCTTCCTTCCTTCCTTCCTTCCTTCCTTCCTTCCTTCCTTCCTTCCTTCCTTTCTCTCATTCTATCATCTTTCTATCCATCCACCTATGTATCACACATCAATTCCCATTTGTGTTTCACATATATTGACAAATGTGAGATCACCCATTGGAACACGGTGGACCTACAAGGGACCACACACTCAAGGGAAATGAATTCTTCCTGTGCTAGAAACTTTCAACTCTATGTACCTTCTCAGTTAAGGATGGAGACTTGAGGCCTTACATTTGAATTGGAATATAAAGCCCAAAGTCCACCACATCCTCTTTACTCATGAGTCAAGAGAAAGTGATAGACAATGAAATCCCATTGAGGCAAACACTATAGAATCATGATCTTCTCTGTCCTTACATAGTCCAGAATGAAGTGTGAACTATATTCAGTAAAAAAAAAAAGTTTGTCTTTTTTTTACATTTGATATCAAAATTATTTATATCATAATGAAAATTGTTTCTTAAGATTTTACTGTCTTAACTACCTCAAGATCCAGCCATCCCACTCTTGGGCATATACCCAAGGAATGCTGATTCATACCATAAAGATACATGCTCAGCTATGTTCATAGCAGCACTATTTGTAATAGCCAGAACCTGGAAACAACCTAGATGCCCATCAACGGAAGAATGGATGAAAAAAATGTGGTACATATACACAATGGAGTACTACTCAGCAGAGAAAAACAATGAAAGCATGAAATTTGCAGGCAAATGGATGGAACTAGAAAAAATCATCCTGAGTGAGGTAACCCAAACCCAGAAAGACAGTTATGGTATGTACTCACTCATTGGTGGATTCTAGATATAAAATAAAGAACAATCAGACCACAACCCATAGAACCATAGAGGCTATATATGTAGCATGGAGGTCCCTAGGATGACTGTGGCATATAATAAATTTCAGTTTTACTCAATTATTAAAAAAAATAGCCAAATGAATGGAAACACATGAACTATGAACCAAAGGCTGAGGGGCCCCCAGCTGGATCAGGCCCTCTGAATAGGTGAGACAGTTGATTGGCTTGATCAGTTTGGGAGGCAACTAGGCAGTGGGACCAGGTCCTGTGCTCATTGCATGAGTTGGCTGTTTGAAACCTGGAACTTATGCAGGGACACTTGGCTCAGTCTGGGAGGAAGGGACTGGACCTCCCTGGACTGAGTCTACCAAGTTGATCACAGTCCTCGGGGGAGGACTTGTCCTGGAGGAGGTGGGAATGGAGGGTGGGCTGGGGGTAAGGGGAGGGGGTGGGAGGGGGGAGAATAGGGGAACCCATGGCTGATATGTAGAACTGAATGGTATTGTAAAATAATATATATATATATATATATATATATATATATATATATATATTAAAAAAAAGAAATAATTTGGGAAATGTCAAAAAAAAAGATTTTACTGTCTTTCATATAGGATTCTTTTTTAAGGTATTTCAGATTCTTATACCGTTTCATAGCTTAAAACCCCTGACCCTAATCTACTCTTGACCTTCCTATGCAGCACTGCTTTTATTGCTTCAGCTTGATATCTGTTTCACCTGAGCTAGAGGAAGAAAAAGACAGAGATAAGTACTGTGATTCTTCTAATTCTCATTAACACACTTTTCTAGAATTTTCTTTGTTCTGTGAAACTTTTACATTACACAGTGGTAGTCCACTTAATCTCTGACTTCTAAGTTGTTCAACTCTGTAGCCATTTCCTTATAGCCCTATTATTTTTAAAATTATTATTTTATACATTTTGGTAAATTTCTGTTTTTTTCAGCTTTTAAATCTTCCTTATTTAGAAAAGTATTGTTTTTATTCATTAAAACAGTGCTTGAAAATAGCTGTAGTGGCTCAGCATGTATCAGAAAATAACCAATGTGTGGTTCCACGTCTGATTTTAGACTAGGCAAGCTTGAGGCCATTGGTCATAGATATAGCACTATGTCAGTGGACTGACTGAACTTGGCTTTTTTAGCATTTCTTAGAGAAATAGTTTGACTTCTCTTCTGGATGCATGTTAAATAGACATTTGGCTCTGAATACTGTGAAACTCAAGTTTAGGATGAAAATTGTTTTCTGCAGACACCACAGAATATAAGCTTTTCCCTTATTTGTTCAGAAAAACTGATCTATGCAAACAGAGGAGGCACCTCCCAGTCCATGGGTGGACTGCCGGGGCTCTATAAAGATTTCTGACTATAATTATTTCTTATCACGAAAAGTACTGTCTAAAAATTCTTTAACCTCATACAGAATGTTAAAGCCCAAGACACAGGCACCACTGAGAAAAGTGATATCAAGCCTTGCACACTACGTGGCTGGTGGCTTACCGGCGTCTTTACATGCTGCTTGTCCTGGCGGTGGCTGCAGTGTCCCTCCTTCCTTCTTCCTGTTTCCCCAATTCTCCTCTCTCCTTGTCCCGCCTATACTTCCTGTCTGGTCACTGAGATTGAAGACTAGCAGTTATAGTTACAACTTAGTATATATAATATCTTAGATAGAACATATTAAGTATTAGATTCAGGTTCTTTAGGATAGGACACCTTTTGGAATGATCTTTATAACATGCCATTTACCTATGCTCTATACTTCTCTGGATTTTAGTATGTGTTTCTTGCTTGATATTGTTTGCATTGGTTGTAGTTCCATTTTATCTAGGTCATTATCCCTCATTATTCCTGGACAATATTTGATAACCATTCCTTTGTATATAGTCTTGTACTAGTTTAGAACCTTCTTATTTAGACAAAAAGGGGGAGATATAGTGGGTAGCCATTCCAGCTTGGATCTGGAAGTTCCAACCCCCATTGAGACTCTGGCAACTGTCACGCCTATGAGGCAGGGCCAAGGGAGGTGTCTGGAGACCCGAGACCTTGATGGGCGAGCACTCTCTCTGTTCCTGGACCCTAGATGGTGGAGGTTGACTGAGCAGAGCTCCAGAGAACACCGCTGGACTGCAATACACCTTCCCCAGACCCCCGCCTTCTACCTATTCCTTCATTTGTAAGTCACCCACTAAATAAATCTTCCTTTTAACTATGTGGAGTGGCCTTAATAATTTCACCAATAGAATTCAACACCCTCCACTGGCTCTTCTGGCCACTGCACGCACATGATGCACAGACATACAGATGTGTATGTGCACACCAATACACATACATTACATAAATAAATATTTTTTCAATAAAAGCCTTCATGCATGTTACTACACACTCTTGAGAGCTTTGACAACTGCTTTGTAATTCAGTTACAACATTGAGTATTGTCTAATTGAATACTGTCTAAGCAAACATTACAAATCAATTTAAAGCAAGTTCCAAGTTGCTAATGCAAACTATTAGCACACCAGAAGCTCTAGAGACAGACAAATTAATAAATATCTGTGATCGATACATCTAAAAATAAGCAAAACAGAAAAAAATCAGCCTGAATATTTTTTCATTATTAAGAAATTTTCTGTTCACTTTACATACCAGTAACAGACCCCCCTTTCCTCTTCCAACCCTCCAGCCTTCCCCCCAAACCAACCCCCCATCCCCACATTTCCCAAGTCAAGGTCTCCCATGGGGAGACAGCAGAGCCTAGCACACTCAGTTGAGGCAGGTCCAAGGCCCGCCCCCCTGTACCCAGTCTGTGCAAGATGTCACACCCTAGGCACTGGTCTTCAAAAAGCCTGCCTATGCACCAGGGATGGATCCCGATTCCCCTGCCTGGGGATCCCAAACAGTTTGGGGGGCCCCCAGGCAGCCTGAGTTTTGATGGATCACCTAGAATCGTTGGAAATCTTTAAAGCCAAGCTACCTTCTTGCTATGTTGGGACATTGTTTTCTTTTCCTACAGAGTAGAAACAATAACTTTTCCATCTTGGGTCATTATGAAAATAAATGAAGTGACTGCCAGAGAGACAATTGTCAGACACTAATTAATCATCACATATTAAATCCTTTCTTCCCTATTTATTATTTCTAAAGCTCCTACACAACTAATTCACTAGCCTGTGGGCCATATTTGTGAACACTAACAGCTGCTGCTGGCTTACTAGGTAGGGATTAAAGGTGTGATACGCAAGTGAAAAAAAAGGAAGCACAATAGTGCAGAGGGTAAGTGCATGAAGTCAGGGACTTGGAGAGTGCCTCAGAAGGACATTTTTAGCAGAAAGGAATAGGGAACTTTAGTCTAGAATTCTGAAAAACATCCTCATCCTTGATCTTGGTACTCTAGGTCGTCTGAAGTGAAGAGTCTCATCTGTGATAAGAACTATTATAATGTGCCTTGCTCCTGCATTGCATAAGTTTCTTTGTTGAACTTACTAAGTGAAGACCTATCTCTGTTCCCTTCTAAATTGATTGTCCAGTAATTTATTGATCTTCTTGTAAAGTTTTGGTTTAGGCTTTGTACAATCATTGCACTATATATGTCAAGTACATCTAAATAATAACAGATTGCTTCCGTTAGTTGCATAGTATACCTTTCTAGTTAGAATTAATAGAGGTGGTACTTAGTTTTTCAAAACTATAGATGTCTTCTTTCTTTTGTCAGATATCATCATGATAGATTCTATTTGTTTTCTTGTCATGGCTGTTAATTTCTTAATTTTATTAGGATTTGCATTCCAATAGGCAAAAAGGAAAGGTTTGGTAGCTTGTGACTATGACACATATCTTCCTATTTGTATATCTTCCTATTTTCTTTTGTATAGTCTCTTATTTTCAGCTGATTTGGGAGCTAAGGAAGATACATTATGTTTCACTAGATAGAATGATTCTATCTCAGTGTAGGAGATAACTTTGAGTTCCAAGGGAAAAAACTTTTGAACATATCTTCTGAGTCAGAGAGAAAGAGAATGAGGCCATTTAAATGAAGTTACCCCCTTGATGTCACAATAGGAATACTTGCCTACCAGGCTCTTAGAGAGAAGAACTTCAATTCCATATGTCCCTCTTTGTCCCCTTACCTCCACCGAGCAACCACCTCAGCAGCTCAGCTGTGTTATTGAGATGTTCCAGTGTGAAATTTGTTTTTCCTCAGTGAACTTTAAGCAGAAATTCAAGTGCCAAGTCTCTAAAGCAGAGTGGGGCGATTAAGAGATAATTACTAATTATGCTAATTTGAGAAGTTGCTGCTATTTTCTTCCCTGGTCATTTTACGTGCAGCTCTCCTGAGAGAGCAGTCCCCTCACTGTGCTAATAACCTTCCCTCCAAAGCATTTGGTAGAGGACAGAGTGTCCTAAACCTCCCAAACCTAGACTCAAGGCTTAGCATTGGTCAGAAAGTGGAGCAGGACATGGAGGCTTTCCTAGGGAAGTCTGCATCCTCAACATGAAAGATGTTTACTGATTATTAACTTGTCACATGCCAGGGAGAGTCTTTCCTTTATAATCACACCAGAAGAGTAAATTTGATTTTTAATATATTTGTGCAATTTCCCTGGAGATCTCTGAATAGTAATAATGAATTCTGAATATGAGAAATCTTCTTCATATCCTGTTGCACTGAATTAGGTGCCACAGGCATTGTGTGTCTTTGATAATTACCATCATTTCTCCTCAAAAGTTACTATTTAAAGGGGAAATGATGGGTCAGCATAAAACATAATGAATCTCCATGGGGTTGAAGTTGACTAGGCAAACTTGGTGTTTATACTTAGAACATGTTCACAGAGAAGCTGACATGGCTTTGTTCTACCCTACTTCCTTTACCCAGAAGTGAGTGAAGAGCACAAGGACTTAGTCTGGGTTCAGCTCATCACACATTCCACAGAAGGAGGACTCTTGTCCTCCTTGTGCATCCATCTATTTTTAATTAATTAATTAATTAAATTTTATAATTTAATTTTACATATCAGCCACGGATTCCCTTGTTATCCCCCCTCCTCCCCATCTTCCCCCCAGTCCACCCCATTCCCATCAACTCCAGGGCAAAGACTCCCCTGGGGATTGAGTTCAACCTGGTAGATTCAGTCCAGGCAGGTCCAGTCCCCTCCTCCCAGGCTGAGTCAAGTGTCCCTGTATAAACCCCAGGTTCCAAACAGCCAGCTGAGGAGCCCCCAACTGGATCAGGCCCTCTGGATAAGTGAGACAGTTGATTAGCTTGATTTGTTTGGGATGCATCCAGGCACTGGGACCGGGATCTGTCCTCAGTGCATCCATCTATAATTGCAGACTTATGAATTGCTCTGGCTTTTCCATCCTGCTCTTGCCTTCAGCGTAATCTTTACTGGTCAGAAAGACCACACTGAGACTTCAGTTTCTTCCTTTACATTGTCTCTCAATCCACTCAGCCAAATGACTTTGTCGTGGTATGTGTTGAGCTCTGTTCAGGAAACCAAACATTACATGTGTCGGATGGATCTGAAGTACCACTGCTTCCTGTTCTCGTAAAGGAAAGCTGACTTACAGTTTAAAAGCAGCCAAGAAAAGAATATCTCCTGGGAAATCCAGGCTGGAACATCCCCATACGATGCTTAGAGACAGAATCTGAGACTTCAGCTCTGAAGAGAGCACCCTGAAGACAATTCTCTTCCTGGTCACGACCGCTTTGAAGTTGGGAGCTTCATTATAGCTAATTAGGACACTGGATACTGATGATTGATGTGTTTCATTAATTTGATTTTTGGTATATAATACATCCCAATAGAGGATATTTCATGAAGGTGTTACATTGTAGTTAAAAAAAAAGCATATATGACAATGCTGGGAATATTTATAACTAATTTACCAGCTGATCAAACTCAAGTTACATTCTTAGTTTTCTTTGGTACTGTAGTTCTAGTAAATAGAGAGCTATAGTACTCTTGAAAGTGATGACTTATTTATCTTTTTTTTCATGAGAATAAATGATAGAAGTATTTCCCTTCTTTCCATGTCATTGTATGTCTACAAGAGCAGCTTTTTATTTTTAAAAGAAATAGGAAGAAAGGGGAATCTGACATTTCTAGGTTACTCCAGTTTGTAGTAGAATTCTCAATGCTCCTTAGAATTTAATGTGATTATGCACTGTACTTCACTCACTGTCTCAATGAAGAGTTAAAACTTAAATAAACTACCAGTGTTTAGCTGTTTATCTTTAGATTGAAACTATTTTTGTTCTTGAAGATTTTTCAAACTGCCTGTAATAGATATGCTAAAAATATATGTAATAAACATAAAAAAATTGGGGCTTGCAAGATGGTTCAGTAGGTAATGGCACTTGCCATCAAATCCAATAACTGATTGGATTTTTGGAATCTATATGGTTTAATAAAAGAACTGACTCCTGCAAGTTTTTCCGTGGCCTCTATACACATGTTATGGTACACTCTCTATATAGAAAACAAACAAAGATATAAATAAATGTAATAATAATGTTGATTATGAAGCCCAGTCTGTGAAGCTATCTCAGTTGGTAAAATTCTTGCTGCTGAAGCATGAGGATCTGAATTCAGATTTCCAGCACTCTCTTGGCAAGCCCAGAACAGTAGCATCCAACTATAATCCCAATCCTAGTGGGGTAGATAATGGTATTTCCCTGCAGCTTACTGGCCAGAGAGACAGCCTAGTTAAACTGGTGAACTCCATATTTAGTAAGAGATCTTATCTCAACAATTAAAAACTACTGAGAAAAACACCTGAGGCTGAGTCACTTCTGGTCTACACACACACACACACACACACACACACACACACACACACACACACACACAAACCTGCACACACATACACAAGTCAAACAAAATAATGAAAAAAGAAATTCAAAATTACACATTACTAAGTTAAACTAAGCAAACATAATGTGTGACAGTATTATAAACTACATTTAAAATAGCCCTCACATTCATGCTCCAAAGGTCCAAGTGACAAAGACTGAGTTCATATTTATGAGTTATACTGTGCTTATATCTTGGCATATGACAGATGTTCAAAACTGGCTTATACGACATGGCCAAGCAGAAATGAAAGTACAATTTTATACATTTGGAAAAAAATCACAGGCAAGCAGTGCATAATCTGGTGAATTCTTTTGTATAAAAGTGAGAAATAAATCCCAGATAAATAACAAGACTCACACCATTGCTTTTTCTTTGCTTCTCTTCTGCATGAGGAAACAGGTATGTAGCAAGTATGCTGACTCACTCAGGAGGAGCTAGATTCTACATAATGGCACCAGTAGGGCCCTGCCATCTTTCCAGGTACTTTCTCAGTTACTAAAACAACATTAACCTTAATAGCATTTTACAAAAACTGAATTACATACTGACAATGAAATTCCTTTGTGGTAGCAAGATGGTTTTTGTCAGTCTATTAAATCCTTGTGAAATTGCCTATCATATGATTTCAGCTAGACATCACCAAATTTCTACGAGGGAAGAATTCCAGTTGTTAGAAAGCAGAGATGGTGTCCACCTTGGGTTATCAGAATTCAGATTAAATACACTGAGCAACAAGGAGGCAGCCACACCTACTTGGGAAGGTTGACAGCGAACACAGAGTGGGGATGGGATGTGCAAAGTCACAGAGGGCTGGTCCATTTCATAAAAGCTTGTGATGACCAGCAGAAGCCTATCTATACCCACCTATCCTTCCTAATTCTTCAGAATTAAGAAAAGAAGCTTGATCCCGACTATGTGCTCTTAGGACATGGGTTTAAAGTGATAATCAATTTGATGAGCAGGTAGTAGTATGTGAAACAGATGGAAAAGACAAGACAGAAGTACAAACAGAATTGTAATTGAGTGTACGTGTCAATACTCAAAGAAGGACTATACTACAAGGCTTCTCTGCATTGTTTCTTTCCTTTTATTATATGATTTCAAGGTTGAGGTCTTTGATCCACTTGGACTTGAGTTTTGTACATGGTGACAGATATGGATCTAAATTCCTTAATTTTCATCAAATGATGGTAAAAGATGCCTGACCATGGGAAGAAGACAGCTATAGTTGCAAAAGTGTGAGGTTTCTGGAAATTTCCAGAAATATTGGGAGCCAGGTGGCTATATAGCAAGGCTAATGTTCCAGTCATGATGTTGACAAACAATTACTAAAACAAAAGTCTTGTGTGGGCTTTATCTTTAATTTGAATATGTAGTGGAGTGGTATGATAGTTAATTTGACTGTTAATGTGATCCCAGAAAGAAATGCCTAGAGTATGAGTGAGGCATAGATTTGGGTGTATCTGTGAGGGAGGGTTCCAAAGAGATTAACTGATGAGATAAGAACCTTCTCTCAATGTGGATGGTACTGTCTCATGGTTTGGGTTCCTGGACTGAATGAAGATGGAAAGAAAAAGACAAGCCAACTACTGGTATTTCATTTTTTTCTGCATCCTTGCTTATTGAGATGTGAGTTTACAGCCTCCCACTGTCACAGATAAGAGTTGGCTCCACAGACTTGCCTTTCCCACTATGAGGGACTTTATTACCTGAACTGTGAGCCTTAAGTCCTTCCTTTTAGGTATTGTATCACAGCGATGAGAAAGGGAGCTAATGAAGTGATCAAAGTATCCATTCTGAGTTTTGAGAAATGCTATGTGATTTTCTGTTGATTCAAGATTATAATGAGTGAATCATTCGACATTATTCCTAGTAAATACCGCTCTGTGGGTATATGCAGGAAGAAATTTACTAAGATATCTTATGAAACTTTTGGTGAACTAGCTTGTTCATCTGGCCTCTAGGCAGCATTTAGAACATTCCTGAGGAAGATGAAGAATGGTGTAAAAGGGATATAGGTGAATGGTGTAATTATGGCATGTTTATAAACTTGGATGTCTATGATATCTTGGCTGCTTCTATTTAGAGGTCATCAAAAACTAAGTTATCTCTTACTTTAAGTCTACAGTGACCATGATCAATTTGATCTTCCCAATTCCTCTGATAAAAATAATTTAAAAAATTAACACAATTGTGTGACCTTATAAGGGAACAATGCACTAAACAATTTTATTTTTTAAATCAGTCCTCATTTGAATGAGGGAAGAGATTAATTAAAGAACCTAAATTTCAAGCTCATGGGTTTTGCCTTTCTCAGCTTGAAGAGATCACAGCAGAAAGAATGATCTCAATGATTTCAAGAGAGTAATTAACTCACTATTCTCAAGACTCTGTAGACGTAATATCACTTTGAATACAAGTGGTGACAAAGAGAGAAAAATAAACCAAAATATTGCAGGAGGTGAAATCATACTGAATATTTTAAGATCAGATCAAAGAAATATTCATGGTGATATAATTTAATCCAGAATGGACAGTATCAAAAACAGATGTTAAAATGAATGTATCAACTTACTTTCAAATTTACTCATGCCATTTTAATTTAGAAAACGTACATGTATAAGAAATAGCCTGGCATTGCCCCACATATATGTAGAATATGGAGTGCAATCACACACACACACACACACACACACACACACACACACACACACACACACACACAGTGTTAATTTTGCAGCATAAAATAACTGCTGCTGCAAGTCAGTTGGCACTTTAATTGTAAGTGCATTTAACATACATTTGTCAGCCATATGAAGGCTTTCTCGTTCACAGATCATACCAACCACGCACTTAAAAATGTTTGTAAAAATTACATCCTTGCTGAACTTATACAGAAAATTTAGCTACCATCCCCCAAATAGTTCATTATAATATCTATGTGCATAGCATTTACGGTGTATTTGTTACCACAGGTAATCTAGATGAGCTTTAAAGTAGACTGAAGGATGTGCAGAGGTTCTGTGAAAATTCTGTCCCACTTTATGCAGAGATCCTGAGTGTCTAATGGGATTCTGACACCAATCCTGTGCAAATATCAAGAGATGGATGCATGGCAAATTTTACACATTTCTACCTCAGCTTTAGAAGCTAACAAAAGCCCATTGCAGCCAGATGTGTAGACTGCCATGTATAAACTCAGTCTAGTGTAAATATTGGTAGACTGATGCCTGCATATTGCACTGAACTGAGCTTTGGATCTCAGGCTTATATAATTTCCCCTTTAGCCCACCCTCAAGTATCTTTGTTCCAGCTCTGAGCTAGGGGGGGTGGTCCCACACTTCCACATAAGAGGTCTATGCAAGAATCTAAAGAAGCCAACTCTCTCATTTGTTCAGGGGCATGGAGAACCTTCATATTTCTATTTCTGGGGGTTTGGTTTGACATTCTTGGATTTATTATACATAAAATGCCACTACAGAAAAAGTCAAACCCCAGAAAACCTACCTGTGAGTGTTTATGTAAAATAGCTTTATAAATAAAGTTTGAACAGATGGGGAAAGCCATTTCAGTTAATTTGTATGTAATGGAGTTGCATGTATTCTACCGAGAGTGAACATCCCTTTGTTATTTGGTGGGCACACAGTCTGTATTTTAGGAGGAGCTCAATGACTTAACCTCTTTTCTTCAGAGTAGCACATAAAGAATCAGTCACAACACACTGAGTTCAAATGTCCCATTTGACTACTCTGCATCTGAATTATCTCTTTAATCTACTCCTTATTCATTTAGTAACTACATTTGAAATAGGACACGTACATTCACCTACATATGTTTACTGAGGGCTTTATTTTTATTTTGGCTTTGTATTGCCAGCATAAAATTGAGAATAAACTTAACATGGGAAATGCAAACATTAAGCTTATTGTTTATGCATCAAAATAGATGAAAATATACTATATGCAAGTGCCAGAGATATACATTCACAAGGTAATGTGGGAAGTGGGGTGTTTCATTATAAATTTGAATGCATGTTAAACAAAATATTTATTTAACTCTGATGGACACATGGTGTTTGACTTTGGATGCCAGGTTTTGCTGAATGGATAACATACTTTATTTCAATTGTGAACTATTAGCTGAATTGAGTGTGACAGCACTGGATTCACATCTAGACATCTCTTGTGTATGGTGTATGTGTGTGATATGTATATTTTTATAGCATATTGACTTACTTTTTATATATTAATTGAGTTATAGATTTTAAGCATTTAACTCTGATCTTTATTGTTTGCATTATTTAGGTGAGCTTTGATTAATAATTATCTTGAAATTCAATAAACATATTGTAGTGATATCTGAAAAGGAAGATGCTTGTGTATATGAGTTTAGTTCAGCAATCTATAAGGTTTCCTTTAATCTATAAGTCAGAAAATTGTATGACTCTTGTTACCTGGGGAAGAGGAAGCACAACAAAGGTGTACATAAATTTGTGCATACTGCAATGTATACATAGGCATAAGAACAAACACAAGCACATACACACACTCACACTGTTAAGGCAATGTGATCTTGGTCGATATTCTTCAAAATTTTCATGGAAAGAGAAATATAAAATTCTCCCCCATCCCAAGCCCTTTGTATTATGGCTCTATGTGACAGCCATTAGTAACATATTGTGTATGAGACAGTAGTTTGAAAATCAACATGAAAAAAAGCTTCCATAGGAATCTCTTAAGTGACAATTAATTTTATTGCCCAGAGACTATCCTTTCCTGAAATTTATATATTCTTGCAACATATCCTTTCCTGGACCTGTGCTTGCCTGGTAGTCAATCACACACCAGAGTCTTCTTTTATGTAGTTGTATGTGGGAGAATGTGGAGACCAGATGTCAATATTGAGTATTTTCTTTTCTCACTCTCCACCGTGTGTGTGTGTGTGTGTGTGTGTGTGTGTGTGTGTGTGTGTATGCATTTTCATAAAAGCCTTTTAGTGAGCCAGGAGCTCACTAGCTGGCCAGTGTTCTCCAAGGATCTTGTTCTCATTTGCTCATACTTGGCATTACAGATATCCACATCAGCTTATTTTGTGGGTTCTGGGGATCTGAACTTATGCCCTCATGTTTATGTGGCAAGCACAATTCACCCCATTTTCTCATCTAGCTTTCTGAAGTAGTTACTCCTGTTCTCTCTCTCTCTCTCTCTCTCTCTCTCTCTCTCTCTCTCTCTCTCTCTCTCTCTCTCTTTGGTTTTTCGAGACAGGGTTTCTCTGTGTAGCTTTGGCGCCTTTCCTGGAACTCACTCTGTAGACCAGGCTGGCCTTGAACTCACAGAGATCTGCCTGCCTCTGCCTCCCAAGTGCTGGGATTAAAGGTGTGCACTACCACCACCTGGCTTACTTCCATTCTCTTGGTCTCACTTCCCTGATCCATAAAACAAAACTGTTGCTTAGCTATTCATGTTTTCAATTTCTTTTTACATCAAAGAGAAGAAAAACCATGAGACTAATTCTGCTTGTTGGATAAAGAAAGCCATCACCAGGAAGCACAACCCTACCCTCTTTTAAGAATGTTGACTATTCCCACCACTAACTAGATATGGGATAACTTCAGAGAAGCCAGGGAGATGAGGAAACAAGACAGAACATTATAAAATTCACAAGCTATGCATCATCCCATTGGGTAGCCATGGATATGGCAGAACAATCAAGGAAAATGTTCTGGACATTAAAGGAATCTATGTTAATTCAGTTCTACAAAGATTTCACATGCCTAGAGATATTATAGTTTATCTATGAGTGATTTTAAAGTGATGAAAACAGTATTTATAAATTTTCATAGGTAGAGATAAATGTTTCTGGAAAGAGTTCTGATAATACAAGCTGGCTTTACTGTCTAGGAAATGTCTCCAAAGTTACAGAATTGTGATTGTCTGCTTGCTATAGATGAAGTATTGCATGAGTTGTGGTCCTCTAGACCTAGAGGAACAAAACTGATAAAATGATTTATTAAAGTGGCTTATAGGCTACAGTTCAACTATTTTTACAATGGCTGTCTATCAACAGAAAGTCCAAGAATACAATAGTTTTTCAGTTCATAAGGCTGAATGTCTCAGCTGGTCTTCAGTTGATGCTGGAATCCTGAAGAAGTAGGCTCTAATGCTGGTGAAGGAATGAACTTGCCAGTGAGAGCAAGGCTAGCAGGCAAAGTGCAAGAACTTCCTTCTTCCATGTCCCTTATATAGGCTGCTACCATAAAGTGTGGCACAGATTAAAGGCAGATATTCTCACCTCAAAAAATTCACATTAAAGGTGGATCTTCCCACTTCAAGTTATGTAATGAAGAAAACTTCTTGACAGGTGTACCCAGCTACTTGGGATTTAGTTAATTCTAGATGTAGTCAAGCTGATAACCAAGAATACCAATAAAAAGTAACTTAGTCCCAGAATATGTATTTATGAGATCTAACATGTCATGCTCAGTATGTGACAGTATTTACAAAGATGGTGTTCGAAGAGTTGAATTATTCAACACATACACCACACTATTACACTTCAAAGCCTACTATATGTCAGAGTCAAAGATGTTGTATAGCAGAGAAGAATTTCTAGATCTTACAGTAGACAACATATTTTAGGACTAAAACTATGTACACATATATTTTGCACCAAGAGTCATGTGCTTTATGCTATGATTTCTATGGTTATAGTCATGTTTGTGATAAGATCTTGATAGGTTAATTTCTTTTTAATTCTAAAAGCTGTTATCTTGTCTTTTTGTGTGGAATGATTACAATCTCACTACCAGATGGATGCCTCTTTCACCTTGAGACAGCATAATATGTCTTCTACCAGCTCATAGTCATCCTCAAATGCTAAGTATATGAAACCCCTACAATGATCTTCTTAGGATATGGTGCCCCCAAGATGAGCACACAGACAATCATTAAGCATCATTCTGTGAACAGCAACATGATGATCTGACAAAGGTCAGGAGACAGTAGTAGCATGGTTTGGAGTCTCTTTCCTACTCTTGGTCTTATTGTGTCACTTGTTTCTACTAGGGTCTTTGAAAAGCTTAGGGTCCCATGGAAAAATAAAAGAATTAGATGAGGTACATTCCATGTTATAAGTAGGGAACTGGGACTGTAGAGGTTGCTCAATATTTAATAGTCTTGCTCTTCTTGTAGAGGATCTCAGTTTATTTCCCAGTACCTACATTTGGAGGCTCACAATCAGCTGCAAATCTGGTTCCAGGAGATCCAACACCCTTTTCTGGTCTCCGTAGGCACCTGCTCACATGAAGTACACATACATACACTCAGGCACACACACATATACATATTTTTTTTTTAAAAAAGTGGGGAACTCTAGCCTTTTTGGTCCTCTGTGGTGAGAGCAATACTTAACCCAGGAAAGTGGTAGCAGAACTTTTGATAAATCAGAGTGTCACCAATGAGACTGAAGACAGTCATGATGCCTGAAACAGCCATTTCCTGAATGTGTGGCCTTAAGCACATGTCTTCTTCATCTCTGCATATTTCAGCACTTTCTCTGCAAAATGAAAATAACTCACATCACTACTTTATAGCATCATTGGGGAGATTAAACGAGATAACCTGAACTCAGGACAATATAAGTGTTAAATAAATATAGAAGACACTTGAGGCTGTCTAAGAACCAAATGGCATCTTGCTGATTGTATTGGCTAATGCAATTAATCGCCATATTAGTTGTAAAAAAAATCTCAACATTTTAGAATTCAGGCTTTCTTGTATTGTGTTGATCTCTAAGGCTAGTTTAACACTTTAAAAAATATATCTGATCCTCTCCCCGTGCGCGCGTGTGTATGTGTGTGTGTGTGTGTGTGTGTGTGTGTGTGTGTGTGTGTGTATCACATGTGTAGAAGTGTCTGTGGTACCCCAGAAGCGGCTTTTGACTCTCTAAAGCTGGAGTCAAAGGGGTTGTGAGCTACCTAATGTGGATGCTGAGAACTGAAGTCTCAGTTCTCTGAAATATAAGCAAATACTCTTATCTCTCTCTAGCACCCCCTTTTATGGTTAGTATGCCTTTGCTGTGTTGTGAGTAAACTGAAAAATCTGTAGTTCAGATATAAATTCAAAGATTTTCCTATTAATTTATTACTTAAGCTAATTGTTTTCTGATTTTTTTCTATTTCCTGTTACTAAAAGTCATGGTTCTGTTTTTGTAATGAGCTCAGACCAGGGCATCATTCTTTCTTGCAGAATTACATTAGGATAAATCACAAACTAATAGTTCAGAGTCATACAGAAAACATTTCGGTGAGTACTATAGGTCCAGGAAAGGTAAACCCAGGATAGCTCAAACAGGGAATGGTTTTCCTGAGTAACATCAGAAGAGATGCATGGAAGAAAGAAAAGTACTTTCAGCATGGAAGATAATCTCAGGGCATTCATGCATGAAATTTGTAATGTTCACAGTCACAGGTGTATTGAAAACTGGTGATAAGAATTCTGACATGAAGTATCCCTTCATGGTAGAGGGATAGGAGTCAAGACATCTTGAGATTGCTGAAGGAGCAGCCCAGCTAGGATGTGGAAAGCAGAAGCAACATCCAAGTGTGAGAAGATCGAGGACCATTTCCTGGGATACACCAGGTTTAATATAACATGCTTCCATAGTGAGGAGTCATTGGCACTAATATCCGAATTGTGGACAGTGCATTATTTATTTGGATAAGTATATACAAATTGCAAATAACAATCCATTGTTTGATTTCAATTTAATCACTTTACAATTTCAGTTTCTAGGATGTTCAAGCTTTAAAAAATTCAAGTACATTTAGAAATCAATACCCAGATGTATATACTGCAGCCAGTATCGTTATACCTAAAAGTTACAGGTCAAGAGCATAAGACCTACTAAAGAATTTTGTCATCTGATACTATATTTTGGGGGTGGGTTCTATATATGTGTCCTGCTTATATAAAGGAAGAGAAGATTATAGACAGATAGATGAATGGCAGGTACATAAGATAAAGGAGACCAAGAAGTAAGCTCTTTAGATAGAAACTGAGGATAGATTCGGTGATTGTCATTTTTTTTTTTTTTGCCACAATCTATCTCATATTGACAGTATCGAGTGGAAGCAGGAGGGAGTGCTGAAACCTTTACTGATGATATAGATGAACGGTACTTAAATTGCATTAGACAGATGGGTGTGCATCCCACTTTATATGACCTCCAGGCAGAGCTATCCTGTCCTTGGTCACAAAAATTGCTAGTCTTTATTACAAGCAAGAGACAGCAATTTAAGTTACTGTCTTTGGTTTGGTGCCAGTATTTTGTGTTATACAGTTGCTAGTGCACAAGTTCATTCTCAGCAAAAATGGCTTGCACTTGGTTAGTACCTGGACCATTTTGGAAGAAGGAAGTTAAGTCACTGGCTATAGGCATAGGATGCAGAAGCATAGTTGTGTATCTAGGAGTGGGGACTACCCCTTAAAGAGATGACAGGTGCTCAGGCCAGAAGCAGGATAAATGAAGCAGGGAAGAGACACTCCGCGTGGCAGCAAAGGCACTTGTCTAAGAAGGCTGGCTCCTGAAGAAAGACTCAGGTTCTTTTAACTTTGTTGGGTCTGATGACTTCATTTCATTTCTTACATGGAAAATACTGATGAGCAATAAGCATGCCAATCATCAGGAGACTAATTCAGCAAACAATAAAAGTGTGCCTCCCACGTTTTCTGAGAAGAGAGTTTTGTAAAATATCTCTTCCACATAAATGACAGAGAAGGCGGAAGACACTGAAATTTGATTTCTGGCTACCCCGAGCAGTTTTCAGAGCTTACATTGTTTAATCTCTACTATTTATCATGTGACTGACAAATAAAAGGGTCTAACAAATGTTTGTTGGACAGATAAATTCCAGAGTTATGTAACTCTGATGTAAAAATAAAGGAGACAGAATGGTTTATAAATATGCAATCTAAACATGAGTTAATTCTGCATCAAATATTTATTGATAATGCACAATGACATCACTGTGTTAATTCTAGAGAATACAAAGGAACGCACCAAGATACCCATTTTAAGGGATGGCAAAGAAGATAGTAGCAACACCCTCATTCAACCTGCACATATCTTCACACACCTGAGATCTGTCTTTTGTCCTCTATTTCATTGTCCCAAAGGTGTCTGCTGGCTGCCATCTCATAATCTTCACTGGTTTCCCTTTCCCATAAGTTGTTGTAGCTCCCACGATCTATTCATAATCTTGGTAGAAAGTGTTCTATTTTCTGATTATTTCTTTTAAAAATTATTTTTAAGGTTGAGCAAGGAATCCCACCCCAGCCTTGACACAGGGTGGGGGTGCTTGGTCCTGCCTCAACTTAGTATGTCAGTCTATTTTGACTCCCCTTACTCTCTCTGAGGAGTGAATGGGGGGTAGGGTGAAGGGAGGTGAGGGGGTAGGAGGAGGGGAGGGAGGGGGAACTGGGATTGGTATGTAAAATGAAAAATAACTTTTTAAAAAATAAATAAAAGTACAAAAATAAAAAACCTTTTTAAAAATACATTTTAATTAAAATAGAATTACAGCACTTTCCACACTCCCTTTCCTACCTCTAGCCTCTCCAAGATACCCTCTCTTAGAACACTGCCCCCATGTCTTATTTCAAAATTGACATATCTTTCCTAGAGAGCTTCAAAAATTTTAAAGATTATTTTGCTGTGTGTATTTCTGTGTATCATGTGTGTGAGTGCCCTTGGAAGCCAGAAATCATTGTCGGATTGCCTCAAACTCGAGTCACAGATGGCTGTGAGGGGCCATGCAGGTGCTGAGAATTGAACCCAGATCCTCTGGAAGAGCAAGCAGGTAGTACTCTTAACTTCTGACCCAACTATGAAGCTCCTCCTAGTGAATGAGCATCTTTTATGTTTTGACACCATAGAAAGAGTGGCAATGTTATATCTTGATAGCTTAGTTTTATAAGAAACTTTTATTTGAAATAATGAAAGAAATACAAGTTATACTCAATTTTATAAAAGCAACTCATTTTACTTAGTGGTTTTTGTTTTAAAAATTCACTGTCTATGTTCATTATACATGGGACTATATGATATATGAGGGTAATTTAATACAAGTTTAAAAGGTATGTTGAGCATATTCTCTTTATAAGTATCACAAAACCCAACACTGTAATTCAGTTGTGGTAGGTTACTACTCCCTGCTTTCATGTGACACAACTGGATTTGTATCTTGATATACAACATAATCTTACAGAAGAGCACTGTACCAACTTCTTTTTATTGGGTCTTGGTAGCATCTATATAAATCCATACTAGGAAGTGGTGATATACTTACACATTAATAAATAAGTAGATTAGTAAAAATGTACCAAATACAGTTCTCGTCTGCATAATCCTACCTGGTTAAGGCAAAATTTGGCAGTTCTGCAAGCAGCAGAAAGGAATGGGTTGGCTCATAGGTTTGAATCGTGTATCTTTGTGTATTAAAAGCTACACAGAATAAAAAGCAAGAGAGATGAACTTTAATCAAGCTTAGGAAAAGATTCTCTAAGTTATCCCTCCATTTGTCTTTTGTCTGTGTGTCCTTTGTTCTTTATTAAAATCCTTTTGTACAAATGTGTTGTTTCTTTTTATGATGTAAAAAGATGGGTTTTTACTAGTGGCAAAGACAAGAAGATTTATTTTACTTTATGTAAAATATGCACAAGGAGAAACTTCAATTGTTGATTCCCTAGAACTTTTGCAATTAAACAATTAAATTTCCCTCAGAATTATGAAGTATAACCAAAAACGAGTATCATTTCTCCACTATTTCTCAAAGTGTTTATACTCTCAGATGTAGCCAAGATTTTATTGTGGTATTTAATTTCTTTAAAAATGTATAATAGATAACTACTATTTCAGAGTAGACTAATCTTTTAACATTTTAATATTCAATATTTCCGTAAATACTTATTGCATTTTAATCTTGAGCCTGCCATTTCTCTATGCCACATGCATATATTAGCAGTCTACATAAAGCACACAAGCACACAATTTAATGACTTGAATTCTATTCATTAGCTACACACAAAGGCCACATCATGATTCAATTTTCGTGAAATGAAAAAGTGGATTTAAAACTCTGCTGATTACATGAAATGATATGCATGCACACTTAAATTTGTTAGCCTTAATAATAAAGGAATTTTCTTCCTGTATGCTTAGTAAGTAAAATCATATCTTTCAATTTCAGTTAGTACTCAATGTCTACCCATTTGCTAACCCCAGAGTGGAGTTGTATACTGACGTTGGAGCAATACCTTACCACGCATCAAAACTACTTTTAAGCGTGGTATCATTTACTCTGTGTATGTTTGAAGGACTGTCAAAGTGGATGTATTTCCTGTGCAATTGCCTCAGAGTTTTTCAAATGTTTGTGATACCCTATTATTTTATATAGACATCTAACAAATGATTTTTGTTGCAACATGATTCTTTTCTGTGAGAAAATGTGATTGATAGAATTATTGAAATTTAAAAAATTACTTTGATCACATTTACTGGGTTTAAAAGTTACTTTCAATTAGAGTTAGTAGAACCTGGATAACTGCTTGTCCTTTGAGTTCTAACTATAGTAATTATTTAGGGGCTCAGCACAGACAAATATGTTTCAATGTTTTTGTTTTCCTAAGGATTAAGAAAATGTATTGTTTTTGGATAATTTATTTTCCTCAAATTTATAAAATAGAGTTTAAGAAACAGTTTTTTTTTTTTTTTGTGTGTGTGTGTGTGTGTGTGTGTGTGTGTATTTTAAACAGTTTATGTTTTGGCTCTTAGCCTTCAGCACAGCCTAATATCAAGTGGGTGGGCTTCTCCTTTAAGACCACAGCTATTTTCACAGCGACAGGCCCAATGTGAACTCAGCAGCTGTTACAGACAGGGATGAGTGAACCCAGCCAGACTTGGGGTTTGGAGGAGGTCAAAATCTATTTTGCTGACGTTTCTGTCATGTTTATTAAATTGCATTCTTCTGAATGCAATTAAACTTTTAAGAAATATTGCTTTTATCTCCAAATACATTAACTAATGTATTTTGAGCAGCATAGCTGTTTTTTTTCAAACAATTATAGAAATCTGAAGCATGTGTTTCACACTAGCTGATGGTGATTTTTAGAAACATTAGACTCCCTCCCTACTTTTGTCTCATCCTAACCCTAAGAAGGAATTTGACCAGGATTAGCATCTTCCACTGAAAATAGGCTTTGATGATGAAAAAAGGTGTGCCCACATATCCGTCCTACTTTAATACCACGTTTGGGAAGATGTATTTGAAAAATCATGTAAGACATTACAAAATGATGAGGCAGTAGGAAACTAGAAGCAGAGATTTCATATCCAACAAATGAAGCAGCAAAGATTAATTAAATCTATAAAATTATCCAAAGCACATTATGGGAAAGGTGTTCAAAAGCATTACACACGAATTCATTTCCAAGTGTTATGATTATCATTTCAGCATTAGATTCTCTCCATCTACCCAAGACTTCAGAAAAGAGAGTTTAGGAATATGTTACGAATAGTTTTGTTTTATTTATTATCTGAATAGCAAAGCAACAGCCCCAGAAAGAAACCTTGGTCTGTGGTGTGAATGGCTTTTCTGTTGACACTGGTTTAAAAATGTCCAGTGGCATGACTGTAACCTCATTGTAGTTGGAGTGTTAATGTAAGACGCAAGTACTTTACACCAAAAACAAAACCTGCATCTCTGAATCTTTTTATCCACATTACAGATCACCCTTTCTCGTCTGCAGGAGTTTTTTCTTTTCCAAGGTGTGGGGAGGTTTTAGGTGAATATTCACACTGGAATGAATTAGCAGTTAAGCAAACAGGACTGTTCTAATTGTCCTTTCCCATAGAAGCAGATTGGCAGCTTCACCCTCAGTTCATAATTCGAAGTACACAGAGCTCAGGAAAAGCTTTCAATGCTCATCTTTAAGACATTTGAGCATAAAGTTACCTGTGTATTTATATTGTATTCTCTTTAGATTTTAAAAATAAATACTACTTCTCTTTGTTCATATGAAGGCTTCACTTATCAGACATGATTCTTACTCAAGTATAATATCATTTTTATGTCCTTCATATGAACATAAAATTTACATAATCTGCTCATTATTTTGAAAAATTAAAAGTAACATTAACTATCTGACAGTTTTATAATTTAGCACAGGTGAATGAATTCTAATATACTTGCATTTAATAACACAAAGGAGGCAAATACTAGCTATTTTCTGTCCAGAAGCCAGATTCAAATGGAATTCATTCACAATCAATAAAAGAATAAAATGGAATTCTGTTACTGCCTTTCATATTCAACACCTATAACTAAAACAAAAGATAATTAAATATCCACCATGTATTGAGAGGACCCAGGTGATTCCAATTAACTCTTTATAATAATATACATAATTCTCCAGAAAAGAAAATCTGTTGTCTCTTCAAGTGGCCAGATTCATTTCTGAGAAATTAAAATTCCTTTAAAAGGCAAACAAATCAGCTCCTAAGTGGCTAATGCTTGGGTGTGATTCCTGGGAAGCTGGATTCACTCACACATTTTCAGCTGCAGATTTAGAGCTTAGAGCTGTGCTTTAGACTTTACTTAAAGCCATCCAAGCAGCCAGACGTAACAGCCCTTGACGTTCTTTCCTTCTAGGTAAAATAAAATCCAAGAGGAAAATCTGAACCTCAATCACTAAACATGGACGTTTTGGTACCAGGCTGGCAAGGGATGCAAGTAGAAACACAGACCTGTCCTAGAGTTATTTCTGCTTCTCAAGGTCTCACAAGAGTCTATCCAAATTATGTGTATCCAAAATTTAAAAGGAACTCCCCCCCACACACACCATTTTTATTTTCATTTTGAAAACCATGTCCCTCTATTTGATGTTGGCACATTAAGTGAGTTATAATATATTAACAGCTATAAATAAGCAATTGTATTTACACAATCAAGAATTTACAGCATATATCCTTCTGAGCAAAGGAAATCATTTAATTGAAAAATAGAGGTTAGTTCAGATTCATGTTATCTATAAACCCCAAGCGGCAAGACCCAAGATTGGGACACCATCAGCCAGTGTGCACTGTTGTGTCTCTTCAGACTTTTATTTTTTCAGTTATTTTATGCTCACATAGAACCACATGCAAAGTATTAACATTCAATAGTTGGACTGTTTTGTAAAGGACATTCATGATTTTCATGGCTCACTTGAATTTGATTTAATTTTTTTTTCAAACTGGTTAAGTGCTTTTAATATCTTGTTCATGTTAAGAAAATCTGCCCTTTTACAAATCTTATTTGCAAACCATTAACACCCAGATTGGCCACAGCAACATCTGTTTAGAAATAAAATTTATAAATGACAAAGAGTCAAACATTGTTTCTTCTTTCATTCATAGTGTATTTCTAAATTGTTTCTGTTATATAAATACAAATTTACATTTTCTAGCATTTTTCGAAAAAGATGCATATAGGTATAACATTGATTCAATGTTTCTCGTCTTTGCTGTTTAGATGCACACATACACATAGCAATATACATATAGACAGGCACATGGTAACGTATGTATATGCACATATAAGTATTAAATTAAACACAATGCTTTCAGAACATAAGTCACCTGTCTGTATCTCATAAAATCCAGTCTCTCACTCAATCTCAGTTTCCTTATGTAATACCTTTCTGAGATGGCTTTTGGCAATAACTCTATTGCCTCTATTTAGATAAGATACATGAATCTCATACTTTTATTCTAAATTCAAGTTCACTCGTCATATCTAATGCCCTTGAAGCAATCTCAAATTACTGTTATTACATGGGTCACTAGAAACCAGAAGCACTAATATAAATTTTAAAGAGAGGAAAGAAAGGAGGAAACCCCTTCATGCAATTAGATCCTGACTAACGGTTGGTTTAATCAATTTGATTTTTATCCCTAAATCCAGTCCTTCCTCTTGAGCTGTCAGCGAGCGAGATAAGAGCCAGTGGTGTAGATGGGGCTGTCTTTTTCCTGCCGAGATGACAGCCCCATGGATTACCAAAGCATTGCAAGGGATAGAGAGCAACACAGCGCTGCACCCTCATCCAGTGCGCAATCTTTCTATTTCATTAATTTTTCATGGAATTTCATTTCACAACAAGCTGGCGTCTGCCATCCATCTGCTCCACTTACTATGTCCCCTCTGCCAACTTTTTATTTGCATTTCACAACATTCTCCGGCTGCTCCGCTCCTCACCACCTTGCTGAGATTCCCAATTTACTTTCCGTAGATCTGCCTTGTTTGGTTGCTTCCAAAATTCACTCCCAGTCCCCTAAAGATCTGTATACTGAACCACTCTGGAACAATAGCTGAATTTCAAGACAACTTTTTTGTTGTTGTTGTGGTCAAATACTCCAAAGAATGACACATTATGTTCCAATGCTCAACTCAGCTGACCAGTTAAATGAGTGTTTGCATACTGCTTAAATACTTCCCAAAGTCCTTTTCTAGTTGATGGAAGATGGATACACTTCACTCTGAACTGTGTCCTTCAGTTTACCTTGAATGGGTATCAGTTCTCATTCTGTTTCCAAATAGGTCTACGTTAAAAGAGATTTTTGTTTCAAATTCTCAGAAACTTCAATTACTTTACATATTGTATACAATAATGGGCTACATATTTAAATATTTTATTTGAAAAATGAATTTCAGGCCAATGTATATCCTCTTTGGGGAAAATAGACTAACAACAACAACAAAAAGAAAGAAAACCAGATCTAAAACACAGAAAATATATACCATTTTAATAAACGAGAATGTCAAGGTGTATTCATGAGACTCCTCAGATATATTATCCTGACAGCCTATTGTTAAGAATTCAATTTTAAGTGATTTATTTTTAAGTACTGCACTATTTTTGAAGAGGTCTTTCTCTTAGTCTACCTGAGTTATCTGCTGCTAATAACAATTTTAAAAAAAGCCTTAAATCTTAACCTTTTGTTGAGGTTAAAATGAATTCTTTTGCAATATTTGCAGTTGTTTTCTAACGAAAGCAGAATTATCCTGTATAAAGCACAGAATAGATAAAACTGTTTAAAATCATGCTGTATAATTCTACCAGGAACTACAAAAATAAAGTGCAATCTTTTAGTTCTCTCCATGTGCTATTGTAGGCAATACTGTATGGGTCGTTAATGATGACAGGTGATGATAGCCTTCATAACTACCTGCACTATCATTGTTTTCTAAAAGTCTCTAATTGACATCAAAGGAGGATAAACTGCTACATTCCACACATCAAATGGTTTCAGACCCTACTTTTACACATGTACAAAAATCAGATGCTCTGCCCAGCCTTCTCCATGTACTTTTATTTCACTTGTCACTGTCTTGTGTTAAAGTAAGATTCTCACATTTCCCATTTGTCTAGACAGTGTAAACCACTTTACAAATGATTTCTAAAGGAAATCCTAACTAAAGCACCACCTACAGATAACATACAAAGGTAAATGATATGAGGTCTCAATAAAATGAAAGTGAGATTTGGAGTAGGGAGATCTATTCAAAGAATTTTCTTTAAAGTTTATCTGGCAGAGAAATGTGAGCTTCTGCTAGGTAACCCTGGGAATAACATTTTGTGACTAAGTTTTTCTTCCATTTTTGAATTATTAAAGATATGTATTACTTTCTAAGTGGTACTGTGGCAGAAACCTACCCTGTAAAAGAAAGGACCCCATTTTCGAGATGATGGATTTCATTTACCAGTAATCATATCTTATCATTACCATAGTTAGGCTGTAGTTTGTGTTGAAGTTCAAAACATAGATTGTTGGATCATAAAAAGCATACCGTACCAAAGACACCTTTCAAGGCTACACAGAAAATAAAGAGCCTTTAACACACTCACCAACTGGATGCTATGATGCACTTTAAAAAAAAGAAGCTTGACTGGCAGATGAGCTTGGAACATACATGCATACATACATTTATCATAATTACATTTGCTAACTTACAAGAATAGTTTAACATATTATAATCAGCATCTTCCATAATTACACAATAACCTTTCTAGAATTCCTTAACTGTCTCCCATGTATGTGTGGTTTTTCATTTTGGACAGGCTTAAAATTAGAAGCTATGCTATTCTATCTTTGTGAAGATACATGATTACTAAGATAAAATTTAAAGACATCATTGCTCTTGATGGAGTAGACGAAATGTTCATTTGTCATACAAGATATTACAAATAAACTTATCTTTTTCTGGGAGATTAAAAGAAAAGATTTGCTGTGTCCTGTGACTGAGTATGCTAGCCTTTATTTTGATCATATATAGCTACATTGTTAACTTTGCCAGTAAAAGCGAATATTTAATAATTTCACTGTCTACCACATCAGCTGTTGTCAGATGCCACAGAAAAGGCCACTTATACACAGGTCTACACACAATAGAGACTGATATATGATTACCTATTGCCTTTGTTAGGAAAATTTGGAGACTTATGATCATTAAAATTACTAAGGGTACAAATATTTGCTGTAAAAGTTTTTATTTTGGGCTGTCATGGTTTGGTTTTTAGCAAATAAAGACTTGCTCAGGTTTCTTTTTATTTTCTTCCAGAATGCTTTTTAAGTTAGTATGCCTTATACTTCATGGTAAGGCAAAAGAAGGAAGATAAGAATTTCCCTTGGCTTACATTTCTATAGACTGTGTTAGTGTAAATATTGCTCCATTTGTTTTGTTCTAAATAGCTAAACAGACTATAAAAAATAATCAGGAAACACAAACACCTGAAGCATAAAGACAATTTTTTTCTTTACTTCTTTTAAAAGTGACATTCATTGTTTAACTGTTGAAAGCCATGGTTTTCTTAATATTCATGTCATTTTTAGTAGCACGTAGCTTTAGAAGAAATCAGTGAGTCAATTTCAAAAATATTTTCAGATAATGAAGTGAACATCAAATACAGTTGAGCTGTTTGAGAATTGAAGTACAATTATAAAATCAGCCTCCTTGTGAAACCAAAGATTCTGAAACAATCAAAGGCAGGTGTCAGGTCTCCTTTGCTTTCAGGGGTCTTATGTGTGATCATAATCAAGGACTGTTCGCTTCTGACATTTATGTTTGGTAAATTTGTGACTAGAAAACATATTGGATGCAGGGACTGCTAGGAAACACTTAGCAAACCTAGCAGAAACTTATCTTAGGCTATAGAGATTCTAGAAGGGTTAATATAACCACCACCTCATCTCACAATGTATCCTGCATAAGAACAATTCAAAAATCCCAACTCACTTAAGTTGTGCCTGCTCTGCATACCTCTAAAAACACTTTAAAAGCTAATAGAAAACCAAAATACCTTCCAGATGCTGGTAAGAATACTGAACTTCCACTGACTCACAAAGAGTCAAGTTCCTCCCTGAGAAGGAAAGAGGCAGCTTTGGGATCATCTTTAAATCCTTCTGTGGAATGCTCACCGGCTAAAGATACATTCTTGGGCACCGCCTATCACGTTGGAAGAATTGCTAATTTGACACAAACCCTTGTGTGGAATCCCTGCACTTGTGGTGACATTGACTAAGTTCTGTGCTTCCCGTTTCCAACACTATCAGTAAGAAGGTACAGCCTGAGTTTGTCAGCTGCAACCTGCCATTCGCTTGTCTCTCTTTTTCTGGTTTGCGAGATTTAATTTTCTTTCTTTTCCTACCATTAAGACACAGCGTTTATTTCTTTACTGGCAGTAATTTCTGCAAGGACGTGCCTTGTCCTCTTTGTCTATGCCAGTGTTTACATGACCACGGGATAGCTCACTGAGTTAGAAAAAAAATAAAATAAATAAAAGCCAGTCAATTTGGGAAGGAGATTGCCAGGGTTTTGCCCTCTTTTTCCTCTGAGACAATTTGGATAGGAGGAGCTGGGGCAAGAGCTCATTCCCTCATTTTTATGTGTGTTGGCTTAAGTGAGTGTTTCTTTTGGCACCCTGTGATACTGTCAGCTCCAAGAGTGTCTAAGTGCCAGCCTTGGGTATCAAGTAGGGACGGTGGTACCCAGAATACAAGCATCCGAGGATGGATGCTCCTCTGCTCAGTCCTCGCAGCTCTCTTCCCAGTGTCTCCTGCCAAACACCTTCCGCTGAGCAGCTGCCTGGCTCGCAGTACCCTCTTCTGGGCTTAAGGAAAGACCCTCTAGATGTTTACAAAAAGGTTTGAACTCACAAGCGCCCTACTCAGTATGGATATCCCCAAAACATCATAAAGTGAAGACGACAAGCGGAAACAAACAGCCACCGAGATCGCAGGAAGGACAAGGGGAGAGTTGCAGCGGGCACCAGAGCGCACGCACGGAGAGCTTCTTACCTTTCCTCTTGGACCTCCTCCGCCTTCTCCTCTTGGACTTGCATTTGAGTTGACTGCTTAGCCCTCCAGATCCTCTGCCGCTCCCCAGGACAGATGCCATGCCAGTCGGGAGACTCAGAAAGGAGCCAGTCCTTAATCAATTTCGCCTTTCTTATTCTTGCTGCTGCGGCCGCGGCCGTGAGTATTTCTGCCTTTGCAAATCAAGTAGCAGGCTCACTTTTTAGGACTGAAAATGCCAGCAAGCACCTTCTCTCTAATTGCCCCGTCACTTGGTTCTGGATGAGCTGAAATGCTCGGATGCGCGTTGGAAAGCTGAGCCCTTCCCTAGGCAGAAAGCTCTGGGAAAGATTCTCCCGCGCGTCCTGAGCGCCCCGGAGCTCTCCTCCTCCTCTGGGCTCCCAAAGCAGGGCTGCTACTTTTGCGCCTCTGCGAGTTGTTTGGCACCATCCACTTTAAAGCCAATCACGCAGGGAGCTCGTCTATTTGCTGCCGCAAAGTCTAATTAGATCCAATCACAACTGTCTTCTGGCTCTGACATCAGCAGTACCAGCTCCACCGCCTCTGGTAGCTTGCAAACTCAGCTCCCATTTGGACGGATGGAGCCGCCCAGGACAGGCTGGAAGAAGACAGGCTTCAGAGGAAGCCACAATCACACCGAACTGGTTTTACTGGGAGAAGTCCAACAATGCAGTTTATAGGAAGGTGACTATCCTGGGATGTCAAGGCTTTTTGCTGCAACCACTTGATATGCTCAAAAGACGCAAGGACCTATTTCTCAAACCCAGCAGTTTTTTAACTAGTTAGGTTAAGATGCTCATTGTCTGGAGCGGGAAGGATCTCTTTAGGTTCTGTTTAGAACTTCAGAAATACTCTGAGATCTGTAACTGCCAAAGAGAAGACAAGCTCTTTAGGAATTGTTTACTCAGAGACTGTTTGCATGTTTGTTCTGATGGGTTCCCAGTCCACCTCCTTTTCATATCCCTAAGCTGTTCCTTTAGAAAAAGCATGAAAACGGGTGTTCTGATTTCATCTGAATTTTATAGAGAGGAAATTCCCGTGGTGTTTCATCCACTGAACAGTTACAGGAGAGACAGGTTAAGAGTGGGAAGGGGAGAGGAGGAGAGGGGAAGGGAGGGATGGGAGAGAGGAAGAGAGAGAGAGAGAGAGAGAGAGAGAGAGAGAGAGAGAGAGAGAGAGAGAGAGAGAGAGAGAGAGAGAGAGAGAAATAAGGAGAAGGAGGAGGAGAAAGATCCCATGGCAATTGTAATACTGACATACAGAACGGAATATTGAAGAAATGGTCTACACATTGAAGTGATGTTACAATTCTATTTTCAGAGATACCCTAGGTTTCAAGAATTGATTTCCAGAACATAGAACTCTAACATAAGACATAAGAAAGAATATAACCCAGCCATCATCATGGCATCTTGTATTTAAATCTCATAAATTTTAACCATTGTAAGATTGGTTTGATAAACATTGACTCTAAAATTTGGTAGGATGAGTTTACAGGAAGACAGGAAAATTATTTCCTGTTTCTGTTATTTACCGAGTTCCACATTTCTTTTTCCAAGCTCCTTATGGGCCTTGATATTTCCATGTTATTTCCCTTATGTAGGAAATAATTATCCCAGGGAACATTGGAAGTAATTAGGGTGTCCATAGATTGCTATATTAGTGAGCTGAACAATTCTTGCTCAGCTTTCATTGATGATAGAGACAGTGAATTTCAAATCCTAGCTCCACTGCTATGATTCACAGTCATTTACTAAACAGTGCCTCAGTTTCCCTATCTGTGAAACAGAGATAGCAGCCTCAGCTCCTTCACTTCATACTTTTCAGTCAGTATAGACAGTGACCAGCAGACAATAACCACTTTATGATTATTAGCTTCATCCAGTGGATAATTTCAAGAGACTCCTACAAGTAGGCCTTAGAGATAGAGAACTCGTGTTTTTCTTCCCTTTTAGACTGTTTGACTTCCTGGCTTATCTCAAAGGGAAGACTGCAGTCAAGCAAGCTTCTCCAGTTTGGCTTGGGTTCAACAATTCCCCTCCTGCAACGTAACTGCTTAGTGCTAATCATGGTTTCTCCTGAGTGTTGAGAAACTACATGACATTCTCATGTAACCTGCAACATAAGAGGCTGAGATTTTGTGGAAGTTCAGTGAGAGCTCCTATAATATATAGACTTTGCGGTGTACTTCAAGAAGAGCAGACATTGTGATGAATTATGATACATCAAATAAAGAAAAAACATGCAAAACACAAGCCACGAGGCTCAGAAAATGTTCAATGATGAAGAAAAAAAAAGCACGTTCCTAGTGCAGTGTTTATAAGATCAAAGGTGAAAATTATGGAGTATAACTGAGAAGACCTAAGTTGACCTTAGTTGTAGAAATTCCTTCCTTGGTACATTGGAGTCACAAGGGGATGAGGCAAATGTCAGAAGCAGTGCTATCCCTCAGCCTTGCAAAGGCTAAGAGTTTCCACTGTAGTCAGAAGTACAGCTGTGCAACCTCACCTGTTAAATGTCTGTGCTCCACAGAGAATGTCTGTGTGCCTGCAGAAAACCTTTCACCAGGTTGAGTCACCAGTGGAAGTTCTTTCAGATAAAGCTACACATAGATGACCCATTGCTACTTGATTATGCCCATAACCTCACCAACATGATACCTCTGAGACTCATACATACTGACTCTTATTTTACTAAGGCAGTAAGGGAGGCATAGAACAGAATCTTGAATATATATATATATATATATATATATATATATATATATATATATGTGTGTGTGTGTGTGTGTGTGTGTGTATACACATGTGTGTATCCATATATATATGTGTATATATATATATATGTGTGTGTGTATGTGTGTGTGTGTGTGTGTGTGTGTGTGTGTGTGTGTGTGTGTGTTTGGTGAGAAGGAATAATGATTAAAATCTGAATGTGAACAGTTAAACATCAATTAGGCAAATCTTGGCCAATGTTTACTTTTCTTGAAGTTTCTCTGTTTATTTTGTGCATAATCTATGCAATGTTACTATATAGAGGTATTTCTCTTTGCTGTATTTGTTGTTTTGTGTGTGATATTGCCTCATAGATGATATACTTAGTCCTCTAGTAAGGATGGGATAAAAAAATGGATGTTTCTGTATTAGAAGCAGAAGCAGTTTATGATGGGAAATATTTACACTCAAGCATGGTCTCTAATATGTTTCAGTTTGTTATTGCCAGCAGGGCTTAAAGTGAGCAGTGTTGACAGTCTGCCACTCTTCTGATGAGTCCTTTTGCTTTTTGTTTTTTCCCTGGATCACTTGAGCGTAGCTTGGCAGCCTGAGATGATGAAGAGCAGCTGGAAGAGGTTTTAGGATCAGGAGCCAGTCCCAATCCATTGCCCATCAGGAGCCATCACTAATGTGGCCTGTGCTAATTGTATTCAGTTGCTATTCTTCCCATAGAACTGAGAACTAGTAAAGGGTTTCCAAAGAGGAACCAGGCTGGTCAAAAATGCCAACTAGAGGTCCACAGCTCTGCATGCACCTATAAGCTGTAGATCTGGGTTAAAAACAGAAAAACTTGGGGACCATGCTGTCTCTGTTTATCCTCACATTCAAGTGTCTCACCACTTTCAATAATTTGTAACATTCCATGGTTCTCAGCATCTCTTACAATTAATGTAATAATCCAAATATTTTGCTGATGAATTTGCTAATTTCTTTAATTTCTATCCCACAACAGCTAAAATCATGTCCCCCACTCAACAATGCAAAACTTCATTAGGACATTGCTGAGGGTATACATAAGTTTTTATGTGTATGTTCATGATGTGATCTTAGTATATTCTCTTTTACTTTCCTTTCTTGGCCCACCGTTTCCTTTCCTTTTTCACATCACAAATAGACTTCTCTTTAATGTATGATATTTCTCTTTATTTGTCTGGCTTCTTTCATGGAATATGGTCATCTCCAGTTCTACCCATTTTCCTATAAATGAAATAATTTCATGATGGGTAAAACTCTATATATCTATCTGTATCTGTATCATCTGTCTACCTATATCTATATAAGTATAGGTAGAGGAAACAATACATGTGTTGTTTCCTTTACCCATTGACCCATTGATGGGCATCTAGGATAATTCTTCAATTCATGATGATGTATGCATTTCAAAACTTTTCATTTAAAAATACAGTTAACTTGATTTCTTATTGGTTTGCAAAGACAAGTAGGAACACCAATATAAACGAACATGACTTGCTTAGAGTCCAGATTTTGTTTAATATTCTCTCCCTACCAGAAAATTTCACTAGGTGGGAAATATCAGAACAAAGGTTTCCCTGGAGATATTTGTGTTTGCTGACTCACTATATCATCATACATGATATTAAGTTATTATTTTTACAAACAGAGACACAGTAGAAGAGGGCTATTTTACTCTTTCATCTTCTGCCATTGTTCTTAAATTTAAATAACTCACATCAAAGAACTCGGGCATGAGACCAGAAAATGTCTCAGAATGCTATTTTGTGATAACAGCAGCTGTATAAAATGCATTCTTATTCACATTCTCGTCAAAGGGTGTGGAAGCAGGCTGGTGAGAAGAGGCTTAGTGGAGAGGTCCTGGGGAGCAGGGAAGAACCTTGAATGTGAAAATGCTCTCTACCTCATGCTCCTACTAAAATTGCTTTCTCCCCTTTGTTCTTGGATTCTTTTCTCCCAGACATGCCTATGGTTTGGGAACACCAAGTGCATTCTTAGCAAGTTTTGGAGTGCACATGGTGTGGACTAGATTTGTGAAGTTCCTTTTTAAAGTTAAAGCAATCAAAATGAAATTTCTAGGTAAAATAACTCAGGTAGGAATTTTCTTGGTGAAAATCATACATATTTTAATTTGCTTAGGTAGGTTTTTTAATCTTCAGGAAAAAATTCACTAGAATTCTATATTAAAGTTGAATAGAACATTGCTAAGAAAATACAGAACAAGGAAAATAATGAATTTATGGCACTGTAGGTAGAAACACTTGCCTCACATACATTAGGATCTAGGCAAGATACCCAGAACTGCATGAGTCACATGAGGTAGCAAGTGCATGTACTCCCAGTGTTGCAGACATAGAAGAGAGATGATAGAGTTGAAGACCATCCTGGGCTACATGGCAAGTGGGAGACCAGCCTGGGCTATATGAGTTCCTACAAGAAATGTTTTAAAAAGCAACTACATTTGTAATTACAAAATCAAACTTCAGATGCCCTTTCTCTGTGATCTATGTTATTAAACATTGACTTGTCCAGGACTTCATCTATAAAATGAAAGAAAATGACATCAGAATTGTTACGTAGATTTAAATAGGAACAAGTTTGTAGTACTGTTTGTGAATGGACCCTGAAACTATGAAGTTAAATACCATGTTTGTTGTCTTCTTGTGGCACAAAGGGCATTGATTTTAACTGTTACACACCCATGAAAAACAGCATTCAAAACACAGGGATCCATCGATGCTCAGATTCCCATTGCCAGAGATTGCAGGGACCGAGGCCCATCAGCCATGCACCATAGGTGACCCAGGGGAATCAATCTTTCCTCAGGGCTAATTATAACAGCTGATTCCATTTCTTTCCTCGGGTTCAGGTCATTCTTGAGATGGCTCTGCCAGCTACTGGGACAATGTTCAGAATCACGGTTTTATGACAACTGTGACCTTCTGAGTCAAGTATGGTATTTTACTACTAAATATTTGTGCAGGATGTGAAAAATAATGACATGAAATAATCCTCCCCATTCAAGATAGATTCAATTACTTCATTTACATTTAAAATGTCCTTGGTTATCAGTTTCTAAAATATGAAACCTCAATGTTCTATTGAATCATAAAAAAACACCAACATTTGAAGGTATGCAACCACACAGTTTCCATAGCCGTCTCCCTGTCTTTAAGGGACACAGGTTAAGCAGTTACTATTTTTCCTCCTGTACTTTCCAGATCTTTACTTAGAAACCAGTGATTTTCAAAATGAATGATGTCATATTCCCAGAGTGCTCCGTGACAGCAGCAAGAAAAGAAAGAAACAAAACACAGATGGAATTAATGGTTTGGGATGTTAATCAATGTAATAAGCTGAAAGAAAGGGATGGGAGCTTGTCACGAATACATTTTGTCATTTAAACTAAAACCAGCTGATGTAATGGTTTTGTTTTCATTTCTATTCTGTTTTTTGAAAGTCTAAACAGTTCACTTCTTCTGGTTTTCTTTGATCTCCCTTTGTCTGAGACACAAAGTGTGCATGCATGCATGTGTGCATGCATACGTGCTTCACCTGTGTGTATTATAAAATTTTAACATAATATTTTATTCGTTTTCCATCCCTTATATTGGTTTCTGATTGTCTCCAGAGAGAAGAATGGATGACTACTTGTCACATTGTTTAAATGGCTTGCATGAGAATTTTTTTTGGATAGTTAGGGTACTAATTTCTAAAACTTTTCACTATTAGTCATATGTTGGGTTCTAGGGAAATACTAGAGGGAATATAGATAGGTTCTTGGAGGGTTCTAAGTGAGAAAAAAAATAGGAGTTGACTATTTTCTCAGAGATCCCTCAACCCTGGGAACTGCACCTGATTGACTTCAAGAAGCATCAACAAAAATATTTCATTGCAGGTGCCTCCACACTATCTGGTGTTTCTGAGATTACATAGGAATAAAATTGGCCATCACAGTAGGATTGTTAGGCTTTCCTATAACAAACACAATACTATCTCTTATCTGCATCAACGTGATCCTCACAAAAGGTAATCTCAGACAAAAATAATGTCATTGAACTACAACAGATCAGTGTAGACAATATGGAACAGTGTTGCCATTCTCAGAAGTTATTTTAAAGATAGGAAGTAGGGAGGGAGACATTTTGTGATTGCCTTGGGAGGAGCTAGAGGAGGGTATGAAAAAAATACTAAAAATACATATACATGTGTCTATGTAATTTATATTTAAAATTTATATATAAACTTTTCAAAGAATAAAGACATTATTTTTAAATATTAATAACACACAATAATGAATTATTTTTTGCTATCACATATTCATTAAAGCTGCAATTTCAGGCCATGTTGTCTAAGTTCCATGACATGTGCATTGTTCTCTTACTTACCAAAAGACTGGATCCATACTGAGCAGTCTTTATTCTAGCACTATTGTGTGTCAGGAAAACAATCCACATCCTATTCACCTTTGTAAGTGTGACGGTGACACAAACAATTGCACTGTGACCATATCACTACTACAATCACAGAAGCAATAAGTATAAGTGTAAGGGATCACACCACGACAGCATGGAGGCAAGTATGATTGGGTGTATTCATGGGGGCTTCTCCTCCATGTCTCAGAATAGAAGAAATAAAGCTTATTACAATCTTCTACTAAACCATTTATCTCAGTTTAGC
Source organism: Peromyscus maniculatus bairdii (assembly GCF_049852395.1). Taxonomy (NCBI): domain Eukaryota; kingdom Metazoa; phylum Chordata; class Mammalia; order Rodentia; family Cricetidae; genus Peromyscus; species Peromyscus maniculatus. The sequence goes on along the minus strand of NC_134856.1, from coordinate 91,770,676 downwards.
TTTGGGTCACAATGGCTTCCATGGGACATCTTTAGAATTACAGCCTTTTGGCTTTATAATTTTCCTAGAGATGTTAGAGATTTTTTTCTAGAACATTTTCTGAGAACGAAATGGTCTTTTTTAGAGCATAGTGCATCCTTTCAGTAATTTATTACCATGATTTCCCCTGCTTCATATTTTTAGTTCTCAGCCAAATTATTTATATATCAGTGCATGACTTCAAAATCCAACCACCAGGGAAGTTCTCCCCACAAGAGTTAAGGCCCTCTGACCCCGGGCTTCTCTTCTGTGCTGTGAGAAACAGCTATGCTTCAAAGTATTAGGGTGAGGATTAAAGGAGTTAGCATTTTGGAAGTTATTGGAGCAAAGGAAATCTGTGTGTGGGTACCAGAAAATAACTCAAGTCAGCTGCTGTCTCTGAAAACACCTTACAGGACTGTTGGCAGAGGAAGGGCTCATGCTTCAGTATGAGGGCAGGTGGCCCAGCATCATGATGAAAGAGTGTAGTTGAGAGAGGGTAGAGCCAGATGGGACCTCAACTGTGTTATCTGTGTTTTTCCTTCTCTGCTTGGCAGAGGCAGAGAACATTGGTGTCAACCTCCCAGTGTCAGAACAATGGCTAACATGTGGGAAAGGATACAAACAGAATAAGAAATTCAGTCTCTCTCTCTCTCTCTCTCTCTCTCTCTCTCTCTCTCTCTCTCTCTCTCTCTCTCTCTCTCTCTCTCTCTCTCAGTGTGTGTGTATGTGTGTGCATGTGTGCATGCATGTGTATATGATGTATATTCATGGCACATGTGTGGGTGTTACAGTCCTAGTCTGTTTGACATAGGGTACCTTCTGTGTTGTTTGCAGCTTCCTATGCAAGACTAGCAAGCCCATTAGCATTGAGAGATTTTTTTTTCCTGTCTATACCTTGCATCTGATCATATACAGGTACACTAGGATTAAAGATGTGCTGTACCATGGTTTTTGGTGGGATCTGGGGATTTTAACTCAGATCTTCATTGGCAAGTGTTTTACATACTATTCCTAGCACAGTATTGAAAATTCAATATTAGTATGTATTTTGTACTATTGTGATTTTGTAGACACGTTTACTGATGTCTGGGTTCTTTCTCTTTACCATACAAATGACTAAGTGTCTTTTCTATTTTCTAGGCTAAATCTTGGACCAGAATAGGAGGGGATAGAGTAGCAAATTATTACTTTGTTAATTTCTATCTCTGATGTCATAAATTCTTTTTCTGCACCAGAAATATTTCATTCAAAATGACATAAGAAATATCATACATGAAGTAATTGCAGTCCTTAAAAAAAGAGAATGTAGAAATTAAAAATGGGAGGAAATGTAGAGGATTCTAGCACATTTCTTGAGAAGTCTATAAATTCAAGAGAGATTTGAACAAGTAAGTTCCATTGTGAGGTGTGTACCTCTCAGGTATATGAGGATATAGACAGAACCAGAAAACAAGAGTGGATTTGGAACCAAGCAGCCTTGACTTCAAACCTCAGTTCAACCCTTTTGATGTTAGCTATCTAATCTGCCAAATGTCAGGATATGTATTCATGTGTTAACTTGTGGACACCAGATACTGTTATTATTGTGAAATGTCACATCCCCAGATACTTCCTAGGAATTCCCATGTCTCTACTTTGCACTCATTCTTGTGCCACCAAAAAAAATAAATAAATAAAAAAATAAAGAGGCACAGGGATATTACTGGTGGCTTACTGAATTTGGGTCTTGCCATGGGGCAGGGAAGCAGATTTCAACTACACACTTGCAAACTCGGCCAGGGTTCAGGTGTCATATACCCACAGTATCTATGGAGCTAGGAACATCCTGGCTGTGGACTGACAGTGGCATAGGGTTGTTTAACGTCATGCTGGTTTTCATGGGACACTCAGTGATGGCCATTTGTCCCCTGGAGCTAGCAGTCAAACCATCAGAGGGAGATAGGATTTTCTGAGGCCAGTCACCAGCAATTCATGTAAATTGCAGTTTGAGTGCAATCAATAGATGTGACAAACAGCCAATGCTGGCAACAGGGGACATAATGAAGGTGAGGCTGTGTAAACGCTCACAGATAACAATGGAGGGGAAATTACAGGGCAGTGTTCTATTGAATAAGTGTGGTGCCAAATGAGCCTCTGCTCTCAGGTCAGGCTTTCCAACTGCTCAAGTGTCTCTGTTCTTGTCCTTTGTAATTGTTAGTGGCAGCAGAGCTGGCTGGACTTGTGGAGGGCATGCATTCAGCATGCATTTGTTCTGCATCAAAATTCACTCTGGATGGCACCATCTGATCCATGGTGTCAGTGACCACCTCCCAGTGGACAAGGCACCACCACAAATACCGATCCTTCTCACAGTCAGAGTCAAAGGCCTGCCATTAAAGCAATAACGGGTTCTGAGCACTCCCGGAAAAGGATTAAAATGGAAAAATCACTTTGGCTATTATTACAATGTTTTCCATTTCTTAAGTATCTAGGAAGCAGCCTCTATAAATGAAAGGAGATATGCTAATATGGTATTTCTTCTTTAAAAAGTGGAAAATTAGAGAGATGCATGTGAAAAATGTAACCTTATATCTACAACCTACATGTATCATAGTGTTTCAATAATTGTGAGATGGAATCTTTTGGTATCTCAGGCCTTACAGTTTCAATAATTCAATAATAATAATGGCATTTCTATTTCTTAAAACTGTATTTTATTTTTAATTCTTAAAAATTATTTTTTCTTTTTTTTTTGAGATTATAATACAATCACATCATTTCCCCCTTCTTTTTCCTCCCTCCAAAACTTCCCATATAACCTTCCTTGTTCTTTTTCAAATTCTTGGCCTCTTTTTTCATTAATTGTTCTAACATATGTGTATGTATATGCATATGCATACATATGGATATGAATATGTATATATTCTTAAATACATAAGTATGAATTGCTCAGTCTGTATAGTGTTAACTTGTGTGTATATTCTCAAGGATGACCATTTGGTACTGGACAGCCAATTGGTGTGCTCTTCTCTGGGGAAGACTATTTCTCTAGCTCTCAACATTCCTTAGTTGCCTGTAGTTCTCTGTATGAGGTTGAGTCCCCTGGAGTTTCCCTTATCCTCATTAGCATGCCTATTGTTATAAAACTATATTTTAAATTTTGCAATCTATATTGGAAAATTGCTAGGTAGTGCTGTAATTGTTTTTTTATGAGACTCAAATATTTATGGGTGAAATGACTGCTTTTTACCTACAAATTGTATTAATAATTAAATGTACTGCTTTTACTTTGTTTAAATTTCCAATTTGATACAATGGGAAAATAAATTTGTTTTCTCATTATATTATTATAATAATATATCTACTTAAAATTTCAAAACATGAAAATAAACAGATAAAGGCTCTCTTGGCAGGTTGATCATGTTGTCACATAATTAATTGCAAACCAGATGGCAATTGGAGATCAAATGCAGGTCCTCTGCTTTTTAGATAAGATAAGCTTTTCTGCAGAGTGGCTCTGTCTTGGGTAGTGAGTGGTGTTTGGAAATATTTCGGATCCTCACATTTTTCCTTTTTAAGTAGATCACATGTAATCCATGTACTCTAGAAGTCATCTTTACTTTCCAAATGGCATGCACTTTATTAGTCATTGGATTTCTCCAAACATTGATTTGCTGACATAATTCAGTATAAATTCTTCAGTGAAGCCAAAGTTGTCATGTTCATTAGTGAGGATGCATCATTTTTCTCAAGGCTTAGGGTCACAAAGGATGTGCATTAGAGCAAAGACATCCCAGGAAAGATATTTAATTGATTATTTACAATGAAGTATTTTTGAAAAACTTTTAATCCATGGCTAGAGTTACTATGATATGCATCATTCCTCACTTATGTGAGTGTATCTACATCCTTATAATATTCTTCCTCCCACAATTCCTCAGATATACAAACTATCTAAAGCCCTGGAGTGGTAGAAATGGATATTCTGTGGCCCCAGACTCATGCTCAGTGCTAGCTTCCCTAGTCAATGCTAAATTTGTGGGATAGAAGGTAGAAGAAATTTTATTCATTCTACTTCAATGAGAGGAATAAATCCAGGCAAAGAAAGAAAGCAAACAAAAAGTGGAATTGAGGAAAAGATCATCCAAGTCCACAAATTCTGCCCACATGGAACATGATGTAAAGTGAATTCAAGTTTTAAAATGTAAAGTTGATCTGCTTCTCACTCTTTTCTTCAAATAACTGACTTTCTTCATAAGATTAAATGGGTTTTATAGGAATTTATGGGCAAAGGCAGCCTTCCATGATCACTAGGATAATGAATATTCAAACCTTTTGTGGACAGAGACATCCCTGTTTAAATGAAAGTGTATGTTGAAAGCGACCAATTGAACTCACTGTCAAAGCAGCTGCTGTTTTGGAATCTGGCCTCTTTGCTGCCCTGGCCTCTGGGGCACAGCTACTTCTCTGTTCCTTAGGGGCACATTTACAAGTTACTGGTTTGCCTCATCATCCTCCCCTCCTTGGTTAAAGGTAGGATTTTTAAGGTCAAGTAAATGAATGTATGGCTTTTTTCTGTGAATTCACAGAACTATTTTTAAGGATCAAAATCCTGTATCTATTTTCTACCATTATTAAACTGAAATTTCTTTTGCAAAACTTTACTTCATTCTCTTCCCAGTTGTTGGGTGACTTCTGCTTATTGGGATGGAGGGAGCAGACATGTCACTAGCTGTGTTCATCTCATTTCCTTCCCCACCACAGAACAGGAAAATGATATGTAGCCATTATTATTATTATTATTATTATTATTATTATTATTATTATTTGTGTGTGTGTGATTTGAGAGTTTCATACATTCTTAAAACATATATTTTAATCAAATATACCTTATTTCCTTCTCTCCAAATCCTCCCCATCCCTGAACAACTATTACCCTGAAATTTCACGTGCTTCAAAACAAAAAACAATCATACAAACAAACACTAAGTATGCTTGGTGCTAATAGTATGTACTTGATTGCAAGACCATCTACTGGATCATGTGTAGCCTCTTAGGGGCCATATCCCTAAAGAAAACTGAACTTCCCTCTTCCTAGCAGCCATGAATTGTTATAGTTCATCAGTTAAGGTGGGACTTTCTGAATATCTACCTCAAACATACTTAGATTTTGTCTGGCTTAATCTTGTGAAGGTCTTGTGCATACAGGCATAGTCACTGTGAGTTTGTGTGTGTAACTACCCTATTGGGTATGGGAAAACAGTTTTAGTAAAGTCATCCACCGTTTTTTTCCCCCCAAATATCCCTACTATAAACCTATTCACTACTTATGGATAGTGAGGTCATGGGCACTAGAGAAGAATCCATCATTGCCATTTTCCTAAACCAATGTAATTTCTAACTCCATTCTAAAAACTTATCCTTTCCACCTCTCATCATAGGAGAGTCTTCCTATAGCAGCTGGAGACTCTCACAGAAATCTACAATTGGTCAAAATGCAAAGAACAACAATGGGATGCCCACATTCAGTTGCTATATCTATAATATAACCTCTACTCCAAATATCATCACAGATGGGGTTGGAAGACTTTAACAGCCAGAGGACCAGTAGTTTTTCTATAAATGACAGTGAAGCTGCATCCATCAAATATCAAAGATATGGTCTTCTCAACAAAACCTGTTGATATACCACTATGGATGGGGATATCTCACAGGGCCTCAGACATAGATGAAGAGCTGTAGGCAGTTAATGTCTGCTGAGAGATGGAGAATGAATTTTCTCCAGGAATGAATCACTTGATAAGTATTCAATCCCAAGTGGTCAGCTTTAAACACATATGCATAAACATGTGAGCAACATAAATGGACTAATAAAGATATATACTGCAATAATTAGAGTAGATGTCATGAGTTTGAGAAGTAATTGAGGGGACATGGAGAGACTAGAAGAGGAAAGGCAATGCTTAGAAATGATGTGAATATAGTATGCATGTAGGAATCCCCTCTCCCAATTGTAATGTTAATTTTTTAAAAAGTAAGCAAAACTAAAAGTCTCTACTGAAACCATAGCTAGCCTCCCCAATGGTACAGCTACTGTAGATGTCAGTTTGATAGTTTCCTACACAACAAGGCATTGTCTTTGCATGTGATTTAGCAGTTATCTGGCTTGATAATTACACAATGAATTGAAGCTCATGTCCATACAAAATGTACATGCAGGTATTTAAAGGACCTTTATTCATTGAACACTTGGAAACAACCAAAATATTCTTCAGTAGGCTAATAGACTAATAAATGAAATTTGTAAGTATAGTTAGAAGTTTTCCTGTGTCCCGCCCTGCCCTCAGTTGGGAGAAATCTCTCCCACTCAAGTCCTGAAGCTGCTTAGTCCCAAGTAAACACACAGAGGTTTATATTATTTACAAACTGGATGGCCTATGGCTCAAGCTTCTCACTAGCTAGCTCTTATAACTTTTTCTATTCATCTATAAGTTGCCATGTAGTTTCATGGCTTACATCTTGCTTCTTTTATCATCTTTTACATCTCGCTTCGCCTGGTGGTGCTAGTAACTCTCTCCCCTTTGACCTTCTTCCTGTCTCTCTCTTCAGTTTCCTACCTAGCTATAAATTGACTTGTCATAGGCCAAATGGCTTTATTGATCAACTAATCAGAGCAGCACATATTCAGAGTGTACAGAAAGATATCCCATAGCATATAAGTATAATGTTATATAGTGTTTTAAGAAAGAAATGAGCTGCCAAACTATAAGTCATGGAGAAAGCTTGTATGCATATTACTAAGTGAAAGAAATATACCTGCAAAGGTGTTGCCTGTGACTACAGTGTAACTTTAACTACTGTATGACTTTAACTAAATGAAAATGTGAGAGAATCAGAATGAAGGCTAGAGTGGAAGGATCGTTGGTACCTAGGTATTAGGGAGTAGTGATAGGATTATGGATTAGTAGACAGAGAATAGAGGGGTTTTAGGCAGTAAATCCACTTTATAATGGTAAATATGTATCATCACACATTGATTCAAAATCATGCAGTGCACATCTCCAGAAGCAAAAGGTAAATTAAACTATGGACTCTGGGTGGTAGTGATGTCTTGATGATGCCAATTCACAAATGTTAACAAAAGTGCCCCACAAAGGGCAGATACTAAAATTACAGGAAACTGAAGGGTTGTGTTATTTCATGGGAAATCTCTACTTCTGTTTAATTTTTCTACCCACCACTAATATGACCTAAAATCCCAATTATACTGTTTCAGATCATTCAGATCATATTACAGGTTAATTATGATATATTAACCACAATGTTTAGATAAGAGTTTATATATATATTACATTAAAATATTACATAATTACATATTATATATCTAAATATAGCATATAATATATAATATTAATTATAATATTCTAGGTTAAATTACAGATTTACTGTAATATTTAGAGCAGATTAACTTCTCTATATTCTAAAATTTGACCTAAATTATTAAGCACAAAAGAAAAGAAAATATCTTTAAAAATTCTTGCCTTAGATATATTAGAAAGGAGAAAACTGTAGCATCTATAGTGATAGGTTTAGGGCCATAACCTACTGTATGTACAAGGGTAGGGATTGAGAACAACTACCTGAAGCATCTACAGAGGGGAGTAAGGGTCACAATATGTAACATGTACAAAGAACAGTTTAGGACAACTATCTGTAGTATCCATGGAAAGAGGAGCTAAGGACCACTGTTCTACAGCATCTACAGAGACAGGTTGAGGACCATTATCCTGCAGCATCTACAGAGAGGACCATTACTTGCCATATGTGGTAAAAGTCTACAGGAATATCAGATCAGTGGCGGGAAGATGTGTTTCTACCACCTGTCTATCCTACATGACAATGGATGTGATTTTTGTAAATTCCCTTATTAATGAATGCCATTCTGCTTTAGATGATGACTATTATCCTTAATACTGGATTGGTGTCAAGCTTTCTTGAAAGTGACAGTGTTGCTAAATGATACACATCTTAAAAAACATTATGCAACACTAATTATTTTGACTACTGATAGATTGCATTAACTATCCATGAATAGCATTTTTCATAGATGCCTAAACCCATACAGTTTAATATGGTTCATTGATTTATCACAGCTCAATTTCATTTTAAAAGATCTCAAACTACGAGATCCTTCAGTTAGCTAAAATAAACTTTCAGTACTTAAATACCTAAATTCAGACAATAATGGTAAGAAAACAAGCACTTGTCAGATCTGCTTAATTTTAAAAATCTTTTGGGGAAGTCCCTAAGCCACTACAGAGTTAAGTCTATCCTCTCTTCAGTAATTCATTCATTATAAATTCAGGGAGGACTTTAAGTAGAAATGTGGTCAGAGAACTCACCACTAATTAGAATCTGGGGTTGGAATCCTAAACATTTAACACCTTTAAATGTTCCGCAGGTAATTGTAAATGCTCAAAAAAAAAATGATGATCAATGTTTCACACCATCTACAGAAGGAGACTGAGGGTCACCATCTCGAACATCTATAGAGGCAGGTGCCAAGGACCATTATATTTATTCTACAGGAAAACAATGAGAGGGAAGAGTAATACCTGCAACATCTACAGAGGGAGATACTGAGGAGAGATGCTACTTGTATTTATGTAAAGAGATTGTGAAGACCATTATCTGCAGCAACAACAGAGAAGTTGAAGAACAACCCTTCAAAGTATCTACAGAGAAAGACTGTATCCACTGTTTGAAGCACCCACAGAGACAGGCTGAGAATTACTATTATGGAGTATCCACATAAGGAAGTTGAAAACCACTTGCCTGAAACATCTACAGAGGAAGACTGATGAACATTATCTGTCTGGAGCATCAACAGCATGGGGCTCATCACTGTTCTAAAGAATTTAAACAAAGAGGTTGAAGACTGCTATCTGTAACATCTACAGAGGGAGGATAAGGACCACTGTTGAAATATCTATAAAGAAAGATTAAGGGCCAGTATTCTATAGAATATATAGTGGGAAGCTGAAGATCACTATGCTACAGCATATACAGAGGGAACCTGAGAAACATCGTTGTGCAGCATCTACAAAGGAAGACTGGGGACCACTATTTTACATTATCTAGAAGCATAGGTTGAGGACTACTATCCTGAAAAACTTGTACAAGATTTTTTGATCATATTGTGCACCATATACAAAAAGAGGCTGAGAACAATTCTAAAGCATCCACAGGGGAAATCTGAGGATCACTATTCTGCATAATTTGCCTGAGGAAAGATGGGCATTGTCCTATACAATCTATATAGACCAGCTTAGTTCTTCACATTGACATGAAAGCATACATTTATCAAATAAGATAAGGCAGCAGCACATTATTTATTATTAACACAATTCTGAAAAAAAAATAGCTTAAAATTTAGCATCATTTCCATTTAGAAACTGCTGAAATAGACAATGAATGCTATTCTCTAACCAACTTATTTTTACTTTCATTTTTATCTTTTAAATGATACCTGATATCTTTGCATGTTTACAGACTTAGTGTAATTGCATATATATACATAAATATATGTATATTTGAATCAGGTAGATTATAATTATAATTTCTCAAGCATTTATTATTTCTTTGTGTAGAGACCTTAAAACTCTTCTGGTTATTTTGAGATAAAAAATAAAATACTTTAGACTGTAGTTCTTAAAATTTATTATATATATGTATGTACACACACACACACACACACACACACACACATAATGCAGCTCTCAGATAGGCCAGCAGGTGTGAAGTTTGGCTCTTGCAGACTGAGCAGGGTGGAGCCAGATGCTAGTGCAAAGCAGTTTAAGGTTTGGCTCATATGGTCAGAAAAGGCTAGAGACATGCAGTAAAAACAGGTCCAAATTGGAAAAACAACAACAGAAAAACGACTCTAAACAGGTTACAGTGCATTTAAAAATGTGCATAAGCTTAAGAAAGAAAAGAAAATGGGTATAGACATCCATTAATTTTCTAGGAAAAAAATAGATTAAAAATAATAAAGTCAAGTCTTTAAAGAGAGAGCAAAGTAATATACAGAGAAAAGGCCATGTAAAGATGGGAAACGCACAGGGAGTCTGGATTCTGTATGGTGTGTTGACTTTAAGTCTTTTGAACGCTGATGAGTGAATGACAGCTGCTGAGTGATATTGGATTGTAAAAGGGACTGCTATATTAAACTAGCCTAGATACTTTAGGGATGTCTTAACTCTAAAATGGAATTCAGAAAATTTATTAGGATGGAAGAGAGGTTATGCTTTTGCTTCCACAGGAAATGAAAGGCTGTGGATTCCTTCAAGGTTAATATCTTCATTACAGACATAAAGAAACTAGGAAAAACTATAAGACAGGGTCCCCTAAAGATGCCATTGTCTTCAGACAACAGGAAGCAGTCTAGAGAACACAACACCCATATTCCCCAGAGGTGGGGGGTTGGGTAGTTTTTGGTCATTCGGTGGGTTATGAATGTTTGTCATCATTTTGCGGGGGGGGGGGTAATAGGAATATAGGATAAAAATACAACTATTAGCCTCAGATATTTCTTATTGGTATGGATTTTGGTATATTGATATAACTTTAAAGTTATTTTGTTATACTGTGTGTATTTTTCTACTCTTATTTGGGGTATTGTGAGTATGCAGTTCATTTAAAATGTAATGTATAATTTAAAATGCAGGTTAGTAGTTAATCATCTACAATAATCATGCATATTCATGTTAAGTATGTTTTAAAGGCTAAACAGATAATTTTAGATAGATAGATAATCTTCAAATGTTTCAGAGACCTACAGAATATGACATTTACGATGTTTAATAATAGGATTTTTCATGACATTGAGACATGTCTGCTCCTGGCAGCATCAATCTACTTCATAAAAGGATGGTGGATATTGAAGAAGCTCCATTTGGAGTTTGCTTTCATTGTGGCAAAGCTAGACATTGGGGAAAAAAACTGTCATTGCCTTGGCTGCTTGCAGTATACTGTACAAACTGAACTGGCAAGAAAAAAAAGACTGCTGAACTTTGCCAAGACCAAGTGAGATATTCCTTTAAAATACCTGCTTCATAGAAAAGTCTGCCAGTCATTCTAGGTCTGTGGGCTGAAGATAGATGCCCCAGTGTTGCAGAGGAACTTTGGGTGACTGTCCAGGCAGCCAGATGTCTCTGTTGTTTTTATAGTTATGGAAGTGACTTGCACTGTGCTTCCTGTTTATTCAGGTAATGTTATATCCTTCTGGGATCTTTGATGGTGCTGAAGACTAGATAGCTATAATTACACTTTTCCTGAGTTATGATAGAAGGTAAATTAGGTATAAAACTTTGAACTCACCAAGATAGGATAAATAATGAAGTATTTTCTCTGAATTTGCCAAATACAAATGGACTGGATATTGTAAGTGTAATTCTTACTTAATAATTGTTCTTATTGTATATAGTTTTACTATATTAAATTTAAAGCCTTTCCTTTTATTTAGAAAAAAGGGGGGAAATGTGTACTACTACCTCAACTATTTGAAGATGTGTTATACTTGTTTATGTTGTGGAATATTACTTTAACTATGTAAGGATGTGTTGTGATTGTTTATGCTGCATTTTTTTAATGACAAAAAATGTATTACTGTTTTACCTTGCCTGCCTGAGGCACCTGGTCGGTCTAATAAAAAGCTGAACAGCCAGTAGCTAGGCAGCTGAGGGATAGGTGAGGCAGAGAGAATAAGTAGCAGAAATCTAAGCTCGAGAGAGGAGAGGAGAGGAGAGGAGAGGAGAGGAGAGGAGAGGAGAGGAGAGGAGAGGAGAGGAGAGGAGAGGAGAGGAGAGGAGAGGAGAGGAGAGGAGAGGAGAGGAGAGGAGAGGAGAGGAGAGGAGAGGAGAGGAGAGGAGAGGAGAGGAGAGGAGAGGAGAGGAGAGGAGAGGAGAGGAGAGGAGAGGAGAGGAGAGGAGAGGAGAGAGAACAAGGGAGAAAGATAGGGAGATGCCCAGGATCAGTCAGTCAGGCAGCCACCAGATAGACAGACATGGAGTAGGGCATACAGAATGAAAGAAAGAAAAGCCCAGATGCAAAATATAGATGAAAAGAAACAGGTTAAGTTATAAGAGCTAGTGGGACAAGCATAAGATAAGGCCAAGCACTCATAATGAATATTAAGTCTTCATGTCATGATTTGGGAGCTGGATGGTGGCCCAAAAGAAAGCCTGCTACAATATTTTTTTTTGTTTCAAGATTGAAAAACATTCCATAATGTATCAGTATTAATATACACACACAAAAACACACCACACACACACACATACACACACACACACACATATGAATTTTTCAATGTTTCATCTGTAATTGGATGTTTTGGTTGATTACTTTATCTTCTGTGGAAAGTCTCACAATAAAGGAGTATAGATATTTCTTTGATATAATTACATCTTTTTTCTTTGACTATATACAAATTTATAATTTTTTGTTTGTTTTGAGCATAAGTTTTTTTTTATATTGACATCCATCATGTATAAGCATCCCCTTTCTCCTTGTCCTCACTCTCATTTTATTTCTTTAAAGAGCAGCCAATATAATTAGGATAGAAACCTATCTCATTGTGGGTCTTGTTGGAATTTTCCTGTTGATCAATAGTATTGAACATTTTATCATACACACACACACACACACACACACACACACTATACATGCCATGTGTATCATATATATATATATATATATATATATTGCATGCCTTGACAATAATCTATTCAGACTCTTTGCCCATTTTTAATTATTAAATTGCTTAATTTTTACTGGTGAGCCTTTAACTTCTTTATAGAGTCTCGATATTAATCTTTTATAGGATTTTATTTTTTATTTATTTATTACTTTATTGGATGGTGAGTTCTGGTCTCAATGTTTGTTAAACAGCTAAGGAAACTCCTTTTTTAATATCAAAATTTAATAAATAAATTTATTTATTTATTTATTTATTTATTTATTTATTTATTTATTTATTTATTTTACATTCCTGTACTTTCTCCTACCTCCTCTCTTCCCAGTCCCTCCCTCCACCTCTTCTCTGCTCCCCTCCCCCAACATCCACTCCTCTCCATTTCTATTCAGAAAAGGGCAGGCCTTCCGTGAATATCAACAAGTGTCATATCAAGTTGCAGTAAGACTAAGAACCTCCCCTTGTATTAATGTTGGGCAAGGCAACCCTGTATGAGGAATAGGGCCCCCCAAATCAGTAAAGAGTCGGAAACAGCCCCTGCTCCCACTGTTAGGAGTCCCACAAGATGACCAAGTTATACAACTGTCACATATATGCAGATGGCCTAGATCATTCTCATGCAGGCTCCCTGGTTGTTGGTTCAGACTCTGTGAGTCCAGTGATCCCAAGGTAGTTGATTCTATGCATTCCCTTGTGGTGTTCTTGACCCTTTTGGCTCCTACAATGAATTTTTTAATTAATCTTATTTATTTAATTAAAAACTTCCAGCCTAATCACAGTTTCTCCTCCCTTCCTCCCTCCTCCCCTCCCTATCCCTCCTCTCAATCTTCCCTCTCCCTTTCCCCCATTCACTCCTCCTCCTTTCTCTTCAGAAAAGGGCAGGCCTCCCATGTATGTCCACCAGCCATGGTATATCAAGTTGCTGTAAGACTAGGCACTTCCTCTCCTATTGAGTCTGGAGAAGGCAACCCAGTAGGAGGTAAGGGTCCTAAAAGTAGGTACCAGTGTCAGAGGTCAAAGGTTATGTGGCTGGGTTGGGGTCTCAATCCCTCCACTGGAAGTCTTGTCTGGCTATAGGTTCAGGTTTCATATCTCCCATTGCTTAGCAAGGGTCACCCTCAAAGATTGCAGGGAGTGTTCATTGCACTAGATTTCTAGCTCATTCCAGAGATGCCCCCAGATTCTAGTTGTCTTTCACAATGCTCTCTCCCTTTATCCTCCCCCTACCTGATCCCTCCTGTTTCCATGCCCATTCCTCATCCTGAGCCCCCACTTCATGTCCACCTGTGATGTCTATTCTATTTTCCCTTCACAGTGAGATTCATGTGCCCCCCTCTTGAGCCCTCCTTGTTACTTAGCTTCTTTGGGTCTGTGGATTATAGCATGGTTATTCTTTACTTTATGGCTAATATCCACCTACAAGTGAGTTTATACCATGTTTGTCTTTCTGGGTCTGGGTTACTTCACTTAGGATGAACTTTTCTAGTTCCATCCATTTGCCAGTAAATTCTATTATGTCATTTATTTTAACAGCTGAGTAATACTCCATTGTGTAGATGTACTACATTTTCTTTATCCATTCTTCGGTTGATAGATATCTAGGTTGTTTCCAGTTTCTGGCTATTACAAATAAAGCTTCTATGAACATAATTGACAGGTGTCCTTATGGTATGTTAGAGCATCCTTTGGGTATATGCTAAGGAGTGTATAGCTGGGTCTTGAGGTAGGTGGTTTCTTTTAAAAATTTAAATCTTTTGGGATTAGATCCAACTGAATCCAAGAGTTCGCAAAAATTGCTCTTTCCTATCTGAGTAAGAATAAAGGTGGTATCCCAAAAGTGTAGAAGCCGTGATGTTTTTCCCATGCTCTTGCTCATTTACTCAAGATGTGTTCAATTAACAAGGCTTCATGCTAGAATCTAGTGTAAACACTGAATAAGTGATGAAAACTGACTTGCATGTGGTATATACCTCCAAGACAAAGAGAAGAGTGAAGACAGTCATATCAGTAGATACATTAAGTGAAAGCAGTGTGCTAGACATAGATCCATGGAACAAGGTAAGATAATGGAACTGGGAAGTTATTTCATGACATACTAAGCTATAAGCTATTGTGTGTATTTATGTGTGATTAAATATGATTAAAACAGTGATATAAACGAGGAAGAAGAACATATTTAAAGTATATTCCAAGAATCTAGATGATGGATAGAATCAACATGCTTTCACCTTGGAAGCTAAGTGTTTAAGAAGAGAGGCTTTGGCTCCCCAGTGGACCACTGAAGCCCTGTCTCCCTGATACACTTACAAATGCACCTGAGCCTTCCCATAAGGAAAATGTGACAACCAGAGTCTCTTTCCCTATGTTGTTCCAGGGGACTGGGAAATAAGGAGATTTAAAAAAGATGTCAGTGAGGAAAAAAATAAATAAATCCACTTATCTATAAAAACCAAACGCTTCCAGACAACTTTGTTATATTTTATAAATTTCTACAACATGCTGCTGAGAACTTCTGCCCTCAACTATATCTGGGTGTGGATATTAACTGAATTGCTCTAAATAAGCAGTTCATGACCCTTTTAGGAAACCTCTGTCTACAAAAATATTTACATTACAATTCATAACAGTAGCAAAATTATAGTTATGAAGTAGCAACAAAAATAGTTTTATGGTTGGGGGTCACCACAACATGAAGAACTGTATTAAAGAATCACAACATTAGAAAGGTTGAGAACCATTGCTCTAAATACTATTTCCTATAACTCAAAATAGAATTTTTCATAGCTTCTACTTATACAAGGAGCTAGAGAGTTTTTATAGTTTTCTTAACAACCATGTGATTACTCCCCAAGTTATATGTTTCATTCTTTTATTATGCTTTTACTTTATTCTATCTATAAAAGTTTAGTTTGTTTTTTTTAGGACAAGTAGAACAAAAATAAATGAAAGACAACTTTTAAATCAGTCTATATTAAATATTAATTCAGATTTTGAAACTTGAGTTGTATTTTTGAATTTTTCTTTGTATTTTATGTGTATTTATTTTAGGTGTGTAAAGTATTTTAAATTTTAATTTGGATTTTTGTTACATTTTCCTTGCAAAATCTAATGCAAATATTCTTTGGAGAAAATGACTGAGTATAATATTCAAGTGTCTGGCTGGGTGGTACTCATGGCTTAAGGATTAAATACATGAGTCATCTGTTCTGTAATGACCAATGATTAAATAAAAAAAGGACCTTGACTTTATGTTCATGCCTGTGTTAAGTTGCCTGTATTCAGTTGTGATTTCTTATACCCCTTTTCCCACGTATGACTTAAATAAGAATGGTGACTTACAGTTGTTGTTATTTTTGTTGTTGTTGTTTTCTAAATTCTGTTATTATCTGTTTCCTCTATGATTCATTAGATAAACTGCCAAGACATGTGTGCTTTTACATAAGATAAAGTTTGTGGTGTGTGTGTGTGTGTGTGTGTGTGTGTGTGTGTGTTTGAGCATGTGTGTGCATGTGGATGCCAGAGGTTGACATCTGGTTTCTCTCTCAATTGCTCTTTACCTTATTATTTGAAAGAATGCCTCTCATAGAGCCTAGAGCTGATTGATTCAGCCACATTAGATGGCCAGTGTGGCTTCTGGACCTTTCCTTGCCTCTCCAGCATTCACTGTGATTATAGGCATATACCACCTAAAGCTGCTTTTTATGTGGGTGCTAACGCTCTGAACTCAGGTCCTCCTGCTTGCACAGCAATGCTGACTGAGCCATCTCTCCAAAAGGAATACTTTTTGATATTTAAATATCCACACTTGTTAGTAATGGGTATGAGAGGTCATGATTCCAGCTCTACTTTAATGTGGGAAGAGGAGTTTCTGGGTAAAATGATTTTGTCTTTTCTGTGTCACAAAAGCATGGCCTGAATTGATGCTATTTAACATTTTATCAACTTAGCAAGGGAAGAGATGTTACCTCTTTGAGCACTGGGCAAAGGCCACACAGCTAATGCTGACCCCTGCCAACTATAACACATGGAACGTGGAACATTCACAATTACCACTCTAGTGTATTTTGCAAGACACAAGGGGTCATAACAATCAGATTGTTATGCTGTGAGAGAGCAATAATTCAAGTCCTGTTTGCTTGTGCTGAGCTTGAGAAAGCTGCTAAGGTCAACGTGGTTATGTTGTCTGAGGACAGACTGAACGTGAACGGCTTCAGTTAGCCCACAGAGCAGACTTGGGTTTGGATGGGGCTTGGATACAGAAATTGTAACCACCTTCAGATTTTCTGTTATTGCCTCATTTTTTTGAAGAGGGTAATGAATCTATCTTTTATCTGTAAAAGATAGATTTTATGAAAGTCCCAGTATCCTACACAGAAGCAAAAATTCTTCTGACCTCTGCTTGTCCCTCCCCTTCGTTCTTAACCTCTAGGCACCTGTGAAGGAAGCATGGTTCTCTTCTTCCCAGGGGTGTCACCCTACATGGAAGAGGCTTGTTTTAGGTGCTGGGACACTACAGCCTTTGCCTTTGTGCTCAGGTGACAGACAGTTTTGAAGAGAGTGTTGGACCAAAAAAAAAAAAAAAAAAAAAAAAGAAAAAGAAAAGAAAGAAAAAGAAAGCCCAATCAGCAAGACAATGAAATGGGAAATACTGGAGAGAAAAGCTTGCATTTTAATACAGCAGAAATGATCTCCATGCCTTAGGAGTACTTACAACTAGCACTCAAAATATGAACTGTCGTGTTTGTGTGGGGGACTTAGGCATGTATGTGTTCACAAAGACCACTGGCGGGCATCAGGTGTTCTGTTCTATCAACCTTTCCTTTACTCTCTTGAGACACATCTCTCATTGAACCTGGAGCAAGGGTAGCAGTCAGCAAGCCCTCAGCAACTATCCTCCTATTTCTCCCCTCCTCATCTGCGGTGCTGGGTATAAGTTTGTGTGACCATGCCCAGTGCCCAACTATTTTCATGATTGCTGGGATCTGAATTCACATCCTCATCCTTATGGAGCAAGCTTGTATCAACTGGGTCATTTTTACAGCCTCTTAACGGTTTTTATTTAATTTTGTTACTTTCAGTTATTCTCTCTCTCTCTCTCTCTCTCTCTCTCTCTCTCTCTCTCTCTCTCTCTCTCTCTCTCTTTGTGTGTGTGGTGTGTATGTGTGCAGGCATGATGTATCAGGGCTCATACATACCAGGTCCCATATGTGGAGGTGATAATAATTTTCAGGAACCATATGAGTTCTAGGGATCCAACTCAGGTGGTCAGGCTTGGCAACACAACCTTTACCCACTGACATATCTGGTAGGCTCTTTACTCATTTCTAAACCAATGCTTGCAACTAATAATAACTCACCACATTAAAACACTGCTTTTCTGCTATCCTTAAGGCAATGTTTTAGAATTATCTGGTCTTGATGTCACAGATGTGTTTTCCCATCATAGTTCAACTAGGGCTTTTTATTAGCAAGCACTTTGAACTCTGCGTTCATGATCTTTGTATGGCCAAAACAATGCTTACTTAGATTTTATGGTTTGAGGAAGGAAGGGTGCTGCCAAGTCTTAAATTTTTAATTTAGTTTTGTTTTAATTATATGGGTGTTTTACATGTATGTATGTCTTTGCTACATGTGCCTGGTGTCTGCAAAGGACAGAAGATGGTATTGGATCTCCTGGAACAGGAGTTACATATGGTTGTGAGCCACCATGTATATCCTGGGAATTAAACCTGGGACCCTGAAAGAACAGCCAGTGATCTTAACTGCTGAGGCATCTCTCCAGCCTCCAATGCTGTCAATTTTGAAATAACCACATTTTCCAGGTTAATATAGTCTAACAAAGTACAGTCCCTGATTTTTCCCTGTTCCTTAAACGAGGGTACATGTTAGTACATGGATATGAACATATGCATACCGACACATACCAGTTACCCAACCAAACATCTGTGATAACAGAGTAGTAGAGAATGGACTCTTTCCTGTGTAGCCACAGGGGGTCACTGGAGAGCAAAGCTGTTGTCAACTAAAGCATCCTTCTAACTTAAATCAGCAAAATTCTTGCTTTGCCTTTAGGATGCTCTCATTAGGAACAGGATTAAAGAAAAACTGAAGTAAGAAAATTACAGGAGGAATTCATTTCTAAGTATTTAATAAAGGGGAATGAGAGTTAGAGATAAATTCTTCTGTGTAGACACGTTTCCCCCAGAGAGTTCCTGTAAAAGAACAATGTTGGTAGCCTGAAGTTCCAGAAAAGAAATGAAAGGTGCCAACAAAATGGCTTTGAAAAAGAAAAAGGACATGGTTATATTTCGTGCAGTGGAAAATATTTAAAAAAGAAGAATAAAAGAGCACAACAATGGATTTAAAAAGTGTTATAGTGTTTAAAGAGGAGTTTGAAAAAAATGTATTATGATGCTTCGTCTGGTGAGAGGAAACTGAAAACTAAAATTTTGAACATAAAATGGTAAATATGATGGAATGGTTGATTTCCTTATTTGATTTTCTGTGTTCAATCTATTACAATAAAGGAGCAAAGTTTAACAAATTGATAGGTTTATCTAAAATTGAGTAACCATATTCTGAATTTATTTTAAAATATATGCACACAATTTCATAAAACTAACTAAAAGCATTTATTCTAACTTTTCATTCCATGTGAAAAGTTTTTATTAGTTTTGTAAAGTTAGCATACAAATAATTGGATTAATTGTAGGGTTTTCAAATATATGGGTTAATAAACTTTGTTCTTACTCATTCTTTTTAAGGTTTTCTTCTCCTCTTCCTGCCCCTCCAAATAGTTTCTCCTTCTGCCATTATGTGACATATATAAATAAAGATTTTAGATTAGAGAAAGATAAAGCAAACACTTTGGACTAGAAATGTGAAGTTGATTTTTGAGAATTTTACAGTTGCTAAGTTATCAGTCTCATAAATATGAATTAGCAAGGAAAAGAGGGATATCCAGTCAAGAGATGGAAGGGTATTTGCCATAGAGAATACACAAGCAGGACATTCTGTAGGAAACATTTGCACCATGGTTGTCCGATACAAACTAGCATAGAGACAGATTAAATAGCATATGAAAATTTAGCCAGCTACTACTTCATAAAACCCTTCTGGAAGGTTATACTAATTTTGATACAAATAAGAAAATATTAAGAATTAAAATTGGGAGTTCATAAGTCTAGGCAGTCTGAGAGGTCTTCATTCAGTGAGTGAACTTCCATACTACTTATTGAGTACATAACTGCCTTGAACTAGAGATGGGCATGCTTCATGCCTCACATCCACTGTGCATATAGGAAAGGGAATTCAGGCACAACAACAAAGGAGCAGGGTAGTTTGTTATGATTCAGTGGTGTCTAGGTATTCATTCTGGTTTCCATAGAGTACTTAGGCATGATAGGAATTATGGGCAAATAAATTGTGAGGAGTTTTTCTGAAAGGAATTTAGTAGAAGCATAGACATTTGAATGTTATTTTGTGCAGAATAGTAGAAGATGTTTTAGTATTATGAAAAATGCAAAGATGATGATGTATCATGAAATTCTATGATATTTCTTTATGGTAAGTCTTAACATAGCCTTAACGTAAGCCTTAACAGTTAAGGGGTCTATTTTTTCACATAAAGAATTCCCCCTCCTTATATTCTCCCCGTCCATCCCCCCTCTCTTTCTCTCTGTCTCTTCTTTCCTTAAGGCAGAAATCCCTTATCTCCTTATCCAGGCTCACCTTGGATTCTCTATATATTTGAGTATGACCAAATCGTGATCCTCTTGTCTCTACCTCCAGAGTGCAGGGATACAGATGTATACTCACACCTGATGTGTTGCTTGGGCTTAAACCTCTAGTTCCATGCATTCCAAGCTAGCACTCTGAAAACTAAGCTACATTCCCGGTCCCAAGGAATCATTTCTACTCACTTCCAAGTTCTTGGCTCTAACTTGTGTTCTGAAATGGAGGTCTCCTCTCCCTCCTTGTCCCTCCCCCTTCCCTCCCCTCCCCTCTCCTTCCTTTTCCTCCCCTTCTCTCTCCTCTCCTTCCTTCCCCTTCCCTCTCTTCCCATTCCTTTCCTTTTCCTCCCTTCCCCTTGTCTCTTCCTCTTTTTTTCTGGCTCTTGCTCTAGCTCTCTTCTGAAATTTGATCGCATGTAAACAGGGGCTGGTCTCAAGCTCATACCAAGGCTGGCCTGAACTCCTAATTCTCCTATTTTTGTCCCACAGGTGCTAGGATTACAGTCATGTATTGTGGGGTATTCACCAGAGAAGACTGCTCAGACATGAGTTGAAGCCCATAGAAAGTCTTTCTTAGCCAGCTGGCGACTATACTGGGTGTTCAGGATCCCAGTGTAGGCCCAAGCCTTTCTCAAGATGAGCTTTAATGCACAAAAAACATGCCCTAGTTTGACATACTTCAGTTAACAAAAACAGTTAGCCAGAAGAGAAATTACAAAATCCAAAACAGAAGGCTTGTACATTTAGAGACTTTCCCAGAATTATGGGCTTTGATGGATTAGGTCTCTGTTTTAGTTTTGGCAGGTGCTGCTGTCTACATGCTGAGTTTTATAGTTTGAATGGTACTTTCATCATGGAGTCAGTTGTGCTAAGGTCTCAAGGGGCTACTAAGGCCTGCATCTTTTACAGTTCACCAGAGAGGCTTAAATCAAAAAAGTCTAGAAACAGTGATAATTGACTTTTCATTTTTCGTAAATCAATACTCTCTTAGTTAGGATTTCTATTGCTGCAACAAAACACCATGACCAAAGAGCAAGTTGGGGAGGAAAGAGTTTATTAGGCATACATTTCAGCATTGCTATTCATCACTGAAGAAAGTCAGGACAAGAACTCAAAACTTGCTTAACTGATCCTCTTATAGAACCCAGGACCACCTGCTAGGGATGGCACCACCTATCATGGGCCAGGCCTTGTCCCACTGATGGCTAAATGAGAAAATGCCTTACAGCTGGATCTCCTGAAGGCATTTCCTCAACTGAGGCTCCTTCCTCTTGGATGATTCTAGCTCATGTCAAGTTGCCACACGAAACCAGCCAGTACAAATACCAAGCTGTGTTTTCAACATTTTCTAAGTTAGGCTGCAGGAATGAGTACTCTCAGAAAATGGCATCAAAAGCTTTCTTTCCAATTGCTTAGCTGTCTGATATGTACTTGTGCCACAAGTTCTCCATCATTATTGTATTAGTTGTGGTTCTCTAGAGAAACAGAACTGATAGAATGACTCTGTGGGGTTTATTAGAGTGACTTACAGGTTATGGTTAGACTATTCCCCAAATGGCTATGTCCCAATGGAAAGACCACACATTCAATAGTTTTTTAGTCCACAAAGCTGGATGCCTCAGCTGGTCTTCAGTGTACAGCAGAATCCCAAAGAAATAGGTTCTAATGCCAGTGAAGGAATGAACTGGCTAGGGAGAGTCAGAGCAAGCAGGCAAAAACAAGAGCTTCCTTATTCCATGTCCCTTATATAGGCTGTCGCCAGAAAGTGTGGCAGAGCTCTAAGGTGGATCTACTTACCTCAAAAGATCCAAATTTAGGGTGAGTCTTCACAGTTCAAATGAAAAAAGAAAGGAAGAAAGAAAGAAAACATCCCACACAGATGTTCCTAGCTTATTGAAATTTAGATAATTCCAGATATTGTCAAGTTCACAAAGATATCCATCACAATTACCATTATCAGATGTACAGTAACAAGCCACAAAGGGACTTGGCTGTGCTCAAGAGAGCAAGAGAAGAATAATGACTAAAGTGAGAGTCAATGTCCATAGCTTTTGGTCAAGGTTGGCATATATTCCTTCCTGTCACTGCCATTTGGCCAAGGACCATATCAAAGCAAAATCCAGACTCAAGAGAGTATAAAGTATATATTCAAATATAAAAATGATGCTCCTGATGAGATATGTTATTATCAAAATAATATTTTCCTCTTTCTCTCTCCCACCCCTCTTTCTCTCTCTTTGGTGTGCAGAAATTTCATTGCTGCAATTATGACAAATAACATAAAAAGTACAAATATTTTATGCTAAATGCTTTTGGATTTTACTAAACTCTAAATTGATAGGCTGTTCTGTTATAGCCATATGTTTTAATTACTGCTAATTTGAATTAATGGGAATTGCATAATGATACAAAAAGAAGTTCTACAAATTATTTGCTTAGAAACTATAGTGGGATTGCTTATCAATAAACTTACAGTCCACATTGTTAGCTATTGTAGAATTTATCTATTAAACATCAAGCAGCAATCAGTCATTTGACAACATACAAGTTATATGTGCAGTGGACATGCTTATGCCTGCCAGAGAGCTAGCAAGTTCTAGCTTATGTACATTTTTAACATTGTAAAAAAAATCACCAAAACTATCTCCCAAAATATGTATTTTTTTAAAGCAGTGTAAGTTGAAGAAAGCTGTATAACGAGTAACTCTAAATTGATTATTTCCAAATCCACCTATTAATTTCTCATTCCAAATTCAGAAATATACCTTTTATTTCTCATTCCAAACAGTCTCACTTTATCAAAATCAAAATTGAATTTACTAAAGTGCTAATATTTTTAATGTGTGCACAAAATTATAAAAAAGACATTGGTCACTTTATCCTTTATAGAGCCATATCATAAGTTTTAGAGACAGGTGGATTTCTATCAAAAACTGAGATTAAAGTAATATACATATATAATTTTTATCATATATATAATATGATATATAATATATATAATTATATATAATATATAATATGATATATAATATATATAATTATATATATATATATATTAGCTCTCTCCCAAGAGAGGTTATTGTCTATGATTAAGGCAAACATTTCATATGACTATGAGACATTCTAGGCTAATAATTTACAAATATTTCTCTAAATGAGGCAATAACTCAAATGATTCTCCAATATGCATGCTGGCTTCATCTATGACAGTACTATAAGCTTCACTAGACATACAGAAATGAGCTCATGTAATTAATTAGCCCTCCCCTTGTACTTTGAATTTATTTATCTTGACAGGCATTTCTTTGTTAATAACTTTTAGTGTAAGGAACAGTGTAGAGAGCAGAGGAAACCCTGAGGGAATAAGTCCTGAGTGAATATGATTGTATATTGCAAACATGGCCACAACCATGACAGACAAGGACTCAGGCCTTCTATGGGAGATTGGCAGAGATCAGGCTCAGAGTTGAAAAAGTCTTCTTCCTCTGGTGCAGGTAAAGTGCTTAAGGATGGACAGTTGACTGATGGGCAAAAACTGTCAACTGAAGCTCCTTCCTCTGTTATATTTATGGACTGAGATTGCTCACCTTTACACACCTCTCTTGGAGGTTAGCTAGACCCCTTGTTCTGTGATGTACATAAACAACATCCTATGTCCCAGGCTACAGCAGTCATAAGTAGCTGGGCAGCTCCACCAGAATGCACAGAGCCCAAGACAGCAGCTTTTCTGTACTGATGTTTCTGTCATTTCTATCGTGTCTGTCCTTCCTCATTCCCTCTCTGCACCTAGTCATGGTTCCAGGACCCAAGCCGTGTGGGACACTGCAACATAGAGACTCCAGGGCGAAACTGAGACATCTAAACACATGCAAAAATATATCTATTCATATAGTGGCTACTTGGGAGACCCATAATTTAATAATTTTTCCATTTAAAAGTTAAGAAAAGTTTAAATGAATGATTGTAGCATGAAACATTGCATTTCCCAGGGGTGGGTAATTAGTCTCTGAAGGTGTGGCTCACTGATGCATAAAATTAGTGTTACTGGTGTATTCTGCGGAGGGGTAGTAAGGTCTAGAGGGAGATTAAATCAGAAACAAATTGAAAAAAAGTTGTTGCTTAATAATGAAATGTTTTTACTTTCAAAGACAAGTCTTCTCATTAAGATGTATATGCAAATTTCCTACAATTTCTATGTAATATCCTAGAAATTAAAAGCCAGAAAACATTCTAGTTGGATAAAACTGTGGTTCAAAGGTCAACTAAAGCTGTGTTTCATGGCACTGGCTTGTAAGCCTAGAAACTAAAAGGTGGAAGTAGAAGAATGAGGAGATAAAGGTTATCCTCAGTAAAGGAATGAGTTCTGGGCCAGCCTGGGGTATATGAGCCTCTGCCTCTATATAAACAAGTGAATAAATAAGCAAATTATATAATAAATTAATAAATAAACAGACAAACCAACAAACCAATAGATGACTTCAAGATGAGCTGCTCCCTCCCTCTGCCCAAGAAGCCATCTCCTCTTATCACCTCTTCCAAGGCTGTGAAGAAATTTTGTTTTTAGGTACCACCTTTCTCACCAGGGAGGGTTTTGTCCCTGGTAAGTTTGACCTGTTCCCCTACTTCACCAGCACCCTGAGTGGTCACTAGTACTATATTCTGAAGATGCTCCAGTAGTCTATGCAATAACCCATTCCTTCTGTGGTAAACTTCTAACAAAGTTGGCCCTCTTTATTTGCAGATTTATGTTTGTGGATCCTCCTGCTTCGTTCAATTTAAAAGGATCCTTAGGGTTCTAGAGGTTGTTTGCAAACATGTGCTCAGGACTTGGAAAGTAGTGAGATATAGAGGTCTCTGGCCCCTACGTTCCATGCTGAGAAGAGACTCTGTGCCCCTCTTTTAGGTCTTATGCAGTAAAGAGTTGTTCTTTTGTGACTTGGTGCCTATGTTGTTAGTGTTCCCAAACATAACCAGTTGTGATGTTCTTTACTGAGAAAAATCTGTGTGCTATTTAAATTTTGTGTAGGTGAGTTTGATTTCTGTTGTTTCAATCAGTGATTCCACAGTAAACACTAAATAGGGTGTGGTGGTTTGAATAAGAATGGCCTTCATAGGCTCATGCTTTTGAATACTGGGTCTCCAATTGGTGGAACTATTTGGGCAGGATTAGGAAGTGTGGCTTTGTTGGAGGAGGTGTGTCACTGGGGGCAGGCATTGAGCTTTCAAAGACTTGTCCCATTCCCAATGTACCTCTCCTTCTGGTTCTGCTTCCTTCTTGTTTTTGCTTCACCACCATGGACTTGAACCCTCTGAGACCATAAGCCCAACTAAACTCTTTCTTTTATAATTACCTTGGTCATAGTGTTTTGTCAAGACATATGGTGTCTTTAAATAAACACACACAGAAAAACAAGGTCACATGTTCATCTGTTGCCAGAAGTAGTGTTACTAGAAACATTAAGAAACTTCTCTTGGGAGCAACATTTCAAAAACACTCTGTGCTCGTAGCAACTTCTGCAGTTAGAGTGTGACTAGGTATAAATAATGACACTCAATGTTTTTTAATCTGCACAATTCTCTCATTTAGTTGGTCCTCTTCCAGGGCATTTTGTGTACAATGCTATGCTAGAAGATGAAGTTAGAATTGGCATTAGAAACAGATAACAAGCCTATGCTCAAGATCTATGAGTTTGATGGAAATGTCCCCAAAAAGCTCCTGTGATGAAATAATTGATCCCCAGATGATGGCACTCATTGGGAAGGTTGTGGAACTTTTAGAATGCAGAGCTTTGTTGGAGGAAGTGGGCTTCTGAAGTCTGGGTTTTGAGGTTTTACAGCTTGACTCTGTGTTCTACTGATTCTCTGCTTCCTGACTGCAGCTACAGTGTGACCTGCTGTCCCCACTTTCCAATTCTGTACCTTCTCTGTCTGCTGCCATGTTTTACTAGATATCTTGGACTACATCCACTTGAACTGTAAGCCAACATAAACCCTTTGTCTTCTAAGTCACTTCTTGTTAGCTATTTCATCACAGCAATGAGGAAAATAACTACTATAGCAGCATTTCAGTGAACACACACATTATCCCTTTCCTTGGGTTAATTATCCACATTATTAATGGATCCTTCACAGAGTGCAGTCAGCTCTGACATCACAAGCAGAGACATTGTCTTCAGAGAGGATTCTACAAGAAGTGACCACTCAGCTGGAAACTAAGCAGTGAAAACTATTAAACGGAGAAGAGAAAAGAATGCCAAGATATCTCCCAAAAAGGAATTATTTTATTTAACAAACATGAAAAAGAAGAAAGAAACCATTCCTAAGGTTTCTATTAATAGTCTACACTGACATAAGGGTAAATGTCTGTTGTCTTTCAAACACAAAGAAACCTATACTGGAAAAAAAAGGAAATAACTTGTTGAAAATTAAATATCCACACTGATTCAAATAGAAAACCCTTTAATCTAGTGTGTGTGTGTGTGTGTGTGTGTGTGTGTGTGTGTGTGTGTGTCCATGTATACTGTGACTGGTATGTGGAAATCAAAGGACAACTGCAGAGTGGGTTCTCACCGTCCATTGTGTTTGAGATAGGGTGTTTTCTCTATTCTTCACTGCTGTACACACCAGACGAACTATCTGAGCTTTGGGCAGTTCTGTCTGCCTCACATTTTGCTACAACACAGGGACTGCACACACACACACACCTATTCCTGTATTTTCATGGTCCAGGAGGTCTGCATGGCAAGTGTTTCACTCGAGCCATCTTTCTAGCCCTGGAAAAGCTTTGGATTAAACTTCCTGGTTATTTTCTATTAATTCTCTGACTTGTTCTACTCTCCATCAATCTTTACCCCAATTTAGTTTTAGTTGAATATCATTCAATTGAATATAGAAACATTTTAAGTTTGTTTTCTTAGTTTCAAACCTACCCTGATTCCCTTGTCTTAATTCCCTTGTTCCCAAGAAAACTAGCACCCAAGCATCATCATAAGCATGTTGGCAGAGTTGCTCAGATGTCTCTGGAGTTAAATCCCCAGAAAAATTCACAGAATAATTGCAGTCTATATCAGCAAACTCAAAGTCAGATTAGGGCACTATGATGAGAATCTGGTACAAAGATCAAAACAAGCAAGAAAGCAGTCAAGAATCTTAACAACAAAACTTAGAATGCTAGTCATACTAATCCTTCACCAACACCTGGCAAGCAGTAATCTGGTATATTTAAGAACCTCATCCTGTGCTGGTATTGGTAACACACACACACACACACACACACACACACACACACACACACACACACACACACACACACCATCTCAGTTTTCTAGAGTTTTCTGAGCAAAGAAGATCTGGTATTTCTGTGTTCTGCCCTCCCTGCCCACAATCCCAATTCTATAGACAGAGAGTGTGCTTGGATTGTGGTTAGCCTGGATCTTCTCATTTGTAAGATACAATGATAATATTTCATAGACTTGTTACAAAGGTTAGAAACATTATAATTATCAAATAGTGCTACATATCCTACACTTTCAGAAAGTGTTGCCCTTCTCTCACTCCCTCTTCATCCATCTGTTGCTTGGCAACAACTTACCCTGGAACTCAGCATCTTGGAGCAATCCAGAGTTTTCCTAGCATCCTGCTTCCGATATAGTGGCCAGGAATAATGCCCTGTTAACCAAGGCTGTGGTGTCAGGGAGCTGCTTTCAAATTCTTTCAGTGTTTGTTGGGCAAATACAGTTCCTTATTGACTATTAAGAGTAGACTTTTTGTTTCTCAGCATCTGAATTTCTCCATGAGCTTTCAGAATATGCCAGTATTCCTAAAAGTAGTTGTCCAAGTCTGACTTAGAAGAGTCAGTAAGAAAGAAAATAAAGGAGAAAGAAGATGAAGGGGTGAAGGTGAAGGAGGAAGAATAGGAGGATGAAGAGGAAGACGATGAAGAGGAGGAGTGATCGTATTCAAGATAGAAGTAGAAGTATTTCACTACTAAATCACAGAAGTCACATTCTCTGACTCCTCAGTTTTCTGCTCATCACATGTGATACAGATGTGCACGCCAAGAAGCAGAGATCAAAAGCTCTCTGGAGAGGCTGCCTTTCTCTGTTCTCCCAAGATACTTTGGTTGGATAGTAAGATGCATATACACATGACTAGCAAGAATGGAAAATATGAACTAAAAATGGTAACAGCAAAATGGAATATAGATTAGGGCTGCTCCCAAGAAATCAGGGGCAGTTCATCCATGTAAGATACACACAATTTCAAATTGCCTATAATGTCCACATTAAAAACTATGACATCATGTGAAACTCAAGTTCCCCAAGGCTCATTTATTTACTTCTGTAAAATGGGGATGTCTGTAGCTTTTAATTTCTGTGTCTCTTATGAAAATTGATGGCATTATTCAGGCAGATTGCTTGGAGAAGACCTGAAAAGTACCAAATTCCCTAGTTATTAGATATAAAGATGATCACAGTTGCTTTGTTTGGATTTGTGAATTTGGCTATTTACATCACTATTACCATGGAAGAAACAAAGGAACTGACCAGCATATATACATATATACTCAGTATCAAGCAGTGGCCTGAGAGCACTCTGGTAAAGTTTGGGCGACATGATGATCACAATGTACTTTTCAGTTGTTCTGTCAAGAGCAGGAATTCTGTAGACCAAGCTCAGTATCTAAACATTAAAAAAGAATCTCATTTTCTAAAGCTTTATCTTCCCTGCTACTACTAGAGAAATTACCAAGTGGGTAAGGTTACTCAAATGACATAATCGGTATCACCTCTGTATTGCTATATTGCATTTTTGTTGAAAAGACAGCAATTATATAAAATACCCATCTTCTGAATAAAAAGAACAGCCAAGCCTGTTAGTTTCAAAATATTAATTTCTTGTAACATTTACAATGCTATTCTATGGTAATTTTTACTGGGTTAATATTGTGTGCGAATGTGCTTGAGAGAGAGAGAGAGAGAGAGAGAGAGAGAGAGAGAGAGAGAGAGAGAGAGAGAGAGAGAGAGAGAGAGAGAGAGAGGAACAGACGGACTGAAAGGAAAAGGGAGTAAAAGAAAATGGAGGCAGGAAAGAGAAAGAAATGAGGAAAGAAATAATTTTAATAGAGGACAGTGATGTTATTTAATCTTCTTATCAAGTGAGTTTCAAAATGTGCTTAAAATTCTTACCACCTAACTTCCTTCTTGGCATATTCGGCTTTCTGCTGAACTGAATTCAGAAGATCCTATTAATGAAGATGGTTTAATGCGTGTGCATTATTATAATGGACGCCTTTGTTCTAGCACTTCTCCTGTGTCATAGACTAAGTCATTAATCAGTGGGTGCTGAAAAATAATTGTCTAGTTCTTAACAATCGTCTATTGTTGAAACATTTGGAATTTCAAGATAAAGATGTACAGGCTGCTCTAAAAAAAATAGTTTAAGATTCCCCTTCATGGGACTGTGGATGTATTGTGGGAAACGCAGAACAGCTGACCTGGTTTTAATGCATTTTTGAGTCTCCTCATTCATTGCCTATTCAAATAGTGCTGGAAAAGTCGACTTCATTAATGTCAGGAAATAATGATTTCACATGTTTTTATTGAGCTGGCACAATTATTAAATGCTGAAACATCATAGAATTACTTAGCATTTTAAAATAGAAATGTAGCATGTTAATAATCATGATGGCAACCTCTTGTCTACTTAGCTTCATTTTTTTGTGTGTAGTATTCCCATCCTAGATAACAGTTATAAATTAGAACCCCATATCTGAGTGATTGCTATTCAGTAAGAAATGTATGGCTGCATCATGCTGTTTTAGTGGCTTAAAATTAGATATCTTGCTCATTTAAAATGCTGTAATTTGAAATGTCAATAAATACATTTCATGCCATCTCATGTTATAACAAATTACCACTTAAATCTGTCAAGATAGAAGTCTAACACATAGCCTAAAATATGAATTCCAAATTGAGAAAAATGTACACTTTGATTTTTTTTAATATAACTTAGTTGAATGTAAATTTTCTTATAAGCCACAGTAAGCATGGCACAGGCAGTTATTAGTTTTGCTATAGAACTAAGTTACATTAATTAATGAATAGTATTAGCTGTTTTTTATTTGATGAATGCTTAGAACAAAAACGTGTGTGTGTGTGTGTGTGTGTGTGTGTGTGTGTATTCTCTCACAGGTGCTCATATGTGTACACGTGGCAGTCAGAGGCCAATCTTGGGTCTTGCTTCTCTGGGGATCTGCTTTTCATTTGAGACAAGAACTCTCGTTGGCATGTAGTATTTTGCATCCAGAGTCTTTTAATCAACATGAGAAAAAGAACACGGAAATTGAACGTTTTAATCTATTGTTAATATTTTAACAGTTTTATTTTATTTTAATGGTGTGTGTGTGTGTATGTATGTGTGTGTGTGTGTGTGTGTGTGTGTGTGCTCACATATATGAATGAAGGTGCCCATGGAGGTCAAAGGCTTAGATTCCACAGGAGCTGTGTTTACAGACTCAGGTCCTCTGCAAGAGCAGTTTGCAATCCTAATCTCTCTAAAGTATTCATAATTAATTATTGTTGGGTGGCTTTTAATTGTATCATTATTTCACAATTTTCTTATCCATGACTATTCTGATGGGCATTTAAACTCATTCACAGCTCTGTCTGTTACACTAGAAACTTCTATAAACATGTGTGTACAAGTCTTAGGAGGGGGCATAAGCATTCATGTCTATGGGCAAATACCTAGAAGTGAGGTGGCTCCATCTTATGGCAGGCATGTATTTAACATTTGAAGAAGTTACCAAACATGATTTGCAGACTCCACTGTCCCCTGTGGCTGCTTACTGAAGCCACACTCAACCTCACAGTGTTCTTCAACATCATGGCTGATGGCAAGCCCCTGGACTGTGTCTGCATCCAGTTGTTTGCAGACAAAGTTCCAAAGACAGCAGAAAACGTTCCTAGTCTGAGCACTGGAGAAGAAGGATTTGGATATAAGGACTTCTCCTTTCACAGAATTATTCCAGGATTCGTGTGTCAAAGTGGTGACTTTAGAAGACATAATAGCACTGGCCACAGGTCCATCTATGGGGAGAAATTTGAGGATGAGAATTTCATCCTGAAGCATACAGGTCCTGGCATCTTGTCCATGGCAAATGCTGGACTAAATACAGTTTTTTGTTTTGTTTTGTTTTATCTGCACTGCCAAGACTGAGTGGCTGGCTGGCAAACATGTGGTCTTTGGGAAGGTGAAAGAAGATGTGAGCATCCTGGAAGCAATGGAGCATTTGGGATCCAGGAATGGCAAGACCAGCAAGATCACCATTTCTGACTTTGGACTACAAAGTTTTTTGATTTGCAGGCTTTTTACCCACAAGACCACTCTTTCTGTAGCTCAGGAGAGCACTCCCCACCCCATCTGCTACAGTCCAAAGGTATCTCTGCTCTTATTGAAGTTCTTTGAGTTTCATATTTTTTTTCATTCCCTTCTAAGTCTAGGTGGATTGCAGAGTTAAGTTTATGAACATGAATAAAAACTAAATAAGAAAAAAGAAAAGTTGCTAAATCATTTTTCACCAGGTTGTGTCATTCCCATTTCCCAGAAATAGAGCTGATAGTTCTAGTCTCCGTGAAGTCTGTCATTATAATAATTGTATTATGAAATTTCATTTAGATTCAATTTTTACTTTAAAAATGACAAAGCATGAGAAATCTATTTGTGTGTGTGTGTGTGTGTGTGTGTGTGTGTGTGTGTGTGTGTGTGTGTGTTTTGACATCACATAGTGGAATTTCTATTTAACACTTTTACAAAAAATGTGTTGTTTACTTTCTTGTTAGTTGATTCTGAGAGTTTTTTTTAAAATATATTATAGACATGAATTCTTTGTCGAATACGTGATTTTAAAACATCTTATTTTAGTCTGTGACTTGTTGTCTCCAAGTGGTCAAATTTTTTAAGTAAAATAATTTACTGTGATGAACTTCAGTTTAATTTTTGGGATTCAGATGATCTGTATAAGTTTTTATAAAGCAATATTGGTAAGGTAACAGTGATTCCAAAATTGAGCTGTAGCTCCAATCTCACCTTAGTGAAAGCTCTAGTATGCCTTTTAGTAAAAGTTGTCAAGCAAATTTCTGAAAATTCTATAGCAATGTAAAAGACTTGGAACTTAAAAAGCAACTCTAAAAAAGATATAATTTTGGAGAATAATTCTACTTGATTTCAAAGTTAGTCTACAGTTACGCTAAATGAGTCAACATTGAATTACATCAAGCAGATAAAAGATGCATTCAAGCGCATACACACACAAATGCATGTACATATGCACACACACACACACACACACACACACACACACACACACACACACACACACACACACAGGGACAAACAAACCACACATGCACCTGAAATTTAAGACATTTTTACAAAGAAATATGCTGAGGAAGAAGTATTTTCAACTAATTGTGCTGGAACCATGAAAGAGCCACATGGAAAAAAAGAACTTTGATCTCTCTTTCACACCACACACACTCACATACCTCAAATTGGAACTGATCTAAGTATAACACCAGGTAAACAAACTCCTAGAAGAAAGTATGAGACCAGCTTTGCAACTCTGGGTAGGCAAAACTTTTCTTGCACTCTTTGTACAAATTGTCAAGAACCTCTGTACCTTAGCACAGAACTTCAGTGAGTGTTCTGGTTTGGCGCCATGATACTGACCAGTGGTTCTCAACCTTCCTAATGCTTCGACCCTTTAATACGAATCCTCGTGTTGTGGTGACCCCCAACCACAAAATTATTTCACTGTTACTTGATAACTCTATTTTTGCTACTGTTTTGAACTGTAATATAAATATCTGATATGCAATCCCCCATGGGGGTCTTGACCCACATGTTGAGAACCACTGAAATGAAAATACAGCTTTAGACATCAGGAGTGAGAATGAGTTGGAATAGAGGAACACAAGAGAATCCAGATATCAGGCTGTAACACTCTGACTAAACCAACACAGCTGGTTATTCTGTGGTGGTGGGTGTCTCTGGAATGCCTGGGAATGGCTGGATCATAGAGTTCGGGTTTTTATTTGTTTGTTTGTTTGTATTTGTTTGAAGAGGAAAATGCTAGAAGTGTTTAGAGCAGCATTGTTACCTGTTGTTCTCATAGTGTGACTCTCTCAATTTCCATCTGTTTTAGTTAGGTCTGCCTTACAGTCAGTCATTGTGAAGATGAGGCTTCAGGGAGGTATGACATAGGTGCTGAAGGAGAGCTAGTGCATCACAAGGACATGGAGCTTTCTGATGAACTCATTCCTGCCCTAGGGTGATGTCTAGACAGCTAGAAGACACAGAACCAACAAGGATGTCCCATAGCTCTGCTAAGCAACTGAGTGAGCCTCAAAAAGCCAGTGGGGTCAAAAGATTCAGAGACAGTGTAAGTGGAATGAAAGTGAGTAAGGACTTGGCAAAAATAAAACTGGGCTAGAAGGATGTGTAGGAAAACTGGCAGGCAAATATCTAGGAGTTGCAACATATTGTAGTTGGTTTTTTTGTTTCTATAACTTATAAATATTTAATGTATAAAGTACTGTAGGGTTATTTAATATATTGAGAACTGAGGGCATATATTGCAGTGCACCTTTTACAAACATGAAAGAGATATTTTGAAAGCCGCAGAGATGCACATTCTTTCTCCTATATAGAGCAACATTTTGTAATAGTAAGGAACAAAATGTTTTCTTATCTAGGATCATTGAAGGTGTTATTTTATAATAA
The DNA here is from genome assembly GCF_049852395.1 of Peromyscus maniculatus bairdii. Taxonomy (NCBI): domain Eukaryota; kingdom Metazoa; phylum Chordata; class Mammalia; order Rodentia; family Cricetidae; genus Peromyscus; species Peromyscus maniculatus. The sequence continues at coordinate 91,736,404 of NC_134856.1, read as the reverse complement.
TCAGAGAAATTGTTAATGAATTTGGAAATTTCCAGCAATTCTAATGGGTTTTGGAATGAAGGGTTTAGAAATTATTTTCTGTATTAGTATAATAGTTACAGGTTTTTATACTTGAAACTGACTTTTATTTACGCAATCACCATTCATGCTTCATTTATCCCATGAATTGTTATTATAATCTGTTTACCTCATGTCATCATGTAAGTTAGACTGTTTTAATAAGTTTAACTTCCTAGACCTATGATATTCTTTGTATTGAATAAAGTTGTGTTTTGATTGCCCATTATCCATCTTAACTCATTCACCAGAAGGAGGAGTAAACACAACATTTTGGATGAAATGATAAGGACAGATTTAAGTGATGTAGACTTTCAATATCTGTTCTGCTTTATACACATATTAAAGCACTGTCATCTTCCTTAAGCCTTACTAACCATTGTTTCTCTCCATCCATAGTATGTTTTGTTGCTAGACACTCTCAGGTCCTTGTGAACTTGATGAGGACTAGGAACAGGCACTATTTCTTATCTTTATTTCACCCCAGTAACATTCCAGTCACATGAAACCTAAGGATGCAATCACTTCTGAGGTTATATGAATAGAACTGGAAAGCTTCGAAGGACATTTAAGAGAACTTATCTTTGGTGGTTTGAATGAGAATGACGTCCATGGGCTCCTCTTGGTGAACTGTTTAGGAAGGTTTGACCTTCTTGGAGGACATGTGTCAATGGGAGTGGAGTTTGATGTTTTAAAAGCCCACTCCAGGCCAACTCTCTCTCTGTGTCTCCTGTCTGAAGATCTGAATATAATATATCAGCTACTGCTCTGGAGCCATGTCTGCCTACCTGCTGCCATGCTCTCCACAATAATCATGGACTAACCTTCTGAAACTGTAAACAAGCCCCAAGGAAATACTTGCTCCTATAAACTATATTGATCATGGTGTCTCCTCACAGCAGTAGAACAGTAACTAAGACACTATCTCAAGGCTTCATTATAGAGACAAAGATGCTGAGATATTATGGGATGATTAATGCAATGCACAATTCCTGAGGTTACAGATGGGTAAGTTAATCAAATATCATAAACTGAGAATTACTGCTCTTTGAAAGAACAATATAACATTTATGATATTTGTGAGTGTCCCTGCAGAATAGGTGCTTTCTCACATACTTTTGCCATACAATGGTCCTTTATTCTTTTGCAAGATAATCTCATGGATCAAGATCACAGCATTTGCAGTGATATTCATGTAATATATATATATATATATCAGCTCAATGAGCATTAGCAAAGTTGATGGCAGGCATTTGCTGCAGTTAAAACACTCCCAGATCAAAGGTTATGTAGCAGGGTTGGTGACCCAATCCTCTACTAGAAGTCTTGCCTCCTTACAGGAGATGGCCAGTGCAGGCTCCATATCTCCATTGCTAGGAGTCTTAGTGACGACCACACTCATAGATTCCTGGGAGTTTCCATTGCACTAGGTTTCTAGTTCATCCCCAATATGCCCCTTAATTCCAATTGTCTCTCTCAGTAATCTCTCCCTCCATCCTCCCCACACTTATTTGTTCTGCCTACAAGATGTTCTGGGGGTGAAGATGGCTTAGAATTGGGGGAGTGGCCAACGAACGACTGGTCCAGCTTGAGACCCATGCTAAGAGGGAACCCATTCCTGACACTGCCTAGAGGGCCAGGACCCAGAGGCTGGATAGCCCAGAGACCTAGGATAAGACCAAACAAAACTGTGAAAAAAAATCAATCAAATGATTCCTGATGATGTTCTGCTATTCTCATAGGTTGGTTCCTAGCCTAATTGTCTTCAGAGAGGCTTCACTCAGCAACTGATGGAAACAGATACAAAGACCTACAGTCAAAGATTAGGTGGAGGAGCTTGAGGAATCCTGTGGAAGAGGATGAGGAAAGATTGTAGGAGGCAGAGGAGTCAAGGATACCACAAGAAAAACCCAGACTCAACCAACCTGGATTCATAAGGGCTCAGAGACTGCTGACAACCAGAGAGGCTGCATGGGAGTGACCTAGGCCCCTTGCATATATGTTAAAATTTTGTAGCTTAGTCTTTTGTGGGACTCCTAACAATGGGATCAGGAGCTCTCTGACTCTTTTGACAGCTTTTGGGACCCTTTTTCTCATACTAGGTTGCCCTGTTCAGCCTTAATCTGAGGGGAAGTGCCTAGTCTTATTGCAACTTGATATGCCCTGTTTGGTTCATATCCATAGGAGGCCTTCCCTTTTTTGAAGAGAAACAGAGGAAGAGTGGATGGAGAGAAGGGGAGGATGGATGGAGGGACTCAGAGGAGATGAAGGAGAGGAAACTGTGGTCTGGGTGTAAAATAATAATAATAATAATAGTCACTTCCAGATCATTATGTGGGCACCAACTTTCACTAAAGACTGATGGATTCTGAGGATGAGAATGAGCAGACATTCTCTTCAGCTGAGTGTCCACTGATGAACCCACCATGCTCCAGAAGACAATTGCAAACCCATGGCTATACAGATGACAATGGTTAAACAAAATAAAAATACATATGTCTGAGAAAGGGACTTGTGGATGCTGATACTAGGGATGGAAGCAAGCTAAGAAATGCCAAGGGTGATGGTAATCAGAATATAACACATCAATATATGAAATTATTAAAGACAGTTTTAATAGATGACAATTAAAAAGAAACCAGACCCCAAATCACCAAAATTAACATTGAAACACTCAGCTGTATAAGTAGAAACAGGGTGCAAGTTAATTCAGATACACTTTGAATCAAACATAAAACTTCACTTGAAGAATACAGCCAAGTTTTCTGGTAATGTTTCTTTTAGAGAAAACATTATCTTATCAATATTTTTGCATTTTTTTCTGGTCAAATTAAAGTTGGTTCTAATAAGTCAAAATAGAAATGTCTGCCCTAGATAAACTAATTTTAAAGTGTTCTACATAGTAACTCATAAGATAGGAAAGTAATGAACATATAATGTCTTAGAAAATAGGTAGTTGTAGCTAGAGTTTTCCTGCCTGGCCCACAGTCAGGACAAATCTCTGTCACCTGCCAGTCCCACAGCCGCTCAGAACCAACCAAGTAAACACAGAGACTTATATTGCTTACAAACTGTATGGCTGTGGCAGGTTTCTTGCTAACTGTTCTTATATCTTAAATTAATCCATTTCTATAAATCTATACCTTGCCATGTGGCTCGTGACTTACTGGTATCTTCACATGCTACTTGTCATGGCGGCGGCTGGCAGTGTCTCCCTGCTCCTTCCTGTTCTTTCAATTCTTCTTTCTGTTAGTCCCGCCTATACTTCCTGCCTGGCCATTGGCCAATCAGTGTTTAATTTATTGACCAATCAGAGCACACACAGACCATCCTACAGCATATAGTGTTCTTCCTGTCATGGTGTGTTAGTTAGGGCTTCTATTGCTGTGAAGAAACACCATGACCACAGCAATTCGTACAAAGGAAAACATTTAATTGGGCATAGGTGGAACAGGTACCAACTACAGGGGTGACTTACAGTTTCAGAGGTTTAGTCAATTATCATCATGATGGGACATGGTGGTATGCAGGCAGACATGGCCCTGAAGAAGTAGCTGAGAGTTCTACATCTTGATCTGCAGGCAGCAGAAGGAATCTGTGTCTAAACTAGGCATAACTTGAACATAGGAGATCTCAAAGCCTGCCCCTACAGTGACACACTTCCTCCAACAAAGACACACCATCTAATAGTGTCACTCACTATGAACTTATGGGAACAATGTACATTCAAACTACGACACAGTAATCTAAATCTGCAGAATTTGGGGTTGTCACATTCAGCTGGTTGGAATTCAATAAACACAGTTATTCTACCTATAAACCACAATATTGGAGAGCCTACATTTAGAAAGGCTAGAAAGGTAATAACTAAATGCATTGATATTTGCTATAATATTAGGATAAAATGACTTTATAGGCAGAATTTCAGGACTTGTCTACAGTCTTCAGTATTGGCTACTTTTCTCATTGCTGTGTTAAAGTGTCTGACCAAAAACATCACACTGGAGAAAGGGTTTATTTTGGCTCAAAATGTGAGAGGATACAGTTCATCACAGCAAGGAAGACATGGTAGCAGGAGGATGAAGTAAATTATTTATACTGCACCATAGATAAGTGTGCTAGCTAGATTAACGTCAACTTGACGCAAACCTATAGTCACCGGAGAGAAGGAAATTTCAACTGAAAAAATGCCTCCATTAAGATCAAAACATTTTATTAATTAGTGATTAATGGGGAAGGGCCCAGCCCATTGTGTGTTGGGACCATCCCTGGGCTGGTGGTCCTGAGTTCTATAAGACAAGCAGGCTGAGGAAGCTATGTGGAGCAAGCCAGTAAGCAGCACCACTTCATGGCCTCTGCATCAGCTCCTGCTTTTAGGTTCCTGCCCTGTTTGAGTTCCTGTCTTACTTCAATGATGGACTACAATGCAGAAGTGTAAGCCAAATAAACCCTTTCCTCCCCAACTTGCTTTTTAGTCATAGTGTTTCATCAAAGCAATAGAAACCCTAAGACAAGTTGGTACCAGGATAGTGGGGTATTGTAATAGACCTGAGCATGTTGTTTTAGGGAAGATTGTAAAAGGATTTTGGAAATTTGTGTTAGAAAAGCATCGAATGTTGGGAACACAATGAGCTGTTCTGTAAGAACTTGTAAGAAAAGAAAGTTGAGAGCAGTGTAGAAGATGAAGGCCTGGCTTGTGAAGTTTCAGCAGGAAGTTTAAAGACTATCAGGGCCATTTGTTATTTTAATTAAGATTCTGTGGTTCTGGTTAGCTGGGGCTGAAGAATCACCTGTGATTAACAATATATCAGAACTACTAAAGTGAAACCTTTGCTTTGGTGGGATACTCAATGCGGATCAATTGGAGCTAAATAATTGTTGCTGGTTAAGAAGAGACCAATATCGTTGAGGTGAAATCTTCTGGAAAGTGTTTCCCAAGAGTCAGCAAACAGAAACTGTGTTCCTGAGGTGGCCAAGGTTGTACTTTGTGTTGACAACCAAACTTGGTACTGTAAGAGTCACGCAGGTGGTACTGGATTTGAAGGCATGAAGGGATCATGGAGAGAAGCTGAGACTTGGCACTGTGAGAGGCCATGAGAAGCCATTGGTGAAAGTGCAGGCACAGTGGCAGTTGAAGGCCTGCCTTTGAAAGGGTCATGCAGGGATGTTGAGGCTTTGCACCATGAAGAGAGCCTAGAAGAGGCTTTTGGTGAAAGTGCAGTCCACTTGCAGCAGAAGGCCCCAGCAATTTTGGAGATGCCAGTACCATGGGATGACCACCAACAACACTAGCAGCTGTAGAGTAGAACCAGCGAGAGCCTGGAAGACAAGCTACGTGTGCTGCAGAGAGTCCAGTCAGAAAACTGATGCAAGCCCCTTGGAGGAGCACTGAAGATGGTAAGTGGGTCCATCATTGGACCTTCTACTATTTACACTGTTGGGAGTTTGGTTTTGCTTTGTTCAGATTGTGACTGTGTGTGGTTCTTCTCTCTTGAAATAAGAAAGGGCATCTTTTATTTTTCAGGAGCCCATAGAGCTGAAAGACTTTAAACTTAAACTCCCAAATATTTCTTTTTTAAGCAGAGAAATTGGATTTTGAAAGACACTGGACATCTTTAAAGAGAAAACTTTAAATGTACTTGAATATGTAAGGATGTGAGATGTTTTAAGTTTGTAAAATGTTTTATGTGGTGATATCTTAATGTGTGATTTTGGAGATGAACAAGAAAGGAAAGATTGTGGCTTAAGAGTAATGCATTTATTGTCAAGTTTGACAAGGGCTAAGTTGTGTTGGTTAGATTTATGTCAACTTGTCACAAACTATAGTTATCTGAGAGGAGGAAACCGCAATTGAGAAAATGCCTCAGAGAATTTTCTTAGTGATTAATGGGGAAGGGCCCAGCCCACTGTGGGTTGGGACCATCCCTGGACTCGTGGTCTTGGGTTCTATAAGAAAGCAGGCTGAACAAGCCATGTAGAACAAGAAAGTAAGCATCACCACTTTACAGTCTCTGCATCAGCTCCTGCCTTAAGGTTCAAGACCTGTTTGAGTTTCTGTCCTGACTTCCTTCAGAGATGGACTACAATGTAGAAGTGTAAGCCCTATAAGTCCTTTCCTCTCCAACTTGCTTTTTGGCCATGATATTTCATTGAAACAATAAAAACCCTAATTAAGACAAAGAGAAACAGAAAGTGAACAGAAGTAGTGCCCAGTAGTCCATGACCTGTCGCCTACTTTTTCCAGCAAGTCTCCTACAGACTTTCCTTCAGATCCCATGACCTTTTCCCACAACACTGCCAACTGGAGACCAAGAGTTCAAACATATTCACCTATAAAGAACATTTCACATGTAAATCCCCACAAATACCTACTTGTTTCGCGGAAAGGTTCATGATTACCATATGTTAACACTGAATAGAGGATATCAGTAATGATAAACATACTTCTGCTTGGGCTTGTTCTGGAACCATAAGATAAAACCTCAGTTGGAGGCTGCAGAGATGGCTTGCTGCCATGCCTGACTACCAGAGTCTCTGGAACTGCAGTGGAAGTGAGGAATCAACTCCTGCAAGTTACTGTCCAACTTCCACACATGTGCCATGAAATGCACGCTCCTCAAATAATTTGATTAATGAATTAAAAAAGCAAACAACTAGTAAAAATAAATCAGATAAGTTAACAAACAAATAAGAATAGCAAGCTGCTTGTTCCTCTTCAATTCATTGTAACTGAGCAAGGGCCATTTCTCTAAATGAGAAGGTATTAGCGAGTATTAATGCATTTTGTTATAGTGAGGCACCTCAGATTATTCAAATTGTGCTTGGAGGGAAGGCTACTGAACTAGCAGTGATGACTTTTCCTGTGATTTTTATTAGATAGAGACAGGCATTAATTACATAGAAAATCCCTTTAGACTTACATGAAATTTAAGAACATAAATATAAAAATGTATAGTAAAAATAATGATGTAAATCTAATAAGTTTTCATCTATTTAATTCTTTTAAAGTATTTTATGTATTTTAGATTTCTTTCCAAAATGCATGCCATAAATAAAAGTGATTATAGGCAAGCTGGAGACATAGAGAAGCATAATTCAGTTTTAGTGTTTAATATGGGACAGAGAACACAGTTAAGTTCAGTTTATTTTTATGTTCCCTTCTGCTTGATTGGCATATCTAAAGCTACTGAAAAATCCATATTGGAGTCATGAAGGAGACGAATGGCTTTGCTGAGAGATATTCTGCTTTAAATAGGATGTGTTTCTAGTAATGATGTTTTACCTCTAATAATTACTAATTCATTGTAGGTGCTGACTACCACACATCTGGACAAAGTCTAAAGGAAATCACATTCCCAGTTTGCCTTAAAGATTATTTAGTTTTATGTGGACACACACACACACACACACACACACACACAAACCCATGTCTGAACTAACCATTCTTCCCCATTTATTTTAGGACCATTTTTTAAAACTAAGATTTTACTCTATAAAGAGGCTGAACATAAAACAATATGAACATGCTGGCATTGAACTCCTACTGATTCTACTGCCTCAGCAATCTGAGTGCTAGGACCCCCAAACATATGCCAACACACCTGCTTATTTTGGAAATATTTCATTTTGCATATATTTCCCTTGGATTTCTTAATAGCTCATATTTCATAATTTCTACTGCAAATTTTCTCTTATTTTTTGTCCTCTACCTCAATATTCTTGATAAGTTATAATGCTAGACCAAGAAAATGAAACAACAGAGCTGTTTCTGAAAGTTCACCTTTAGAATAACTACCAGCAACAAGAAACCTACTGAAATAAAATTAGAAGGTCCTAGTTCTAGTTTTCTTCTGTTGCTGTGGTAAAACACTGAACAAGTGCATCTTAAAAGAGGAAAAGGTTCATTTAGTCTTATACTCCCAGGTCAAAGTCCATACCCAAGGGAAGTCAGGAGAGGTACTCAAGGCAAGCACCTGCAGGGACAATGTAGGAATGAGACTTGTTGGCTTACTCTAGCTCACAGTCTAGCTCTGGTCTATGTAGCCTCTTATGCAGCCTAAGCCAGCCTACCTAGGGATGGAGTTGCCCACAGTGGGCTGGGCCCTCCTAGAGCAATCATCATTAAGATAATTTTTCAAAAAGACTTGGCCACAAACTAATCTTATCTCAACTGAGATTCTTTCAGATGACTTTAGTTTGTGTCAGCTTGAGAGTAGAAACTAACTAGAGCAGCCCTTGTCATATTCCAACACTAAAAAAAAAAAATGGTTCGGTGACTAGCTAATGAGGTTATTATGAACAGACAGAGTAATTTCTGCCTGTTCCAAAGCCAGATAAAACAAACTAAAAAACATAGTCTGGAATACACTGATTTGTTTACAGTTTTTCCAGAGAAGAATGATCAGGATAATCAATAATATTAACCATTGGCAAATACTACTGTGACTGCTATTGCAGATCACCATCCCTGAAGCGTGACTGAGGGAGATTGCTCTAGTTGAGTCCCATAAAGGCACAAAGTGTAGCTGCCAAAGCTGTTTTCAGTCATAAGAAAAACAGTTCAAGGAAGATTGTGCACTTTCTTCAGGTAACTCCAAATACTGGGACTCAGACTAATGTCTAAGCTTTCAGAAGGAACCCATTCTGTATACATGGTAAGAATGTTGTCATCAAGAAGGCCAGCTCTTGGCAACAAGAATTTCTCTGATTATTCTCTGCCAGGAATACAGTTTTCCCAGTGCTTGAGAGGATACATTATAAATTCTCATTTTTTATGGTTTATGAGGTTGTCAGAACACCTAAGAGCTTTACACAGTTATTATTTAAATGTTTGCCAGAGGCTTATGAAGTAGGATCTTGCATTGTTCGTTCGTTAACACTAATGACACTTATGCATGAGATATAGGGTCTTAACCATGGCTCTTTTAATAGTTTCTTTTCTCATTAATGTGACAGAATACCTTCCAACAAGATATTTAAAGGCATAGGGTTTGTTTGGACTTATAGTTTGAGAGAATATAGCCTATCTCAGCAGGGCAGACATGGCAGCAGAAGCAGGAAGTTGTCTGGTCATGGTATACCTGCAGGCAGGAGACAGCCAATTGGAAGCGGGCCTGCCCACACTTCCTCTAATGAGGCTCCACCTCCTAGAAGTTCTACAGCATTCTCAATTAGTGCCACCAACTGGCAATCAAGGGTTCAGGCACACAGTTCAATGGGGGATATTTAATATGCAAACCACAACAGTCCTCTACCTTCAGAGGCAAACCTTCAGATATCAGCAACTCCCTTAAGGAACAAATTTCTATCTGAATTAGTAGAGAAAGGAAGCAAGCTTTCACCCCACAGACATCTGTTTATACAGGCATCTTTATTGATTGTCAGAAGGAAACCAGGCTGTAAAACCCGTGTCTCAGTAAAGTTCATGTAGACCAAGGTCAATGACCTGGCAGCAAAAGAAAATACCATTTGAGACTAGGAGCTCCGTACTTTCTTTTTTGAAATTAATTTATTTATTATTTCTCTGTGTGTTTCACATTATATATCTTTATCACTTCCATTCCCTGTCCCTTTGCATGCACCCTCCACCCCTTTAACCCCCTGCCCCCCCAATAAAACAAAATTCAAGAGAAAAAAAATGAAGAAAATAAAATGAGAAAAAATTAAAAAGGAAAGGAATTAAAAATCCCATCATGGAAACTGCAGTGCGATTCAACGAGTCACACCATATACCCCTTTGTCCATACATCGCTACTTGTAACTGTTCATTGCAGACTCATAGGTCTGGTTTATGGCCCCTGTTCTCCACTACATGTTCAACGCTGGTCCCCCACTATGACTCTTCCTGGACATCCTTCTGGCCCCCTATGTTGTTGAGATGCTGCAGTTTTGGGTCTGTGGGTCAGGTCTCTTTGTGTGCTCCAGCAGATCATAGATGGGGTGGATGTTGGGGCAGGCCAAGTCATAACCCTAGGTTAGGAACTGGGCAGCTATAGCATTGGTGTACCAGATGGGAAATGGGGACAGGTCTCTCCTGGTCACAATTTTGGAGCTGGCTCACTTGTACCTGCTCTAAGTGTGTTGGCTCTATTGTACCGCCCTGGCAAGGTGCAGGGCCTGCTCTCCTGAGTGTTGCAGCTGTTGGGGTCAGGGCCAGCTCTTCCGCCTGCCTCTGGCATTGATGGGAGTAGGGGTACTTCTCCCCGACCCACGTTGCCACAGGACAGATGGGTAATTGGGACAACTTTGGTGTTGGCTCTCCCACACCTGCACTAGCAGTGTTGACCTAATGAGGTATAGGGCCTACTCTACTGAGTGTTGCAGTTGCTTTGTTATTGAGCTGCATCAAATTCTCATCTGTCTTGTGATAGGGTGAGTGGGAGAGCTGACCCTGTAGTCATGAAAGTGAGAGAGCTATCCGTGATCCCTACCAGCTGCTACACTCAGGAGAGCAGACCCTGCACTCTACCAGGGCAGCACAACAGAGCAAACCCATTTAGTGCAGATGTGGGTGAGCCAGCCCTGAAAACATGAGCATAGGACAGCTATCCCCATTACCCACCTGCCTTGTGGCGGCATGGACAGAGTAGAGTTTCTTCCCCTGCCTATCAACTTTTGAGGCAGGTAGGAGATGGCCCTGTGGTCCTAAGTGTGGGAGAACCATCCCTGACCACCACTAGCTGCAACACTTGGGAGAGCAGGTCCTGTACCTCTCCAGGGCAGCACAATTGAGCCAACCTGTTTAGTGCAGGTGTGGGTGAGCTAACCCTGAAATTGTGAGCATGGGAAAGCTGCCCCCATTACCCATTTGTCCTGTGGTAGCATGGATAAGGGAGAGCTAACCCCACCCCCATCGATGCCTGGGACATGTGAGAGAGCTGGCCTTGTGGTCTTTAAGAGCTGGGGAACTGTCCCTGACCCCCACCAGCCAGAACTCTGTAATTTTCTACACTCCCAGATTATTTAAGTAAGTCCATGGTTTGTGTTCTTTGCCATAAAACGTGATAAAGGCTACTGTTCGATCTTTGTAGGTGCCTATCAGGAATTGAAGTCTAGCAGACAAGCCCCCCTGGCATTGTCCATGATGACCCTTACTACTACACTTTGAAATATGAGGAAAAGTCACTATTTGTTGTTGCTTGATTTTATGACCATGGGATTGAACCCAGGACCTCTGGCATGCTCCACCATTGAGCAATACAGTGTATTTCCATTCCTAGGAAATTTGTCTGGTTTTATTTGTTGAGTTTTGAGATAGGATTATGCTATGTAACCCTTGATATTTAATCCTTTCCATGCTCCATTGTAGCTAGATTTTTCTCCAGTCCTGCCTGGCCCACAGTCAGGACAAATCTCTCTCACCTGCCCGTCCCACAGCCCACTCAGACCCAACCAAGTAAACACACAGAGACTTATATTACTTATAAAATGTATGGCCATGGCAGGCTTTTAGCTAGCTGTTTTTATATCTTAAATTAACCCAGTTCTATTAATCTATAAGTTGCCATATGGCTCGTGGCTTACCGGTACCTTACATCTCACTTGTCATGGTAGTGACTGGCAGCATCTCTTTCCTCAGCCTTTTGCTTCCCAGAATTCTCCTCTCTGCTTGTCCCACCTATACTTCCTGCCTGGCTACTGGACAATCAGTGTTTTATTTATTAACCAATCAAAGCAACACATTTAACATACAGACCATCCCACAGCACTCTGTCGTGGTTGGCTTACTATATTAAATATACCAAACCTCATGGTTGTTTAGAGCCAAACTTCTTCATTTGAAGTAAACCTTCATCAATGATATTTGTGTCTCAGAGAAGTTGAGAAAAGAATATCTCAACTGATCAATTAAGTCATCATATTCTGAATGAATATACTTTATGAGGCTCTGTCCCATTTGCTTATAAACATGTTAAAGGAGTAATGGCAGTAAGCACTTGACTTTTAAAGTGCATTGGTCTTTCAGATTTATCTGAAAAAAAAAAAGTAGAATGTTGAGAGTTGGGAGTTAACAGGAAGAATGGCCTGACTTCAGCCTCTCAATTTATCTAAAAGGTAGGTAGACACTTTCTTCTTTAGCGAAGTGTGAGAAAAGCCAGTAGATTAGTGGTGTGGGGCATGCCATCAGTACCCACAGCTGAGCACCCTAGGGTGACCTAGAAGGTCAGCCCATTCTCTAAGAAAGATGCCCAGTCTTCTCATGCTTATGTTCAAGGGTCAGCTAAAGCTTAATGGAACTCATGTTTCGCTGGGTCAAGTCAACTGGTATTTGTCCAGTTTGGTTCTTGGGGATAAGTAGTTCATCTTATCATCCGTAAAGTATCTGTGGTGGTGTGAAAGAAAATGCCCCCCAAAGGGAGTGGCACTGTTGGGAGGTGTGGCTTTGTTGGAGGAGGTACTGTCTTGTTAGAGGAAGGGTGCCACTGTGGAGGCAGGCTTGGAGGTCTTTTGCTTAAGCTTCACAGTGTTACAGTCGACTTGCCTGCAAGATGTAGGAACTACTCCTGCAACACGTCTGCCTGCAAACTGCCATGCTCCCTGTCATGATAATAATGAACTGAACCACTGAAACTGTAAGCAAGCATCCCAATTAAATATTTTACTTTATAAGAGTTACTGTGGTCATGGTGTCTCTTCCTAGCAATAGAAACCCTAACTAAGACAGTATCCAATGGAGACTTAGAGGGTCCACATTTGTTCATGTCCTAGGTAAAGTTGAGGACCATACACAACTCACATCTGAGTAATTTTTGGATGGAGAGGATGTTTTACAGTGAGTTTTTCTAGTATGCAGAGGGATGGCCCTTTTAAAACTGTGATTATTTTCCCATAACTAAGATTAACACTGGTGGTAAAGACTAAGATTGAGAATCATTAATCTGCTTCACTATAGTCCAAGCTGTACAAATTCTATAAGATTCATAAACATACACACAAAAAAATTGAGCCAGGGATGATGGTTCATCTCAGGGGATGATGGTACAAACCCACACTCATAGGAAAGACTCTCTGATGGCTGTGACACTTGATACTGATTTCAAGGATAATAATGGAGAAGGCCCATATAGAGCCAAGAACATAGGAGGTGAGTAGGAGAGGTTGAGGTGAGTAGGAGAGGTTGAGTAATGCTGTGGTGTTGGGTGTATGACTTTCAGAGAAGAAGCTCAAGAGTGGAACACTGAACAGTTCTTTTCTCTAGAAAAGGAGGCTAGCCTTTGTTCTACTGTTCTTCAAAGTGGTAAGGCTTCTTGGCTGTACTTTACCTATGAAGAGGTGGTTCTTTTGGCAAATGATGCTTCCTTGAGAGAGGTACTGTCAAGAGGCAGTAGCAGCTGTTATTCAGAGAAGTGATGAAGTGATTCCCTCTCCAGGAAATGCTTCCAAAAAGTGTCTACCCAGCAAATCTCAAGAACCCATCTTGGGGTTCTCTTTCCTGGCAAATACACTATAGACTGTATTTTAACTGAAAAATTGTGTTGATGAGAATTATTTTTTAATTGGCCTTTAGTTCCCAGCTGAATACAAGTACTGGAGAGATGGCTCAGTACTGGAGAGATGGCTCAGTAGGTAACTTCTTGGTACACAAGTAGTAGGACCTGGTTTCACCCCATAGAGCCAATGTCCTAGCCAGGTATAGTGTATGCTTGTAATCCAAAATCTCTGAGCAGTGGGAACAGAATTACCCTTGGAGCTTGCTGAACAAGTTTTGGTGGATCAGTGAATGAGAGAGGGAGAGAGAGAGAGAGAGAGAGAGAGAGAGAGAGAGAGAGAGAGAGAGAGAGAGAGAGAACCTTTGTCTCATAAAATAAAGTAGAGAGTGAGAGAATGATTGGGGAAGATACACAAGAATGGCTTCTGGCCTCCACACATATGAGCATATGTGCTCCCTCTACACACACACACACACACACACACACACACACACACACACACACACACACGAAGAGAGAGAGAGAGGAGAGAAAAGCTGATTACCCTTGAAGCGTTTAGAGATTATCCCCAAGTTCTTTCCTGTGTGCACTTGTTTTACATTGTGTCACTTAGACTTCAGGTGTGTGAGTTTTCTTGATGGTCATTTGGTCTAGGGAGCCTTTTACAAATAGACTTTGATTAAAGTTCTTGCTCTGGCAAGTGTTGTTTGACATCTGGAAAGTTGGTCATTTAGAGAGCCACTTAGAGGTAACTGAGAGTGTCTTCAAATTGACCTGGGTACAGGAGAATGGAAGTTAACATGAGAACTAAAGGGGCTGACATAAAAACATGGTGTCTACAGTATGCAGGTCCTCAAGAAATCATCACCTACTCCACTTCCTACTACATAACATCCTAGACATGTGTACTATAGTCAAATCAACTGGGGAAAACGAACAGAAAAATAATTATAGTTACTCAGAGTGATTCTCATAAGAAACTGAAGGCAAAGTTTTCTTTTCCTTTAAAGATCCCAAGTGTTGCTGAGGTGTTTTGTAGCCTAAAAGAAATGATGACAAAATCAGCAGACTTGTGTTTTTCTTTTCTCTATTGTGATTGTCAGGATGAAAGTTCAAAATGCAGTCAAGTAGCAGATACACATTTAAAGGTGCTGTCTGCTATATTTAATATAATTATAAATTTTCAATGTTTTATCACAACAAAGTCATATTATGATAGCAAGACATATTAACATATTTATAATATTACCCTTTGTGCCCAGGCAATAACTTGCACGGTCTCTAATTTGAACAATCTTTTGTTTCAATTCAACTATCTTTCCTCTGAAAACACCACCATTGACCCTAAGGTCAGTCTACACTATCTATTCAGTAATTGGCACCAATAGTCTCATTGTATTTCATTTAGCAGAATGCTTATCAGGAAAAGACAGGAAGAGAGAAATCCACAGCTCTTTGCAAAATTAATAGAAGTAATAATAATAATAACACTAATAAAAAGATAGGGCTTTAGAAAGCAGATTGGGGAAGAATGAAGATAGGTGGCAGAGAGAACTGATATTTATGCATTTGATAGAAATGGTAAAATAGCGTTAATACATCTGTGAAGCTTCAGCAATGAATGGCTTTGGGGTATGGGCATGTGGCTTGTGATCCTGTTTCTGGTGTCAGGCACCTTAGGAAATTTTGGCTTTTGGGTTGAAACAAAAGATTGGTTGTTTATCTGTCCAGTAAAGGATAGACATGTAATGGACAAGTGGAGAGTAGCTAGAAGGGCTCTTTAAATGTACTGACTCATCATTCATCATTCACTAAAACTTGTTTGAAAAATGTTAACATTAATTAGTGAATTTTCTTTTCTTTTTCTTTTTTTTTTTTTTGCATTGCAGTAAAACTGGGTGGAGAAGTAACTGTGAGAACTGAATAAGTTGACAGGGAAACACGGTGTACACTGTATGGCAAGTGCTCAGAAACGGTAGCTGTGATGATTAATAATGCCACCCACACTATATCCTTTCCACATTTACCCACTTTCTATTTGTCTAGATCTTCCCTGTCAGTCAGTTCCAGGGTAAGGTCATACTCCTGCAAGAGCTTCACAAAGTGGGATGTAGATGTCCCATTTAGGGCTGGGCACTCCACAGTCAGTTATTTTCTGTGCTCTGATCTGTTATGAATCTTCATATTAACTGTTATCCACTGTGTAAAGAAGCCTCTCCGATGAGGACAGAGAGCTGCATCTATCTACGGGTAGGACAGCAATTAGAAGATAGTTTGGTACAATGTCCATTTAGCAAACAATAGTAGTAGATTCTCCCAAGATTTTGGTCAAGTTACAGTACCAGGCATGAGTTCCTTATTTTGGAGATGGCTTTACATTTGTTTAATATCTCTTTTTGTCTGCTACTGACCTAAGCCCCTGCTCCAGTGGGACTTCTGATATAGTATAATCAGGGAGTGAGGGAGGAAGAGAGAGAGAGAGAGAGAGAGAGAGAGAGAGAGAGAGAGAGAGAGAGAGAGAGAGAGAGAGGATGAGGAGGAGTCATTCTCAATGAAACCTCTGGATTTGCTCATGATACATATGCAAGAGAGGTTCTGAATCTCTAAACAGAGTCTAAGAGTGAGAAGCCCCTTCTTCCTTGATGATGACATTCCAAATTAATGGCTTTCATGTCTTTGAGATGTAGATGCTCCTCAACTTGTAGTGAAGTTATATTTCCATCAGTTTGTCCTAGCTTAAGAAATTATTAAGTCAGGGAGGAGTCAGCTTACATAGTAAAGACCTTGCCTTGTAAGTATGAGGGACCTAAGTTCAATTGTCAGAATGCATGTAAAAATTGGCAGGTATAGTGGCTCATGCTTTGATCCCAGCATTGGGAAAGTGGTGACAGTTGAATCCCTTGACTCCTTGGCAAGTTCCAGATCAACAAGAGACCCTGTCTCAAAATAAAAGACATCAACAGTGCCTGATGAACAACAGCAAGGTTTCCCTCTGGCCTCCACAAGCACATGCACACACCCATGCTCCTGCATACACATGAATATGTTCACACACATGCACACATATACAAACACTCAAAAATCATTAGATCAAAGTACATTTCCCTCCCAATGTACTGAATATTGTAGTTTAGCTTAGATTAATATTCTTAGGACACTTATATTAGCCTATAATTGGACAAAATAACATAAAATATGTAGTTTTCTTTTTTAATCTCTGTAGATTTGGCTATAATGTGTGTGTGTGTGTGTGTGTGTGTTTATATGTGTGTATGTGTGTGTGTATTGGTATGTAGGCACATTAGTACAGTGCTCAACATGGGTTGAACTTCTACTCTGTTTGGACAGGGTCTAGTTGTTGTTTTTTCACTGTGTATACCAGGCTTACCTCCCTTACAAGCTTCTAGTGTTTGATTCCCTTGTCTCTGCCTCTAAACTCCCTGGAGGAGAATTGAGGTTACAAATGTGAACTTTACTGTATCCAACATTTGCTAGGTTCTTGGGATTTAAACTCAAATCCTCATACTTGTACAACAAGCACTTTGCACACCAAACTATCTCCCTATTCTCCCCAACTGTTTTGTGATAAAATATTGATATCTAATACAATTTTCTTCATATTATGGAAAGAAAATATTATGAACAAAAGTAAACACTACCAGTGCTTATATCTACAATTGTGACTGCCTGCAAGATATGCTAGTGTAGTAATGGTACAATGCTTGTGGGAATAGCCAATCAATATCTGATACAATTTAAGGACTACTCCATAAGATGGAACCCATACCCAACACTACTCAGGTGTCCAAGAACCTAAGACTTGATAGGTCAGGGACATACAAATACTACTGTTCTACTAAAAGAACATAGCAATAAAATGACTCCTAATGACATTCTGCTCTACTCATAGGTCAGTGCCTTACTCATCCATCAATAAAGAAGCTTCCTCCTGCAGTAGAAAGGAACAAAGCCAGAGACCCACAATGGAACAAAGTACAGAGAATGAGAGACCTTGGAACATTTGGTCCTAAATGGTATGTCTCCATCAATCTCTCCCCAGGGCTCAGGAAACCCTGTGGAAGAGGAGGCAGAAAGAGTGTAAGATCCGGTGTGTCTGGAGGACACCAAGGAAAGAATGTGGTCTAAACACAGCAAGACTGACATATATATGAACTCCCAGAGAGTGTGGCAGCATACACAGCCCCTGTGCAGGTCTAAGCAAGATGGGGTCCTGGTGCAGAGAGGAGAAGTGGTCATAAATCCCCATCCTCTCCTAACTCAGAAGCTGTATCTAATAACTGCTCAGAAAAGAAAAGGTAGTTTTTCTCCAATGGAGTCTGGCACATGCCGGTAGGATTTGCTAAAGGAGACAGAAGCAGGAAGATCCCCAGTTTGAGGCCAGCCTGGAAGGCTTGCTGAGGAGAAGCTGTGGCCTGGGCAGGATTGGACCACAAATGGTAGCAGCAGGACTAGGGAGGCAGCTATTGCTTCTCATCATGTTGGTGGCGATGACAACACTGCTCCCAGAGACGAAGTGTTTAATGCTGCTTGTTCAGAGAACAATTGCCAGGACCATTGTGTTACAAGAAAGCACTGGCAAAGGTCAGTTTGGAGAAGTTTGGCAGGGCAAATGGTGGGGAGAAGAAGTTGCTGTGAAGATACTCTCTTCTAGGGAAGAACATTTGTGGTTCTGAGAGACAGACATTTATCAGACTGTGATTGCTCCAAACCACAGAGGAAGCACAAAAAGGAAAAAAAATTTTTTTTTTTTTTTGCAGGGAACTATGACCATGCCTAACAACTGTGGTAATATTGTGTTCCTTGATATATTGTGAGCACTAGTAAACTTATCTGGGGTCAGAGAACAGAACAGCCATCATTAAATTTAGAGGCCAGAAAATGGTGGCACATACACCTTTAATCCTAGCATTCCAGAGGCAGAGATCCATCTGGAACTCTGTGAGTTCAAGGCCACACTGGAAACAGCTAGGCATGGTGGCATACACTTTTAATCTCAGGAAGTGATGGCAGGAAGCAGAAAGGTATATAAGGTATGAGGACCAGGAACTAGAGTCTGGTTAAGCTTTAGGCTTTTGAGCAGCAGTTCAGCTGAGATCCATTTGGATGAGGACTCAGAGGCTTCCAGTTTGAAGAAACAGGATTGGCTGAGAAGCTGTTAAGGTGAGGTCAGCTGTGGCTTGTGTCTGTGTCTCTGATCTTCCAGTATTCACCCCAATACCTGGCCCTGGGTTTGTTAATAAGACCTTTTAAGATTCATGCTACAAACAGCGACTTTGAAATTCCAAAAGGATGATGGGATTGCACAATGACAATTCCACATGGACTATGATAAAGCCATTAAGCTGATTAATACCACCCAAAGATCGGTTTTGGACTAAAAACTACTCAGGACAATTTTGAGATGGCTAGCTAAGATGATCCAGATTCACAGACTATTTGAGCATAGATTTGAGACAAGCCCTGCATTTTCCCATTATGCAGAGACTGGACAACAAATGATACAGCTACCTCTCTCAGGACTTGACAATTAACACACAAATTTTCTTTTCAGGATCCCCTAAAGATGTCTTCACCCCGAGACAGCAAGAAGTAATTTTAAGAAAATGATGCCCACATTCCCAAGAGGTAGGATGGGTAGTTTTTGGTCATTTGAGTTATGGATATTGTCATTATTTATGATGGTTGGCTACAAGTTGTTAATTGTTAATGGTTAAAAAAGCTAAACAGAGGAGATTAGATTCAGGGTTCTTGTTTAAAAAAAAAGAAAAAGCAAAAAGAGGATATAGACAAGAGGTAGATTATTGAATCTACTCTGAGAAAAAAGATAGAAATAATAGAATAAAAGGGTTGATTATTGAATCTACTCTGAAAAGAAAAAAATGGAAGATATAGAAATAATAAGATAACAGGTAGATTTTTTTTAAAAAAGGAAGATATAGAAATGATAAGATAAAAGGTAGACTTTTTAATCTACTCAGAAAAGAAAAAAGAGAGAATATGAATATAAGATAAAAGGTAGATTATTAAATCTACATTTAAAAAGGTACTACTTGTTTTAAATAGGATAAATAATGATTTTTGTCTGAATCTGTCAAATGTTAATGGACTAGACATTGTTAATGTAATTCTTGACTATATATATATATATATATTGTATATACTTATTGAATATAGTTATAAGCTTCTTTTATTATCTTAGACAATATAGGGAAAATGTGGTGACATTGTGTCCCACAATATATTGTGCACCATAATAAATTTATATAGGATCAGAGAGCAGAACAGCCACTAGACAGACATAGAGGCAAGAAAATGGTGGCACAAACACACATTTAATCCTATCACTTGGGAGGCAGAGATTCATCTGGATCTCTATGAGTTCAAGGCCACACTGGAAACAGCCAGGTATGGTGACACACACCTTTAATCTCAGGAAGTGATGGCAGGAAGCAGAAATGTATATAAAGCAAGAGGACCAGGAACTAAGTTTGTTAAGCTTTTAGCCTTTTAGCAGCAGTTCAGCTGAAATCCATTTGAATGAGGACATAGAGGCTTCCAGTTTGAGGAAACAAGATCAGCTGAGGAATTGGTGAGGTGAGGTTGGATGTGGCTTGTTCTAATTC
This sequence comes from Peromyscus maniculatus bairdii, assembly GCF_049852395.1. Classification (NCBI taxonomy): domain Eukaryota; kingdom Metazoa; phylum Chordata; class Mammalia; order Rodentia; family Cricetidae; genus Peromyscus; species Peromyscus maniculatus. The sequence goes on along the minus strand of NC_134856.1, from coordinate 91,716,273 downwards.
TCTGATCTTTCAGAATTCACCCTAATAGCTGGTACTTATTTTTTATTTTTTATTAATAAAACTGTTTAGAAATTCATCTCCAGGAGTCCTCACTAGCTATACAAACCACACGTAAGGACAGATCCCATGCTCAACAGTAGATGGCCAACACAAAATGACCTTACTGGCATTTTGGAGGTTCTTTGCCTCATAATACTTTATCTGGTCATTATTTTTCTTTCTCTTTATTTTTTTCCTTATAGGTCATATATTTATGTCATGGTCTCCCAAGTTATGTTTTTATGGGAGTTCTGTGTTTGTGAACATGTATGTATCTGCATCTATATGTGTTTCTTATGCTTTTTCTTTGGCTCTGATTCTCCTGGTAGTTTGTTTGCTTCATCCTATTCTGGTTTATTTATATTTTAGCTTATATTATTTTATTATTTTTAGGTGCCTTTTTGTATTATAATGAGAGAGAAAGAAAGGGTGTTGGATGTTGGTGGGTGGAGAGTCAGGGAAGAACTGGGAGAAGTTGGGGGATGGGAAACTGTAATCAGAATATATTGTATGAAAAAATATTTTAAAAAAAGATGGCCTGTGTCATCAATGTTTACTAGATTAAACAGTAGCTTTGAGGTTTCTTAGGGAGATACACATATGCCCTACGATAACTATGAATGTGGCCCAACACAAAATCCTAAAATTAATTGAGCATTAAGAGATTATTATTTTTTTTTCTAACTCAATTGCACAGCTCTGGAGCATGAACTTTGTAGATGACAAAGTCATATTTCAATGCCAAAAGATTAGACCTGTTTGCCAGTGAGTCCATAATCATTGGTGAGACAGGACCTGGACAAGGGGCTGACATGTTGGCTTTGGCTCTAGTTTCTTAGTTTAAGAAAACAAAAATTAAGTCTTTTGTGATAATCCTTCAAGCTAAAATGAGGTTTATGATTTTTTCTTTAAGGATTATTTGGTTATTTCTGAGGATATTTAAGGTTATTGTGACATTTGATTGGTACTTATTATTTCTGTTTTATTTATCCCAAAAACTCACTGTTGACAGGATTATCATTGTGTATCAGATATTAGCATAAAACTAAACAACCTGAAAGTGTTATGTTGAGTCTTAATTCTGTTAAGTTAGGGGTGGAACACAGATAATGAAGAGCCTCAGATGTGCTAGAGTTAGATCAAAAGAAGACTGTGGGTACTTAGCCCGAACTTGCCATCTCCTGTGATTAGAGTGACGACTAATACAATGGGAGATGCTTAGTCTTACTGCAACTTGATATGCCATGCTTTGTTGATACCCATGGGAGGCCTGCCCCTTTCTGAACAGAAACAGGAGGAGTGGCCAGTGAGTGGTAGTGGTGGAGGGCAGGTGGTGGGAGGGAATAAGAGGAGAAGAGGGAGGGGAAACTGAGAAAGACTGTGCTCATGGCCTCTTCCTGGAGGAAGAAGATGGTCTCTTAGACTCTCTCTATGCCAAATCAAATCCAGGAGAGCAACCTTGTCACATGCCGGTCCCAGAACTCAGTCCTTCCTCCAGATGATCTGGTACATCAAGCCTTTCTCTGTCGTCTAAGTGCAAATCCCTATCCTTTCATCTTCAACTCCACAGCAAGGAAATTAAAACCTTCATTAGTTCCAAACGCTGAACATTCTCCTGAAGTTGACTGCTGTTCATGAAGGGGGTGGTTAGCACAGACAGCTGAGTTTGTTAGTTTCCCCATGGTCCTGTCAGATCCTACCCTCACCCTCCAGCTTTTGCAGAAGTTCTTAGTGTGCACAGGTTCCTACCTGAACTGTCTCTAAGCAGCTACTGAATCCCTTGTTGCATCAGTTTCCTCATTTTTTCTTATGATCACAGTAGGACCTCCTCCTGTGGGGAGGAGTTGAAATAGGAACTAACAGTGGCTAAACTGCTCAGGGCAATGGGATTCATACCATAGTCTAGAGGAGTCAGCTTGGAAGGCCAAGCCACAATCCATTTATTAATTAGTTACAAATACCCAGGACTTGATTAATAACTGACAGCCTCTCTAACTTTTGCTTTATTTTCTCCAGTTTAGAGTTAACCAGAGAAAGACGAACATCTTATGCCCCTGATCTCAAATACGCTAGACTTCTAGTGAACTCCATTAGAACTTCCCTGAGACTTTTCCATGTCTGCAGTGTGCTTTCCCCTCCTATGCCTGCCTTCAAATGTTCACTAAATTCACATGACTTTATCTGCACACCATGATGTTGCAAGCTCTGCACAGAGCCCTCAGCCCTTCTCATTTCGGTGGTTAGCATTTGCTTGCTTGTACACAGCAATGCACAGGACACCACTCAGTCAAGGCTAGCTATTAAATGTAACCAACTGTCTAGGATTATTTCCAAAATACTAATTATGCTATGCATTTTGTAACTTCTTCTGCATTATACCATTCAAAAGTGATGGGCTAAAACTATTAAAATATAAATATGTGCACCTGTCAAAAATAAATAAATAGATAAGTAAATAAGTAAATAAATAAATAAATAAATAAATAAATAAATAAATAAATAAATAATGGAGCAGAGACTGAGGGAGAGAAAAAGTTCCTAAGTTGACTTTTGCTCTACTTTTTTGTGTTTTTGTTTTTAAAGGAAGATGCTGTTAGCTCTAATTTAGGTGAATGTCTAACAAACAGAGTATAAATAACATGAATTAAAACATAACTAAACAGAGACATATGAAAACAAACACCCTCATCCCACCCCACCCCCCACAAACAACAGGATGAGCACCTTTTAGAGATGAGGTGGCCCTGAAGGCAAGGATGAGTCACTCTCAGGTGCTTCGGCACCAGGTATAAAACCAGCTAATGAGAAAGGTTCAGGGTTTTCATTATCCTCTATGGAACTTAAATTATATGTTATATGATTCTACTCCTCTTCCAGGCTCCCAAAACTTCAGCCAAGTTTGAATGTCCTGCATGCTTGCTGTTGGTTCAAAAATCACATAAAATGTTTGTACCATACACTATGGATAAATGTAGCTTTTAAAAATGTACAAAGGTGCCGGGCGTTGGTGGCGCACGCCTTTAATCCCAGCACTCGGGAGGCAGAGCCAGGCGGATCTCTGTGAGTTCGAGGCCAGCCTGGGCTACCAAGTGAGCTCCAGGAAAGGCGCAAAGCTACACAGAGAAACCCTGTCTCGAAAAACCAAAAAAAAAAAAAAAAAAATGTACAAAGGACTTGTTGGGATGGTTCAGTGGATGAAGCTCTAGCACCCATATGTTGGAAGGAGAGAACTGACTTCCACATGTCCTCTGAACTCCACATGTGCACCATTGTACTGACATACATAATAAGTTAAAAAATGTAATTGAAAAAGTGTACAGTGTTGACCATAGCATGATTTCCAAGAAAATGGACTTTGCCAGGAGACTGAAAAGTTCTGCAAGAATAAAATTTAAAGGAGTGTCTGGTCTTACAGCCCAGATGCCACTATTCCAAACACCTTGGTTCTAAACCTTGGTTCAATTTAATTTAAATCTCAAAAGATTAAGAGATGGCAGCCAACATTTGGCCACAATTAAAACAATATACAATAGAAGAGGGAGGAAAAGTAAGCAATCCAAAGCAATAGAAGGAAAAGTGTGTGATTATCTACCTTGATTGGGTCATCCAATTCATAGCTGTTTCTCTTGTGGCATTGAACTTATTAGTGACAAAATTACTGTTAAGAACTATGTATTAATCAACACATGATTATGAAAAATCTGAAACATTAAATAAGCCATTTAAGCCATTTGATCATAGAAAACAAGTAATAATAAAACAAAGTTATTAGACATACAGAGATGGAACAAGTTATTTTACCAGTCTATCAACTTGGATACCTGAGATGCATTACATTATGACATATTTCTTAGACAGTTACTCACAATTACAATTTAATGTAATTGTTTTTATTATTGTTATCACCGTGTGTGTGTGTGTGTGTGTGTGTGTGTGTGTGTGTGTGTGTGATGTGTGTAAATGCGTACATTCCACGGTGTGCATGTGGATGCGAGAGGACAACTTTTGGGTACCAGTTCTCTACCTCTACAGTGTGATCCCTGGATTGAACTCAGGTCAGTAGGGATGCAAGCTAAGTATCCTTATCATGCAGAGCCATCTCGCTAGTGCTTTTAAGTGCTTTAGCATTTTTTTGAAGGAAACAACCTGCTTGGACTTTTTTTTTTTTTAAATCATAAAAACCCTATAAGCATTGACTGAGAAAAAAATGGAAATATGTAGCTAGTTTTCCTGCCTTGCCCACAGTCAGGACAAATCTTTGTCACCCGCCAGTCCCACAGCTGCTCAGACCCAACCAAGTAAACACAGAGACTTATATTGCTTACAAACTGTATGGCCGTGGCAGGCTTCTTACTAACTGTTCTTATAGCTTAAATTAATCCATTTCCATAAATCTATATTTTGCCACGTGGCTGGTGGCTTACCAGTGTCTTCACATGCTGCTGATCATGGCGGCGACTCGCAGTGTCTCCCTTCCTCAGCCTTCAGCTTCCCAGAATTCTCCTCTCTCCTTGTCCCACCTACTTCCTGCCTGGCCACTGGCCAATCAGTGTTTTATTTATTGACCAATCAGAGCAATTTGACATACAGACCATCCCACAGCAATATGAGATTTCAATTTCATTTTTGTCAGATTTTAAATTGTTGATTTTTGTAGTTGTTATCAGAAAATTATGACACTACAATTTCATGAAATATCAGTGGAAATAAAGAGTCCTTCATAGCTACTTCATTAAAAGGAAAAGACATCATAGAAAAGTAATAAGGCTAGAATATTAAAAGACAGGAGTTTAAACCTGGTTCTACTATTTATAATGCAGAGATTATGAGATAAGTTATTTAATTTATTAATTTAAAACCTCAGTGTTCTATGAGAATGGATATGGATAATTGCCAGTGTGTGTATCTGTGCATTTGCAGGTTAGGGGACAACTTTGGATGTTGTCCCCAGATTATGTGAGATTATTTTCTTAAGACAGGGTCTCTTGATGGCTCAGAATAGCCAATTAGCCTAGTTGGCTAGCCATTAGACATGTCTTTCTCCATCTTTCCAGTTCTATGATTATAAACATTCACCAGCATGCTTGGCTATTTAGCATGGACACTGATAATTGAATTTGAACACTAAAAACCGATTTAGCCATCTCTGCATCCCTTTTAAAGTCATTCCTGTAGACTATTCTAACATGTCTATCTCAGTGCCTGAAACATGTATAACATAGAAAGTAGCAGTAACATTATTATAATTATCATTATTTGTTTTGTTTTTGGGAATTTTGAGACGGGGTCTAGTTCTAGCTGTCCTGGAACAATCTATGTCTACCAGACTGACCTCAAACTCACAAAGATACTCCTGCCTCTGCCTCCCACATACATGGATAAAAGGCATGTGCCTCCATGTCCATTTTACAATTATCACTATTATTGATATTATTTTACTTGGTGATATATTAAAACTTATTGATTTCAGATTGGTTATTGGGCCAATACTACCCACTTAAAATCTTTTAATAAGCCCCAGGTAGAATGTGTCACCAATATGATTAAGACAAGGACAGATTTCTGTGATAGGACTGTTTCTCTTCTAGTACTCAGGCATTAATACTGCATGTATGTCATATGAAAGGTAAGAAAACTGCTTGAACTAAACTAGATCCACATTATTGGCTCTGAAGGACTTTAAACAATACTTGAGCTACTCCCTTTACTAAGCCAGCACTTGAATAGAGATAGTTAGGTGAAGAATAGGTTTATCTTATTTAAAGTCATGTATTTAATAACAGCTTTAATAGTGGCCGGACAAGAATTGAGATGGCCCCTATGACCCTTCCATAGTTTATAGCTTTTAAAATCAGAGAATTTAAGTGATTTTGTGCATATTGCAGTAGTGTTTTCTGGTGTATCAAAAACACATAACAAAAATTAATTATACATAACCAGCCCCCCCCCCCCAATCTCAAACTGTAATTCACAGATGAATCTTGGTGGTTTCCATGGTAATGGGAAGTTGAGAGTTTCCAAATAGAGCAGTCTTGTGAAAGAAACACATTTGGAGATTTTCCTGACACTTCATAAGTAGTTAATCAGGTACATCTATCCTGATGCTGCTGAGAACTGATGCTTAAGAGAAGAGCAAACTCTTTTTGGTTCAGCCCGGTGTACAGCATCTGGATCACCATGTGCCTGTCACTGGTCTAGGCAAGGATGCATTGAATCTTGCGAGAATGCATGCTGCTCAGTTTTTGAGAAGCTCATCATTTATTAGACTATTTAAAAATTAGTGGTGGAAGAGGTAGGTGGTGGGGAGAAATGGGGCAGCCAGAGCACCAAAAAATAAGAATAGTAGCCTAGCTAGGAGCATCATGACCAAACTAAGACATCCTTGTGTTATGTTTTCAAGGAAGTATATATGGGTATATTGTGGAGCAAATTATGTGATGAAGTATAAATGAAAAATGCAAATATAAATAAGGCTAATGATGAGTTCTCAGCTAATAAAACATTTTAAAACATAAAGAAAATTGAAACAATAGACATGAACTAGTAGGCAAGAAGAGGAACATAAAAGGACCTGACCAAAAGGAAATGATGAGATACAGAAAAATGTTCAATGTCAGAAATCTCAAGGGAAGAGTGAACACAGTGACTGAGCTTACCAAACTTCCCCGGGCAGGACCTAGGAAGCTTCCTTTCCTGTGGAAGCCACCTTCCATGCTTTGCATTTGTTTGGGGAAACTATGACTCTATTTTTTCCAAAAGTGATGTAACTGCTTACTAAGGCAGTTACAACTTGCAGAAAGACACAATTATAAATAATGAGAGAAATGAGCCGACACAATGACAATGGACTTAAAATCCTTCTTGAAACACACAAGAGGCTAAGAGCACATAGTGCTCTTGCAGATGACCCTTGGTCAGGTCCCTGCATTTGTAGGAGGCAGCTTGCAACTATCTCTAACTCCTGCTCTAAAGATCTCTGAAATCCTCTTATGGCCACCTGCACTCACATGCACAGACCTACAAATATACATCTGATTTTAAAAAACAGACTAGAAATAAAAAAGCAGGGAAAAAATGAACCCTCAGAATATGAGAACAGAAACCTACCTGTCTTTATGCACTAAGCTCAAGGTATTCTAATTCTCCTGGTGTCTCTTATAATGTAGGATGTTGGCATTCCAGTTATAGCTGGAGATGACAAGCTAATTCAGTATATGCAACATGAAAATCTGACATGGTAAGCAAGGAAGTACAAATTATCCTAGATATTCAGGAGATGATTCAGAATTACACAAGTACAGAGAAAAATACATGAGGATTCAAGAACCTGACGTTTTTAGGGTCCCAGCATGGTTAAATTAATGTGGAAAATCCACTTCTGTAGAAGAGAAAATATTACAATTGCTACCACCAGGGAACAATAGCATATATAGCACTTGATTTTGAAACTGGTGGGGTTTTTTCATTATTACACTGCTCCAGAAATAGTAACCAAAAGAAAGCTGTCAATTTAATGAGAAATCAAGAAAATTAGCTTGGAATACAAACTGGCTTGCCTTTTGGTCATATGATGGAGTACTGAGGAATCTTGAATGGGTGGTAATGATGCAGTGTCCTGTAGCTGTTTATTTTGGGTTGCAACCTTTCCTACTGCAGGGAGGAGAGAAGTCTGATAGGTTTTTGAAATTTACAAGGAAATTTTAAGACTGAGGAATATCATGAAACTTATAAGGCTTGAAGGGTCTTCCTCAAGATTTTCCTCAAGCAATTGCTGAGATAGAGAAGTCTCGTCGAGGAAGCTGCCGGGAAGTTGTACAGGATAAATTAGTGGTATAGTTTTTATGAGTCATTTCCTGTGTTTTGGTGGACTTCTCAGTGATGCAGCTGATCAAGCCATCCTTCCTTCTGTTAGTAAACCCTCACCAAGACTCCTGAGTATAATCCTAACTAACTCATTGATTTAGTACGCTGTACTTGAATGGAATAGTTTCTTTGGTCTGTGACTACCCCCTCTAATTGAGGTGAGTGGAACCAGTCTTGCTAGGAAAAGTCATAAAACATATAGAGTTTCCAGCAAACCCTGGCATAAGATGATTGTTTGTGTTTCAAGTGCTACCTATCCTGAACTGGTTATAATTGGATCCTTTGACGAATAGATTTAAATTAGCCCAGTGGCACTTGCTGAAGATAAGTGGCAGCTGGGCACCAGGGAAGAGCATGCCCACTGGCATGAACCAAGATGAATGCCTTGAAGTCTTGCTGGTCCAGCACCTCTCCCTCCACCCATATCTTTACTTCCTGGTGGATGTCCTGTGATTCATATCGTCAATTTTTTTTCATGCAAGACTGAATATTTTTAATAGTAGGAAAATAACTCTATTAATCATTTTCCTGGAACCACAGGTATAAACTGGGGCTTTTCCAACAGATATACAATATGTATAACAGTGGATACATAGTGATCTCATAGTACTCTAAAATCTATGTTCCCATAGCCAATATATTAGAGAGATTAAGTGTAATTTTCCATCTTTTGATTAGTTGTCTTATCTGACTATATATAGGACAATTAGCACTTTTTCTTATACTGAGGGTGTTTATTAAGACTGGATAGTATTGGTGGGGATGGAGAAAAGGCTCACAGTTAATAGCAGGAACTGCCCTTTTAAAGGAGACAAGTTGGGTTCTTAGCACCCATGTTGGGTAGATCACAGGTGCCTGTAACCCCAGTACATATAATCTGGTTCACTATTCTGATCTCCATAGGCACTCATATGCATATATTCCTTCAGAGAGATAGGCAGACTGAAATAATTAAAGATGAAAAAAAATTTTGTCAATAATGTTGATATATTTACCTAATATTTTAGTTTGATCTTTAGCCATTACCTGTTTAATGGAGCATCATAGATGACAGTATCTAAAATAACTGCTTACATGAAGCTGTTTTGACAGCTGCATCGATGTAAAAGTTGACTGGGATACCCAGATACTTGGTCAAATTTCATTTGACTGTTTTTTTTTTTCAGGGCATTTAAAATGATATTAACATAAGTAAATAGGTTTCATAAAGTAGCTTGTTCTTCTGAGTACCTTTTCTGGTCAAAACATTGAACAGAGGAAAAAAGAATGCAAGAGAATGTTTTTCCTCTCTAAGGATCCCCAACCTGGGGAACAGGCCCTTTAGAATTTGGATTTACCACTAGGAATCATACCTTAATGGCCCCAAACCAGCATTTATTGCAACTTCCCATTGATATTGTTCCTTGTAGTTATGCTATCTCTAGAAAGCTAATGTTTTAGGGAGGAAAGACATACACATAGATAATTACAAAGTATTCCATCAGTGTGAGCACAGGAACTTTAGGAAGTTAGATTCAGAAAAGAGAGCACTTGTCTATTGGAGTAATTGAAAACATAAAGCTGGAGGCAACTTGTGAGCCAAGCATTCAGACTTGAAAGCTTCTGTGTGGTCTGTGCAGATAAGAAGAAAGTGTGGAGAGCAAGGAGTAAATATCCAGGGCCTGCAGAGACAGTGTGAGAAGACAGGCAATGGTGTGTGTGTGTGTGTATGTGTGTGTGTGTGTGTGTGTGTGTGTGTGTGTGTGTGTGTGTGTGTGCAGGCATGCTCAACGGGTGCATATAGGTTTATGCATATATACACACATGTGCTGTCTGTATGTATGTCTCTGTGTATATGTGCAGGTATATGAACATCTGGGGAGAATGTCAAGGAAGAAAGAGTTGAGAGATAGTTTAAATCTCTACAGTCATTGGGAAATTCTCTAATAGTTGCCAACCTCTTACTATACATAAATAGTTTCAATGTATCCATGAACATTACACAAACAGACACATACCCTGCATGTGCATAAGTGTATGTAAATCTAGAGAAAAGTAATGTGTGGAAATAGTTCCTAAGTGAAATGTTGAGTGAGATGCATTTAAGTATTTAGTCACTGTTTGGAAATAATAAAGAAATTCACATTCTACAGTTTTCACTTTTAAATCTTACACAGATAAGTCTTTCAGCAAGTAAAATGTAAATTAATCTATTTCATGAAGACCCAAGACACATGGTTGAGATTTTCATATGATAAACTTTATAAATCTGTTCCAAGTTTCTGTCTTAAATATTTCATCTGTGCTTAAAAATTAATCTGTATTATGAAAACTGACAAAGCTCCACACAAAGTCATAGCTGGGTTCAACAAGATAACAGTTGAATAGCTGTGCCTTAACCTCTCCTTGCATAGTGATGAGACGGAAAGCAGACCGTTTTGCAGTACAATAATGATGAAAATTAAAATGACTCCTGGGTGTTACTTTTAACCAGTATTTCCAGTTGTATATTTATATTGTGGCTATGTCAGAAAAATCTATATGCAGTGAAATGTTTATAGGCAGTAAAATATGTGGAGTAGCCACAATAAAATTTTAAATTAGAAAGAATATCAAATACCTTATATCAGTTCATATGCTTTCATTATGCTTCCCAATAATTGCTTCATAAATAGAGGTGGCATCATTTCAGTATATACTATTTCAAACATATTCTTAATGAGACTTAATGAAAACTACCTTTTCATTTTATTTTATTCAAAATATATGATCAATAACACAACACAATTTTAACTTTCATGAAATTCTGGAATTTTCTAAGGCTTTGAGTGTCATCTATCAAAAGATGTTAGTAGGCAGAGATTTGATTTGAGAAGTCAGATGTTCTCTGTCTTTCCTCATTCTGGTAAACTTAGTCTCTGAGTTTCTGCAATGATGTCTTTATAACAAGTGATCTCTTAGACTTTTCTTCACTGTGAGATGAGCAGTTTTTTCCTATTCATCTAGGATGTAGGATTAATGTAATTATAATGTATAGTTTTTAGAGTAAATTTGTGTTTAAATCTATGTAATATACTTACTTGTTTTAATAGTTATAGAAAGAAGCTAGTGAGCATTTCTAAGAGTAAGATACTTCTGAAGTTCATTTTTATTGGAAGTCAATAATTTTGATGCACATACAGCTGATACAATTTTAAGTGCTATAGACATTGAACTATAAAAAGTAACTTATTATCTTTATAGGTAGAACTATATCATGACCAGTTTAAATTAAATCAAATGATTGCTTAAACTATGATAATTTTTATGGACATTTTATATATATATATATATTCATGGACATATTTATGCATGTATGTGTGCATATATCATTAACATATAGTATATACTATAAACTTGCATATATAAAGTAAATATAATTTAAAGGGCTTGAGATATATTGAATGACTCACATATGCTAAGCAAGATTAAATGTTTTTGATCTTGCCTGTTGGTCAAGGATATGTTTTAGAGACATGGTAAGCATGTTTTTAGTGTGAAAAACATAGATATCTATATGTGAATACTATCCTGTCATCACATGTTTTGATCTGGTACAGCCACAGAGCACTGCACAGGAGTGGAAGATGCATCTTAACAACAAGGTGGAAGAATCCTTTGTAGAGAGAAACAAGATGCAGAGCTGGGGGCAGCAGGGATCAGTCCTGAATTGCTTGCTCTTTGGAGGGATTAGTGGAAGTGAGGATTAATTAGGGATTAGGTGCTGCTATGAGTTAAGGGCAGTTTAGCAACGGGGTATCCAATTTCTGGGTGGAAATAGCAAAGCAGTTCTAGGGTGTTATTAGACAGAAAGCAATAACCACTCGAAGAGGGGACCATTATGGCATTTACAGCTGCCACCTGACCTTGGAGAAAGCTCTTTCCGAAGTCTGTAGCAGGCTTTATCTATCACGTGGTTCTTTCAAGTCTGGTCAGTGACAGGACATGCTTCTGGTTTTTCAATCTTGCTGACAAACCAAGGTGCATTTATTTGATTTTCAAATATAAGAAACCATATCATTTAGTACCTTCATGCATTTAGTATGCATAAGAAAAGCAAAGGCCAGACGGTGAACAATACTGGGGGAATGAATGAGTGTTGTAGAAGTTGAGAGAGGAGACATCCCAGAAGAGGAAAAGATTCAACAACTTCAAGCTGCCGATTCCAGGGATATAAGAAAACTGATAGAAATGCACATGCAGTCTGTGTGGCTGTCTGGTAACCTTTCCCAGGATAGTGTCGCTGAACTAAAGGTGAGGGTAATAAAGAGAGAGGGAACACAGAACAGGGTGGCAGACTATGGACTCTCTTTCCAAGGAATTTGAATGATAAAACCAGTTTGAAGTGAAAAGGAGAGTGTGGATGCTAAAATGGCACACATTGTGGAGAATTGTGTGTGTGTATGTGTGTGTGTGTGCGTGTGTGTGTGTGTGTGTGTGTGTGTGTGTGTGTGTGTGTGAGAGAGAGAGAGAGAGAGAGAGAGAGAGAGAGAGAGAGAGAACTGAGAACTTAGTGGAAAGATATAATGTAAATAAATAGTAAAAAGTAAACACCCATGTTCTCAATTACATCTACTTAAAGGTATGCAAAATGAAAATTAAGAGCATACACACAAATACTGGTCTTTAAAAATAATGTAAGTGAAGATATACTAAAATGTTAACGTGTTAGTATCATGCTGCCTTTGTCTTAATTTGCTTTTTGTTTCTGTGATAAATGTGTGGAGGAAACGTTAGGTTTTTGTTTGTTTTGATTTTTGTTTTTCGGTTTACTGGTTAGACCATTATTGAGGAAAGTTAAAACAGTAACCTAGACACAAGAATTGTGAAAGAATGATGCTTACTGGCTTGCTCTCTGGCTTTCTTTCTGCTAGTTTTTAATATAGCCACACCCACTTGCTTAATCATAGTCCCTTCCACAGTGGGATAAGCCCTCCCACAACAAACATCAAGGAAGACAATTCCTCATTGATATGTCCACATGCCAATCTGACCAAAACAATGTTTCAACTCAGGTTCCTTCAGACAACTCTGGGTTATGTCAAACTGACAGATAGGAGAGACCCGAAAATGAAGAATGAGAAAGAAAATTGGTAGGACTATGATGAATAAATCAAGATGGAGTGCAACGATCTGTCTCAACTGTAATATTTGTCCATGGATACTAAGGCCAGGGCTCTTACAGCCATTGATACAAGCTCGGTCCTTGCCAGACCTTTCCAGCATATGAAAATATACTTACTACACATCATTCTTAGAGTTCTTTCAACTGCAATAATTAAATTTCCCTTAAATATATTGCCACTAAAATGAGCCTTTTATGAGTTTCCTGGCTAACAAACGTGAACCATTTCCCAAGCTGTTTGATTTCTCACATATCCATAGAACCCATGCGTGCACGCGCACACGCACATGCACACACACACACACACACACACACACACACACACACACACACACGACACATAGCTGAGGTGCTGTCATACTTTGATAATTCCAGCAATTGAAGTCTGAGGAGGTAGGATTATAAGTGCATGACTAGCCGGGGCCACACAGTGAGTTCCAGACCATCTTGGGCTAAATAGTGAGAACCAGTTTCAAAACAAAGACAAGCTCAGATAATCATTGTTGATGCATACAGACATATGCATGAATTTACCTGGATATTTGCATATATACACACCCATCCTTCCCATGTAAACATGCAGTTACTATTGCACCTTCTCCTGAATTGTGCTCAGAAGTCTGCTATATATTGTTTATAAGTAGGAAGCCCTCTATAAATTACTCCTTGCCAGTTTAGATATATTATGCCAACTGCAGTACATTATATAATTTTGCCTGAGACATCTGTCTTATACTTCATTATTTATCTCAGGATATCAAGTTCAGGACTTTGCATATAAAATGTTTCTAATAATTTTTGATTGGCTAATAGTGTTTTAAACCCTCTTTGAGGAATGTGCCCGCAGCCACAATACTCACTGGTAATAAAAGTAGTACTGTGTCTCAGGGTTGTTTTTTCTATGTAGATATGAGCTTGTTCTGTTTCTCAGCATTCTTATATAATAAAATAAGATGCATGCTAAAAATACAAGTTTCAGAGATTTTTCCCCCCACATGGATTGGAGCTGAATGGCTTTGCACATTCTTTGGAGAAAAGATTGAAATCCTGTTAGCATTATGAGTCAGCTGTCTATATTTATGACATTGGTTTTATGGAGTGCATATATTTATTTGGAAATGGCACCTGAGGGAATAAGAAGATCAAGATGAATGTCGTAGACGGCTCCAATGTGATACCTCAGCAACTCAAACATTCTACCAATTCAGAAAAAAAGTCACATAAACACTCAAATTAGTTGTTTTGAATTTTGAGTGCAGAAAACCTGAAAGAATGAATTTTTCATTACTTTTAACTATTGTAGACACCATTCTACACCAACAATTTTATTGCACCTTTAAACTAAAAATAAGAAAACTATTTGACATTCTCAAGTTACAAAATTATGTGTGAGATGAAGACAGCATTTTGGATTTGGGGACTTCACAGCTGTCTCCAAAATTCATTTCTCTCTCTCTCTCTCTCTCTCTCTCTCTCTCTCTCTCTCTCTCTCTCTCTCTCTCTCTCTCTCTCTCTCTCTCTCTCTCTCCCCCCTAAGGATTGGCCAGGACCTTGTGCATGCTAGGCACAGAATTCATTTTATGTGAGATAAATCGTATTTGTAAAAATATGTCCTGGCTTTAGGGCTGATCAAACTAAAAGCTTGAATACTAGTGATCTTCATGATGTCAAAGAAAAAGCCTGCGTCTGCATGAATAGATGAGCTGAATGTACTTAGTGTGTACACAAAGGAAGCAAAGGCAGAGGTTACGTAACAACTTATAGGAGCATGAGAGTGCTTGTTTTCTTGTTCCTGTGGTAACACATCTAACATTAACAACCTAAAATGAGGAAACTTTTTTTTTTTTCATGTGTGCAGAGGGTTCACTCTTTCGGGCTGCAGAGGCCATGTTGGAACACAGAGGATTCAATTCTGTGTGGTGTGGCAGTCATGTTTGAACAGCTCACATCATGGCAGACAGGAAACAGAAGGTAGCTGGAACAAGAAAGGGCTAGGCCAAGATTTAGCTCACCAGGACATGTCCCTTTCCACTTCTTTCTTCCTCTAGCCAGGTCATACCCTCCACAGTTCCATTACTTCTCAAGTCTATTCATAGTTTAAATCCATTAATGGATGGATTTAATCAGTAAGGCAGGGCCCTTATGATGTAATCATTTCTGGAACATAGCAATAAAATAACTTGTAATATTCTGCTACACCAATAGATTGGTGTTTCACTCAGCCGTCATCAGAGATGCTTCCTTCTGCAGTAGATGGGAACTAATACAGACATACATATGTGGATAGTATTCAGAGAATAAGAGACCTTGGGTCACTCAGTCCTAAATGTGAGGTTTCTTCAAACTCGCCCCTCAGGGCTCAGAGAAGTCTGCAGAAGAGGAGGTAGAAAGATTTTAAGAGGCAGAGGGAATAGAGGACACTAAGGAAACTGTCTTCCTGGCACAACAGAACTGACCCACATATAAACTCAAAAAGTCTGTAGTAGTATACACAGGGCTTCCACAGGTCCACACTAGATGGGGTCCCAGCACTGAGAGGGGGAAGTGTACATGTGCTCCCAGGGTAACCAAGAAGCTATCTTCAACCACTTGCAAAGGAAAACGTAGTTTTTTTCCCAAGGAGTCTCACTAGTTATACAAAGCACACTTAAAGGCAGGCCCCATGCCCAGAAGTAGATGGTTAACAAAAAAACTCAGTGGTATTTTTTCGGAGGTTTTTGTTTGTTTGTTTGTTTGTTTTTTGTTTGTTTTGATTTTTTTTGTCTCATATTGCTTTGTGTGGCTTGTTTTTATTTTTTACCATATTGGTCATTTTCTTGTATATTATGGCTTATAATTTTGTGCTTTTCTTTCTTTTTCTTTTTCTCTTTCTTTCTTTCAGTGTGTCTGCATGTGGATGTGTTTCTTTTTATTCATTTTTAAAGAGTTTTGTTTTTGTTTTTTCTAAAGAGAGAGAAAGAAGGCATTGAGTTGGATGAGTGGGGAAGTTGAGAGGATCCTGGAGGAGATGAGAGAGGGCAAACCATGATCAGAATGTATTGTATGAAAAATTATTTTAAAATATAAGGTAGAGAACAGTGGAAGAAAACACTTGATATTGATGTCTGGTCTGCACTCATGAGTACATGCATGCACACACACACACACACACACACACACACACACACACACACACACACACACACACATAACCGTGTGCTCCCCCACCCCCCTACCTCCCCTGCCTGCCAAAGGGAAAAAGCTCTGTAGAAGAATTAGAACTCTCAAACACATTATCTCTCTAATGAAATGGTTACTATACTAGAATTAATTTCTCCTTTATGTGACCCTTAATGGGACAGAGCAAGGTATGAAAACCCATCTGAAGCAAGCTGAGATATGTAACACTAGGAAAATGTTTTCAAATGAGTGCCCTGTCAAGGCTATCTCACACATGAAGTCACAGCAGGCGTAACTGCAAACACAAGACCTGCACAAGATCAAGCCAATCAAAATCCCAACATGGGTAGGGAAGGATCCCACCCCTAGCTAAGAAGCTATTGGCAATTGATGGCTACTGGGAGAAAGAGTAAGTTTCTTCAGGGAGCAGCCCCCGAAAAGGCTCCAGTGGATGGTCTTACACTTATGCACATGTAGGCAACACTAAGTGGACTTAGTGTCAAGGGAGACAGACAGACAGAGAAGAAACGATGAAGTTGAGAGGGATAAGTGGTACGGGTGATAGGGAAGAAGTAGAGAGAAAGAGATGGGGTGATCCAAATCCATTTTATGTATGAATTAAGTTCTCAATTGAATATAAAAACAGCTGAAACTGATAAGAAAAGCAGAGGTAGGTAGTGGTTTCTCTATTTGTCTTTCTTCCCTTTCCTTTCCCTCCTCTTCTCTTCCCTCCTGTTCAATTTCCCTTTTCTTTTTGAAAGAGGCTCTCACCATGTAGCCAAGACTAGTTCCTCACAATCTTCCTGCCTGTACTTCCCAACTGCTAGAATTTCAGGATAATAGCTTCTTAATAGGTTTGTTTAGGCTTAAATATAGCCTCACCATTCCACCAATCATGTCTGAGTTAGAACTCACAAGCTTGCAATGAAAATTCAAATAAATCCCGACGTTTAAGTATGAGTCTCTGTGTGTATAATGTGTGTGTATAATATATATATATACATATACATATACATATATATATTTAATTAAACAATTAACAACTCTTAATTTTAAGCTAAAGACCATATAAAACCCTAGGTGATTGTTCCCATGACATCTCTTGTCTTCCTGTGCTTGAAGTTAGTAGACAAGTGTATACATGCACTCACTGCCTTATTCTAATTAAACATGCCAAAGAAAAAGAAGTTACAAAAATAGTATGGGTATCATTTGTACTGATGCACGAACACTTAGGATGCAATTGGTAAAGCATAATAACCTCTCTTTACAACACATTCATTACCCTGAGGGTTTCTCATGCCATTTGCAGGGTGGTGTTTGGGAGCTCCCTGGTCGATCATTCAATCCTATTGTGTCTTGCAGCTGTCCGCCAGTGCTGATGCAATGTGGAGTGACAATGGGAAACAGGGGCTGGAAGAGGGAATGTGGGCTGGGGGAGAAACAGGGAATTACAGCATGAAGCAGCTGGCTTAGAGAAATGCTGCCTTCTTTATGAACAATGTTAATGCACTGGAAGAAGGCTGTGGCTTTCTGTTTAGTGCCTAACATGCAGAAGGCAAGTCGGTAGGAGAACATTCCCTGACTTCTTCAGGAAGAAGCTGGCTCAAGTTCCTATGCATAGAAGTACATTAACCAGCACTCTGCTTAAACCTAAGGTGACTGTTTTTCATGGCTTGTGTCTCAGATTGCTGGAGTATTCTCTAAATGCCTTTATCAATAGCTGCTTTTATAAAATGATTTATTTGATTTTTTAAATGTGTTAGTGGACATACATGTATATGTGTATCACATGTAAGTCTGGAATGCATGGAAGCCACAAGAAGGCATCAGATTCCCGGGAACTGGAATTATAGGTAGTTTTGAGCTGCTAGATACAGGTGCTGGGAACTGAACCCAGGTCCTCTGCAAGAATGGTGCTATTGACCACTGAGCAATCTCTCCAACCCCTTGATATATACTTCGTTATCTAAAGGAGCAATGCTTTTTATAGAAATAATATCATCATAGGAATATATTAACTTTGGAGGACTCATCCATAAGTAAAATTCCAGGTAAAATTTATTTCTATGTATAACATGTGGGACAAATTTTGATTATCCTTTATCTCATTGTAAAATGTGAAATAATTTGCCTTTTAATAAAATGTTAAAGACATGCTGGGTAGGAGAAGTTAATTTCTGAAGCAATATGTTGTTTAGAGGGAATATCTATATCTTGGAAAAATGTATCTCCTCATGGCAACATATGGGCCTCTCTTTAAAAGCATAAGCTTTTCAAACCCCACAAGACATGCATTTTTCTAAATAGTTACTCTTAAACTTCACAAACAAGCTAAACAACATATGGGATGATTATGATTTACATAAAATATGATGTGGGAAATGTCCCATAAATTCTTCCTAAATTTGTTGCACACTTTTTTTGTTGTTGTTGAAAACTACAAACCCAAGAGAAAAAAATAACTGTTTTCAATTTATGATCCCTTTTCAGACTTGAGCTGCCCTCTGGGTGACCCTAGCCCTTCTCAGGCACACTTACTCTATTTAAGTGCTGACTGTTCTTTTATATTTTGAGTTGAGTGAATCGTTTCGGGAAACAAGTAATTTTTTTCTATGATGTCATAAAATAATCTATGTCAAGTCCCCAAATGTTTCTGATTCTGCCATGTTGATTGAATTCATGGTAATGGAGACATACAGAAGCCAGCATAAACAGGTGTCACAGTAATTCCTTTATGTCCTGCAAAGGAAATTTCCCCATGGGTTCTGTAATGAAAGTAAGTAGATCTTTCTCATTCACCCCTCAGACATTGGAAAGAAGCTTGCTACAGTAATGTTTAGCTTTGTGAAGAGAGTCAGGCTATAACATAGTTTCTTTCATCTTGAATTGATGTTTTCTGTATGTAATACAATCACCACATACCTACTTTCTTATTATAGTTAAAATACAATCACATCATTTCCCCCATCCATTCCCTTTACTCCCTCCCAGCCTTCCCATCTCCTCATCCCTTAATGCCTCTCAAATTCATAGCCTGTTTTTCTATAATTTTTATTTTATACATATTAATTATTTTATGTAGAGCTGAGGATCAAACCCAGAGCCCTGCACTTTCTAGACAAGTGCTCTACCACTATGCTAAAACCCAACCCCACATTCACGTTTCTATCTCTGTTGTTTTACAGGTATGGATTGATGGAGGTGTAGGAAATGAGATGGGCAAAGCTGCTCAGATTGGAAACAATGTCTGCTTTTAAGCTTCCGACATTGCATCTATTCCCTTATTTGTCCTCATGTGCTCTGTGTTTGTCAAAGGCACTGAAGAAAAAGCTCCATGCTTTGCCTTTGACTTCCCCAGAAACAAGCCGGGCCACCAGAGGCTATAGTATATCTCTGCCCTTCCTAACATTGCTGCTTTACCACCCTAGGACTGTGAGCCTGGTGCTACAGAAGTATACTGCAATGCTTGACATTCTAGTTTTGAATGCTGCTGAGTTTTAAACATGCTAATGTATAAGAACTTGCTTTGCAATATAATCAACATATACAAAATATAAGTTTTTTCTTTCTTTCCTAGTTTATTAAATTGATTTACCTATGGATAATTACCTGAGAGTTACAGGAAGGAAGAAACCTGTGATGAAATTCACTTACTGGTAACTCCTGAGGCATACCTGAAATGAATTCTGGAGGACACTGATATTTCCTTTGCTGCTACAAAATAACTTGCCTAGCACTTGCCCCCAACTTTTGCTTTGGAAAACAAAGCTGCTCACCTGGCCTGCAGTCTCTGACGTTCTATGCCAGCTGAGTGGTACTTTATACACTCAATCTTTTATGGTAGACCCACTCAGTAAACTTGATATAAAGATTCACGGTGGTGATGGGAAAACTTATGGTTTATTATTTCATGATTAAAAATTTCCCTCTGTTTTGTTTTCCTCATTTTAATTCAGGTATGATAGATATTAACAGCATATTTCTACCAAGCCTTTGAAATCCATTTTGACAAAGGAAACAGATATCTCTAAAGCCAAAGCCTGACATCATGAAAACAAAAATGTGGTGTGTTATCCTTACCCTTTGCAACTAAAAAGTTTACTTTGTACAACACTATGTGGAGAAAATGCAAGGATAGTCTGGAAAAGTAACTTTATTCAGCTATTCTTTTCTATTCTACTTGTGTGTCTATTTACCTTCTATGACCAAGGAAAGCTTTTGATAAGCACATAGTATTGTGTGCCAGTTACAGGAGGATTAATATTGGGAAGACAGTGTGATAAAAAGTAGGAAGTGTATATGAGGTGATGTTGAGTGTAATATGAATCCACTTATGTCAATAAGTGTGTAAGTGTGTGTTGACAGTCTATCAGTGGCTGCTGTCTAACACACATGCACATATTGAGATTTTTGTGAAGAACCGTTTCTTTATATTTGCTTATACTGTTTGTTTATATTTTCCTTTTATTGATTTTACATTTTTCTGTGAGCATATGGTATTGAATAATCATAGGAAACACAAAATGAAGCCATGCTCCATGAAGTAACAATGGGCATTCAGAAAAATTTACATGTGTCCTCTTAGAAGCCAAAGGCTGTCTTCTCTCATTGCATTCCCTGTATTTAGCAATATGCATTCATATGTCATTAGCAAATATTCTCATACCCAGAAAAAAGAAATGAAATATAATTTACTATAAGAAATCTCATTACTGTGCAATATGATTAAAATATGACAATAGAAAATCACAATCTCATTTATGAAAAAAATGTATGAAGCTTGAAAAATGTTTTTTAAATTGTTGAGCTATGATGGAGCAAATATTACTGCAACATTTTGATTTTTAATGAAACATCTTTTTAGATTAATTTTTCATACACACATACATATATAATAAAATTTTAAATGACGTTTTTGAACATTTCAGAGTCATTGGTGTGAAGAAGAGTGAAGGAAACTTGTTTGCCTCATATGTGCTCTAGGAGCAAATGTGGGTGAAGTGTCTTGGCTGTTTCACAGGAAAGCAAGCACATGTGCCCATCCATATGTTTAGTCAAATCCAACCATGCCAAGAATTGCCTAGCAACACAGTGCAGAGAAATGATGAGGAGCAGGGTTGACAAGACCAGTGAAAAGAGGATGCTGCATGATCGGTGTTTGAGATGCTGATTTCTTCTTAAAGGAAAAAAGAGATCAATTTCCAAGCTGTGTTTACTTTATAAGTACAGAGCCTAAACTGCTAAGCACTGCATGTGGCACTTTTTTTTTTTTTAATTTGGGAGACATCTTTTCTCCATCTTATTTATCTCATGTTTCTAGTGAGATTTATCAGCAGTCATGCTTCCCAGGCTCTCAAAGAAAGGGTGTCTGCTGTCCTACACCAGCCTAGACCATCTATGTGGTGTGTGTGTGCAAGTAAAATATACTTATCCGTGAATGTTTTTATAACATAGACATAAATATTCAAACATACCCACATGTAACACATTCAGTATAACTTCAAGTGTTATGTACAAATAGAGAAAATAAGAAGGGAGTGGAGGGCCGGGGATGAGAAAGGAGGAAGTGGAGAAGAGAGGCAAGGAGATAGGATGAAACTGGGTCATAACTCTTAGAATTCCACATGCAGTTCTAAGTTGACTGGGTGTTTAAAAGTTAGAAGTTTATTAAACTTTCAAAAGTGTAAGTCCTCAATTATGTTTAAAATCTTGATGGGTTTAGACTGGTCTGAGAAACCAACATAGAAAAATCCCTTTTAAGCAACATAGATCCACAATAAAGCAGCAAACTAATTTCTATAACATGAATGAACCCTGAAGAAATAAAAAATCATAATTCGTCTAGTTTTATATGAGTTTGGTGTTGTTCCTTTGACACTTTCATAGTTGAAGTGCCTGTGTGAGATTGCTGTTCCCTGCTGTGATTCAGAGATTTAGGCCAGGCCATGTGAATTTTCTAGCAAAATGGGGAAAGTGTGCATCAGCATTGATCTTTTCTTGTTTGAGTGACTGGACACAATGTGACCTGCTGCCATAATTTCCTGAAAGATGGGCTGTACTGTCAAACTGAGAGTCAAAATATATCTTTCCTTTCTTAAAAATGGGAATTTTGTGTTAAAACACTCACTAAACACAACATTGTCTATCAGTACCCCAGTCTCCATGGCATAGTTTTTCAAATACTATTGTGCACACACATTCGATTGCACAGTTTGAAAGTGTCATTTTGTAAATTGTAGAAAGAAACATAAGAAATAGTATGAACTATATACATTATTAATAATAAATATAATAACTTCAGAAATGCATTTTATTCTTTAACTTTAAGAAATCAGCCCAGCTGAAATCCCAGCATGGGTGGGTAGGAGTTTGGGAGGTCTCACCCCTTGCTGGGGAGCTATTGGCAGTGAACAGCAGCTGGCAGGGAGAAAATTGTTCTTCTCTCAGGTTGTGGTAGGCTATCTTGTCTGTTCTCTAGGGGTATGTACACATACCTACACTCAAATGGGCAGCAATTATAAGATTCATTGAGATTTTAAGAATATATATAGGTTTGAAGTTGGGAGACAGTTATGTTGAGGGGATTGCTCAGAAGAAAATAGGGACATATATAATCAAAACATATTGTATATATGTATGAATTTCTCAAAGAACAAACATAGTTGTTTTTAAAAGATAAAAAAAAATCAGATAAAAACTTTCATTTGTTTTCAAAGATGCTAAATCTGTCCAGAATGGTTAAAAACTATTTTCAACAAGGGGCCCATGTATATTTAAATTTGTAAATAAATGTTCAGAATGATTCTGTAAGTTACAAACCAATTTGTCCTTTACAAATGGATCAGGGCAGGTTCATTAAATTTGTTCATTAGGCCTCCATATGGGGCATGCTGTGTTAGGAGACAAACAGAAGCATTTTGGAAGGAATTTATGTAAATCAAGGCATGCAGTTGAAAAGGAGAGCTTGAGATCTTATGAGTTTTATGACTCTTAAATAATTAAATAAAAAATTACACAGGACCTCTGGGTAATGTCTCTGAAGCCTTATGTTAGCAGTAAAGGGCAGGTGCCAGTCCTCAACAAAGCTGAACATCTCAGGGAATTGTACAAAAACAGGGCAGACTGAGTTCAATTACAAAACTTAGTAATAATTCTGTCTTTTATTTCCATGATTCGTGATTTCCAGGGTTCAGCCTGTATAACTGTTCAAAAGAACTAATATCAGTGAATTTAAGTGACTATGAGAAAATTTGTGGACATTCACTAAGGATAGAAACAGGGATCAGTAACAACCTTATTTGAAATTAGATAACTTTGGAGGTCAGGTACGTGATATTTTGCCTTACAAGTCCTAAGCAATAAATTGAGTATTATTCAAATCAATGTAAATGAATGCATGCAGATGAAGATATGAACAGGAGTATGGGACCCTGAAGCAAAGGTGACCAGTACATGTGTGGATTCATTCAATTATTGCATTAAGCATCACTCTCACATAATTCTTACTGTTATTTTAAAATCATCAACTTACTTTTTCTTTATTCTTCTTATATTCCATTTTTATCACAATTGTCTAGTTTTCAGTCTGTAAGTTTCAAGTTTGATTTACACAAGGCATGCAGTTGTAAAGTTCTTTCAATTTTAATGGCTCATTCCCATTCTCTTCCTCGGTTATGTCTGACAAATCCTTACCATGTTTCTTGCCCCAAATATAATTCTTACTTTTCTTCAAATTTTCCCTGATCCAAATGTATGTCTCCATATAAATGACATTTCTGAATAATAATTTTATACCTATACTTTATCATATACATTTTTTAATACTGATGCATGAGTTTCTTATGTGCTGTGTTTCTCTAGGTTTATACATTCTGTGTCTATCCTTAATTAGTATATCCCCCATCAATAATTGATTAATAATAATAAATAATTGATTATGAAATAAAGCTGACAGATTCTGTAGACTATCTATAGGATACTTCAATCAAATAACAGTCAAATATTTACACATCTCAAGGCACATTGGAGATTCTCCAGGAAAGACAAAGAGCTCAGGAATCAAATATAAGCAACTGCTTAGACAAGACTAGATGCTGTTTCCCTGAATACAACATAGTGAAGCCAGAAGTCAGTACAAAACCACAATATTTAAAGTGATGTAAACAACTGAAAAAGTCTATAGTTACAGGGATAAAAAGAAAGAACTTAAGATGGTAAGCTATAGCAGGGATCTTTTTTTTGGCGGGGGGGGGGGGGGGTTTCGAGACAGGGTTTCTCTGTGTAGCTTTGTGCGTTTCCTGGATCTCGCTCTGTAGACCAGGCTGGCCTCAAACTCACAGAGATCTGCCTGCCTCTGCCTCTTGAGTGCTGGGATTAAAGGCATGTGCCACCATTTTCTAGCCTCTGTATTTACTGGCTGTTCTGTTCTCTGACCCCAGATAAGTTTATTAGGGTGCACAATATTTTGGGGAACACAATACCACCACAGTAAGCTAATTTTATACTTTAATACATGCAAAAATGAATAATGAACTAAAAAGAAAGCCAGCAGGAAAAAAGAAATCATTAATGTTAGAAGGGAAACTAGCAAAACACTAAACAGAAAATTCAAAGAGAAGAACCAAGGGTACCAGAAGGTGTTTATTTTTAAAGAGAAACAAACTGGCAGATTTTTCAGTTACACTGATCAATCCGAAAAGGGAGAGGATAGCATCTAAATTCAAGAATGAAGGAGGGAACGTTAACAAAAATCAGCTTACAGAAATAAAGAGGATTTCAGGGCAATGAGCTAAATGATTTAGGTGAAAAGGCCAAGTTTCCAGAAATATAAAAGCTTCTGAGACTAAGTCAAGAGGAATTTAGAAAAGCTTAGTTGACCTTTGACCTACTAAAAAGTTTTTAATTACTAATTAAAAAACTTCCCAGGCAGATAAATAGAGAGCCAGTTGGTTTCATTTGTGAACTTTAGTAGATAATAAAGGATTACTAACAAATATTTCATTTCAAAAGTTAGAACACTCCTAACTCACTCTCTGTGGCCAGTTATGTTAATAAAATACCCATGAGGAACCATGGAAAACTAACTTTGTGTGAGTACACACTAAAAATGGTTGCCAGTCAATTAATCACATGGAATAAATATATAACTTGATCAAGAGGGATTTATCCTAGAGTGAAAAGATAAGATTAGCATCCTAAAAATCAATTAATGTAATATATCATAGCAATAGGATAAAGGATAAACACTACAAAATTATTTCAATAGACATAAAAAAGGCATTAATAAATTTCACCACCACTTATTAAAAGCAATCAACAAAACAAGAGTGAAAACAAGTTTACTATAGTAAAATTTTCCTTTAAAATATCCAAAGTTGACATCAGACTCAAGGGTAAAATACCTAAGGTAGAAAGCAAGGAAAACTACCTACACTTGTTACTTCTTTTAATTTTAAAATGTGTATTAAAATATAATTACATCCATTCTCTACCTTGTTTATGTTCCTCCCTTAGCTTCTCCCTTGTCCCTTCTCTTTATTGTTAATTTTTATTATTAATTTTTAACATTAAACTGGAAGACATTAGTCAGGGAGGGAAGAAAAGAGATCAACCGACATTCAGATAAAAACAGAATTATTAAAAGTATCTATGTTGCGTAATACACAATCTAGTATACAGAACATCCTAACAAACTCGTTCAATTGACTAAAACAAAAGACTTTATGAATTTTTCAGCTCACAAAATAAACACACAAAAATCAGTTTTATTTCTGTGTGCTAGCTGTGAACAAACCACAAATAAAATCATCAATAACAAAAATTCCACAGAAGCATACACTAAAAATAACTAACAGAAGAAAACCAAAACTTATACTGTGGAAATAATAATAAAATTTTGTTAAACTAAATTGGTGATCTCAATGCATGGAAAGCCATTTGATGCTCATGAAAATGAAGACTATCGAGCTAAGATGAAAATTGGCCTCCAGATTGGATAATATCCTATCAACAACCCAGATGCATAGTTGTAGAGAGCAACAAACTGATCTTCAATGTTTATTATGCTGAGGGTCCCGAGAGATAGAATAAGTTTCTGAAAAAGAGCAAGTGGGAGGTTAATAATTCCTACTTTCAAAAACAGAGCCAAGTTTTTTGTAAGGATTCCTGCAACGTGGTGAAGACAGAGTATAAACCAAGGAGTAGCATTAAGATAGGAACAACTCTGTTCTATTCTGTTTCCCTTTGGTTGTGATGAACACCATGACCAAAAGCATCTGGAGGAGGAAAAGATTCATTTCAATTTACAGATTACAATTCATCATGGAGGGAAGTCAAGCAAGATCTTGAAGCAGGAACCCGAAGGCAGGTGCTGAAGAGACCACAAAGGAACGTTGCTTACACCTCAGGCCCACTTTCCCAGGAGGAGCAGAACCCACAGAGGGTTGGGTCCTCCCACATCCATCATTAATCAGGAAAAATGCTCCATAGATGTGCCTATAGTCAATCTGATGGAAGGAATTCCTCAGTTGAGATCCTCTCTTCCTAGGTATGGCTAGGTTTGTGTCAAGTGGACAAAAATTAAATATGAAAAATATCTTTACAAGACTGTGTATGTCAACATGCATAGCAACATAATTAGCAACAACTTTAAGCACACACAACCTAAATTTCAGCCAGCTAATACATAAATTTAAGCAGTCTGTTTAATGAGTCTAAATTCCAACACTGTTTCTACTAATGGATTTAAAGAAAAATCTTCATGAAATGTTAAAAATAATTGAAATTCTGGTGTGAAACTTTAGTACAGATAAGCCTTATAAATATGCTACTTAGAAGAAGGTATTTTAAAAAATGGAGGAAGGGGATTTCCCAACCTGCAAAGTGCAGAAATAAAATCTAAATGCATGGTAATGTGAAAAAAAATGGAACCACTGCCTTTTAGATGCATATGACAACTAATAAAAATAGCATTACTATGAAGCTCAAAACCATGATATTTACAATCCCATTATATTACAGTCAGTAAAATATGAAGCTCTTCTTGGCCAGTGTGATTGGTTCAGGATTTTTTGGACAGTTTGATTCAGTGAAGGAAAACATGTTCAACTTATAGGTGACTCAGATTCAGCTGATCAAGAGCTTGTGCATGAATTTATAAAACATCTTCTCAGGTATTTGGGGGAATTGGTTTACATAGAAAGTAAGTTTTAAAGTAAGGTAAAACTTAGATTAAAACAGACCAACACAACATAATATTGACTGTGTGAGTCAGGGCCCTCTACAGGAATATAACTGGTAGAATGGATATGTGTGGGGTGGGTGTGTGGTGGGGGGGTGATTCTGGGACTGGGTATGTTTACAAAGAATTTAGTGAACATATTAATACAATATGGTTAAAATATTCCAATCATAACTATACCAAACCTGAAGTTCCCAAACCCAGTAACTTCTCTTTCTACCTGGCTGAGTGTATCAGCAGGCATGTCCATGTGTTTCTAAAGGCCTAGAGGGTCACTAGACAGCTGCTACTGGTCTTCAGTCCATGTCAAAGGCCCAGAAATGTTGGTTCAAATTTCAGTGACAGAATCAGCAGTGGCAGCAACAGGGTGAATGAACTCAGCTGCTAGATGAAAGTTCAACTGCCAAAAAGCAAATTCCTCCTTCCCTGTCCTCTTTTAACTGGGCAATGATTTGTTCATAGCAACGACTTTGCTTGCATTCTTATATGATGGTAGCTATGTATCAATGCCCCCCTGCTTTCTCCAGTCGGTGCCTCAGGCACAAAAGGGACCTTATAAACACAGAATAAAATTTTATTTAATGATAAACAAAATGCAACACCCTGAGGACCACTTAGTAACAGGCTGAGTAGTTGTAAAGCTGCTATAAAAAGGCATATAATATCTATCAGTGAGGAGCCAGTTGATTCTGAACTTTATGATCCTGAAAGGGATGTGGAAAAGGAAGGGGATGTTCAGGCACACAGGTGACATGTTCTGTAGGGCTTCTCTTAGCCATGATGTCTAACTAAATAAGATATTTTAGAAGTTAATACCACTTTGTACTACAATTAATTCCTAGGAGTGTCCAGCAAGGAAATGAGCCAGGATGTTACTGCTTCCTCTGTAATTAGCCCAAACATGATCTGAAACGGCCCCAGCACATACAACAGGAGTCACTGGGGAGGAAGCCTAGGACCAAAGGTAATTCTGGACCATTTGGGAGCCATAATTCAAGAGTGATATCAAGAAGTCACTTTCTAAATGACATGGGGAAGTCTACACAGTATACAGATGTGTGGATATAAGGTGAACACAAACCTGGTAAACAAAGGGGCACCATGGCACAAAAGGGTTTTGTGTTGTGTCAGAAAATGTGAAACCATGCCTGAGCTATATCATGGGATGCAGGTGTTGGTTCTATATCCACACTCTTCTAGGCAGTGGTTTTGTTTTTTTTTTGAGACAGGGTTTCTCTATGTAGCTTTGTGCCTTTCCTGGAACTTGCTTGTTAGCCCAGGCTGGCCTCAAACTCACAGAGATTTGCCTGGCTCTGCCTCCCGAGTGTTGGGATTAAAGACGTGTGCCACTACCGCCCGGCTTTGAATTAATATCTTACTAACTCTGTTTCTGTCCTAGAATGCACTGACCCTGGCACTCCCCTTTTATTCCTAGAAAAGCTTACTTAAATACAACCCATACTTCTCTTCCATATCTGTTTCACCTCTGGTCTCTCCTCAAGTGTGCAGATTCAAATACACACTCTGAAGACAGTTGGATAGATGAATGGGCTTTTTGAAAGTTTAAACTAAACCCTTGTCATTATTTATAACTTTCCAACCTAATAGTCTACTATTTTTGTCTTGCATACATAGAAAAGTTACCTTTTAACTATTCCAGATAAAATTTTTATACAGCTCCTTACCGCCTCATTCACTTTCTCTTTAAGTTTCTCTTTTCAAATCCTGTTATCTCTTCAAGCATTGAACATAATTTTTCTCCCCTTGTTAGCGTACTGCCTTGTTAACTCTGATCCCGATTCCTTATTTCATGCAAGGGTATTTGTTCATGCTTACGATCTAGCGCTCACCTACGATGCACTGAGTCGAATGTCTGTATGGAGCCTTGTCAGTGATAAATCTCTCACTTTATTCCTAGTGATGGCATCTTCTGTATCATTTCATTTTCGCTTCTGCCTGATACTTTGTTTCATTTTTGCTATTGCTGCTGAAATTATTTTATCTCATCTCCAGTTAGACATAAAGCATCCTCTCTCTCTTTTCCTGCTCTCCTCCCTCTCAACCTTGAGATTCACCTTCTACAGAGATTCACTTAACTATTAATATGTATCATATTTCTGGCAACAACATTTGCATGACTGTATCAAGTGCTCATGACTGACAAAAGCTCCATTCCTGAATGTGTAAAAAGTATTTTGCTTGGAGTGTGAAATCATCACTAGGTCAGATTCATTTCTGTTCTCAAGCTGTTTATTGTTCACTATAAAGTTTAAGGTATAGTTTTGGTTTCTATGATGAATAAAATTAACTATATTACTAAATAGAATAAAACCATGTGTCTGAAATTGATACCCTCTCCAATTGTCTGCATGGCATTCTGGTTCAGAGGACTGACGACTTTATTATGAGAGAGGGAACACTTGGGTTGGAACTTGAAAAGTACCTGAAGCAGAGATTTCTAGGGAGAGGTGCAGATGAAGAACTAAGACTATGCAATTTTACTAGATAGGATTTTTATGAAACCACTTTTGTTTGTGAAAATCATATTTATAGGCACATACTATTTAAACAGAATTGGATACATTTTTGCGGTCAGTGTAGTTTTAGAGATTCTTGTGTTTCTTTATGGAAGTGATGGCCGATGCCCCTGCCTTGACAATAGGATTTTGTTTTATTCAGATATACAAAACATTCTACCCTTTTGGGAAGGGATGGCATCATATCACCTGGGATCTTACATGTGGTGTTTGGCTCTGGTGTCCTAAGATGGTGCACAGAAAGTTTTCTGCTGTGATCATGGGGAAGAAAATTTGGCTTCTGACCAGTGATAGGTGACAGCATACTCTCTGTTAGCTGCTAACAAGAAGAAACCTCAGCCGGGCGTGGTGGCGCACGCCTTTAATCCCAGCACTCGGGAGGCAGAGCCAGGCGGATCTCTGTGAGTTCGAGGCCAGCCTGGGCTACCAAGTGAGCTCCAGGAAAGGCGCAAAGCTACACAGAGAAACCCTGTCTCGAAAAACCAAAAAAAAAAAAAAAAAAAAAAAAAAGAAGAAACCTCAGAGATCTGTTTATAGTTGACTGTTTCCTCCACAGCTCTTAAATGTCTACTGTGCCGAAGGCTTCTCAGTAGACAGAAATGTGTCTCAGTGTGTTAGGAGGCGATTGTGGGTGACCCAGGTCTGAGTGATGATGGAATTAATGGAGGATGACTATGGAAACTGAATAGTGTCTCTTTGTTGACTACAAAACCATGTTAAAAAGCCCCTCATGTAATCTAATGGGGACTCAAACATTCAATAGGAGATGCAGTCTACATGTATTTTCTGAGCTAGATATTTCATGGTAGATCTTCAGGTATAAAGTCTTCAAAACTTTATCATGTTCTCTGGCCTTTAATGATTGTAGACAACTGTGGAAAACTTGTTTATAAGTTTTTTTTTTTTTTTAATTTATCAGCAATAGTAAGACTAAGGCCCATCTAGATTTTCAATTATACCAACATCATAATGTGATGTGATTTTACTGTTATCTCTATATAAATTTCACAAGAATGTTAGAAGTATATAAAATTATCCACATTTTACAGATAAGAAAACTGAAGAACAAAGAATCAAACATTAAGATTAAACTGTAAGTGGTAGAGTGTAGTGGTATTTGCTCTGCCCATGACCTTGGGCTATATGGTGTAACAGAGGCAGTGCTTCTTGTCATTGTATGTGACCTCTTGAAAGGAAAGGGAGAGAAGTCATGAGCCCCTTCTCCCTGATTCCTGTTTCCTGGTCTGATCGAACTGCCAGGTGGATTCGCTCTAGTCAGCTAAGAGGACAACTTCAGCTGTCTACTTGTTTCTGTATTTGTGAGTGTATTTCCTCAATTTATCCTAATAAATTTCCCTAATACTCCTTAAGCAGACTCCCATGGATTTCTCGCGTTAGTAGAGATTGGTTTAAAAATTAGCTTTCTGACAGTCTTCATGCGTTTAGCTCATGAGTTTCACTGGTATTAATTTATCTCATTTGATAATCAATCCTACAGTGTTATGTAATTATTTTCTTTGAATTGAAACATTTTCTTCTGGAGGAAAGAAATGCTCTGAAGGTTCATGAAGCTCATAAGAAACAAGTAAGATTGAAAACAAAGCAAAACAAAACCTCTGGAAACTCATATGATTCCTGAGCCCCTTCCTTGGCTTATAGAAGCAATAACTAATTGCTGCAGAGAAGAGACTCTTCAGCAGAGCTGCCTGCAAGTTGTGCAGAGCGCTGCAGGATGTAGTGTTCATTAGTCATCACCCATGCGGGAGTAGGCTTTCTGATGATGCAGCTGCCAAAGTCATCCATTCTGTTATAAGTGACTCTTCACCTGTGTCAGTTTAAGTAAGCCCAATAAACTCATTGATTCAGTAAGCTAAACCTGGAATCAGTTCATTGGGCATTTGTTTGTGTCTTCTTTGGCATAAATAGGCATTTGTTCATGTTTTCCCAGAAGTTACAGAACATATAGTTAACTTCTTAACTTCAAAGCTTAAATGTGTATATACATATTTACACAGTTATTATTTCTCCCATATATATATTTCTTATATGAAATGATTTTTTACAATGAAATCTTGTTCAATATACAGGTAACATGAATTTATCACTTTTTCTTTTAAATTAATCTCTATAAAAACAGCAAATATGGGACGGTAAGATGGCTCAGTGGGTAAAGTTGCTTGCTGTTGAGGTTAAGAAACCAAGTATGACCCCCAGGATCCACATAATGGAAGAAGAAAAAAAACTTTCAAAGATTTTCATCTGACTTCCACATGGGGCTGTGGCAAGCAAATACTCCCCATATACAAACAAATAAATAAAATGAAGAGTGATGTTAAGAGTCATTTTATCACTTTTAAGACTGTAGTATTTAGTTTTGTCCTTGGTCACTGGGCTATCTAGTGTCTTGTTTTTGTTCACCTAATCAGTGTCAGAATGGGTTCCATCTCATGGAGTGGGCCTTAAGTCAAATTAGACATTCGTCAGTTACTCCCAAGATCTTTGTGCCACCATTTCCCTAATGTAATCTGTAGGCAAGGACAGCATTGCAGATCAAAAGGTTGTGGCTGTATTAGTGTTTATGTTTCTCTTTTGTTAGCCTGCAGAGTACCTTCCCACACCAAAGAATCTAGAACATAGTTGTGAAGGTTCTATGTAATCACCCACCTGCACTCTCCGTGTTCAGTGAGTTGTGTAGGTGTTGTCTTCAGCAATGGGACCTTGCAATCAGTTTGTAGAGAGCAATCTGTTGTTTTGACAATAGCCTGGGTTGTTTGGATTGTTCCATGGGACCTCTTTGGCAAACAATTCAATGGGATGTAACCCAGTCGGGTACTGGAAGCTTCATTTGATGACAAGGGATGACTAGCTGGGATTCCATCTCCCTCGTGTAGCAGGAATCTTAAAAGTTCTTATTGATAAAATAAAACCTGAGGCCAGTTATTGGGGTCCATGCTGGTAGATCAGAGAGACAGAACAAGCCACAGCTATCTCACCTCGCCGGATCCTCAGCTGGTCTTGTCTCCTCAGACTGGAGGCCTCTGAGTCCTCATCCGGAATGGGTCTCAGCTGAATTACTGCTCAAAAGCCTGAAGCTTAACCAGGCCAAATGCTTAACCAGCCCAAAAGCTTCTAGTTTCTGGTCCTCACGCCTCATATATCTTTCTGCTTTCTACCACCACTCCCTGGGATTAAAGGATTAAAGGTGTGAGTGCCACCATTTTCTAGCCTTTGTATCTAGTGGCTGTCTGTTCTCTGACCCCAGATAAATTTATTAGAGTACACAATATTTTGGGGAACACAATACCACCACATTTCCTCTCTTTTTGTTTAAAATTAAAAAAGCTTATAACTAATACAAGAAAAACTATCTTCAATAAGTATATGCAATATACAGTCAAGATTACATTAACAATGTCTAGTCCATTAACATTTGACAGATCCAGACAAAAAACTCCATTATATATATTAACAATGTCTAGTCCAGTAACATCTGATAAACTCAGACCAAAAAATTTTCATTACTTATCTTATTTAAAACAAGTAGTTCCTTTTTAAAAGTAGATTACATAATCTCCCTTTTTACCTTATCATATCCATATTTTCTCTTCTTTCTTTTCATAATAGATTCAGTAGTCTACCTCTTGTCATTTTTATATCTTCCCCTTTTTCTTCAGTGTAGATTCAATGATCCACCTATTTATCCTATTATTTCTTTATCTTTTTTCTCAGAGTAGATTCGATGATCTATCTCATATCTATATTCTCTTTTTCTTTTTGCTTTCTAGGGGTGAAGATATCTTTAGGGAATCTTGAAAAGAAAATTTTGGGGTTAATCATCAAGTCCTGTATCATTTGTCCAGTCTCTGGATAATAGGAAAGTTCAGGGCTTGTTTCAAGTCCTTGTTTGAGTAGTCTGTCAGGCTGGATCATCTCAACTAGTCCTCTCGAAATTGTTCTGACCAGTTTGTAGTCCAAAGTCGATTTTTCCATGGTGTTAATCGGCTTAATGGCTTTATCATAGTCCATGTGGAATCATTGTTGTAGGATCCTGTCATCTTTTTGAAGATTGCAAAGTCACTGTTAGGCATGGTCATGGTTTCCTGCAGACTTTTTTTTTTTTTTTTTTTTTTTTTTTTGCCTCCTCTGTGGTTTGGAGCAATCATAGTCTGATAAATGTCTGTCTCTCAGAACCATGAACATTCTTCCCTAGAACAGAAAATCTTCACAACAATTTCTCCCCACCATTTGTCTTGCCAAACTTTTCCAAACTGACCTTTGCCGATGCTTTCTTGTAACACGATGGTCCTGGCAATTCTTCTCTGAACCAGCAGCAGTAAACCCTTCGTCCCTGGTAGCAGCATCACCACAGTCACCAACACGATAAGGAGCTGGCAACGTGGAGTAGTAGCCACTGCTTCCATGGTCCCACCACTGTTTGTGGCTCAGTCCAGGCCAAAGCTTCTCCCAAGCCTCCTAGGCCGGCTCAAACTTGGGATCCTACTGCCTCTGTCTCCTTCAGCAAATCCTACCGGTGTGTGCCACCACAACCGCCTGAGTGTAGCTTGGGCCTGAGCTGGGCCTCACAAGGCCACAGGCAAACAGCTTTTTCATGAATTCATAATACAAACGTTGGGCGCCAGATGTAGCAGGAATCTTAAAAGTTCTTATTGATAAAATAAAACCTGAGGCCAGTTATTGGGGTCCATGCTGGTAGATCAGAGAGACAGAACAAGCCACAGCTATCTCACCTCGCCAGATCCTCAGCTGGTCTTGTCTCCTCAGACTGGAGGCCTCTGAGTCCTCATCCGGAATGGGTCTCAGCTGAATTACTGCTCAAAAGCCTGAAGCTTAACCAGGCCAAATGCTTAACCAGCCAAAAAGCTTCTAGTTTCTGGTCCTCATTTTCTAGCCTTTGTATCTAGTGGCTGTCTGTTCTCTGACCCCAGATAAATTTATTAGAGTACACAATATTTTGGGGAACACAATACCACCACACCCTCGTTATTTGGAGACTTTATTAGGATTGCCTTTGTATATTTTAGGACGTTTCCACTACACTAGTTTTCCATACCACCCCTAAAATGCCCCTCAATTTTGTCTGTCCCATAAACTCTCCCTAATTCAATCTCCCTTCCTCTCCCCACCCAATCCTCCCATTCCCATCATCTCACTCCACACATAAAATTTATTCTATTTCCCCCTCCCAGGGAGATTCATGTGTACCCCTTAGTCCCTTCCTCTATACCTAACCTCTCTAGGTCTATGGATTATAGCTTGGTTATCATTTACTTAATGGTAATATCCATATATAAGCAAATACATACTCTGCTATATTAATAGGTCAATGCATTACTCAGGCATCATCAGAGAAGCTTCTTCCTGAAGCATATGGGAACCAAAACAGAGACCAAAGGCCAGACGTCACAGAGAGAGAGAGAGGGGGGGGGGGAGAGAGAGAGAGAGAGAGAGAGAGAGAGAGAGAGAGAGAGAGAGAGAGAGAGAGAGACCTAGGAAAACATAGCCCTAGATGGGGTGACTCTATCACCCCCCCCCCTAAAAGCTCAGGGAACCCTGGGGAAAGAGTGTAAGAGCTAGAAGGGATGGAGGACACCTGGAGAACAAGGCCCTCTGAATCAGCTGAGCAAAGCTCATATGAACTCACAGAGACTGAAGTAGCAAGTATAATGCCTACATGGGTTTGTACCAGGTCCTCTGCATATATATTTTAGCTTTCTGTTTAGTGTTTTTATGGGACTCCTGAGTGTGTGAATGTGTGGGTCTCTGATTCTTCTGCCTTCTCTAGGGCTCTTTTCCTTCTGTTAATTTGCTTTGTCCAACTTCGATGTGATTGTTTTTGTTTTATCTTATACTTATTTGGTTTGGTTTGTTGTCATCCCTTAGAAGCCTGTTCTTTTCTAATGAGAGACAGAAAGGGAGTGGATCCAGATGGGAGGAGAGGTTGAAAGAAACTGAGAGTAGAAGGAGTCAAGACTGTAATCAGAATAGCTTGTATGAAAAAAATCAATTTTCAATAAGTGGGATGGGAAAGTAAATATATCTATGAGTCTAAGTAAAAAATTTTCATTTTCATTATTTATTTTTATTTGTAATGGCTATAAACTGATTTAATATGTCTTAGTATTTGAGAATAATTGACTCATCTCTGATGTTGAGTAGGGTCATACAAAAAGCTGCAGACACATACAAACTCACCACAGATTTTATTATATTTCTAGTCCATGTTGTAATACTAAAATTACTATGTTTGAGTATGAAACAAAAAGCTTCAGTGTAATAAACCTCAGGGACATAAAACAGTGTATACTTAGCCACCTTAAATCTTGTCTTCTACATCAGAATTTTAGGTATAAGACAATGTCTTTTTCATATCTTGCAAAGCAAGAGTGACTTTCATATCTGTAAATCTGGTGTCCATTCCTGTGTATTCATCTCATCACTGGGCATCGTTGATTACCTTCTTCCTTGGAATATCCAGGCTCCTCTGGCTTCACTTTCTCTTAGTTCCCACCCCATCACTAATGATTATTTTGGTGAGGCTTAGTCTTCCTCCATTTTCCACTTTTAGATCAAGATTTAATATCAAGACCTCCCCTTGATTTCTCTCTAACCTCACTTCTTTGAAGATCCTATCATTCCCAGTATCTTTGCATGTGCCCTGTCCAACTTGGCATTTTAGTACCATCTTTTTTAGTGTTTTCAATTATTATAGTGGTTGATATTTTTCCTACCTAAAGCACCTGAATTTTATTTCCTTTTTATTATATTTTATTATATAAAACAATTTTTTTTTTTTTTTTTTTTTTTTGGTTTTTTTCGAGACAGGGTTTCTCTGTGTAGCTTTGCGCCTTTCCTGGAACTCACTTGGTAGACCAGGCTGGCCTCGAACTCACAGAGATCCGCCTGGCTCTGCCTCCCGAGTGCTGGGATTAAAGGCGTGCGCCACCACCGCCCGGCATATATAAAACAATTTTTAAATTTAAACATTTGATAATATTTTCCCCTTCCCCAAGTCCTTCCAGATCCTTCCCCCATCCAACTTCAAGTTCATTCTCAATAATAATAAACAGGATCCCAGTACAATCAAATAAAAGCACACACAAAGGAAAGAAAGAAAGAAAGAAAGAAAGAAAGAAAGAAAGAAAGAAAGAAAGAAAGAAAGAAAGGAAGAAAGAAAGAAAAAAGAAAAAAGAAAGAAAAAAGGAAGGAAGGAAGGAAGGAAGGAAAGAAAGAAAGAAAGAAAGAAAGAAAGAAAGAAAGAAAGAAAGAAAGAAAGAGAAAAGAACAACTGTCCTGTCCATTATGTTGACCAACTATTGCTGAACATTAGGTCTTCCCTGAAGTGGTTGGTGTACCTAGTATCATTTCTTTAGAGAATGATTTTCCCTACCCAGCAGTTACAAATGACAGTTCACTTGTTAATCTTTACCCTAGTGACTAGGCTTTCATTTATTTATTCATTTCTTTAAAAATATAACAAAATAAAATATAATAAGATAAAACAAAAACTATCACATTCAAGTAGGATAGGACAAACCAAGGGAAGGCCCAAGAATCAGAGACCCATGTATTTCCATACTTGGGCATCCCATAAGGACACTAAACTGGAAGCCATAATACATAGGCTGAGGACCTGGTACAGACTCTTGCAGACCCTGTGCATGTTGCTTTAGTCTCTGTGAGTTCATATGAGTTTTGCTCATGGTGATTAGAGGGACTTGTTCTCCTTGAGTTTCTCTGCATTTAAATCAGGGGTATGGATTTGCTGTAAACTACTCTCATTTTGTTGGTTGTGGTATGTCCCTTGTATCCCTAATCTCTCCAGGACTTTTATCATAAAGTGGTATTGGGTTTTGTTAAAGTCCTTTAATGATTCTAATGAGATGATC
Source organism: Peromyscus maniculatus bairdii (assembly GCF_049852395.1). Lineage (NCBI taxonomy): Eukaryota > Metazoa > Chordata > Mammalia > Rodentia > Cricetidae > Peromyscus > Peromyscus maniculatus. The sequence goes on along the minus strand of NC_134856.1, from coordinate 91,678,383 downwards.
ATATTTAGTTTTTTTTTTCTTTTTTTCTTTTTTTTTTTTTTTTTGTCTTTCAGTTTGTTTATATGGTGGATTACACCGGGCAGTGGTGGTACATGCCTTTAATCCCAGCACTCGGGAGGCAGAGGCAGGCAGATCTCTGTGAGTTCGAGGCCAGCCTGGTCTACAAAGCGAGTTCCATGAAAGGGGCAAAGCTACATAGAGAAACCCTGTCTCAAAAAATGAAAAAAAAAAAAAAAAGGTGGATTGCATGTATTGATTTACATATGTTGAACCATTCTTGCATCTTTGTGATGAAGCCTGCTTGATCATGGTGAATGATCTTTTTGACATGCTCTTACATTTGATTTGTACATATTTTATTGAGTATTTTGCATCTATGTTCATAAGACAAATTAGCCTTTCTTCGTTGAGTCTTTATGTTGTTTGGGTATCAGGATAATTGAGGCCTTATAAAATGAACTAGTCAATGTTCCTTTGTTTCTATTTTGTGAAATAATTTGAGGAGTATTGGCATTAATTCTTCTTTGAATGTCTGGTAGAATTCTGCTAAAACCATCTAGCCCTGTTCTTTTTGGGAGGGGGGTGCTTTTAATGACTGCTTATATTTCACTAGGGGTTATAGTCTATTTAAGTGCTTATATGGTTTTGATTTAACTTTTGTAAGTGGTATGTATTAAGAAAATTATCAGTTTCTTTTAGACATTCCAATTTTGTGGAGTACAGGTTTCCAAAGTACGTCCTTACAATTCTCTGGATTTCTTCAGTGTCTGTTATATCCTGCTTCTCATTTCTAATTTTGTTAATGTACATATTTTCTTTCTGCCTCTTAGTTAATTTGGGTAACGTTTTGTCAATCGTATTGATTTTCTCAAAGAACCAACTCATTGTTTCATTGAGTCTTAGTATTGTTTTTGTTGTTGTTTCTATTTTACTAATTTCAGACCTGAGTGTGACTATTTATTGCCGTCTACTCCTTTTGGGTGTAATTTCTTCTTCTCTAGAGCTTTAAAGTGTGTAGTTAAAATGCTGGTATGAGATCTGTCCATTTTTTTAATGTAGTCAATTAGTGTTATGAACTTTACTTTTTGACGGTCTTGATTGTGTCCCAAAAGTTTTGGTATGTTGTGTGTTCATTTTCATTGAATTCCAGAAAGTCTTTAATTTCTTTCTTAATTTATCTTAGCTCATGTTTCATTCAGCGGTGAGTTGTTACGTTTCCATGAGTTTGTAAACTTTCTGTGGTCTCTGTTGCTAATGTCCAGTTTTAATCCATGGTGGTCAGAGAGGATGCAGGGGTTATTTCAGTTTTCTTGTATCTGTTGAGACTTGCATGGTGTCTTACTCATGGAGTATGTGATTAATTTAAGGTATAGCCTATTGTATTTCAGTGCCATCTTAACTACAGATATCTAACACTGAACTATTAATCTTTCCTTGATCTCCACACTCAAATAAATTCTTGTTAATGCTTTATTTTATTTTATTTTTTAAAGTCCCTCTTTTTTTTTTTAAGATTTATTTATTTATTTACTATGTATACAGCATGTATGACTGCAGGCCAGAAGAGGGCACCAGATCTCATTATAGATGGTTGTGAGCCACCATATGGTTGCTGGGAATTGAACTCAGGACCTCTGGAAGAGCAGTCAGTGCTCTTAACCTCTGAGCCATCTCTCCAGCCTGTTAATGCTTTATTTTAGTAAGGGGCTGTTTGATTCTTCCAACTGCCTTTGTCAAAACCAATAGATTATAAAATTTAAATGAGATAATAAATTATACATCTGTAAATATTGCTAAAAACATTTACTCACAGAAACACATGTTAAAAAAACTTGTGAATGCATTATTCATATCAGAAACCAGAGATTTATTTGAACAACAATACAGAAAAATTAAATTAATATGTAAAAGGCACATTAAAATTATTGTTGTATTTTTATTTTTACATGATACCACAAAGTTAATTTAGGATGCTTAGCAAATAGAGAAAGGCAAAATGAATCACCTTGACCTAATCGCTATTAGCTATGAGTACTTTCTTATATTTTATAGAACTATTCTAAATATAATTTAGACTGTACTACATTAGTTATTAATATAATTTGCTGGAAACCTGCTTACATGGGGGTTCATGTCCCAAAGACTGCACCTTTTATTGTACATAGGATTAAACAGGACAAAAGGGGCAGGTGAGCTGGGGTGTGGCTTGAGATCAGGGATTGAGGAAGCTAGCCTAGACCTTGACAAGTTAATAGGCAACAATCAACAATGTGAATGGAAGGGCCACAAGTTCTTCTTGCCTCAGATAAGAATGCCTCCCTCTCTGTTCTTGATTCAACTGGGACCTCCCACTCCCCTAAGCTCTCTTTCCCTTGACCCTTGCCCTTCATTAACCCCACTCACGTCCAGGTTGTTCATGTAGATCTCATCCATTTTTCTGTCATTGGGCGATCCCTGTGTCTTTCTTGGCGTCCTGTTTTCTAGATAGACTCCCTGGAGTTGTGAGTAGCAGTCCAATCATCTTTGTTTTACATCTAGTATCCTCCTATGAGTGAGTACATACCATGTTTGTCTTTCTGAGTCTGGATTACCTCACTCAGGATGATTTTTTCTAGATCCATCCATTTGCCTGCAAACCTCATGATGTCATTGTTTTTATCTGCTGAGTAGTATTCCATTGTGTATATGTACCACATTTTATTTATCCATTCTTCCTTGTGGTATGATTGAGCATTCCTTGGGTATATCCCCAACAGTGGTATAGCTGGATCTTCAACAAATGGTGCTGGCATAACTGGATATCAATGTGTAGAAGGCTGCAAATAGATCCATATCTGTCACCATGCACAAAACTTTTAAGTCCAAGTGGATCAAAGACCTCAACATAAATCCAGCTATTCTGAACCTGATAGAAGAGAAAGTAGGAAGTAGTCTTGAATGCATTGGCATAGGAGATCACTTCCTAAATATAACACCAGTAGCACAGACACTGAGACAAACAATCAATCAATGGGACCTCTTGAAACTGAGAAGCTTTTGTAGAGCAAACGATACAGTCAACAAGGCAAAGTGACTGCCTACAGAATGGGAAAAGATCTTCACCAACCCCACATCTGACAGAGGATTGATATCCAGAATATATAAAGAACTCAAGAAATTAGACATCAAAATGCCCAACAGTCCAGTTAAGAAATGGGCTATTGAACTAAACAAAGAATTCTCAAAAGAGGAACCTCAAATGGCTGAAAGACATTTAAGGAATTGCTCAACACCCCTAATCATCAGGGAAATGCAAATCAAAACAACTCTGAGATACCACCTTACGCCTGTCAGAATGGCTAAGATCAAAAACACTGAAGACAGCTTATGCTGAAGAGGATGTCGAGCTAGGGGAACACTCCTCCAGAGCTGGTGGGAATGCAAGCTTGTACAACCACTTTGGAAATCAATATGGTGCTTTCTTAGAAAATTGGGAATCAATCTCCCCCAAGAATGTCTCTTTAGCAAATAGGAACTTTCCTCAAGTCCTAGAGGGAATAGAGACCCTTATTCAAATGCCTAACCTTGGGAAAAGGACTTCTGGGACCAGGCAGTTTACTACAATTTGAGAGAAATTTTCATTCCTCAGGGGGATAGGCACTGACCTATTCCCAAATTGTGCCCCTTTGTGTCTTAGCCTTACTATATGGGTCTGTTTCCCTCATACACTCCCCAAAGGGAAAATCCTGACGTCTTACTCTTTTCCCATTACACCCTACCATTCTGATTTCTCAATACTTAATAACTGAACTCTTGCCCTTGATAGCCTCAGGTTCTCATTCTAAATTTCAGGCATTTTATCCTTGGGGTCAGGTGTGTCTAGTAAATCTCTAACTTTCCTATTCTTGGTGTAATTAGGAGGGCACAATGGGATTCCTGGTCTGAGGTGGCGGGGATTTTTTTTCCCACAGAATTATTTTGTTTAGAGAGGCTACCATTGTACACATTTTCATCCTTTACCAAAGCCCACACAAAGTTTCCCAAAGGGAAAGGCATTAATAGTAAGAATCATTAAAAATGAAAATAAAAAGGTGCTGGAGAAGTGTGATCTGCAGTATTGAAATGCTGGAACTCTGTCAAGCAGCAACCGTCACTATGCCGTCCACGCCCATCATTAATAATGATTATTAATAAGTATGTTTCTTGGAGTCCACTTGGCACATTTTATCATGGCACTGAATTTGTAGCTCATTTAAAACTTGCCCACCATTAGTTCAGAAATAATGTATGTTATACATTTTTGTGTGTGGAGTTAGGGGTTGAACTCAGAATTTTGTACACGGTAGTGATTGCTCTACTACTGAAGAATTATCTCCAGCTCCAAATGTGTGCTGTAGCAAGATCGGTAGCATTCCTGTCCAGCATTCCTCATCTCATAATTTGGCCTTCCTAGTCTTTTGTCCTAGAAAATATAAAGAGGTTTAAATATTGTCAGTGTGTACTTGCTATTTATAAACAAATGTGGATGAAGAGATTATTAAAATATTCTCTTTTAATAATAATTTCCATGAACTATTTATCACAGTGTTGTTGTGCATGTAATACTGACATATTTGGTTACATAATCCCTGGACTATTAACATTTAATGAAAAGCCTTGAAATGAGTATACTCTATCATCCCAAGCTGAATTCTGATTCTACTGGGGACCTCATAAGAAAATAAGAAAACATTTCCTAGGAAATGAATCTACTATTAATTCAACAGAGAATATAAAGTTATAGTTTTGCTTCACTGTAGAGCAATAAGATAATTTTTCATATTTGCACAAATAACATTAGAATTGGGAGAGGAAGTATGAGCCAGGCATTTTTGGTGAATTTATCTTATTTTGCTTATAAAGTAAAGAATCATATTCTTCTTTTAATAACATGGTCCAATGAAATAATATGGAAACAAGAATTATATGAAAAAAATGACTTTGCTTGTCTATGATGAGAATTTGGAAATAAATTGAATGTTTTTTAAAAATGATATGCACACATACATATTTATATTGTTTTTCAAGAAAGGGGTAATTAGTACATGGAGAGAGAATGATAGAATCCTTCAGGATCTGTCTTCTGTGTAGCCCTTCAGCCATTTATTTAGAATGGAGATTGCAACTCACACAGAGGGCATGCAGGGTGAACACTGCCTAGGATTCCTTACAATAATGGCTTTCATTGCTTTTTTTGTATAATTTTTAAAAAATTTATTCTTCTCTCATATATTACATGCCAACTCCAGTTTCCCCCTCTCTACTCTTCTCACAGCCTCTCCCCAGTGCTTTTTAAGAATTAATTTTCCTTCATTGATTTTATAAGTGTGGTTATAGATTTTTATTTTATCTCCATTTGAACATAAGCTCTGAGAGATCAAACTATGTTATACTATTTCTGTAATCCCATTCACAGTGCCCAGGAAACTTTGTAAGTAAAAATGGAGGAAGGGTACACATTAAGCTAGACCACTGTGACCCCACTTTTCTTATTATATATATACATAAGATACAGTGGTTAGGCTTAGGCTGCAATAAGGAAATGATTTCTCAAGATGTTCTCAACACAGTTAAATAGGAGGCAAGAATATGCAAATTATCTTACTTATGATGTCTGTTTCACATTGTTTACATATATCAAGGCATCAAGCTCTATACATCACAGTCATAACTTTTTAAAAAATTTTTGTGTGCATTTCAATATTATATACCTTGAATGTTTTGTTTTTATTGGCCATCAATAAAATATTGTTAATCCCACTGACTGAGAATAAGACCACTATGACAGTTTAAAGCCAAATTTAGAGCAAGCTTTATTAAATATTGGCCGGGTGGATGTGCTCTGGCCAGGTTCCCGGGAAATGGCCTTGGGTCACAGTTTGCAGTGGCTTAAGAAGGAAAACCCATAATTTATTGCATTTCTCATTAGGTCCAATCAGGGGCAAGAATATATCTAGACATACCTAAAGCCTTCATCCAATCAGGGACAAGCATATATCCTGAAGTATTTCCTGCCTATTAACCTCCTGCCCACAGCCAGTGCAGAGGGGTCAAACAAACTTGTTTGGGCGGTGAAGAAATGTGACTTGTATTTCCTATAAACAATAGCCTCCAGCATTTCAGGAACTATCTGTCATTGGGCAAGGGGCTTGCAGATCAAAGGCATTTTTGTTTCATGGATCTCTAAGGCATAGCAATTAAAACTTTGCTCTCACAGTACGTGTGTGAGGGTAAAAGGTTCTGATCTCTGTAGTCAATGAGGAACCTAGCTTAAAATATATTCTGTTGTACAAAAAATTTAAAAGATGAAATCGGGATGACATTTTCTTAAAAGTATATCCATAATGTCTAAAAGTGGTACTTATATGTATTTACCATGATGTAGGACCTCATAAGGCCTGGACATGAGGCCCAATGTAACTTCCCAAGCCTAGCTCGAGTTTGGTGACCTGTCTTCAGACATGACTTCTGCATATGAGTGACTCAGCTCAACCTGACCTAGAATCACCTCTGCCTAGTAACTGCTGAGATGGCATCATCTCATTGGCCCACTACCCTCACCCCATCCCTTGTCACCCCAGCCTATATAAGTCCACTCCTGATGCAATAAAGAGTTCCTGCTTTGACAAGACTCCTGGCTCAGTGTGCTTCTCTCCAGTGGACAGGGGAGGTCTGGGCCATCGACCCTCACCATCCCGCTCAGCCCCAGGGAGAGACCAGCTGGTCGTCCTGCCTCAGTCCTACCTGTTGGTCAGCCCGACACCATGAGATAAACCAGATGAAATATTTGTAAAATATCAGTGTGCAAGTGCTACACAGAGACATAAATCTAGAAAGGGGAATGAGAATATTAGGTGAAGAGAGTGAAAGACCAGGCAGATGCCATAACAGGCTGCTCAGTCTTCTCTCAGAGATCAGGCCTCAATTTCAGTTTCCTGAGACTTGAGCAAGAAGTTTCTGGGAAGGCCATGAACAAAAGACATAGTCCTTGCAGTAGCTCCCTTTCTACATGTACTCTGGTACTCTGACTGCTCCAGGTTCAGCCAGTTGTTTACTGTCTGGAACACCTTACCAACTTAGAGCTAAGTGCATGGGTCAATGTGAAAGCCTGGGCCACTGAGCCAGCCCCTACAATCAGTTTGTGGTAGGCCAATCAGCCTCCATAGCAGCTCAAGGACAAAGCTGGGACTTGTCCAGGCCTGCCCAAAAATGGATAACTGCAACCCCCAACTGACCCTAGCCAAATAAAGTTACTAACATGATTGCCCCTCGCATAAACCAGTCCTGAGTCTGTTCCTATGTAGTCTGTAGACCCCCAAGCCCCCCTTGCTTTAAAAACCCTGCCCCATTGCTGGTCAGGGTCTCTCCTACTCTGCTGCTGCATCAGACAGATAGAGAGTCTGAGTTAACTTGAAATAAAGACTCTGCTTTTGCATTAGATTTGGTCCTTAGTGGTCTTTGGGGGACTCTGGGTACAACAAGAGAACATGTTCGGTGAATTAGGGTGAATAGGTCAAGTGGGAAATTTCAGTTGCAATGTCCTCTCAAAACTGTACAAGAAGAGAAAATGTACAATCTGATAAAAGTCTGGATTTTTTGCGGGGGGTGTGTGGAGGAAAACTGCATTGTGCAGAAGTTCTTGAGTCAGGATGTGTGGATTCTGTCAGAAGAACAAGGAGACTAAGGTGGCAGAACTAAAGTCTGCTGGTTAGGAGGGAAGCAGGCTGTAAACTGGGCTGGAAATCCCCACTGTAGGGCCCGAGGAACCGCCAGAAGGACAGGTTCTAAATGAAGTGTCTTTAAAACTTACAGGGTTGGTGTCCAGAACTCAGACTTCCTCGGGTTGTAGAAGATTAGCAGGGAAGGAAGTTTTCTACTCAGCAATTTTATCTGTAAATGATAGAGAGCCATCGATAGTCCTACATTCCAAGCCCTCCCCTCCACACACAGAGTCTGTAACAAATTCCCGCTGCTTCTGGCAGTCCTGCAAGGGAGGAGGAGTGGCCCGCAAGCTCAGGTTGTATTTGTCCATTTGTAATCTGGTATCAAACATCTTGAGTTTCACAGGATCAGCGATCTCCGGATTGTTGAAAGAGGGCTGTGATCCTGTCCTTTTGCTTTGATTTTGGGTAAAATGTGCTGTGCTTCCCTGATAAGGAGAGTCCGTGAACTAACAGGTCAGCATACTCCTGGTTTGTAGGTTGAGATTGTGAATTTAGAATGCTAGGCTTCTGGGTTGAAGTTACTAGCCAGAGGATTTGAGTCTTGTATGCATTGCTCTGTACACTGTATTGCAAGAGGCATGCCCCCCCTATCCTATTTGTAAGATACTGCGCCAGAGGCCATGGCGGGTTTTGGACCAGGGTGCCCCAATGCGGGTGAGACAAGCCATGCAGGCACGGAGGATAGCGGCAAGTTACTCACACAGCAGATGAATCGTCCACGTATGACATGTTTATTTTGGGTTTTGGGGGAGAGAGGAGAGAGAGAGGGAGGGTTCTTTTCCTCTAAGGGGGCTTTAACATAAGATGACGTCAGGACACTGGGCAGGTCTCCAAGGGGTGGGTCAGGATACTAACACTATTGTTATTTATCTATCTTGTAGTATACATATATTATAGGTAAGCTTCACAATGTGTACCTCTTCAGTCTTGAAACTTTTATGTATTTAAGTTGCTGTTCTTAATTATCTCATTTTTCCCCCTGAGGTCTTTCCCATTAGGATAACCTCAGAGTGGAACTGCACACTCTATTGGTACATATTTTTGTGTCCACATTTGAAGGTGTGTGTGTGTGTGTGTGTGTGTGTGTGTGTGTGTGTGTGTGTGTGTGTGTGTGCTCATATGTGTGGAGACCTGTGGCTGGAATATGAGGTTGGGAGTCTGCCTCCATTGCTTTCCCCTTTGTTTATTGAGGCAGGGTCTCTCAATCGAACCCAGAGCTCACTGATCAGGCTAATGTAACTAGCCAGCTTGGTCTGGGGATTCCCTGTCTCTGCCTTCTGAGTGGTGGAATTACAGGTGAGATGTCCTGTGAGCACAGGCATTTGTATGGGTTCGGGGTATCAAACTGATTCTCATCCTTTTGCAGTAAGTGCCTTATGTACTGAACCATCTCCCCAAACACAAATTTATTTTATTCTATTTTTTGCATCAATATTTTCCTTGTCAGTTTTAAAATTCCTTTTATTGTTTATATTACACTAGATCATAGTGATATTGTGTTATCTATAGCTTTATATATGGCTATTTTCAGTCTAGAAATCTTATTATAACAGCTAATTAAGAAGTGTCTTCTAAAGCTAAGTGAAATATGTACTTAAAACAATATCTAGTGCTTGTTTCTTCATTACACACAATTAAATATAATTCTACTCAGAAGCATATGACTGATGCATTATCTTTGATCTCTAATGGAAAACAGCTGAGTAGAGATATGCTTTATTTGCTTTTTATTTCATTCTCCTTTCTGTACAGTTGATACTTGCAGAATGTATCCTGAAGCACAGCAAAAAGACCTGCCCTAGAACAAAACAGGCCTGGTCCAATGCTTTAAGGGTCAGTCTCCTGCCGCATCTTCTGTTCTGGCTGCATCCTCTCTCCCATACCCTCTGATGTACTGACATGCCTGTACCCATGATTTGCCATGATACAGCTGACACTGCTTGCCTTAAACACATGGGAAGGTTTCTAGATAGACACTCCTTCTAAGCTAGAAAGAAGGTTGGCAGAAGGAGTGGCATACACCCATAGACTGTCATCCTCTCTTGAATCAGAAGCTGTGTGCACTCACCTCTATTGAGAGTTGCTCCTTGGCCTTTGGTGGTACTTATTTTCCTGTCCACTCAATTAGCAACCCAGAAGATGTAAGTAAATCCATCTGGGATCCTAAAAAATCTGCTCCTGGGAAACCTTAGCCATGTCATTGATAAACTTAATGCTTGTGGTCAAATACACTCTTGACAATATTTCTAAATAACTACACTTCTTAAAAATGCATGCAGACCAAACTAATGGTTGAATCAAGGCTACTGAAATGGCACAGTTAGTAAAGTTCTTCATGCACAAACAGAAAGGCCCAAGTTCAGAAACTTGAGATGCATAACAGCCAAGTGTGGGGACAAGTGTACTGGGTCTTGTAATCCCACTACTCGAAGAGGATCCTTGGAGTTCACTGCTAGTCAGTCTAGCTGAACTGGTGAGCTCCAAATTCAGTAGGAAACCATGTCCCAAAAGCTAAGGTGGAGAGAGATAGGAGAAAACACACAATGTCCACTACTGGCCTTCACATGCACACACTCATAGATGCAAGCACACACAAACTCACTTACACAGCACACTCTATTGCGCACTCATGCTCACCCACATGTGCACACACACACACACACACCAACTACTGAGATGCCTTAGGAATAAATGCTAGGTCTATTCATCTCAGCCTGTCACTCTCACAGCAATAGCATTAAGCAGAAGTCTGTCATTTGAAATGGTGTCCTTTGCTCTGAGCATGTCCTCACAACCCACTCACAGCAAGCTCTTCAAGTAGTCATGACGGTTCGGTTTTTATGTTTTTCCCATTTTCATCATTAAACTTTCCCCCAGTAATTACCATTTCAGAGATAATAGCAGTGTGTTCAATCAGATATGCCTCACAGCAGAATGTCTATTTTGAAAAGATAATTATTAAAAATAATAAAAGAAAGGGCACAGTATTATATGTACATGTATCATAATTTGTCTATTTTTGAATAATTTGTCTGAACTTTACTATGATATATATATAGTTTTGCTTGTTTGGGTTTTTGGGAGAAGGTCCCATGTAGGTTAGGTTAACCTTGAATTTGCTATGAGGTTGAGGATGATCTTAAACTCCTGATACACTTGCCTTCATCTCCCAAGTTCTGGGATGATAGGAGTGTGCTACCATACCCTTCTAACATTCAGATATTTTGAGATAATTTATAATTATTTAGAAACTCAATGCTTCATTAGTTTTTTTAATAGCTAAGAGAAAACGAGTGACCCATTTTAAAAGTGATAACCAACAGCATTACTTCTTTTGAATAGCTAGTTCTGTTATCAGATTTTTAGGTACATGTGACCCCTTAACTGCAACTCATTATAGTTTAGAATGCCAGAAAATTCTGCCTACATTTTTGTATCAAATAAAGAAATTCATCAGTTGATTTTGATTCCGATTTCACCATTTATACATTAAAAATCAAATGATATCATCAGTGTCTCTTGCAGCTGGAAGACTCTATTATTTTCCCCATCTACTTTTTAAAATCATACAGATGCCATTAATAACACAAGAAATTAAAATACAAGCCTCACATCTCTTCAAAATTGTTAAAACATTGGATATTAGTTTTGACATAAAGTACAATTAATGCATTCTAGGAATGTTTTTGAGAAATAAGACAAAAAGAAACAAAAGAGCTAAGTGGCAGAGAACAAACAGTATGAAACTGAATAACAAATGCATGGAGTAGATAAGAGCCAGGGAGAAGGCCAGGGCGAGCTGCCAGCCTGGGGGAAAGAGTGGATTGCTTAGTACAGGCAGTAGTGCGGTGAACCAAGCCCACCCAGGTGCATCTGTAGAAGCCTGGTGGCCTTCTGTAAATGTTAATTATATGGTTCAGTAACGAACAGATGAGGATGGGAGGCTGGGTGAGATGTAGATCCAAAACACAGATACAACTATTCTGAAGAGAATTATGGAGAACAGTGGTCAAGCAGGTGACTAAATCTGACAGCCTGGGGAATGGACCTGGTGGCCTAGTGTACCTTAGCAATGCTGTAAGCAACTTTCAGTTATGTTCTGGGTCAGAATGGTGCCAGAACTCATGGTAGCAGAGACTGGGTCCTAAGACTCCTGCAGAGCACAGGGTGGAAACATGCTCCCTTCTCTCTGATTACAGTACTTCTACAAAACTGGTTGTTTCACTGAGCATAATATCTCCCAAATTCGTGAAATCTATTGTACCATGGGGTACCTATAGTTAATACTATTGTAATACATTCTTGAAAATTTCAAAGTGGAGATTTTGAGTATTCTTTTCATATAAAAGTTTGCAGAATAATATACATTAGCCTTCCCACAATGTATATATACTTCAAACCTGTTGTGCACGAACTACTTTGTGTTCTCAATTACACAGTTCTTGTTTTTAAAACTGTAATTTTTCCACAAGTGAAGGGTCTTTTACATGCAATAAGAAATTTTATATTTGTATATTCCTTTTCCATGACTGGCTTGGGAAAATACAGCTTAGAATGGAGGATATTTTTATATCTGTATGAACACAAAGGCCTGCAGTTGTTAATTGCTCATTGTCATACTAAAGACCATCAATTACATCACACAAATTGCAATGTGGGAATTAGAATAAAGAATAAGACAGATGTAAAAAGAGGAACTGCAATATGGTCATAAAATTATGAGCAGAATGGAATTGGGAATTCCTTTTGATTGTGACAGATTGTTCCCTTTTCCAGGGCTGGCATGCAGAATCCTTGAATGAGCAGGTTACCATACACTTCAGTAAACAGTTGCAACACACTCTTTGCTAGACAGGAATATTTGTAGAACATGCTGTGTACTAGGACACAGGCAGCTGTTAGCCAGGCCTCTAGGGTTAAGTGCTAACTGAAGTGTTGACTCTACCAGAGTCTGCAGCCATCACAGGCTCCTTCAAGATTCTTCTAGGAGTGTGAGGCCTATGGCTACACATCTAAGCACAGGGCAGAACTGCACTTTAAGCCTCTGGAATAGTATTAGAAAAACAAAATTAAACACAAGGAAGCAAACAATGGGAAGATGAGAAGGAAATCAGACTTTCTGAAGATGGTTTCTCATGTGGTCTGTCAATGGAAAATATTGTTAAGGTAACCTGCATAAATTCTTTGGAATGATATTATCAAGTTTAAGTGCAGTTCAAAAGAGCAACACCAATAGTACCAATAGTACCAATAGTTTTTTAGAGATTATAGGTTTTGTGTATACATACCCATATGGTGAGTCAGTCTCACCCTACAGCCCAGTGATCACAATCCTTATGCTGGGGTTATGGGCATACACTCCATTACCCAATTGTTTGTTATTTTTGAATCAATGCCTAACTTACATTTTAGTTTTACCGACGTCTAAAGATGTAGGTACTCTCCATGTGAGCATGTCACTCTCTGGTGTCTGTTTTGAGGCTAGCATCTAAAGCACATATTTGAAGACATATCAATCACTTAGAGCATATTTGAAAATGCTAAATAACTTCTAATATTTTGTGGGTTTTCTGCATATTTCTATTGAATACAATTATAGGGCATACTTAATAGCAACAGAGGATTTAAAAAAATGAAAACAAATAACCCAACATCATTTTCTTTAAATAGATAATTTTATTATAAAACTTTAGGCAAATGATAATCTTTATTTGGAACTTCCAACAGGCTCATGTATAGGAAAAACATATGCTTTGGTTTGGTGTCAGGAAATGAAATCTTTTGATTTGTTTTTCCATAAATACATTAAAAATTAAATTATATGTTCTACAGTGTTTCTTGTAGCTGAACATTTTATATTTTTCCTTATCCATCTCTTTAAAGACATGCAGTTTTCTATTACTATGTGCCTTAAATTAAAATTCCTTAAGCTATAGGATGCAACATTTGCCCCTGTTTAGTGGTCCCGATGTCCATTTCAGCATGGATTGAATGCATCAACTTCCTGCTTTCCTAGTAAGAGAACCAGGTGAAGGGAGGCATCCTTTAGATCTCCACAGTTAGCAGTAGATGATGACCACACTAAAGAATGACTGACATGATGTGAAGGTTCACCATATGCATCTTTCTACAGGTGTACACAGTCTTAATTTTTATTAGCTATTTGTCTTAGGTGCAATTGATCCCTTGTCAACTTGACACACAAACACGTCATTAATTCACATCCCTTACTTTCTTATTCATTCCCAAGATCTCACATTAAAATCATAATTTTAAAAGTCCCCCAGTCTTTACCAGTTTGTGGGAGGACAGCTTCCACCTTATAGAGGGTTCCTATGAGGAGGAAAGAGGAATAAGAAACTTTTAGATTGAAAGATAGTGGAGAGGAGAAAGACAGAAACACAGGATAGCTTCGGGAGGACCTGGATCAAATTCACTAGGTCTGTCTCTTCAAAAGGGCTTTTTATAACAATGCTAAAGGGTGGGGCAAAAGAGCTCCTCTTTGCTAGATCAAAGCATACTGCATGGCCAAGTGTAGACCCTTCCAAACACCTGGTAATGATGCCCTTGGTCAAATCATCCCCTTATGCAGCCCTGTTGGGAAAAGCAAGCTCAGATTCTTGGACCCAGAGTAAGTTCTTACTAGGAAACCTCTGTGGATCTCTATACCAGTTCAAACACATCAAAATTTCAGTCTCTTTAAAATAGCCAGTCTCTTTCAAAAGTTCAAGTCTTTTAGCTTCTCATTGCTTGCTTGGCTCATCTCCTTATAAAACCCAGAACCACCACCCCAGGAATGGCACCACCCACCATGAACTGGTGCCTCCCCCATTGATCACTAAATGAGAAAATGCCTTAAAGCTGGATCTCATAGAAGCATTTCCTCAACTGAAGTTCCTTCCTCTGATTACTTCTAGCTTGTGTCAAGCTGACACACCAAACCAGCCAGTACACAGCTAAAAGTCTTTTTTTTTTTTTTTAGTCTTTTAAAGACTAAAGATTTTTAGTCTTTTAAAAATCAAAATTAAATACCCCCTCAAAAGGGAAGAACCAGAGCACTGCCACAGGCTCAACCAAACAAACCCAAACTCCAACAGTATAAATAAATCAATGTCCAATTATCTGAGATTCACTCATGATCTTCTGGATTCCTCCAAAGGGCTTGGTCATTTCTCCAGCTCTGCCTGCTACAACATACACTGTTTATCTTTGAGTCTCTGGCTAGCTCTACTCCACTGCTGCTATCATTCTTGGTGGTCTTCCCATGGTACTGGCATCACCAAAATGCTGGCGTCCTTGCTGCACTTTCACCAATAGCCTCTCATAGGCTCTCTTCATGGTGCCAAGCCTCAACTCCACATGACTCCTTCCATCCAGGGCCTTTAACTGCCACTGAGGCTGCACCTTCACCAATGGCCTTTCCTAGCCTCTCATAGTTCCAACTCTCAGCTACTCTCCATGACCTCTTCATGAATTCAAAACTTCTACCACCTGGGTGATGCTTTCATACCAAATCTGGACTGCCAGCATGATGTACAACCTTGGCCCCCACAGTTTCTCTGTGTCCTCAGGAAACACTTCCCAGAAGATTTCACCAGTGATACTGTTCTCTTCTTACTCACTACTAATTTTTTAGCTCCAGCAGACCAGCATCAATTGTCCCAGTACCATAAATGTTTCACTTCAGTAGTTCTGGTATCTTGTTAATCACAGCTGATACTTCAGGCCCGGCTAACCAGAACCACAGAATCTTAATTCAAAATATCAAATGGCCCTGATAAGAGTCTTTAAACTTCCCTCTAAAATTTTGCAAGCCAGGCCTTTATCTTCTGAACGGCTTTTAACATTCAATGGTTTTTCCTAGCCCAAAGTTCCAAAGTCCTTGCAAAATCCTCTCCAAAAACACATGGTCAGGTCTGTTATAACAATACCCCACTATGCTGGTACTATGATAAAACACCATGACTAAAAAGCAAGTTGGAGAGGAACTGTTTTATTTGGCTTACACTTCAGCATTGCTGTTCATTGCTGAAGGAAGTTAGGACAGGAATTCAAGCAGGGCATGTTCCTGGAGCCAGGAGCTGATGCAGAATCTATGAAGGAGTGCTGCTGACTGGCTTGCTTCCCATTGCTTGCTCGGCCGGCACATCTCCTTATAAAAACCAGAACCACCATACCAGGAATGGCACCACCCACCATGGACTGGTGCCTCCCCCATTGATCACTAAATGGGAAAATGCCTTACAGCTGGATCTCATAGAAGCATTTCTCCATTGAAGTTCCTTCCTCTGATTACTTCTAGCTTGTGTCAAGCTGACACACAAAACCAGCCAGTACACAAATTAATTTTGTTTTTAGACAGGTTTCACACTGTAGTCTAGTCTTCCGACAAACACACACCATCTGCCTTCACCAGACTCCTGAGTGACAACAATAGGGATATAAACTAACTTCCCTGTTTTTGAGGTACCTTTTAGACATATACCATAACCTATATTTAAAGCATGTTTTATTAAGAGCTTAATATAAATATTAAATGTGAATGTTTACTTAGCACAGGACCAAAAAGGCTAAGGCTAAGGGAAATAGAATGGACTGACCAAGCAGAAGTCATGACTCTTTTCTGTCCCAGTTTCTCCTGCTAGTCTGGCAAAAATGTTTCTTTGCACACATCTTGAAAGCATTCAGATACTTGAATTTTGCAGTCAAACCCCTAATTTGAGGATGCTTTTTGTATTTTTGTCCTCAATTGCTTTCTTAAAACCAGTAATTATCACTTCAAAGAATAGGATTATATATTATCCAGATGGAAATTACTCCTGTATATTAGGTATAGCTTTAAATTTAGGGACTTTTATTTTTAGTTTCTTAAAAATGTTCTCCTTAAAATAAATGCATGATATGAAACAACTTATCGAGAACTACTTTTAGTAGGAGCACATTTATCTTTGTTTTTCTTCTTTATTAATGGGAAACACTATTACAGACTAATGGACTGAAGGTTGTTGAGTAGACATCCATCCATGTTGGTTTCTGCTTGTAATGATCTTTTTAAGTAAAAGATCTCTGAAACAAGTTCTGTAGGTCTTTCAAAAGCACATTCTGTCTAACAGGAGTCTCCAGTTAAACTGATGAGCTACTTGCTACTCGGTGTCCTACAAAAGAAAACAAACAAGAGAATATCAGTGCTCCATAGTCAAGTGAACAGCTTGATAATTTAGTATTTTTACCTGTAACATAAAGTCATAATAACAGTAGAAGTAATATACAATTATTGATCATCAAATGCATTTTAATTTCTTGACTTAAAAATTTGCATTCTTGGCCGGGCGTTGGTGGCGCACGCCTTTAACCCCAGCACTCGGGAGGCAGAGCCAGGCGGATCTCTGTGAGTTCGAGGCCAGCCTGGGCTACCAAGTGAGCTCCAGGAAAGGCGCAAAGCTACGCAGAGAAACCCTGTCTCGAAAAACCAAAAAAAAAAAAAAAAAAAAAAATTTGCATTCTTATAACTATTTTCCTTAAAACAAAAACAAAAACAAAAACATTACTGGTCGTATGGTAGAGAAATCTCCAAATTCTAATCTTAGCTTTGAACCAGTGTCCTAAATAGAGCAGTGATGTTGATGATATTCATACATTATAAGCATATGTTGTGTTACATTGCAGCAATCCAAAAATGTGTTATCATCCCTAGTGTGTATAGTAAAGATATCAAATGACTAAATCATGAGCATGCTTATATGGCAGGACATGGATGAATAACAGTTAAAAATAAGTTGAAGGAACTAAAAAATCTGTGTTGAGTAGGGCTGTAAAGCATTGTGATAAAAATAGCTCAACATTCTAGGGGGCTAAATCTTTTCTTGGACCTCACAGCCAAAGTTAATAACACACTTTGAGGTCACTTATGACTGCTGTTGTATAACTTAGCCCATTTGTTTTTCTTGCCTATAAGAGAACAATCTAACAACCAACATTACTTTCTTGGATTTTCCATGTAGTCAATCTAAGGCAATGAATATCTGTGATCTTAAGTTAGGTAGTCTTCCATGCCCTTGATGCAAAGGTAACTTATGTACATGTGCTGTGATAGTCATTTGATGAAAACAGCATATATAAGTTGAAAGAAATTTTATAAAACAAATATCTGCCATAAATATTAAATACAACATATGGATAATGCTTAACAATGTTTATAGTACTGTTGCTGTCTGAGTCATTTGGGGTCAGTTGAACTCAGTCAAACTCTATTAAGAATTTATGTAAAATGTTCAGCATTTTATCCCCATACGATACTTTCTGTGCTTTTCAATAAAAGAGAAAGCAGATCCCTTTGTTATCAAGAGACACACCCATACAGACAGACACACTCAGACACAGATATACACACATAGAGCTAGGGACAGACAAAGTCACAAGACAGCATTCAAGTAGAGACATATTCAGATTCATAGAACAGACAAACAAGGACAACGGAATTCAAGGGAAGAACTAAGTAGAGAATTCAAATCTGGGCTTGCTTTTGGTTAATTGACACCATGGGGGAGTGCTTTTATTTTTTCCCTTAATCAGATTCCAACACATTATTGATGACTCTTGAGTTTATTATTAATGTTTTCAATATATTGGGGCTTATATTAAGAATCATTAATGCATTAAAGATATGCAGTACAGATCTGAAAAGAAAATTAGTCAATATTAAAAATCCATTATAATAGTATATGCAAGATGTTTCAAATGACATATACCTTAAAATAACTATATTACTGAATAAAGAGTGGTTCTACTGTGTGTTAGTCACAGGGGACATGTTCCAATCAAAATGAAGTTTCAGAATAAAACATGCATCATGGGAACAATAACCATTGCTTTAACATCAGAAAGAAAGATTTCAAAAAACAAAGGGGCCAATCCAACAAAAAGATAACATTCTATATCCATGTGTATTCTACAATGTGGCTGTACAACATCTAAAGAAAAACAAACAGAACTAAGAATAAACATATACTGGCTAATAAGGTATCATATATCTTCCCCTACTATTCAGGTTACTTTAGATTTATCTAATGAGAAATGCAATTAAAAATTGGACAATGCTATTAGTTCCTGTCATTTGTAAATCACAGGGTAGACAGGGAAGAATCAATATATTACTTCTTCATGTGAGGATACTGTTAATTATTCCTATAGAAATGGTTTGGAAGTTTTCACTAAACATAATGACCAAATTTTAGAAATATTTTAATTTATTAATTTTTCTTATTAATTGCTTAAACATTACCATCTCTACTTCCCTTTAATTAGGCATTTTAATTTCTTTTAGTTAAATATATTTCATCTTCATCGGATGTATTCTTCAAATTAAAAGCATCATAACTTAACATTTTACTTTTAGCATTCCTGGGATTCAATGATCATAGTGTCATTAGCGATGATAATGACAACAATTTGATTAGATCTATGCACTGATTTCTTATATTTAACCAAGTCAGCCTATCTGCCTATATACTTTTTATATCTGTCAATCATCAATCTAGCATCTATCTACTTAAAATACATTTATCTATTGTGTATCTACCTATATATCATCTGTCTTGTATTACCAATTTATCAATCATATATTTATCTGTCAACTCTCTACCTATCATCTATCTATGTATCTATTATAATCTCCTACATATACATTATATAATTTTTATAATATATAATATACATTATATAAATTTACATGTAAATATTCAACTAGAGATGAGTTTTATTTATGTTCATTTTATATATGGAGATTGAGGTACACTGAGATAGTGTTTTTTCAGGGTTGTTGAACTGCAGTCATGGAAATTTATTTGAACCAAGTTAACCTACCTTTAGAGCCTGGCTGATGAATAGAATGGGATCATGTATAGATGACAAACAAAACTAACAAAATTTTAACTTATAAAGGCATGTGTTCACACATTGGTTGGTGTTAATTATAAAATGACCTTCTATTCTAAACTTTAATAGGCTAGTGTGCTTAATTAAGTGATGGAATAAGTTTATTTACAAATCTCCTTGAGTTGGCTAAGACCTTCAGTCATCCATCTGTCATCATGACCATTGGATACATACAGAGTAAGCATTTCCAGAGAGTGGAATTTATGTAGAAAATAACCCTAAAATGTGACTGGAAGATTATGGGAAAGGGGCCCTATAATATGGAAAATAGATATGGTGAGCAACATAGCAGTGACATCATACATTTTAAACAGATTTAACACTAAAACATTGAAAACATGGGTCCTTTATTTATTTTTGTTTTAAATTTTCTGTTTTTATGCTTTTCTATACTTATTTGTACATATAAAGAAAATATTTATATGTATTTCTGAAATGCTTTAAAAGATTTTCTTTATACATATAAATTGAAGACACATAGATCATATCCTATTAAACTAATCTAACTGTCAAAGCTTTTATGTCACTAAGTGTAGTTGTTTTTTCTTTTCTTTTTTTTCTTAACTCTTTGGGGGCCCACTACCCAGCTCCCAAATAAATACTTGGAGACTTATTTTTACTTATGAATGCCAGGCCTTAGTTTGACTTGTTTCTAGCCAGCTTTTCTAGCTTAAATTATCCCATTTCTCCTTAACTATGTTTTGATTCTGGTCTTTTTACCTTCCTTTATTCTATATATCTTTCTTTTCTTCTTACTGTGTGACTGACTATGTCGCTGGGTGGCTGGCCCCTGGCATATTCCTCTCCTCCTTTTTTTCCTCTTCTGTCTCTTCCTTTCATGCATGATTTTACCTCTTCCCTATTCTCTCTGCATTCCAGCCATGCCTATGTCTCTCTCCTGCCTAGCTATGGACCGTTCAGCTCTTTATTAGACCAATCAGGTGTTTTAGGCAGACAAAATAACACAGTGTTACAGAGTTAAACAAATGCAACACAAAAGAATGCAACACATCTTTACATCATTAAACAAATATTCTACAGCATAAACAAATATAACAAATCTTAAATTAATATTCCACAACAACTAGTAGCTTTTGTAACATACAGACTTGATAGTTTATACAAATCTGCTGAAAAGTTTAGCAGGCTTTAATTGGTGAAAGAATTAAATGCAGGGAACCTTTATGAATTGTTTTTCAAAGGCAGCGTGGAAATCTGTCAATAATAACAAAAGCTGTATTGCATTTCACACATCATCTTAAAAATTAATTCATGGAAAAGTTCTTAAGAGCTTTACAGAAATAAATGTAGTACCTCAATTGTAGATAGCAGGATTTTCTTCATTCATTTGGAGGTCATTTGCATATGATAAATATATTTTAGTCTATAAGTGTAAAATGAGAGGAATTTTTCCCCTAATTTGTTATCTATATCTCTACATCTCTGTCTACCTATCATCTATCTATCTATCTATCTATCTATCTATCTATCTATCTATCTATCTATCTATCTATCTATCACTTATCTATCTATCCACCCACCCATCTATAGGATCTCATATATCTCAAGATGACCTCAAACTCACTATACAGTTGAGGATGAACTTAAAAACCTTCATCTACCTATCTCAGTCTTAGAAGTATTTCATCCCTGAGCCTCTGTGGCCAGCTTATGTGCTACTATGGTTGAATCTGGGGATTTATGTGTGCTAGGTAAACATTTTATCAGTGAGGTACTTCTCTGCCCTGTACTATTTATTTTGAAGACTATTTATTAAATGGATAAATGAAAGTCAACTAACATCATTTTGCTAAGGATTACAATGAACTATATAATGTCCTGAATATTTTGTACTGCAGGCACTACAGGAAAAATGATTCCCTGCTCACCACATGATTTATAAAATTTGGTCATGAATCTTGTGTACAATAAGCATCAAATGATATTTGGGAAGATTATTTATGAAGGGAGATTCTGGTTAAAAGAATCAGGGAAATCATATCTGTTTTAATTCCAAAAGCTTAACCATTTAATGAAGTATTATGGGCAATGTCAATTTATTTTGACAGCATGATCAACATTATGGTCCAGGCTAACTTGATTGGTGGCCATGGAAGGAAGAAAAAAATCTATAACTTCATGTATTTGAGAAATATTAAGTAAGGCTGTATCCACAGGACACAATTTCCAGGGAAGAAACAAATTGGATAGATTCATAAGCAGCTAATATACAAACAGCCTTGGCATTAATACTTTGAAATTTTGGCACATCATTTTTCCTACTCCACCTAATACAATCCTGCTCTCTGGTTAAAAGAGGTTAATGATGATGACAAGGCAAGCATGAACACACCAAAGCCTTAGTACAGGTAGCACACATTTATGAAGAACGCTTCTAGATGTGGTTCCTAGGACGCCCTATATCTGAAACCAGAAGCCGCACTTAAGGAGATAAAAGTCCAGCTTCATGTCATTTGTATTGGGCCACACACTGTTGGTTGACAAGCAGCTTTCATTATTACAGGTGCCATATTGTGGGTTTAAGACAGGGGTAACTATAGCTAAGAATCAGATCAGGTTAAATAATCATTCTTAAACACAACCATTTGTTCATGGTGAAGAATGGAATGGAAGAGAGTTTGACAGTTCCAGTATATACATGTTCAAAGCCAGCTTAAGTTTCAGAGTACTTCAATAACTTGACATATCTAACATATTTTAATAGACCATGTTAGGCATTGAAATGTGAAATTCAGACTAGCGAGATATTAGCAGTGGCTGGAAGAGGGAGAATCATTTGTTTTGAAGACAGGGCCATTGCTAGGATTTCTGTGCTCCAATGGATGACCCAACACCCATGCATATATGGGCAGCACTAACTGGACTTAGTCAATTGTCAAACAAAAAAACAGACATGAAGTTAAGAAAGAGATGTGTTGGGGAGAATTGGAAGTGAGAAACAGATAAAGTTTCGGGGTGTGTGTGTGTGTGTGTGTGTGTGTGTGTGTGTGTGTGTGTGTGTGTGTGTGTGTACTTCTCAAAAATAAAGAAGTTTTGAAAAAAATCAATATATCATCCAAGACCAAGATTTATACCCATCTTTTCTTATAAGAACTTGGATAGATGTATTTCATACATATATTTTTAAGACTTATTTTGAACAATTCTTTTTGTATAGGTTACGGTTCTTTCATATGAAGATCATCAACTGTTGAAATATTGTGATAAAACTGTACCTTAGCCATTTAATCTTGACAATCTTTCTGACAAATCAATTCTCCTTACACATACAAGTTTATTTATAGACTATTGGTTCCATATGATGGTCTTCACATCTATCTTTAAAACAGCACCACTGTATCATCATTATTCTATTGTGCTAGAGTAGCTTAAATGGAGACAAGAATCTTTTCCATTTTTTTCCTTTTTGAATATAATTTTGAATACTTGTTTTCTTTTACATTTTAATGAGATACCTTCTTGGGTTCTAGAAAAAAATTAACAGCTAGATTTTTAGTTTATTTTATTGAAGATTAATAAACTCTTAGATGTATATAAAGGAGAAGCTTGAAGAGGTTTAGTTGATTTCATTAGTGTCTGAAGTTTTTTATGTAATCACATCAAAAATACTTACCTACAAAATCAGCTTGCCAAGAAGAGAGATTTATTTTGGCTCATGGTTTCATAGGTTTAAATCTATAATTATTTTAATTGACATGGGTTTGTGGTGAGGAAGAACATTATGGTTGCAGGAATTTGTGGCAGAGGATAGTACTCACATCATTACAGGAGAAAGAGATGGAGACAGATGATACAGAGACAGACAGACAGATATATAGACAGACAAACATATGGACAGACAGATAGATTCAAGGATGATTGATGACAGAGACAGAAAGATACAGAGAGAATATAGGTGATGCTGAAAATATGATATACATTTCTTACAGGGCACATCTGTCATTGATATTCATCTGCCCATTATGGCTCATTTACTAGCTTCTACCACTTCCAAATAATGTTCTCAAATTATGATTACTGTTAATGGTGCAATCTACTCATGAGGTCATAACTATCATGATTCAAACACTTCTCAAAAGCCCATCAATTGTCAACCATGCCTTTAACAAATAGTCTTTCAGGGGAATTTTAGATTCAAACTATGACAAAAGTATATAAATTTTCAGTTATAATACATTTTAGTGATTAAAAAGTCCAACAATTACCACAATGTTATAGAAAGCATAAACACCAGAGGTCAAGTGTGTAATTGGGTTTCATGTATTAGATCTGTAGCTGACCATTTATTGGCTAAAGCATTCTGAGCAAGTTATTTCCTTTCATCATGAGTCTCAACATTTTCTTATTAGTAAAATGAGGATAACGGAGTATACATCAGACCATTATATTTCAAGTACAGTGATGAGAGAAATATAGTGTGATTGGCATTATGCCAGGCATATCTGTGCATGCCAATTGGCATTAAATATTATTTTGAAAACTAATTTTAATGCAAAATCTGAATAAAGAATAAATGATTAATAATTTCAATCTGCATACATAACATACATAGTGAATGCGATATTGCAGAATCAATTCAAGTTTGTCTTACAGGGATTACATCATTTATACCAATACAATCTGAGGATGTGGCAATGCATTTATTTAAATTGTCACTGAATTCCACTAAACGTAAATTGCTTTCATAAGGCAGAAACTTGGAGTCTACTAATCATAAGAGGCAAGGTGATAGGACATAATTTCTTAAGGCAGTTTATCCACCAAGAGTACAATAAAAGGGAAGATCCATGTTAGCTTGGAGGAACTAATCATCACTATAAATTCTCACAAAGGTAGTTTAGGCTCTATGGCAATGCCTCAAACAAGTTGAAATTTATTGAATTTGTTTTATGGGTTTAAAACTCTCTGATTGTCACTTCAATTCTTTATGATACACTTCAATGAAGATTAAAAGTAGAAGGTATCTAGGATTGAAAGACTCTGTTAGATTTATAACCAGGAGTTACAAGCCATTTAGCTCACTGTGCACTAACAAGATTAAAATATACACAGGTGAGAACATTTTATTTGGTTTTGAAGACTTCAAATGTCAACCACAACATTACTTCAGAGTAGAAGGGTGTAAAATATAATGTGACAAAGCTTTATTGAATTAATTCACCACTGGCACCATGAATAAAACTTAAAAACACGAATTCACTAATAAATTTCTGATTTATTTAATAGAAATGTGCATGAAATTTCCTTGGCTTGGAAGTAATCAGGAGTCAAAATAATATCATTTTCCTCATTTTCATGTACTGAATTGGCATTATACATTTTAACATATGGACTAGAAGTCAAACATCATAAGGAGATACTGTCTAAAACAGCTTAATGTTTGTTGTCAAATTTTGATGGAAGGGCTGCAGAGTAGCTCAGCTATTAAAGTGTCTATCTCACAAGCATTAAGACATGAGTTTGATGCTTAGAATTAATGAAAAATTAAGCTGGAAATAAGAATGCATGCCTGTAATTCCAGTGCTAGTAGGGTAGGAACAGGAGGATCCCTTGAGTTTGTTGAACTACCTTAATTTTTGTACAGGATTTATGCAGGTAGCCATAGCTTCAGAATGGATGAGGTATATATTTCTAAGGTATATATTTCACCCATATTGAATGAGCTATTGACTGTTGATGACTGGTGAGGGAGGAAGAGTCACTCTCCTTTGGGAATGTGGCAGTCGGCAGGTTGCTCATGCCCCCAGTTAATGGCCAGACACTTACAGGCAAATGAGCAACACTCATTGTACTCAAGAAATTATTAACAACAAAATAAATAAAAAGTGATAATGAAGTGGGAGGAGATGGAGTAGAGGACACTAGGAGGAAGTTGGAGGAAGAGTTGTGGTATGTAGATACCATCAATATACATTGCATAAATTTGTCATAGGGTAAAAATATTACCTAAAAATAAAACAACTCCCAAAATATTTATATGAGATAGGAAGTGACCGAGGAAGATACTCAATATCGAATTCAGACCTCTATATGCACATGCACACATGTGCTCTTGCACCCACCCAAATACATATATGCATAATATCATACATAGACATACATAAATTTTTTATGGTTACTTATTCAAAATTCTATTATGAAATCTGGAAAAACTGCAAAATAATACAAAATCAACCTCACATAATGAAGTCAAATGTATTTTAACATCATATCCCTAAGCATGTCTCACGGTAAGCTACCTACATTCCTGTAACTTGTTGCTACATTAGTAATTTAAGGTATTCGGCCTTGATCAAGGTTGGGCATGATTAAGATTCATGCTCTTGCATTATTTTTGCTGGAAAACAATATTTCATGCATTTCAAATCCAATTAGTTTATTTGTTCAACATGACCTTCCCAGTGCCCTTTTCCAAATACAGGGTGTTAAGCTGTGCTTATCTTTAGCAGTGAGAGCTATGCCAAATGCTACTTTAAAAAAAAACTATTTTCTGAATCAAATTTAGTGAATATAATAAAAAATACCTTAGGCTTTGCAGCTTCATCCATTTGTACTTGCAAATCTAGTAATTGCTTATATAAATTAAGTAAACCATACATGAAAACAAGTTGTTAAATGTTCAATTAATCAGCATGAAAAAAATCTCTCAATGTTCTTGCTACCAGCAAACTCTTTTCAAGATAATTCATATGAGTTGGAAAGAAATCTCATATTTTATGTGCACATGTAAAAGGTTTCTGTATTTCCTGGGGGCTGGCTCTGTTTTTTTTTTTTTTTTTTTCATTCATTCAATACTTTTTGGTACACACATCACAGGTGTCGATTGTAAAAGTTCTGTGAAAAACCTAATAAGTGTTTCTGTTCACCCTATGTTCATTTTGAGCTCTTGAATAAACTCTCACAATATAAAACATGTATCATTTATTTTAATTTCTGTTTGCTTCCATGTAGTCTTCAAAGATAAGTAGAGTAGTCTGTGGTGGTAATCTAATTGTACTGAAATGTGATTTTGATTGTATGTTAATAAATAAAGTTGCCCGGGGGTCAGAGCTATTAGAGCCATTGCAAGAGTGTGGCGGTGGTTGCACACGCCTTTAATCCCATAGATCTCTGTGTGTTCAGGGATACAGCCAGCATTGGAGACATATGCCTTTAAGACCTAGGGGGCTGTACATTCAGACAGTGACGAGGCAGTCACGTGTTTGGGTTTACAACCAATGAGGAGGCAGAACAAAATACTATAAATAGACGAACAGACAGGAAATAGGTCTTTTTTCGGGAAGCTGGGACACCGCAGGCGGAAGGGTGAGATTTTAGCTCTGAGCTCTGACCTCTCGGCTTTCTCTTTTCCATTGTTTCTGTGTTTCTTATTTAATAAGACAGTTGGTTACATCAATAGTAGTCATAATGCAAAGCTTAGATCCAGGTTTTAGTGCTAGCAATTTAGAATTTGTTGAAAATAATGTGATTATTTCTTTAAAAATACCAACATCACAAAATTATCTGGTATCAAATTTACACAGTAAATTTAAATATTTTTTAATATCATGGCCATGAACAATTGTCACTGTGTGATTGTGTGATATTTACACTTCTATGACTTGTTTCTATACTAATAATTTAAAAGTTAAGATTTTTTTTTTGGTGTGTTTTTTTTTTTTGGTTTTTCGAGACAGGGTTTCTCTGTGTAGCTTTGCGCCTTTCCTGGAACTCACTTGGTAGCCCAGGCTGGCCTCGAACTCACAGAGATCCATCTGCCTCTGCCTCCTGAGTGCTGGGATTAAAGGCGTGCACCACCACTGCCCGGCTAGGTTAAGATATTTTTAATGACATAAAATTGTAACTGGTCTTTCTTTGTACTGTCAGCTTCTGAATAATGACACAGAGACTTTTTATTAATTGTGAAAGCCCAGCTTTCGCTCAGGCTTGTTCCAATAGCTCTTAAAATTTAAATTAACCTATTTATATTAATCTTTTTTTCTGCCATGTAGCTCATTACCTCTCCCCAGTATCATATGTCCCATTTCCTCTGTGTCTCATTGGTGAATTTCTGCATTTCAGATTCTTCCCCTGAGTTCTCTCTGCCTGGAAGTCGTGCCTATCCTCTCCTGCCTAGCTATTGGCTGTTCAGCTCTTTATTAAACCAATCAGAGGATGCTTCAGGCAGATAAGGGTAAATAGAGACACATCTTTACATGGTGTGATCAAATATCCTACAACAGAAAATTGCTACCAAGAATAAGGGATCTTGTTCATAGAGCTATGATTAAACCTTATTCTGGTTCTCAAGCCTTTGAAAGCAGTTTGCAAGAAGAATTTGGAAAATGTTGGAGAAACTGGCTAGATAAAATGTGGGATGTTGCAAGGAGAATTCAGTGGGCAATTCTGATGGGAAATCAGAGGTGAACGTTGATATAAACTCAGATGGTAAAGTTAGGCAAATAGGATTTCTAGTGGAAAGGAGGATTCTTGAGGAATTAGAGTAGATTCCAATTATTTTGCTTTTACTTCCAGTGTCCTAAGAGTCCTCTGAATGATGCACTCATTTGTCAATCTCTATTTTTTTGTATCGTAAAAATGGTAGGACTAGATGTGGGGTACCTCGGTGCTTAGAGTACACAGGATTTACCTAGGGAGAATGCTTAGATACAGAGGGTGACACTAGAGACTCTATGTGTCTAACCAGGTGATATTGATGCTCCAGGTACCAGAACTCTTGATTGAGTAGCAGAAGCAAAACATATGCTGCATGCCACTTTTGTTTGCTTCAGTCATATTTAAAAAAAAAAAAAATGCCCACTATGCCACGTAGTGTACGGCAGGGTCAAGAAGCCCTATAGGCAGCCCCTGAGAGGGCAATGCATGGAGCTATGAAGGTGAAGCTGCAGATATAACGACAACTCCAGAATGTGGAAAACATTCAGACTTGGAATGTCTCCAGAGTCATCAAGGGTAGTCAATACAATAGTGAAGACCTAAAGATTGTTAAGACCTTAAGAATGAGGCTTCTTAACATTTTTTGAGATTATAGTTTAATTAAAACATTTCTCCATTCTTTCATCTCTTCAAACTCTCTCAATACATACTTCCTCACTCTCCTTTAAATAACAACCTCTTTTTTTTCTTATTTACTAATTGTTATTGCATGCATATCTGTCTATGGATATGCATACATATTCTTTAATATAATCTCAAAAATCTGTATAATCTACCTAGGTATGTAAACCTACATGCATGTTTTCAGGGTTGACTGTTTGGCACCAAACAACCAATTGGTGTTCTTTTCTTTGAGGAGGACCACCTCTTCTGCACCCAACTTTCCTCAGTTGCCTATGGTTCTTTGTGTACAGTTGAGATATGGTTTTTTTTTCTGTCTATTTTGGCAAATTTGTTGGTGTCATCCTTGTTCAGTTCACATTTGGGCAGTCGTGCTGGTGAGATTTTATAGATGTGGTTTCTGCCATTACTAGAATATGCACTGTAAGAGCTAGAGGATCAGAGAATTTGTCCCATTTTTTAAAGCTCATATCATGACAAATTTCCAAGATGCTAGATACAGCTATAAAATTTAATGTTTTCTCTGTTTTTACTCATATCTGATGGAATGAAGATATTTACTCCCTGCCATTGTGTTGGAAAGATATTACTTGTTCTTTATTTTATAGTTGTTCACAGCTAAAAGCTGCCTGGAGTATATCTTAGGCTTTTGAAAATTTTGGAATTGTTAAGTCTCCTACAGTAATAGAAATGAATGAAATGAGTTTTGTATTTTGAGATGTCCACGAGGGCAGAATTTCATGGTTTAAAGATATATATCTCAGTGTTAAGTTGACAAGGAGCAGACATGTGATGGTGAATCTTGATTAGCAGCCAGATTGGATTAAGAGCAGCTTAGGAGCTGTAGATCACATCTCTGAGCATGTCTGGAGAGAATCCTCACAGATAGTTAGATGCTGTGACCATTTAACTAATGAGTGACTTAATCATAGTTGAGTTCATAATTTGAATTGATTACTGAGACTGTGTGGAACTATGGACGGTGGTGTCTGTTCAGAAAATGACAGTCATCAGATCATTTGAGCACATACTTTGCCCTGATCCCTTCCGGCTAGGGATTTTTTTCTGCCTCTTGTTACCACAATGTGACTTGTTGCTACTTTAATGTCATGAGTCATAAGTTTTGGTCCCACTCAAGGAGAGACTAAATGCTTTGAAACCATGAACTAAAATAAATCCTTCTTTGCTTACCTTGGCTCTGTATTGTATTTCATCATAGCAACAATAAAAGTAATACATGGATTTAGATCATTGTATTCCTAATAGGAAATGATAGCACCTGAACTTATGGCTTCCTAGTGAAAGAAATGCTTGCTAGGTCCTTTCTGCACTTTCTCCCCTTCCTGGCCTAGAACCGTGCATGGCATCTAGATACAAAATTTAGTCCTGTAGTGGGTAGGTAATTTTCCCAATTTCATTTTTCCATAACATGGTGCAGCTGTGAGTTTTAGCCAATTCTGTGTAAATCCAACTTACATGCTGCAAAATTCTTCCCATCATTGCCTATCAATTGCTGCTTTCCATATCATAATACAATCACTGGTTTGGTTTTAGAAGGCACATTATGCAGAAAAGTGAAATAACACTGATTTTTATCAGATTATATCATTTAAACCAGTAATATTACACATAATGCATGTTCCTCTAAGTGATGACCTATTCAAAAATTTAGATCTCTGTAAGTTTTACATTTAATGAAAATATACTTCAATGACTATAGCATTGTATAAAATTTTGTATTAATTTGCATGTGTATCAGGAAAGAATATCTTATCACTCCTCAAGAGATACATTTGAATATGTTGTTTTTTTAAAAAAATCTTCTTTTCAAACCAAAGAGATATCTGTTCATAGTATTTGGCCATAAAGTTATGAAGATCACTTTTTATTATGTAACTCTTTTAAAATTTGAAGAAATTTTCTTATGTTAAAAGTCAAATGTATGGAAAGAAAAGGTTATTTTAATTTTGGGGTATTTTTTTTGTACGTAATCTTTTTGGAACAGGTGTATGGTTTGTCTCTGACTTTTTCTTACAAATGCAATAAGGTCTAATTGTGTCCATCACCAGGTGTGACTTTACACTATGGCACAACCAACCCAGGGAACTAGGGCTTCATTTCTGGGACTATGGATTAGAGCAATAGATACTTCTCTTCTCTTGTGGTGTGTTTCAGACAATAAATATCTGAAGAAGTTGTTTAGTTCTATATTTTACACATCAATGAGGACCTAAGCTGTAAAGGATTTTAAAAAAAATCCTGCCAGGGTGAGGAGAGGAGACATCTTCAATACCTTGAACTGTTGGCCTGAGAAAGTGAAAGAAAGAGAAACAATAAAGTTTCTAAGAATGGGAAGAATTGACTCATAGATTGAACTAAAGCTGTGAAATGTAAAGGAAGCAGATTCAGATCTGGAAGGGAGAGGCTTCCTAGCTTCTGAACTGAGATAAGAAAACTGCCTTGCATTGTTGTGAGATGTTAAGTGCAGGGGCCACACAGAAGTTAGTAATCCATGGAGTCTAAATGGTAGAAGGAATTTAAGTATAGGAGGGATGGAGACAAGTTGTTATTGTTTAATCCTATTGTATATATTCATTGTGCATGGTACTGTGTTACATAAGGACATGTTTACACAAGTCTGTATTATATGTTGATTCTGTTTCCTACCCTACTCTCCTCCAATCTCCCTTATGGTCTCTTATGGCGTCCACAATATGGATGGATCCAGAATGATTTTCCCACATACTTAAGATAGAGTGTCTCAGTCTTAACCAGTTGTCCAGTTTAATTCACATTCCTTTGGCCTAAAATGTTTTTTGTGAACAATATATGTTGCCAAAGCAGTGTATGTTCACATTATTTTTAGATCACAAATGACGGTCATGCATGCTTTGCATGGGGGAGACAATGTGATACTTTTACCTCTATCTATGCTATAGAAATAGTCTACTAATATCATTAATGTATCTGCCACATTGTAAAGTTACAGATTTTCTATTGATGAGGATGTTAAAATACATTCCTTTAGTAATTTCAAAATATATAGCAATTTAATATTAACTATAGTGAACAGTGTGACAGGTCACTAAAACTTGCACCCTTTGATCCATAAAACACCCTAACCCATGTGTACCTCCTTTCTTCCAGCCCATGGTAACTCTCTTCCTATTCTGCATGAAATTTATAATTTTTGGATTCTCATAAGAATGAATGAGCTCATGTGGGGCTTCATTTTCGGTGTCTGGATACCTGAGTTTGTATAAAGTCTTCCAGTTACATCAGCTGTGCCCAAACAACAGAATTTCTGACACCATTAGAGTGATTTATTCATTTTTGGAATCCATTAGTACTTTGGAAGGGTTAATTTTTAACTTTTATCTTAAATAAATGTTTAGCATACTCTGCAGTGGTGATTCCAGCATCTTCCTGTCGCACAATCTAATACAGTGCAGCATCTGATACCCAGGAGAACATTTGACAGTATGTTTGCATTTAATATGGTTAATGGAAATTTAATGTTCTTACAATTGTTTTTGCCCTCCCAGTAGCACTGAATAATTTATGAACAATTCCATATGCCTTTAAATAAAACACAGTTCTTTATTAACCAAAGCAAGAGTAGCTATCACATTTGGTATGATTGCCCCAAACCTGATGCTTGAGAATAGCATTTTTCATATACTAATTAGGGCTACTCAAACTTGGGCAATGTCAGAAAGCCACTGTTCATCCACCGTAGTCCCGTAATGCTATTTTATTCATCTTAAAATGGTTCCATAGGCAAATTGTTTGCTGTACATGAGTGAAGACCTGAATTTGAATCTCAGAATCCACACAATGCCTGGCATGGTGACACTTGTTTATATTCCAGAACTCATGTAGAAAGACTGGGAGTGAGGACAGGAGAATCCCTGGAAGTTGCAGGCCATTCTGTCATACACAGTGGTGAATAACAAAGACATTGTCTCACACAAGGCAGAAGGTGCAGAGTGACATGTAAGATTTTCCTCTGACTGCCACATGCATGTCATAGCAGGGGCAACCATGTAGAAACAAATGTACATACATTCCCCCATCATTGTTCATATGTCTGGAGCATCATGAAGCTAGAAGAAATTCTGAGTGCTAATCAGTGCAGGTCCCACCCAACACAGATTTTCATTGAACTGTGGACTGTGTGAATCCATGGATTCTTCAATCTCTAGGTATATCTTCATCTTCTCCTATAGTTAACCTTGCTGCCCTCGGAGAAGTCAATGAAACATATATTGTTGAGAAATTGAACAGTCTTAACTTTCTCTTCATTTATAGGAAACCCATAGCTTGTAATTCAATAATGTAGAGTTAAATAACAATGAACATATGGGGATATTGTGATGATGAAAGAAAAATATTTTCAATTTACAATATATAGTATGTACTTAATGAGTAATATCTCCTGTAGTTACAATTATATTATAATGTGGATTCCTTACATGACAGTTGTTTAAGTGGTCTTTATTTTATCTGACAAATATAATAATAAAAGGCATGAAAATGTCACATTGTAAAGTTTCTTATTTGTTTGAGGGGCATTGTATCAGAGGATGTATGAGGATTAATGAATTAGTATTTATTTATTACTTCCATGATCTGATACATATTACTGGACATGCCTTAGATGCTATCTACAACATTTTTTACCTACAGTGTTTACTAATTTTCTATAATAGAATGGAAAGAACATGTTTTAACCAGACTCAGACCTAACTTTATTTTTCTACCAACTTCCATCAATCTTAATTTTATCAGGAATCCTGTATTTGTTGTTGCTTGAGTGTGTAATGTTCCCTATAAGGTCACATTTTTCAACACTTAATCCATAGCTAATGGTACTATTTGAGAAGGTTTTGTAAGCTTTAGGAGTTAGAGTCTTGCTGGAGGATGTGGGTCATTGAGATGAGCCTTGGGTTGTATAGTCTATTCCTACTTTCTGCTCACACTCTATGTCCTTAGTAGAGACACAGTGTGGCCAACCAGACTTTTGTTTCTGCCACCATGCTTTCCCTGTTTGCCATCTTGTCTCCCCCACCATGATGGACTATATCCCTCTACAACCGAAGTTAAAAATAAACTATTTCTCACAAAATTCCTTTTGTCAGGGTATTTTATCCAGGAACAGGAAAGTAAATGAGATAATATTCATATAAATTATCATAGACTGTGATTTTCTACTAATGAAAGCAAACATTTCTTTAGACATGCATGGTTTGCAAGAATGGACCTGTACCTTGAAAAAAGAAGTTAAAAAATGAATTAAAATAAAAGGAAGTAAATAAGCTTTAAATTTAAAGATAATTTTTTCTCCCTTTTAATGTTAAAAAAATGAAGTATCTTCATCAAACCTTTCCCTTCACATCTCATGAATCTATGTAGAAGAGAAGGTGGAAAGACTGTAAGAGCCAGAGGCAATGGATGGCTCCAAGGAATCACTGTCTTTATACACAGTAGGGCTGATGCACAATTAACTTCATAGAGACAGTGGCAACAATCACAAGACCTGCACAGGTCCAAACCAAACCAAGTCCCAGCACTGAGATAGGGGAGTGAATATGGGGTCCCATCCCTAACTGAGAAACTATTTGCAATTGATACATTCTGGCAAAGTGAAAATCAGTTTTCTCCGAAGGACTATTACTGAGTTAATCAACCACAGTCCAGGAGAGGTCCCATGCCCAGCAGTAGGTGACTAACATCAAATGAAGTCAATGGTATTTTTGGTGGATTTTCTGTTTCTTTTTATTGTTTTGGCCATTTTTAGTCATATTAATATTTTTCTTCTTTGTTTTCATTTTCATTTTGTGGGTTTTGTTTTTTTTTTTTTTGAGGGGGGATGGGGAAGAGAGGGAAACACATGAAAAAATATATTGCATGAGAAGGGTTCTAAATAAAGGCTTTTAAAAATAAATAAGAAAGGAAAAAATAAATATCAAATGATGTAAAGATCTGCCTTACTGCTTGTACTGGCTTGTTTTGTGTCAACTTGACACAAGCTAAAGTCATCGGAGAGGAAGTGCCTCAGTTGAGGAAATGCCTCTATGAGATCCAGCTGTAAAGCATTTTCTCAATTAGTGAAGAGTGGTTCAGGGCCCCAACAATTATGGGTGGTGCCATCCCTGGGGCTGGTGGTCCTGGGTTCTATAAGAAAGCAAGCTGAGTCCGGGCGGTGGTGGCACACGCCTTTAACCTCAGCACTCGGGAGGCAGAGGCAGGCAGATCTCTGTAGTTCGAGGCCAGCCTGAACTACAGAGTGAGTTCCAGGAAAGGCACAAAGCTACACAGAGAAACCCTGTCTTGAAAAAAAAAAGAAAGAAAGAAAACTGAGCAGACTAGGGGAGTACCCATCCATGCCTTCTACATCAGCTCTTGCCTCCATGATCCTGCCCTCTTTGAGTTCCTGTCCTGACTTCACTCAATGAACAGCAATATGAAAGTGTAAGCCAAATCAACCTTTCCTCCCCAACTTGCTTTTTGGTCATCGTGTTTCATTGCAGCAATAGAAACAATTGACACTTAGAAAATAAGACACTTCTAGTGTCAGCAGAAGACATGAATGACATACCTTTCTTGTTGCTTCTCATTGGGCAGAGTAGCCCAGAACTATAAATGCTTAAAGCATAGCTACCACTTTGAATGGGTGATATTACTTTAAATGTCACTTATTTTGATTT
Source organism: Peromyscus maniculatus bairdii (assembly GCF_049852395.1). Classification (NCBI taxonomy): domain Eukaryota; kingdom Metazoa; phylum Chordata; class Mammalia; order Rodentia; family Cricetidae; genus Peromyscus; species Peromyscus maniculatus. The sequence continues at coordinate 91,642,919 of NC_134856.1, read as the reverse complement.
GTCAAAGCATAGAGGAAACTGTGTTCACTTATGTGTAGCAGTGAAAGATAACCTTTCATACTAATTTCAAAACTAGTAAGTAGGATGTTTATGTTTTCTCTCCACTTGCCAGAGCATTTTATGCATTTGGCCCCCAAATTAGCTAGATACTACTAGTGCCCAACTTAGGTTAACACGTCTTCAAAACACCCTCATGTTTTCTTATAAAAATTGTGTGTGTGTGTGTGTGTGTGTGTGTGTGTGTGTGTGTGTTATATGTAAAGATCAGAGAATTAGAATAGTTATCTCCTTACAGTATGTGAGCTCCAAGGATTCAGCTACTGACAGCAGCTTGAGTGGCAAGCGCCTTTACCTGTTGAATCATCTTGCTGGCTCCCTGTTCTTTTCTTGAGCTGACATTTTCTGAAGGAAGTTGTGTATGCCCATAGTCATTTCTCTCTGCCATATCTACAGTGCAAATTCAGCATTCATTGTTTCTGTTGAGCATTCTAACATTTTGTTCAGATATGTGCTCCATGACCTCAGTTATGTCCCTAAGTGGTTCCACCGTCTTTAGCTTTTGAACTACGGCCTTGAACTAGCATGCTCAATAGTGGGACAACCCTAAAGTATTTTCTTCTATGATTAAGTACCAGCTTTCTACATAAAGCCTCCATACTCCCTTTGACTGTTCTTAGTGAATATTTCCCCACTCTTATTTTTGATCATGCTTATCTTGACATTCTACTCCTCAAAATGTGAACATTGTTGGGATACAAAACGTTGTGTACAATATGTCTGAGTACAGCTATAAGTACATGTTATAGACTTTAGCCCTTTGTCTAGCAAGGAGCTTCTTGATAAATTGGGTACTTTTTTTCTACTAGAATTCATTTTCTTGCAATAAAAGGGAACTTTTAAGCTTTCTCAAAATAAGTCAGGGATACTTTTATGCCAGTGTAATATACACAAGTAAGAAATCATGCCTGTTTTCCAAGGATAAACCATAGAGTCAAGGAAGTTATTCACAGTCAGAGGATATTGAAACATGTTGATGCATCGATTTATTTATTATAAACTGGTCTTGTACTCTGAAATGCAGGAATTAAATGAGTTATTGGGTTGCTTCATACCCATATCTATATAACATTTCACTTGTATCAGAAAAACTAATCATCTAAATAAGGTGGTTGTGCTTGTAAATCAATATGCAGATAAAATAATGTGTCCAGAGCAGTATTTACAAAACAGAATCAAAATAAGTGAACAATCTCCTCTTCTGGAAAATCCTGGTCACTTTACAACAAGGTCAATATTTGAATCAGGCCTTTAAGAATCAGCAGGTATTTGCCACATAGAAATGAGCTAATCTATGGATAGAAATAGCATACAGCAAAAGTAAGAACTGGTGACTTTTGGTGGATTAACAGAGCCAAGAAGAAGCGATATGTACTGGCCTTTGCTCATCCCCAGTGCCCACCTGAAGATTAGGACCAATAGGGAAGTAGCCAGCAGCTCTCTTTGCATCTGTGGTGTGACAGAGCATCAGAGGTCTCTTGAATTAAACAAGACAACAGAAGGCAATGAGTTCTGAAGCTAAGATCTGGAAGGCATTTGTTGCTGCATGTTCTGAGATCTGGCTCAGCTCTCACAGGAAAACCAGCTGCAGGTGGGATTTCCTCTGAGAGCCTCCTAATTGCTTTGTGGGTCTAAATATTCAGTGCAAAGTTGTCAGGGATTGCTATGGATAGCCGACTCCATTCTGCTAAACAAAACCAGCAATTTGGAAAAATTACATCCCTGGATGCCATCATTGGCACTATGAAGACAACCTCCTTACTAACAGTTAAAAAGGAAAAAGAAAAGAAATGTTGGCAGTACACCAAACCAGGAAAGGCCTCTTTGTAAATGTAGCCCTTGGTGACACTCTAGAAAGGAAGTAAAGCCACATACTGGATAAACATTTGATTTAACCTAGGACAAGAATGTCTTAGAAGGTGGAGGCTCTTTCTTTTTGTACAGTTATTTTGAAAGAAAAATGGCATATTCTGCTTCGAAGTGTTAACCATATTTAAGCACTGTTTAGCAACTTTTACATAATGACATCTTCCTCTGAATAGCTGGTTAGTCATGAGACAGATATTCATAGGCCCATGGCTCATCTTGCTAGGGACTCATATAATCATGGGCATAAGGACACATCTGAGGCATAAAATCTAAAATAAGATACTGACTGCCATGTTGCCCCCCCTCCCACCTCTCTCTTTTATTTTTTAAATATTTCCTACTCTTGAGGTCTGGTGTGGAAAATCAAAGGGGAATGATCTTATCTTACAAATTCTTCTACTTGACTTAGGTTCAACATTGTCTGTGGAAAAAAGGAATATTCTTGTCATAAATCTTTTATCCTTCAGATGAAGTGAATCAGCATGAAGTCATTGTAAGCCAGTCAAGGTGGCAAACACTGACAATCCCAATTTGGGGGAACTGAAGGGAAGAGGGTTGTGAGTTCCAGGTTCAGTATTTATTACATAAAAAATTCCAGGCTACCCTGGCAATTTATTGAGAATTTTTCTCAGAAAAACAAACTAAAAACAAAACACTAAAACAACAACAAACACAGATTCATGGATCATCAAGGGAGTGATCCTGTCAGTGAATGCATACAGGGAACTGTGGCTCTCTCTCATCAGAGGCAGAAGTGAAGGATTGGAATAGCCATAGGACAAAGCCTTTCTTTTGTTTCTTACAAAGCATGGTTTTAGTTAACTGAACCTTTTCTGCCTTTCATTTTTGTGGCAGTTTGAATGTAATTGGACCCCATAATCTCATGGGGAGTGGCACTATTAGGAGGTATAGCTTGGTCAAAATGGGTAAGGCCTTGTGGAAAAAAGTGGGCTTTCAGGTCTTTTGCTTATGCTTTACTTAGTGTCACAGTTAGTTACTTCCTGTTGCCTGCAAGATGTAGCACTCCCAGCTCCAGCACTACATCTGCCTGCACACCACCATGCTCCCAATCATGACGATAATGGACTGAACTTTTGAAACTGTAAGAGCGCCACCCTGATTAAATGTTTTCTTTGTAAGAGTTGCCATGGTCATGATGTCTCTTTACAATAACAGAAACCCTAACTAAGACAATTCTCTACAGGTGCATGGCTATGAGAAGACCCTAAAATAAGTTCAGCCTCTCATGTCATAGCACAAGCAAATATTTGTGTAGCATATCTACTTACAGAAGAATTTTTCTAAAATAAAAAAAATCATAAGCCAAAATTATATCATCCTGTCTGGCTTCTAATGTATGTAAAATCTACCTGCAGTTGCCACACAGACTAAGTCTGGGTATTTATTACTATGATTGTCTTTAAGTAATTTGAAAATAGGAATTATGGTATGCTCAATATCTTTTGGCATTTTCAGGCACCCCCCCAAAAAAACATTTTGTAGCTTGAGAGTTTTCTCTCTGGGTCCTGCCAAGCCCTGGCAGTCTGACAGCCCACTTATAAAATAAACACACAGATGCTTATATTATTTAAACTGTTTGGCCTAATGGCTCGGACTTCTTGTAAACTGTTCTTATATCTTAAATTAACCCATTTTTATTAATCTATAAGTTGCCACATGGGTCATGGCTTACAGGTACCTTACATCTCGCTTTCCATGATGGCAGCTGGCAGCATCTCTCTGCCTCACCCTTTCACTTCCCAGAATTCTCTTCTCCGCTTGTCCCGCCTATGCTTCCTGCCTGGCTACTGGCCAATCAGTGTTTTATTTATTTATTAACCAATCAGAGCAATGCATTTGACATACAGAACATCCCACAGCAACATTTAATTCATGTTTCTTTATAATCCAGATACTGTACTTCTCTTTTCATGTTCTGGAAGCTTTTCATTTTAGTATTTCTCTTTTCACAAGGTTTCAAAGGAAAAAAAATAGCAAATATTTCATGTTAGGGGTTTGGCAGAACAGACCTTTTCTACACTTTAGTAGTTAGGATTCCTTTTCCTGGTGTTTTTTAAAATATTATTGCCCATTTTGCAAGAGAGTTTGGTGCATCTTCATGTTCGCATTAAAACAGATGGCAGGTTTCAAGACAAAAAACCTTTGGGCACTAACCCTAAGTTCAGTAGTGCATTCTATGGTAGGAGTTATTATCTGCTTATTGCTGTCAATTCAGAACTTATCATTTTGAACAAGTCATTTCAGTACCTTCATCATAAATCAACCATTTTCCAATTTTTGCACACAGGCTAATGACCCCACAAACACTGAAGGTTGTATTTAATTACCTGCACAAAATAAGGTTATAACAGGGTCTGTCCTTGGAGATATTCATATGAAAAGTCAGTGTAATTCTTTGAGGGTCATAATGAGCCTTAACTTTTAAAATGAAGTATTCTTTCCTTTTTATTAAAAGGAAATTAACTGTCATATCTCAAAGTCTGAACCTGAGGATCACATATACAGTTTAATTACTAAACAGAGATTCTAAGTCATGGTCAAACAAATATATTTATTTCCATGGATTCTTTATTTTATCTATTGATCATGGTTCTGTTAATTCTTCTTTCATCATATTTAATAAATGCAGAACCAAATATCTTTGATGGACTTAACGAACTTGAGAAACTTCCAGTTTTGCTCTGTAGAATGGGCTTTCAGAATGCCTCAATTTGCCTAAATTTTGGTACGTTTTGAAAGAAATGAATGATTAAACACCAGAAATACAAAGCTGAGACTTTGGAACTGGACCAATGATAGATTTAGGCAATAAAATGAGTCAGAAAAAGGAGAAGCAGAATGAATAATAGTTAATCATACAGATTTTTAGGGCTGACTTATGCAGAATATTTTGTACACATGAAACCAGCTGGAGACTTTGCTAGAGATTTTGGAGAAAAATATTTTCTATGGAAATTAAATGTATATTAAAAATTCATTCAAAAAATAAAACAATGCTGATAGAGATCTGACAGTCTAAGACAGGCTGAAGATGATCTGGTCCTCAGCTGACTCAGAGATTTGCTGGCAACTGCCTCACCGAGCACTGTGCCCACAGTAGAACTACTTTCAATATCACCTAAATACTCATCTGCAGCCTTGAGGGTGTAATTTGCCTTCTTCCTAGCTCTGAATAATTAATCAGCTCAGTTCAATAAAATGGGGAGGGAATAGTCAAAGAAAATTGAGATCCTATCAAGTGATGATCTCTACAATCAAGTGCTTTTATACCTATCTGCTCAGATCAGATGAAGGCCCAATGAGATGGTATCCATTTGATGAAAAATCCAGTTAGATGATATTAAATATAAAGGGGAGGATCTAATGTTATCTCTGATTTTAGATAGGACAGGGAGGAGGTAGGCTCATGCATGATGCAGGTGCAATGAGTATCTGACTTATAAGTACATGCCTTTCACTTCTCTAGAATATAAAATAACCTGTTTCAATACTCAAACTGAGGAGTGTTTGCATAAGGATAAACTATTTTTCTGGGGTAACTTCCAATCTAATGTTTGGCATGATCCATGTCATTATTTTTTTTTAATTCCAATTACACACAATATAACTATTCCTACTCCTGCTTGTGTAACCATCTTTGCAGCTGTTCTATCTCTAAGAGATTGCATATGAGTTACTGATTAGTGTGTGTCAGACAGGAGTGGTGTGATTCTTCATATTATAATAACTGTAGGCTATGAACTATTTATCTACTCATTTTCTTTTTCAGATGAGATAACTGCAAGTTGTCAAACACATCTAAGTTTTAAAACTAGAAGAGCATACTTTGGAAGGTCAATCCTTTTCTGGTATATCTTCCAGTAGAAGTAACCCCTGATGTCTCAGAAATAGCCAACTATCTCAAAAACATAAATAATCAAACAACATAAAAGGCTACCTTGTATATGCCAAAATGGTTGCTCACATTTAACAATGAATGTGTCTGTCCATAAGGGATGCTCACTGTTGGTTCAAAGCAAATGGCTTTCTCAGGCATAACCCAATTCTGAAAATACATCATGTTTACTAATAAAGCTGGGAGCTACTGTGCCTTCGGGGAGATATGTACACAACTGCAACTAACAAGGAAGAATTTATCTGATTCATAAAATTGGCACCTGCAGTCTAAGTACTCTGAGCCAGGGGTAGTTACATAAACATTTTCAAAACAATAAAATCCACAGGGCTCTATGTTTTCCTGTGTGTTCAGTTCAATTCCTATTTCTTGCATTAGTAAGTCCTCCACATCTGTGAATTAGTTTCCTGGGCATGAGAAAAGTGGAAACAAATGGAGAGTGAAGGCAACAGGCAGGCCTCTGTCTGGGGCCCCTGAAGGCCCTGTAAGCTGGTGCAGCATGTGACCAGAGCATTTGTTCCAACTCTCTTTACTCAAAAGAGGATGAGGAGAATCTTGAACAGGTATTCTCTTAACCTAATACCAGCTTTCAGAATTAGATACTACATAGGTAGAGGTTGGGTGCTTCATCCTTTAACTTACACCCACCTGAAGACTAATCTAGAAACAAGAGAATATATCCATGGCTGGCTAATTCTATATGATTCCATGACATCTCTGGAGCAAAGGTCTCAGTTTTATCTCTCTTCTCAACAAATTCATTTCAAAAGACAAGCAAATCTGCTTAACCTCACAAGTGACTATGTCTACAGCAGCCCATCATTCATAGTTGATCATCCTTCACCATTCCTTGTGCTAGTTCATCCCTTTAGAATAGTCTCATCTCAATTGTTTACTTGAATACATTTGCAAGTGAGGGTAATAATTACTTCTTAGAAATAAGAACCCCCTTTTATCCTTAATCACATCCTTAACTGAGATAAAGTATTTTCTTCATAAATTCTTGATGCAGGGAGCTTTTTGGCGTAAAACTGACATGACAGGGCGTGAAAGCTCTTTGGAAATATTCTCCCTAGAAAAACTTGTCCCTTATGAGCAATGGATGAAAGTACTTTAACTGCAAGCAAATATAAAACACAGTGCCATTTGGAAACTCACTACAACTGGTAAAAATTGTAATATGGTTAGTAAACACACACATACACAGAGAAAGGGAGAGACAGAGGTCATAAATTGCAAATATAGGTGATTTATAAATGGTACTTGTTAATAGAATCTTATCAATACTACAGATAAAGTTAGATTCTTTTGTACTGTCATAATGTAAACTCAGAAACAAAAGAAATTCCATCTAACACAGTCCATTTGTAAGCTACGGCTATCATAGGTAATGCGAGTATGCATATATGCATCTATTAATCATATATCCATCTATATTATCTTTCTATATGTATCTTTATATCTGCATGCCCTCTATTGTATCTTTTTCTATGATCTAACTTATATTTCATCTACATACTACCAGCTATCTATCATCTATCTACCTACATATTAATTATCCAGCATATATATATATATATATATATATATATATATATATATATATATATATTTCTGATGAAAGTTGCATACTTTTGCAGTTGCATCATTAATTGTATGGGTTTTAGGTTAGAACGATTAAAGAACTACCAGCCTTTTCCCATCTCTAACTGGATCAGAGATGCTACAAATAATTTCTGGAAGGATAAGACTTGGTGTCAGAACTTTAGATCCACCTGATTATAAGCAGTTCTATCTCACTGAATTCTCAAGTCTACTCTTAAGCACAGGATTTCAGCGCCTGTGTGAGTAGAACACACCTTCACTTTGTCAAATGTAGGTGATAATATTGAATGTGTGACATTATTATGGTTCTAGCTATGGTTGCTCTTTCTAGTGCACATTCTTCTATCTATTTCACGCTTGCTTCCTATTCTCCTTTATACCAATAAGATATCATAGTCCTTTCTAATAAAACCCAAGATTTTTATGTTATGAAGAAACAGAAGAATTTTAAACAATGATTAAAAAAAACACACATGGATTGTGGTGGTATTGTGTTCTCCAAAATATTGTGCACCATAATAAACTTATCTGGGGTCAGAGACAGAACAGCCACAATATTAAACATAGAAGATAGGCAGTGGTAGCACACGCCTTTAATCCTATCATTCCAGAGACAGAAATCCATGTTTCAAGGATACAGCAAGCATGGTGACTCATGCCTTTAATCCCAGAAAGTGAGCCTTTAATCCCAGGGAGTGGTGGTAGAAAGCAGAAGAAAGGTATATAAGGTCTGAGGACCAGAAACTAGAAGCATTTAGCTGGTTAAGCTTTCAGGTTTCTAGCAGCACAGTTCAGCTGAGATCCATTCTGGATGAGGACTCAGAGGCCTCCAGTCTGAGGAAACAAGACCAGCTGAGGTTCCGGCAAGGTGAGGTAGCTGTAGCTTGTTCTGGTTCTCTGACCTTCCAGTTCACCCCAATACCTGGCTCAGGTTTGATTTTATTAATAAGACTCTCTAAGGTTCCTGCTACAATGGATATTTTGTCTAGAAGAAAAAAAATATGTTGATTTGACCTTATATAAATCTGTATTTCTGGACATAAAGAACAAGATTCTAGAACCCCAAGTATGTACCTCTTAAAGATCCTGAAAAGTCGGTAAAATGTTGAGAATAACCATTTCAGAGTCATTTCAGTAATTCTTCATCCCCATACTAGAGTGTCCTAATATCTGCTGGCAGCTTTGCTGAATTTGTAAACCCAGTTCACTTTCAAGAACAAATGGCTGATGAGTTGCTAAAACTTACACTGTATTAACACTAAGAATGAACTAACTGTCTTATCTAGCAGTAAAGAAGGTAATGGTACTTTATAGCCCCTAACCACCTCTGTTGTAACTTGTTTCTAACATTTCCCTTTCAGTGACCTTTTCTGTGATGGCTCCAATCTGTGTGTCCCCAAGGAAGGAGTCACACACTGTTAAAACATGCTCTGTTGCGGCTGACCAGTATATATTTATGTTGTGAATAGCTTGTCTATAGGGACCAGTTCCCTTAAATTGGATTTTTTTTTCATGAAAAACAATAAAATAGACAGTTAAAAATCAATTTGATGCTTGACCTGCATGTAAATGATGTAAACCTCAAGTTCCATTCCATGAGAATGCTACCCTCAAGTTCAGATGGAAATAGCTTGTCATAACATTGTCTGCAGCCTCCTGTGATAAAGTCTCTTTTCAATATACCAAAGAGAAAAAAAGTGTTACTGGTTTATACTTTTTTGTAGGGACTGTTCTCAATTGTTGTACCCTCTCACATTGATATCATTCCATCTCATGATTTAGAGTACAAAAGCCAAGTGCACTTTAGAGTCTACACTTGATAACTAGGGTAAATAATGAAGGATCCAAAAGTCTAGAATCTTTGGGATGCTGAAACTATGCCTGGCATTGTGTTTGGTGACAGTGTTGATGAGGTGCTACATTACTTTTTTTTTAAAAATAAGTCATTCTACTTGGAAAGACATTGTAGGACAAAAGAAAGAGATGAGGAGTGTGAATGAAGAAAAGACAAGGGGATAGAAAGAAGCAGAGGAAGAGAAAGAAAGAAGAGAAGAGTGAGGAAGAGGGAAGAGTGGAAGAGAGCTAGAGGAAGATTGATAAAATATTCACTTCAAGTTTGCAAATATGTCACTAATTTGCCCACTTATTCACTGCAAAATTATGAGACCAGCCATTTTGCATCAGGAAATTTGTATTTTCCACTTATTTTTAAATAACAAGGTATTAGGGAATTCTCCTATAGGTTTCCAACTCAGAAAGAAAATAAAGTATCATTGGCTGTGTAAGATAGAGAGTGAGGTGATATTTCTATAGAGCATGAGGAGGTATGCATAGCCAAATGACATTTCTAGATCCACCATGATTGTGCCAAATAATAGCAAGGTACTGAGTGAGAGTAGTACTAATGAGAGGTAACATCCTCCCTGGAGATGAGTGATTAGGTGAGGTAATAGGAACATAAGACAAGAACAGTCAAGAAATGGCATATAAGAGAAAGCCACAGGGATTGGAAGCTCAGAATGGTCACTATAGGTGATGTAGTCAGGGTTGTGATGTGGGGACTGGGCTGGACTGGACCTCAACTCACTCAGGTACATTTTAGGACAAAAGAATGTGCTAATACAATCCATGTCCAAATTCAGATTTGTGTAGGATCAAAACTAGCTTTTTTGATGAAGGTTGTGAGAACCTGGTTCTTTTTTGACAGTGTCTAAAGCTTTTCTGAGAAATGGGTGCCCATTATCTCAAGAAACACCCCCAAGAGTAGTAACAAAGTCCACAGCACAATTTGTAGGGGAGAATCTTCTTTTGGTGAAAACCTTGATATGGTGAAGACCAAGAGTGAAACCCAAGTAAGTAAATATTAAGATCTATTTGTATGCATTCTTTTCAAATCTATCCTTGTGTGTTTTCTAATTCATAAAGAAAAGAAATTATTTTTTGAAACTATAATTTCTTCAAAAATGTGGCGAGTCAAAGAACAGGTGATTAACACAAAGTACATAGGAGGGGAACATGAATTTTATTTAAATTTAGAGAAGCATAACCTCATTCTTGTCAAACTGAAGGCTTATATTCCTATTTGGGATTGTGAGGAAGACAACTACATCTATTTACATTTGAAAGCTTGTTGGCTAGCTTTGGTTAAAAAAAATGAACCAAAAATTCATTTATGATAGAAAAACAGCATCTGTATTAGGGTTCTCTAGAGAAATAGAAACACACACACACACACACACACACACACACACACACACACACACACACACACACACACACTGGAGGCTGCAGGAATGTGTCAGCAGTTAAAGGCACTTACTGTTCCTACAAAGAGGATCTAGAAGTTTCATTCCCAGCCCCCACAAGTAGTGGCTCACAACTGCCTGTAACTCTAATTCCAGGGGATCCAATGCTCTCTGGCCTCCATGGGCACCCTCAAGTATGTAATGCACATAAACTTATGCAACTACACAAACATAAAAATAATTTTAAATACTTATGTATGATATTTATATTTACAAAATATACAAGTATAATATGTAAAATATAATATACAAAATTGTATTATAAATATACATTTATTACATGTTTTCTATATATAGCTGTAAAATGAGAATTTATTGGATTGGCTTACATATTTGGGGGACAGATACCAGCACAGTGGCTGTCTGTGTTAGAGGGAACCAAAGAGTGTAAGTAGCAGACTGATCATTAGGATAAATAATAAAGGTAGCGACTCAGTCCACTAGAAGCTACTAGTAGCTTCAGAAAGAGGATAACTAATGATACAGTCCCACTCTGAGGGCCAAGATCTAGATGCTGCCAGGAGAATCATTAGGGCCAGTCTGAGTTGAAACACTGAGGAACTGGTGTTCCCTAGGGCTTATGGGTGATGGCAACAGCAACAGATGTATAGGTGTTATTATTAGAGAATAGAGGAGCCAGCATATACTTGCTTGGCTTCCACATCTTCTGCCTTTGTTTCATGCAGCTCTCAAGCCTATTGGGTAAATCAATCCACATTTAGGGTGGGTAAAGTTTCTATAGCAATCATCTTAGGAAATGCCTCCACATGCACACCCAGAAGGTGTGCTTTACTCATATCCTAGGTATCTCTCAACCCATTCAGGTTGTCAGTCAGGATTAACCACTGTACCCTGTTTTTACAAACCAAGAAACATACTTGGTTTTATTTTTACTTCCTTACAGGTGATGTCCAGTGCATGTTTGCACACTCTCAACACAATAATGTCCTCCCCTGTTGGAAGCAGTGATATTTTAATGATGGATCGGGTGCATTACTTTAAGCACATAATAAACTTGGAACCATTCTGCACTGAAGGGAGCTAAGTGTAAGGTCATCATCACTTCCATTATGGAGAACATAGCACTTTAACTTTGATCATTACTGAACTACAGTCACTTAAAGCAGCAGTTGAACCCATCCTTAGCTGAAGAACCAATGCAATGTGCTCACACATCCATGTCCATTTCATAACAAATAAGTGTCTCATGTTGTGTGTCCCATGGGATGAGACCAAAGGAGGTAACTCAACTCATTCAGTGATGTGCCTGGTATTCTTAGATTAAATAAATTTAGACCCCAAGGTGCTTGTGTATTTGAAATTTTAGGTAATAAATGAGCAAATAGGTAAACATCACTCAGTTTCAGAGCTTGTCTGGTCCAAAGCAGCCAAAGTACCAAACTAAAGCTACACCATTCTGTGCTTTCCTTTTGTCCTCTGTCCATGAATAGAGTCTGGCCATACTGCAGCCCCACAGCTCTCAGGGTGGTTCTTACAGCTTCCTACTTAGGAATCATGGATAAAGGTCAGTTAATATCCTTAAGCTCTATTTGATTTAATTTTGCATTTTGTTAATCCATATCATAGCTCACTGAAGTCATATTCTACACAGATTGCTTCTACTGAGCCCAGAGGCTCCTGCAATCAAACCCAGATTCATTCCTTTCTCCCAGGCGAATCCTCTAGGTGTCTAAGTTAGTCCCTGACCCCTTCATGAGCATCCTCCATCTCTTAAAACTTTCATATCCAATCAAGGATGTGACATACCTGTAGAGTGGTATTTCTGTTGCATTTCCCTCTAGAAGCCATGAATTGATACTTTTGTTGTTTTTCTTACATCTCTGTTCAAGTCATGGTTATAAAAAATGAACTAACTGAAATATGGAAATGGAATTAAGATGCTGTATATGAGGAGTAATCCCTAAAAGTTTCATGCCCTATCCTGCCCTGTTATGAATGTATCAGAATCTTTTTGCATGGACAGGACATATCTTAACATGTTAATAAGCAGTACCATCCATTTTTTCCCAGGAAGACTGATGTATTGAACATGCATAATAAAGATTGAGCTACTGCCTTTCTGCTTAACTGTCACATCATTACTGAGACAGGGCAATCAGTGCAGGTGTTGGGGAATATTATTTCAAGGTGTGTTGCTTTTGAACTTGTTTTTGATTAACATCTTATTTAAGTATGTTACCATTGGCCTCTGGTAACCATGATAAGATTCTTTTCGTTTATGAGTCTGACATTTTTAGATTACACAGATCAGTTAGATCATACAATGTGTGTGTAGGGTATATGTGTACATTGTGGTATAGGTCTGATTGATTCTGGATACATTTCCCAATAGCTCACCACATTATTTTTTTGAGATTGATTGATTCTGGATACCTTTCCCAATAGCTCACCACATTATTTTTTGAGAAAGGAAGCTTGCTGAATCTGGAGCTCACTGATTAGCTAGGCTGACAAGCAGTTACCTCCAGATATATCCTATCTCTACCTCCCTAATGGTGGAATTAGACATGTGCTGCCATATCAGAATTTTGGGGCTTCCTCATATGTAGAGTTCCTAATATGAACTCAACTGCTATGTAGTCATGTGCTTTACTATTTGTAATGGATATAAGGGATAGAAACTGTAGTGGACACTCCAGAAGAAACCTCTACAGAGAGAGCAGTTTCCTGAGGCTGGAATCAGGTCTACAAGGTACCTAAAATATTTTTAAAAGCTTTAGATATTCCAAAGGCCACTAGAATTTGTAGCTAACTTGTAGAATGTATAATTTCAACAACCATTAAAAATAAATCCATTTTAATTTAAATGATATATTTTCACCTTATTCAAAGATATATAGATATAGATATATAGATATAGATATATACACACATATATATGAACTCCACAACAATCATTAAATCTGCTAACTTTGTTGCCAGGCAATGCTCTCCTAAGTCATTTCATTCAAGCAGAGGTTAGAATGTTGTGTTCTATTACTGTATAGAAATTCACTTTATGGAAAAATTCATATACCTTGTAGAGATTGCCTGAAACTAAGAATATTTGCTTTGATTTCCAGCTAAAGTTCAAATGTGTGGTGAATTTTGTGGCATTTCAAAGCATTCCACTGCTTGGCAAGATGCCATTTTTCATAAATGTACTTGTACCATAGATTATGGTTATCTCTATAGATGACAAAGTTGAATTTTTTCTAGGCCTTTAGATGGGAGAAACAAGGCACATAAGAATTTCAGTTTTTCTTTTATATCATGCATGTCTGTTCTTGAAAAAGTTTACCACTCTTAATCACCATTAACAGGATCCTTGAGCCAAAGATCAGACCAAATGTGAGCTATAGGACTCTTTGTTAGGATTCTAGAGTGATCAAAGTGATTCCATGTAGAGATTTACTGCTGACTAAAAAATCTTAACCATGAAATCTTTTAGATGCTTAATCACATAAATATGGTTAAGACAAAATTGAGAGAGAAACATATTTCAAAAATATAGACATGAACTGTGTACACAGTGATAGTCTCATAAACTAAGATTTTCTAATGACAAGGTCCACTTTATCATGTCTATACAATGACTAAACACCTCATCAGGTATTTCTCAGAACAAGGTATTGTTCACTACTGTAAGAGAAGAAATGGTGTTGGCCAACAGTAGGTGTCTAAATAGTATATAGAAAAGCCATCCTGAATTGAGGAGGTTGAGAATGGAAAATGTCACATGTGCTTGAAGGGGCTGTGCCTGAGGAAACTGAAGAAGCTTCCTGGGCTTCAGGTCTTGCAGCATCTATAAAGTTAGCTGTTGCTTGTGGCAAAGGATAAGTGTTTCTGTCTTAGAAGATAAAAGCTAGAGAATGCTTGGGAAAACCAATATCCACAAAGAACAATGAATGAGTGAGCCACTTGTAAGGAGCCAAGGACTTTGAATGTCCCACAGGGTAGAAGAGTGCAGAGCCACTAGTAATGAGCAGCAACAAAGCTTCATTGGGAACATTGCTGATTTCCCTAACATAACTGTGCTTTGGCAGATCTTCCAACATTTTGGGACCAGGAACTATAATGTCACCATTCTATTTGAGTGCCTATTACAAGTATAGTGTTCCTCAAATACTACACTTTGTGTGTGTGTGTGTGTGTGTGTGTGTGTGTGTGTGTGTGTGTGATGTGTTCAGAGGCTTAACTATTTTTTAAACTTAAAATATTTTTTATTTTTGTGTTTGTACACCACTTACATGTACATGCTTGGTGCCTATGGAGACAGGAAAAGGCATTGGATCCTCTGGAACTGGAGTCATGGTCAGTTTTATGCTGAGAACTGAGCCATGATCCTCTGCAAAAGCAGCAAGTGCTCTTAAATGCTGAACCATCTCTCCAGCCCCACTAACTTGTAATTCATATATTTCTGGTTCAAGAGAAGTTTGCATTCCAGGAGCCACATTGTCATGTAGTATGGCTGAAAGGAAATTAAATTTTGAGCTTTGTTTCACTTGAATGAGTCATGAGGGACACTGGTAGGATGAGAGAACTTTCCATATGAGTGAATTGTATTGAATATTGTAGTAGCCATTCTTGGATGAGTCAAAACTTTCTTGATATTCTCTGTACTGGGTAGGGTTCTGACTGACACTCAGTTTGCTTTGGTTACTGGGATAGTGGCACCCTTGATGGTGCCACTGTCTTAGAAATTTGCTTCAACCCTGGGACACCATGTATCGCTCTTGGAACCTACCACTATTGTAGCCTGAAAAACCACTGGGTTGGACTAGTGTGTTATTCCCACTGATGTTTGTAGCAGGAATGTTAAAAGTTCTTATTAATAAAATCAAACCCGAGGCAAGTTATTGGGGTGAACACTGGAAGGTCAGAGAGACAGAACAAGCCACAGCTATCTCACCTCCGCCGGATCCTCAGCTGGTCTTGTCTCCTCAGACTGGAAGCTTCTGTGTCCTCATCCCAATGGCTCTCAGCTGAACTGCTGCTGGAAAGCCTGAAGCTTAACCAGCCACATGCTTAACCAGCCAAATGCTTCTAGTTTCTGGTCCTCACGCCTTATATACCTTTCTGCTTTCTACCACCACTCCCTGGGATTAAAGGCTGGCTTTCTGGGATTAAAGGCGTGTGTCACCATGCTTGGCTATTTCCAATGTGGCCTTGAACTCACAGAGATCCAGAGGGATTTCTATCTCTGGTATGCTAGGATTAAAGGTGTGAGTGCCACCATTTTCTAGCCTTTGTATCTAGTGGCTGTCTGTTCTCTGACCCCAGATAAATTTATTAGAGTACACAATATTTTGGGGAACACAATACCACCACAGATGTTTAATGAGCAAACATGCCGGAGTCCATAAGGAACACATGAGTTCTTCAAGGGGATATGAAAAGTGTGCCTATGTCAAGGACAGAACTTTAAAGATAATATATTAGTTGCTTTGAGGTTTCTATGTATCATAAAATTTCTTTGCAGTTTCTATTTTTATTTGCGTGTGTGTGTGTGTGTATGTGTGTGTGTGTATGTGTGTGTGTGTGTGTGTGTTATAATGTATGCTTGTGTGTGAACAGGTCCAGCAAGCCCCTGCAATTCAGCTGTAACTTACTCTATCAACAGGCTTGCAGGTGAGCTTTTTACAGGGGGGTTAGGTAAACAAATTCGGGTCCTCATGCTCATACAGGAAGTATTATCACCCAGAGTGTCATCTCTCCACATCTTTTAGAGTGTCTTGCTCAACAATAAATGTGTATGTGACAGAGTGATGACACATGTTTATAATCCCAGTGCCTGAGAGGTAGAAGCAGGAGTATTAACAGTTCAGGGTCATCTCTGACCATATAGTAAGTTCAAGGCTAGCCTGGGCTGCTTGAGATCCTCCATTAAAATAAAGTAAGATATGTGAGGTTTTAAATTTGTAATATACAGGTAAATATGAGTTGTCTAACCATAACATTGAGGTATGTGGTATTGAAGTTATCAAATTTTTAAACAAATATTTATGTTAGTATTTCCTAATGAAAAATTTTATGATTCTTTGTTCATTGTTTCATTTATCAAGTTTTCAAAATAGGAATATACTTACATTTTGCTCTAATTCTTATTGTTTCAATATTCATGCCCTCATCTACATGAAGGTAAACCATATGATGGAGGAAAGTATGCTTCTTATTTTAATATTTGGTAAGAGGTCAGTAGCTATTTGTAATCAAATATGTATTAGCTTTTCATTTTGTATAAATTATAGTGCCACTTTCAGCAAACACATGGTAACCGTTCCTGAGAAGTATATTGACAATAGGACTTGCAGCCACATCTCCTTCTAGGTGACACCGTCTCATAAGTTTTTATCACCTGCCCTCTATCCTCTGAATGCTATTATTCTGTGGTTATTACTATCATTTCTGAAACAAAGAAATATGTGTTTCTTATAGTACTTTCTGGAGATATCTGAAAATGTGTAATTTCAGATGTTCACACGCTTGCCATGACTGACATTGACATCACTTTGCAAGCTGACGGAGTTCTGGCATGGTGCTTATAGCAACAGTAGCAACAGATGTTCCTTGGAGACTTTACCACATGAGCTGTGAAGGCTACACAGTAAAGGACAGATGTTTGGGCTCACTTTTCCCACTTAATATAGAAAACAATGCATACTGAATGAAAATGAATTTTCTTATGACTGAATACTTTACAGGGTATTGTTCTAGTTTGTTCTACAGTTGCAACTTGTGTAGGAAAGGTTTTATCTAATGACACAGGTCACTGTCCACCATCAAGGGGAACCAAGGCAGGAACTCAAGGCAGCTGCTTGTAACAGGAAGTCACAGAGGAATGCTACTTCCTGGCTCCCCCTTCCCCTGCCCAGCTTCTATTTCTTCAGCTTTCTTATACAGCTAGGACCATCTGCCTGGAAATGGTACCACTCACAGCAGGTTGGTCTTACCTATATCAATTAACAATGAAGTAAATGTTCGATGACATGGTCATAGGCAAAGTGATCAAGACAATCCTTCAGATGAGCTTCTGTTCTTCCCAAATGATTCTAGGTTTGAGTTAAGAGGACAGTTGAAACTAACTATGACAAGTATACACTAGAGACTTTGACTTCTACTTCCAGGTATAATTGAATGAGTGACATAGGGGAAGCCTACTTTCATTTTTAATAACAATGCCTTGTTTGTTTCTCAGGGAAACAAACTACCATGTATGAGATGCATTTATTGAAGAAATCTCATGAGATGAGTTCTACCAGTCACACTGATTCTTGGTCTGAGAACAATTTCCAAACTCAGAGAAAATTTTAATGTCCCTACATAATTCTAAGATTATGTTGAGCTGAGGTGGCTGATCTAAGAGTCTAGGAGAGCTGAGGCAACTGGAACTTAAAAATCTTGACTCTGGAGAATAAGAGTTGCACTGTATGAGGCAGAATTTCAGGCTGTGGTCTACATCTCTCATGCCTATTTTGAAGAAATCCTATCAGAAGGAATGAATTGCTCTAAGGTAAAGGACGTAAAAAGGATGCAAAAGCTGAAGCTGTGCTAGGGTCTGGTGAGTTGTTAACATAACTGGGATAGAGAAAACTTAGCATCTCATTAAAAATCCAGCTTGGAGAAAAAGGGAAGGCCAGCATAAGGACAGTATACTACTGTGTGAAAATCTCAGGACTCTACTGCTAGGCAACATTTTGAGGACAGATGTCAGAACAGTCTATTTGTGGTCAAGAGAATATAAAAGCAGCATAGGAAAGGATGGGGTACTTTTCTAAAGAAGTACTCAAAGAGAAATTGATAGTAACTATTCCTTTAAACTATAATAAAAGAATATATAAAAAATCAATAAGAAGTGTATATACTCCAAGAAAGTAGAGAAAGAGAAATAAATGTACCATATATGAAGAAAACAAAGCAGTCAGAGCAGGTATTCAATGAATTCAGACAAGAAAAGTAGCAAATCAGTTTGAAAACCTAATTTTTAACACATAAACCAATGCTAATAAACTGGGCAGAAAAGTATAATGTCTGAATATTAAAAAAAAAAAAGTGGGGACATCATGTCCCACAGTCATTCAAAGAATAACAATTCTATGCAAATGAATTGAGCAACAGAGACTCTTTGTAAATACAAATTACCAAGTACACTGAGATAATATGTTTGAATAGTCTATGTATTAAAAATTATGTTAGTTAAGATGTATTTACAAAGGTATACTTGGCCTATAGTTTCAATGTGTCGGAGAAAAAGATGCCAGTTTGACACAAACCTTTCATTTGTTAATGACAGCATTAATATAATACCAAGCTGAAAATATTATAGGAAAGATACTGGTTATTAGCCTGCATAAATACAGAATGGGGAAGTGTTTTTGAGAAAATACAAACCTATAGAATCCAGTAACATATAAAATGGCCAGCTAATACTTTTTCCAAGAATGTGAGGATATTTCAGACTTTGAAAATCAATAAACTTTTATACCTTTGGCTGTGAGCCTTGCCTTTAATGGCACAACCCAGATGCTAGGACAGAAGGTTGCTCTCCAAAAACTGACAGCGGGGGGGGGGGGCGGGGGACAGCTCAATGAAGGTGGGGAGGTGGAGCTGGTGCCTGCATGGAACCTTCAGCCCCATGTTCTAGTCCCTTTGGTGCAGGAAAGTACCTTGCAGGCTATGGAAAGAGAAACCTGGATACCAACCCAGTCACAGAAACCTTGGCCTACAATCTGTCTTGCCTGAAAGATGATCTGGGGCAATGGTGGCCCAAAAATTGTTGGAGTGGCCAACCAACAACTGCTTTAACTTGAGGTTCAACCATTGGAAGGAGCCCATGCCTGATACTGCCTGGATGACCAGGAACCTGAAATTGAATAGCCCAGAGACTTAGGATAGAACCAAACACAAACTACAAGAAAAAAAATTAGTGAAGTGATTAGTAATAATATTCTGCTATACTCATATACTTATAGATTTGTGCCTTGTGTAGTGGTCATCAGAGAGACTTCCTACCTCAGAAGATGGGAGTGGATGCAGAGGCTGACAGCCCAGCATTATGTGGAGAGGGTACCTAAATTGGAGGTCTCCATCGAGTCCCTCCCCTTGGAGATTAGGGAACTCTGAAGAAGAAGAGGAGGAAAGATTGTAGGAGTTAGAGAATATGGAGGATACCAGGAGAACATGACCCACTGAATCAACTAAGCAGGGCTCATAGGAACTCACAGAGACTGAAGCAGCAAGCATGGGACCTGCAGAGGTCAGCACCAGGTCCTCTGATAAGTTATGGGTGGTAGTTTGGTGTTTTGTGGGGATCCTAACAATAGGGGCAGATATGTCTCTGAGTCTTTTTTACTTGCTCTTGGGACTCTTTTCCTCCTATTGAGTTGCCTTGTTCAGTCTCCACAGGAGAGCTATTGTCTTGTCTTATTGTGTCTTGTTCTGTCACTGTTGGAGGCCTGCTCTTTTCTGAAGGATAAATGGGGGAGGGGATCTGGGGAAGACAGTGGTGGGGAGCTGAGTGGAGTAGATGGATGGGAAACTTTTGTCAGGATGCATTGTATGAGAGAAGAATCTATTTTCAATAATAAATAAATAAATAGATGATAGATAAGTAAAAGAAAAATCAACAAACTTAATTGAATTTATAAATGGATTTTTAAAAAAAGATATGTGATTATCTTAATAGACTTAGAGGAGCCTGTTGCAAATTCAATACCCATTCTACAATGACCCTTTAGAAAACAAGAGGCCAAAAGGAATTACAACAATATGAAAAAATACAGCTGTCTCACACTAGAGTGAATGGTGACCCTATGATCAGCAGCAAGACAAAGGCTTGTCCTCCCTGATCTGTTGGCATGGGTGTTTTACACAACAGAAGAAGGTACCTTAGGTAAACATTTTAATTGAAAATCCCTTCTTGGAGAACAGAGCGGGGTTCCTAAGACTCAGGAAGTAAATGAGACACAGTAGTAGAAGATTCATTTGGCCTCTTTTGGAGATTATGTAAACCACAAGCAACTGCTGGGGAAAGTAAGGCTTTTCAATGGAGTGTCTAGAAAATTTGGCTTGAGCTATGGAGATGAAACTTTGTGAGTGATTGCCCTTGCTGGGATTTTTTTGTTTGTTTGTTTGTTTGTTTGTTTTTTTCTGTAGAAGGTGCCTTTAAGGGACTTGTAAGTAATCGCAATAACCTCATTGTCAGTATTGTAAGAATTGCAATAACCTCATTGGGTCACAGAGCTACACTTGGGTGGAATTATTTCTTTGCCTCTCATTGGTGTCTTATCCAGGGCAAAGTAATGTTGGCTAATGTTTTCTACAAGAAATGTTATTCAGGATACTGATACAATGTGGTTGATTGCATCCATATTGAGCATAATTTTCTTTTTTTTAATTAAGAACAATTTTTTATTCATTTTACATACCAAAGATCCCTCTCTTCCCTCCTCGCACCTCTCCAGCCTCCCCTGCAACCCACACCCCACTCCCTCCTACAATAAGGCAAGGCCTCCCATGGGGAGGTACATTTAGCAGAGGCAGGTCTATGCCCTTCCCCCTGCCTCAAGGCTGTGCAAGGTGTTCCACCATAGAAGCTGGCTCCAAAAGTCCTGCTCATGCACCAGGGATGGATTCTAATCCTACACCGGGGGAGGGGAGGGGGGCAAGCATATCATGCTACACAACTGTCTGGCTATGCAGAGGGCCTAGTCCAGTCCCATGCAGGCTCCTTAATAGAAAAATCTTCAAAATTCTAAAATGAAAAACCCAGAATCAATAATCAAGTTTGGCAGTTGTACAGATTACTAGAATAATATCAATGGTTGTATTCTGGTAAAATTTCTCTGTAAATAAAAGAGAATATTAAAATGCAGCATGGAAAGCATTTTCTTTCAAATGGCATATAATGTGTTAGATAACACCATGACATTTTAAACCAAAGTATGTCTTATTTTAAGTTTAAAAATATAATTTAATTCCCTCTTGGCTTCATTTGTAGAAGATAACAATTTAACTATCATTTTATATTTCCAGGTCTTTTCATAAAAACAGTTTTCTTATTATCTCACAAATAAAAATTTCCACTTTATAAAAATACTGAAGTGTACATATTTTGCTTGTTTTAATTTACCTTGTGTTAAGTTCACTGTGTTCCTTGTGATTAAGGTTTAGAACTTTCATTCATTTTAAAACATTCTTTCACATTATCTCTTCAGATACTTCTTTACCTTCTCTATTTTGTATTTAGGTTGCATTTGTTGGATTATACTTTGAGTCTATTTTTTGTTCACTTTTATTAGCCTGATTTCTGTTTAACTTTTAGTATTATGTTTTAACTTTGTAGTGATTGCTTTTCTAGATTTAGAGATCATTGTCCATTTTTCATGCTGATTTACTAAGAATGCATTTCCATGGGGTTTATGAGTTTTTATCTCTTGACAAACGTTGGTCAGAAAATGAAATAATCATGTCTCAAATTATTGGAGAATTGTTGAACAAAGTTCAAATCACCCACAAAACTATCTATGTGTTTACTGACATGTCACAAATGAATTGAAATATGTCTCTCAGGTTCCAAGTTGAGCTGGCCTGGAACATACACTTGGTCATTCCACTTAACCTCTGTCTCCCTGCATTTTGGTAAGCATGGGTGGTGTTCAGGCTCAGCTCTTGAGTGATCTGTAGCATCAATAGTCTTAAGCTGAATGAGAAATTCTAGTATGATGTAACCTCATCCACCTTCCAAGCCCCAGCTCCCCATATTCCACTAGAAAAATAAACATAGGCTCAGTGTTGTGGTACAGAAACCAGGCATCAGTTGAGGACACCTTGAATGCACTTTGGACCTGCTGCAGGTCAAGTGACAGATTAACTCACTCAGAAATTTTCTGTTCATTCTGCATTTTTCCTGCTTATCATCAAACTAACTTTTTTTTACATGTAGTGCTAAAGCTAAATTATAAACTCCTCCCCTTCTTGATATTTTCCTCCATAAATATTTTATTTCAATCAATTAGTTATGCAAATAGCTCCTTTCTCTTTTTTTCATAATATAGCAGTAGACTAAGGAAAGTATCTCCTTAAAACAGAAGTATTTTTCCCACAAGCCAAGAACATAAAATTACCTCCAAGTAGTTACATTTTACAGCTATGAGTGCTGCTTTTATTAAAATAGATATAAAATAGATTAAGTACAATGCAGTGCATTCACTTTACTAAACTGTAAGAGTGTTATGAGAGACTGCCCTTATTTACTAGACTGTTTGGCACAGTCACAGAGCATTCTACAGTCTTAGACCTCTTGTATATCACCTTAAAATTCATTAGAATTCAGAAATATACCACTTAGACAAATTTATCTTAGATACCAATGTGTGTGTGTGTGTGTGTGTGTGTGTGTGTGTGTGTGTCTGTGTGTGTGTATCTGTGTGTTTGTGTCCTCTGGATTCAAGAGCCTTCTGAAGCAATATTCATTTACAATTTTTTTTAAAGATTTATTTATTTATTATGTATACAATGTTCTGTTTGCATGTATCCTTGCAGGCCAGAAGAGGACAGCAGATCTCATTACAGATGGTTGCGAGCCATCATGTGGTTGCTGGGAATTGAACTCAGGACCTCTGGAAGAACAGCCAGTGCTCTTAACTGCTGAGCCATCTTTCCAGCCCCATTTACAATTTTTATGGTATGGAGAACCTCCACCTGAAACTTCTGCTGCACCGGTGGACAATAATAATGCCTACCTGTAGATTGTACCCGTTCTATTCTCTTTCAGTAAATTTTGTATTCAGTTAATTCCCATAGTCAAGTGCTCAGCAACTCTTCCCTGTTATCAATCTCTGGCTCGGGACGTTCAGAGATGGTAGATAAAGAGTTGCAATCTGGGTGAAATTTTCATTGCCCTCTGTGTGGTTGTGAAGGGAACCAGTTAAGATTTATGCTCTGGTTTCTGCAAGAGGTTGCATGGCTCCTGTGCCCGGCTAACCTTACACTAATTGTACAATTAATGTTATAATATAAAGTCTCTAAGCTAGCACAGATTCTCCCGCAATGTGATTAACTCCTGGGATTCTAGGCAGCAGGCATTAGACACAAAGTGCAAACTAATTAATGTTAGAGGACAAGAAAGAGGCCAGACCAGGCCAAATAGCTGGCACATTCACAACAGGGTCAACTGCAATAGAAAAACAAAGTTCCACGAAAGCAGTAGCAATTGGGGTGTACCCAAGCTGAATCCTGCAACTTTTCTCTCCATTTCTCTTCATCGTGCAGTAAGAGGTGAGACAGTACCAGAAAGGAAAAGGTTGCCATGATTATGTAGACACGGAGAAGAAAATCAAGTGAGGATATCTCAACAGACAGTGCTGCCCTGTCTGCTCCCACCTCATTGGTTGTAGGGACCTGGGATAGTCTGCCTTCTCACTCAGTCTTTGATTTATAGTAGAGGAAGCATGGCTGATAGAGCCTCGTGGTGATGAAATTGCTTTCTTTACAATGTTGACATCAAACCCTAATATAAGACACATGAGAAGATTAAAAACACACACACAACTAGAAAAGGGACCTAAAATATTTGATATAAATTAGTAAAACTCTTCCTATTGTTTTTGGAACTAATTTTTTTTTAAAAGAAGACCTTTCTAGAATCAAAAGTCATTTTCAAAATCCTCTTTTAACCATGGAATAGGCAATTTAAAAAAAAAAAGTATTCTAATATTTTGTGTTATTTTTACTGATACTAATTATGAAATGGCAAAAGGCACAAGAGAGTATAACCTTTACCTGAATGAAATCTGAAAATATGTGCTGGCATTCTGTTGGCAGCCGATGCAGGGTCCTCCTGAAGATGAAAGCTAGCAGTTTTTGACAGGCCAGTTAAGGAAATCTGAAACACATGTGGAATAAAACGTCTTCTTCAATCTTGAGTGCAGTTGTGGAAAAAAGTGAGGAAGAAAATTATCCTTTGTGGTGAAAAGAGTATGTGGGAAAGGCTAGCTTGCAGCCCGTGCCTTGGAATTACCCTAGAAATACTGAGCAATCATATGTAATGCTTAAGTCACAGGATCCAGCATGCCCCAAAAATTCTCTTTGAGGACTTGCTAAATAGAAAATTAGCTTAAAGCAGACATTGGAAAGTCAATATTGTCTGATCACAATGTCAATTAGTACATTACAAAGTCTCAGAACCACTGCACGGAGGAATCTCTCATGTTTGAGACTACAGCTTTCTGCTTTGTCTTTAATACACAGGAACTCCCAGCCCCACTGTGAGGCATTTTGAAATGGAAAACATAGCAGGGTATGCTGTTTGATGGCATGTGCTGGAAACACTGTTCCTCTTTAAATGTTGCCAAGGATGACCAGCAGCTGGTAATTTTCTTCTTAAAATATTTTCAAGTTTGGGTTGAGTAGCATTAAGTGAGTTTGAAACACGTGTTCAGTGAATTCTGAAAATTCATCTTTTAGATTATTCAGTGAGCCCCCTTCTATCTTACTTTCCCAGGACACACTGGCTTAAAAGGTTAGCTGAGTGTCCCATCTTTTGATAGGATAGGCGTCACCACCATAATTGGAGTGCATTCTGGCATCTCTCTATTCCAGAGGGCAGAGCAGATGGGCAGAAGGTGCCATTTGGGCCAGTGATTTATTTATAATCTTTAGATTTATCTATAATCTTTAGAATATTGTCAGGGCATTAGAAGTCTGCCCAGTGGCTCCAGCTTGAGATTCAGATATTTGTCTTCTTTACCAACCTTGGCCTGGAGATGAAAGCAGTGCTTTGCTGGATTAAGCTGTTAATGATTAAGTGATCCAAGGAGATTATTATGACAGCCAGACCAAGCTTCCTTTTCAGGGAATAAATACTGACATTGAGCAACTTTCTGACACAGCAGGTAGAGAAAAAAATACCCGTTGCCATAAGCAATAAAATGGTAAATTAGAAAGTGTTCTGAAATCTCAACCTCAGCATACCATCTAAACCTGTACTCTGACTTCTTTTTTCTTTGACTTTCTCTATTTTTTTCTTTCATATAATACATCCTGACTGCAGTTTGCCCTCCCTCCATTTCTCTCAGTCCACTCCCACCTCTCATCTCCCCAAGATCCACTCCTCCTCCATTTCTTTTGAGAAAAGAGTAGGCCTCCCAGGGATATCAACTGAACATGGTATAACAAGTTGTGGTAAGACGAGGCACAAACCCTTATATCAAGGTGGAACAAGGCAACTCAGTAGGGGGAAAAGGGTCCCAAGAGCAGGCAAAAAAGTAAGATACCACACTCCCATTGTTAGGAGTCCTACAAGAACACCAAGCGACACAATCATAACATATAAGCAGAGGACCTAGCACAGACCCATGCAGGCTCTGTGATTACCATTTGAGTTTCTGTGAACCCATATGAGCCCTGCTTAGTTTATTCTGTGGGCTGTGTTTTCCTGATGTCCTTGACTACTTTTGTTCCTGCAACTCTTCCTCCACTTCTTATGTGGGGTTCTCCGAGCTCCAGCTAATGTTGGGCTGTGGGTCTCTGCATCTGTTTCCATCAATTGCTGGATGAAGTCTCTCTGACGTTTGACCTAGGCACCTATCTATGAATATATCAGAAGAGCATTAGGAATCATTTCATTGACTTTAATTTTTTTACCAGTTATGTTTGGTTTTATCCTATGTCTCTGGATATCTAGCCTCCTATTCCTAGCCTCCCAGGCAATGTCTGGAATGGGCTCTCTTTCTTGGCATGGGCCTTGAATTGTTTTTCTCTGTTCTTATCAGTTTCACATACCTAGTTTGATATAATGTGGGAGGTCATAAATACATAAGACTATTATCTTCAATTTAACCTGACTTAACATGTGTACATCTGAGTCCTTGTCTCCAAGTTTACCTGATAAATCTTGTACATTTATATATCCATGTGTAGTACATATATGGAGTCATTCATGTTTTGATTGAATTATTGAAACCAATCCTGAATCTATGATTGTCTTAGTTTTTATTTGTTTATTTATATTTCATTTTGGGTCCTGAGCATGATTTTGGAAGCCTGAGTTCTTGCTACATTAAGGCAGTCTGTGAGTTTCCCAGATCATTTGTGGTGCTTTAATCATTTAGAACAATTTTCCATATGTTTACACCAGGGGATTTCTTATACAAATCCTCTTTACACATGCAAGAATAACGCAGGCAGAACTATTTGCTCCTGATCTCTGCAGACAAGACATGTAGTAGTCTTTAGGGAGTTTTCTGTCTTTTGTACTTACCAGGAGGAGATTAATAAAATATCTCTATGCTATATCATGTGCAATTGGTTATATAGCTGTGGTGTATAAGAGGAGAGGATAATAGAGGATAAGAGAGTCATCCTATCCATAAAAATGATGCCTATGGAACAGGACAGATGCCACACTACAAAGCAGCATCTGCAACTTGGAGCTGGATCACCTCTTTCCCCAGGAACTCTGAAAACATTGCCTGGGTGATTTGTCATTATTTGATTCCTATAGTCATATGGAAGCCTGTAGTGGTCTTCATCTGCAACTATTTCTTACTTTATTCATGTTTTAACTCATCAAACAATGGGCTTAGTGGGTATTGACCTCTACGGAGCTCCTTTTTCAATTAATCAATATCACATCATTTAATATCCCTTATGTTCATGAGAAATAGGTTTGAAAGTAGTGAGAAAATTGAGGCTGTATGTAGCTTGAGTTTTCCTTCCTGGCCCACAGTCAGGACAAATGTCTGTCACCACAAATCTCTGTCACCCACCAGTCCCACAGCCGCTCAGACCCAACTAAGTAAACACAGACTTATATTGCGTACAAACTGTATGGCCATAGTAGGCTTCTTGCTAACTGTTCTTATATCTTAAATTAACCCATTTCTATAAATCTATACCTTGCCACATGGCTCATGGCTTACCAGAATCTTCACATGCTGCTTGTCATGGTGGCAGCTGGCAGTGTCTCCCTCTGCCTTCCTTTTCTCTCAGTTCTCCTCAATGTTAGTCCCACCTATACTTCCTGCCTGGCTACTGGCCGATCAGTGTTTTATTTATTGACCAATCAGAGCACCACATTTGACATACAGACCATCCCACAGCAGCTATGTTTTGTCTGTGGTCTTTATAATCAGCATGCCAAAATAGAGTATTTAGTATTATGTTCTGGTTATCATCACAGTTATCACATCCTCTGAAGGACTCACACAGAGTTCAGTCTACAAATGCACAGCAGACCTGTAAGTAGGTGGAGGCTTCAGGAATGATGAAGAGCAAGGCAAAAACAATATTGTCAATTGTACCATCTTCAAGTTCTGATATCTTAGGCCTGAATCAAAAGGGGAAGCTTTTGGGGTGGGTCTGCACATTCATTTATCTAATTGTATTATTTTCACTTAAAGGTATAAGTTACATACAGTTTATGACACAAATGTCAAACCAATAAGCTCTGACCTTGTGATAAGAATTTTTGTATTTAAAATATTTTTTTGCAAAACTGTAGACTGATACCTTTTAAATTAGAGTTCTTAAGTTAGCATATAATAGAATGTTAGACAATGTAGGAACTTTTTAAATGAAGAGAAGTATATTTGATAAACACATATTTTATGAACTCTGTAACAGTAAAGAAACAAAGTGACATAGTTTTAAAAATATTTTATTTTAAATTATGTGTATATGAGAGTGTATGTTCACATGGGTACAGATGTCTTCAGAGATCAGAAGAGGACTTCAGATCCCCTAGAGTTCGAGTTACAGGTAGTTGTGAGCCCTTGGATCTGCTTCTCGGAACCAAATCCAAGTCCTCTGAAAGAGCAGTACATGTTCCTTAAACACTCCAGCCCACACTTTTTTGTTTGTTTGTTTTTTTGTCATTTCTTAAATATACATTTTGTGCAACAAACTCTTATTTTGTAACTGCAATATAATAAAACTCATAACCATAATTGTTCCCATGAAAGTTGCAATATTTTTTCTATTGTGTAATTAGCCTCTAATTTCATGCAGAATTTTTGGTTGTGCAGGTGTGTATGTATATTTGTATGCATATGTATGCTACACACACTTCTCATGTCTTTTAGTGACATGTTTTAGGGAGACATTCCCTACTTTGATACTACATTTTGATTTTTTACAAGTTCTTTCATGACATTTATTTTTTTATTGCATACTTTTATTCAGCTTAAACACTTTAAGATATGAAACAATTTTGTGGGTTGATTTACTAGTTGTTTATCTAGCAATATTTGCTGATTAGTTTCCACTGATTAAAATATCTATTGCATTTCAGTAAGATGTGTCAACATATTTTGGTCTATTTCTGCTTTCTCCATTGGGTGTTTCTGAAGGTTGAGCTTATCCAAACAAAATCACTGAAGACTTTCTGGACCTAGATTCAGAAAGAAATCTTGCACTCTTTCTGTAAAACTTGATCACTTCCTAGTTTTGTATACTACCTTCTTTAGCTGGATTAACAACATCTAACTTGATATTGACAAGCAATATTGATTGAAGCATAGCTTGTGTGCTTCTCCAGTCTGATTTTTATCTCATCTGTCTTTGGACCTTGATTTCTTTCCAAATAGAAAACCCATTTGCCATACAAGTCCTTACATTTTATAAATCCTCTGTCTTGGCTTTTCCAGGGTGAAGTCTCAGCCTCCATTTTGTCTGTTGTATCTTTGTACACTTTGCAGTGGAGGCAATAGAAATTTCACAGCTCAGTTCTTGGTTAAAAGCATGTGAGGTGGCTCAGAGCTGTTCCTCCCCTTCTGGTGAGGTTGGTGTATTGAAGAGTTCGAGGAGCTGTTGAATTCTGAATGACAGCTTCCTGCCTAAGTCAAGGTTTCTTTCCAGTCACTCCACCTGCAACTGAAAAGCCCTGCTCATTACAACACAAACATGGGAAAGCTCTGAAAGGTGCTAGGAGGGTGGTATGCACCTGGGGCACCTTCCATTTATGCCCTGCCTGCTGACATACTAGATATTGAAGGACTATACCTGAACATAAAAATTGTTTGTAAGGCTATGCCTGTCAAACCCACAGCTAATGTAACCATGATGACAAGATGAAAGCTTTCCTCTAATATCCAACAAAGTACTAGAAGTTCATACCACAGCAATTAGTCAAGAAAAAAATTGAAAAAATCTTTTAATAGGAAATAAAAATGGTTAAATTGTCTGTGGATAGCATAATCTTGTATAGAAAAAGAATTCTTACATGGTTTGTTACAAACTGTGAGAGCTGATAACAAAGAAAAAATTTTCATAGTATTCGAATTTTGTGATTTGTTTTTAAAGATTTATTTATTTGTTTGTTTGTTTATTTAGTTATTTATTATATATAAAGTGTTCTGTCTACATGCATGACTACATGCCAGAAAAGGGTACCAGATCTCATTGCAGATGGTTGTGAGCCATATGGTTACTGGGAATTGAACTCAGGATCTCTGGAAGAACAGCCAGTGCTCTTAAACTCTGCCATCTCTCCAGCCCTTCGTTTTTTTTTTTTGTTTGTTTGGTTTTTTTGTTTTTTTTTTTTGTTTTTTGTTTTTTTGCATTAAACTTCTTGTTATTTTCCTGTACTTTTTACATAATTTTTTGCATACAGAATCTATATGGGATAATAAGTGTTTTAATTTCTCTCAAAACTTGGTATGGCATTATTTTTTCTTGCCTTACCGGGTGGGTGAACATTCCATTAATATACAGAATAAATAGGAGAAACCTTCCTGGACCTAGGTTCAAAGAGATGACTTTGAATATTTCTTTGTCAATTTTTTTTAATATATTTGTGCATGGTTTGCTCCTATTGCATTCATAACTTCTAAGTTGATTTTTAGAATTTTATTGTTTGTCATTAATCATGAGTGGCTTTTGAATGGATGTTAGTGCCTACAACTATGAATGAGATTTATTTATAAAAATATTTCATTTTTATCATTTCTGTGAAGATTTGCCAAATTTTTGAGCAAATAAATAAAATTAGTATTAATCTATTATTTAATTGTTGATTTAGTTATTATTATTATTATTATTATTATTATTATTATTTATGTGTGTGTGTGTGTGTGTGTGTGTGTGTGTGTGTGTGTGTGTGTGAGAGACAGGGTCTTACACTGCAACCCAACCTGGTATTGAACTCACTATTGTTGCTCAGGCTTCCCTGGAATCAAGAAGCTCCTTCTACTTCAGCTTTCTGTGTGTTAGGATTACAGGCATGTGTCACTGTATTCAAATAACAATTCTTTACAGAACAGATAATTTTCTGAAAAACTAGTATTACTACTTCATTCAATATTTGGTAAATTTTACTTTATTACTTCTATAGCATGGAATTTTCTTTATAGAAATATTGTAACAATTAATTGAATTTATTTAAAATTTACATTAAGAGTTAGCTTTCCATCTCTTCTTGGACTGGTTTTAGATACATGTTTTTCCTCAGGCTGAGTATATTTGATATATATTCCAAAGGTATTTTCATCATATCTCTGTAAAATGCTATCTTTTTTGGTAACCTTGAAATCAGTATATATATATATATATATATATATATATATATATATATATATATCACATCTAATTAAAAATATTTATGTCTTCTCTAGTTTTTCATAGTTGATATTCCTGAGAATTTATAAATTCTGTAGATTCTCAAAGAGCCTCTTATAGTTAACTCCTCTTATTGGATCTCTTATTGATATCTATTTTTAGTTGCATTATTTCATCCTTCCACCTTTTTATTCCAAATGTTAATGATATAAGGACTCAAATAAATATGTAAATAAAACACAATAAATTAATGTTAAAACTTCATATTAAAAAGTTTGAGTATTTTCTAATAAACTAAATCGTTCCTTAACCTATGGGCAATTTCGAAGTGCTCTACTTGCCCAAGGCTAGGCTAATGAACATCCTGGGCAAGTGGTAGTTGAGTTTCAAGGTAAAAAGAACATTCTCTATGTAATTTTTAAAGCTCCAGACTGTGTTGAGCTTTACAAGTATTATTTGAAGGAGAATATTTTGGTAACATATTTACAGACTATACTCTGTATTCATTAACATGTAAACCATTTTAATATTTTGAAAATTAAATATTTAAGGAAATAAAAAATAAAAACAATTCAAAACATAGGTATTAAATAATCCTGCCAAAATTATAGTAAAGTTAAGGTTAAATATGCTATATAAGTTTCATAAATATTAAATTTCCTACATTTATTAAATAAATGCATAATATTTTATAAATGATTGAAACGTATGTTTTGCCTCTTAGCTATGTAGATTTATTTAATCAAAACTGAACAGTTTGGAATCAGTTTTTGAAGCTAGTTTTGAGTTTTGTAAATAGATCTTGTGTGATTTGCTATTGCAAGTACAGAAAATAGTGCATAGAATTAGCAAAAATCACTAATTAATGTTTTAATTAAGTTTTTTATGTGAAAAACAAACACTCACTACCCCATGTCTGATAAACAAGTTGTGAACAGTTGTTGGGTAGCAGGCCACCCTTCAGGCATTCTAGATAGTATGGAGTATGGGATGAAATTTGGGTGTGAGAGGCAATTTGACAGATCATGATTATGAAATCTTTGAGTTCCAGAATACTAAGGAAGGAAAGGGGAAACAGCAGGAGAAAAAGATGGCCACCAGAAGAGGAGGGTCCTTGCTAGGCTTCCTGTAATGTGAATGACAAGAACATAGTGAGTCAGTTTATTCTGTGCATTATTTAAAATAATTTCTTTTTCTGATACTTTTTCTTATACTTCATTCAATATTTTATAAACATACTGATACAAACTCTACAATTATAAGGAAATATTAATATGAACAGAATATAAGAAAAATAAACAAAATTTGAAAACTTAGGAGATTATTTATCCTAAATCATTAGTGAATTCATAATATAAATCCAATGATAAATATTGAAAGACTCAAGGAATCAAAGATACCTCAGTGAACTATAAGAGTTAGTTAACTAAATTTAAGCATAGTATACTTTATAAGTGTTTTTTCCTCCCCAAATACAAAAACATGAAATTATGTTAATGTTTTTAAAAGGTAGCATTAAATTTTATTGGCTTGATATTTCTATGACCAGGAACTCAAGTTACAGCAAAACATTAAAATGCCCCGAGATAGTTTCTTATTTTAATTAAAATGTAAACATCAGAGTAAGAGCTATTAATGGTCACACATCATTTTTTCATCCCATTATGAGAAAATAAACTGAAATTAGATAGAGATTTTCCCATAACTAAAACAGTGAAACAGTGGCTCCAACATTTATATGGTTTTTAACTGGAAGAAAAAATTGGTATTGGTAGAATAGATTATTTCTGTCATTTCATCAGAAGTCCAACCTAACATATTTTCTTAACAACTCTTATTTGTATATCTTCTCCTAAGATTAAAAATAAAGTCTTTATCTCCTGTAAGGAGTACAAGTTCCTTCATCAACAAATTCCAAATAGAGGCCCAAGCGCCTGCTGTTTCCCCTTGGCAGCACTCTGGGAATCTTGAAGAATTCCAGTATTTGAAATTACCATTAAACACAAACATCATGCTTACAATTTTAAACACTGTGAAATTCATAAACGTTACCATCATCATTAATGACTCATTCATGATAATTTTCTTCACCACCATTGAAGCCAGTAGCTACTACATGCATAATATATAAATGTAAATTCATGCATAATATATGAATGTAAACTCAACTAGCCCATTGCATCATTTTCCTCTTAGCCCTTATGACAGTCACACTAGTCAGATAACACTGATATTTCCATTCAATAATTGAACAATCTAGACAGGAATGTGATGGCACAGGCCTGCAATCCCAGCACTCAGGAAGCAAAAATGGAAAGATCAGAAATTCAGCTCCATCCTGGCTGTTGAATGAATTTGATGCCAGTATTCAGTAGTGAGAGGTCTCAGAAACAAATAAAAATAAGCATAAAAAGGGAGAAAAGACAGTCTAAAGTATTTGGAACTGAGAATGGCATGCAGAGGGAAAGCAGAGTGTTGGAATTTGAGACTGTCACACTTCAGTACCTATCTTCTGTCCTAAATTCTTGCGTTTACATTTAGTTAGCAGTGGGCACCCCATCAAAGAGTTGATACTAAGAAAAGGAATAATGGAATAATTCTTAAGGAGCAGTAAGAATATAGTGCATATCATGAAATATAGAATGGATGTTAGCACAGTGCACATCATGAAACATGGATGGATACAAACACAACTTTCTGATAATAGGGCTGGAAGAGAAAATCTGGATTTTTTGTTGTCATTGTTGTTTCTGGAGTTTTTTGTCTCAGTATTTTGCAAAGGACAGCAGGAACATGAGCATATGGAAAAGGGGGGAGGTGACAGATTCCAATTAATTACCTCCAATTTACTTCATATATCATGGTCTCTTGGGGGTTCTTTGAGTTCTTAATTTAGTGAAAATAGAATTTTTTTAACAACTCCCAAACATGAAAATTCATCATGCATTTGTGACAGTGCTTTCATTGAATATTCCACTGGATGTAGATAAACAGAATGCGCTGAACAAAAATTGAAGTGTATTGTTAGTATTCTCTTAACATCTCTGTGATTGTCACTACAGTTATCTTCATGTTGCTGAAGGCTTTATGTCCTTCTCTTTGTTTTACATGGTACTTAAATTCTCTGTAGAAAGAAATTATCTCTACATCAGGGAAAAGTGTTCAGAAATCCTCCACATCTGAACATTGTAATATTAGAAAATATTACACGCCTATATACTTACCTCTTTCATGCATGGCCCCTAGGAATCCATGCGGGTGATTCTGAGGATGTTTATTAAGTATTCATTCAAGGGAGCTAACAGTTCCTACCAGAGGGTGGGATGAGTTCTGCACCCATTAAAAGATTTTCTCCATAGCCTTGGGTCATTTGTAACTTTTGCTTGTTTTACGTTGTGTTCCGGCTCACCTTGGTTCACAAGCTTGAGCAGCAGGATAAAATCAATTTTTCTATATAGCAGGAAACAATGGCAGCAGGGACAGCATATAAATCAGATTCCTATAAAGGGCAGGTCAGGGTAATAGACCAGATCTTCAAATTGCTCTTTCCTTGACTACAAGTTGCATGTATATGTAAGGTCTAAAAATCACAAGTATGTTACAAACTGATCATTATAGAATGATAAAAGCCAAGCAAGAAAGAATTTACAACCTATGCACAAAGTGAACCTATTTTATACTGACAGATGTTTTGCTGATCAATGAGACAGCATTGATTTAGCTAAATAAAGCCCATGAGATGGAAAAGAAATAATTTGTTTTGTCTCCCAAATATTATATACAGCTTTCCAGGAGCACATATACATCTCAAAGTGAAGTCCCTGTGCATTGCACTGTGTAAATCGTATAATGCATTATGTTGTGTATCATGGAGACCTCTGCATGCAGTGCCCTAGCTGGAAGAGCACAGCCTTTAGGACCATTATTTGCATAGTCAGTGATACTGATGCCTCTTGGGGGAGTTTTGCAGATGGCAATTCCTAGACATCAGAGCAGTAAGAGGAAACTAGGTTATACACATTGCAGAAAACACACCTGCTTCTACAGAAGCCTAAAGCTCTATCACATTTCAAAATGTAATACTCTACACCCTAAGCTTCCAAAATAGGATATTAAGGAGCAATAAATGTGGAAAGTTTGGAATGTTGCAGGTCCAGACTTAGATTACAGTTTACCTTGGGCTACCTTTAACCCAGTTAATAGCCATTCCCTGACAACCTTTGTGTCTGACCTAACATTCTGTTGACTAGTGGATAAAAACATTTTGAATGTATTAACTTAACAAAAGCACACTTTCTGGCCACCAAAATGCTAAGGGTGTCAACAGATAGCATCTGAGGCCTATAGTGAGACTTCTCTGCTTGGGCTTTCTGATGTTTCCATCAACATATAAGAAAAATGCCACATTTATGACTTTCTTAGCTCTATTACTTATAAAAGCTTCATGAAACCTCATTCACTTTGTAAGATGGAATTTGGAGTAACACCTGTCAGTATAAAATAGGTCTACTTTGTGCATAGGTTGTAAATTCTTTCTTGCTTGGCTTTTATCATTCTGTAATGATCAGTTTGTAACATACTTGTGATTTTTAGACCTTACATATACATGCAACTTGTAGTCAAGGAAAGAGCAATTTGAAGATCTGGTCTATTACCCTGACCTGCCCTTTATAGGAATCTGATTTATATGCTGTCCCTGCTGCCATTGTTTCCTGCTATGTAAAAAAATTGAAGCTATGCTATATGAGCCATGATTACTTATATCAGGCTCTAAAATAAACTGTGTTATCTCATCTCCCATACCATACATATGCCAAAAAGAGCTTCAGGATTTAAGGAACATGGACTTCTATGTGATCCATTTATATTCTGAGACTATAAAGAGATGCTACATGGAGACCAGACTATAGACCCTTTTTTTTTTTGGTTTGTTTTGTTTTGTTTTTCAAGACAGGGTTTTTCTGTCTAGCTCTGGCTGTCCTAGAACTCACTACGTAGACCAGGCTGGCCTCAAACTCACAGAGATCTGTCTGCCTTTGACTCCATGAGTGCTGGGATTAAAGGCATGTGCTACCACCACCTTGCTTAGATCCTTCTTTTTAAAAGGAAACACACTCATTCATTTTCTTAAAAAACATTAGATGGGGCAGGAAAGATGGCTTGGTGATAAGAAAACAGGATATTCTTCCAGAGGACTGGGATTTATTGCCAATGCACATATGGAAATTCATGGTGGTCTAACTCCAGCCCAGGAGATCCAATGAACTCTTCTGCCCTCTGCACACACCAGATGTGTGTGTGGTACACAGATACATATAGAGGCAAAACACAAAGACACATTAAAAAATTAAAATGTTGCATAACTTGAAAGTAACACTGTTTATTATGAGTTTTGTTTGTGTATATATCTGTGTGTTTGTGTATCTGTGTTTCTCTGTTTTTTTCTTTCGTATTTGTTTTGTTTTATTCTGTTTTTTTTTTAATTTTTCTGTTAACACTCTGTTTATTATGAGTTTTGTTTGTGTATGTATCTGTGTGTTTGTGTGTCTGTGTTTCTCTGTTTTTTCTTTTGTATTTCTTTTGTTTTATTCTGTTTTTTATTTTTCTGTTCGTTTTCTAAGGAGAGGGAAAAATGCATTGAGCTGGTAGGAAGGTGGGGAGGATCTTGGAGATGAGGGAGGAGAAACTGTGATCAGAATATATCATATGAAAAATATTTTCAATAAAAATGATATTATCAATATAGCAATAGCAAAAACTTGACAACTATACAGAGAGAGAAAACAGCCAACTAGATTAGTCTCCAAAATTTCAACAGCATAACTACTTTTTTTATATATTTAAATTAAAAAATTTCAAAATCTATATTATATAGGCTAATTAATTTTGTCTTTTAAAACATAATACTTAAAAGTGTATCTGATTGTAATTGCTCATCTGAAAGAGACTCAGGGCAGAGCTGAATGTACTTCATAAGCCACGTGTCATGATACTGAGAGTAAACTGGCAGATGGACATCGTCTTAAGTTGTTCTTTACATGAGCCCATTCCTGTTTGCTTCAACTTCTCAGCAACTTTCTTTGAGTAACATTCAATCCTATTTAAGCTTATTTGGTAAAGAAAAATTGTGTTAACATTCACAGTTACAACAGTGTTGATTGTGATGGCATTCTAATTGTACTGAAATGTGATTTTGATTGTATGTTAATAAATAAAGTTGGCCCGGGGCTCAGAGCTATTAGAGCCATAGCAAGAGTGTGGCGGTGGTGGCACATACCTTCAATCCCAGCACTTGGTAGAAGAGCTAGGTAGATCTCTGTGTGTTCAGGGATACAGCCAGCATTGGAGACATATGCCTTTAAGACCTGGGGGGCTGTACATACAGACAGTGACGAGGCAGTCACGTGTTTGGGTTTACAACCAATGAGAAGGCAGAACAAAAGACTATGAAAAGACATACACACAGGAAATAGCTCTCTTTCGGAGAGCTAGGACAACTGCAGGAGGAAGAGTGAGATTTTAGCTCTGAGTTCTGACCTCTTGGGTTTCTATTTTACATTGGTTCTGTGTTTCTTATTTAATAAGATGGTTGGTTACATCTACAGTTGATATTATAAAAACCTGTCTTATTACAAGACCTGCATTGCATTATTTATCCCTAAGAAATTTAACAGTTTCCCTAGGGAAGAGCACTCCAGTTGGTTATCCAATACCAAATGATCAGCCCTGGAAACATACATACAAATATACACAGGATTATACAAACCTAGCTGGTTGTATGTATTAATTATAAATATATGTATTGTAAGAGCAATTAATGAAAAAAGAGGTCATGAATTTGAAAAAGAACAAGGAGGCTTAAATGGGAGGCTTTAGTGGGAGGAAAGAGAAGGGGGTAATGTAATTATACTATATTCTCAAACAATAAAATAAATAATTCTTAAATATAATGATACTTTATGAGAGATATTGAAATAATTACAGGGAAATGTAAATCAAAACAACTCTGAGATATCCTCTTACACCTGTCAGAATGGCTAAGATAAATAAACACTGAAGACAGCTTGTGCTAGAGAGGATGTGGAGCAAGGGGAACTCTTCTCCACTGTTGGTGGGAATGCAAGCTTGTACAACCACTTTGGAAATCAATATGGTGCTTTCTTAGAAAATTGGGAATCAATCTCCCCCAAGACCCAGCTATACCACCATTCCCAAGGAATGCTCAATCATACCACAAGGGCACATGCTCAGCTATGTTCATAGCAGCATTATTTGTAATAGCCAGAACCTGGAAACAACCTAGATGCCCTTCAACTGAAGAATGGATAAAGAAAAATGTGGTACATATACACAATGGAGTACTACTCAGCAGAGAAAAACAATGACATCATGAGGTTTGCAGGCAAATAGATGAATCTAGAAAAAATCATCCTGAGTGAGATAACCCAGACTCAGAAAGACAAACATGGTATGTACTCACTCATAGGAGGATACTAGATGTAAAACAAAGGATGACTAAACCGCTACTCACAACTCCAGGGAGGCTACCTAGAAACAGGACCCTAAGAAAGACACGGGGATCACCCAATGACAGAGAAATGGATGAGATCTACCTGAGCAAGCTGGATGTGAAGAGGGGGAATGAAGGGCAAGTGTCAAAAGAAAGAGAGCTTAGGGGAGTGGGAGATCCCAGCTGCATCAAGAACAGAGAGGGAGAACAAGGCAAGAGACCATGATAAATGAAGACCCTGTGGGAATAGGAAGAAGCAAAGTGCTAGAGAGGTCCCCAGAAATCCACAAAGATACCTCCACAATAGACTACTGCAATGGTTGAGAGAAAACCCGAACTGATCTACTCTGGTGATCAGATGGTCAAACACCCTAACTGTTGTGCTAGAACTCTCATCCAATTACTGATGGAAACAGATGCAGAAATCCATGGCCATGCCCCAGGTAGAGCTCCAGGAGTCCAATCAATGAGAAAGATGAGGGAATGTATGAGCGAGAATTGTTGAGACCATGATTGGAAAAAGCACAGGGACAAATAGCCAAACTAGAGGAAACACATGAACTATGAACCAATAGCTGAGGAGCCCCCATGGAACTGGATCAGTCCCTCTGGATAAGTGAGACTG
The DNA here is from genome assembly GCF_049852395.1 of Peromyscus maniculatus bairdii. Classification (NCBI taxonomy): domain Eukaryota; kingdom Metazoa; phylum Chordata; class Mammalia; order Rodentia; family Cricetidae; genus Peromyscus; species Peromyscus maniculatus. Next base: position 91,603,476 of record NC_134856.1, on the reverse strand, counting down.
TCTATTAGCTTGAACTGTTTGGGTGGCCCCAAGGCAGTGGGACCAGGACCTGTCCTCAGTGCATGAGCTGGCTTTTTGGAGCCTGGAGTCTATGCTGGGACACTTTGCTCAGCCTGGGTGAAGGGAGGAGGGGACTGGACCTGCCTGGACTGAATCTACCAGGCTGAGCTGAATCCCCAGGGGAGTCCTTGCCCTGGAGGAGATGGCAATGGGGGGTGTGCTGGGGGAGGGCAGTGGGGGGTGGCTGGGTGAGGGAGGACAGGAGAATCTGTGGTTGATATGTAAAATTAAATTAAATTATAAAATAAATTTAAATTTATGTTTAGCTTTCATTCACAAAAACATTTAAGGTAGCATTCATAATTTTCAATATTTTAGAAAGCAAAAAGAATAATATTAAATCTTTAGTTTTTTCATCATACATTTTCTAGTTTTTTAATATCAGAAAATTATTTTTGTTTCATTTTATATCATATTGGTTCACTTATGTGACTTACACATTTTTATCAAAATTTCCATAGTTTATATAAAATAAAATTTCCATCAAACCATGGTTAAATAATTAAGTTATTCCTGACTTTTAAATCAAAAGAAATAATTGATGTGTGTTTTAGGGTGTATTTTATTAAAGCCAAATCACTATAATAATTGTGTTTTAAAATGATTATTCATTTTTATTAGTTTCCATTAGCATGAACTCACAAGATTTGATAACAACTTTTAGACTCTCACAGCCTGTAACCTACATGGTAACCACAAAGACAGGTCTCCATCTTAGTTCTCTGCTTCAACTATTAATATGTCATTCTCTTGGAATTTACATTTTTATTGCACCAGTCAAAGATAATTTCAGTGGAAAATCAACACCAAAGTAAAACCTTCAGAATTTTCTCCAAGATTCCTGTTCAAATTCATATTAATTTTCTATATTTTTATTGATATGATATACCCTGAAATTAATAGTATTTCCATTTCCATGGAAAATTTTGCAGCATACCTTTTACTACCATGTACATATAAATATTCATGTATATATATACACACATATATACATGTATACAAATATGTTTCCCTTTTTCTTCATGAGATTAAAATAAATGACATTACATTAAGTGTCAATTTTAAAGTGTTTATGTAGGCTGTGCATGGTGACTCATGACTGTAATCCAAGCATTGGGAGGCTGAGGCAAGAAAATTGCTGTGATTTCATGATCAGCCTGGGCTACATAGTGGAGAAACTGCTCTCAAAAAGAAGAGAAAATGTATGCAGATACATTTGTTCATAGAAATGAATATATATGCCTTAGTATAGAAAATGTCTTGCATTTAATTCTAAAGTTAAATTTTCTCATGGAAATAGAGACGTGCATTTCGTATCAAGTAAAGTAACATTTATATTGCTTTCCACATGCAATATAAAATAGAGTTGTGGGATACTGTAGTGGGTAGCCATTCCAGCTTGGATCTGGAAGTTCCAACCGCCATTGAGACTCTGGCAACTGTCATGCCTATGAGGCGGGGCCAGGGGAGGTGCCTGGAGACCTGAGATCTGGATGGGCCAGTGCTCTTTTTGTGCCGGGACCCTGAATGATGGAGGTGAACTGAGCAGAGCTCCAGAGAACACCACTGGACTGCGATACACCTTCCCCAGACCCTGTGACCTACCTATCCCTTAATTTGTGAGTTATGCCATTAAATAAATATCCTTTTAACTACGTGGAGTGGCCTTAATAATTTCACCAATAGGATACTATGGAAAGGTTTACATGAAAATGAGGTGGGAGGATGTGGAAAAACTGAGGGTAGGGGTGATGGCTAAACAAAACTATATATTAATTAAAATCCATATAGAAATCTACTTGTTATAAGCTAATACATATATGTTAACTTGTACTAAATTACGCATAAACAAACATATGCAAATACCTTTATATATACACATAAATGTGTGTATACATTTATACACTTATATACATATATAACTTTTAAGAGTTTTGAATAGAGGTATCCTGCATAGGTACAAATGCTGCTCCTAGAGGCTTTTCAACAAACATCCCAGTGCCAGAAGTGGGATGCCTCCCAGTGAGTTGTTGACCAGGGATATTCCCAGAGGCACTCAAAACAGTATAATCTATTGCCATTTCTTTTGGTTTCCCATCAGAACTACATGGCAAGTGTCTATTGTTGAAGATAACACATTGTGGATGCAGGACACAGAAATCAAGCAGATTTGAACTCAAGGCTTCCTCCTTGCTGGTTAGCATACATAGAGCTATGTTATACAAAAGCTGCTGCTGGGAAGAAATTTCATCAATAGCCTTATAGAGCTGAGGATTCTGAACATTACAATGTTTATCTGACAGACAATCTACACCTATTGAAATAGTGGCATGGTTGTTTTGGGATTAACCAACTACTTTATGATTGAATTTGTGACCCACTCTGTAGGAAATAACATATGGCTAATCAAAAACCTCTGGCTGGGGGAGGTCACAGGCCTAAAGAGAAATTTACTACTGATATTTTGCTAAATGAACATTTTGTCAACTAACTTGTAAGTACTTTTATTCATTCCTGTAAACTAGTGTTGGGTTAAGCCTCAGTTGGGAAGCCTCTTTTGTTATGGCTAGTGTTGAAAGTCATAACAGGGCAAAGTGCTGTTAATAGGGGATTGCTGGGTGTTCAACTCCGAGCAAAAACATCTGCAACACATCTCAAAGGCCAGAAGAACATTGTGAGAGTAGGAAAAGAAAGATTGTAAAAGCCAAAAGATGGGAAGGAGTGCCATAAAACACCATCTGCTGGATATGGCATGGTTGTTACAATTAGAAACACACAGAGACTGTGGCTTCCTGCATAATAGCTGACCAAATTGGACTTTTCAATGTTCTGTCATGGTATGTGGGAAGTCATTGCCCTCATTGGTTCTGCCAATGGTAAGTTGCTTCTGTGCTAGTAAATAGTCTCTTACCCATGTTTATAATCAGAAACTCTAATTAAACTTGCAAAGTCATATTGTATCCCCGTGAATATAAGATAAATGTATGAAAACAGGAAAGAAACAAGAGGGAAGATGAAGGGGTCATCTGGAGTTGGAGGGATAAGAGAGGATAAGGAAGGACTTATTTGGAGTGGGAGGGGGAGCAGGTTTTCTTGGACCAGCAGCCCCCAAATTATGACATGGGGATTTATTATTAAATATGAATGCTTGGCCCTAGTTTAGGCTTGTTTCTAGCTAGCTCTTTTTTAAAAATTTAAAATTTTTTAATTTTTTATTATTTGAAAATTTAAAAATTTTAAAAATTAACCCATTTCTATTAATCTATGTGCTTCCCCGAGGCTCGTTTACTGCACCTATGTACTGTCCATCCTGCTTTCCTGCTTCTTCCATGTCTGGCTGGCTAGCTTTTGACTGGCTGGCTGCCTCCCCCTTTCTCTTTGCCTGCCAGCCCTGCTGATACATCCTCTGCCTAGCTACTTGTCATTCAGCTTTTTATTAGACAAATTAGGTGTCTTAGGCAGACAAGGTGAAACGCCAACACACCTTTACATAGTTAAACAAATGCAGCATAAACAAATGCAATACATCTTTACAGAGCTAAACAAATATTCTATTCCACAACAAGGGGTAAGAAAGGGTAATGGCTGGATGCCTGCATGCAGAAGAATGCAAATCGATCCATATCTATCACCCTGCACAAAACTCAAGTCCAAGTGGATCAATGACCTTAACATAAAACTAGATACACCAAATATGGCAGAAGAGAAAGTGGGGAATAGCCTTGAATGCATTGGCACAGCAAGTAACTTCCTGAACAGAAAACTAATAGTGCAGACACAACAATTAGTAAATGGGATCTCATGAAACTGAAAAGCTTCTGTAAGGCAAAGGTCACCATCAAAAGGACAAAATGGAAAATGATTTCACCAACTTCACATCTGACAGAGGTCTACCATGCAAAATATATAAAGTACTCAAGAAAGGTGATATCAACAACCAAATAATCCAATTAAAAATGGGGTACAGATATAAACAGAATTCTTAAAAGAGGAATCTCATATGTCTGAGAAGCACTTAAAGAAGTATTCAACATCCTTAACCATCGGGGAAACACAAATCAAAATGACTTTGAGATTTCATCTTGCACATGTCAGAATGGCTAATATAAAAAACAGAAGTGACAGGTCATGCTGGCAAGGATGTGGAGTAAGGAAAACGTTCCTCTATTGCTAGTGGGAGTACAAACTTGTACAGACACTTTGGAAATCAATATGGTGGTTCCTCAGAAAACTGGACATTGATCTACCTTAAGACCCACCTATACCACTTCTGGGCATTTGCCCAAAGGACACTTCAATTTATCACATTTGCTCAACTATGTTCATATCACCTTTATTTTTTTAAAATAATAATAAATAATAATATATCAACATTCTGTCATTGATACAACTTAGATGTTACAAAATAAAGAATAAATAAAGAAAATGTGATAAATTTACCCAATGGAGTATTACTCAGCTGTTAAAAAAATGACATCATGAAATTTGAAGGAAAATGGACAGAACTTAAAAAAATCATCATGAGAGAGTTAACCAAGACCCAGAAAGACAAAAATGGTATGTACTCACTTATATATAGATATTAGCTGTAAAGTAAAGGATAACCACAATCCACATACCCAGAGGAGCTAAGTAACAGGGACGGTTCAAGGTGGGGCATGTGGATCTCCCAGGGAAGGGGAAATAGAATAAACTTCACAGGTGGACTGGGGGCAGGTAGGAATGGGAACAGAAGGGATTATGTGGGGTGAGGGATGGAGGGAGAGAGTACTGGGAGAGTTGACTGGAATTGGGTGAAGGGATTTCTGGGATGATGTGGAAACCTAGTGAAATGGAAATGCCCTGAAATCTAAGAGGGTGACGCTAATGAAGTTCACTCCTAGTAGTGGGAGACAGAGCCTGAACCAACCATCTTTTGTAACCAGGAAAGGCTTCCAGTGGTAGAACTGGGACATTAACCCAGCCACAAAACCTTCAACTTACAACATGTCCTGCCTACAAGATGTGATGGGATAACAGTGGTATAGAACTTGTGGGACTGGCAAACCAATGACTGATCCAACTTGAGGACCACAGAGAGGGAGCCCGTTCCTGACACTGCCTGGATGGCTGGGACCCATAGGCTGGATAGCTCAGAGACCTAAGATAGAACCAAACATGATTGACAAAAAAAAAAAAAAAAAAAAAAAAAAAAAAAAAAAAAAAAAAATCAATGAAATGATTCCTAATGATATTCTGCTATATTCATAGGTAAGTGCCTAGCTCAATCATCATCAGAGAGGCTTCATCCAACAACTGATAGGAGCAGATGCAGAGACTCACAGCCAAACATTAGATGGAGCTTGGGGAATCCTATAGAAGAGGGGAAGGAAGGAAGGAGCCACAGGGGTAGAGGACACCACCACAAGGGCACAGCCCACAGAATCAACTAAGCAGGGCTCACAGGGGCTCACAGAGACTAAAGTGACAATCAGGGAGCCTATATGGGTCTGAGCTAGGTCCTCTACATATATGTTATGATTGATGATTGTGTAGCTTGGTGTTCTTGTGTGACTTTTAACAGTAGTAGTAGAGGTGTCTCTGACTTTTCTTTTTATCTGCTTTTAGGACCCTTTTCCTCTTTCCGGTTGCCTTGTTCAGCCTTGATATGAGGGTTTGTGCCTAGTCTTATCATAATTTCTTATACTGGGTTTGGTTGATATCTCTGGGAGGCCAACTTTGGTTGGGATATAATAAATGAGAGAATAATAATTTTTTAAAAGAAAGGGTAATGGGGTAAATCTATTAAATACACCTATGAAATAAAGAAGCATTCAGAAGGCTTAGGCAGTCTTAAACATCTCATAGTGCTTAGTTATTTTGAATATTCCATGCATACCTTTAAATTTTTCTCATGTTAGCTGCTTTTGAATATATTTAGTTTGCTTTCAATGTTCCTCACAGAATACTTTTGTCATTTTTTAATGTAAAGTGATTCAGTTAGGGATTGCATTTGTTCACATGATTTATTGAGGGTTAATTGCAAATTTAACCAACTATAATATTGATCTTCAACTTGAAATATCTCAATCTTAACATTTTGGGATTTAATGACACAACCTTTGGTCACCACTTGCCTTGTGTATGATGCCAGTGACATTAAAATTTAACCTACACATTTTGTTAAAATAATACGGTCAATTTTACCATTTTTGGCTATTTTCAAGATTTCTAAAATATCTTTGGTGTTTTACACTGCTTATAATTATTAATATTTTCTACAACCAATTTCAATATATACACATAGTACAAAGAAAAGAACATTTACCCAAACTTTGCTGAGTTCTTATTTTGGCTTATTTTTGTTAGTGTTTCATTAAAGACGTACAATTTTGTCAGTGTAACCATTGCATAGTAGTTAATGGTCCACAAGTACTGCTTATAACCCATGGTTTCCTTATCTTTAGACATTCATAGTATGATAAATCCTACAGCGATTTTATTTCCTGTTTCTGAGATTTTAAGAAAAAAAATACACGAAGAGAATTAGTCAGTAGACTTATTTCATGTGAAGCCCAGAAAACTGATCGAGATTGCATATTTAATGTACATATTTTCAGTTTATTTGCATTATTGACCTTTAATTTTAAGGAAGCTGAAAGTACAGAAAAGCAGTCAAGAGTTAAATTATATGGAAATTCACTTAAGATGATTTCCTGGTTTTAAGCTCTTGCCCTTCTTTTCTGGATGAGCATGAGAAAGAGGGTGTGGAAATTAGCTTTTGGAAGGCGCAGGATTGAGGGAGATCAGCTTAGCGAGCAGAGTCCTGAAAAGCAAACGTCTGTCTGCCGGAACATTCACATTAAGAAATATAGCATTCCCTAATCCTTTATCCTGGGTGTGCAATAAGGCAACTCCCACCGGGAAATTAAAGCTTTCAAATGACAGTGATAAATTACATTGAAGGATTGTAAAGGAGGTGGTGAAAAATTACATTTCTGGAAATTATTTTGCGAAGTCTGTTGATCAGGTTCTATAAAAGATGATTTGCAAACGGCAGTTACAGTGGAAGTGAAAGCACCGGTCCTGTGCTGTGGGCCTATTCCAGAATCGAAGGACAGCAGTTAGCAGTTGGAGGCTGCTAAGACCGAAAACTTGCAGGTTCACTGTCCTCAGACCAAACAAATATATTCAAATTCCTAGACTGCATCATCAAGTAAGAAGTAAATAAATAAATAAGAGAAAAGTAAAACCAAATCAGAGTGAATGTGGTGCTCAAAATTAAAACTGCGTAAGTTGCCCTGTTTATGGAGATAACAAAAATATTTAATCAGTCTCTATAAATGCAGTCTAAATAAAATGTAAAGTAAGGCTGTGTGTGAAAGCCAGCATGCCCTTCCTGTTCTCACACCTTCCTCAATCTGTTCCTGTCTGAAGAAAAATTAATGTTAGGAAACATGAAATACTAATAACCAGTCTTCAGGGCAGTGATTCATTTATACACTGAATACTTTGAAATTTCATAACTCAGTCATATTAGAAACCTTTTTAATAAGGTGAATACAATGTGAACTTCTGTAATTATATAAACATTATAACTGACAGACATCCTGCAAAAATCAACCATATGAAACACCATTGGTCCAAATTCGCTTTTTGCAGACAATGGCCGATTAGCTCTTCTTAATCCAGTAACTTGACATTGTTGTTTAATAAAATTATTACATGGTTAGTAAATTTCAAAATAATGCTCTCATTGTTAAAATGTGTTTTACTAGTTGCCCTCATGTCCAATTTCCTTGATTATGAAAAGAAGCCATTCTCCATTTAGTCACCATGTCCCTGTCCAACTGTCCAAATAGAAGCCATGAGAATAGAATCAGTCTTCTAGGTATGCATCAGAGGTAGGAGATGCATTCATTTATTTTAAGGTGTTAAAAAATTGATGTAGACTAAGCAGCTAAGTGAAATCAAATATGTTAATATAGCAATTTAATAAAATAGATCTTACCTATTATCTATCAAATCTACAAATATAAAATGTATGAAAATATTGCACATCACCTACCTTATTTATAGGCACTTAATGCTTGCAAGATTTTAAAGATCTTTTAATATTTTTATTTAATTAATTTTGTGTGTGTGTGTGTGTGTGTGTGTGTGTGTGTGTGTGTGTGTAGAAACACTCAGAATCTAGAAGAGAGTGATTCCCTGGATCTGTAGTTACAGATTGTGAGCCATCCAATGTGGGTGTTGGAAACTGAACTCAGGTTCTTTGTAACAGCTCAAATGGTCTCTCTAGCTCCCTGAGCTAGAATTAACTATAACAACCGATTCATTGGTGGATATTTTTATTCTGTTTTCCTTTAATCTAGAACATTAATCATAACAATAAGTTCATATATACAATTCTGAACTTCACATTATAAATTACTGTGAGATTATATAATGTAAAGGCTATATATTGCTTTGTGTCTTTTAGGTTTTAAACTTATCCTCTAACAACTCTCTGTGACTAGCAAGTTCTCTTTTAGAAAATTTATGCCAGCTGATAAGGAAAGAAGTTTGGGATAATTTGCCTATATCATGTCTGGGCTTCTGAAGCCTCTTCAGCTTTCTCTTACATATCACATCATCTATGTGTTCTATACTCAAGCTTTTAAACTGTAGTCATCAGTGTGGTCCATGAATCATTACACTCCATATATTCCAATGAATACTCTGAAATAAATACATCTTTATGACCTTTTCATTTCATTTATTTTATACTCATTACATTTTGTTTGCATTGTATTAAAATTATTAGAAGATAGAAGGCTGAGACAGTATTTGCTGTCTCCTTTTATTTTTAGCTCTTGACTCATGGCCTTGTGGTCCATGGGCATTCAGCTATCCTTTTCAAAATGTTCATAAGCAACTTTAAAACAGAGACTCTCCACATGCTCAAGTAATTTGCATTAGTTATTGGAAATGTGGAACTTTCTTAAGATCTGTATATCTGTATAAATCAATTAGATGTCAAAACAACTGCAAAAAACATGTTTTGTATGATATATGTAGAATCTAAAGGCTCTTTGTTTATTTTGAGAAAGACTCTTGTAGACCCTTGCTGGGTTGGAACTCACAAAGATCCTCCTGTTTTTGCCTCTCCGGCTCTGAGATTAAAGGTGTGTACCATAACTCCTGAACCAAGCTTTATCATAATCACCTGCCATACCAACTCCAGTGTTGTCCGTGTGACATGAACAATTATGTCAATAATAGCGGACGGGAGATACGTGTCCCACGGGACTAAGCTCCCTGGAGGTCCCTGGCAGAGTGCCCGTGTTATGCCTCCTTCTCGAAGGAGATGTGCTTCACAGATCATGAGCTCTCTGGGCTATGGGTTCTGTATAACTGCTTTTCTGATAATGTTCTAATTAATCTATAAAACTCAGCCAAAATTAATGAATGCTTGGGTTGTGAACTGTGGAGGAAAGGGGAAGCTGGACATGGACCTTATTTAGATATAGCAGAATGAACTATTCCTTAAAGACCTCAAGCCTCAAGCCGTTAGATAATAGAAAGTATAATATAGTTCAGGCACTTCTAGGGAATGAACACTCACCCACTAGGAATCCTTTAGGAATCCCAACTAAAGTGATTTATGGCAGAAAACATTATCTCATAGGAGGCAGATGGTGGGCCCCTCTGTTGAGGAAGTTCAGCATGGAAAACTTAAGGACTACAGCAGAACTCCTTCCCCTTACAGGTGTAAAAGCACAAGAGTCCATATTTCAGCAGGTAAAAAGGTTTTATATTAGAAGAGATATATGGTAAAGAACTGAAGAATTACTTAGGGAGGATCTGCAGCATCCAAATTGGCTAAATGTGTCATGAGAACCAGAAAAGTAGAAGTGCATAAATAACTAGCGAGCGGCTGAGATAAAGATGAAGTAAAGATGAAGGACACAGCCGCAACCGCAAAGAAGCCTTCACAAGTCTAGGGACTGTACTAAGTTTATAAAACACAGACTGCTCTTTGGGTCATAAAGTTCTTGTGAGTGAAGGGATATGTCTAGCGCCAATTAGTAACTGTGTGCTTGATTTTTTTTTTAAAAGATGATGTAATTGAATTATTGCCAAGCTCTTGTTGTTCCCTGTATGACTTGATAGTTTTCTTTTTTGTATATAAACTACTGATCTGCAGAAGTAAAATTGCAGCAGATTCAAACCACTTTTGAGTGTGTTGTCTGTCTGTCAGTCAGTCGCCGAATCCTTGCCTTCCTGACTACCCAAGCCCTGGTTCTCCTACGGTCGTGGTACTCCCGGTGGGCCAGTCCGTGGCAATCACCAAGCAAATTCCACAGGTCATCATGATCCTTGTTAGCTTCCTATCATTTGAAAACACCAGTGAAGCAAGTTTACCTATTCCTTAAGGAGGAGGGTCCTCCAGCAAAAGATAACACTGATTTAACTCCTCTTAACACCATGTCTAAATATTTGCACCTATCAAATCTGAATAAAATGCTTCTGAAGTGGAAAGATCTTCCAAGACATTTTAGCCAGCAGGTATTAAGATTTTAAGAGTGCCTTACTGAAGCAATTTAAATAGAAAAATTCTACTGTATGAATACCTTAGAAAAAAATTAAAGGCAGCATTTCATATATCCCAGGCTGTTCTTGAACACTTGATCCTCAGGTCCCAAGTGCTGGAGTTATAGGCATCCACCTCATCTGGCTCAGACTCTGCTTGTTTTTTCCACTGTCTTAGCCCAGTAGAAGACTAACTCTTGCTACTCTGCTCATTGGAACATTTATTACTCCCCCCTCCCTCATGAAATGAAGCATTGTCTGAATCTGGAATTGAAAATAAAGCCAGCTAAGATTTTTATCCTGATTGTAATTTCATTCTTTGACACTTTCTGGTCTCAGCAACCAGTGCAAAGCCTGGGCCTCAGCAGGGCTAAAGTGTGTGCCAACTGACTGGATAAAAAGATAGAAAAGGGTAGAATTCTGGGCAGCTAAACTATCAGTTTAGAACATGAAAAATGTTCAATAAAGATTTGTGTGTTGAATGATCAAGGTAAGGCAAAGAAAAGTGGTGGCACCTGTTCCCTTTATGAACATTGTATAAATACTTTTACAGTTCTAAATACACAACTTGGTATTTGGTGTCATTGCCAATAAATTGGTTGCCTGGTGAAAATATTCTTCCAGAATAAAGCTGAGGAGCTATAAATGGGAAAAACCAGAATGGACCTTCCAAAACACTCCAAGCACATTTAGCACAGCAGAGCTCCTACTTGAATAGGCATCTGAGGCACACTTGTTTGTGGAGTGAGCAGCAAAGAGCACCAGGCCTCTGAAACGCTCAATGACACTTTGGGCAATTATCTGAGCATGTAGAGGCACTCGGGGGAATCAACTGCCTTAACTCACGACACTATAATGTCCATGGCATTTCAACAAGTACAAAGTACAGATAAAACAACAGTGAAGTTTGAGCATAATGTAAATCATATCCAAATTAGTTTTGCAAAAGTACTTACATTGTAAAGGAGATACCCATGTACTTTGTTTGATATGCTGGGTAACCAAAAATAGACCACAGATTTGATAAACAAAAGGAAGAAGAGATAGATTATGTTTTAAAAATCCCTAGCTTAACTGAAACATGTTAGACAATATTGAAATTGTGAAGACAGACAAGTGAGGGTGAGACATGAACATAAGTTGCCATATAGTGACTATATGTTTATACATATATATTCATACTTATCTGTATTATGCATATTTATATAATGTTTATGGCAGATAATAGCTGAATATCTACCTATTTGTGTTATTTATTGAGCAATACAGAGGCAACCCCCACAATGTAAAACAGGAAGGATTATAAATATTAGACATGTTGAAACAGTTGTTTTGTAGATGGAAATATTCTGAGTAGCAAACAAGTCCGTTTAATCAATCCTCCTCCAATGTGATTAATTGGGAAGTCATATATTATTTTCCAACCTATTTATAATTTTAGCAAACCTGTAATGCATTTTATTTCGCATGTAATAAAATTGAGCCTGGTCATGGATGACTGTTTTTTTGCCTAAGAGTGGTTATTGGTGGAATAAGACTATGAGGCAATATTACTCCATCTGATAATCATTATTCTAAAACAGTAAAGCAAAGAGTGATCTGTATGTTTCCTGAAGGCTCTTTTCATTAGATAACTATGAGGAGACTGGGGTAACTTTAATGAGTAAGAAAATGAGGGCCAACTCAAGTTGACAGTGACCAGACTAGACATGGGTTGAAAATCTTCTAGGAAAATCAATTCATATGACCCCCTTCACATACAGAGTGTGGATTTTTCCCATTTAAAAAAAAGGCTATTCGTGTCACCATGAGTACTGAAATCTTTTTCCTCCCTCCCTGTTTCATTAGAATGGAGTAATTAATTCTGGGCAGGAGTCTACTGTTCATTTTAAGTAGTCCCAAAAAGCTCTGTATGTATTTGAAGTATCAGCCCAAAGAGAGGAAATTAGAAGTCTCAGAAGTATCTGAGCCTGGGTTTGGGATTACTGGAAGTCTTACTGAAAATGAAGTATAGACAACACTTGTTACTGATGATACTGAAGACATGATTAGATTTCCTTTGTGAGCAAGCACAGCATCATCTGGTACCAACTGATGTTATTTCAAAAATGGAAACTTTACCTATCATACATACATAGTCTGCTTGACTACAGGACTCGAATGTTGGAATATTCAGGTATAGTTAAACAGCACATCCGCTGCCAAACTCCCTGTTCTGGGCTGGGGATGTAACTCAGTTGGAAGAATGTTTGAGGAGCAGGCAGGAAACACTGAGTTCAGTCTCAAGCACTGTACAAACCAGGTATTATGTTACATACATGGAAGATCAGGAGAATCAAGATTTCTAGGTCATCTGAACTACACAGAGAGATTTGATGCCAGCTTAGAGATACAAGACCTTGTCTCTCTCTCTATATATTATATTTATGTATATAATAAATGCTCACTTTCAATTACTAAGAATTACTCAGTACTACTGGTAGACTTTATAATGGTTCTAATTTTCTTAAATATATGAGATATTTCCAGCATCTGTGCCCCATTATGAGCTCATCCTTTTCTGTTATTAGTACTGAGTGGGGCAGGCATCTTTTACAAGTGTTGCTTCAATATATGGAAAATGTGTGAGAGCTAGAGGAGCAGGAAGTTTGATATGAGATAGTGTCTCTTAGGAATATCAGAAGCTATACCCATGAAGACTCACCAATATGACTGCTTAAATAAGAGCTAAACAAGTACAGTACCAATAGACATGTTAGCATGGATGGGGAAAGGCTCACAAGGCCTTTATTCTACTTTAAGGATTAATAGTAACTAAGGAATCCTGAGATATATAGAAATAGTCTTCCCCAGGGAAGAGTATACCAACTGGAAGACAATACCAAGTGGTCAGCCATGAAAACATATATACAAGTAACATTATATAGACTGATCTGGTTGTACTTATAGATTTAGGTATATATATATATATATACATGTGTATATATATGTATATGTGTGTATGTGTATAAAACAATGATTAATAAAAAAGAGGCTATGAAATTAAAAGAGAGCAGGAAGGGGTATATAGGACATTCAGAGGAAGTGAAGGGAATGGAGAAATGATATCATTATAATATAACCTCAAAATAATGATTAAAAATTCTAATATAAAACACATGATTTATGAACCAATAGCTAAGGAGCCCCCAGCTGGATCAGGCCCTCTGGATAAGTGAGACAGCTAATTAACTTGAATGGTTTGGGAGGCCCCCAGGCAGTGGGACCGGGACCTCTCCTTAGTGCATGAGCTGGCTGTTTGGAACCTGGAGCCTATGCAGGGACACTTTGCTCAGCCTGAGCAAAGGGAGGAGGGGACTGGACCTGCCTTGATTGAATCTACCAGGCTGAGCTGAATCCCCAAGGGAGTCCTTGCCCTGGAGGAGATGGGAATGGGGGGTGGGCTGTGGGGAGGGCTGTGGGGGGGGTAGAGGAGGGAGGACAGGGGAATCTGTGGCTGATATGTAAACTTAAATTAAATGATAAAATAAATTAAAAAAATAAAAAAGAGAAGTTAGGTTTAAAAACAAAAAAATTAATAATATACACTCTGTCAGTTCTTGAACTGTAGTGGGAAAGATCAATATTTTCTTATACTTCGTGAGAGTTTTTAAAAAATTAATCTAAATATCATGATTATTCTATAGTTATACAATAGAGATTTTGCAAATGTGGCTTCAGCTTTGAGAATCATCAGAAAATCAATAGATGGATTATATATTAAGGAAATGTTAGCAGGAAATATGGTAACAAAGGAATAAAACCAACAGTTTAAAGATTTTCATAGTTGAGTTCTATTTCCACTATACTCTGAGTCTCTTTCTGTATATAAATAAACCAAAATCCTATTTCCTTTCCTAAAATATTCCATCTATTCGCCACTGTGTAATTTATATAATTATTAATAAACATTTGGTTACTTTTAAAGGTGCCACTGTCTTCACATTGTCCTGATCCGATACAGCTTAGAGATACAGAAACTGTCTGCAGGTTCTGTGCAGTGGGCTGTACTTCAATAGCACTGGCTTCTGGGAAAGCTGAGGCTAAGTTTTAAGTTGCCACACTCTGGCTGGAATTCAAATCATTTCATAGTTCTAATGGACCAATTTTTATTCACATAAAAGTCAATAGCAACTTGAATAACAACAGATAAGATATCCTACTCCTATTGAAAATGTTATCAATGACCACAGTTACTGCTCCATCACTGTAACAGATGGAGGATTTATTTACTTGAATCAATAAACATTTTCCTATTTAGTAAAGGAAGTATTAGGGAATTGCATGTTTATTAATTTATTTTTTCAGGGCATTTAGAATAGGATAATACATTATCTGTTGATTTAAGTTATTTTAGAATTATTAATTTATTAATTTTGTGTGTATTTGTGTATGTGTGTATGTTGTATGGTTATATCCAAATGTAATGCAGGTATTCATGGGGTCCAGAAGAGGATGTGGGATTCCCTGAAGCTGGAGGTATAGATGATTTTGGTAGTCCAACATGAGTGTTGGGAATTGAACTTGGGTCCCATACAAGTGCATATGAACACTTAACAACTGAGCAATTTCTCCAGCTCTTGTAAAATTAATTTACTAATGAAAAGAAGGACAACTTAAAAATCTTGGCTACCATATGTTTGGCAGTATTGCTTGATGGAGAACACACTGCCAAGTTGAATTAGAATCCAAGTCAGACTATTGCTTACCTTTTCTTTGGAAGCTTGCCTGGTTCCTATCGGTGCTGTGAAAGTTAGTTTTCGGGGAGAGGTCATCCAGGTCAGTTCTAGCTGAGGGGCCTCTGGAACCTGGTTCTGAAGTGCATGATATGCTCAGCAATAGTTACTACCCTCTATCTCTGAGTAACCAAGTGAAACAGCAATAGGTGGTATGTTTTGGAATTCTCTTATATAGCCCAGGTTAGCAACTTAGAGAGAGCTTCTTATGTTTGTATTGGGGTTTTTATTAGATGGTTTTGGGTCTTAGAGGAAGCATCATCATCCCAGAGGACTGTATATGTATATTTTATTAAGACTATATATTTATATTTATACAACAAATTTACACATTATAACCAACAGTCCAACCCAGCTTTAAAGCCTATGAACCATATTAGCATCCAGAATGACATAAAAACCCCCACAGAAGCAGTCGTGGCATGTAGCAGGGTCCTTGCTGTTGTTCCCTTTGGGGGCAGGGTGCCAAGTAGGTGCAGAGTCAAACCACACAGACTCTGGGAGAATGTCAAAACAACAAGCTCAGTTTATTCAGGAAGAGGCAAGCTTTATATACACTCCACCCCACCCTTGGGCGAGGTCTGATGAATATGCATCTGCTGGTGTGATATGGCTGCCTCTCATTGGTCCAGATCATCTCCAGATCATTTTTCAGCTGCTGTTGCTAAGACCATTAGGCAGACCCAGGCTGGCTCTCAGAAAGTATCTTTTTTACTTTTTTGGCCTGTCTGGCCCTTAAGCCCGTTAGGGATGAGTCATCCCACAGTGGCACACAATTATCTTAGCAGTAACTAACTGCTCTCTAATTAGACTTAGGATGCACTCTACAAGAGGGTACCATGTCTGGTACTGGAAACCTACCTAACTAATCCATGCTAATGAAGTCATGGTTATTGGAAGACAATCTACAACTGCTAATTTACCCTACCAGAATAATTCCTAGCAACAATCTATAAACTTGTGTCCTTATATATAAGATAAGCATAGTTTTCATCACTCTTCAACAATGAAACTTTGCAATAGATGAAGACCACTTCAGAAAACTACAACCAATTAATATGCAGAGTTGTACAGTCCAGTCCCAATGAACTGCAAAACACTCCCACTCCTAAGGATCAAGGAACATTGTGGAAGAAGCAGCATAAAGATTGTAAGAGCCAAGGGATCAGGGATTTTTCTGTGAGATTGTGTCTCCCAGGAACATCAGAAGCTACACCTATAAAGTCTTACCAACATGACCACCCAAATATGACACCAACCAGCCTGATAAAGTGTGTGGGGAAAACCCATGATGCTTCCACCCTACACAGTGAAGTGGAGGCATTTGAGGAAAGCTGGGAGAAGGAGAGGTGGTCCTTCCCAAGAAAGAGCACACTAGCTGGTTGTCCAGTACTAGTCAGTCTTGAAAACATTATATGTATTTATAAGGTTATATTTAAGAATTTATGTATATAACAATAAATATATGCATGCAATAGCAATTGGTGATAAAAGTGACCACAAATTTGAAGGAGAGTGGGGAGGGGTCTGTGGGAGGGTTTGGAGGGAAGAAAAGGAAGGGAGAATTATTGAGATGAAAAATGCAATCTCAAAAACCAACAAGAGGTAGTCAGATGAAAGCTTGTGTTTGTGTGTGGCTTTTCTTTCATTCTCTCATCAGCGCAGTAATGTTTCCAGGACTAAGCTGTGCTGGACACAGCAAGGCATGGTATTACAGGGGCTGTGAAAGGGGGCAGTTGTAAGGAAGGAGGATGAAAGTAAAACTGAAAGCCAAGAGACATCATGTAGAAGAGAAACAAGGCAAGCACCAGTGGAAACGACTTTACGCCTTCTTACACTTAGTCTAAGAAAAGGCTGGTCCAAAATTGTCCACAGCTCACTGTGCAGAAATGCAGCAGTATCTCTTACATTCTTTCTTGTAGGTGAATACTGACCTGTAAGCTAGGCTCTGTTGCAGACTTCTAAAATATGTCATCAAAGTTTGTACATTTGTGTACACATGTATAATACTACCCAGGAAAATAAAGGATACTGATATGGCCATTAATGATGGAATAATATTTAATTCTAAGGCGAGCTAGATACCCCACAGAAAGCTGAACTTTAGGGCACAGGTGAGGTCTGTGGAACAAAGTGCTTCTGTTTGTCTGGGTGATATGTCTTCTAATTTGTTCCAAATGTAGGCAGGGAGTCAATCATCAGAAACAAGGTGGGATGGGGATGTTAGAGGTTTTTAAAAAGATGGCCCATGAAGATGATCCAGAGACCTGAAAAATGGATGCAGGATTTCAGCAGTTTCTTGTCAACTCGACACCCACTTGGGTTCACAGCTATAGTCAATCAAACAAACAGTTATTCTTAGCCTTGCTTTAATTACAGAGAGAAGGGGTGTTACTTTATAGCAAATTTGCATCTCTTCAGAAAGCCTTCGATTAGATTATACCAGCAGCAAAATATCATGCTAGGTAGACAGAAGCCAAATCCCCTGGAACTTATTTACATTGAGTGCTGTGTAGCAGCAGTTCAAATTTAATAATATAGTCATAATAAAACTCATAACCCAAATTTGAAAGCCTTTCAGAAACACTTAGTAAGGTGAAAGTGTAAGTGTCATTCTGATTATAAAGTGTAGGGAGTGAGGTGGCGATTAACACCTCATAAAAAAAATTAAGGAAAATGCAAAGGAGAGCTCTAGTCTATGGATTGCCTATGGCCTCTTTACTGCAGCTCCGGGGCTTGCATGGTCGGGGGTGGACATACTCATTACATGGCCTGCGAAGAAAAGCACTTCTACACGTAATGAGCACATGCAGAGAGAAGATGAATCAGTTATTGGCACAAACTACCACCTCGGCATATGCAGCTGGTTTTATTTGTTTTTTCATATTTCTCCAGTCCACCCACTAAAATGTATTCTTTTTGCCAAGCTGTGCCCCATGCTTGGTTTAGAAGCTAAACACA
Organism: Peromyscus maniculatus bairdii; assembly: GCF_049852395.1. Lineage (NCBI taxonomy): Eukaryota > Metazoa > Chordata > Mammalia > Rodentia > Cricetidae > Peromyscus > Peromyscus maniculatus. The sequence continues at coordinate 91,585,126 of NC_134856.1, read as the reverse complement.
ATATTGCACTTCTGTGTGCACACTTCAGACAGCTGAATAGAACAACTTCTGGTCGCTCTTGGTTTGCGCATATAGTTTTAGAAACCAGGAGATTAAAAATGTGAACAGGATAGAAAGGTTTAGACAACTGAATTGCTTGTGTGCACGTGCTTACTTGCTGAGTGTGTGATGAGGATGAGGAAGCACAGGTTTGACTAAGACATTTGCTTTTACTTCTCATAGCAAATGGTTGTTTCCTATGTGGTCTGTTTCATGTTTAATTTTAAATATTTTATTATATTCTTAAGGGCGTGTGTGTGCAGATGAGTACACAATCCCACCGCATTCAGTGGCATCAGATTATTCTGGAGCTGTATTTGTAGGAGGTTGCAAGATTGCTGGCATGGGTGCTAGGAATCTAATTCAGATCCTCTGCAAGAGCTGTGCCGGCTTTTAACAGCCGAAACATTTATCCCACACCTGCATTCTTTTAAGTAGAATATTTTACTTGAATTATCAGTGGTAGAGATCCAAAAAACATTTAATCTCTCTCTCTCTCTCTCTCTCTCTCTCTCTCTCTCTCTCTCTCTCTCTCTCTCTCTCTCTCTCTCTTCTCTCTCTCTCTCTCTCCTCCCCCCCCCGTGTGTGTGTGTGTGTGTGTGTGTGTGTGTGTGTGTGCGCGTGTTTGTGTGTTGTGTACCTATATTCACATGTGTGGCTGTGGTCAAGCATGTGCACATATGCAGAGGTCAGAGGAAATGGGGTGATGGCACTCACTTTGTACTTGAAGCATTCCTCAGGCTCAGGGCCTGTGGAATCTGTTTTAGCCTCTCACCTCGCAGTAGGAGCACTGGGATTATAGAAGCTTGTGCTTAGTGTTTGGCTTTTATACAAGTTCTGAGGAGTCATACTCTGGGACTCACATCTGCATGGCAAGTGGGTTTTTTTGTTTATTTTTTTTTATTTTTATTTTATTTTATTTTATTTTATTTTTTTTTGCCCAATGAGCTATTTTCCCAGCCCTGTTTTCAGACTTTATTTTTCTCACTATTTGGGTAGGTGTGAGATGGTTAAATTGCTGAGGATTTAATTTGTATTTTCCTGAGATCTGCTGAGTTGGAATGACCTTGGGTTTGCTCTTTGGCCACTTAACAATAAATCTGGAAAAGACCGAGTCTTCCCTCCTTCTCTGCTGTCTTGGTTTTTTTTTTTTTTTATTTTTCAAAATTGCTTCCTAAGTTTCCAGTGTGTCTTTTTTTGTTGTTGATTTAAGTTTCAAAGCATATTTTATATTCTCTGATTTGTCTTTGGACACTTAATTGGGCTTTTTAATAAGCAGAAATGACTAATTTTAACATATTCTCACTCATCAAAACCTTAAACGCTAATGTGTCCTGGGTTCTGTTAATAAAATGTGCATCCATGGATGCCACAGATTTATTTCCCTTTGGTAGATGCATTAATTTTCACATGTGGAAATGCAGACCACCCGCTTCTTTCTTATTGTATTTAGTGATTAAAATCAGAACACTTTTCTCACTTATGAACAGATAGTATCTGTTGATTTTTGTCAAAATAATGTGTGATGATCATAACTTTCAGTGACTTAGAGTAATAATTGTTTACTGAGATTCAGTAACTGGCATGGGACTGAGCAGACTAATATTTTTGGTAGTTGTCTGGGAGTTAATAAAAACTTGACTGAAGACACAAGTTTCTCTTCTGCATCTTACTTATTTAGGTTTTTTGTTTGTTGTTGTTGTTGTTTGTTTCTTTAGCTCTGTATCTGTTGATGAGGTTCAAGTCCTTGTGATCCCATCACTTTCCCAAGGCCCATTAGTTGGCAACCAAACCTTTAACACATCAGTCTTCATGAGACACTTCAAACTCAAACCTTAACAAGATTTACTTATCATAAACTGATACTGGAGGAGGAGAGTATAACCTGATTGTTTTGATGATACAAAAGGACCACATGAAACTGAGCATCAATAACATCCCAGCCCTTTCTTAGGATATCCCGGAAGGATAAGAAACCAAGAAATGCTCCTATTGAGGAGAACTTCAAACAGACACAGGGTGGTCCTTTATATTTAGGTCTTTGCCTGTACATGTGTATCTGTATGTGTGCACGTAAGTACACAGCTGTGATAATTAGGCACAGAATGTATCATCATCATCATCATCAATTTTATAGTTATATCAAGCATTTGTATTCCAAGTACAGAGTATCTGATTGTGTCCATTCTTGAATATAGTCACTCCTTTAAATATAAATATGGGTAAAATATTCTATTCTACTGTCAATTTTGGTTTTTTACTTATTTTTTATTTTTATTTTATTTTTGTACCTGAGATTTCTGCATCATTTTCTTTCAATAAAGAACTTGTAGCATCTGACACCATTGTAGCAGATGTTCATGTCCACTTTCATTAGGCCCTTCCACCTCTTTTGGAGAGTGTTTGAAACATACCTTCAAAGTAGTGATTTCCTAGATACTGTTTGTGACAGTCCTTACTGGCTACTTGATGAAAGGCATCTTTGCAGTGAGTAACAGCAGGACATAACTTCTTCTCCCTGTGAAGTCTACGTTCCTTTGTGGAGTTAACAAATCATCAAAGGACTAATAGCAAATATCAACAATCCTTTCTCCATAGGCAGGCCGAAAATATCAGAAGTGCGCTTCTGAAGCCTATGAAATGGTCACTTCTGAAAATAACAGGAAGGCAACAAGCACGAAGTGAAGAATGGAAGAGTCCGAAGAAGACTCTACTCTAGCTCTTTGCTTCTTCCCTAGACTCAGTGTCATAGACATTTCTTTACTCTTTTTCCTAGGCTTGAGGCATCTAACTGTCCTAATGCAGAGAAAGCAAGGGGCAGACAAATCAAAGACAAAAATTAACTGAAAGTCCATAGTATTATGACTATTCACTTAATAAGAAAGGAAAAAAAAACTTTTTATATCTACCCGTAATTTTGGGTTTACAGGTTTTATAACTTGGCTGCTTATACACGTTGAGTGCTTCATTTTGATTGAGAGTAATCATTTTCTCTAGTAGCAGTGATAACTCTGGAGGAACATTATGACCCAGGACCCCCTTAGAAGATATTCTCCTTCATGTAAAGACAAAGTTTGCTGCACCCAATAAAGCAGGAGTATTTCTGCTTCATAATGACACTAATGCATATCCTTGATGTTAGATGTATGTGCATAAAGTTAAAATCCTTAATTGAGGCAACCCAAGTAGCCTAGGTCTTGGGTGCCTTTGGAATTTAGGGGTCTCAAAAAAGAATAAGAATCTTGTTAGTGTGACATAGAGGCATTCTATGGTGTTTAAATTCATTATCAGCTTAAATTCATATCGCCTGCACTGATGAAGATACAGCATAGTGTCACTTATTTAATCAAAAATGATAAGCAGCCAACACTGGAATGGCTAAAATGATCCCCTTCCAATATATGCTCTGGCCTCATGAGGTCCCTCCATAGTCACATTGGTTTTCTGAGTTCTCACTAAGTCTTAGGCTACTTTGATGAATAAAGGTCCTATAGAAAGAGTTCCCTTTAGTTGAGACCATAGACTATTCAGAGATCAAGCAATTATAAGTAAAAAAGATCCTTGATGACCAAATATCATGACTTTAATCATAAGGAACATGACATTAATATCACTAAAAGCTAATAAAATCCATTTCTTTTAAAGGGTCCCTTATTAAATAATATTAATATTTAATTATTTATTAATAATATTTATTATTAATAAATATTAAATATCTGCCAGTTGCAAGTAGTCTTCTGCTCATCATCCAATAGTGTTTTGACACATGCAGATAGCATGATTTTTATACTCAGAAATCTTTCTTGATCATAATAATTAGGAAGTTAGATTTAAGAGGGAAGGTCTCTACCTCTGTACTCAACTCCCAAGAAAACCCAGAGACAAACTGTGACAGTTAAAAATGAAAATAAAGCACGTGCATATGTGCATAAATCAACTTGTGAGAACCAGGATGAGGGTCTGCTCTTGCTGTCCCCCATGCACTAGTCATAAAACCACTCATTTCTTGGGGCCAAGTTATCTTGTTCTAAAGCCAGTTCAGGCTTGTATTCACTTCTAGGGATTCCTGTATTGGTTACTTTTCTTCTTGTACTGAGAGGACACTGAAAGAAACAACTTAAGAGGGAAAGAGTTTATTTTGACTCAAAGTTTGAAGAGATATGGTTCATCATGGTAGGCAAGGTATGGCAGGGAGGCAGATATGCAGTGTTCTGAATGTTAGGATTATAGGAATATAGGTTTAGGATTAACTGATTCACTGACTTCTACTTACACAGTAGTGGCCAGAGTCTATTAGAAAATAATAAATCAATATTTTGTCAGTATTTTTGTATATTATGTTGGTGTGTGTGTGTGTGTGTGTGTGTGTGTGTGTGTGTCTGTGTGTGTGTGTATTTGCTCAGTAGACACATATTACAAGCCATGAACACACAACTAGAAGCCAGAGGGTGATGATGTCTGCTGTCATTTTCCTCGATATTTTTGGGGTCAGACTCTGAACCTAAAACTTACTGTTTTGCCTAGGCTGGCCTGCCCATCCAGTTCTCAGGCTATATCCACTCACCAGTGCTGGGGTAACAGGAGCACATTTCCATGCCTGAGTTTGACATATGGATGGGGATCTGAACTCAGACCCTCTTGTTTTCACAGCAAGCACTGTTACCCACTGAGCCATTTCTCTAGACATTTGTATATTATACTGCATAGTAATATCAAGTACCTGATTGCTTTATGTTGCATGAATTATAGTAAGCAATTAGAGGATATTAAATAAAACTAAATCATGTAGGTCAATGGTAGTGGGAATTGGGGAATATTTTATTCTCTTCTCCTAATAAACTGTCACCATAATAATTTAAGAAGTTCTGACCTGGTGTAAACTTGTGTCTCATATCTCCTACTTGCTGATTCACATATACAAACTTCTAATGGTTGCCTAGGGACTTCACCCATATCATATCATCAGTACAAAGCTGAGGGAACATTATCTTTATGTACTAGTGAACAGATATATAAAGCAATGATGATTAAAGCATTCCCAGTGATGGATAAAACAATGTTAACTCATGGAATCCTTCCTCAGGAAGCATATCTACATGCAGATGAAAGTCTGTGTGTGTGTGTGTGTGTGTGTGTGTGTGTGTGTGTGTGTGTGTGTGTGAGAGAGAGAGAGAGAGAGAGAGAGAGATCCCCCTAGATAATGTATCTTTTGTGTAGATCTAGTAACAATAGAAAATTGTTTTTGAATTTCTTCTATGTTAGTTTCAAGCATAGGATCATTCAATCATCCAAAGCACTAACTCCTAACAGAGTCTTTTCAAATTGCTTTGCTGCTGTGATTTTGTTCTATTCACTTGTGATTTTGTTCTATTCATATGGACCTGCACAAACTTCTTGTATTTAGGACACACACTTCTACATTATATGAAAACATATTTGCTAAAATTTCAAGTACAATTTTTGTTGCTAAATCACCTTCATTTTACCAAATTACTGTAAGTACTGACTATATGTAATGATTGTTGTTGAATATTCATCCATGAATTGTATTATGTACCTCCAATTACTCATCTCAATAACAACTCATGTCTCCTCTGAGCTCTCACCCCATTGTTAAATCAGTCCTTCTATTCTACTTCAAAGAGTTTATTCATTATTGTTAGAAACAAGTGAGTGCCAAAGGTACTATTTTTCATGCTTACAGCAATTTCACATCCACTTGTAGCTCTGTTTGTAAAGTTTAATTAATTCTTTAATCCCCCAGCTGCCTTTGTTTCACGAGCTAATTCCTTGAACAGTTTTAAATGGGTATGAATACACTCTGCCTTGTTGACACGCTTAAGTGCCTCTTCTAAGCTGCCTTACATACTACTGACAAATTGAAGACATTATTAGAGTAGAAAAAGTAAATAATGATACTTTTCCTGAGAAAGTCACATGCATTCTAATATGGTTCAGAAATGTTCACCTATTTTCTTTAATTTATTCATTTTATATAAAATAAGGACAGGGCCGGGCAGTGGTGGTGCACGCCTTTAATCCCAGCACTCAGGAGGCAGAGCCAGGCGGATCTCTGTGAGTTCGAGGCCAGCCTGGGCTACCAAGTGAGTTCCAGGAAAGGCACAAAGTTACACAGAGAAACCCTGTCTCGAAAAACCAAAATAAATAAATAAATAAATAAATAAATAAATAAATAAATAAATAAATAAATAAAATAAGGACAGGGAAAAGGGTTTCATTTATGAGTAAAATATACCATAGAATGACAAGATGGTTACTGTTTGATTGTTTTTGGAGGAAGGCCATATTTTGTAGCCCAATTCATGGTCTTCTTGCTTTCGTCTTCTGAGCACTAGAATCATAAGCAACTGACATCATACTTGGCAGGTGTTTTTTTTTTAACTCATTAAATGGGAGATTATTTTTAAAAATTACTTTTGTTCAGGTTTGTGTTTGATCATAGACAAACCTCACACCCCTTTCATTTACTATACATGATGGCAATCAGAATACAGCAGCCACTGATAAGAGAGGGTCTGGTAGCACATTGGTGAGTATAGTGAGCAGTGAGAATCCTAGTTGCTCTAATGGGATAGTTCAATTAGATCCCAAAAAAGTCAAGACATAAATGTGCCATGTGCAGCCCCCGTGAGCAGCCATTATAGCTGATGTCCTCCTATACGAGAGCCCAAATTAACCTTTGCAACCCTACTATCTACTAATTTATTAATTTCCTCAAACAGTTCTCCTTTCTGTTACAAGAGGCCCTCTACCACAACTCTTACAAACCCATCTTTAGTCTCAGCACACTGCCACACAATGGTATTAATCTCCTACATCCAACATTTCTCTACAAGATGAACTTCATCAAATGTTTCTTCTCACACTTCTCTTTCTTACCAATGATTTCAGTCAACACATATCATTTCTGTATTGAAAATCTGTAATTGTTCTGTTATTCTTTATTCCTCTTTTGCTGAATCATGAACAGATTGATCAAAATTTTATCACTATTTAAAAACAGTGAAACTATTTCCATAATTCCAGCCCTTTGGGGGAAGAGGACGAAAGATCACTTGTGTGTTTGAAAGCAGCCTGGGCTTGTTAACAAGTTACAGACCAGCCTTGGGTACAGAGTAACAACTTGTCACAGACAGACAAATGAACAAGCAAACAATTGAATTAAATAAATAATTAAATAATTTAGTAAAGTAATAAAATTGGTTGCATTGAAATATTCCTTTTGTCCATCTATTTTTGTTCTTACTGGCTGCTTAGATCTATTTTTCTTGAATCGATAATTGTTGACCAACATTTTTGTGCCAGCCACTGTGCTAAGTGAATAGGAAGCCTACATCTAGAACTAGCCACAGGAGAAGGGTATGGGATGGATACAGAGGTCACAGTATGTTTTCAAGGTGTAGGTTGATCCAGTTTTCTCTTCTTTTTTTTCCCCTCAAATTCAGTCTCTAGTACTTTTTAAGTGAGATATGAACCATTATATTTCATTATTTTTAAATGCCAGGCAAGAATTCACGGAAAACTTGTACATTCTTTGGATTTGTTTAGAGGACTGGGCTATGGGAAAGGAGGGGAGGTGTGGAAGATAATTACATCAGGAAAAAGCAGAGACCCTCAGACAGCTTTCTCCATAAGAACTAATTCAGGAAATGGTAGAAGCTTATTGCAATTATTTCAATGTAAAATATTGCCTCCAATGTTCAAGTTTTTCCACTAGATTCCCAGTTGGCAAGTGGCTTTTGGAATATGTGGAACTTTTTATTGGGAATAAGTCACCATGAGTGGTCTGTGAGGTTATACCAATCCCTGAGTCTAATATAGCTGTCTGGCCCAAACTCCTGTAAAGAGCTCTGCTAGCCAGGAATGAAACCACTCCTACCACCTGAATGAAGCTGCTTATAAACTCTACACATTTTTTAAGCCTTTCATTCCATCAGTTGTTTGTTTCAGGCATTTGGTTGTAGCATTGATAACAGTCATAAATAGATTTATAGATTTCAACCAATGAAAAGCTCACTGGGATGTTTGGAAGGGCAAAGGTCACAAATACATTCAGGAACTGTAAAAACTTAGCCATAGGTTAAAAAAAATAAGAATAGGCTTCATGTCCTAAATTTCATGAAGAACTTCTATAGAATATTCACTTTCCATTCTGATCACGTTGAACATTAACCAAGATATAAAAGTGTATCTCAAAACATTCATCCCAAGCTACTTGGGTGCCTCTCAGATTGAAAATCCAACAGAATTAGTAAAGTCAGATGTCAGAGATATGTGAAGAGGTTTAATAAGGAAAATTCAGGTTGGTGGGAAATTACTAAAATTAAATACATTTATAGGCACAACTATGAATTTACATAAATTTCAGACTATAGAGTATTTTCCATGTTTTGCTCACAGCCAGCACCTAGAGTGGCCTGTAGTTATACTTTCATGCATTGACTTAAACTATATGGCTTTAGCACTTAATTTCCAACAAAGGTGTCCCACTGATAAAGGTTTTAAGAGTTGAAACCCTTAGAGCAGGCACTGAGGGTTCTCAGCTGTCACCTGGGCCTCAGAGCTGTGGTTACACAGTCTGATAAGATACTTGTAGCAGGAATCTTAGAGAGTCTTATTAATAAAATCAAACCTGAGCCAGGTATTAGGGTGAACTACTGGATGGTCAAAGAGACAGAACAAGCCACAGCTACCTCACCTTGCCGGATCCTCAGCTGGTCTTGTTTCCTGAGACTGGAGGCCTCTGAGTCCTCATCCAGAATGGGTCTCATGTGAACTGCTGCTCAAAAGCCTGAATGCTTAACCAGCCAAATGCTTCTAGTTTCTGGTCCCCATGCCTTATATACCTTTCTACTTTCTACCACCACTCCCTGGAATTAAAGGCTGGCTTTCTGGGATTAAAGGCGTGAGTCACCATGCCTGGTTGTTTCCAATGTGGCCTTGAACTCACAGAGATCCAGAGGGATTTCTACCTCTGGAGTGCTAGGATTAAAGGTGTGAATGCCATCATTTTCTAGCTTTTGTATCTAGTGGCTTTTCTGTTCTCTGACCCCAGATAAGTTTATTAGGGTACACAATATTTTGGGGAACACAACACCACCACAGATACTGGCTCTAGATTTCATGTTTCTCATTAGCACAGAAGCAAAGGCACCGGGGAATAGCTTCTAGGAGCTGGGATATCACCACTTTAATCTCTCAAGTACTCCCAACTAGTAACCTTGAGCTTAGTGTTTGAGCCTGACATATGTGGTTCTCCATCCTGCATGGAATTTCACTTGCAGGGTTATGCACTCCTTATCAACTGTCCCTACCTCTTAGTACTTTTGCAACTGCATGTGATTGTGTCCTTGGATTACATTCCAATAAAAGCAATACCCACAAAATTTGATTGCAGAAGGTCTGCTTTAGAGATTGCTTTATAAAATCTTGTGTCCATTAACAGACTAAAATGATCTTCTATGAGTTTATTCTATATATTCTCTTAAGTCAATGTTGCAATAACTTAGACATTTATCATTGCTTCCTAATTCCCTTCATTGTGACTTCATCTCTCTGCAACTGACGACCACAGATACATTGCTGACTACAGGAAATATTGTCTTCTATTTCAATTACATGACAGGAGAGACAGAGTTCACTATGTCTCTTCTGAGTATGATCCCATCAAAATAGCTACAATATTGAACTTCTGACGTCAAGCATGAGAGATAGGGATGAAAAATGAAAAAAGAAATTAATTCTCAGAACTGAGAAGAAAGTTGGTGAATTCTATTTATCAATGAGAGAAAGGGTTTCTCCTGGACTGTATCACCCTCAATAAATTGTTCTGTTGACATAATCAAAGTGATGAAATCTGTTTATTTTTTTAATTAAAGACAGCTAGGAAGACTATAGCAGAGCTAAATATGACCAAGCAAAGAGGCATGAGCTTACACAGTGCATTTTTTCTTTTGTCTTATTCTTTTGCTGAAAAGGTATATCATAACTTGAATGAGCTATAAAGACGTGGTTTCAATTTCTTAAACATTTTGAAACTAGAAGAAGCTGGTATACAAAGTTATTTATCTAAGACTGATTAATTTCCTAGCTATAGGGAAACCTCATCAATTCCAAATACTTGACTTTAATCTATAGTAATAGCATTCTTCTTTATCCTTATTTAGATGTGGTATGTATATAGATCTAGTACTGCACAATTTCTGTAACAAAATATCCATTCAACCAGTTAGAACACCAGAAATTAATGGTTTCATGTTTCTGGATGCTAAAAGAATAAGTCAGGTCAACAGAGACATGCAGGAGAATCCTTCCTTCTCTCTTCAAAGCTTCTAGTAGTTTTCTGGCAGCCCTAGGTTGCCTGTCTTCCACTGTATCATCAATTGGTATCATCATCATTTGACAGTCTGGCCTTCTAAATTAGCCTTGTGTCACTGCCTTGTTACTGAAGCATTAATTATGCTTGATTGGGGGTCCACCTAATCCAATATAAGCTCAGCTTAACTAATGACATCTTTCATGATCTGATCCTATTTTTCTATGAAATCACATTGGAGGCACTTGGGGCCTAGGATTTTAATTGGACATTTTTGGAGGGACACAGTTCAGTTCAACTGGTGAAGCATCATAAAGCAGAAAAAAATGGAACAGTGTCTTTACAACTAAAGCCGCTTTTAGCAAGACTGCTACAGTACCACTGGAAATATAAATTTCAGTTAATATTTTTATAGTACTCGAGTGGTACATCTGTTCAATTCTACTCTATATATTGACAGATTTTTCAAAAGCAATTTACCCATGCATATTCTGAATAAAACCTAGTATACAAGTTACATTTAAGTGGGACTGCATTTCAAATTGTGAACAGTAGTTCTGCTACCCAAATCCTTAATAATAAATGTAACTGGCCATATGTAAAGCACTTTGAATTATCATTTTAATTTTCATAACCTACACGCAATGCTTTTGGTCACTCCCTGTTAGTTTTTTTCCCCAATAAATTCAGGATGAAACTTTATAAAAACTCAATTACTATTTCCTCTTATTTGCCTTTCTTTTCCTTCTCCGCATCTCCCCCTTCTTCTCATCCTTTCTCCTCCTTAGACTAATGTATTGGTCACTGATCATATTATTATGCAAATTATATCATTGTTTTTTTAAAGCAACACTTCAGAATTCTCATATGGAAACATTCCACATTAACACTTAGAAAAGGGCTGCAATAGAAACCACTTCAAATGTTTTGCAGAAAAATATCTTGATGATTTAGGACAAAACTCACAAGTTATTGAAATTATTCAGTTAAGTTTTTCTTCAGAGTAGCAAATGAAAACATTTTCTTTAAACTGTGCTCATTATGAACACTTGTTCATAGAGTTTATTGATATTTGTAGTATTTTTAGATATTTAAGGAAAAACATCGGAGCTATATAGATAGTTCAGCCTGGAAAGTGCTTGCTATGCAAGCATGAAGACTCAGATTTGATTCCCCGAATCCCAATATAAAAGAAAAAGAAAACAAAAAGCCAGAGAAGGCAGCAAGTGCTTGAAATCCTAGCTCTGAGGAGGCCGAGACAGGTAGACCCTTGGGTCTTGCTGGTAAGGCAGCCTAGCTGAATTAGCAAGGTCCTGGCTAATGAGAAACCCTGTGTGCAAAACACAAAATAGGTAACACCCAAGGAACAACACCCACTGTTCTCTCCTGTCATCTAAAGCACATGCACATGCTTGCATGCATATCTGCACACACATGAGCCATATACACATGCTTGCATGCATATTTGCACACACGAGCCATATACACATGCTTGCATGCATACCTACACACATGAGCAATATACACATACACACGCACAGAAAATAAACATGATTTGTTTGTTAAATAAGAGTGATCTTCTCCAGCACCTGTGGAACCTCCATGGGACTAGGACCTCTGCATCAGCAAGACAGTCATGTAGCTTGATCTGCTTAAGGGGCCCCTTGGCCAGTAGGATCAGTATTCATCCCTGGTGCATGAACTGGCATTTTGGAGCCCACTACTTATGGTGGGACAACTCACACAGCCTTGAGGCAGTGGGGAGGGGCTTGGACCTGCCTCTACTGAATGTACCAGGCTCTGCTGACTCTCCATGTGAGGCCTTAGCTTCTTGTAGCAAGGAGTAAGCGGGTAGGTTGGGAGGGGGGAAGGCTGGAGGGCAGGAGGAAGGATGAAGGGGATCTGTGATTGATATGTAAAATGAATAAAAAAATTCTTAATAAAAAAAGAGCAATCGTCTGTCTGTCAAACATTCTTATTTTCCACAGTCTTTAATCTGAATCAATATTAATACCAAATAACTTCAAAATCAGAGAGATTTGCTTTCTAATGCTTATTAATTTTTTTCTTTCATCTTAAGTAAATTTTCTAGTGAATGCTAGTCCTTACATCATATATCCAGATTCCTCACAATGTTGACTTAAACATTTGATTTTTCTAATATCAGTAATAATCACTTTTTTTGTTCAAATAATTTGAAGGGATTATTTCGTGAGACTGGCTACAATTTATATTGGGTTTTGTGCTTATGATCAACTAAGGGTGATTCCTTTGAAAGTAGAGAATTTGTATTTGTTGTGAACTTATCCTGGGTTTGATGTAGAAGAGTAACATATTGTAATAAAATAGCACCTGTTGAGCCAAGGCTTGAACTAAATGATAGCTGATATATTAAGGAGATGGATGACCTTGAACAAGTTTCACAATCTCTATGTCTCAATTTCCTCACCTGGAAATGATGTACATGTGTGTGAGTAAGTTGTGTTTTGCTTTTTCTTGTCTGCATCTATGTATGTGTGTGTGTGTATAAGAGATAGAGGTAAAGAAATAGATATAAAGATTATAGCTAGCTATATGATAGATAGATGGTGCAATAAGGATATTCACAGATCACTAAAATCAATACTATATATTTATCATTATTATTATAACTATATAATATTAGAAGGCAGCATACAAGTATCATTCCGGTTTCAAGATTTCTAGGTTTTTTAGTTGATAAAGAATTAATGAATTTGTTGAAACAAAAGGAACTTGAAATATTAGCTCTGGCTAACCAACTCTTTAATTAAGAATGGTTATGTGTTTAAGTCCTTAATATTGAACATTGCAGAAGACAATGACTAGGATTATTAAAAAATTATTACAGTCTTTGTTCATTCTACACAGTGATTCTTAGTTGATACGAAGTAAATCAGAAATAACAGAGATGAGAATAAATTATATACTCTGTGTTGAGTATATATCCAAAAGAAAATTCTTATCTATTATATTATTTTTAAAGTATTTGTTTTTAGTACTACAAGAAAATTCCAGGCAAATAAAAGGAAAAAGGTAACAAAAATGTCCACTTTAACAGTTTTTAAAAATACCTTTCTGGTAGAAATAGGATTGAAATAATCCAGTCACATACTAGAAATGTGGATAAGTGTTAAGTTTATAATACTTGACCTTTATTTATAATGAAGAGGGCTGGGATTCAGTAGCAGGAAAGTTTTGATGTCACAAGCCCAGGTTTTGAGAATAGCACATTGTTCCAGTCTGTTGGTGGCAGCAAAAGACTCTAGATGTTCAGAAGAGATCAAAAGTTTGAAAAGCCATGGCAAAGTGTCAGGTAACTGATATAACTCAATAAAATCCAAGTACGAGTCAGGAAAGGACTAGTCATTCCTCTCAATAGATATGGATAGCTGGCAGAAACATGGCCTGAGGCCTGTGTCATGCTTCATAGGAATCACTGGTTGTTGCTAGTAAGGGGATGTTCATGGCAATAAAGGAAGTAAAATGGGACAAAAATGTAGATGTTTATTACCATAGCAATGTGAGCTTAGTAATCTAAAATTGTTTGACTGATGTATACCCTCTTTGTTCTGATAACATCCCAGTTCTAAGTGACCATTTTTCATTCAACAATATTGAGGACTTTAACACTTTCTAGAGTGATCCTCTCTAGGTGGTCTCAGTATGTGATCATTGGTTAGTCGGTAGATATACAGATATTAAATAAATAAACTGTTGTTCATAGATAATAAATGACTTATCAATAAACCTAGGTTATAGAAATCTTTCTGAACATGGGTCTACTAAATACTCAACATCTGAGAGAAAACAAAATGAACAATGTCTCCACCTTTTTGTTTCTTTTCATGTGATTCCATCAAAGATAATTACAGGAAAACCAAAGTAATGTTTTTATTTATAGAAATATCTGTATTCTCTGAACCTACTCCTGAGACCAAGTGGTACACTCTCTGAACAGTTCTTTAAGAACACTTGACACAAAAAACAAGTGTTTCAAGGTTGTGTCCTACACTGTGTTTCCCTCTGTGTCATTTGTAACAACTATGGGCTCTGACATTTAGTTAATTAAATCTGCCCACAGTGTCTGACTTGGTTGTGTAATTCTTCTAAGAATGTGATTTTTAAAGGTGGCAAGAAGAATGGCTGACCTTAATGAGTCAGTTAGCTACAACAGCATGCTGTTCACCAAGACAGGAAAAGATTAGAGAGCTTGAATTCTCTGTGAAAATGAAGTTCCTCAATATAGCATGGGCATGGACTACCTGTGATCTGCATGGGGTGTCAGAAACAGAACTGCAATAGAAATCAACTGACTGCAGTTTAAAATTTTTAACGGTACAAATCAGGCATTCTCTCTGTCTCTGTCTCTCTGTCTTTGTCTCTTTCTGTCTCTCACATACACATTAATGTATCTCATCATTTTTTTCTGAGTCATTTTTATATGATGTTATAGTTTTATTCTGTTGCTGTACTAAATACCACAACCAAAGGCACCTTAGGGGAGAAATGGGTTTATTTCAGCTTGCAGGTTATACTTTATCATTGAGAAAATTCAGGGATGGTAGAGACTCAAGGTAGGCAAAGCTGGTTGCTTTTCCATGTACTGTTATTTCTGACCCAGAAATTAACACCATAGCCACAGAAGTACAAGCATCAGCCATGGAGGATGCTGCTTGCTAGCTGATTTGCAGGTAGGCTTTTACTCAGATAGCTTTCTTACATAGTCAAGGATCTATTGAGAAGGTGGTGCAACCCACAGTGAGTAGTTCCAGCTATATGAACTAATAATCAAGACAATCTTCCACAGGCATGCCCTTAGGAAAGTCTGATCTGGAAAATCCTGTAGCTGATATTTCTTCTTCAGGTGACTCCAAGTGGTGTCAGGTTGAGTGTTATTGCTAACTACAACATAGATCCTTTAAAAATGTATTTATTTTAATATTTATTTAATATTTAATAACATAATTACATCATTCCTCCCTTCCCTTCAAATCTTCCCATATACCCTTCCTTGATTGTTTTCAAATTTATGGCCTCTTTTTTTTCATGTTGTTACAAGTGCGCGCGCACACACACACGTTCTAAGATACACAAAACAACTTCCTCAGTCTGTATTATGTTATTCTTACATATGTTTTTATTATGGTTATTTGAGTACTTTTCTTTGACTTATGCTTAATAATATTCAGCAGAACTGATAGCTTTTACTTAAGCTTGTGTAACTAAGCCAATATCTAGTATTTTAATGTCACTCTTAATATTCTGCTCACCCTATTCTTTGCTAATAGAAACTTGTTTATGTGAAGTAAACTTGGACTTTGGAGCATCAGCCACAGTTTCCATTATTATATGACACCAATCTTGTGAGTTCCACTTTGTTTTGTCTTTACATGAAAACCTGGTGTAGAGGTTCAAGCTATTAGTTGGCATTCACAATTTATAGACTGTTTCTCACTGTATGATATTTGGAAAGTAAGGAACATTATCAAGGTGAATTTGTGTTATGTATTCATTGCTAGTATGGCATCAACATCAACAGTCTTAGTAATTCTACAACTAAGTTTTTGTATAGGAATTCTATAAATTACCTTTTAATGACTCTATTTGAGCAATGGAATACTCAGCACAAAAAGGAAGAAATGAGAAAATATTCCTGAAGAAAGAAACACATATAAATATCTAAGGAATTTTATTTTATTTTAGCAATCATTCCTGCACTGGCCTATTATCCCAGTCATTTTGACAGCCATCTTTGAAAATTACAGGCATCCAGTGTGGTTCTTTTCGTTCAAGAGAGAATATTAATGTGCTCATGTGCACCAAGAATATTATTTGCTTTTTCCAAAGCAAAACCCACTCTGAATTTATTCTAGTGTTGAGAACAACAAACAAAGCCTTGATGGTTAATGTTTTATTCTACTGAAAGAATCATCACTTGGTTATCAGACCTTAAAGGAATGATACCTGTGATTAGGTGAGTTGCTTTAAAAGTGTTAGGTGAACAATTTTGATAGCTGGTAATGTACAAGTGTTGAGTTGCTTTGTCTTTAGCATAATTGAAGCAGAAGTGTGTACCACAAAGAACAAAATAATTGTCAGTGCTGATCAAAGAATGAAAGACTAAGAGCAGCAATCTACAGGCCAGATCAAACACTAAGAAGAGGTAATGTCTCAACTGTGCATCTATTCGTGCCATTATTTTCTTTTTGCATCTTGGAGGTTGGACCTAGGACCACATAAAAGATGGCAGATGCTTCACACTTGCGCAATGTCTCTGCTACTTTTATTTTTCCTTCATATTTATATATTATTTAAGAATTCCAAGTGTGTAATCAACAAAATATGATCATATTCACACTCAATTTCTCCCTACAAGTACCTAAAGATGATTCCAACCTTTCATCATGGCCCTTTCCCGACTTCATGCCCTCCATTTCTTTTTTTTTAATAATTCAGTAAGTCCAAATAGCATTGCCCATTTTGATAGAGGGTCTCAGTAAGTTATCCAATGTGACCTTGAATCACTTTGTGACCCACTCTGACCTTGAACTTTTACTCTTTTTTTTCTCAACTTCTAGGCTTGAGCTACTTGGTCTGTTTTATATGGTTAATTTCAACCAATAGAGTCAAGTCTTGATCTTTCTGGAGAATAAGAACAAAGGGGTTTTGTATAATGCAGATACTGAAGCAAGAATCTTATATGAATTGAAAAGAAAAAATGAAGTTAATAAAACTACTATACTGGTTTTAAAACAACAAAGCAGAATAAAATGATACAATTAATCACTTCTGTATACAGCCACACTTAGAAACATGCCAGTTAAATCAAAGCAAGTTTGAGAAGCCATAGCTGGTATTGATAGAAGTGAAACTATCTATAGCAGCTAGAAATCACAGGGTGTCTGATATGAAGAAGAATATAAAGGTCTAAACAGAGGACATTCTAATCAGTACAGAAAAGAACTGGAAGAGAGTGTACAAAGACCTCTGCAGTGTGGATGAGCTCTTAGTACTATAGAGGACCAAGGGAATGGTGGGAGATTTTAATAAACATGGATTCAATGTGAAGAATTATTTGCATAATTCTCTGGCACTACCATTCCAGAGGAACACTGGAAACTGTTAAAAGTCAAATGGAATAAAACAGAAAGGACTCATGTTTACTGGTTTTGGCAGAAACTTAACACAAGGTCATGTGGTATAACAGTCTCTGTGTCAGTGGTACAGGGATGAGTCTAGGGCATTGAGAATTTGGGTTACTCTCAACCCTCTTACTGTGTGATGGGAGTTGCTAATTCTCAGCCAACAGATCACAACATCCTGAATGGGGGTGGAGAGCTTAAGTAGACCTTGCCTTTCTCAAAAGGGCTCATAGCAAGGTGCTCTGATGCATGGAGAAGGTGCTGTAAAATGCAGAAATCTCAGTCTCTGTTTCCTTAGATGAACTGAGTTGTACTTAAAGAAAAAGAGATTTGAGTGAAGTAGGGGAAATCTAATGGACTCTCAGTGAAGGATGGACATCTTACAAGTCTGCAAGTCTGTTCTTATACTAATCACACTACATGATTGCTATTGCAAACAAAAGGGAAGGGCAATAAGAGCAGTAGGAAGAAGGCTTCATGAACCACCACAGTTCTACGTTTGTGGCTGTTCAGTCTCCATCGCTTCTGTGGAGGAACAAGGATGTCACAGTAGACACAGATCAGGAAGAGGCCAAATGCACACATCAGAGATCACACACAACTAGATCTATAAGCTGGAAAATATGAAATGGTTAGCAAGTACTCAAAAGCTGAAGAGGGAAACAAGGAAGGATCAAAAGAAAGAGTAGCCATGTATTTGTGAAGAAATATGTGCTTTGACAGATAAAAAAAAAGTTGATACAAGGAAGATACATTTGAAAGAAAAGGTCATTTAACCCCCTGTTTGAGAGGGAAAGTAAGAACGTGCGCATTAAGGTTTAGTTTTAAAGGGATTTAAAACTTTGATATGATGCACTTTATCACTTTTGATCTGTGTTGGGGAATATTATTTTAAGGTGTGTTACTTTTGTTTGTGTTGCACTTGTTTAACTCTTTGAAGCTGTGTTACTTTGCCTGTCTAAAACATCTGATGGTCTAATAAAGCGCTGAATGGCCAGTAGTGAGACAGGATAAAAACAGATGGGGCTGGTAGGCAGAGAGGATAAATAGAAGGAGAAATCTGGGAGAATGAATGTGAGGAATAAGTAGCCTGAGAAGAGGGAAGACTCCAGGGGCCAGCCACCGAGCTAGACAACAAGCCACTGAATAAGAGTAAGATTTACAGAAGTAAAAGAATGAGAAAAGCCCAGAGGCAAAAGACAGACAGTGATAATTTAAGTCAAGGAAAGCTAGCTAGAAACTAAGCCAAGCTAAGGCCAGGCATTAATAAGTAAGAATAAGCCTCTCTGTGTGATTTATTTGAGAGCTATGTGGTCCCCCCCCACCAAAGAGCCAAAGAGCTAAAACAACAACAGATGTGAGAGTTACCAGACATTCTAAACCACTAAGGAAAAGGTTTCAATCACTTGATAATTACTATTTTTTTTTGAATCAAGAATAACCACTGGTTTTGGGAATTGTTGCATATGCCTATAAAACCAGAATTTACCACTCTGAGGCAGAGGTTTGGTAATCAGAGATCAATCTGAGTTACACAGTGAGATTCTGGCAAATCTGTACTACAAAAAGAGACCATTCTTACAAAATAATAATAAGCAATAACTTTCTGTAAAAGACCCAAATGAGTAATAGATTATAAAATGGACCATCCTTTCCTGTGGTTGTCATCCTGTGTGACCTCATGCTTCTATTTTAAAAAGTATTTTTATTATCCCAAGTAGTTTCTGAAACAAGTCTGTCATTATTCCTCTCAGATTAGAACTATCCCTAGGAGATTAGCACCTGTTCGTCCTTTATCTCCATAAGCTCATTTTATCTAAATCTCATTGGACCCTGATTCCTAAATCATTGCCCCATGCTTCATCTTTGGGATATGCTCAATGTGCTTTTCACCTGGTCTATGTGCACACTCCTGAGATAGAAGTGGAATTGGTCCACTAGATGTGGTCTCTGATTAAGTCCTTCCTGAACTTCACTCATTTTAAATACATGGTCATTAGGTGTCTTTTAAAATGCTGGGTTTTTTTATGAGATCATAATTAAAGTGTTTATAACAGTGATTTCATAAGAAAAGGAATCCATGTCCATCATATCAGAAAAGTTGGCAATTCATGGAGGAGTTAGGATAATTAAATTATTACCAAGCTTACTTAGACCGATGATAGAGATTCAATGAGTTCTTCCTTGATGAACTCAATTAGATCTATTTTGGAGTCCACACCACAAATTTAGAGAGACAAGGTCCTACTGAGTATTTTATATGCCTTTTACAGCAGGCAAGAAGTATTTCTGTGATGGTTACTATTGTTAACTTGGC
Organism: Peromyscus maniculatus bairdii; assembly: GCF_049852395.1. NCBI lineage: Eukaryota > Metazoa > Chordata > Mammalia > Rodentia > Cricetidae > Peromyscus > Peromyscus maniculatus. The sequence goes on along the minus strand of NC_134856.1, from coordinate 91,565,271 downwards.
AGAATCTAGAATCATCTAGAGAATAGGACTCTAGGATTATCTTGGTTACATTAATTGATGAGGGGACACCCACTCTAACTTTGGATAGGACTGTTTCCCTTGGCAGGGAATACTAGTTGTATAAAATGGGGGAAATCATGCTAACAATAGCAAGTCATCACTGGTTTCTGTTTCTCACCCTCTTGACTTCATTGCCGCAATGAATTTACCTTGACCTGGTATCTAGAATAAAACCTTCCTCCCTAAGTTGCTTTCATCAGAGTTTTTATCACAGCAACAGACAAAGACACTACAATATTATTAGATATACAATAAAATTTAGTTACATACTTTAAACAAACAAATTCAGTTATACACTTTAAACAATGTGGACTTTATTTATTTTATGCATGGGGGAAATTAACCTTACCAAAAAAATCTTCCAACAAGCAATTTCATAATTTTCAGTAATTATCAAGTAAAGAAAACAATTCCTTGATGAGTGTGGAAATAATCTAAGAATTTTGGAATAGATCTGATTTTACTTGGAATAAAATAGCAGATGATTTCCAGAGGGTGATGAATGGTAACTAGTCATTTGGCAATTCCAGGAAATGTGCTACACCATACCTGTTGATAGCTCAGGATTATAAAATGTCAGGAACCCCGGGGACTCTTGAACTAAGTCTCTTTTTATATACAAATACTGTATCTGCAATAGCTCACATTAATACTATTGGGCCATTTTAATGCAACATTTCTTGTTTTTTACTACATTTATGAAATTTTTAATTCAATCATTAAAATGATTACATGATGTAGATGTTATATTTATTTTCATATTTTAAATGAAAAAGGCTAGATCAAGTGGCCTAAATAACTCGCTGAGCTTTAAGTTTGGAAGGGATCAGAGCAAGAATACAAAGAGCCAAGAATGTGTTTATATAAGTGCATCCTGATGCCTTTTTCAGATCAGTACCCAGAAAAGCAGAACTAGTTGTATGTAGTCCAATGCTTTTTATTTTTAACTTATGACCTGAAAAATAAGTTTCTCTGCTTCAGACATACCTGCTTCAGTGCCAATAACTGGTCCCGACCTCAAGTTCTGAATATTCCATTACTAAGTAGCTGAAACTGCTCAGATTAGGCCCTATGTTCATTTACATAGGCATTAGATCTGATGTCCATAATCTTACTGTTTCTAGTTATTTCTTTTGACAATTCCATATTTTCATATGACATCAAAGCCACCAGGAAAGGAAATCTGTCTCACATTTTCTCTTGTTTTCCCCATTTTATCATTTATTTCCTTGGCTTTATAGATGAAGCCCTGGCTGATTTTCTACACCCTGTGGGTCAAATTACTATTTTGAAAAGGTTTTCAAAGTATATTTCAAGAAAAGAGAGCATTTTATAAGTTCCATATCTATTCGAAGAATCCACTTCCACTATAATCACTCCCTATAAAATTTTTAATGACCACACATCAGCTAAGCTATAGGAGAGTTATTAAAACAGTACCATGAATAATCCCCAAAGACCTTTCTATTTCCTGAGAGAAGGTGATAGTAGCAGATAATAATAATTTAATACGTCTCTCATATTAGCTGGCTCAGTCAGAAGCCATCCCATTTGGCATGCAATCACTTCTTTAATCACACTTGGGAGAAAAACCACACAGAGCTGACTCAGTGTCACACAATCTTATTATCCTAAGTAAACTATCATGGGTCAAATTTGTTAGAGAGATAACAGGTAAGCAATTCTCATTGTGGGATGGATCCAACTGAAAAGAAATTCCTATTTGAGTTTGAGGTGGTCATTAAATAAAATAAAAACAAATAGTTGCCATTCTATCTACATACGTTGAACTATCTTAATTTCTACAACCAAAAGTCCTATCGTTTAGGTTTACATGAAAACAGCGTGGTTTTTTTTTGTTGTTGTTGTTTTTATTTTTGTTTTTCAAGAAAAGCTGCAGTTGGTCCGCATGTTAATTTATGTTGCACACGAGTTTTGCATTTTAAAAGGATTACACTGCATTTCAATCCCGGTAGGTATTTCTGCTTTTGTTTGTATTCTTTTAGAATTTATCTCTTTATAGTTCTGATTGCTTTGAAGCAATGATGCACAATTGTATAGTAAGCTTAATGCAACCAAAATGGGAAAATGGGGAAAGAAAAATAAAACTTAGGGAATGCAATATGACTGTTGTTTATGAACTTGTGTAACACTTGTCAGAGATCTCAAATTACATATATTGTTACAGTGATTGACACAAGTGTGCTAACATTTTTATTAGTATAGATTCATTCTACTTACATATGATTTTTAAAAAGATACAAGATATCCAAGATAGTGAGGTAACACATTCAGGTAACAGAAGGACCAACATTGCATATATTCTTTTATCAGAGACTCCTAGCTCCAAATCTTCATATGTAAGTATATATTCTGGAGTAACTGCAGGAACCAGAAAATTAGTAGTGACCATTTTCAGAGTGGGAATGTTGGGAAACAATCGAGAGTGGAAGAACAGGGTACAGGTGATCTGATTGAGGAAATGAGAAAAGCTGGGAGCTCTAGTTAGGGTGGTGAGGAAGATAAGTAAAGAATAAAGTGAAAGAGGGGTAAAATAACAGAAAGGATGTCTGAAAAATTCATAAGGAATCATACTATTAACTATATATAGAAAAACATATGATAGATGTAAGCCTATGTATAAGTACACATATACAGTTTAAGTGAAATTTTCTCATCTGGGTTGATAATGTTCCCTCCATAAGCCAAAGACCATGTTAAAAAACAAACAAACAAACAAAAAAAAAAAAAAAACAAAAAAAAAAAAAAACCAGCACCAGGCATGAGAAGTCCTCTTTTGTCCATGGTTGTCTAGGATTCCCAAAACGCAGAGCTTATTGCTATTTCACTTGATTGTTCACCATAGTGAAAAGTAAGCCGCCATTTATGAAGGTCCAGAGGCCCCTGATATGGAAGTGACCTGAATATCTTCTCCCTGAGGTCTAGTTTTCACAGTACCAGAGAAGGCACTTTGGTAGTTTCAAAGGAAGGAAACAACCCGCAATCCTATCCAGCTATGACATCTGTGACCCACCACAACAAACAGCATGGTAGAGAGTGATGTAATGCTGGAATGTAAAACAGCTGTAGCAAACTTTTGCTTCCCAGGTTCTTCCACTGTGCTGTAAGTCTGTATTTAAGGCCTCCTCCCTCCTTCAATAAAGGGTATTCTACTGAGACGAATGACCCGCTGTCTTGTCTCTCTTTTTAATCCTCAGCCCCTTGCTTGGTCATGGTGAACCGGTAGTAATGCGGGTGTTGCTATAGTTTTCCTTAGAAAGGTTATAATCTTGATAAAAGCTATCATGATACCTACTCTTTATGTCCTATTTTGAAAGTCAGTTTATACTATGCTTCCCACAGTGTGTTATAAACAGGCTGATAAACATAATTATTTTATTTTTCATTTGCATAAATTGTACTTGTAATCTTGTATGAAGATTTATTTATATTAGTTTCCTTATATAACAATGAGTTTGAGAATTTTTGTGGCAGGGGATCATGCATGCAGTGTTGTGCATATTATAGATTAGAAAAGAATGACAGAACCAAACCAAAACCAAAACCCAACAGGAAAGATGCCAAAGTCTACAATCCAATACCCAGCGTTTGAGGCTCCTGATAAAATTTTCTGGGCTCCAGAGAATGTGGATAGGCTAGATCCTGTAGCTTTGTTGTCTCTGGGATACATGGCCTTTCTTAGACTGGCTCCACTCCATGTTCCCCAGATTTCTTTCCTGGATATCCCATGGTTCTGGCATCTCCTGCATTCTGAAATTTCCACTGAAACTTAGACATCACCTTCATAGTTGAATGAACTAACATCTTGGGAACCAATTTCAGGAACTCTTGTCATACATTGCCTGGCCTCAGCAGCTCTATGGAAGTATAGTCAAAGATTTGTATGACCCTCTCAATTTTTCATGTTTTATGCCTAGAAAACAAGTACTGTAAGAACAATACTGCCAACCTGCGATGCCAGCTTAGGATGGATACCGGCCTACTTGGACCACAATTACATTGGCCTTTGTGTACTCTATAGGAAAACACTTTCATTGCCAGGTGTTTTGAACAGTGAACCCATTCAGCAGGAATCTCAGTTCAGGCCCTCTCCTTTCAAATGACTGCACTTTCATAAGATAGAGCTGTCCATATGTGAGTTCTTGCCAGTAGGGCCCCCTTTCTGCTTTCCAATAAAGAGTAACAGGTCTTTCTCTCATGAAGCTACTGTCTTTAACCATTATAGGTGATAGTTATCTGCTTTCTCTTTATCCTGAAACCTTAAACTTATTCACATACCTTTCCTCATAAAATATACGATCAAGTAAATACACAAATAAACTTTATTCCTGAATAAGAGCTTGAAATATTACATCAGATATAAATTTATTGATGGGAAACTTATTCCATTGTATTAGAAAATTGCATAGTGGAGAATAACTGTAGATTACCAATGAATTGCTAAGAAGATTTTGCCTTGCTGGTTATTCATTAGTTATTAACAACTTGTTTTTCATACCCAATTTTTCTTAAATTGGAAAATAATTTTGGGGAATAAATACATGATAAAACATGCAGTCTTTTTCTTCTTCCGAGATTGTAGAAGAGAATCCACATCTGGCATATGTTCAATTCTTTCACTTTCAGGTTACATTTCCAGACAACAATCCCTCACTTCTAAATCACATTCTTATAAGCATCACTATATACCCAAACAATACTTATTAAGTGATGAATTGGGACACTATCAAACCTCCATGACAACAGAAGCACTGTGTATATTTAGACATTAGTGATTTCTGAGAATGAGAAATGCTCTGAAGTGAATTCAGCAGGAAATTGGAAATTAAGAACTTTTGTGGCCAACAATAAATTTTATGAGAATGAAAACTCTGAGGTGAAACCAACTATAGACTCAAGGATGAAAACTCAAGAGTACATAAGGTCTGGGAAGACTACAGGTAAAAGGAAACACTAAATAAGAAGGTCATTTTCTTTTTTTACTTCACATAAAGACACAAAGATAGTCATTATTACAGCTATTCAAGAGACTAAGACAGGATGTGACCTTGTCTCAAAAACAAAACAGAAATACACAAACCCATTGAAAAACAACAAAAATCAAAGTGGATATAGGGCAGTAGAAGAACCCTTAACTAGCAAAAAGAAGGTATGTAATGGTTTAACCTCAATTGTCAATTTGATGAAATCTAAATTGTCCTGAGCAATCTGTCTCTGGACATGCCTGTGAGGGATTATCTGTTTGTGGTTAACTAGAGAGAGAAACCTGTCATTTGGGTCATACACTTTCCTTAGTTGAAATCCTGGACTGTATAAAAGGGATACAGGGAGTGGAACACACAAGAATGTACTGTTATCTCCTTACTGATTTGTAGGTCTGATGAGAATAGCACCATCAAATGCCTAATGCCATGGCTTCCCTGCCATGATGGACTGTACCCTGGAACAGTGAATCAATATAAACACTTTTTTGATTACTTACTTTTGTCAAGATATTTTATCACAGTAACCGAAAAGTAACTAATACAAAACCCTAGATCCAGTTTTCACTACTGAAACAAAAATAACCACTACAGTGTGGGAGATCTGTTTATATAATGAAGTGGTCTGCTGTTACCAAAAATAATAAATATTTTCACACATAGAATAACTTAGAAGAACATAATAATATTACACATGGCATAAAGGAGTTAAGTAAAAAAGAAATCATACAGCAATATGATGTATATAATGGGATATTAACAAATCTCCTGTATTAATTTTTAAAATAAAGCACATTTTTACCTTCTTAGGTAAAATTAACCACTCAGAAAATTGCTCATTTTAAAAAAAATTGTATTTTCTCACGTTCTCTGTCCATTTCTTAGTAACTAAGAAAATAATAACCCCTCCATTCAGAACTATTTTCAACTAAAATAAAAGATGCATGTGTTGGCTATTAGAATGGTGTGAACATCCATATTGCCAGTTTCACTTACCTGGGAGTCATGACTGCCTGTATCAATGAGGTTATTTCAAGTAGAATATATTACTGAGAGATATGTTATTTCATTTTATTAATAATAAACCTAGCTCTGTGTAAAGAAGAAAAATAGCATTAGTAAGATACCACTTAAAATGTATTACATTACAAAGCATGGAAAATCAGAGTGAAATCTATCTGCAAAATATATTTTAAAATTACATGGTTTAACTAAATATAGAATGATTGATGTGCAGAAATGTTTAGCTGAAAAACATAAATGTGTCTAAAATAAGTCAGATAAAAGGTAAGCTCATTTTTATATCATTGTAGAATGGCTTTTTTTTCTGACTTTCCTATGGATATTTTTTCTCAGATACACAGTTCTCTCTCTCTCTCTCTCTTTCTCTCTCTCTCTCTCTCTCTCTCTCTCTCTCTCTCTCTGTATGTATGTATGTGTGTGAATGTGTGTGTGTGCATTTGTATGTGTGTTATATGCATTTATTACATATGGAAAGGATTTGTCTTTTGTTGAAAATTCTGGATGTCATCTAAGAAAACTTCCCTGTTAGCTCCGGAAAGCTTCAGACCATTACATTGTGAAAGAGAAGGCAATGCTAGGAAACTGGAAGAGAAAATGTTGAGGCAGAGGTAATGTTTGGTATAATTAATAGCCAAGAGTTATAAAACAAAATGACAACATGTAACTGATAAAGTATAGGAATGTTTGAAGAAACTTTTCCACCTAATGAGCACAGCAACACTCAGTACAAATACTGAAGCTATCAATGTAACTCACTTGACTATCACAGTCCATCAGACTGTTCAATTTCATAATCCATCTCCTAATTGATTGTACACAATGAACATTCCAGAGCTTACAAAATAATCTTCAACAAGTTTAAAAATGAAGTAGTTCTCTGTTTGTGTCATGATTCATTCAGTCATTATCCTCTTGGGGGTAATAGTAGATATTCTAAACAGAATTTGCAAGTGGGGCAGATCTGAATATTTACCAATGCTTTTTACCTAATTGTAATTTATTTTCTCTCTCCATGCTACATTTATTCAATCCATAGATGTAGAAGAAAATCCATAAAAGAACCACTAATATGGAAGACCCAATTCTTATTTTTTGAGAGTCAGAACTGAATTTTGAGTCTCTAAAAATAATAGATAAAAGTGTTTTGAATATATAACTTTAAAATTCTGACTTTAAATTCTTAATAGCATGGCATACCAATGCGGGGTTCTTGAATTTCCATAAGGCCTAAAAGGGTTTTAAAAGGGCTTTAAAACACACAGCAATGGGCCAAAACCAGCTTTCTACTTCACGTCTCACGCAGGTCAAGATATAGAGATGCCAAGTTACAGAGATGCCACGGCATGCGGACTTGAGCTATAGTATGGCAGGTTCACAGTGTATGGGCTTGAGTACAGCATAGTGGATTTCTGCTCCTCTGGGATGTCGTTCTGTATGTTGTGAATATGTGTTGCTCTGATTGGTTAGTAAATAAAATGCTGATTGGCCAGTAGCCAGGCAGGAAGTATAGGCAGGGCAAGCAGAGGGGAGAATTCTGGGAAGAGGAAGGCTGAATCAAGTTGCCAGCCAGACACAGAGGAAGGGAAATGACAAGGCAGAACTGAGAAAAGGTACCAAACCACATGGCTAAACATAGATAAGAATTATGAGTTAATTCAAGTGTAAGAGCTAGTCAGTAATAAGCCTGAGCTAATGCCTGAACAGTTATAATTAATATAAGCTTCTCAGTGATTATTTTATAAGCAGGCCACAGGACTCTGTGGGCTGGGTAGACTGGAGAAAACTTCTAACTATAGTGAAGAAAAATCATAGTCTAATTATGAAAATAGTTAACCATAATGATTATTCTACCTTATGACTGAATTAGATAGGAGCAGGTTAGAAAGGATATAAAATTCATAGGAAAAAGTAGCTTGCCTAAGCAAAAGGTGGTAGGGATTGCAAATCTGAATTAATGAAGTTGCAAATTTGTGATATTTTATGAATGAGATGGATAGTATGCTAGTGCTTTTCTTATGTTTCTTCTTGTTTTCCCTAGATGTCTATTAGATAAACAATATTATACACTGTCATACACCATGCTTTTAAGGGTGCAAAGTGATGATCCCCTATATCAATGTAATGAATATTACTACTCCATATATTAACGCTGTTTTCAGGCCTGAGAGAGTTTATGTCTCTGGAGTATCTTTACTATTTCTTTATTAATTGTGAAAGAAACTGGTTGAATGGTTTAATAATGATACAACTCCTAGACAACAATGCATAGTATTTCTAAAGTTGAGTTATGTGGAAACCAAACCCTCTTCTTCAGTTTTCTTCTTACACATGGGAACTAGATTCAAGAATCACATTATTGGAGGAAAGTATCTGTGCCACTGGTCAGTAGTGCATCAGTGCCCACAACACAACCATCCCTCCTATATGAATAAATGCAGACTAAAAGAGAAATCATGTGCAAATGAAATACACTTTTTAGAAAGCAATTCAATGCCCAACCAGTTCCCCGAGAGCTAGTTACACCTCAAAAATATGTAGAATGAATTGTGAAGTATGTATTCCCTTTGCTTACCTTCTAAACAGCCTTTCCTATTTAAACTTTTCTATCATTATGATTTGTGGTGTTTCTTTGTGGAAAGCATGTGAATAGAATACACTAACAGCATTTTGTCTACAGATGCTCTCACTCTTCAAATAAACTGGATGGGGTCTATTGGGTTATTTTTGTTCTAATCCCAGATCTGATAGATGCGATTTTAAAAAGCAGATTTGCTTATCACCAGTGGAAGACAAAAGCTTTCATCCCACTTTTAACTGGATTTGGATTGTGCTCTTAAAAACCAGAAGGACATTTTAATCCATACACACTCCCCTCCTAATAGCCCTGCTAAGCCTACAAAGTCTTTAAAATTGCAATTGGTTTTCTCAATCCAAATGACAAGGTCATCAGTAAAAATATACATGAACTGTCTGCTCTGGAGGGTGACTGGCCTATTCTGTATTTGTGAGACTCTTATTAGCTCTTTTCCATCTTCATGGTGAATTCTTACTCTTATTCTTATTCTTACTCAGGTCATACATTTTTTGAGCATACCAAAATTGACATAACAGTAAGAAAGTGCTTGTGAGAGTGAAGTTTAGTCAAAATAAAGTGTGAATGAAAAATTTACATGGGAAGTTACATGGGAACCTATGATCTTACAACTCTAATAAAATATAATAAAAGAAGATAGCAAAAATTCATTTGATATAAAAATGAAGGGAATTGCATGGAATTAAAGGCTTATGTGGGGATGGAAACAGGATGGTGAAAATAAATGGATGAGGAATGGGTTAACTGTTGTGGAATAATCCTTTTGTACAATGTGAAGATTTGTCACTTGGATTGGTTTAATAAAAAGCTGAATGCCCAATAGCTAGGTAAGATTTTTAAGGAACAGAAACCCCTGGGAAGAATAAGCATGGAGTTGCAAGGAATCGCCAGTAAGATGCAGAGGAAGCAACATGGGCATTACAAACTAAAGGTAACCTAGTCATGTAAAAGAACATAGATAGGAAGAACTGCGTTAATTTAAAATGTAAGAGCTAGTTAGTAACAAGCCTAAGCTATAGGCCAATCCTTTATATTTAATAATAAGTCTCTGCACAGTTATTTGGGAACTGGCTGGAGAGACAACAAACTACAACTACAGTTAACCAAAGTGAAGGGTGTATTAAGAAGCCTTATGAAACTTCACTAGCTTGCTAGTTAATTAAAGCATATTGTTATTGCAAATAGAAGTACTTTGAACAGAGCTATCTAACATGAGAGAACAATGCAGAGCTCAGAAGACAGGGCATATTAGATGCAAATTGCAGTGCACAGAGATGCTGGGAAATGCACCCATATGATATTACATTCAAATGCACAAGAATGATGCAGCTCAGAAGAGAGCCTAAGAAACATAGTTCACATGTATGCCTCTTTCTTTACTCTCTAGCAAAAGAAATGCTTGTTTGGTGAAGTACCTATACCTTATCATGTTGGGTATCTGTATGCAGAGTGTTGGGGGCTGCTATGGCAAAATGTGTGTTTCTGCTGCTGCCATTTTAGGATTAAGTGCCCAGCTTCACAGCTCCTGGATTTTATCTGGTGAAGAAATGTTTAAATGTCAAATGGAGTTATTGCTGTCATCATTTCAGAGGATTTCCAGCAGTCTAGAAGTTTTTAGAGTCTAGTTTTGTTGCTAGAGAGAGAGTCAATATTTGCACGTTGCAGATAGGTAATGTGTGCCCATTAGCTCTCTCTCTCTCTCTCTCTCTCTCTCTCTCTCTCTCTCTCTCTCTCTCTCTCTCTCTCTGTGTGTGTGTGTGTGTGTGTGTTTATGTGTGTTATACATGTGCGCACATGCAGAGGCTGTCGCCTTGTTGCCTTCAGACAATAAACTTGCTTTCAGCTTCGTGGACCTGGAGGCTTGCCATTTTAGCTAGGCTGTCTGGATAGTGACATTTGAGGATATGTCTGTCCCTGCCTGCCAGTGATGCTATAGATTTGAATTCACATCTTCAGGTTTTCACATCAAGCATCTGTACCCAATGAGCTATTTCCTTAGAACTTGTCTTTGATTAAAAAAAAAAAATCTTTATGTGGCAGGGGGGCTCCAGCATAGTAGCCAGTTTTCTAATTGGCATCTGATCTGGCAACAACAAAATAACAGTTATTTTAAGTGTGTGTCTCTGTATGTGTGCATGAGTGTGTGTGTGTGTGTGTGTGTGTGTGTGTGTGTGTGTGTGTTGGGGTGTCCCTCATGCTACATTGCACATGTAGAGGTCAGAAGACAATATTGGGGTTATTTCCTTTCTGTCTTGTTTGAGACAGGGTCTCTAGCTGTTAGCCTGTGTGTACACTAGGCTAGAGGGTCCACCAGCTCCTGTGTAGTCTCCTGTGTCCACTTCTCAATTTGCCATTTGTGCATTGGGATTGCATATTTATGCCAGTTCAGCTGGCTTTACATGAGTTCTGGGGATTTGAAGTTATCCCCTACACATTTATGGCAAATACATTATCTATTGAATCAGCCCCAGTTCTAATTTTTGTAGCACTTAAAAATGTATGATCTCATTTTTTTTTGTGCACAGCATCCTTTTAGATGGGGTAGGTGCTTTTATTTTCCTTTAAATTTAAAGATGTGGTAATAGGTTCAGGGGTCTGAAGAGCATGCTTCAAAGCTGCCAGTGTATGTAGTTGGAGAGTCAAACCAGATACTTCATAAAGTTAACATAAAAAGTTTACTTTTAAAAGATGGATTTGCATCAGCTTCCCTTATATAGCAGGGTTTGGGTTTTAAATCCAATCTCTAACTCCATGTTTACTATTAGCTAAGTTTCCCAAGGCAAATTATTTTCAAATCATGATCCTGCTTGCTCATATATCATTGTGCTTGTTTCTTTTGAGACAAGGTTTTACTCTTTATCATTATGGGGTCTGTAGCCTTCCTATGTAGCCTAGGTTGGCCTGGAACTCTTAGTTATATTCCTGCCTCAGTGTCTCAAGTGCTGGAGTACAGATGTGAGTCACAGTGACTGGCTCTATTTTCTCATCATTAAATGTTGATTAAAACACCCATTCCATAGAATTTTCATGAAAATAATATACAAATGATATATTACATGGATTTAAATTGTAGGCAACTTTGTATGTACTTATTTCAAATACCTTATAAACATTCAATCATGCAATGCAGTTTTTAAAAGTGAGATAGTTCAATGAAAGTAGGCATTTATGTCCCTCACCTGTGCTTTCCATACCTCATGCTGATCTGTAAAGTCAGGTCTTTGAATTTTTCACCTGTGCTTTTGATGTTTCTTTAGTGACTTGAGTCATGGTGCTTGCACTTGAACTAGCCAAGTTAGGCTTTGGTCATAGAACTCACCCCAGAAAAATTAAACAATTACAATCCCCACTCTTCAGAACATTCAGCAAGCTCTTCTCTTTCCACATTTTACTGTTAGAGTTAAGATTTGGTTAAATCATGAAACTATGCACTATGGATCAGTCAATACATGCAAAATACTGAGTTTTCTTTTCTGGATTACTTGAATTGTTTCTCTTTCCTTTTTTTTTTTCTTATATTTTGGGTACCCACTGCAAATTCTGAAGATTGTACATAAACCTATAAAAGGCATATTGGACACAATGCAAATGATGAACAAATCAGTGCATTAAGACTTCTGATTGGAAAGGTGCTTATTTCCATGCACCTCACCTAAAGAAGCTCCATAACAATGTTGCTCACATCCCAGGATCTAAAACTAGCAGGACTCAGTAATGTTAAAACTCAGTACTTCCGTTACCTCCTATTCACAGAACCTAGTACTCATAGGACCCATTACTTGCAGGTCCCAATACTCAAGACACCCAGTAATCAAAGGACTCTGTATTCAGCATCTGGTACGCATAAAACCAAGTACTCATATGACCCAGGACTCACATGTCCCAGCAATCCCAGCATCCAGTACTCACAGGACTCGGTAATTACAGGACTCAGTTCTCACAGGACCTAGTGTCTCCTTGCTCCTCTATTTTTGATCTACTTGTGCTTTTAGAAGACTGAATAGAGGATGATTGAGATGCCATATCTGAATAAACTGTCTTCCTATTATGTTATTAATTTTGTTTACATGTTAAACACTCAACACACTTATTTTTTCTAGTCTACTGCTTTAATTATGAATATTATCTTGATGCAACTTTGCTGGAGTGAAGTTCTACCTTGAGAATAATTGACTTTAAAAAATTTAAGTGTTCCTATGCTTTCTTTCTAAGAGGTAATAATGTTTGGAGGTTGGAGACCATTATCCAGAACTAAAGACTAATTTTTAATAAAAATGTTTTACATAAATAAAACAAGAAGCATACTTCCAAGCAGTGAATGTGGTAAATTGTTTGCCCTGCATTCAGATGTGGCCAGGCAACACTAGCACATTTAAGAAAGCAGTACATAGTACTTATTCATGAACACTTAATGTTCAGCATATGCTGAGTTTTAAGTATGTGGTGGACCTTGTGCTAAGTGCATTTTAGCTATTAAGGTATTTAATTTCCAATGAAGCCTTACAAGATAGTCTAATTTTACAGACGAGAAAACGGGATACAACAGGTAAATAATTCATTGTGTAGTGATACATCTAGTGATGTGGAGAAGAGATTTGAATGTAGATGTTTTTTGTTGTTATTGGGTGTGCTTGTGGGTTATGTATGTATGCGGATGTGATTGAGGGTGCATAAAACTATGTGTGCACGTGGCTTGTTTGAAGGCCAGATGTTGGTGTTCTGTGTCTTTATCACTCATCACCTTATCTTTTAAGGCAGTTTTTCACTCGAACTGGTACTCATTGATAGTCTAGGTTAGCTCTCCAGTGGGACCTAGATTTCCTCCTGTCTCTGTCACCCAGGGCTGGGGTGACAGGTGTGCACTGCCATGCTCTGCTTTTTATGTAGATTCTGAGGATCTGAACTCAGTTGCTTGTGCTGGTGCAACAAGCATTTTCTCCACCGAGCCCTTTCCTAGTGTGTTAGCACGCAGTCTAGTTGCTGATCTTAGAATGATTTAAATACTTCTAAGTAGTCACATTTAACACTGAGAGTGTGACCTACCATCATCAATGTACTTAATATTTTAATATAAATTAGTTATTAGTAAATTGAATGAAACAAAATATATTTTATAAAGGACTGACATGTCATAAATTGTATCTTGTGAAAGTAAAGCATTGTACGAAATATGGAATATAACCTGCTCAGCTTGTATAATGCTAATTGTATTTAAAAGAATAACCAGAGATATATATCAAGAGAGCCACAAAGATGTTTTGTTGAAAATAGATTTTTTTCATGCAACATATTCTAATTACAGTTTCTTCTCCTCTGACTCCTTCCAGTCCTTCCCTGCCTTCCCTCCCACCTGGATCCATGTCCTTTCTGTCTCTCACTAGGAAACACATAGGCATCTAGGGGATGATAATAAAATAAAACAGAAATAAGCCAAATAGGACAAAACAGACATACAGAAGTAAAAGGGCCTAAGAAAAGCACAAGAAAGTACATATAGCCACAGAGGCATACATGTTTACACCCACAAGAATTCCATTAAAAACACAGAACCAGAAACCATAATATATGTGAAAATGACCTGTGAGGTTAAAAAAAAAAATGACTGAAACATTATGAGACAAACAATCTCCAATGATGCCATTGAGTTGTTTCCTGTTGGCCATCTACTACTAAGCCTTGGAACTACCCTTAAGAATAGTTTGTTTCCCTAGTGAGACTCCCTGTAAAAAACTCACTTTTTTTGCATTCACAAGTGGTTATCAATTAGAGATAGCTTCTGAGTTATGGATGGGGGTAGGGATCCACTTGTCCTTTCAACTCTGTGATCCTATCTGGTGTAGACCCAGGCTGGCCTTGTATTTGCTGCCACAGTCTTTGTGACTTCCAAGTTTTGGTTCTGCTGTGTTTAGAAGCCTTTGTTTCCTTGGTGTCCTCTTTCCATTCCTTCTGCCAAGTTCCCTGAGTCCTGAGGAGAGGGACTTGATAGAGACATCTCATTTAGTACTGAGTGTTCCAGGGTCTCTTACTCTCTACATATTGTCTGGCTGTAGATCTCTGTATTTGTCTCATCTGTTGAAGCAGGAAGCTTTACTGATTGTTACTGAGCAAATCACAGATCTACAAGTACAGCAGAATGTCATTAGGAGTCATTTCATTGCTATGTTCTTTTAGTAGAACAGTATTATTTAGTTTTCCCTTGGATACCTGACCTACCACCCAAGTAGTGTCAGCTATTGGTTCTGTTTCATGGAATGGGCCTTAAATCAAATCAGATAATGGTTGGTTACTCCTACAAGATTAATGTCTTCATTAAACTAGTGTATCTTGTGGGCAGGACACAATTGTAGACTGAAGGATTTGTAACTATTGGCATTTGTCTTTCTCCTTTAGTAACATGCTGAATATCTTTTGATAGCAAAAACACTGGCCCATAGTGGAAAAGCACTAGGTAGGCATCAGCTCAATTTCTCCATGTTTAATGAGTTGCGCATGTGTTGTCTTCAGCAATAGGGTCTTTCATCAGTTTGTGGAGAGCAGCAGTTCTCAACCTGTGGGTTGAGAACTCTGGAGGCTGAATGACCCCTTCACAGGGGTCGAATATCAGATATCCTGAACATCACATATTTACTTTACAAATCATAATATGAACAAAATTACAGTAATGTGGTAGCAATGAAAATAATTTTTAAAGGCTGATTAATATTTCATTGTGTAAATGTACTACATTTTCTTTATCCTTTAATCTATAAAGGGAAATCTGGTTTTTTTTTTCAATTTCTGGCTATCATAAATAGAGCAGCAATGTATATGGTTGAGCAAATGTTTCTGAGCTAGGATAAAGTATCCACTGGGTATATGCTGAAGAGTGGTATAGTTGAACATTGAGGTAGATCAATTTCCATCTTTCCAAGGAACCATCACATTGTTGTACAAGTTACAGTCTCACTATAATGAATGAGTGTTCTTTTTTATGTCCTCAGTAATATGAGCTGTCATTTTTTAAAAAATTGATCTTGGCCATTCTGATGAATGTAAGATGAAACCTTGAAGTAGTTTTGATTTGCATTTCCTGGATGATTAAGATTGTTGACCATTTCCTTAAGTATTTCTCATCCATTTGAGTTTCCTTTTTTTTTCAGTATTCTCTGTTTAGAACTTTACCCATTTTTAAAATTAGATTACTTCATTTCTTGGTGTCCAATTTCTTGAGTTCTTTGTATATTTTGGATATTAGTCCTCTCTCAGAAGTGAATTTTATATAACTCTTTTCCTATTCAGTAGGCTGTCACTTTGTCTGGATGATGGTGTTCTTTGCCATCAGAAACTTCTCAGTTTCATTAGGTCTCAATTATTATTTGTTAATCTTAGTACCGGTATTCTGTTCATAAAGTCATTTCCTGTGCCAAAATGAGTTCAAAACTATTCCTCACTTCCTCATCTGTCAGTTCTGGTGCATCCAGACTTATGATGAAGTCTTTGATCCATTTGCAGTTGAGTTTTTTGCAGGGTGATAAATATGGATCTATTTGGATTCTTTTATGAGCAGTCATCCAGTTTGATGAACATCATTTGTCATTTTTTTTCCAGTGTGTATTTCTGGCTTCTGTATCAAAAATATGGTGTCCATAGGTGTGTGGATTTATTTCTGGGCATTAATTTCTATTCCATAAGTCAGGGTGTCTGTTTTTTGGGTCAATACCATTTGGTTTTTAATACTATAACTCTGAAGTACAATTTCAGATCAGGGATAGTGACACTTGTAGCAGTTCCTTTATTAGTTGGGCATCTCCTTCTTAAAGCTAGGGAAATTTTCTTCTAGAATTTTGCTGAAAATATTTTCTGTACCTTTGACCTGGATTTCCACTTTCTCTAATCCTATTATTAGGAGATTTTTTTTATAGTGTCCAGATTTTTTTTGATGTTTTGTGCCTCGATTTTTTAAGATTTAGAATTTTCTTTGACAAGCTATCCATTTCTTCTATCTTGCCTTCAATGCATGAGATTCTCTCTTCAAATATTTTGAAACCATTGTGAGATGGAGCTTTCCAAGTGAGAGGATTGTGACGAAGGACACCTTGATCTCTGAATTCCTGAGGTCCTTTCTATGTATTAATAACAATATATTAATAACAATTATATTAATAATTACATTATTATTGATAGAGAAATATTGCTATAGAAATTAAATCAGAAAAATTAAGTGCTAAAGAATCTATACAACTTTATTTCTCGGTACTGATACAACAGTATGAAACGTGAACAAGAAAATTGCTAATAACCTTGAGAGCTCACTTGTGTTGTAGATAATTCTCTTAATGTGGGGTATATGATGCAGATGTAGCTATGCAGCTAATTCAAGCTCAAACCATTATAAAAATCAGTGTGTTCTTATGCCTTTGGCAAACATAGCCAGCTTCACATATGTTATTGCTGCACACTGCATAAATTCCTCTCTACAACTAGAGAATATGGGTTTCTCATATTTGACTTCTGAATTTTACAGTTAGGGAAAGCTGAGGGTTGGATATGTTCAACTGCATATGTGAGTCAAATGTAATGCCAACATGAAACAAAGTGTGGGAAATGATAGGCCTTTAACAAATTTTTTGTCTATAGGGTCTTAATAAAACATGAATATCACCAAAGACTAAAAAAATTCTAAGAGCTACAGGATGTTGAAAAGATAAAATCTCATGTATCCAGGGATTAGATGGTTAAGAACATATATATACTCTAGTCCACTTCACCATACCTATATTACATAGCTCATTGCTGCTTGTAACTTTAGCTCCATGAGATCTGACAGCCTTGTCTGTCCTTTACAGGTACTTTACACACATGTAATCACACTCATACACATATACATACACAAAGATTAAACAAAAAGTCTATAACAAAAGGTCACATATTGTTAGAAAACTATATCACAACCACTATGAAAAGATAGTTACAATAAGCTTTTACATTTTTGGAGCAGAAAACTTAGATCACTGTTTATAGCATGT
Source organism: Peromyscus maniculatus bairdii (assembly GCF_049852395.1). NCBI lineage: Eukaryota > Metazoa > Chordata > Mammalia > Rodentia > Cricetidae > Peromyscus > Peromyscus maniculatus. The sequence continues at coordinate 91,547,587 of NC_134856.1, read as the reverse complement.
TCAAAGGATATTTATAGAGAGTCATATGTGTATAAGTTAAACAGAGAAAGAACTGCTAACAAGAAAAGCCAGTCTGGCTTCTCTATACAAAGACAACCATTGGTTTCTGTAGTCGAAATTCTAAACAGTCTTAGTAAATAAGAAACACAGAGCCAAATACAGAGGTAAATATCCAAAGAGATCAGAGAGTCACAACTGCCTTATCTTACCCCTTGCCATTGTTGCTTCCCCAGAGAGAGAGAGAGCTTCTAATGTCTGACTTGTCTTTTTATTGCCTTTTTGTTCTGCCTTCTCATTGGCTCTAAACCCAACCACATGACTTCCTTGTCACTGCCTTTCCATACAGACCTCCAGGTCTCTATGGTTGGTACTGGGATTAAAGGTTCGTGTCACCACTCTTGGCTGTGTCCTTGACCACACAGAGACTTTCCCTGCCATGTGATCAGATTAAGGGCATGTGATACCACCGTCGGACTTCTGCTTAATGGCTTGCTTTTACCTCTGATCTCCAGGCAACTTTATTTGTTAACATACAAATAAAATCACATTTCAGCACAAATAAAATATTACCACAGGTTTCTTTCTCTTAGCTTTAAATGAGTATTCTCAAACTGAAGGGAGAGAAAATGAAATTAAGTGTAAAATATATGAGTCTTTCTTTTGATGTCTGTTGTTGATTACATGATTAGTAAAATGTGTGTGTGCATTACTAGAGGAAGTGTCAGACCATGGGATGCTGGTATATGAAGGATTTTGTATTGCTCTGAAATCAAAATAGAAAGTTACCCAATGACCAAATGTATCTAGAGTTTTCCTGCCTGACCCATAGTCAGGACAAATCTCTCTCACGCACCAGTCCCACAGCCGCTCAGACCCAAACAAGTAAACACAGAGACTTATATTGCTCATAAACTGTATGACTGTGGCAGGCTTCTTGCTCACTGTTCTTATAGCTTAAATTAATCCATTTTCATAAATATATACCTTGCATTGTGGCTCGTAGCTTACCGGCATCTTCACATTCTGCTTGTCCTGGCGGCGGCTGGCAGTGACTCCCTCTGCCATCCTGTTCTTTCTTTTCTCCTCTCTGTTAGTCCCGCCTATACTTCCTGCCTAGCCACTGGCCAATCAGTATTTTATTTATTGACCAATCAGAGCAACACATTTGCCATACAGACCATCCCACAGCAATCAAATGATTCTACCTTCTGGTTTCTACACAAATTAATTGAAATTAGGAATCAAGTGCATGGGCTTCAGTGTTCACTGCAGCAGAGACCCAAAAGTGAAAATCATCCAAATGGACATAAATAAGTGATGGAAGTCACAATGTGGTGTTTTATATACTGGTATTTTATGTACTCATGAAATTTAAATTGGAAAATATTACAATGGAGATAAACCTTAAAGCTTAAAGTTTTGCAAAAACTTGTCCACATGACAAAATGGTAAGAAAGGAAATAGTATGTGATTGTGTATATGAAAAGTATCTACTATAGATAAAATTCTAGAGAAAAAAGTAAAGTATACATTACTAGGGATAGGAATAGAATAGAGTGGAATTATAGTTCATTAGGTATGGAGTGTATGAATGAGAAATTCAAAATTTTAGAAATAGGTGGTGGCATTGTCTACAAACTTGTTAATATAATAAATGCAAGTAAACTATGTTGTTGAAAAGAATAAAATGACAAACATCATACTATAATAAGATATCTTAAAAGTGATTTCTGGTATGTTCAAATGATGTTTATGTATATGATTTAATGTACACAGATGTTAAAAACTTATAGACAGAATAAGAGTTTGGAAAAATATTTTCAAATATATAGCTTATTGAAGAACTTAGTTGCTGAACAAGGAGGATTCTTACATTTTAAGGAAAAAAAAAGACTACTGACTATTGACTCTTTTAAATTTTACTTTATAATTCAGATTAGCAATGTAGAACCATTAAAGCACTTATCAAAATGAGATGTTTTCTTTCATAGTAATAGAATAAAATGAACTATGTTATCATGTGATTTTTAAAATTGTGTATATTATAATAGTTTATTTAAAGTTCATTACTACCATATAAATGAAAGATTGATGTGGTACCTTACTAGAAGATGAAATTTGTGAAAGAAGGAATAGGCAAAATTTTAAAATGTCCAGTTCATATACTGGCTGTTGTTCTCTTCAAACTCTACTAAAATGGAAGAGAAATGGGTTTATGACACACAACAACCTGTGAAGTTGAGTGGAACTGGAGTGCAATAAGTTTCCAAATTCTAAATTTATAAATCACAAAAAGGAGCAACTGACTTATGATGAGGGAGGCCGTTGTGTCTAAAACAACACTTGTGTTGAAAAGCTCTGGAGGGCTTAGAAATTGAAGGCATGGATTATTTCCTAAAGTAAAAGGAATACAAGGATGTCAAGAACCAGCCTGTCTCCATTTTAGGCTTAAACACTGTCTTATAATAAAGACAAATTAGTTTCATTTCTATTTATGAGTAAACCTCTGGTACTCAAGGATTGGGATATGCCCCACCTGTCATCTTAACTCCAAATGGTTCTGCACTAATGGTTACAGGAATGCCAATCATGTCTTTGTTTCAAAAAGTTCTTTATAACCATCTTGCAAACCCATCTTTGTTTCCAAAGGTTAGATGACTGCCCATGATTACCTTGCTTGGCCCACTCTGCAACTATGTCTTTGTTTCAGAAGTAACTCACTTGCTATGCTTATATTCTGCACCTAGATCCTCACGTGCTTTGCCCACTAAACTCACCATTTGGAAAACCCCTTACCCCTGAGCTATAAAAGCCTTCTCTTTTTCACATCCAATGTTGACTTCTCAAACTCTGCCTTAGGAGGAGGGAGGTTGTGTATATGAATAAAATAGCTTGCTTTTATTAATTGCTTGCTTTAATTAACTCAGCCACAATGATTTGGCTTGGTGGTCTTTCTCCTTCCATCTTTGGGATTAACAGATTAATCTTTGGGATTAACATGTTCTTAAAGTAATTGACTAATACCATAGAGCCAACTGACAATTGGGCTTTCAGTCCCAGAATCTTAAGGAACAGACTGAGAAGCTAATTCACTTGCAGACAGGAATTCTTATATGAAAAGAAGGCTATATTAGAAGTAGGAATTAAAAGCCTAGATGATGACCTTTCTCCTTGATGTGAACCAGTAATGGCATTCAAATTTCTCCAATTTTTAAAGGAACATTTTGTAGGTTATTAGCCTTCAGAATGTCCTATTATTATTTGATTGCTATGTGGATGAGATATTTGAGATCTAAACAAACTCAATTTTAATACAATTTGCCAACATGTTTGAAAAACAAGGAAATCTACAAAGCAGAGAAGTACTACATCTCTACGAGGAGAAGATCCAGTGTGTGCAATGTACAGTACCTTCTTTGACAAGTGAAAAGTGATCTCAGAATGACAACTTTTCTGTCCTTGGCAGCAGGTCAGGATCACAACTTTGGTTAGTTCCTCCTGATGGAAAACTTTCATAGGAAAAATATAATGTGTTTGTTACTTAATGTTCATGAACACAGAACAAAGTGATTTAAAGATTTTCTTCTCAAAGCCCAGGAATCAGTTGTGATTGACACATTACAAAAAAAAGCAATAATCATACCATTTGCATATTCACAAATGAAAATTTTCATTACAGGAGAAAAATAAGTTGTTAAAAGAAAGAAAATACCATAGCCAATTTAACATACCAATATTCACATTCAAATTAATGAATTTTATGTTTCAAAAATAAATTAACACATAAAGACAATCATTAAAAAATAATATCTTTGGTGCCTTCAGAACCAGAGATTCAAGTTTGCCTCTCCAGTAAAGAAAGTAAGGACTTAAAATGATGAAAGGAGGGTCTCACAGCCTCACCGGAAGATGATTTCAACTACAAATTCCTTCCTCTGATTGAATTAATTCTACTTAAATGTGAGGTCTTCTCCTCTTCTGCCTCCCCCAATGCCTTTACCAGAATGGAGTGATGTAAGGGATATTTCAAAAACATGATGTGAGGTAAAGAAAACTCTCCTCCACAGCTCTGCTCTCTCACCTCATGCAGAGAAACACAATGCAGCGAGGGAAACTATAACAATTCCATTAATCTCCTCGAGTAATACATAATTGAAATATGCCTATTGTCTAAATATAAGTTATAGTAAGCTGTCAGAAGTCAAGGACTTAAAAATATACTAAAAGCCCACAATAATGATTAAATGATTTTATATTTAAATGTTAACATTTTAAAATAAATTAGTTTTGAAAGACACTAGTTTTTCAGAATGTAACTTAGTGCAGTAAAGTCTATTACTTATGTAGGGTGAAGAAAATATAGAGAAGAATTATCTTTAAAGAATTTTAAATTAGTAAATAGTAAATTATCTTTAAAGAATTTTAAAGATAAGAAGTCACATTGAGCTCTAAATGTGATCAACATGAGTAATACTTGGAGAAACTATTTAAAATTAATGCAGTAGAGGTTTTTATCTTATCAGGACATAGTGTAAGCTTTTCAACACTGTTTCCTTTGGTCACTTTTATTCAGATGAAATGAATATCAAGAGACCGTTTCTTGGCAGAGGTGTGAAGAGAACTGCTTTTTACTGTAGTATAGTGCATGAAAAAAAAATAAAAAGGAAAGGGCATGACTATTTCTAAGTATGGTGAAGGAGAAAGTTTGCTGTAGATAAAAGGGAGAACATAGCCAGAGAGAGGGTCATCTGGGAGAGTCCAGAGTGGACATGACCCTGAGCCATGGGAGCAGGGGAAGGAAGAGGGGAGAGGGGAGAGAGAGGAACGAGGTGCAGCAGCCAGGAGGGCAAAAGGTGGAAAGGGGGTAGATAACCAAATGGCTGGATATAGGAAAGAGTCCTGGGGGAAGGGCAGCCCAGCCCCCTTGCTGGAGAATTCAGGAGTAGAGAACAGGGTATGCCAACCATACCCTGTAATAGGTAAGGACTCAGGGATACTGGGAGAACCTGGTGGCCAGGTCGGCTTGGCTATGTAAAATAGACACATCCCAGGATTTGAGACTTAACAGATAGTATGGTTCAGCACTTAAGTAACTTCAGTTTGGGAGGGGGACAAGAGAGGATAACAGGGGGCTGGCAATTCATTCTGAAATTTTCTGAAAAAACATTAAAATAACCAAATATTTCTTTTAAATCAATTTTCATTTCAGTAGTAGGAATTTAGACTGAATATTTTGTCTCTACTACTTATGTAGGGTGAAGACAGTATAGAGAAGAAATGTGTGTAGCATATACACATAGTGTATATTCATATATTATATTTGCATCTCTAACCACATGTGTGCCTATGAATATGTATGACAGTATATGACTATACATATATATGTATGTACTTACATATGTACAATATACATGCATGTATACACATACAGACACACAGGGATTTAAAAGAAAACTTGATTCATTGTAGGGAGATGGCTCAGATGGTTAAAGAGTTTACTGGTCTAGTATAAGATGTGAATTCAAATGCATGGAACCCATGTAAAAGATGATGTGGAGTTCATCTCTAATCCAGATCTACTACTTGAAAACGAGATGCAGAGACAGGACAATTCCCAGAAGCTTGAGAATCAACTAGCCTGACCAAAAAAAAAAAAATAAATAACAGAAAAACAAAACTAATGATATTTCTTGGAAGGGCATATCTTCTTAAAGCAATAAAACTAGCTGAAAGTGTAATACTTCGCAAGGAACCACTCAAAACTTACATATATTAATGCAGTTCTCTGATTTTAGCAGTTGATAATGAATGAGTTTTTAATAAGAAAACATAATACTATGAAGCAAAATACAACATTCTGTTTATATGTATTGCATATTTATTATAAACTAATCTATTATAAATTAACTATAATATTAGAAGTCCCATAAAAAGACATAACTATGGTGTGAATTATCATAATTCCTCAAGAGAAGTTTCCAGGGATTGGTAGGGGAAACTCAACATTTACAATATAAAAAAATGGCTTGCTGGTATATGAGCATGATGGGTCTCTGTTCTATGAAAAAGGACAAAAACAGCCAAGTCTATATAAATAAACAAAACACACTACTGACCAATTCTGATTGATTTTTTAGCACTTTGTATATTTTGTTTGTTTGTTTGTTTGTTTGTTTGTTTGTTTGTTTTTTTGTTTTTCCGAGACAGGGTTTCTCTGCGTAGCTTTGCGCTTTTCCTGGAACTCACTTGGTAGCCCAGGCTGGCCTCGAACTCACAGAGTTCCACCTGGCTCTGCCTCCTGAATGCTGGGATTAAAGGTGTGCGCCACCACCACCTGGCAGCACTTCGTATCTTTAATGTTTTCCACGAACAGCTGAAAAAAACACACTAGAGAAGTGTACTTGAAATATATTAGATGACTGAGTCTTCATCTATCTTTTGCACAAAAAGCACAGCTTTCAGATCTGAGTAGTTTTATCCGCATGATGATATAGGAGGCAGGGCCAGTGAGATGCTCAGTGAGTAAGGGCACTTTCTGTCAATCACAACCACCTGAGTTTGATCCCTGGAAAACCATGTGGTAGGAGGAGAGAGCCAGCTGCTAAAACTTGTTCTCTGACGACCACACTCACATCATTGCAGGTATTGCATTGTCCAATTACACAAAATTAAAAAGAAAAATCAAACAAAAAGTCTATAAAAATGTAAATCTTAACACCAATACCTGTATCTGTGTCATCTATCTATATCTATATACATGTACATATTAACAAATAAGTAATAAAGTAAATATCCTGATTGTTTCTGGCACAGTGGAATGAAGTATTTTGTGTATTTACTTTACAGTGTATTTTTTTGCTGCATTATCTATACAGTGTATTGCATTTAGTGTAGTCTAATAATTAACAATGTCTATCATAAAGACTTGTATTACATATCATATAATCAGTATATTTAAAATTAATACAAGTATATACCATAAAACACTACTGTATTGACCTGATATGTGCTATCTTATCTTGGATTGCATGTATTTGCTTCAACTCTTTCCTCTCCATTTTTATGATCTTTGGGTTGTTCACAATATTTCATATCTTAGGGGACTTTTCTAAATCCTTGAAGTCTTTGTAAATCCTTTGTTAATTAGATGCTCCTTTCTTCTTATTTATTTGCATTTATCTTATTTTCTCTCTTTCTCCCCTATCCTTTGGGAATGTCCTATGGCTTCCAGTTTAGTGTTCTTAAAGGATCCCTGAGTGTGTGAACAAGCACGTATCTGCATATCTGTATCTGTTTCTTGTGCTTTTCCCCAGCCTCTTTTCCTTCTGTTTTGTTTTGTTTTGTTTTACCATTACAGTGTATTCGGGTTTTATTTTTTATCTTATTACATTTTATTAGTATCCCTTAGAAGCCTGTTGGTTTTCTAGTGAGAAATAGAAAGGAAGTGGATCATGATGGGAGGGGAAGTGGGGTGGAATTGGGAAGAGTAGAAGGAGGGGAAATCTTAATGAGGATATATTATATAAAAATGTATTTTCAATAAAAGTGTAAAAGAGAATTGTGCTCTACAAAGTGAGGTAGTACAGCACTTAGATCCTGTATCCTTTTGACATTATCCCAACCCCTTCCTTGTGAATCTTCTACATTTTGGGGTGCCTTGAATCTTCATCTACAATGCATTAGCAGAAGGATCTTTAACAATTTAGTTTTACTCTGCCTCAGCTGGTATGTTAAAAATGAGAAAATAATGGCTCCCACTTCCAACAGTTTAATGAGAACTAAGAATGGTAAGTGGCACTTGGAAGTATACCTTGTTCTAAGCTATTAGTCAGAAGATATGATGGTTACTTTCCATGTCTTTGATTTTTTTTTAATTCTGCTTAAGGGCTAAACCTCTACTCTTCCTGAATATTCTCTTATCTTTATCTTCTTCCTGAACCCAGTCTCTCTATTTTGACCATATCCACTTGAGATCTACTTTTAAAGATGCAGCTCAATTCCTTGTACACCATGCTTTTGTTGCTTTTGTGTTTCATCTCCCACTAATTTATCTCCTTCCAACTTTGACAGTACGTAGACGATGTTCCACACAATTTAGTTCTCAATTACATGCTGTCTTATAGTCACATTTGTGCCATGTATTATAATCATCATCTTAAACACATTGTTAACTCCTTGAGGGTATTGCACGGAAAGTTAATAAATCTGTCACAAACCTTAGCTCAACTTTGGGTTCAAAGTAGGGTTTGAGTGAAATTTTGATGATTCATCTCTTATTAAATTTGTTGACCATGTCCTCAACATGAGCTGCTTTAAAGAAGTAGCTCAGTAGATAAATTTTAAAATGTTTACACTGCAATTAACATATAGAGTATTTTCTCAAGAAGCTTTAAAGTACAGGGAAGGCTTGAGGAGGTGCATTAAGGAACTCCTTTAATTCCCTCAAGGCTCCACAAATATCAGTACAGAACCTTATTGTCTTGCTTCAGGTCCACAAGGAGCCTGGCTACATTTCAGAAGATCTAAATTCTTAAGTCCCAGGTAGTACTGATCACCCCTGTGGCCACTGGTCAGAAAAACTAGATCAGGACTTATCCTCAGGTTCAGGAGGACCCTTTCTCATCAGCATCACTACAGAAATGCTGCGGGGGTGACTTGGAACTCTCCTGCACACTATTCTTTCTGATGTACAGTTGTTAATCCACTCATCCAAGCTCTGCAGCAACTGGGGTCTAAAAGTGAAGAAGGCAGGTTCAGCAAAAGCTTGTCTGACTGTATTGATTTTAGAAGATGAAGTGCATTCTAGAAACAATATATATATATATATATATATATATATATATATATATATATATGCAATAAGACAGGGCAGAACTGACTGCAGAGGTTCTAAGTCCCAAATAATGACAATATGCATATTAATGTTCTATTTATCTATCTGTCTGTCTAACTATCTGTCTGTCTGTCTATCTTTTAGCTATCTTATATGTGTCTATTTATTATTGTTCTATCACCTGTCATTAATTTAATAATTTATATATAAAGCATACACTAAAATTCACTGATGCTTGTCAAAAGCAGATTTTAAAATATGAAAATTGACTTTCATATTTGTCATGTAATCCTTATATAATGGGCACACCATGTAGATACTGTATTTTAGATCAAAGCAGTGTAATATTTTCTTCACTAGAATTTCTACTAACGAAGATTCAAATTGTGGTCAAAACAAATGAGTGAGAAAAATGAAGTTCCTTCTTCAAACTCATTGGCAGCAGTGAGCTAACAGAAGCACACATTAGACACTGCTTAAGTTTAGTGCTAATTTCACAACATTACATTTATAACAAATTGAAATTCATTTCATTAAATGATATAAGAAGTATTAAGCAATTAATAAAAGGTTGGTTTTAGTGTCCACAAAATTCAATCATTTCATAGTTGAATGGTGATAACAAAAGATAATCGGGTTAAATTTTAACAAATTGATATTAGCCAAATTTCAACAGTGTGCCTAGATTATGTGCTATAAGAAAGAAATATGTTTCCTTTAAAAGTTAAGTTACATTTAGAAATTTTGACTTAAAACCAATGTAGTTTAGTTATTTTATTTTTTAAATATGAAATTTATTTAGAATGCATAGATATATAATTTTTATATAAGCATATTAACAAATGTTAGTTTTCTATTTGCCCTATCTATCTATCTATCTATCTATCTATCAATCATCATCTGTCAATCTACTATCAATCTATCATCATCTATCTCTCATTATCTATTATTATCACCATTTGTTACAACTAAGAAAGAGTTTATACTTATTATTAAAGTTTTACTAATTGTGATAATTAGGGCGTTTTTTAAATATCCAACTACAGCAAAGATTTTCTTTTGTATACTACTTTATTTCTGTACTTCCCCAAACATCATAATATTCATAATAGATGAATCTTTATGAGAAGCAGTTTCAAGCACTGTGACTTAAGCATGCTTTTTCTCATATTTTACTGACATGCAAAAACTGGATATATGTGATATGTAAAGAAATTTTATGGGAGTCAATGGATTCTAGATTTTACTAATGATTTGTTTCAATGTCATTTCATTCAAATGCTCTTAAAATCCTTTATTCCTTTTGTTAGTCCTTGATTTCTGTTTTTAGATTCTCTGAGGACCCCATTAATTGTCATAAAAGTAGTATTGTTTTAGACATTTATTGCTATGTGTGCATCTCCAGATTAGAATTTGTCAGTAGCAATTTCAGATAAAATTTGCTTTTGAACTTTAAGTTCAAATTTAGAATTCCCTTTTCTTCATCTGTCATTTAGTCAGAATAAGGGCATTTTCCTTCCCCATCACAGTGGACATGTCCTCCCAATGCTCCTACTTCCTTTGGCATAGATTATTTCTTTCTAGTGTACCTCCCCAGTGATGAATATTCTGCCCATTTGGTTTGTTCACAGTCTATAGTACTGACCATGGTCATATTTTGTTCCTTGCTATTATATTCTGATTCTCGAGTTACAATCAAACTTTAAATGACTTCCCTTAAATGGGCATGAGCATGGATTTTTTTTTCTGGCACTCGTGTAATATCATTGAGCATCCTCTCTGGAAGCTGTTGATCAATACTCATTTACCATTCCACGTCTTTTGTTAAATTCAGCAGTTAACAACTCTTGGGGCATGGGCCAGTTGGTCCTGAGAGACAGGAAGGGATTTTATTGCTAAGTTATCTGTTTACACAAGGCTAGTTTGCATTTATGAAGCCTGAAATACCTTGATGTTTTATAAGAAACTATTGTTGATATCCCATATCTGCTGTTGTCTCTTAAAGTAGGTCAATGAGATACTAAAATTAAAAAAAAAAACCACACAAAAAACTTTTACTGGAGTGAGTTTAGAATGTATGATGTTAACTTAAAAATTCTTTCTTTGCTGACAAATTTACCAGACATTTAGATGCTCTGTCAACTGTCAATTTTCATGCAATGCAAAATACCATCAATTGAATTTACTATAAAGAACTTCTAGGAGTTTAAAGGCCAGTGGGATGGGTCAGAGGGAAAAGGCACTTGGAATGCAAGTCTAATGTGGTCCTGAAAACTTGAGTTCAATCCCCAGAATCCATGTAAAGGTGAAAGGAGAGGACTGATCTCAAAAAATCGTCCTCTGACCTACACAAGAGTGCTATGTAATGTACACACACACACACACACACACACATTAATAATAAACATAATAAAAATTAAAATGAGTAGAAGTTGATACATGAATAACAAACAACAATAAGAATAGAAGAGAAGCATTGAAAGGAGTAGCAAAATAAGGTATCCATTTTAGACAAGTTATGAGTTCAGTGACAAACCATAAAGGATACTTATATTTCTACAGGTCTCAAAAGTTTCTGAGATTTTTTTTCCTATTATAGCAAAAGAGTTGCTTTCACATATTAAGATGAAGCCTACAACTTATTAGTAGTGTCAGTAGAAGTCTATTCTCTTAATTTCCACAATTGACTTGCTGAAAACTAAGTTGTTACATCTAGATTAGCCTTCAGAACCTTCCAGTACTGTCTGTTTTCAGATGTCGACTCAGTGAGTTCCTAAATCATAATATATTTCAAGTGGTTTTGACTATTCAGTTACCTCACTCGTGATATCCAGGTGAAGTTATACTGTCACCCTGAAAGGGAAATAACCAAAATGAAGACAAATGTTTACTTTCTGTTATTATGATTTTTAAATCATCCATTGTTAATTGTTTTAAATCAGTATAGGAAAAGGGACACAGTGTCTGTCTTATGAATGCATTTGTCTGTATTAACTACATAATAAATAAAGTAGAATCTAAAGTGTCCCTCTTTTTAACCATGCTATCATTTTTTTCCTAATGGGGAAATGTTTTTGCACATTTATAATATCAATGAACTGCTGTTAATTAATTGAATAAATTTTAATGCAAAATTAATCCATTGGATCATTACTCAGGTTATTATGTACTTTGAGTTATAAAGATGCAATTTGCATGTTATTAAAATAATCAGAAGGACTTTAGTATTAAGAATAAGATAACATTTAATTTTAGCTCATTGAAATAATTTTGTTAGCAAAGCAAAATGAAGGAGGTGATAATATGACCTTTAGAGAGGTGATGGCATATGAATATGAAAACTTTTTGCTTGAACTTTGTTAGAGAATCCACTAAGATGTACAAGAAACCTTTGTCCTCCTCAGTTGTTCGTGAACCTTTAAACTGATCTACTTCCTAGCTCTTCCATTTTCTCAAACCATCCTCCAACACTGTTTTATACCTTTTAGATCTTAGGGTCTAGATATAACTTGAAGGAAGCCAAACACAGTCTGCTCTTACCATGGTGTCTTGATCATTTGGGTACCAAAAGTGAAAAGAAACCTTGCAGTGAACAGAGCTACACGTTTTCCTTTCCACTGTTTTGCACGAAGGGAAACTTTTTTGGGACATTGAATATATGCAGGCTTCTTTCTCTCAGCAATGGTTTGTCTATTTGGTCACAGATGAGACAGAGAATATTTATAGAATAGGCATGATGTTTATATTCCCCTCCATGGTGACAAAAGAGATTGACACTCTGCTCCAAGAGTTTGGGGACTCTGTCCTGCTGAAAGTGGTTGTATGCTAAGCAACAAGGCATCTTATTACATACAAATAAACACAGGAATTTGTCTATTACTTTGTCCACTTGTGTGTAATTTTAGTAGACATTAGTAAGTATTTATGCTTATACTGCTGACAAGTTGACACTTTCCTTCCTTTCCCACTTTACACAGAATTATCAACTGCACCAACAATTGTCCATCCATGATTTTTCTCACCTGATTTATTCAAATATTTTACTTGTACTTAAGTATATTTTGTATTTCAGTATATTTTGTAAATAAATGAGTATTTTCTTAAAGTGTAGATGTGATTTTATTTTATTATGCTAAGCTTTATAAATAAGAGAATTCCAATAATATCTCAAAATATAGAAAAGCTGCTATAAAGCAGAAATAAACAGTTATCCATGTTGGTAAGAGAAACACATGTCAAGTATGGGGATTGTTTGTATTCCATTAACAAGAAAGTCTTCAGTTTATGTGGTGTTATTGTGTTCCCCAAAATATTGTGCACTCTAATAAACGTATCTGGGGTCAGAGAACAGAACAGCCACTAGATATAGAGGTGAGAAAATGGTAGCACACACACTTTTAATCCTATCATTTGGGAGGCAGAGATTCACCCGGATCTCTGTGAGTTTAAAGGCACACTGGAAACAGCCAGTCATGGTGACTCGCCTTTAATCCCAGGAAGTGGGCCTTTAATCTCAGGAAGTGATGGCACAAAGCAGAAAGATATATAAGGAATCAGTGCTGGTTAAGCTTTTAGGCTTTTGAGCATCAGTTCAGCTGAGATTCATTAAGGATGAGGACTCAAAGGCATCCAGTCTGAAGAAATAGGATCAGCTGATGAATTGCAAGGTGAGGAAGCTGTGGCTTGTTCTGCTTCTCTGATCTTCTAAAATTGACCCCAGAACCTGGCTCCAGGTTTGTTTTTTATTGATAAGACCTTCTAACAATTCCTACTACATCTGGCACCCAACGTTCATGATACGAATTCACAAAAAAAAAAAAAACCACTTGCCTGTGGCCTTTCAGGCCCCCACTCAGACCTGAGCTACCCTCAGGCAGTTGTGGTGGAGCAAGCCTGTAGGATTTGCTGAAGGAGGCAGAGGCAGGAGGATCCTGAGTTTGAGGCCGGCCTAGGAGGCTTGCTAAGGAGAAGCTATGGTTGGCCAGGACTAGCTACAAATGGTGGCAGTGGCACCATGGGGGCAGTGACTGCTGCTCCGAGTTCCAGGCTGCTTCTCATCATGTTGGTGACTGAGGTGATGCTGCTACCTAGGTTGAAGGGTTTAATGCCACTTGTTCAGAGAACATTTGCCAAGACCATCGTGTTACAAAACAACATCAGCAAAGGTAAGTTTGGAGAAGTTTGGCAAGACAAATGGTGGGGAGAAATTGCTGGGAAGATTTTCTCTTCTAGGGAAAAACATTCATGGTTCCAAGAGACAGACATTTATCAGACTGTGATTGCTCCAAACCACAGAGGAGGCACCAGAAAACATAAAACAAAACAAAATGTCTGCAGGGAACCATGACCACGCCTAACAGTAACTTTGAAATCTTCAAAAGGATGATGGGACCCCACAAAGATGATTCCACACAGACTGTGGTAAAGCCATTAAACTGATTAACACCATGGAAATATTGGCTTTGGACTACAAACTGCTCAGGACAGTGTCGAGATGCCTAGCTGAGATGATCCAAATTCACAGACTACTTGAGCAAAAACTTGAGACAAGCCCTACATTTTCCCATTATGCAGAGACTGGACAACAAATGATACAGCTACCTCATCTTCCCAATTCCTTTTACATTTTTACAATTCCCTTTTCATTTTCAAGTTGAATCAAACACTCAAGTGGTATAAGGGACTAAATGAGACTAAAGAAACTGGCAGTGTTAAAACACTCAAGTTGAACTCAAGAGAACAAAATCCTAATATAAGGGTCATATGAGATATCCCCCATAGTGTATTCAGACATTTCCTATCTCGACTGTCTATTTCCAAATACCCAACAGTGACTACAGTGACTTCCCAAATTACTAAACAGAGGTTTAAATTAGTTATAAATGCTCAGTCAATAGCTCAGGATTGTTACTAACTAGCTCTTACACTTAAATGAACCCATAATTCTTACCTATGTTTAGCCACGTGGTTTGGTACCTTTTGTCAGTACAACAATCTCATTTTGCTTCTCTGTATTTGCTGGCAACTCTCGGACTCTGCCATTCCTTTCCCAGAATTCTCCTAGTCTGACTCTCACACTCAAGCTCAATCTTTTCCTGCCCAGCTATTGGCCAATCAGCTTTTTATTGGCAAATGTGAGTAATACATATTTATATTTTAGAAAGGGATTGTTCCACAGCAACATAGGCTTATGAGTTTGAATGCTTAGTCCCCAGCTTGGGGTGCTATTTTGGATAATACTGTTGTTCAGGATGTAGATTCCATTAGAGGAAGTAGGTAAGTCAGAGCATTTTTTATTTTGTTGTTATGGTTAGTAGAGTGTGTGTGTGTGTGTGTGTGTGTGTGTGTGTGTGTGTGTGTGTGTGTGTATTATTGCTCCAAAGTTTACACTTGAAGTCTGATGCCCATAGGAGTTCGAGACAGCAGATCCCCTTGGAGCTGAAGTTATAGGGAGTTGTCAGCTGCCCTATGCAGGTGCTGGAAACTGAACTCCTACCTTCTGTTAGGACAGTACACACTTTTAATCAATTATCCATCTCTTCAGTTCCTACTCTGAGATTTGTGTGTGTGTGTGTGTGTGTGTGTGTGTGTGTGTGTGTGTGTGTGTGTGTGTGAAAGAGAGAGAGAGAGGTTGCATCATCAGTTCTTTCCTTCACTATCAAGATTTTATGGCCTGTCCCTCCTTTTTGAACACCTTCTGCATTTTCACTAAAGACAGACTATGACCATTTACTTTATTCTCATGTCTTCCTACCATGATGAACTGCTTCCCTTTGTTGTATAAGTTATAATATAATGCTTCTTATCGGGTGTTTCAAACAGGGCCTACAGATCCTATATTGAAATTCTAATCCCCAAGTGATAGTATCAGGAAGTAGTTGGGTCATTAGGCTGGAGCTGTGAATTGGATTAGTGCCCATTAGTATATAGAAGTCTCTCTCTCTCTCTCTCTCTCTCTCTCTCTCTCTCTCTCTCTCTCTCTCTCTCTCTCTCTGTGTGTGTGTGTGTGTGTGTGTAAAATGAAGTTATTCCAGTTGGGCTGACAATAATTCTCCCAAGGGGCTTATACTTTCTAACAAAAATCCCAATACCAATTATGAGAAACCCCTTTTCAAGTTGTTAATCAAGGAAGTCAAAGAGACCCAAAATACAATATAGACTACTGCTCTCACCATTGTTTATCTTCCAGAAATCGAAGATAAATTTCTATTACTGAGGACACCAAGTGCTTTGAACAAGATCCACAGGATCTGAGCTGGATCCAAGCTGAAAGACTACTCCGTGAGGACTAGCTTTCACAGTACAAGAAGGTGCTATGCAATCTGTCAATGGAAGGAAGCAACCAATAGCCCTACCCAACTGCAATACCTATGAACCACAGTAATGACTAGCATGGCATGATTACCCGAAGGGTGCAGCAGTAACACTCATATCTTGGTGGTAACCAACAACTCTCTGAGTGGATTTAACACTCACTCAACAGGAGGGAAATCATTCCTGATAATGAAAACCTAGCCAACCACCAGATACTAAGACAGTCATGCATATTATATAGAACCTACCCCTGTCACTTAACTAAATAAATATAATTCCTGGCTGCATTCTAAATATTTATCCTTATACATACAGTTAAGTGAAGTCTTCAAACCTAATTAAAAATACATTATTTGCACAAATGGAGACTATTACAGAAAAATGCAACTGGCCAAAATACAGAGAACAAGTGATCATAGATACCCTATCCCAACTGATAAACTATGGCACAACTTCTGCACATAGGCTCAGGAAACATTGTGGAAGATGTGTAAAGACTAAGAACCAGAGGAAGTAGGAATGTGCTGTAAAACTGTGTCTTCTAGAAATGATAGAGAGGTTTTCCCCTAATACCTCAACAATATGGCTGCCTAAACAAGACCTGAAGAAGTACAACAGCAATAGACATACTAACATGGAAGAGGGATATCTCTCAGGGTTCCATTCATAAATGGAGAACCACAGGTAGCTAAGGCATGCTGAGAGTGGGAAAAACCATCTTCCCCAGGGTTGAGCCCTGTAGTTTGTTATCTCATACCATGTGGTCAGCCCTAAAAACATATGCATAACAAGTAACACTAGACCAACTAAGCAATTGTATTTATATAATTAGTTGCAAATGTAACAATATCAACTCAAGAAAAAATGGGCTGTGATTTTGATAGAGAGCAAGATGAGGCACCTGGAGAAGGTTAGAGGGGAAGAAATGGAAGACCCCTGAGACTTGCTTACATCTAGAAGACACAGTGTATGAACCAGAAACAGAGCCCTTGCCAGATGCCAGGTTAAGAGGCTTCAGCTTCTACCATCCACAACTGTGAAACATGTATTTTTAGGGCCCTGAAGCCACCCAGCCTATGGTACTTTACTACAGGAAGTCAAACAGATTGGTCTGGTGATACAGCTCAGTGAGTAAAGGTACTTGCCACCAACCCTGAAGATCTGAGTTCTATCCCAGGAACCCTAGTGAGGAAGGCAAGAACTGACTCTTCTAAGTTGTCCTATGGTCTTCATAATGTGTATGTTTGTGTGTGGGGGTGTCTGTGGATGTGCACATGCACCTGCATATGCACACACACTCACATATAAATAAGTAGAAACAATTTTTAAAAGAAACTCTAAAAGATTAAGATCTTATTGCTATCATTTAATTGGACTGATACCCCAGCTGACACTTCACAGTTAACTGTTGGTTATTTTGATTTTAGGTGCCCATTTCCTTCTTCCAGCATATCCTGTGAGCCATCCACTGAGTGAGCATGAAACTGGGAGACAGAAAGCAAATGCCTACAAGAATTTTCCTTTAAAAATCCTATTAACTATTCTGTTATGAAAGGAAATAGGATTCACTACAAAAGACAAGCAGATTTCTTCTAGATTTTGTAATTATTTAAGATACTCCAAGTTAAGTTGTCCTTTGAAAAGCAGTTGTGTCTGTCGCAAGTAAAACGTTTCTTAGAGATATACACTCAAAAGGGATGTATGAAAATGAGACCAGACATGCTGCCTGAAAAGATACTGGCTTAGCACATCTCAAAGAGTCTCTTGTCAGTGTCATTGTCTCACTCTCATTTCCTGTAAAATCCCATCTATTGTCTCATAGTCACCTACATACACATGCGTAAATTTCTTCTAAATCCATCTATTTCTCTTTCCTTTTTACGCTCAAGCAATATTCTATTTAGATGATAACACTGTAACACTCCTCATTGTTCAGGAAGAATTCAGCAAATCTCTTAGTATTCCTTTACGGGATCAGCCATTCTGACAGCCTTCCAGGATACTGAATTCACTGCCAAAGGTGCTTCTGTGTCCATGAATTTTCAGCTCCCAGGTCTTATAAGTAGGTGAAGTTTGACCAATAGATGTGGAATAGCCAATGGTAGTTCTTTACAGTTGCTAGATAGCATCTGTGTACTTACAGCAATGTTTTGTGGCTATGTGTTTTTCCACTAGCATAGAGAGGTTTATTGGAAAGGAAGTTTAAGGCTTGGGATGTAGTTCAATTGCTGGAGTGCTTGTTTAACATGCACGAAACCCTGGATTTGATCCCTAGCACCACATAAAACTGAGCATAGTGGTGAATACCTTTAATACTGGCACTCAGAAGATGGGGCAGGCAAATCAGGACTTTGAGGTCAAGTTAGTCTACTTGGCATGTTCAAGGCCTGCATGGGCTAATGAGGCCTCTCTCTTAAATAGACTAACACAATATCTTACTCCTTTTTATACTTTTAGCACCTGTCAATGAAACTGACGGTCTTCTCAAAGGATGAATAAAAATTGAATTCCAGCCAATTTGGATGGAAAACAGTGCTTGTGAACTATTGAAGCTGATTATACATGTGCTCTGAAATCAGACTAGTATACAAATTAAACATCAAGGATGCTTGCTTGTAGCTATTAAGAATTAAATGATTTCCTGCAGTAAGTGTTTTATACACTTCTGTAGCACTTGGGGTTGCTGTTAACTGCACTTGATCTCCTTCTAATATTCTAGGATGCAATGAACATGAATAGTGGACATGGATGATAGCAATAGTACATTTTCCTTTTCAGTATAGGCCCAAATGATTTACAAGAATTTTACCCAAAGTAGGGTCAAGTGGTCGAGAATGAAATGGTATAATAAGAAGTGGATATTCAGTGAAAAGAAAGTCACTGTCATGCCATACCCACAAAAACAAACCTTAGTGAATTTCTTCAAACCATATCGCTTTACTTTTAGCTGGCGAACCTGAGGAAAGCTGCTAACTGGGAATGGTATTATCTCCTGTTGGAGTCAGAGCTCAGTACACATCATGAGAATGAGAGATGCTAATACTTCAAATAGTGGAACCCAGAGCATAGACTGTGGTATTAATAAATAAATAAAGAATTATTTTTGTTCACATTACCATAAAGGAAGGACAATAGGCAAGAGATATACATAGTGCATAACAGACAACTTCAGTAAATATTTCTTTAGCACCTATTTTGTATGACCCTCTGCATGCTGTCAATTGCAATGCAACTTATAACCAACTATGCATTCATAGACTTTTGCCAGTAAATTTGGGAACATTTCATCTAATAGAGTATGCAGCATGGCAAAAAGCCCCTGCACCATACATCCTATAATTAGAGTATAGCTATTCTCTAGGCTGAAAAGTAATTGTTGGCAGGTGCACATATCAAAACCCATGCCAAACTGCATAATTTTGAAGAATTATTATTCTCGTTATCACAACTTCCCTCAGTAATTCTAGCTGTCAAGTTTTGCTGAGTGATTATACAAAAATAGATAATAATATAGACTTGTGTTCAACTGTGCTTCGTGGTAATAGCATTGTCACATTAAACTATTAAAAGTACTGAATTATTATTTTCACATTTTCTTGGATGCACCAAAGATAATCCTATCACAGATCTTAGAGAGGCAAGCTAAGCTGTTATGACATGAGTTTCTGTCACATACTGGGCATGTCTGTAAGTTAGGCAGACCTACCATATATTTACATCCACATCCTAACAAATGGAAAATAGAGGGCATATATGTCTCTGACATTTTAAACTACAATAAATGTTAGAGTATGATAAATACATCTGGGTCCTATAAAACAAGAAAGAGTGAAGATCATGCTTGTCTTAAAAAGTATTTGAAAAACAGAGGACATAGCTTAGTGGGTAAAAGCACTGGTTATGCAAGGGTGATGAAGTAAGTTGGAGTCCCCAGAACCCATTTGAAAGCTGGGATAATGACATGAATGTCTAATCTCAGTGTAGAAACAGGAGAAGCCTCAGAAGTTGGTAGCCTTGCTGGCCTGGCATACAAAAAGGAATAGAACAGCAAAGAGACCCTGCCTCAAACAAGGTAAAGGCAAGGACAGATACCAGAGGTTGTCCTCCTACACACACACACATACACACACATATTTAATGCGTATTTTAATATATAAAATATGTTCATATTCAAGAAAGAAGAGGGTTTATATGAGCGAGAATTGTTGAAACCAAGGTTGGATAAAGCACAGGGACAAATAGCCAAACGAGTGGAAACACATGAACTATGAACCAAAGGCTGAGGGGCCACCAACTGGATCAGGCCCTCTGAATAGGTGAGACAGTTGATTGGCTTGATCTGTTTGGGAGGCATCTAGGCAGTGGTACCAGGTCCTGTGCTCATTGCATGAGTTGGCTGTTTGAAACCTGGGGCTTATGCAGGGATGCTTGGCCCAGTCTGGGAGGAGGGGACTGGACCTGCCTGGACTGAGTCTACCAGGTTGATCTCAGTCCTTAGGGGAGGCTTTGCACTGGAGTAGGTGGGAATGAGGAGTGAGCTGGGGGGAAGGGGAGGGAGGAAGGAGCGGGGAGAACAAGGGAATCCATGGCTGATATGTAGAACTGAATGGTATTGTAAAATAAAATAAAAGGAAAAAAAAGAATTTATGAGGACCTTGACAAATAAAAAAATATGTTCATATGTAAATTTAATTTTAAAATTTCAAAGAAAATCTACTGCATCAAATATGTAACAACCCATTATAATTTTTTCAATAGGTAATTTCTGTGACTTATATAATTAAAAATTATCAGAAACTAGCTAAGTATAGCTGTTAGAGTAGGTTGCAAGAAACAGTTTGCTAATAACTATTTAAAAGTCTCCTTATTGACTTTATTTTTCTTTTGTTTTAGTTTTATTTCTCTCTGTGTATCTTCCATATTTCTTTCTAAAAATTCTCCAATTGCATTGGGTTTATGTGTAAATATCTGTGTGTATGTATGCTGTTTACATGTCTATCTACATATTTTTATGTGTGATAGGTGAACTCTTAGTGTGGGTATAGAGTATGTGAGAGAAATGTGTGGTATGATGTGAACGTGTACAATAAAGATCAAGTTTGCTTCAGGCTGATTTCTTTACAGCTAACTGATATCTGAGCTTGGAGTGTTTCATTTTAATGGAAGGAGAGGATAGGGAACCACTTTAAAAATAATCATTAGTGAGGCTGGAGAGATGGCTCAGTGGTTAAGAGCATTGCTGAATTTCCAAAGGACCTTGGTTCAATTCCCAATACCATCTGTAACTCTAGTCCCAGGGGATCCTACATTCTCTTGTAGTCTCTGTTGATGGGCATAGACTTACATCCAGGAGTAGGATCTGTCTACACAAAATAAATAAATAAACACCAAAAAGTTGTAACTTTATTGCTGATCTGTGCATTAGTTAATTTTCATCACCATGAGCCAATGTTTGATATAAAATAAAGGGAACAATCATTTATTCTGTTTAATGTTTTGTAGCATTCTGTTCCTGGCTCCTAGGCTCCATGGGCCTGGGAAGAATATCATGTTAGCAGTGTAAGCACCAAAGGCTCTTTAACTTCTCTGTAGACAGGGCAGAGAAAAGGGGACTATATAAAAGGGCCAGAGTGAAGTGCAACTGTAAGGTGTGGCCGAGCGACCTTCTTCCTTTCACCATCTTCCAATAACCCAATCCTATGATGAACCCATGTTATAGGGAGACTATGTGCTCATTAAGTCAGAGCCCTCACCATCTTTTCATTTACAGCAACATGAAATTCCCAGAGCTATGCTTCCCTAATTCACTGGGCATTTCTGAGCCCTCCATGCTGCCAGTCAAAATTTGTATTCACCATCGACTGCCAGTAACCCCTAATTGAGTGGACAAAAGGGCTATTCTACGTTCAGATTCTATGCCTTCTCTGTTGTTTCCTTCTGGAAAAGGCTGGCTGTTGCTTTTCTGTCCCTGTTACAGTCCTGGTTGCTTTGCTTCTGTTAGCACATCTCTTAGAAAACTGTTATTTTTGCAGTTTTGTTTGGGTCCATTCCATAGTCATTCTGGAATCATGACCTTGGAAATAAGTCTCTTAGTCCCAGTCAAGCTGCTGTGGGGCCAAACTCTTATTACTCTAACAAGAACTGTATTTTAGTAGAGTGAATCTAGGAGGCTTGACCTCAGTGTGTCAAACACATATCTCTATCATTCATTAGTGAAACTCACTTCTGGGTGTGTCTAATCATGGGCTTTTCTGAAGAGGTCTATGGGATAAGAATTGCAGTGAACATACAGGAATTTTGGGCCCCCATTTATCCTAAAGATACATTTTGCTGGTATCAGTCATGAATTTGTTTGTACCTAGAGGCATTTTCTTTCTTTTAAATAGAGATTGAGGGTTGAGAAGTAGGTTGGACTGAATAACAAGTAAATCCTCAATCATTTATATTTCTAAGAAATTCTCTTTGAGACCTGAGCAAATGAGTCTCCAATTCCCAACTTTTCTTGCATTTTGACACAATCCAGAAGAGGACAATAGACCCCCAAAGCATGGATGGGTTTTTAGAGTCTTTATAGTCCTGTGATGCTCTGTGTTCCCTTGGGTGACCTGCACAAATGTTCCACCTGGTGTAATATGTTTCATTCCTCAAGGTCTGAAATCACTTTTCTTGACAATATTCTCTACCTGAAATCATCATTAAAGCATGAGAGCATACACTGGTGCTCCCTGGGAGACTTCAGTTTTCATGAACAGCCCTCTCACAGTCCTTCTGGCTCTCTACCATTTGGCCCATACAGTGG
The DNA here is from genome assembly GCF_049852395.1 of Peromyscus maniculatus bairdii. Classification (NCBI taxonomy): domain Eukaryota; kingdom Metazoa; phylum Chordata; class Mammalia; order Rodentia; family Cricetidae; genus Peromyscus; species Peromyscus maniculatus. The sequence goes on along the minus strand of NC_134856.1, from coordinate 91,524,641 downwards.
TATCAGCTTCATGTGAGAAGCACTGTACACATCTGAATTTCTTTGTTCACTTATGTAACCAGTGATGGGATGACAGCTGACAATGTTTGTTAACCAGGATGTCTGTGCAGACTTCCTCTTTGCGCTTCAGTCTGTGTACAACATGGCAGCCAAGTGTGCATATTTCTATGATTAAGGTGCAAGTTCATTTTGTTTTATGACCTATCTTCAAAAGATACCTAGGTTAGTTACTGATCAATATTTGTATTCTGTCAGATATAAAGTCGATAGCATGTGAAGACTTTCAGATGGACCCCCTTTCAATAAGAAGGCAAAACAGTATCATTTAAGAAGAAAATGCATAGAAAAAGCTGCCATTGTCTTTGAAGGAAAAATGTGGTCCAAACTGATCATGATTATTATATTGGTGCTGTGGCTTGAATAATGTCATTTCAAAGTTCATATGTTAAATTTTAACATCCAGTGACTGAGGACACTGTGACTTTAAAGAGGTAATGAATTTAGGAATATGCTAATTATGACTGGTAGCCATATGTCCTTTTAAGAGATTATATGGAACTTGTAAAACATACTAGGGCATATACAAACAAACAGATATCACCAGGACACAGCATTAAAGTAATCATTTTTGAGCCAAGGACCTACTCAGAGGGAGCCAACCCAGCCAAATACCTTGATTTTTGACTACAGACTTGAGAACTGTGGGAACATACATTTCTGTTGTTTAAACTACACAGTCTGTGGTCTTTTGTTATGTTGGCAACAATATTCTACAGCAGTTCCTTTAATATCTGGCATGGGATTCTGCTTACAGTGTAAATTACACTTGCAGACAATGGGTGTATATGAAGGTATATTTGTTTGCCAGTCTAAATAGTATCGTGTTTTTCTGGAAACAAAAGGAAGAGAACCATATGTCTAAATTCATCAGAAATTGTTCCTTTTTCAACTGGCCCATCTTGAGCAACATATGTGTGATTAATCTTTATTAAATGAGAACTCAGAGGTAACACCTTTTTTGTTCTTTCACATTTTGGTGTTTTATGAAGAATAAATTATTTTGTTATAATGTATTTCTTTTGGTGTTAGAATTATTCCTTCACATAAAACAAATGTTTTCCACTTGTCTTAAGACTAGATAGCACTTCTCTCTATTTTGAGAAAAACAAGCAAATGTTAGAAATTCAACAATTATCAATCAAGTATCCAGTTAATAGTCTAATTCACAATTTCACATACACACACACACACATAAACAATAATTGTTTAAGTCAGTGCTGAGGTATGCAGTTAATGTCAAGAACCCTAATGAGTAATATGGCTTTATAAAGTCAAATGAATGGTAACACAGTTTTTAAATTATAAATTAAAGCTATTTTCCTTGGTATGCTTGCCCAGGGATGTCTGCCAATTAATTTTAATTAGTATTGATATACTTAATTTTAAAATGCCTTAATTAGTTTAAATTCCCTTAAAAATAACATCTTTGGCTATATAATCATGGTTTACTTTGAACACCCACTTCTGCCTCTGGCTGCCAAAAATCTTTTGAAGTTCTGAGAATCTTATTTTAAAAATATAAAGTGACAACTAACCAAGTAAGCAAAGAAGAGTGACATGAAAAGTTATACTCCATTTATGTGTAAATATTGCATGCTTGCAAGAATGGATGCCCAAAAAAGCACAGGCAAGGAAATCCAGCCGTTTCTAAAACTTGCTTCTAAAGCTGAGAGTGTGAGGAGACTGCATTTAACTCACTTGTTTTTGTTTGATTGCTAGTGAGAAGGTATATGTGTATATTGATGTTGCAATTTGAGCAGTAAACACATAGGCTATGATGTACAAAGCAGCTTTGATACACAACCTTAGAACTCTTTAACTCCCCTGTGAGATGTGATGTCTTCAGGAAACGAAGCCGTGAAATTTAATATCCTGCATCGTGCCTGACCAAATCAAGCTAGTTATGACCTTCTAGACTTCATCTGTGCCCTTTCTAGCTACAAGGATAACTTTTTTCAGATATTGCTGTGTATGCGCATATGTGTGTGTGTATTATGCACACATGTATGCACACTGAGCTATTGAGCACAACATTAAGTGTCAAAGATTAGACAGTTCTTATAACTGATCATTTAAAGTAGAGCCATACAGACTGTGTTAAGTTCATCACAGTGGCTTAACAACAGAAGAGCCATGATCCTTCAGGGATTGGCTGATGTCTCTTTGGGCTTAGACACAGCCCACATATAATAGTGCAGAGTCACCCTTTTTCATTTCTGTCTATTCTATGAAAACCAAACCTTAGATTGAAGATCAAAGCTTCTGCTTAGCCTTTGTCAACCTTGTTTATTTTATATACCCCATCTCCCAATTCAAAACTTACTTCTCAGAATTACCTTCATAGACACATAGAAATGAAGATTTATTATATAGCTGGCTATCCCCTGGCCTAGTCACAGATAGATTTGATGGCCATTATTATTCATTTTTATACATTAAAATTGTATTGTTGAAAGCATGCTTAAATGACATCAGTTAGGATGTTAGGGGATTATGAATCATCCTCCTGTACAATCACATCACACAGAATTTTTTTAAAATGTATAATTTTACCAAGATATGAGAAGATACTGATTCTTAAACATTTCTTTCATATAATGTGTTTGGATGGTTATTAGAAGGCAGTGTTTTAATTCTTCTATAGGAAGAGTTAAAATTACTATTTATATTTGACATGTAGCATTTAAATAGACACAGCTTAATTTAAGTTCTATTGCAACTTAGCTAAAATAAAGACGTGTCACAGGATTTAAGCACTGAACTAATCAGAATTATAAATTGAGTTATTCTTAAGTTTGGAGACCAGTAAAGAACGTTATGCTGAATTACCCTCAACTGTAAGACATGTTCAGTATTTTTGAAGCACATGATAATATTTTGGAGACACTATGAGACAGAGACTCAAGCCCAGACTGCCCTTGAGCTCATTCCTTCTGCCCTTACATCACAAATGCTGCAATTGTAGGCATGTACTACAACGCAGAGCATATGATAAATTATATTAATAACACAAAATGTACTTGGTTTGTGTTGAAATATTATATTTCTTTGGAAAATTACAAATCATTATTCATTGTGTTTCAAGTCCTGAACGCTCACCTGAAGAGGTGAGACCAAAAGTCTCTACATCACTAGCCTTATCCTTAACTTTCAATCAAATGTTAATGAGCAGAAAACGGTGCCAGGGTCCTAGAAGTCAATTACACTCATTTCACATGGCAAGGGAGTAAAAATCCTCAACTGCTTCTCAAACTACTGATCTCTAGTCAAAAATACAGAGAGGGTGGGGGAAATCTCTTAATTGAGTGCCCTTGTGCCTCTGATGTGAAACAAAGAATTAAAATTCTAAGGCTTTGGAATAAAACTGAAAACAGTGTCAAAACACAACAAAACATTGTCAAAGCAAACCTATGGAGACAATATTGAGATGTCAAAATTAAAATGATGCTCCTGCAAATTGGAGTAGCACTTTTTAGAAGTGAAGCTTGAAGGCCTCTATTTATCTGAGTGTGCACTGCCACTCATTCTGAACTAATTGTTCATACCAGATGTGTAGGAGGTGTGAAAAACGTTTCAGCATGTTCCAAAAATAGTTAGGACATTGTTCAAAGTGAGTTATACAATTTTAGCGAATTTGGATTAGTGTTCAAAATCCAATTTATTCTTCAATCATAGGTATCTATTTCCTTTTAGACGGTATGTATATTCTACACATATGTGCCCTTAACATTATAAATTTTTGTTTTCTCATATCCCTGCAGGCAGTTTGGAACATAATGGTAAGTGAGTAATGAAATATCTATTAAAAAGATAAGTGAGTACAGTGAAATTATTTTATAATTTCTGAGTTGATAATGATGTTTGATGTTATCAATGGAAATTTTATTGTAATTAAACACTTAAGAACAATCTACTTTTCGATATTATTGTTTTCTCATCATAATATTCTAATTTGCTTTTTTCCCAAAGATTTATTCTCTAAATATTCAAGTTTATTTATATTTATAAGATTTCTGTAGTTTGCATTGTTTCATGAACTGTATGACACTAGAATTTATATCATGATTCCCACAAGATTTTTGTGAAATGCTTATTTACAAACAGTAATTATTCTGATAGGGATTTATTTTTAAATATCCACTTTTCTTAAAATAAGTTAGAAGTGACTAGAGTAGTGATTCTAGTGGTTCTCAGCTTTCCTAATGCTAAAACCCATTAATACAGTTTCTCATATGGTGACCCTCAACCATAAAATTGTTGTTGTTTGGCCGTGGATCTCTGTGTCTGCTTCTTTCAGTCACTGAATGAGAGTTCTATCATGACAGTTAGGGTGTTCAGCTTTCTGATCACCAGAGAGGGTCAGTTCAGGCACTCTCTTGACCATTGCCAGTAGTCTATTGTGGGGGTATCTTTGTGGATTTCTGGTGACCTCTCTAGCACTCTGCTTCTTCCTATTCCCATGGGGTCTTCATTTATCATGGTGTCTCTTTCCTTGTTCTCCCACTCTGTTCCCAATCCACCTGGGAAGCAGGTGCAGAGATCCACGGGCAAACCCCAGGTGGAGCTCCAGGAGTCCAACCGACAAGAGAGGAGGGATTATATGAGCAAGAGATATTGAGACCATGTTTGGAAAAAGCACAGGGACAAATAGCCAAACTAGCGGAAACTGTGAACCAATAGCTGAGGAGCCCCCATGGAACTGGACCAGGCCCTCTGGATAAGTGAGACAATTGATGAGCTTGAACTGTTTAGGAGGGCCCCAGGCAGTGGGACTGGGACCTGTCCTTGGTGCATGAGCTAGCTTTTTGGAACCTAGGGCCTATGCTGAGACACTTTGCTCAGCCTTGGTGCAGGGAGGAGGGGACTGGACCTGCCTCAACTGAATCTACCAGGCTGGGCTGAATCCCCGGGGGAGACCTTGCCTTGGAAGAGGTGGAAATGGGGGGTGGATTGAGAGGGTAGGCTGTGAGTGGGTGGGAGGATGGAGGACAGGGGAATCCATGGCTGATATGTAAAATTAAATTAATTATAAAATAAAAATACTTATAAAAATGATTTTGTTGCTACTTCATAACTGTAAACTTGCTGCTGTTATGAATCATAATGTAAATATCTGATATGTAAGACCCACAGGTTGAGACTCTCTGGACTATAGGGATGCTCAATGTTTATGAACATTTGTTGCTTTACCAGAGGACCCAGGTTTGGTCTCCAGTACACACGTGGCAGCTCACAATCATCTCAAACTCCAGTTCCAGGGGATACTCTATCCTCTTCTAGCTTCATCAGGAATAATACACAGGATTCACATTCATACACACAGCCAAAATACCTATACATATAAAATGAAATAAATATTTTTGTCTGTTTGTTTGTTTGTTTACCACAACCATGTCATGGCTTGTAAATAACACCTGTGCCTTCATATGGTAAAAAGAACAAGATAACTTTCTGAAAAGGTATAAGTTTTAGATTATGATTATGATTGGGTTACGATTCCATTTATCATGGCTCATGTAGTTTGAGCCAAACTTTGTTGTTGGTTAGGGCTGCAGAGATTACTGAGTGCTTAAGAACACTTGTTTCTCTTGCAGAGGATCTGGGTTCAGTTCCCAGCACTCACATGGTGGCTCACAGCCATCTATAACTTCAGGTGCAGGAAATACAATGGCTTCTTTTAACTTACATTGACATTAAGCAGCATGTTCACACATATACATGTAGGTAAAATACTCATACAGACAAAATAAATGAATGTAAAATAAATTTTAATATCCTCTTGTGGAAGTATTTTTTATCAATTATCATATTGTTTAACCTAAATGCATACTCTCTAAAGTATTCTTCTAAACAATTGTGTGTTTTAGGTAATTGTTAGACACAATTATGTTTCACATTATTTATCAAAGGTAAATTCATAGTCATGTTTTCATCATTCAGAATAGAGCACAAATTATACACAGTATTACCTAGATAAACTAGATTATAAATATAGTTAAAAAGAGTTAGTACTTGGACTAATTTTGTCAGAGTGCAAGCCAAGTAACATTTAAAAGTATCATTAAAAACTTTCATAGCAAGAAAAAACATTCACTAATGTATTATTTCAAAGGATCAGTACAGAAAATTTGAAATCCACAAATATATTTTTAGAGAGACAAAAAAAATCCAATGCATACTTACAGTGATTAGTTGGGAAGCCTGATCAAAGGAAGACACAAGCAGACTGGTATTGTAATAATAAAGTAAAGGAAGTGAGATTTGAGCATTTTTAGCTATAATTCCATTTTAGCTCATTTACTTAATGCATATTTGTTACTAAAACAGCAGATTGTAGACAGATTTAGCTTCTGAACCATTTTATAATATTGCATGCACACTATGCAAATGACATAAACTGTAGTTTCATAAGCCAGCATTTTCAGCCTCATGTCAGAAAAACAAGAAAACACAATCAAATAAAAGCCTGATGCTTATAAATATGTTTTTTTCAGTTCCTGAAAATCATCCCTGTTATCAAACCACAGTGCTTTCTTCTCAGATCAATACAGTCTCATTATGGTTATAAAATTTATTTTTTCATGCTTAAAAAACTGTTAAATTCATGGATGAATTCTATTTTAGTTTCATCTTTAATAGATTTGAATTTGTTTATAGCAGTTTTAGATTCATAGAACTTACACATCTGCCCTTCCCAGCTAGACCCCTTCTTTGAACACCAATATCTATTATTAGAGTTTATTATTAGAGTCTATTATTTAGAGTATTAGTTTTGGTAATATCAATGAGTCATCACTAATATCATTGTTACACAGAGTAAGTGTCCATTAGTACTCACTCTTGGTGTTTATATATACTGTGAATTTCAACAATGTATAATGAATATTATCACACAATGTTTCACTGCCTAAAGCCTCTATTCTCATTGATCATCTATTTCTCTCAATCCCTTTAGTTTTTGGTAGCTACTGTTTCTTTTTTCTTTCTCTTTTTCTTTTTTTAAAAAAACTGTGTCAATCTTTTAAAGTATCATAGAGCTGAGATATGTTGTAGATTTTTTAAAATCTTTTTTTGTTAGTTCCAGAATTGCTATATTCATTTAATGAAATGCATTAAGATATAAATATCTTCTCTTGTTTCACTAACTCATACAATTTACCTGCAGAATAACATTCTCTTGTACAGATGCACATTTTCATTATCTTTTCACCAACTGAAGAACATATTGTTTGATTACACATCTTAACAATTGTAATAAATAGTACTGCTATAAATGTTTGTGTACAGATTTTGGTGTAGTTGTAATGGGTAAGTAGCCAGGAGTATATATATCCACTGTATTATTAGTATATGTCTAGTTTTATAAGAAATTGTACCAGGCGGTGGTGGCACATGCCTTTAATCCCAGCACTCGAGAGGCAGAGGCAGGCGAATCTCTGTGTGTTCGAGGCCAGCCTTTTGTCCAAAGCAACTTCCAGGAAAGGTGCAAAGCTACTCAGAGAAACCCTGTCTCAGAAAAAAAAAAAGAAATTGTTGAACTCTCTTCCAAATAGCTTGTGTGTTTTTCAATTTTCAATAGCAATGAATGAGAGTTCCTAATATACTATATCCTTTCAAGTACTTGGTGGTGTTAGTATTTTGAACTTTCACCATATGTCAAGTGGTGTCTCACAGCTGATTTCATTCATAGCTAGCACCTTTTTATTTGCTTAGCTGCCATCTGATAGTGCAGTCAAAGAGGTGTCTATATAGATTTCCCCAATTTTTATCTTTAATTGTGTTATTCACTTTCTTATTTAAGTGAAATAATTTCTTATTTGAATTATGATTTAACATTAGTGTCTTCCTGAATGAGCTTTATGTACATGAAATTTGTTTTCTTTTTTAGTATAATCTTGAAGTTAAAAGGTGCTAAATTTTGACATGATTCTTCAACATCTTGGCACGTCACCATCTTTGTTTCTGTGTGTAGACTCTACAGCTCAACTGTTAGTGTTAACATCACACATTTCTGAGATTTAAAAAACAGATATCCAATAATTTTTTAATTCTTTTCAGTATGTAACAATTTCATGGATTATGGGTTCTGACATTTTGATATAAAGAACAAGTTAGAGAAAGCTGACCGCATGTTGTTATCCATGCATGAATATGGAATAGCATTATTTCCACCTACTTTTTAAAAAACATTATATCAAAATTATTTAGTTTAATTTTGTTTTATATAGATTTTGTTAGATTTTTGTGTTTAATTAAAAATTTAGCTTCATTCCTACATTCTAGTGTCTTTGGTGCAGGAAGATACTTTGCAGGCTACCAAAGGAGAACTTACACAGTAACTCAGCCACAAAACCTTTGACCTTCAATCTGTCCTTCCTGCATATACAAGAATAATAATGGCACAGAGTTTGTGGGAGTACCCAATCAATATCTGATTATCAAATATAATATAAGCCCCCCTTCATGAGCCATAACCTATACACCACACCTCTTGGGTGACCAAGAACTAGACACTAGATAGCCCAGAGATCTAGGGTAAAAAATCAAACGCTAGCCAGGTGGTGGTGGTGCACGCCTTTAATCCCAGCACTCGGGAGGCAGAGGCAGGCGGATCTCTGTGAGTTCAAGGCCAGCCTGGACTACCAAGTGAGTTCCAGGAAAGGCTCAAAGCTACACAGAGAAACCCTGACTCGAAAAACCAAAAAAAAACAAAACAAAAAAAAAAACAAACAAAAAACCAAAAAAACACCCACTATTGGTCTAAAAAAAAGTGCCAATAAAAATGACTCCTAATGATACTCTGCTGTACTTATAGATTGGTGCCTTATTTGGGCATCAGCAGCACAGAAGCTCTCTCCTGTAGCAGATGGGAACAGCGCAGAGACCTACAAGCAAATATTATGTGAAGAGGGTCCTTCAAATGCACACCTCTAAATGGAATGTCTCCATCAAATTCTTCCCCTCAGAGCTCAGGGAACCCCATGGAAGAGGGTGTGGAATGAGTCTAAGAGCCAGAGGGGATGGAGGACACCAGGAGAACAAGTCCTTCTGAATCGACTAAGCAAGGCTCAAATGAACTCAAGAGTACTGAAGCAGCAAGCACAGGACCTGCATGAGTCCTCGGTGTATATATTACAGCTTTCATCTTAGTATTTTTATGGGACTCCTGAAGGTGTAAATGAGTAGATCTATGATCCTTGTGTCTGTTCTTAGGGCTCTTTTCCTTGTGTTGGCTTGCCGTGTCTGGCCTCAATGTGATAGGAAAATAAAATAAAATGTAACTCTTTTTGTTTAAAAACAACCTCATCTTACCTCCAAGCATACAAAAAAATTAATGTGGGGCAATTCTAATATAAACAATATAGTTTTATTTTCAATTTTGAAACCAACCTGCTTGTAGATGGCTTGTTCTTTGTGCCTTTTGTAACCTTTTACTATAATAGGTTTTTAAAAATTTTTAACATTAACATACAAGGTATTAAATTTCATTATGGTGTTTTTGAAGAAACTGTGTTCTAGCAGATTTAACCCCTCCCTTAAATCTCCACCCCCTTGCTACCCGTAGTCTAGAACATTTTGATGTTTGGGACTACATGGACAAAGCAATCACTTATGAACAAAAATATCTTTCTTTCTTCTCATCTTCTAAATCTTTTGCTTCTTTTTTCTTTTCTTAGTGCATTAGCCACTGTTACTAATTTGACAGTAAAATAATGAGGGGTGCAAGTGTCCTGAAATTGCACTTAGCAGGAAAGGTTTTGTTGCTTGAACACTAAGTATGATACTCATTGTATGATTTATTATTTATTTATTTGTTTGTTTGTTTCTTCCTCTCTTTTTTTCTTTCTTTCCTTTTTTTAGCTCTCTTTTTTGTCAAGATGAGGGAATTTTTTTAATTTGATATGTGTTTTCATAAATGGGACACAAAATATTTTTCATCTGTTAATATGTTCATGTAAAATTTTGTTTAGTTTATTGATTTGATGGATCACATTAATTTGTCTTTGAGTGAGTTATTATATATTGTGTATATGTATTTTAGTTCAATGCTAAAAATTGTATTTTATAGTAATTTAGCAGTGTTTTGCTAAGAACTTCTGTGTCTGAATTTTCTGTTCTTAAGATTATCTGTTTTCTTACTAAGGAGGTAATTTTGGCCTCAGAAAATGGATTATAATTTATTTTCTTTGGTCCTATGATAAGAAAGGCATTTATTAAAATGGAGAAAATCTCTTTCTTATTTAAGATATTGTAGAATTTATCAGTGATCTTACCCATGTTTTGTAGTTGGTAGTTTCAGTGTGACTTTAGATATTATCTCAAAGGATTTCCGAAAATGAGCCTCCCTTGACATTTTGGTTTTTACATTTTCCTTTTTCTCAGACTATTTTTATCCACAAACATGCCTGTTATGATTTAGATTTCCTTGATTAAGTTCCATATTTTTTACTGTTCCAATAAGCTGCAATCCTATTTCTGTCTCTTGTCTCTTTAGTTGTGGCAGAGAGTCACCTTTGATCCTCTCACTTTGATCCTTCCATGCTGCTAAGAAAAGTACCCATGTCTCAGATAAACCAGGGTTGAAATGACCAGTTGCTTTTCTAATTAGAGCAGTGCTGAAATGGGTTTGGCCACAAGAAGAATACTTACTAAGAGTAATTGAAAGCATAAATTTACTAATGTTTTACTATAAAAAGTTATAACTATATAACTATATATTTATAAATATATAACTATAAACAGTTATTTGGCTAGAGTGATGGCTCAGCAGATAAAGCACTTGATACAGAAGGATGACTGGAGTACAGACCACAGGAATTCACACAAAGCTGGATATGGTAGACACTTCTGTAATCCAGATAAAATGTGAGGTGGTTACAGGAGAATCCCCAGAACATTTTGGGAAACCTAGTGTGCTTTACACAGTGAAGAACAACAAAGAGACCCTATTTTAAGCCAGAAGAAAGGCAAGGAGTGATATTTAATGACATTCACAAATGGGCCCTGGGATACATATGTCTAAGTTCACAAATGAAAGCCCACATACCTAAGCTTACACATACAAATTCACACACGCACACTTGCACATACACACGCTTGCACACAGACATACTTGCACACACACACACACACACTTGCACACACACACACACACACAAACACACACATGCAAACACACACAAACATCAGAAGAATTATGGAGGTTTATCCACAAACTTTTCTTTTAGAGCTTTAGTGCATCACAATTTATTCTTTTAAGTCAAAAATCCCACAGGTCTGGTAGTTTTGTTATCAATTGATTCCAGATTGTTTCCAGCTTCTGTCTCAGAATACCTTTCAAAAATTGTTTAAACATATTTTTTTTTAGTTTTTGAGATTATAATATAATTATATCATTTCCCCCTTCCCTTTCCTCTCTCTAAACTCTCCCATGTACCCCTGCTTGCTCTCTTTAAAATTTATGCCATCTTTTTCTCACTGTTACATAGATATCTTCTGTGCATTCTGTCACTACTATATCAGACTGTTCACATTAGATGTAACTGTCTTTAGGTTTTGAATGATACTCATTCCTTCTGCTTCAAGACTGATTAAAGTTCATTACCTTGTCTAACTTCACAGAGTAGTAATTATAATAAGCACAAGTATTTCTGGCACACATTATTCCTCCAAGGTCAATAAATAATAATGGGGGAAGGGAGACTACAGTGAATTGATCACTGCAATGTGACATACTAATTTTGGACTAAACATATTGTAATTTTAGTCACAGAAAGGGAATGTAGTTAATTTTTAGAAATTAATCATTGTCTTTGACACAATAGTAACCAATGATGATGATAAGGAAGATGGTGATAATGAGCAATCATAATGGTGATGGAGATGTGAGTGGTCATGAAGAGGATGGTGACAGTGATGGGGACTGTGGTGACAATAATAGACAACCAGGATACTTAGTATGAATATGAACATATTCTTGTTTTTATTTAAAACAAATCTAATGTTGAATTAAAGACAAGAAAATGGAGAAAATGACAGAGAAAGGCATTATATCCTAGATTATCTAACAGGAAACAGAGAAGCAAAATTAATGAAAATTTTCATTTCAGATAACATTATCATTTGATATATAAGTTGGATGTTCACAGAGAGAGACCTGTCATGGAAATAATTCATTTGAGAGAAAAAATTTCTCCTCTACATATTGCTTTATAATTATTAGGATGCTTCTACATACTGTTATAAATTAATACCAAGTATTTTTTAAGTCAGAAACTATTGTGAATTTTGATACTTCCTATGCATAAAGGAATTAAGTATTAAATGAGGTGGGTAGAGTAGGGTCGACAAAAGGTACAAACTTTACTATCTTTTGCAAAAGAGGTTTTGACCCAGGCATGCTGGCTTTTTTTGAGTCATGGCTTTCTTTTTCAAAGGCTAGGGAACTTTTGTCATTAACATGCTGCATGTGCTTCACGGTTGACTTTTACATTATTGCTCTAGCTATTACTATGCATGCATTATTTATATGGTTGGCTATCATGGAAAAAAGGCAAGCAATTTACTTGTCAAAACACATTAGAATGCATGACTTTAAATCAGAGTTGCATGGGTTGGTAAAAAGCTATAATAAATTCACTTTGGCTAATATGTTAGAATCATGCAGTTTGAGATGGTCACTGTACTGACTGAGAAACCTATAATCATCTCTGGGACACTTTGAGTGGAATAGCAGTCCAAATTATTTTCACTGTGATTTTAATTGGATGATATTAAACTCTATTATTACAATAACTTCTTTTCATTCATAAATTTTAACACTAAAATGTAGGTGTATACAAAATAAATTCTTAATAATACATGTCTTAGCATTCAATATATTATTAATATCCAAAATGCTTCATAATAGATTACATCATGTAATCATATGTTTCATTTCCTTTACTAGTTAGGCATATTCTGTTTCTTGACTTTCTCATTAATGAACTGAAGTCCCATATTCTAACATAGCAAATGGTTAAATAAATAGCAAACACTTTGTTAATTCTCCATTTAGTGTATGTCTTAGGATTTCTATTGCTGTGAGGAGACATCATGACCACAGAAACTCTTATAAAGGAAAACATTTAATTGGGTGGCTTACAGTTTCAAAATTTAGTCCATTATCATCATGGTGGAACATGGCAGCACACAGGCAGACATGGTCCTGGAGAAGGAACTGAGTGTGGAGAAGGAGCGACATCTTGATCCTGAAGGAAACAGGATGAGGTCTGAGACACTGGGTTTGGCTTGAGCATGTAAGACCTCAAAGACCACCTCTACAGTAACACACTTACTCCAATAAGGCCACAGCTACTCCAACAAGGCCATACCTCTAATGGTGCCACTCCTTTGGGGGGGCATTTTCTTTCAAAACTTACCATATGGATAAGACCATTTTCAGGCCAGATATGATGGCATATGCATATAATACTCATTCTTAGGAGACTAAGGGAGAAGAGTAGTGAGTTTAAAGCAAGGCTTAGTTACACAGAGAGACCATGTCTCAAAACAAGTTGAAGACAAAAATCAAACGTAGCCTGAAATAATCTGACATATTCTTAAGATTTATGTGATAAATTTCAAAAAGGAAGTCAAATCAGAGCAACAGGTCAAGAAATTTAGTTTTTGTAAATGTCATTCATTTTAAAACATGTTGTTAGTGAAGACAGTTTTTATAAAGGCTGTTGTTCTTGGTGAACATTATATTGTGGATGTAGAATTATTGGATCCACTTTTGATTGTCTAGTTCTCAGTCAATATTTTTCTACATCCATGGAACAGAGCAATGCTTCACACACTGACTCCATAACTGCAGCTGAAGATGCCAGTAACTGAATCCAAAATCAGTCTGTGGTTTCAAAATAGTATCACAGCAGAGAAAATTTGGAATCCTCTCCACCTAATATCACTTGTGCTTGTATGTTACCCCTAAGAAATCAATGGCTGATTGATAGAATTCTTACCTAATCACAATTTTACATCAGAATTATTGAGCACAATAAAGCTCAGTATAATCAGATCATCTGGCGCAAACCTTCAAGACAGAGAGGTCCTGAAGAGTTATAGAAAATATCTGTTTTGTGCTATATTAGAAGAAAATACTTTTAGGGCATGGCACTGAGGTATCATCTTTTATCTATGTTCTTCCAGGCTCCTGTGTTCTCCTCCAGTAGACTCTTGGAGCAAAGATTGGCTAAGAATATTTGGCTTCTTCAGAACAGTTGAATACAGTAACATGTCTGGTACTGGACCACAAGAAGCAGATAAGGCTTTAATCTGAGAAGCCAGATTGCCTGGAAATAAGATCTAGAAATAAGTGGGTGTAGGCAGAAGTTTTTATTCCGCCTGGTCCCTCAGCTGTTCAGTCCCAAATAAACACACAGAGGCTTGTATTAATTATAAACTGTTTGGCCTATTGCTCAAGCTTATAACTAACTAGCCTTTATGCTTAAATTAACCCATAATTCTTGTCTATGTTTAGCCACGTGGCTTGATATCTTTCCTCAGTCCAGCATTCTCATCTTACTTCCTCTACACCTGGCTGGCAACTCCATCTCTGCTTTTCCTCTTCCCAGCCTTCTCCTATATATATCAATCTGGCTTTAGAGGTGGAATTGGCTCACTCCCCCTCTAAACCCAGACATATTGCTTTTAAAAAAATGGTTAAGAGATTCTTGTGTCCCAAATCAGAAGAGCCCTCTGGTGTGGGACAGAGAAAACCCAATATTTTT